>NC_071615.1:42029735-43423485 GCF_014839835.1 Dryobates pubescens
GTAGGAGGGAGGGTTGACTCCAGCCAGGAGGGTGCTGAAGCATGGAGTCTACATATGCAAGATGGACAAGACTGGATATCAGCCTGCATTCCTGAGAGAAATGCTGGCTGGGGCGCTCCAGGTAGTGACAAGAACTTACACAGCCAATAAAAAGTGCTAGGAAAATGGAAGAAACTAAGGACAAATAAACACAAATATTTTATTTTTTTTAAAGTAGTCACAGTCCCTCCACTGGGTAATTTGGGTAATCTCTTAATTCTGCTGAGAGTGACTTGGTCTTACAGACTTCCACCTGCCCTACCCCAAATAAAAATGGCTCAGTGTTGCACAACTCGATGGTTTCTCACTAGCCAGTGTCTCACTTGCCAGCATAATCTGGGATCTCTGAAACCACAACTTAAGTCCTGCCTTGAGGATCATACTTGCTTCTATGCCATGCTGTCTCACCAACCTTGTTCTTCGCTGCAAACAAACCCGAGAAACTTCATGAGGCTGATAGGTGTGCAATTAAATTCAGTTGCTGCACTGCCTGCAGAAGAACACCTGGTCTGGTGAAGCATGTTGAAGGTGAATTTGAGCCACTAAGTGCAGTGTTTGCCCATGTGCCTATAGTACCCTACTGCTCTTGAGTCATTGGTTATAGCCCAGTATCAGGCTGGGCAGCAAAGTCTTTTTTGACTTTACCTCTACACACCATGAAGTATACAAAATGAAGCACTTGTCTGTGTGTAGGGCATGGCAACTTGAGAGCTAGATATTGACTGGTCATGACTACATATGGTCTGTGACTGCACATCTAACTGTGGGCACATCCTGTGTGCAACAGTGGTTGGATAGTACATGCTTGTGCCCTCTACGCGTTTAAATAATGGTTTCCTTAACAATCAACTCTGATGAGGAGCCAAGTCCAGGGATATCTTAAGATTGGGCAGCCTACATTTAGCTTACAATTGTTGCCCAGCATGTGGGGAGAGACACATGGTTAAGGAGTGATGGGTCCATTGAATGCAGTGAGCTGTTGCAGTAACACTTGCAAATCAGGCTGGGGCAAGAGGTAATTTGGAGTTCTGGAAATAAATGTTCCTCATTTGAAAACAAATTAAGAATTGATCATAGTGCAAAACTAGTATAAAAATGCCTGTGAGGTAAATGGTGTGGCTCTAAACAGGTCTCTCAGAAATCCCAGGGAATGCTGAAAGCAAAAGGGAGTGAGTCATAAGCACATGAGCTGAAAGAAGCTGAAGACAAAATCATGCATCTCTGCTTAATTCCATCACATGATGAATCCTGGGGCCCTTCATTTAATCGGAGAGCAGAGCAGTGGAGAAACCTCATTCTCACTTCTCAGTGGGGACCGGAGGAGTGATTGTGTGCAGGCACCGGGCACACTCTGCTGTTCCGCACGCACCGAGCCGACGCAGTGTCTGCAGCACCATGAGCGGTGCTCACTGCCACCTTGGATTCCTGCTCCTGGTCGAAGCAGTACTATGTGCTGCCACCATGCGTGAGTGCTTCCTTCTCCCTGTCCTCTCTCCCTGAGTCCGTGGGTTCCATGTCCCAAGCCAGAACAGTAAAAACAGCTGCTCCTTGTACATGAAGCAGTTGCTGGAGCTCTGCTTGGGCATCAGTAGGCAACAGCTAGCTCCACAAGGTTGCTTGTTTCTGGGTAGAAATGTGACCTGAGCTGGAGAAATATGCCAAGAACTGTACAGTTACCTATTTCCTGTGATCTGCAGATACACAGGGCTGACCAGGGCTGAACCTTGGCTCGTTTCAACAAATTTCTAATAATATTTCCCCAGCTCAATTGTGGCTAAAGAGGCAGATACCAAATGGTCTTTTCTCAGTTTGCTCATCTCAGCTGTGGCTGGAAGAAACCAGATTAGAGGCAGTAGTCTCTGCCAGGACATTCAGACCTGTGGATCCCCAGCCTCACAGAACACAGTCAAGGAATCACATCCTCAAGCTGGTTCTCTGCTTCCTCCCAGGCTTCCAGCTTGACTCAAGTCTTAGGCTGATCCACGGAACTCAGGGCTCAGAATCCAGAAATACTATTTTAGGCTCAAATTCCAGAATCTATAGTGAGGAAATTGGAGACCTTAAAAGCTGAGGTCTGGGTGAGCCTTCATCTAGCTTTGCAGCTGTCTTGAATGAGGAACAGTAATGGATGCATAACTGGCAAGTGTATACTGGTATTTGCTCAGGACACTTTCCCAGCCTCTGATAATGTATAGCACTGGAACTGCTGCTGTTAAATGCAGGGTCATTGTATTTAACAGTTTTTCTGGGCCTTTCTTCCATCCCCTCATGCACTCTGGTTGCAGCCTGCGTTAATTTTTGGCATACCCAGCATCCTGCCAGCAAATGTCACCCCTTAACTGTGCCTTACAGGAAGAAGTACCTTTTATATACTTAGAAGCTATAACCTGCTGATTTCATTTGATGCTCCTCAACTTTTGTACTTTCAGAAATAGCATCAAACTGCTTCTTCCTCCATGCTGTTCATGACTCTCCCTTTGTATTCTCCTCTGTCACCTCTTCTCCAGGCTCAAGACACAGTCTATTTAGCTGCTTCTGAATGGAAACAATTCTACCCCTTTGTAGCACCCTCTCTCTCTGTAGTCTTCCAGTTCTCTGGAACCCTGCTTAAGCTGCAGAGAGCAGAGCAGCAGCAGTATCCAAGACACAAACATACAATGCTGTAAGACATATTCATTATCTATCTAGCCTTTCCTAGTTTTTCAGATACCACTGAGGTGTTTAGGAGGAGACTTGATAGGGTGCTTGGTTTAGTTGATTAGGTGGTGTTGGATGATAGGTTGGACGCGATGATTTTGAAGGTCTCTTCCAACCTGGTCTGGTCTATTCTATTCTATTCTATTCTATTCTATTCTATTCTATTCTATTCTATTCCAAACTGCAAAGCTACAAGATCTCATTCCTGAGTGGTAATAGCTAGTTTAGAACCTCTCATTCTGTAAGTAAAGTCACATTTAACTATGCTGGATTTCATACAGCTTTATTCTTCTGTCACTGAATCTCATACAGTCCTCCCCCCCACCTACTTTAAGATGCTGTCCTCAGCAGATGAAAGAACTTTACCTGTTTTCCAGATTATTTTAAATTATTTCAACAAATAAGAAATCTGGCCACTTACTCCTAACTTTTGGTTCATATATCCTAGCCAGTTGTAATCCTTCATTTGTATCCCACGGTAGCTGAGTTTGTGTATGCGCTTTTAGTGATGGACCTCATTAAATGCTGTGTGGAACTCAAGCAGACTAACAAGCAGGTCAGCCTGACTCCCATGCTCTCTGCCTCCCTCAGTGAAACTGGAATATTTTTGTGAGGAATGCACTCTTCTACAGCTTATCATATTAATCCACTGTATCTGCTTATTCTGATCTTCACTGCCACTTCTACCAGCTTCTCTGATTGGAGCTTCAAACTTCTGTAATTGTCTAAATCTTCCCTGGAAGAGCTTTTAAGAACTGTCATCACATTTGTCAACTTTTGTTTCTTGGCCATGGAAGCAGTTTTAAGCAAGATGTTACATGCTATGGTAAATAACTCATTTATTTCACTCTTGAATAACTTCCATGCTTTTGGAGCCATCCTATCTAGATGACTTCTCCATTTCGATGATTTGTTCTATAATTAGTTGTTTTGTGTGCCAACACTTCAAGACTCCCCATCACTGCAAAGAAAGATTCTAGTGCAGAAACTTCTTATGCTCTTCCTTTGCAAATGAAAACATAAACTAGCATATTCAACTTTTGTGCTACCCCCTTTGCTTTCCTGAATGCTTCTTTTGTATCTATATCATTTATTTGCCCTACAGACTATATGCCAAGCTTTCAACTACCTTTGCATTTTGGGGGGGGGAAGATTAATCAGTAGTGTGGGAGGTTTTGTTTTAGAAGTGTTTCCTCAAATTCTTTTTTTGTCCTGCTTTATTGTGCTTCTATATGTAACTGTAGAAAGTTTGCACTGTTTTTTGCTTTCTTAGTTTGGCCATAACACCAGCCCCTTTCATCCTCTTTACACTTTCATCCTCTTTAGCTGGGTCATCTTTTTAATGCTCTTGTTCTAACATCGGCTTTCGTGGCTAACAGACTATCACAGAAAATAAACTTCTTGTCTTTGCTGAAAACCAGAATGAGAAAGAAGAAAGTCCATCAGAGTGTAAGATCTTTACTCCTATGATCACCTCACCAAAACTGTTACAGTAATCATTTCCTCAGAGCATAATATTACTCTATTTTGGACTGGATTGCTCTAAATTTAGTGATAGGACTAGGGGGAATGGAATGAAGCTGGAGGTGGGGAGATTCAGGCTGGATGAGAGGAGGAAGTTCTTCCCCATGAGAGTGGTGAAGCCCTGGAATGGGTTGTCCAGGGAGGTGGTTGAGGCCCCATCCCTGGAGGTGTTTAAGACCAGGCTGGATGAGGCTCCGGCCAGCCTGATCTAGTGTAGGGTGTCCCTGCCCATGGCAGGGGGGTTGGAACTAGATGATCCTTGTGGTCCCTTCCAACCCTGCCTGATACTATGATACTACTATGAAATTTACTTATGACCCACATCTGTTGCTGGGTGGTTTTCATTGTTAAAGAAGAAACATGTTAAAGTTTTTTGCTCCTTCAAAATTCAGCAACTGAAAATCTTCAGTTCCATGTGTTACAGAAAATAGTGCTGAAGTCTTTTCTCATCTGAAGAAATGTCTTTGTCTCGTCCTAAAGCTCGTGAAATGTTTTATATTTGACTGAAATAAACAAAGCACACCAGGGAGGCAGAGAAATGCCTAAGGAGCTGGTGATTTAGCAGCAGTGACCACAGCTAGTACCAAATCTGAACAAGAAAATTACTTCTGAATTCAAGAAGTGTTGTTGAGAATTGTGATTGAAAATTCAACATTAAAAGCATTTAGAAAATTAAAAATGCTCCAGCTCTTTGGGTGAATGAAGCACTTTGGGGGGAAAGATACTTACTGAAATGTTTTGATCTGACAAAACCAAAACATCTGTATCCATTAAACAATTTCAAAATAAAATCAAAGAAAATGAGGGGGAAAAAAAGAAATTAGGGGAAAAAAACCCTCTAAGCACTTGCTTTCACACAGTATCACCAAGGTTGGAAGAGACCTCAAAGATCATCGAGTCCAACCTGTCACCACAGACCTCATGACTAGATCATGGCACCAAGTGCCACGTCCAATCAAATAAGATAGCATATTAATTTAATGACCTAAAATGCAAATGAACTTGATAAGCCTTTGTGAAATATTTTTATAGTTGTTAATCTGTTTTGGTTGGTTTTTTTTTTTTCCCCAGTGAAGAGTTTCTGAAGGACAGCATTATGCAACTCTTCTTCAGAGCGAGACTGGAATCAAAACATCATGTGATAAAGGCCATTAAGCAAAAGCCTGTCGTGATGTTATGTTTTGCTCACATCAAAAGATACTAAATCTGCAGGAAAGACTGGATTCAAATTATTTAAGTGAGGCAGTGGGGAGGTCCTGTAGGGCAAAAGACCGTGGGATAGTATGTTTCCAAGTGCAAAGATCTGTTCTTATCCTCAAACCTTTCAGTCCTCAGCACTGAGGAGAGAGCTACCAGCATCAGTTCAGTGACCACCCAGATGGTACTGGCCAAGGGATGTCCTTCCTGCCCAACAGAAATGGGCAATACCATCAAGAGAAAACCCCTCCTAACCTCATCTTCGGGGCTCTTTCTCTGGTGTTCCCTGGCAGTAAAATTAAGTCACACGCTCATAAGGCTGTGCTTAGACTGGCTACACCTGCTCTGTGCCTTTTCAAACTTGGAGAAATTCCAACACAGCTAGTTACAGCACAGCTCACAGGGCCGTTCTTCCTCTCCTTAGAGATCTCTTCTTTCTCTTTGAAGTCATCCAGCTCTTTGTTGCACTTAGGTATAAAACTCAGAGGCATTCAGAACCATCTACCTTTAAAATAAAGCCATGAAAAGCAGAAATCCTAACTCCCTTGATGTTGTGACAGAACGGCACACCCAGCAGTTGCCTGATTAACATGACAGAGTTGCTTAAAGCCCCCAGGCTTTTATGGAGCTCTGCCTGTGAGCATACTTACAAACACAGCTTTATGGCATCCTGCAGTGTTTGACATGTTCTTACACATTTCTTTGTTTTTCATTATATGTACTTAGTGACAGAAAGAGGGATCCTAGAAGGCCTGGGAAAAGTTTCAGCCTATCATTTGTAGTAATATGAGAAGAAAGAGGCTATTGAAGTTATCTGAGCTGTTTTAAATGAATAAGCACGAAGCTAATGTGTTGTTGTTTATTATAAACACATTGAATTTACTATTCAGCTCAAAATTTCCTTTTCTGGAAATATCAACTTCTGTTATAATTGGTTCCATCCCTCCCACCCAAACCACCAGCCAACTCACCAAAGAAGCTTCCCTGGGTCAAAATGTATTGCTGGTGTAACTTCTGCCAGAGCACAACACAGACAGAGGGTGACTTTATCCTGTTCATTTTTTACTTATAGATTCATTACCAGGAAAAGACAAAGCAGTCAGCAATCAAGCAACCTTTGTACAACTAGCCTGACTGTTGCATAGTTATGTCCATTCATACAGACAAATGCTCTAATATGGTCAAAATGTTGTCAACCTATTTATTCTTCCTCTGGGAAGCTTGCAATAGTGCAAGTGGGAAAATGTCAGCCTGTCAGTGGTGGAATTGTTTTTATGTGGGTTATAGTTGATGTATTTATAGCTGTGATGATAAAATTCCATAACTTTCTACTGGGGAAGAATTTTTAATCAGAACAAGAACACAGTCATAAGAAGAAGGCTGTTCAGCACAAGAGCAATGTGTTTATAGGGTGGTAGGGAAAAATGCTATTACAAGCATGTTCATTTTTCTCTCTAGGGTTTCAAGATGTTGTGAGCCATGGAAGAGCTTCTCCTGTCACATCCCACAAGAACATACAAGGCTGGTCTAGCGATCAAAATAAATGGAATGAAAAGCTTTATCCTTTCTGGGAAGAAGGAGATCCCAGATGGAAGGACTGCTGGAAAGGTGATTGCAAATATGCATTTCAAAAACATTAAGGAGAGCGCAGGTGCTATAGTGATTTTCCATAGGTGAAATATCCAGCACTGCTGCAAGGAATAGCAAACTAGAGCCAGCTGGGTTTGATACCATTCCCAGTACACTGTGAGTTATTACAGTAACTGCTTTCCCATGACTCATTGTCTCAACTATTAATACTTATTAGGGAATACTAATGACCAGGGCTGTAGGAGAATCTGTTATCTGAAACATACGCTAGAGGACAGGTATCTTCAACTGTTACCTCAGCAGGGTATTGTGGACTTCAGTTTAACAGTTCCAGGGAAGACCCTGTTCTTTATCACTTTGTCTGAGCTAATGCCTAAAGGCTGTATCCCTGGAGGAGAAATAAAAGTATTCTCCTTCAGAATATATGAACTGCTATGGGTAAATACCCCATCCTCTTCTTAGCTCGAAGAGGAAATGAATGACAGACAACTAAGTGATGTGGAAGGATATGATGAGTCACTCTGATTGTCCTAAACTGGGGGTGGTGAGAAGAGTGCAAGTGACTTAAAAGCACAAAATCCCTTGGAAACAGAAGAATCAATAAAGCTCTTATAATGTAAATAGTGAGTGGTCGAAGGTAGCTGCTGCTCTGATGTCTCATTTTCTGCAAGACCACTTTTCTTTTCTGCAGGTGGAAGGGTAACAGCCAAGCTGGACACTGATAGCCCAGCACTGGTGGGATCCAATGTGACCTTTGTTGTGACTCTCCAGTTTCCCAAGTGCCAGAAAGAAGACAATGATGGCAACATAATATATAAGAGAAACTGTACCCAGGGTAGGTAATGGCAATCTCCCTGCACTACACACACATCTGACCACGGTGCTGGCATGAACATGTCATGAACCTTTGAAAACATCAGAGGCACATGCTGTGGACAGCATCCATGTTACTTTCAACTGAGAACCACACTCATGCCTACCCTGTGCCCACCAGTTTCTTTCCTGAAGAGATCCTGTGGTATTTTTACTACTCTGCACTCACTGCAGATAACAACCAGGTCATTTCACATTTGCCTTCACTAGAAAATTGTCCTCTTGAAACAGTGACCTTAATATGGCTTCGTATCAAGACTGTTACTGCTTTTCAGCTCAGCCAGAGGGCTGCAGACTCACTGTTTTCTTCCAATTGTATAAAGCTGTCAGTTGCTAAAACTGTGATTACTTTTTTTTTTTCAAGAACTCACTAACCATCATTTGCATCTTGAAAAGCCCTCAAGAAAGAGTAAATCTCACATTCCCCCATTTTAAGAATTAAAACCATCAAGAAAATAAAGAATTTAACATTCAAGCATTTTTTTTATCAGAGAATCACCCTTTTCTTCCCATCTCATTTACTATTACACAGAGCAAAACCCCTACTACAGTTCCAACATTTGAAGCTGCCAGATCTAGAGTGAAACAGGCTGTTTGTACTTTCCCTCCCCTGAACTCACAAATGTTCCATGAAATTTTTCACTGATCAAAGTAATTTTCATTTCATGGCATGTCACCATTTTTTTGTCATCTTGAGTTCTACTTTTTGACTGTCTAATGTTTTCTTAATGGCTGATAGCCATTCTCTACTTAATATCTGTTGTGCTGTTTGGGGAAGGAAACTGGTTTTCACTTACTCAGAAAGGAACTGAAATTCATGTCTTCGCTGTTTAAAGGTGCCATAAAAAACTTTTCTGACAAAACAAATGAAGTCACTTCCCTGCAGTGCTTCCACAGCTACTATTTCTACTAAAACTTTTGAATTCTGATTGCCAAACATCCAGGCAGCCCCACTACTCCAGTGAAAATGTAGCTTCCTGTGCAGTTTGGGGGGAGCAATTTTAAACTGTGTCTAGTCCATAAGACTGTAATATTTGCTTAAGCTTCTAAGTATCACAGTATCACCAAGGTTGGAAGAGACCTCAAAGATCATCAAGTCCAACCTGTCACCACAGACCTCATGACTAGACCATGGCACCAAGTGCCACATCCAATCCCCTCTTGAACACCTCCAGGGATGGTGACTCCACCACCTCCCTGGGCAGCCCATTCCAATGGTGAACGACTCTCTCAGTGAAGAACTTTCTCCTCACCTCAAACCTAAACTTCCCCTGGTGCAGCTTGAGACTGTGTCCTCTTGTTCTGGTGCTGGTTGCTTGAGAGAAGAGACCAACTCCCTCCTGGCTACAACCACCCTTCAGGTACTTGTAGAGAGCAATGAGGTCTCCCCTTGAGCCTCCTCTTCTCCAGGCTAAACAATCCCAGCTCCCTCAGCCTCTCCTCACAGGGCTGTGCTCAAGGCCTCTCCCCAGCCTTGTTGCCCTTCTCTGGACACGTTCAAGTGTCTCGATGTCCTTCTTAACTTGAGGGGCCCAGAACTGGACACAGTACTCAAGGTGTGGCCTAACCAGTGAAGAGTAACGTAAAGTAAAGTAAAGTAAAGCAAAGTAAAGCCAAGCCAGAACAATTTGATGATTACTTTAAAACAACAATAACAAAAACAACAAACCAACCAACCAAAACCCACCAGACAAAGCACAATCTTAGAAAAAGAATTGCTGTTACTCTAAAAATACTCCACTTCAGCTGTTGCTTAAGTGCACTACCTGCTGTACCTAAGGGTGTCTGTTTTCTGACGTTCTGCACATATCTCAGCTGACCAGGAACATGTCCTGTTTCTACACTTAGATCTTTCAGCTCCCCAGAATCAGCAACTCTATGTCTACAACTGGACTGAATGGATCGACAACTGTAGGTGGGAAAACTGCACAGGCAACCACAGCCATAATGTGTTTCCAGATGGGAGACCTTTCCCTCGTTACCCTGGCTGGAGGAGAAGGAACTTTGTCTATGTGTTTCACACGCTTGGTTAGTACTGCAAATGCATTCCTTGGTTTGGCTGATGCTGCAAAGGTTATATTCACTCTACACTAATTCCCTTGTTTAGTGTGTTTTATTAGAAGTCCTTTAAAAAAGGTTCCATCCCAAATTCATTTTCCACGTTCCAGAGCGGCCATCAGCTTCTCCTTCTGGAAACCATGGATTAGTAGGAGATGCTCCTTAAATCTGCATTCACAGTACTACCACTGCATAACACTAATTTCCTTTCAGTGGAATGCAAGATCCTTTTCTAGCAAAACTAAGTGTCCAAGCAGGTTAGTCAGATGATTTGCTGACCGCTCACTGCCACTTCAGATACTTAAATGTGAGACCATAGTGCTGCATGTCTTCATATCATCTTAATGGTGCAGCATGTCTTGCCTCTGGGGAGGTGAAAACTGCCACTGACTCTGTGGTGCTGATCTGGTCACAGATGACAATTTTCAATGATTCCATCTCCTCAGTATGTAACAGTTGAACTATTCCTGACATTGGCTGCATACTAAATTTTAGTATCCTAAGTTAGCTTGGTTAAATCAGTATTATTATCAGCATGAGTTACAATAATTAACAATAACATTACAATAACAATAGTAATTATGGTAATAATAGGAATAGCAATAATAGTAGTAATAATAATAATAGTACCCCACATGTTATGTAAAGTCAATACTATTTACCTAGCTCAGTCAGCTGTTACAAAAACAAATAAGCCAATATATACAAAGGTCTTTAGGGTCTGAAGCAAGAGGTATTAGATCTTGCTACACTGAAAACACACAAATACAAGATCACTTAAAATGCCCAAGGAAACCTACCACATAACCTTAATGACTTAATGTAGTTGCTTGGGAAAGATGGAGATGCCTTGGTAATTTTTTCTTAGATTAGTGGCATCTGGGACTACCGGCGGCAGAGATTGGAATCAATACAGCTGATCAGTATGATCTAGTATCGATCCTTTATAGTTCCAGTATTGCAGGCCTATGGCACAGGCCTATGGTGAGAGTATAACAGAGTAAAATACAGCATAGAAAGAGAAGGGACAGGAAAGGCAAAAGTGCCTAGCAAGGGAACTTCTACAACTTATATAAACTCAGAGTGCCTTGTTGGCATGGACTCATTGGTTCCCTCTGAGTGACCACACATCACACTATTATAGATTATTGGTTCAACTACTGATGAGGTTTGTTGATGCAGGTGCATGTCCTGTTGTCCCAAGATAATTTGCTGTGTTTATAGCTACCAGTGCCTTGCTTTAGTTACATGCTGCAAGACAGCGCTGTTTTGGTGCACTGCTAGCTGGCTCTGCCCTTATGCTGAGCATGGCCCACCACCATGTCAGGCTCTAGGCCTGCACTGCCAGATTGCTCACACTGCTTGTCACTGGCATTGCCACATGGGACATCATTCTGACACCTTTGGAAAAAAAATCACAGAAATAATGGGAATTAAAGTCCTCAGTCTTCCAAAGCCACTTGCCAGATAGCAGAAAGATAGAACCATAGAATCATAGAATTGTCAGGGTTGGAAGGGACCTCAAAGATCATCTAGTTCCAACCCTCCTGCCCTGGGCAGGGAACCCACACACTAGATCACGTTGCTCAGAGCCACATCCACCCTGGCCTTAAAAACCTCTGGGGATGGGGCTCCTAGTTCCAAACTGTTCATTTTGATTTAGACAATCCCAAGATTCACAAAGATATTGTTTCTTGTAAAACATCTTGTAGCTAAACTGAAATGTCCACGTTCTGTTTCAGGCCAGTACCACCAAACAACTGGACGATCTTCAGCAACACTTTCAGTCAACACAGCAAACATCACTCTTGGCCAACACGGGATGGCAGTGTCCGTTTACAGGAGAGGGCACGCGGCGTACGTCCCCATTGCGAGAGCCAGCGCCACTTACCTTGTGACTGGTGAGCATGACACAACAAACTGTCACACAATGCTGGGAGTAGTCATTGTTAGGTGTTAGAAGAATTCAGCACAAGCATCAGCTGGCAGGAAGACCCAAAAAGGGGTTTGTAATATGAACGTGGAATGGCTGGTAAATTCTCTTGAGTGCAATTTACCTTTGTCTCTAGCTCAGCTGGGACACCTCCACTTTGCAATGAAACATTTATGAGAGGAAATGCAAATTCCCAGGGATGCCTGTGATTCCTCTTTTGTTCCCATACTTTCCTGGGTAAATATTTCCCTCTCACATTCATTCCTCAGACCGGTAAACTGAATTAAAGTAGAAGCCCGTCTATAAAGATATTAATGCCTCACATTCTGACTCTTGCTGCTTAGGAACCTTGGAGCTGTTTGTTGTTTGCAGGCAGGTATTTATGCTTTATTTATTTACTTCTTTCTCTCTCTCTCTCTCTTTTTTTTTTTTTTTTTGTTTGTTTGTTTTGGGTTTTTTGTTCCCTCCAGACAAAATTCCAATATCTGTGAGTATGTCCCAAAAACATGACCGCAACATCTCGGACTCCATTTTTATCAAAGACTCACCAATCACGTTTGATGTGAAGATTCATGACCCCAGCTTCTATCTTAAAAATTCTGCCATCTCCTACAAGTGGAACTTCGGAGATGGAAGTGGCTTATTTGTAGCCAGAAGTTCCAGTACATCTCACACCTACACTCTGCAAGGAAACTTCACTCTGAATTTAACTGTCCAGGCCATAATACCTGTACCTTGCAAGCCAGTAACACCCACTGCACCACCACCCACCTCAGCAGGTAAGAGTTTATTGAGCAGCAGTGACATTAAGAGCTATGCTAAAACTCTACATTCTGATATTTTAAGTTCATAACTTTAGAATTCATAGAATGCCAGGCTGAAAGGGACCTCAAGGATCATCCAGTCCAACCTTTCAGGGTAAATGAGCTGGCCCAGCACCCTGTCAAGCTGGGCCTTGAAACTGTCTAATTTAGAGGAATCCACCTCCTCCCCTGGGAGTTTATTCTGATGTTTTAACAGTTTAGAATTTTTATTCTCACCAGTGAAAGAGCTTCAAGGCTCTGCAACCCCTCTATAAATTGATTTAGAGAGAGAATCAATAAGCATAAACTCTTCCATGATGGGCATCGCTTATACATTTAACACATTACCTACCCAGCTCTACCACCACAGTAACAGCATACAGGGGTCTTCAGGGGGACATAATGCATGTCCACCTGATATTATAACATATAATATAATATAGGATATTGACTTGCTGGAACGTGTCCAGAGAAGGGCAATGAAGTTGGTGAGGGGTTTGGAACACAAGCCCTATGAGGAGAGGCTGAGGGAGCTGGGGTTGCTTAGCCTGGAGAGGAGGAGACTCAGGGGTGACCTTATCACTCTCTACAACTACCTGAAGGGAGGTTGTAGACAGGCAGAGGTTGGTCTCTTCTCCCAGGCAGCCTGCACCAGAACAAGAGGATACAGTCTCAGGCTGTGCCAGGGGAGGTTTAGGCTGGATGTTAGGAAGACGTTCTATACAGAGAGAGTGATTGCCCATTGGAATGGGCTGCCTGGGGAGGTGGTGGAGTCGCCATCATTGGAGGTGTTCAGGAGAAGACTTGATGGGGTGCTTGGTGCCATGGGTTAGTTGTTTAGGTGGTGTTGGATTGGTTTATGGGTTGGACGTGATGATCTTGAAGGTCTCTTCCAACCTGGTTTATTCTATTCTATTCTATATATATTTGAGTTTATGTCCTTCACCACACAAGATCAAGTGTTTTAGCCTTGCTAACTCAGGGTCATCTTCAAAGGCAAGATGTAAATTTTAAGCAAGAAAAAGGCATATCACAACACTTCTATAACAATTTCCTTCCAGTTTGCATTAACTTCCATCCAAAACAAAATCCAATTGGACAGAACTAGAAACAACTTACTCACACTCCAAAGTATGTGATTTGCACATGGCATTAACCTGGAATGGCTTTTCCACTTTTAATTTATGCACTATCAGATTTCAGAATAACCTTCACTACGTTCAGCACTGGTTTATCATTTCAGGAGTGTTTTAAGGTTCACGAGAAGCCTGCAGTTTCATACTACCACTACTATTAAATTGTGGGAGTGGCTCCATTTTTCAAATGTAAGAATTTTAATATGTGCTTTTGCCAAAATGTTGAGTGAGTTGAAAAAAAAAAAAAAGATACAATTGTCACCATTTCCCTCTCCTCATTTTCCTACCAGCTGTAATGTAGAGCAATGGGAAAATATTTGCTTTAAAACCGACCAACCAACCAACCAACCAACCAACCAACCATTTAAAACCATTTGTTGGCCTTTGGATTTATTTTAATTATTTTTTTTTAAACAATTGATTTGGGAATTTTAAAGAAGTGTTTAATTATTTCAAACCTTAGAGGCTCACTTTCATTTCAAAGACACAGATGGCTTAGATGGCTTTTAGCCATAGATGGCAAGGTGGCTTTTAGACTGAGGCTAATCTAGGCCACTCCAGACTTCTACAGCTGGGCATTTGTGTTTTCTTTAAGGCTTATTATTCTGATCCCATACAGATGCTTATGTGAGTGCACAGCTACAAACCAGAGTCACTAATAGAGTAGAGTAGAGTAGAGTAGAGTAGAGTAGAGTAGAGTAGAGTAGAGTAGAGTAGAGTAGAGTAGAATAAACCAGGTTGGAAGAGACCTTCAAGATCATCGTGTCCAACCTGTCATCCAACACCACCTAATCAACTAAACCATGCAACCAAGCATCCTGTCAAGCCTTGCCCTGAACACCCCCAGTGACGGCGACCCCACCACCTCCTCGGGCAGCCCACTCCAATGGGCAGTCACTCTCTCTGTGTAAAACTTCCTCCTAACCTCCAGCCTAAACCTCCCCTGATGCAGCCTGAGACTGTCCTCTTGTTCTGGTACTGGTTGCCTGGGAGAAGAGACCAACCTCTGCCTCAAATGACCTATGTCAGGCAATTGAAACATATACCCATGTCCAGAATCTCTCTGAGCAGAATGTGTTCTAAAGCTGCAAAATTCTTTCTCTTCAACAGTAACAAAATTCTTTCTCCTCAGCAGCAGCAACTGGAGCAACAACTAATTCAGACTCTACCATCATTGACTCAGTGGAAGATAATCCTGATGAAGGTTGCCATATTTATAGATATGGATACTACAGAAGTGATATCTCTGTTGTAGGTAAGGATGTGGATCAACACCTTAGCAGAGGAATGGGGTTAATAATGCACCACAATGCATGGCAGAGATAATGCTTATTTAGATTCCCTTTGACCAAAATACTTAAGACCCACAATAAGATCCTTTTCTTGGACCTAGCTTACATTTTAAGAGATGAATGTACAGACAGTCAACTGGCTGATTTTGGTTTCTTTAAAAGCTCTGCCAGGATCTAGCAGCAGAGGTTATGTCCCCTTAGTTTCAAACACGAGCCCAGCTGGGTCTTGGTGTGGATGTCTGCTAATGGCTGCCCCATGTTACAAGTGGTGTTTCCAGGCTGGAAACTAGCTGGCTGGGTTGTGTCCCAGATCACTAATTTCTGTATCATCGGTTTCTGAACCTGTCACACTTGAAGCATACTGACCTGGGCAGGGGTCACAGAGGGTTAGGTTGAATTGACTCTGGCATACACAGAAGTTATGGGGACAGGGAAGTGATTTAGGAAAATCAGTAAATAATAATAGTGGGAAAACAACACAGAGTGGAAAGGAGCAGCCTCACAGGGAAAGCAATGGGAAAATTCTCAACTTTCAAATCCTTCAAGAGAAGTGCTAAGGAAGGTAGGAGGTTATGGAACACAAGACCTGAACTGAGCATCAGCCAGACACATGCACCTAGAAACTTCAGAGCTGCTTGTGTGTCCTACTGCTGACAACTGTTTCCTCTCCCAGAGGGAATCCTTGAGGTAAATATTATTCAGATGACAAACATCCAGATTACAGAAAGTCAAGCTGAAAACTCACTGGTTGACTTTGTCGTTACCTGCCAAGGGAGGTAAGTGTGTGAATGAAAACATCAGTCTTCCCTTTAAAACAATGTAGGTGCTAGAACTGTGTCTGCACTTAGATGAAGCTGCATGAACAAAAGTTAGGATCTGCAGTGTTTCTGTTTCTTGTCTGGAACTAAAGATAATGCAAGTCTCATTTGTAAACTGTGGCCACAGAGGTTACTGCCAGGCTCATACGATTCAGAACAAATGTCAAGCCTCAGGAAAAATGAGAGAACTGGATAGTGGTGAGAAACTATTCTTTATTTCCCTGGCCAAGACAGGATTTTACTTACTGTAAGATGGGAAGTAGTTCTACTGAAATTGGAAGGAAATTCTTTCTCTTGGGCCATGATTTTTGACACTTAGAGTAAATGAGTGCATCCAAGCAATTTCTTGGATGGGAAAACAACGCACCAATACTCCTAGCTCCTAGAAGGTGATAAGAGTTGAGAGGAGTGAAAAGTACAAGAATTGCCTTAGTAATGCAACTGCAAAACAATTTACCTCTCTTAAGTTGGTGCTTACTTTCCCAGCATATGATACATAGAATACATAGAATAAACCAGGTTGGAAGAGACCTTCAAGATCACTGCGTCCAACCCATCAACCAATCCAACACCACCCAAACAACTAACCCACGGCACCAAGCACCCCATCAAGTCTCCTCCTGAAAACCTCCAGTGATGGCGACTCCACCACCTCCCCAGGCAGCCCATTCCAATGGGCAATCACTCTTTCTGTATAGAACTTTTTCCTAACATCTAGCCTGAACCTCCCCTGGCGCAGCCTGAGACTGTGTCCTCTTGTTCTGGTACTACACAGGAGAATCTGTTGTGTACTAAAGGTAACAGACTCTATAAGCTGATACATGGCAGGTATTCTGTGATCACCATGTTAAATGATATGTAAAACAAGCAGATCATTTTGCAGATAGTATACATGCATTTTATACAAAATCCATGTTTGTCTGTGTGTATATATGTGTGTATATACATACAAAATGTAATACTGTAACTCTATTAAACCACTCTAATGCCACCACTTTCAATGAACAGGCACCAGCACAAAACTGGGGCATCAGTTCCATCTGTCTGAGCTTGGCTAACAGGTTGAGTGGCTAAAGCACAGGTGGGAGCCCCAGTTTTGTTTGGGCTGGGAAAGCACTGCCAAGGGAAGGTGAGGACCAGCAACCGCATTCAGCGCTGGCACCTTCCCTGGGGAAGCAGCCACTGGATGCTTTAAATTTTGGATCTGGGGCTCTGCTGAGTAAGAATAGAGCATGTGGTAAAGCGTGTTGTGTTCTCTCTCCCCCTCCCAGTCTCCCCACAGATGTTTGCACAGTAGTTTCTGACCCCACATGCCAGGTATCCAAGAGTGTGGTATGCGACCCCATCGTTATCACTGATGAATGCTTGCTCACCATCAGGAGAGCTTTTGAGAAACCTGGAACATACTGTATAAACATCACCTTGGGGGATGACACGAGCCAAGCCCTTGCCAGTGCACTGATTTCTGTAAATAGAGGTGAGTCCACACAGAGCAGATGTAGGTTGTCTGTGAATAGCTTCTCTCTGTGGTCATTTCCATGCAGGGGGGAAGAGCACAGGCATTTATATGGGGTTTTTATTATGCCTGGAGGCCTCAGCTAAGACACTGCCAGCTTGTCTGAGAGTCCATGCAAAGACAGACAATTCTTTCCCTACAGGGATTTTAGATGTTAGAATTTGGTTGGATTTATGTTTATGATCCAACAAGTACAGTAATTATGCAAACTGTTCGGTATGACAGAATATGAGCAGTGCTTAAGCCCTGATGTATTTTTCCACAGGAGGAAAAAAAAAAGCAGTTGGGGAAAAAAAAGCAGATGGGGAACATGATAGTCAGCCTACTCTACACATGGAGAAACAGGAGAGGCAGAGAGGAATTCAGCTCACTTGAGAGAGAATCAAAGTCTGAAGCTGAGCTGGCTGCCCTGGTCCCTCATTGTAACCCACTGACCTTGACCTGATTTCTGTTTTTATATGAGGGTAAGATGAATCAGGTTGTGGAAAGATCTGCTTAGCATTAATTGGCTACAGAATCTGCCTAGGGTAACTGTTTCCAAACCCTTAGTATCAGCATGTCTTGCTCATGGTTATCCAAGCAGTCTTTGGCAGAACCAGATATTAAACTCAGCCTCAGTCAGAAGTCTAAATGATTGTGCTGTCTCTCTGCTCCCACTACAGTGCCCTCCTGGCCTCCCACTACAGTGCCCTAGTGACTCTTCTGAACTCTTTAAATACCATTAACCAAAGAACTGACCCTCTGTGGTCATTTGCCACCATATTTTTAGCTAATTTTATTTAATCTAGGTATAACTTCAGCTGTACCAAAATCAGTTTGTGGTGCCTAAGATACAATGCGTGACCTGTAAGTGTATCCCAGCTCCTAAAGAGGAAAATAAACATGCAGTAAGATTTTTTTGGAACTGTATTCACAGAGGCTAACTTTAGCCCAACATGGCTAATCTTCCTAGATTTCCTCCAGAGGGCAAAGCTAAGCTGTACTTTGGGACTTTCAGTATAGTCAAGCAGAATTAGGAACTAAGAGAAGTTGCTGCTTTGAGTCACATTCTGGATGAGCCCATCCAATGCTTGCAAACATTTCTCGTGTGCACTAATTTCCATTCCTTTCAAGAGAAGGCAAATATTTATGAATTTCTGAAAATCCCCTAATTTGGTGCCTGAATATCTAGTCCTTGAAATTTGGCAGGACTCTGCCTGGGCTATGCATGCACTGACAAACCATCACTCTTGGCTTGCTTAAACTCCCGTTGAATGTGTTGCGATCCTATGATTTAGACACATCCCATCCACGTGTGTGGCTTTGCAACCTAGTCCAAGGACCTACCTTATTCATAAAATAAGGTAAATCCCTGCAGTCTCAGCAAAAATATGATGTAGGGTAGGAGGTCAAGCCTTCACAAACAACTGTATTGATAAAATGAGACATCTATGAAGCACATGTACCAAGTAAATGGTAAATCCTGATTCGATATCTCGAGTTTCATAAACAGCAATTACAAGTCAGAAACTGGAAAGGTAAGCAAACGTGCACCTCTAGGTTATTTCTTTGTATAAACACTGTTGTCAGTGTGAGGATCAAAAGTATGTCTCAGTGTCAGTAAACTCAATAAAGGCAGAGCCTGTGGACTGGAAAGTTAAGATATTTAACACATATTTTTTAGTTGTAATGATTTGGCCTCTTCCATCATATACAGTGGAATCGGGAGTAGCTGTGAACGAAATGATAGCAGGCAAACAAGAAGGCACAGTTCAATGACAGACAGAATCCAAAGTTAATTTCCCAGAATGAGCACACTGAAAAGCAGAGCCCTCAGCTCTTGGATAAAGCAAAAAAGCCTCAGTCCATCAAGCTCCCAGCCACATTCTGCCATCTTAGCATATGGGACTGCATAAACATTTAAGCAATTCCTTTTTCATCCCCTTTTCCCTTGCCATCATCCCTAAGAGAAAGCAGATGCTAATCCTAATACTAAAGCATACAAAAGGCAACTGAGTCACCTATGCTCTCATTGTAAATGTTTCCCTAGCACAGCAACTGGCAAGGACAAAATTAACCTCATATTGTGGGGTGCCAGCAAGACCCTTCATTCCCTTCCATGCTGGAAGGGCAGCCTCAGAACCTTGGCTCATACAAGAAACCTGACAAAGTCCAACGCACGCTCTGTTGGAACTGAGAATTCAACTGATTAGGATGTTAAAGTACCACCTCCTGCCAAAATCACTGACCTCCAGTGCTTACCATATTAGAAGCACTAAGTGAACTTCAATCTGTACAGCCATTAAGTAAAAAAAGACATTTTCTTTAGAAAATCTCTCTCACTGTAAGAACAAGGCTAACTTTTAACCAAACTGTTTTCTGAACCCTAGCATCACCAGCAGGAACAACAGAAGGTGTCTTTGTTTTCCTTGGTTTGTTGGCAGTGTTTGCCACCATTGGAGCTTTCGTCCTTTACAAGTAAGTGGCTAGTTTCTAACATTAAAAGCAGTTAAAAGAACTGTCAAAAATATTAGCTTCAATTAACAAACCCAACAACTTAAATCTGAATTAGCTACATATTAAATTTTTGTTCAGAAATATTCTGGTAAATATCCAAGAAAATTATAGTACTGGCTTAAGCCACCAAAAAAAAAAACCATTGGAAAACATGCAAATGTTGAAGACTTCACAGAAAATGACATTCTGTGCTCATGAGCACAAATACTAATACTAGAAAGCCTGGGAAGTGCATGTAAGCAGTAAGCAAACTTGAACTGTATGATGGGATTTGCATATGCAGTAAAACCTGGCAGAAATTTAATTTATCTCCACCACTCTTACAAGAAGTGTTTGTGAATGACTGACAGGTCAGGAATTAATCATCAGAACTATTTATCAAATAACTGACAAGTAAATTCTTGGGGGAAAAGGTGCTGGGCATACAGGAAAGTCGTTAACAGAAGCACATTACTGTATTATTATCTTGGATATTTGTCATGAAACTTTAAGACTGCCCCAACGTTCCTGAGTAAAGAGAATGCTCACTCTTCACACCCAATGGTGAGAAGGAAACAGTGGTCCACTAAACAATGGAGCTTCTCATTAACCAGCCCTTTATCACCACTAATGACCTGTGGCTGTTATCCATTAGACAGGATTGTAGAGGGAAAGAGGATAGAAAGTACATGTTATACATGATTCATTCTTTTATGCACCAGGCACATGCTTAATATGGATATTCATTTAAATGTCTTTCAGCAACTAACTGTGCACATTTCTTGCAGGAGATACAAGCAATACAAGCCTATTGAGAGAAGTGCAGGACAAGCAGAGAACCAGGAGGGACTAACTGCTTACTTCAGCAGTTTCAAAGCAATTTTCTTCCCGAGTAGCACTGAGAGAAATCCTCTGCTGAAAAGCAAACCCGGCATTGTTTAAACCTTTAGTCTAACACTGGCTATTAGATTACATACATGACATATATCTGAACTGTATTATGATAGGGTTTTCTTGTTAAAAAACAGGGGGTAAGGTGAGTTGGTAACTTTTGGGGGCTTGGTGCAATTAGAAATATTAATAGTCCTCTGTAGAAAACAATGAGGTAGTTCTGAGCATGTGCTCTTGCTTGTGATCTATTTTACATTCTTCTGAATAACTAACACACCATACTCCATCTCCCCTTACTTCTCACTTCAAGGTTATCTACTTGCAAAACTAATCAGGTCCATAATCTGGAGGGGGGAAGTTAATTTTTTTTTAAAACAACAAAGAACTTGTAAATACTTAGTCTGAAACAGACAGTCCTGTCCAGTCCAGCTGCCTAGTGCCTCACCAGAATTCATGTACTTGCTAAAAAGGCAGACAAAACCAGCAGGCACATCTTATGTCTGCCTAATCAAAGGTGCCATGGCCTATTCCCAGATACTGGAACTGATCACGAGCTTCTAGCAGAGCCTTGCCCCAGGCAACCTAGTTCCCCACCAAACAAATGCCAGATTCTGGGAAGCACCAGAGACACTGTTCCCCACTGGGAGTTTGGAAGCAGTCACCCTGTTTTGTAGGATTTAATAGTGTGGATGCAGCTAATCACATGCCAGTTGTCCTCAGGGCCAGAAACCAGAGATGGACACATTTAGTTTCCTGGACGTGGCTAACAGTGCACAAGTCTCACTATAAACATGACCACAGGCACCCAAGCAACAAGATGAGGCTCTCTCTGTTGAAACTTTGAGTCCCATGTGAACTAATTAGATGTAATTGCTGATGCTGTCTTTGTTTGCATTGGTTTTGAGACACAGGACTGCCATCACCACTCTCCAGATATCTGCTCCACGTCAGCAGATATCACGTCTAGCATTCAGCTTCTTTTTCCCCTTCTCTTTTCATTCCTCCCTCTCCTGCTGTAAAGATACATTCATTTCTGCTTGCTCCTCTATCCCTCTGCCTTTGAGCACTTAATCAAATAAATGAAAACCCTAGCATAAACCCTAGCACTACGCTATGCTCCAGTTTCTGCTTTTGCATGATGCAGCTTAGAGAGTGTAAACTTCTGCAAAAGCAGTGTGCCTTCATTTGTTCACTCTAGCTGCAATTTTGTGTTAAGAAAACTCATGTTGAGGCCTTTCCCAAGTGATCTATCTGGTCTGTGTAGCTATCTAGCTACACATGCTCATCATTCTGCATTGTGGTGTTGCACAGTGCAAGACCAGAAGCAAACTGCTGAAGGCTAGATTACTGGATGATGAAAGAAGGAGAGCATCTTATCTGTAGAATGGAATAGGTTACTAAAAAGGCTCATTGAAATGAGAAAATCAACAAAAAAATGGCTTTAAGTAGCTCATTTTCTATATGAGCCTTGCTGTGAATATTAACAAGTATTATCAGTACGAAATTAACTTTCCGGGGGTGGGGGGGGCTGGGCAAATGACCAAACACAACCCTTTTTTAAACACTGTGCTCTTTTAAGTTCTATATTTCAATATATTTTATTAAGTGTACCTTGGAACATCTCTGATTCATGCTGTTCTCAGTTCCTGAGGCAGTATATAAGCATAAACATATTTCCCTGGTATCTTAGCAGACCTGTCAAACGCTCATCAGTCATAATCTGAATCTAGCCTTCATTACCATATTTCTAGCGTGCACACACACTTTTAAACTACTTAAGAATATAAAAAATGCAGATTCCAACACACCTGTGAAATTAGTTTCTTAGTTTCCAAGTTCCCCAATTACTTTAATTCATTTGTGGCCATTTCAGTTATATTCTTAAAAGAACCACATTTGCCATTGTTCCATCCCCCTTATACACAACATCAGGGCATCTAAAGCTACTCTCTGACTTCAACAGAAAACACATTTCCTAACAAAAGATATAACATTCAGGCAGTATTTTTTTTATCAGTCAGGCTGCTGACAGGAAGGGCTGTAACTTGTATTTGTTGCTCTAGCAGGACAGGGGTTTAGTGGAAAGTCTAAGATGCCCTGTAATGGAGAATGAAAACATTAAATGTCACGGCTCAATCCCTTTGGATCAGTGATGACACAGACTGCCGCTGACTGAGGCTATATGCACAAAGTATCTTGTCTCACCATGTTAGGAGCTGAGAGTCGTCTTTAGCTTTTGCAGAGAAAACAGCTTTCAGGCATTCCTAAGAGCTTTTTTAGCCTTTAACTATACAGAGTAACTTCTGTTATCTTCCTTTAATTATCATTATCAGGATATTACATTTTCATAATTTGGTTTTGGTTTTCCTTGCTGTAACTTCCGTTTCATAGGTCTTCACTTTTATACAATGGAATCTAAGTGCTGCGTTGACAAATAAACCATCTAATGATTTTAAAAGAGTACATCTCCTTTCCTCTCACCAAAAGGTAACTGTCAGATAAGCTCCAGAAAACACAACGGGATTTACCTGGGCTCACTTCCGCACACCTGCTACCACCGTCGGTTATCCAGCCACTTACGGCGGAGGGGCGGGAACCGCACATCCCCACTCTCTGGGGGGGTCCCCCGGCTCCCGCCCAGCCGGCACCGAGCCCGGCTCGGCCCCGGCCGCCGCTACGCGCCGTGCCCTGCGCACGCGCCCGGCGGCGCTGCCCGACTGATGGCGGGATGAACCAGCGAGACGAGAAGGACGCCGGCGCCGCTGGCCAATCGCTGGGCGGTGTGCGGGAGCGGGGCGGGCCGGGCCGCGGTGCCCGAGCGCGGCGGCGGGCATGTGGCGAGCGGTGTGTGTGGGCCGCCGGCTGTTGCGGCCTCTGTGCGCCGCGCCAGCGGGCCCCCTTCGGCTTCAACCGCACCCCCGGGTGGTCGAAGCTGCCCACAGGAGCTGCGCGGGGGTGGGAGGCGGCGGTGCCGGGGCACTGGGGGCGGTGGCGGTGGAGCGGCGGCAGACGGCAGGTAGGGCCCGGAGAATTGTGGCTCAGCTGTTGAGGCCGAGCTGCCGGGGTAAACCAGCGGGTCCTCTCGGTGCACGACACCGATCGTGGGTCTTTTGATTTCCTGCTCGGGACTTCAGCCTGGTTCTGTCATGATTATCATGCTTGACCGTTCTCGAGGTGTCCTCGGAGGGCTCCCGCGGGCCTGCGGCCTCACAGGAGATGCTGGAGAGCGTGTGTCGAGCCCCCCTAGCCTCCCGCCAGCACGGCGCTGCTCGAGCGCCCTCGCAGCTGGCACTAACGCGGCGTGCAACGCAGGTTGATGCGGTGCCAACGATTCCCAAGCAAGGGGAGGCGCTGGCCTGACAGGCCGGAGCGTGGTCGAGAGACGGCACGGCAAGGAGGCCGCCGGCCGGAAGGCGCTCGGCTCTGCACTGCGCCCTCCAGCTCTGAGAGGTTCCCTTAGCGCAGCGTAACGCCTTGTGAGGGATGTAACTGCTCGGGAGGTTTGGAATCGCATTCTGCAGTTGCGGGAGGACCCTGGGGTCCCTAGTGCGGTGGCATCGTCCTAATCTCGGCCGACACCACAGGTTTCAGGGTCACGGCGTTTGTGCTGAAGCAGCATCACCAATGAAGGCCTGCTGTAAAGTGGGGACCCGGTAGCTAGAACGCTTTTGTGCAGGAACTTTTGTGAGGGCGGTGGTGCCGAGTTAGAGCTGGTTTTCTTTGACAGATGCTTGGAAAGAAATTTCCTTGCATAGAGGAGGAGTTTTAGTAGTACTGTGCTGGTTATAGGTGTTAAGCATTGTGTGCACCAAGCTGGGTTGTTCTGGCTGTTCTACAAATCTTTTCTAGCCTAGGCCTGACCATGACAGTTCAGTGTGGCAGAGCATGTCAGTGTTGTTTAGACCATTCATTCTCTTAAGTAGGCACTGGAGACTTCACATGTGGCTACCAGGCAAATATTTAACTTTTGTAACCACTGCATCTGGAGGAGCTGTGGCCACTGCTAATTCCCTGCATGTGTAACCACAGCAAAAGCTGAAAGAGTGCATGAGTCCCTAAGCTCAAAGGCTTTAATTTACAGAGATCTGATCCAATTTCATAGCCCCATTCATGCATATAATTATATGCAGCTATTGTTCTTTTTCTTTATATTGGTAAATACAAAGCTTGGGTTTGTGCTCATGCTCTCTCTGCACTAAACGCTCACTTCATAGCAGCAGGCGTGCATTGCTGACATTCAGATTATACCTTAAGTGTGCACACAACTTGCATGTACCTAATTAGGGCAAATTAAAAATAAACTCGTTTCATGGTGTGAACAGAAGGTAGTTGCACTAATTTGCTAGTTTCTAAGATGGCTTGCTGAAGCTGTTAAAGGACTCAAGCTTTGTCTATGATACTGTAATCCTCTGGCAGAACAGGCTAGAGAAAAAGTAGTGGCTTTACTCTGTGTGAAGGTAAAAAGCAGCTTTACATTGCATCACATTGGCTGTTTTCATTATGCTGATTTCATCTACTTAAGATTTTAACTTCACTGCCATGTGTTATCACAGGCTTGTTGAAAAGCATTGTTCTGAAATACTTTTAATTTGCTCTGTTGTTCTAATAATGTTTGTTGAAGTACTTAGGTTTCATCTTAATTGACAAATACCTGATGATGGCATCGACTCTGAAGTACTAACAACAAGAAAAAAGCAAACTGTCTAAAAGAAAGTTTGCTGTTTGCTAACTGATATATCCAGTGATTTTTATCAGGCTTAATCAGATTTTATCAAGGTTATTTATCAGGGGAGTGCTTACTTCTCAACTTTGGTTTCACCAATGATTTCTTTTTAAATCTTCAGTTCATGTTATATTGTCAGTATCAAACCAAACTCCATAGTGAGCAGCTACCTTAGGCTGTAATTCAGTCCATTGCAATTTGTGTCTTCTTAAGTGGTTGATTTTTTGGCAATTACAAAGATACGTTGCCACTGTATTTTTTTTTCTGTCTGTTCCAGATACTGTTCTTCCAGCATTCAACATTGACTTTGTTGTAGCTCTTCTGAGGCAAGAAAATGCAAAAGACATCTGTGTCATCCAGCTACCTCCAGAAATACAGTACTGCAATTATTTTGTAATTGTGAGTGGATCTTCAACACGGCATCTCCATGCAATGGCACATTACATGCTGAAAATGGTAAGACAGTTACTGCTGCACACTCTGGGTTTATGGAATGGCTTTAAATGTGAAAGGAATTTCCCCAGGATTGCACATATAGGGGTGTACTAGGCAAGATGAAACTGATTGTCCTTATGTCACCTTGTCCTGACTACATCTGCCAACTACCTGTGCTTTTTTCCTTACCAGTACTACACAGGCTGTGGACAGTTTGTTTTAAAAGCAGACCTCGGTGTTTAGAACAGCAATGACATTAGCACGGTTTGGTGGCCAAAACAAGAGTAATGTAAAGTGGTGACTATGACCTATGTTTGCTTTTGTTTTCCATCCAGCAAGATTCAGAGCTGTTCCCACTCATTCAGCATAGCTCAGTATGACTGTTCCCAAACCCTGCTCCCTAAACTTGCCAGGTTACAGAGCACAGCATGAGAAATACAGCTAGCCCCTATCTCAGCTCTCTGTTTAAACCTTTGTTTTTCACAACCTTTCTTTCACTTCTTGAACTCGTTTTGCTTTGGCTCTTGGTTTTACTTTCTTCCAGTCCCACTGGTGTCAGCAGTGAGACTTGAGGGGAAGGAGGGGAGGAGATGGTATTGCTTTCCAGTGCCTTTCTGAGCAGGTGAAGGGAGTTTCTTGTGCTCTCTGCAGACGATGCATCTTTGCAAACTAAAATTTTGCCTCAAGTTTTATTAGTGTGATTTGAATGTATTAAACTGGAGTGCTTAATAGGTACTCTGTTACTTGTATAACTTGCAAGTCTTAAATTAACAGTCTGGGAGAGACGGGTGAACAGCGCCCGCTCTGGCAGTGCTGCAACTCGTGGCTCCCTCTGGTGGCTGTAAGGGCAGCTCTTGCCGGGGCAGAGCCACTGGGGAGGTGTGGTGGCCTCCTGGACAGCCTGGTCAACTACTCGGGTACTTGCCGAGTTTTCTAGGAGAAAAGTAAGCTGAAGCATAAAATGTAAAGCAGCTCAGCTGCTCAGGAGCACTGCTAGGCTGCTGGCTAGCTTTACCACTGCAGCACCAAAAACATAGTAGTGCATGGTTTAAGTTAAAATGCAGAAGGGCTTATTTGTAGTGTGAGACCTTCCTGCTTTTCTCTCAGTAGCTTGTAAATGGCAGTCCCAACTGCTGCTTACCCCTGCAAATCCCATGGAGAGCCATTAGGGGCTTTTTTATGATCTGTTCACCATTACACTCTTTTTAAAGACAGGGCTGAAGGAAACTTGTGGAGGACATCAGCCTTTCTAACCTCTGTTACATAGCTGATGGCAGTGCACACTAGGCTCATTAATATCTTTAAAGAAAGGAAGGGAGAACTAGTTCTGAACTGAAATGTGTCCATTCTGGTTTGCAAACTGGGAGCATTCTGCAGCAGCTAGCGTTTTGTGGGAATGAGCAGGAACAGGTGCATTTTGTGGCAGTTGCTTTCCTGTGCTAGCCAGCCATGCAGGTACAGCCTGATACTTTGTATTTTGTCTTTCATGGTAGAAAGAACCGGTTGAGGCTTGGAGTTTCTCTCGTTTCCTTGTGGTGAAATGCAGGGGGTTTGTCCTTGTGTTTTGGGGCTTCCTTTGTTCAGTTTCAGCTTGAAAAAGGTTTTGTGTCTTTTTCATTAGACTGGCTCAGCTAGAAATGGAAGTAGAAATTTGAATAAAGGAGCTCTGTGAAGATGCAATGGTCTTCATTCTGTTGTGTTTTTTTCATTGATGATGCTTGTAAAGAAACAAGTAGGGAATGGCCAAATCTGAAAGTGGCAGTATTTAAACCTCTAGCTGTCAAATCTCTTCAGCTCTGGTGGGTGCTTAAGTTCTTTATGTACTAGGTAGGGAGATCTGAACCTCCCAGGCTGGCACCCATAAAAGCCACCGTGTTGCACAGGGAACTCATTGCCTTGTCCTGAGTGTTTGCAGTAATGCTGGGAGCTGCCCCCTCCCTCACCTCTTTGTGGGTCGTGCTTCCCTCCCATTTTGTAATGAGTGTTGCAAACATGCACACACCAGAGAGGAGGTTTGTGTGAATGCCTTCCTCATGCCATGGGTTGAAACGTTTCTGCTTCATCTACTTCCATCTGACAGGACAAGCAGCTTGGTGTCTCTATTTCTTCATCCTTAACTAGCCAATGTAAAACAGCAAGGAAAAGTATCTGAGAGGAAATACAATTTAGTGATGACAGCTAAAGGGAGCTGGTAACTGGAAGACTCTTATACTGCAAAGCAGTTGTGTTCAGTAGTCATCTTCAGAAAAAACAGACACCTATAAAATTCATGGATAGGTGTATGGGAATTTTGAGCATTAGGATTCTAGAGTTGATAGTAAATCCTGTTGAGAAAACAGTATTTATTTTCCACTGTGTATGTTACTGTCTTTCTCATGTGCAGACCCCATAACCAGCACTAAGTAGTCTAACCCATTTGAGATTTAAAACAACTCAGTGTGGTTCAGGTTATCTGTGAGGTTGGAGTGTTCATAAATAAATACAAAGTCCTTAATTTTCTGCCATTTCTTTTCTCAGTACAAGCTTCACAAAAAAGAAGGCGATCCTCATACTCAGATTGAAGGGAAAGAGACAGATGACTGGCTGTGCATTGATTTTGGTAAATATTTGTGAATCTGATAAATACTAAGTTCTACACAAGCTCTTTAAGGGAAGCATCTCACTGTGAGCCAGGTTCGCTGTGGAAAGTTCACGGTACTCTGCTGTTTTGGAATTCCAGTTGTTGCTTGAACTCAGTTCAGAGACTAAATAGATTTTCACAAAAGACCATTGGCACTGAGAAGAAAGCAGTGACTGCTTTTCAAGTGGCTAAAACAGGCCTTAATAAATTGAACACAGCAGTAGTGGGAAGATAAAAAGCTACCTCAGTCAGTTCAGGTTGATGGAATCCCCGTTTGAGTGAGTGAGGGCTCCTTGCATGCTGCCCTGGTAGTGAAGTGCTGAACAGGCTTTTCTACTGTCCAGCTAATACCATGACAAGGGTAAAACCTCAGTCCTAAGAACTTGAGTTTAAGTCTTCATTCTACAAGTGTGGAACTCTGCACACAAACACGAAAGACTTTGCATTCAGAAAGCATTTCTACTTCAAAGCTAGTTAGCTCTAGTAACCTTGGTTACTTTACTGTCAATGATTTTGATAGTTATAACTGAAAACCCATTTCAATTTAAGGGCAGAACTAGGAAAAAATGCATTAGAAATATAGTGGAATTAACATTTTCAAATATTGTTTACACAGAGTTGATGAAAACCTGTAGGAAAAGCCTTATTGCATGCAGAATTTGCACTTGCTGCGCTGTAAAAACCACCTGAGAAGCGAGCAAAAATTACTTGGCTGTATAATACAGAAAAGCCAAAAGTTCACCTGCAGCCTTGGAGAGGGAACTCCTTTCTCCCTCCCTATCCCCTCCCATTCTTTCTGTGCCCTAGAAGTCATAACTTCCTTGGTCTCTACTCTCGTGTTAGTGTTTTAATTTAAACCAGAGTATTGTCCCTCTCATTGTCCTGGTTGGAGTCTTGGAGTCTTTTGAAGGACTGACCAATCCCTAGCACTGTTCGAGAACTGGAGTCAGCAGTTTAAGAGACCTCCATGAGCTGACCTGTTCCATCTAACTGGGATGGAAGACAAAGTGTGCAGCTGGAAGTATAGCAGTGCTGTACAGTTCGTGTTAATCTGTTGTGTGTTTCTGTTCCACACAGGTACCATAGTTACGCACTTCATGCTGCCAGAGACAAGAGAAGTTTATGAGTTGGAGAAGCTATGGACTCTTGGTTCCTATGATGACCAGTTAGCACAGATGATGTCACAGTCACTACCAGAAGACTTTGTACTTGGCCTGACATCTAATAGCAGTGACCACCTTGAGACAAGAACTTAATGAAGCTGCTGAGTGGAAAGATAACTGAGCATGCATCACACATCTGAGAGTGATACTGTCCTGATTGCTGACTTAACAGTCACTACAGCTGATCAGTGCAAAGCAGTGGATTTGGCAGATGTGCATAGGTAAAGCTCTCACAAAGCTACAAAAATTAGCAGAATCACAGAATCATGAGGGTTGGAAAAGACCTTTAAGATTAAGTCTGACCATAAAATATCAAAGAAGGAATCCCGTTATAAGGATTTCTTTTCTTCGTGGAGGAGTCACTGTCTCAGTGGAGTTTGCAGTGAGAAGAGTGGGGCAGACAGCTGCTTAAACTACTTACCCTGAAATTCATGCTCAGCCTCTACATTGGTTTTCTAGTATCTTTATAAGCCCTGCCTGTGGCAGCAGTGCAAAAAAGATCTAAGTGCTACAAGGAAAGCAATACAATGAAATAGTACAGTTCAGATACGGCTTCTTGTAGTAAGCCATTTGCTTCTGGTCACAATGAAGTCAGTCATGCTCCAAATTGAAGGAGATGAGAAAACAGACTGGTGTTACTGAGCACACGAAAGCCAAGAGCAGCAGTGACAAATAAATGTCTTAGTTAACACAACATTAAGTCTGTTTTTCAGCCAAGGCAAATCTGGTTTTAATAATGAAAAATAAAATCCTGCAGAGTTCCAATTCATTGTCTTCGCTTTAAAACATTCAGCTTCTTCTAAGTGTGCAGTTGGTTCCTCTCCTAGTTTTCCTCTCACCTAGTTGCTGGAAAAGGACACAGAGGCAGTGTGCTACGGCAGTGAATACTTTCAGCTCCTTTCAAGACAAAACCAGTTGGAAAGGAAACCATTGGTCAGTGAGCATTACGTGCTGCTAGTGAACTGCTCAGCACCTTCAGAAGTCACTGCTCAGTGTGTTTAGTCTTGAGTGCTGCATGGTCAGAGGAGCTTCCAGATATTAACAGACCTTGTCCAAGTAAGACAAGATGCATCTTTCTGCTGCAGGATGGAGCTTGTGCTACCATAAACTGGGAAGCAGGAAGTAGATCCTGAGGGTAGTCACCTTTTTCTCCTACAGACCCATGAGCTACTTCAAGCCTTGCCTACATCTCTTCCTTGCACAGCAGCTGCTGTTCATAATGCTCAAAGTGATCTTGGGTTTTGTGCCTGTGGTTGTGTTGTTCAGGGGGAAGGGAGCATGCACACTTCTGTGTGGTCACTTTTAGGGTGTTTTTTTCAGTAAACCTCCTCAAAACCTTCTCCAGTCATTTCAGACTGCCCCTGAGTGCACCAGCTCTTTGATATGAGGCAGCAGATAGTTCTGCAAATTAAACTAGGAGCATTTGTTAAGTGTAGCTAAACTATGCAGACAAAACATCTTTGGCCATAAAATGGAAGTATGGGTGGATAGTGTGGCTGAAAAAGATTTTCAAAAGGCTTCGATATGCTTGTCAATAATCCAGTGGGGGGAAAGGTAACCTTAGCTGTGGTACAGTTAGGGATTCCAAAGTGGGTATTTCATCCTAGAAGGGAGATGTAGGAGTAACTTTAGATCAGTTCCTGAAAGCCTTCTCCTTTCAGTGCTGCTGAAGACAGGTAATACGAGATGAACAGAGGCCGGTTCGGCAAACCTTATGCCATCGTACGAACCCACATCTAGTAACCAGAACTCTGTGCAGTACCTTGTCTTGGGAGAGCACAGTAACAAAAGAGCACCCAAGAACAGTAAGCAAGGGGGAGCAGCTTCCTTGTGGACAGAACTACAGCTGGAAAAAGGTAATAGCCTGTGAAACAAGACCCAAAAAAAGTGAACTGAGGAGACAAAAAATGAGTAAGAGAAATGAAAAAGTGAACTTACTGCCACAGCACATTGTGAAAAGGATTTATAATGAAACATCCACTGGCTGCTATCAAGTAATCAGAACAGGTAGCTTAAGAACTTCCTCATTCTCCAGAAGCAGTCTTGAGCTGAGCCACTGCAGTGCCCCAGCCAGGTTGCCTGTCTGACTTGGTGAGCTTTTGGCCTGATATGCTTAAAAAGCTGGAACCTAAGAATGAACAACCTGGATGATCAGTACCACACAACATTAAAGCTACTTTGGAGGGAAAGATTTGGGAATGGCTTCAGTTCTGTGGATTGGGTGATTTCTGTGTGAAATAGAAATACCAAGCAGTTTGTCCAGTGACTCTCTAGGTTGATCATTCAGTCCTGCACAGAAGTAGATGAAGATTTAGCTTTGTGCAAGAGCCCTTGATCATGAGGTGAACCAAAGACACAGGTATCAGGGTGGAACTTGAGTCACTTCCTTGTCAAGCAGTGTTTGCATCCATCAGTTTTACTAACAGCTACAGCCCAGCCACAATTTGCCATGTTCATTCAAAAATCCTATGCCCAAGGACCCTGTTGAGATCATCCTTCATGTGACAACAACTAATACACAGAGCACATGCCTTGGAAGTTGCAGCTTAGGAAAAAAAGCTTTGGAAGGTTAGAAGCAAATAAAACCATCATGGTTGAGCAAATGCTTAGAACGGGTTTAGCTGTCACAAATGCACCAGCCACACAGAGGAAGGCTTCTTGTGTTGCTCACATGGCAGGGATGCTGTTTCTGAAGGGAGCGCTCAATACTGGCATGGAGAAATGACCTTAAGAGTTGCCTGTGAAATGCAATACCCTATGCAGGGTCTTCTACAGACATCAATTCACTCTGCTGGTTGGTCCCAATAAATGAGCTGTGACCACCAGTAGGAGGGTACAAGCATTTGAAAAAGAAGTGTGGGTTTCCCCTATAAGATACAGAAGTACATTATTCATGATGATTCTTCATTCCCTGAGCCCTCCCTCTCCAGCTTTCAGTTAAACATCTGGGCTCATTTCTATTCCACATAATATTCACAGGGCTCCAATTCCATTCCATCCATTCCAACCACCTCCCTGGCAACTGGTGTGTGTCTGGTGGGGTGGTGAGAGGAGGGCTTGCTATTGTAACTGGTTCCTTCCTAAGGCTGTGTTCATTACACAGCTTCATCACTCAGAGCTCTAAAGACTGGATAAAAACAGTCCAAACAAATTTAACTGCAATTCAGATCTCACTTCAGACTTAAGATCCGTTCACGTTTGCCCTGAGTTAGGACTGTTGAGAATGTGTTTCCTCCACAGCCAGCCAGCCTATGTGATCTGCCCAAGACCGAAGCCATGAACTCCAGGTTGCAGCAGAGACTGAATAGCAGTGTTATATGAGAGGGAGAAGATTAATTTACCACCCACAGAAGGTGCTGTTTCTATTGGTAAGTGCAGTCACTGTAACCAGGCTGCAGGCAGCTATGAAATATCTGTGGGTGACTTCATCCTCATCCGGTCATTGTTATGGACAGAAAACCAACTTGATCAAAGTCCCACAAACACCTGGAACAGTCTCCCTCTGCCTCATTAACTAAAAAAAACAACACCCCAAAACAGTAACACCCAAATCCACCCCAAAAAGGCAACAAAAACCACACAAATCTGATGATAGGAGTTAAACTCTTTATTCCATTCAGAGGCATCTGGCAAGTGGAGCTGCATTGGGGGGCACATTACAGATGAAAAATGATCCATACTTTGTAGATGTTGAAATCACTTACAGTATTTACTTGCTAGCTATTCCCAAATACTCCAAATTACCAAGTCTCAATCGAAAAGAAACAAAAAAAAAACAAAACCTAAGTCTAGGAATTTAAGAGATGACAGTATTTAAATCAGCAGATGCAAATGCAGCGCCTATTCGTAAAGTCATTTTTTCAAATGGAAAATAAAGTCAGATCCTTCTCCAATGTTAAGAAAGGAATGTCAGCCTGACTCGAGCCTCAACAAAAATCAAAATGCTATGACTTCTCATACTTCAGTAACTTTAAATTCTCATGGAAACGAAACGAGAAGAGAGTTATCCTAAAGGCTAGATGAAGGTCACTGTCAAAAAAAAAAAACACAACAAAAGGCAAAAAAGGAACTCGTTTTTCTTCGCTAAAACTACAACATAAGTTTGTGGGTTTTAAACCAATTAGTAAAGGAGAGATGCAGGAAAAGAAAAGAACAACCAAAACGAACCCCAAAAAACACACTTCAGACCATTTCCAAAATTACCTAACCTGTACAACAATGATCTTTGGGAAAAAAAAAAAACAACCAAAAACTTCTCTAGTCTATGTAGTAATGCCTCTATTTCAACGTGAACCTAAGAGGTAGATAACAAAATGATGAAACAAATGTTTGTTTGTTTGTTTTTTTTTTACTCCTTTTTCTATAGTTTTTTTTTCCCCCCACTTCTTTTTTTTTTTTTTTTGCTCGTTGTGCCCCTCAAATCAGTGCAGCATGGTGATTCTGATCATCTCATGCACCAAAAAAACAAAAACAAAAAAATCATCACCCAAAAAACAAACAAACAAGAGGGAAAAAAAAAACAAAAACAACAAACAACACAACCCAAAGTTCAGAGGTAATAGCATGGCTCCGTCGACCACACGCATACGGGCGCGCGGGCGCGCGCACACAGCAGTCTTTATGCACCATGTGTTGCCACATTTTATTTTTTCTCTTTTTTTTTTTTTCTCTTTTTAATTTTTTTTTCTTTTTTTTTTTCTCTCTTTCTTTTTTTTTTTCTTTCTTTTTTTTTTTTTTTTTTTCTCTTAAACTGAGGTAGACTGAAGTTTATTGTAGAAACTTGAATGTGTCGCTATTAACCACAATCGTCGTTCAAATTACATTCGGAAATTAAGGGGGGAAAAAAAAAGGGGGAAAAAAAAAAAAAACCAACCAGAAGAATAATAAATTTGGTTAACTTTTCCCCCCCCCCCACCGTGATCCCTGCCTTTTGATGGTTGCTTTGATGTTGGGTTTGTTATTTTCTAGTATTTTTTTCTTCTTCTTCTCCTCCTCTAATGGTTGGTTGCAGAACGTGCATAAATCCTGCTGCATCTATTATAAGCCAGGCTTAGAGAGGTTGTTGGTTTTGTTTCTTTTTTTGTTTTGTTTCTCGTTACTAGTTTTCAAAACCTTCAAAGTGGCTTAGTGTGGCCCATAACAGCGGCTGGATATGTAAACTTAGCCTTTCCTTATCTTTCAATGCGATCAAACGCTGTTTGACCTTCCCCCATCGTGGTAACTGAAAGCAGTATGGTGCGATCTGCAGGCGGCAGGGGCCCTCGGGGCCTCCAGCGCGCGCTCTACCGGATCGAGTGTTCTATCCAACTGAAGATGAAGCTTGCTCTTTGAACAAAATGGCAAAGTCCAAATGGGCTGCAAATGGTTAAATGTAGCATCATTAGGTAGTGATGGTCAAAGGCACAAAGGGTTCATGCATTCAATCAAGTAGCACACACAAAAAAAAAAAAATTCAGCCTCTTGCAGCCTTCTAAATTTTTACCCCAACCCCAGCCTCTTGCCATCACTTCCTTGTCCTGTTCCCAAAAAAAAGAGTACCGTCACAAACTTCTTTTTTTCCATCCCATCTTAAAAGAAAACTAACCGGCATTGCTGCTCTCAGAATGTTGGCATCGTTCGCTAGCTTTTGAACATTCACTGCATTTTTTTTTGTTGGTTTTTGTTGGTTTTTTGTTTTTTTTTTTTATATTAAATGATGGTGTTGAAGCCCTCAGATCATCTGAGGCTGTATTTTTTTTTTATTCTTTTTTTTTTATTTATTTATTATTTTTTTTTACCCCACTTTACTCCCATCAGCCAACAGCTAGAAGTGCTCTACTATAGTTCTTCTTTTCTTCTTCTTCCCCCCCCCCCCCCACCCCCCTACCCCAATAAGTATTTAAGGTACTCCTGGCTGGTGGCTGATTCCATTTTAATTTCTATTTCTTTTTTTTTTTCTCTTTTTATAAAAAAATAAAATGCTCAAGAACTATTAGCTTTATAAAGTATACAAAATACCAAAAAAAAAGCAAAACCAAAACAACCCCACCCACCCCCCCCCAAAAAAAAAAATAAAAAGGAGGGAAAAAAAATAAAAGAAAAAAAAAACAAAAAACAAACCCAAAAAAAATAAAAAGGAACAATTTCTCATTGAGGTACTAAATGCCTGAGGTAGTTTAGTAAAAAAATGCATATTTATCTTTTTATGCCCTGGCCAACACCATTCAACACTTCCCTTAGGTTATTCATGGCAGTGTTATGAAAAAAAAAAAACCAAAATAATAAAAAAAAAGAAAATAAAAATAAAACCAAATAAAATGCAACCAAATTGTTTTTTAAAAAAATGCCATTTGTTTCCACATTGGGACTAACACTTAAACTCTTGTCAATACCTGTCCCCTAAACCCCAGCCCACCCCCCTAGCCCATCCCCCCTCCCCCCCTCAGATGTGTCGCTTCTACAATGGACCTATAAGAGCAATGCCTTTTGTTGTTGGTGGTTTGTTGGGTAGTTTTTTCCTCTTTTTTTTTTTTTTTTCCTCTTTTTTTTTTCTCCTCTTTTTTTTTTTTTCCTCTTTTTTTTCTCCTCTTTTTTTTCTCCTCTTTTTTTTCTCCTCTTTTTTTTTCCCTCTTTTTTTTTCTCTTTTTTTCATCTTTTTTTTTTCCTCTTTTCTTCTTTTTTTTTTCTTTCTTTTTTTTTTTTTTTAAACCAGTGAACTCAGAAGAGAAAGCTTCATTAAACCAAGTTCTAAAATTGTTGGGGAATAATAAGAAGAATAAAAAAGACTAACGAGTTTATGTTAAGTTGTGAGAATAGAACAAAAGGGAAGTGAAGGGGTCCTTATTTTAAAGCTGGGTTTCAAAAGTTTGAGAGAGCCTAAAGAATACATTCTCAGAGACAGCGTTCAACGGTTGCCTGGTCCTCGAACAGGTGATTGGCTTGGTGGATCTTCTGCATATAACTTCGACAGGTGCTCACCACCCGTCTCTTTGTCGCACAGTCTGTCTTTGGTCTGGCATCTGTCTCTGCTGGGCCGTTTCCTAAACCTTTATTTCCGTCTTGGCTGAGGCTGTCCGCTTTGCAATGTTTTTTGCTGTTGCTGCTGCCTTCTTACCTGAGCCAGTATTTCCTGAATTTTTCTCTGAGCAAGCTGAAGGACATAAAGAATAAACGACCCATCATGATGCCGTGCTGCAGCCACTGCTGTTCGCGACCAGCTAGAGAGGCTACTCGGATTAAAACAATCTGGAGTAACTGAATGAACGGCTAGTTCTAAGAAGGTAGCTCATTACTCAAACCATGCTTGGAACAGTCAGGATGTACAACTTCATTTCTAACTTTGTTCCACCTACCACAACTACCTGCATGGTCAGTTTTCACATCATATAGATGTGTCTATAGAAAGTGTAAACATAGGAAGATTACTGCTGACATTAAGACTGTTGAAGCTACAAAGTAGTTTGATTTTACTCCTCTGGAGATACTAATGTTTTGCAAGAACCACTGTCTTAATAGAGGGTGGGCAACATTTTTATACACCAGAGTCCAGAAAGTCAGGCTTACATGACTTGGCATTCCTCCCACCTCCTTTCTGAGTTGGAAGTTTTAGCAGGGCCAGAGCCTACATATCGATAGGAGAATTTAAGGAGCTTGCTTAACATATGTAACTGCAATACTATTGTAAACCCTTCTCTCAGGCATGAGGAAAGCATATGGTAGCAATACAACTAGAGGAGCCTGGCAAGCAGTGCTTTCTGTATCCTGAGTAAAAGCCTTCCCTCCCTTGGCTCTGCACATGGATATAAAAGACAGACCACAGAAAAATGAAGGGAATACAGAAATTCATTCCAGTCCTCCTACCTGGCATGCATAGAAGTGACCAGTTATTTTCACAACCACCTGGTCATTTTCATCAGGTGTCTGGTCACGAGGGACTACAACTTCTGCACTTGTCAAGTTTTGAAGCTCATTTACCTGTTAATAGATGGTAGAAATCAGAAAATCTTAAACGAGCAAACAATCCACAACCACCAAACCTCAGAAATACTGCTGACCACAGAAACAAGTTGTGGTTAAAAAAAGAAACCCCCTAGCAGAAAGCATCTTTGTGCAGCAGTGTGCACTCTGCAAGATGAGCCTCTTGTGTCTCTAACATAAATTAGCACCAGCTTCTCTAGGTTTGTAGAAGTGTTTTAAAGACTAAATACAACACAGAAGGTGTTAAACACATTACTTTAAAAAGCAAATAGTGTTTACAGTTGAGTTTACGAGTTTAAGGTCAGAAAAGTCATACAATGTATAAATGTAGGGTAGAAGAAAGTCAAATTATTTCTACATTTTTCCTTGAAAAGTCTCTACAAGATGGAGAGCTCCAGAAGGAGCAATGGGAAGTGGCCAAATTCTTTTCAGCAGCCTCTAAGCTAAGATCAGAGTCTCTCTCCCATATATACTCATTCTGCTTAAAAAATGTGTAGCTGCCCAAGGGAGTCTCCTTCTCCGCAGGTATTCAAAACCCGCCTGGATGCATTCCTGTGTGATCTGCTCTAGGTGATCCTACTCTGACAGGGGGGTTGGACTAGATGACCTTTCGAGGTCCCTTCCATTCCCTAACATTCTGTGTTTCTGTGATTATTTAATCATAGATGGTTTAGACGACCAACTTTTCAGGTAACTTTGTCATTAAACCTCTTAGCATGTTGCCTTCCTACACTTAACTTCAAGACCCCACTGCACTCAGGTCAGAGAGCCAAAAGCAAACCATTCCTTTGCAAATATCATCTAGCACCCGATTTACAACTAAAAATACTTCAGTATTAGCAGCTTTTCAAGGCTGAAAAAGCTCTTATTTTGTGTCACGAACTGAGCCTAAGGAGCGTCATCAGTTAAGATGAAGCAAATTAATTGGGGAAGGAGGTGGGGGTTCCACAATAGTGAGGTCTGAATGTGTCTTAATTTCTTACCACTTATTTAGAAAGTATGCTTTTACACTCAGTTTTGTCCAGCAATGCCACCTTTGGAGACGTGGGATTTGATTTCAATTAAATGAGATGCATGAAAACTGTTTGCAATATCTGGCATAACCTAAAGTTCACAGGAGCAGGTCTTGACTGGGAGTGTGTGCATTCTAAACAGGAGAATTACATTTCCATTAATAAAAGCCCCCCAGATCTGACTGGGGCTATTGATTTTTGCTAAGATCTTTTTGTATTATTATGAAAATCATTCTAGGAGATTGGCTTCTCTCGACTCTCTGCTAGGAAGAAGGAAGGAAATCTCAAATACAACTAAGAAAATAACAACCTGCTTGAATGTAACTCCAAAGGATTAGCTATAGGTTTAAACCTTATGTCCACACACTGGAATAAGAAACACAGCACCACTAGAAGTTTTCTTTCAGCTACTTACAGTTTTGCCTCCTTTTCCAATAACTCTACCAGCAGCATAGGATGGCACTTTTATATGAGCCTCAAGTTTCACTTCTTCTTTAGGTCCAAAGAAATTTTCTTCTTTAAGTTTCCCATAGATCCTCCCTTGAGCCTGCAAAAATGCTTTCCATTAGAGAATGCACTTACTGCAATCTAGTGAACTTCAAGAAACTCCACAGAAAGTATTCTCAGTTCACAGCCTTGACAAAGCATTTTCACTAATAAATGCAGTAACTATTCTTATAAAATAAGTCTTTGTACCAAGCTAGGAAGCACTGCTGTCAAACTCTGACGACTGCATGACAAACCAGGGAACTGCAGAGCAATTCAACAGAAATCATTATTATTCTGCTTTTCAGTAGAAATATTGCTTAAAAAAGACCCCCAAACCAAAAAGCTATTACAGCTCTGTAGAGCTAAGAAGTGGTGGAGAGAAGAGCTATCTGCCTAAGCATATTTTTTTTTATTACACCCAGAAGCAGGTAAAGCAATTAATTGGCTCAGAAATCTTTTAAGGATGCTGAACTAAACAAAACCAAAAAGGCACAATCACCACTCCTCCAAAAAGGCGGGGGGAACAAAACCCAAACACCAAAAACCAACAACCCAAGTCATGGGATAAAGCCTCCAGTTAGAGCAAGCAGCTTACTTTTACAATCCATTACAGCACGTTTAAAAATCATCTCAGCTTGCTCAGTTGTTTAAAGTGAAAAATCAAACTGCCTAGATCTAAACAGCACCATGGGAACAGTATTCCTCCAACCAGCACACAGTTCCCTTTTCTGGGGAACATGTCAGTGCTAGGTAGCAAAAAGAACGTCCACTGAGACTAAGCTCATGAATCTTGCTGATCGTAAAACACATCTATTTCCTTATTCCTTGCCCTTCATCAGTTAATACTTGAGAAATGTTAACCAGATCTAGTCAGCATCTCCTAGAGGCATCAGAAGAACATTTCTATTGAGACACTGAAGAGATGCTCTGTGAAGACCATAAGCCTGGTACCACACAGCCTTTGCGGTTCAGGTTCTTTACCATCTTTTAAATCATGCTCACCAGCCCTATCACTGCGTACATGCTAGATCCAACATCTTGCAGGTCACCACTGCAATGACATATAAAAACAAGTCCAAAAGGTTGTATGATGTGATAATTAGAGTGGCAGCTTATTTCATCTCATTTCTAGCTCATGTCCTGAAAACCTGCTCAGGGTCACACTACTCTGGAATGGGTAAGAACACAGACATTTTGGGACCTTGAAGTTGAGAGCGCTCAGTATTTTGGGTAAGTCAAACTCCACCTGAAGAGCGTGGAATAATCTAGCACATGGCTCTGACCTAGGTGGGATACTGCAGGTCCTAGGGGACAAGAGCCATCGTCTTCCTGTATGGCAAAAGACTACACAAAGAAGCCATTCAAAAATTCAGCACAACTACTGTCACCGTCAACTGCCCTGGAATCAGAGATTTCTGCTCCAGCGAAACACTTCAGAAGGGTTTGCCAAGAGCAGCAGATAAAACACTACTCACAGCTATCATCTCCAGCTGGAGTTTTGCAACTATGTCCAAATTTGTCAGGGGCAGACAGTAGCCAGCTTAGTCCTTTTGATTCCAATGGCAATTTTCCACGTGCACCATGAGACAATCTGCCCAGGCTGTGGGGCTCAGGGGAATAGATACTTTAAGGAAAAATGATTAGTAACTGCTGAATTATAAAACCAGGTGGGATGTTGACTTTAAGAGACAGTAGCTAAGTTTCCAGCATCCCAAATATTTTGGCTCTTGAAAAGAAAGGGGGGAAAGGGGAAAAAAAAAAAATTAATAAAATCTGACTGGGCTGTACCTTCTTCACAGCAAAATAGTGAATGAAAGTAGTTATCTATACTAGCTTCCACTGAGATCTGTTTCCCAGATCCAAGGCAACAATCATCTGTGACTATTGGTGTCAGGGGTATGCCTAAACTCTCGGGAGCGCTGCAGCAGAGGTTGTAAACAGTGGCATATTCTCTTCCCATTGCCTTGCTAATAAATAGCTCTGCATACCACATCCTCGGGCCACTGCAGCTGAGGAAGAAAGGGATGCAGCCACTGCAACTACCATGGACATGAATCACAACAGCAGAACACAATGTAGTAGGGAAAGAATGCCAAACTCACAGGCTCTGGGATGACACCGCCTCTCCGAGAGCTGGTTACTCATCTGGGCAGCAGCTATTCCCACTTCAAGTTGTTGTGCACCCAGACTACATTCTTGGTGCCTAACAAGCAATAGTCTATGCTCAAAGATAGAGAAGACCCTTCTAAACCAGAACTTCAGGACAGCATTAAACTTGGTCCTGTTAGGCATGTTGCAGGTTAACAGTGGTGATAAAAGAAAAGACTCAACTCTGCCTCTGCCCGTCTCAGTCAACAGGGCATTGCTCAAAGTGTAGTAGAAGACTGTGAGGACTGGAGCTGAAGGGATAACCCCTCCACGAAACTCTGAAACACCAAACTCGGGAGCTTTGGCTGTGCTAGTGCAAGCAGAAGCCCAAGTGTAGAGAAGTGACTGATTGTTGTGGTTTTAAACAACGTATGGGGTGCAGAAAAGGGAGAATTTTCTCCTTGCATGTTCCAGGTTGGGATAAAGAGCTGGCAAAAGAATTCTGTGGGATTTCAAATTTGAGGAAGCTGTAAAAGCAAAGTTGTAAAGACCTGTAGCCTTTGCCTACACGAGAAGTCAGGACAAGGGATGTCCAAATCTGCTTTGGCCCGCCATCATTTGAGGGCAAGTTCGCTGATATCTGATGGAAAGATGGCCAGAATCTGACCTTGTACTGATCCTAGACACAAAAGCACCCCATATGCGGAACATGCCTTGTTCTCACATGCACACAGAAAACCTCAAGGAGGCAGAGCTTCTAAATTATGCTTTGCCTTCAGTAGCTTCTTAAATGTGTATGGTAGCTGAGCAATAATCCCAAAGGCATCTAGTTCACTATTGCTACTGCAAAATACCTGCCCTGATAGTTCTCCAAAACTCCTAAAGGCTTTAATGAAACTGATTCTAGATATGCCTGAAGTTTGTGCACCTTCGTCTTGCAAGATGCCCTGGAGCAAAAATACAAAAGACAGAAACGAGAACAGGCAAGAGAACGATGCCAGGACATGAACTCTCAAGTGACTTCCTACCTGCCCTGGGCCTCAACTGTGATGAGGCCAGGCTGTTGCACTGAGTTGTCTGCATCATTCCTAACATGGTCAACTCCTCTTAGAGTAACTAGATTTATCCCTTGGCACTTTAGGCAGAAGGCCAGTCCAGAACTCAATTTGAACACAAATGGGATAATCAGGTTGAATATCTCCTTGTAGTTGTAGTGGAAATAGAATTAGAAATCTTGCATTTATCTATACAGCTACACAAAAAGCTTTTTCCATTTGGCATGCAACAGCAACCTGGGAAGACCCAGTTTCTCATCCTGTCAGCTCTGTTTCAGTTAAACACTAAACTGTTGCATGTATGAAGACAGTCTAGAAAGAGTGAACTATTATGCTTGTAGAAAAAGGGAAAGTTCGGGATGTAATACAGCCACATTTTCATGCTAGACTCGAATCTAATTGGCATGAAACTCCCAAAAGTTTTCAGGTGACCAGGAAGTGGCCTCTGATCATGCCATATTACCCATATTCCTATGAGATACCTTCAGGGAAAAGGAAAGTAAAAAAATCAAGTGTTTCCTAAAACTCTGAATAAAATACTGCTTGGAACCAGGAGTTCTGCTTTCAGTATGGTCCCTTACAATCCAAAGGCCACTACAGACTGACAAGTTTTTGACATGTACCTTGAACTGAGCTTCTGGAGGTCCAGTGATGATAACCATTCTCAGCTTGGCATCTGGTCCTTCAGCAGGAGCAATCTGGAATGGATAAACATAGCTTTTGGTAGCTGTCTTTTGAAGGAAGAATTTAAAGTCACCTCCTCCCCATTTCAGTCTCACATTCTGTTCAAGAGTGAAAAGTTACTCCTTGCAGCCGCAGCATCGCACTGCTGCCATCGCGACAGGTTTGTTCTCTTTAAAGTGCATTAATTAGCTATAATGAGATGTAGACATTGGCTAAACCATAAGCAAATTTACTTCTGAAAATTAAAGGCACAGCTACTCATCCACACATGGCAAAATCCCAGGAGCCATTTTCATGTGGCTGAGTGATGTAAGACACAGCCTTCAGAAAGACAAGTGTGGTTAATGGATGGAGATTCTAATCTCAAACTTAAACAGTGTTTCTAACAAGTTTGGATCATTAGCAAAAGTTTACATCTGTCCCTCTGAGAACAGAAGATGACTTTGCTGTTGCAACTAATCTGATACAAAACATTCCTCTATGCTGGACAATGAGTTTATAGTTTGCAAGGGGTTTTTACCTACAGACATTTATTTGTACGACCCAAATGAAAATTAAACTCCACTAGAGCTGAGACGCAGATGCCTGTAGGGTCTTTAGCAGTTCATGTCACCACAAAAGTAAGATTTCTGTGGGTGTTGTTCTCAGACTCCAGTGGCATTAAATAATTCAAAGTAGTGTCTGACATTCTGGATGAATCCTTTGTTTATCACAACTGACATTTCCATTGTTGCATCTAGTATTACATAGCCGCTGTTGAATGGGCAATGTATTAAACGCTACAGGATTTCATCTTAGCTGTTGGCACAGGGATGTTATTCATATTTAACAGCTGGAGTTTATTTCAGACAAATTACCAGCCACCATGCCTCATTTTCACTAAAGAGTTTTGCTAACAGAAGTTGATATAATTATTCATATTGTGCCCTGAGAGGCAGAAAACATTACATACCACTTATAGAGTTTGCATATTTATTTTCCATATGATCTGTGTTCCAATTGGCTGCATCCAAAACAACATTTGTTTTATAGTAGTACATTTGTGTGACATCACATTGTAAGGCCAAAGCACTGACTAAATCCATTCATTCTTTGGAACACAGGCACTTTAAAGGGACAAAATTTCAAGGCACATCTTGGGAGTCAGTTGAATGAGCAGAGCACAGCCTGACAATTGCCATTCCTTCAAACTGGACATCTCAGTGTGCCTGTCTTTCACATCACATTTTCTTACTGAACACCAGCACCTGGCATTGAAATTTCAGGGAAAATCTTTTCCTTCAAGCCTTTGTTACATCTTACAGGTTCTGAAATGTTCTGGAACATTTCTTGCTTGTCTTTTACCTTCGTGTGTCCCGTTCTCAGCAACTGGAGTAAAACATGGCTGAGGGCTGTGAAAGAAACATTCACCCAATAACATTTCAGTGTCTGAAGGGACATCTTAAGGAGACCTCCATGTTAATGCTGTCTGCCTGCTCTTGGGAGAAGTTACATTCATAACACATTGCATTAAATAGCAGATTTCTTTTAACTTCTGAGAGAACTAGGTTTATATTTCTAACCAGAAAACAAGCAGTCTTCCATTTGCCAAGTCACAAGGCGACAAGTTCATACACCCAAAGCCTGCAACACTCATCCCAACTCCTTCAGAAACAGGGAGGACTACTCTGGGAATATTTACAACCAAGGAGATGCCAATAGTTCCTAACACATTCCAGCACTGTAGTACAGGATGGGTAGCAGACAGCCCAGAAATCTCTGTCTGGTTCTTTTGCTGAATAACTCAGTCTGCTGGAGCTCCACACCGAGCCTAAACTCATCAACAGGCATAGACACCTCTGAATGACAGGCTGGACACCGCAGCCTCATGCAGATCCCCACTGTATCTGCAATTTAGTCTTGCTTTGTGGCTAAGGAATTCCACTAAATCTACAAAGCTCAGCTTAAGCACAAAGATGATGTAAAACATTTTCAGCTGTAACAATCTACAGCACAACTCAAAACAAGTCCAGTGTCATACACAAAGTGTTACTCCACAAAGCATGATTATTCGTTTGGCAAGTTTAAAGTTACTCAGGCAGAACTCCCTCCAACTCACAGCTAAAAGCACAAACTCCTTGATGATTCATCACTTATTTTGGTCAAAAAATATGATGATATGATAAAGGGCAAGTGGGCCACACGAGGGAAGCTCACAAGTTTCGAGTGAGTTACTACTAAGTGTTGTATTCAATCTTTTCACACAGAAGCTGCTCCACATTCTTCTGTTAGATTACAAATGAAGCTGCATTTTTACTTCTGTTGATAAGCACACATTCAGCTTCCCAATTCAGCAGGCATACCCTGTACCTGTGCAGTTTTGTTAAGATTTAATCTTATTTCCACCAAAAATATCTTTATTTCTATTGAAGGGAAAAAAAACCCAAACACAAACAACTGACCAGAGCTTTCACTAACTTGGCTGAATTTCAGTTAATTCAGATACATTAAATGTGCTAAGGTAGAGGAGTGCCAGTCAGTAGAGGAAGCCTGAGGCCAGATACACAAGAAACTCAGAAAACTCTTTGTTGTGGACTGTCTTCCAAGGACCAACTTCAAGAACTAGTTTGGAGGGGATCTTGAAGTTCAATTTACTTTGTATTTCCCTCTCCACTTAGCAGTACCTTCCATATACCACATTAGAATAGAATAAACCAGGTTGGAAGAGACCTTCAAGATCATCGTGTCCAACCTATCATCCAACACCACCTAATCAACTAAACCTTGCAACCAAGCACCCTATCAAGTCTCCTCCTGAACACCTCCAGTGATGGTGACTCCACCACCTCCTCGGGCAGCCCATTCCAATGGGCAGTCACTCTCTCTATGTAAAACTTCCTCCTAACCTCCAGCCTAAACCTCCCCTGGTGCAGCCTGAGACTGTGTCCTCTTGTTCTGGTGCTGGTTGCCTGGTAGAAGAGACAAACCTCTGCCTGTCTACAACCTCCCTTCAGGTAGTTGTAGAGAGCAATAAGGTCACCCCTGAGTCTCCTCTTCTCCAGGCTAAGCAACCCCGGCTCCCTCAGCCTCTCCTCACAGGGCTGTGTTCCAAGCCCCTCACCAACTTCATTGCCCTTCTCTGGACACGCTCCAGCAAGTCAACATCCTTCCTACACTGGGGGGCCCAGAACTGGACACAGTACCCGAGGTGTGGCCTAGCCAGTGCAGTGTACAGGGACAGAATGACCTCCCTGTTCCTGCTGGCCATCCTGTTCCTGATGCAGGCCAGTATGGATATTGGATACAAAGTAAGGGACCAGAGGAAATAGATGTGATACATCAACCTCTACACAAGACAGATCTGATTAAAAAAAATAATAATTAAATCAACACTTAGTTTTCTTCTGTTCCTTCCCCCCCTCCAAAATATGATTATTAGTACCCTACTAATGTAAACCACCTGGGTACTATAACAACTATTTAATGTACTGCTCAGTAAAGGATGTTATCAGGCAGCTTGCCAGTTGGGTTGACAGGCCAGTAAATGGATCAGTGTTCAGTAAACCACACACGAGGCTCATTCATTGGAGTTCCCCAGTTATTTTGCTCTGTACACTGTCAAGCCAAGCCCAGCCTCACTGGCTACACCAAGCTCATCTCAAAGCCAACTCCTGCCCTTCTGCCCCTGACCTTAGGCAGATCTCTGTCATAGCACTCACTTGCCAGGCTAAATCTCCTCAGCAAAGAGAAAATTAAGACGACGTTTGCTTCATCTGTGCAGGGAAGCATCACTTAAACAGCATGTAACAAAGCTACACACTGTGCTTTCCCCACACTCTGCTTTCATTTAGGCTAAAACAATTTTTACAGCACAGAACAGCATAATTGGCTATTCTCAAGCATCTAGAGAAGATACTTGTGATTACGATGCCATTAGTAGCAGAAACCCAAAGCCTTCCTACACCTGTAATTGGTACTAACCCCTATAACACAGGCAAGGAGGATTTCACTAAAGTGACTAAAATTCAAACTCACGTTTCCTTTGGGTTGTCTCTGCAAAGCATCTTGTAGCTACACTGAGACAATCAACACATAAAAAAGCTGGATGTTAAAGCAAGGTGCTGAGGTGACGTGGCAGTTTTAGGTTGATGCCTAGGAAATTTTCCACAGATTGAGCAGGAAGTGGTGGAATGTGAATAGATTACCATTGGATGTAAAGGGAAAACAATGATAAGGTCTCAATAATCCCATTGGTCTGATAGCTAACAAAGTTAGCTGCAGAAACTTCTTTCTCAGTTTCTTCACTCTAGCAGATTCTAGCTGGTTGCTGCTTCTGGTGTGCTGACCTCGGCTGCTTTCTTCTTGTGGCTAAGTACAAAGAAGTTAGCAGGGAGGTCATTCTGCCCCTGTACACTGCACTGGTTAGGCTGCACCTTGAGTACTGTGTCCAGTTCTGGGCCCCTCAGTTTAGGAAGGAGGTTGACTTGCTGGAGCGTGTCCAGAAAAGGGCAACAAGGTTGGTGAGGGGCTTGGAACACAAGCCCTATGAGGAGAGACTGAGGGAGCTGGGGTTGCTTAGCCTGGAGGAGACTCAGGGGTGACCTTATTGCTCTCTACAACTACCTGAAGGGAGGTTGTAGTGAGGCAGAGGTTTGTCTCTTCTCCCAGGCAACCAGTACCAGAGCAAGAGGACACAGTCTCAGGCTGCGTCAGGGGAGGTTTAGGCTGGCGGTTAGGAGGAAGTTTTACACAGAGAGAGTGATTGCCCATTGGAATGGGCTGCCTGAGGAGGTGGTGGGGTCGCCATCGCTGGGGGTGTTCAGGGCGAGGCTTGACAGGATGCTTGGTTGCATGGTTTAGTTGACTGGGTAGTGTTGGATGATAGGTTGGACATGATGATCTTGAAGGTCTCTTCCAACCTGGTTTATTCTATTCTAACTAAATTTAAGTTACTCTCTGCTTTTCTCCTCTTCCTCTTTCCCTTGTCCAGGGGAGGGAGAGGGGGAAGCTATTGGTAACCCCCTGGTTTTGTGCAGGGGGGTTCTTGTGTTGTTTATAACTTGTTAATACGTGTAAATATTGTATATTTTGTACACATCCATTGCACCTCGCATTGATAGATTGTAGTTTTGCTTGTAAATACAGCTTCATTTGCTTCCAACTGGGCTGGGCTGGCAATTTTAGTTTGGGAGGTAGTTCTCTCAAATTAGTTGGAGGGTAGTTTCAACCCACCACAGGTAAGCATGATTTTCAAGACCTGTGAGCAGCCCCAGGAGCTTGGAGCACGTGGCTCATTTGAAAACATGAATGCTTCAGTGTGGAGCCATCTGAGCTCGGCAATGCAGACCAATCCACCTGGAACAGAGCAAGAGCTGCCACAGCAGCATGAGGCTTCACCTGTGCTGCTATTTTTAGCAAGGGAATTTACATCACCAATTTTCACTTTACCAAAAAAGCAAGAAGAAAGCCTTCAACCTCTGCACCGTTCAGCCTGTTTCTAAGAAACTGAGACCACCAAAGTAGTTCTCTTAGCAGCTTATATTTCACACCTTGGGAGACGTTTGAAAACACGCTTCTAATTATCTTGTCTTAAGGAAGATTAAAAGATGATTTATAAACAAATGTACCATTTATCACATCCCATTCTAAGCAGAGAGTGGGGGAGGAGGTTCACAACACCACGGCTTGTGCAAGCTTGCAGGAGGTGTCACGCAGAACAGACAGAGTTAGGCAGTGCAATAATACCTTAATGGATGCGCCCGCGAAACGAGAAAGTTGTTTGATGTGCTGTCCCTGCTTGCCAATAATAGCTCCAACTGCCAAGGCTGGGATGAACAGATGAACAGTCTCAGACTCGGGCTGTTGCTGCAGGGAAGAAGGAAATATGCAGTGAATGTTTTTGAACATTACAGATCAGACTGAGAGGGAAACGGGGACGGAACAAGCACACATGGAAATGAGGGGGAAATCTTACGATGCTCTGTGATGTCTGAATATTAAGGGTCTGGCTTTTCCTGGGAATCACAGAATTCACAGAACATGAAAGAACAGTTTGAGCTGAAGGAGGATTCTTTCATCTTTCGTAAAGCCCTTGCAACTTTAACACTTTGAGTTTTAGAAAACAATTGAGCTGTTGCTTCTTCGTGAGGCTTGCTTTCTTACCTGTCGCTGTCTGGCTGCTCTTCCACAGGCAAGCCTCTGCAGATGAAGCTGCTACAAGCAGATGGGCTACAGCCTAAGCAGGAAAACTCTTCCTAGTTTTCCAACTTATTTTTTTTTTCATTTTAGATTATGCTGAGAGCGGCACAAAAAACCCCTTCACAGTTACACATATATGCTACGATTTCCTTTGTTTGGGAGTAAGCTGGAATGATAGCCAGCTTGAAAACTGCCAGCAATTCCTCCTGTGTAACATTATGCAACAGTTGGAGCCCTGGCAGCAGGCCTCAAGCAGGCTAGTAAATTGCATGCCAGATCAGGCGTTCTTAAAAATGAGAGGCCCTAATGCTGCACCCATCGGATATTAGGCACCACTGCAACTTCCTATTGCTTTCAAGCAGAGGCCCCAGCTGGAGAGCACAACACAGCACTTGAGATCCTCTGTGGGCTGCACAGCAATGATCAAACCACAGGATTACATATGCCACAATGAGCCATAACTACTTCTCCAGCCTCACAAGAGCTTGTCTGGGACTAATGGAGCACTGCTGAGAACCCACTGTGCCACCATGCCATTAATTCATCCACTTACATCAGGGTTACTTCTCAAAAGCATTTCTCACAAGTCTTCTTTTGAACTAGGAGGTGTTTAAGACCCCTCTCCTTTTTAAAGCATTTCTTCTTCCATATTCTCAGAATTTTGCTCATTCTGAGCCAAAGCCAACAAGCCCTTTTCCTGCAGAGGTGTTTGCCATCCTCACCCTCTCTCGGTGCCTATCACACGGACCAGCCTGAGCAGCGGCGAGCAGAGCGCACGGGACCAACTGTCCCAGCCCAGCCTGAGCAGCGGCGAGCGGAGCGCACAGGACCAACTGTCCCAGCCCTGCCTGAGCAGCGGCGAGCGGAGCGCACAGGACCAACTGTCCCAGCCCAGCCTGAGCAGCGGCGAGCAGAGCACGTGGGACCAACTGTCCCAGCCCAGCCTGAGCAGCGGCGAGCGGAGCGCACAGGACCAACTGTCCCAGCCCAGCCTGAGCAGCGGCGAGCGGAGCGCACAGGACCAACTGTCCCAGCCCTGCCTGAGCAGCGGCGAGCGGAGCGCACAGGACCAACTGTCCCAGCCCTGCCTGAGCAGCGGCGAGCGGAGCGCACAGGACCAACTGTCCCAGCCCTGCCTGAGCAGCGGCGAGCAGAGCACGTGGGACCAACTGTCCAAGCCCGGCCTGAGCAGCGGCGAGCGGAGCGCATGGGACCAACTGTCCCAGCCCTGCCTGAGCAGCGGCGAGCAGAGCGCACAGGACCAACTGTCCCAGCCCTGCCTGAGCAGTGGCGAGCAGAGCACGTGGGACCAACTGTCCAAGCCCGGCCTGAGCAGCGGCGAGCGGAGCGCATGGGACCAACTGTCCCAGCCCTGCCTGAGCAGCGGCGAGCAGAGCACGTGGGACCAACTGTCCAAGCCCGGCCTGAGCAGCGGCGAGCGGAGCGCATGGGACCAACTGTCCCAGCCCAGCCTGAGCAGCGGCGAGTGGAGCACACAGGACCAACTGTCCGAGCCCGGCCTGAGCAGCGGCGAGCAGAGCACGTGGGACCAACTGTCCCAGCCCAGCCTGAGCAGCAGCGAGCAGAGCACGTGGGACCAACTGTCCCAGCCCTGCCTGAGCAGCGGCGAGCAGAGCACGTGGGACCAACTGTCCCAGCCCGGCCTGAGCAGCGGCGAGCAGAGCACGTGGGACCAACTGTCCCAGCCCGGCCTGAGCAGCGGCGAGCAGAGCACGTGGGACCAACTGTCCCAGCCCGGCCTGAGCAGCGGCGAGCAGAGCGTGTGGGACGAGCTGTGCTCATTTCACTTGCCTGTTTAGGGATGCAGACCCACACATGGAAGCTCACAGAAGCAGCTTTTTCTGGGATATTTTCAGAGGGAGGGGGGAAAAATATATATATACTATATCCAACACAATGCAAATGGCAGCTGCTAATCCTAGGCTGGAGGTTAGGAGGAAGTTTTACACAGAGAGAGTGATTGCCCATTGGAATGGGCTGCCTGAGGAGGTGGTGGGGTCGCCGTGGCTGGGGGTGTTCAGGGCGAGGCTTGACAGGATGCTTGGTTGCATGGTTTAGTTGATTGAGTGGTGTTGGATGATGGGTTGGACATAATGACCTTGAAGGTCTCTTCCAACCTGGTTTATTCTATTCTATTCTAACAACAAAAAGATAAACTGTCTCTGGTTCTTTTCAAGTTTCAGCAACTTCTTTCAAGGGGAAGCAAAGTCCCAGTGCATTGACCATAAACAAATCAGAGCAAAATGCTTGTTTCCAAGTTTTACCACTCTTATATTTAGTAAACACAAGTCAAGTGTAGCCTCAGGAGAAACAAATTCCAGGCACAGCTCCATGTACCAGGTGAAAAAAACCAAACACAACACAACCCCAAACCCACAACAACAACACACCCAAAATAGGATATTAAGAATAGAAACACATTCTGCCAGTCACTTCAGGTGAATGCTACAGTCAAACAGTTTGCCCTGTGTTTTCACAGCTACAAGGCATCAGGAAGTACATTCACTTTTCAGTTTGTGCTCCCCGGACGCTGGTTGCAGCCCTCCACACCCAGCCTCCCCACTGCCCTGTGTGCTTTGTGACCAGCAGGACCGCAGATTCAGCTGATTTTTAAGATGAGCAGTGGGCCCTCTGACCAGAATAACTAGAGAGCCACACAAGTGGCACTCCTGGGATAAGGGAGTAAGTGGCATCAGTGAGGTCAGGGCATGAGAAGAGGTGGAAACACCCCTTTTAATCTGCCTGCAGATCAGTTTAAAGTGATCTCAAAACTACGCCCTAAAACTACATATTTGTACTTCAAGATACCAGTCACCTCATTATATATCTAAAACTGTTTTCCAGAAGATTACTCATTTTCTCCTCCTGTTATTACAAACATCCTGTGTGTACTCATAGTAAGTCCTTTCACATGTTCATTGTGAATCCAGCAAGATTTCCAGTAAGTTGGAAAGGCCACTGTAGGTGCTTGGTTGAGCTCAGCATTGAGAGAACTGTTTCTAAGTGGGTACAAACTCATGAGGCATTTCTGTGTTCTCTGGTTTTGTTGCAAGGACCCATACTAACTGTAGTGAGCACAGAGGAACCTCCCTCTCCAATCCAGATGCAGACATCTTAGCCCTCCCTTGCTCATTCGTCTCCTTGACCCCTACCTTCAGCTGCCCATATGTGCTCCAGCTCCTGCAAGAGTCCAACACCAAAGTTTTCCTTCCTGCATGCAACTCCAGCTACTCTCTTCCAGCTGAGCTTTCAAGTCATGCACAAAACCTTCCAGCTAATTCATACAACACTGCCACAAATCAAACCTGTAACTTGACTCTGTTTTCAAGGGTTTGTATATTTTCTACCTAAACCCACCTCCAGACATTTCTCTGCCATAGTAATGAGTCAAACTTCATTACTTTTGTTTGCAGAAATTTCCCGCCTTCCCTCTGTTGCCCATCTGCCTGCAGCACAGTTTTTTCCCTCTTCTTCCCAAAGCCTGATTTCAAGCCACTTTCTTGGCTAGATTCAATTTACCACTGAAATTCCTTTCTGCTGCCTCACCCTTAAACATGGGCAGCAAAGTCAAAGACAGACAGAAGACATACCCTGTCCAGTTATACAGTTGGCTCCCTGGAACACACTTCCCCCAATCCCTCCTCAGAATTTTGACTTCTTGATACATTTAAACTTCCTTTTTCTTAGAGGACTCTCACCATTTTTGAGAGGGAGGTTCTTCAATGTTAAACTTCAGGTATCACTGTTACACCAAAACTGTTTATTAAGGAACAGCGGAGAGTCTGTCAATACTGAACCACAGAAACTCATTGGCACATAGTATGTGACCAAGCTCACTTGCAGTGTAACATTATGCAGGATTTAGAAAGATTATGTCCATTTCCTTAGCCACACTGATTTTTAACCACTCAAACCCCCCTCCTGTTTAATTTGTTTTAAATCATGAGCATCAAAACCGTCTCTTTCTTTTTCCTTCTGGCAAAAGTCAAGTCTAGCTGAGGCTTTTAAATGAGTATCATAACATCAAGCTCAATCTATTATCTGTCCACCTCCTTACCCACAATAATTTTTAAATCCCTTTGTATTTACTGGAAGACTACCCTGCAAACCAAACACATCAAAACATAATGCAATGACTATACCACCCATCAATCTTACAGATGCTTCTGTGGATCTTCGGATGGAAGAAAATCAACCATAACTTAATCTTCCCCATGCCACATCACATAAGTCATAGAGCTTTCCAGGAACTTCTAGCATGAGTAATATCAGAAATAGATTCCTAGATCTTAAACATATGTTAGAAGCACTAAATTTAGGGAACTGTTTTCCCACTACGTGGAATCTGAGCCTCAATGTTCACTCCCCTAACAAGGCCAAGTTTGCTTAAACATCTAAAATTAAAGAGCTAAAATATAGATGTGTGTATACATATATAGCTTGGAGAATATCTGTTGGTAACGACTCCAGAGAACATCTTTCAGTTCATCTTTAACTTCATTTTAAGAACCTTAATGATGTAGCCACAGATTTCATTATTTCACAATCCAACTGTTAAGTAGTGTGCATTTGTAACTGAAGTTGTGAAGCTTAAGTCGTGGAATTAGTCATCAGCTCATTTTTGACAGAAGTCTCTTGTACATGGAGAACTCTGTACATACATAGAATACATACATAGAATAAACCAGGTTGGAAGAGACCCTCAAGATCATCGCGTCCAACCCATCGACCAATCCAACACCACCCAAACAACTAACCCACGGCACCAAGCAATTCTCTCATCTTCCCCGTTCACTTTATTTCTCCCCCCCCATGTAAGATATTCATTTATTCAAGACCAGCCCAGGCCTGGGAACCTACAGAAACGTTGCAGTGGGAAGGGGGGTGGTAAAGTATCTTCAAATAGTAACTTAGGTTTTTCCAAGCTGTATGGTCCTTACATCCACCCTAATTTGTAAGCAACCCTCTCGGTTTTCTGCGATGAGCAGACCACGACTTCTGCTCTTGCAATAGTTGTGGGATTGGCCCAGGGCCAGTCAGCCCTAATTCTGGGCAGGTCTGAACAGTATAAAGCAAGCTACACACTCTTCTGAGTGGTGGGCCAGCAAGCCTGCATGTGCTTGAGGAATAGTTCTTTGGGGAGAGAAGTTTCTGTCTCTCATAGTTGGAGCACACAGACAACACCCAGATGTTCATTCAGATGGAGAACTTAGTTTTTTTAGAACTAAAAATCAGCATTTAAAAGAGTTTTCATTAATTAAATGTGCTGGATAAAGACAATAATGAATTTTCATCCAACTCCAGCACATTTAACTAATGAAAACTCTTTTAAATGCTGATTTTGTTCATTAATTGGATTCCAATTTCCATCCAGATGTAGCCTGGTGAAAATCAGAAGTTAAGTCAATCAAGCAAATAAGAGAAGCATCAATTCATCAATTTTTAACAAGAACTGTAAAAAAAGAATATGTATCAACCACAGGAAATGGTAAGCTGCATGCTTAAAGAGAAAGATGCAGTCACTGTGTTAGCAAAAGGCAGTCCTGGTTGTACAAGACTACACTGAAGTTTCCAGGAAGGTAACTAAAGCACAGATGTGACACTTGGTAAGTCAACTTCAATCAGGTTTCCTGCTTGCTCATGTAAATCATGATTGAAAGCAGTGATCGAACACGGGGATGTAAATTAATCTGCCCCACTGGATGAAGCTAAGCGACAACTTCTGCACACCAGTAACTAACTCAAAGGTTTTAGTCTAGTCCAACTCTATTTTCCTGGAGCAGCTTGGATACACTTATTTCCATACCTCCTGCAAGTCCCTGAACACCAGCCATCTGTCCCTAGCCTAGTGGCCTATACCAACTATTCCTATTTTTTTGGGGGGTGGAGGGGGTTGGTAGGGGGTGCTTGTGAAAAACAGGTCTCAAATTCCCCTGCACCTCCATGCAGGATTTAACCTAATCTGTTCCTAAATCCTGTAATCCCTGGCTGCTGCCACATCACACCTGGCTTGCCCTGCAGCCTTACAGAAGATTTTCCCAGGGTAATCACTTCTTCACTGCCACATTATACTTTACCTGGCACACTGGTTCAGCACAGGAGCCATTTCTTCTTCCACATCAGCTGGGGTGAGGCTCCCCCCCCTCTTTGGGATATTGCCCCAAGCCCTTCTCAGCACAAGAGCTACTGCTTCACACCAAAGCCAGAAGCCAAGGACTCCCAGACAAGAAAATCTGCTGTTCACTCTTCTCTCTACAGCTCTTGCTTGTAGAATTAGAAAGATCTATGGAGCCCAACGGGCTGCCTTTAAGCCTTCCGCATCAGTCCTACAAACTGCTTTAAACCAGACAAGGAGGAGAGCTTCTCCCTTACATCAGGAGGAAAAAACATCTTCATTTCACATTTGCATAACAGCCAAAGCATGGCCAGGGAAGGACAAAAACTCAGAAAAATCAAGCTGTGATTCTTCAGACAGTAGTAAAACAGTAGGTCCCACACCACCAGAGGTGGGGGAGTGGACATTGTGTCTGGGGAACAACATTAGTGAAAAACCACCACACCAAACAAACCACAACAAAACCAACCACCAATTAAGAATAGATAAATAAATAAATGCTTTGCCTTCTTAGTTCTTCCTCAAGATGAAGCCACCTCTCTTGCTTTCAGCTGATGCTGCTACTAGATCAGTCCATGACTGTCTCAGCCAGTATGAGTGTGCAGACCTACCCATCTCAGAGCTGGTGAGAGGACATATTTGTTATTTATGTCCCTCCTATTGACTTGATCATTAATCTTCATCATCTTCTGCAAGCATGAACAGTGCAAATTTTACTGTTTAACTGCTGCAAGCCTGCCAACAGCACAATTCTTTTTTTCCCTAGTCATGTTTTTTGAGTGTCTCCATAGATCCCTTGCTCCTTCAAATATATGTGGATGGTAAATCCATAGTAACATTTGGGATAAGGCTGCAAATATTTAAAGATATTGTGCCCACTGAAGTAAATCAGGCTCTGTGGCAGACATCAATGGGGACAGAATCAGATCTCTGCTGCTTTCTAAGTCCATGATGCATCTCCAGTACATGTTTTAATTTATTCTAAGTGTGTTGTAAATTAATTCCCTTGGGATCAGACACTCCTTTTAAGTCACAAAGTCACGTTAGCCATTCCTAGCCAGCAACCATTTTTTTTCCCAGCTGTGAGGGAAATACTTTTAAAGTATTTTAAAACTGCATGGAGAACTCAGCCAATGTTTGACTCTCATCTAGTCTAGCAGGTTATGGATGTTTTATTCTTCTTACAGTAAAGAAATGCACTTTGTAAATTAAAACAAAACAAAAAACAAACCCACCAAAAAAACACCCCCAAATACAACACACCAACAAGTGATTGCATGAAAACTTTCTTCCCCTTCCTGACTGCTAGGATCACCATTACTAGGGCAAGGCAGAGCTACAAATGACTGACTCGGCCTTCAGAATGCCCTAAGCTTTGTCAGGAAGTGAGGTATTCTTTTATTCAAACCCTCTACTGGGCCCAAAGACAAAATTTAAACCATGTTTTTTGCAATGGGAATAATTGTCCTGGCCTACAGCTGTAATAAATGCTTTTATTTAGTAATAACAGACTGCAGCAGAAAGAAACCAACATGAAGCCAAGTGTCTTTAAAGGATTCATTGCATTAATAAAAACAAGCTCTTGACACTGGTGAAAGAAATCCCAGTGTGTTCCTTTTCCAATACTAATGCTAAGAGCTTGAGCCTTCATTGGAAACAAGGACTCATTAAGGAAAACTTATTTAAAGTTTTAGTGGATAAGTCTAACATAGCCTAAGGTTTAACAACACCATTTCAAATACCTCCTGTGTCACCATTTTGTACAACAGCTAGAGTGTTGCTGCCAGTGTAGGTTAACAGAGTGAAGCCTGAGCTCCTCCATCCTCTGAGCTTATTTAGAATGGATTTATGCCCTCGCTACGAGTCTCCAATATTCTGCCATATTCACTACCTGAAAAGCCATGGCTACACTCAGGTGGTCACAGAGTCCTTCAATGCTGATTTCAGTCAGTTGAGAGCTAGCAAAGCCATTTAGAGGAAACAATGTGTATTTTTAACTTCACTCTGGATGCTCTGAAGCCTCACCCATTTTCCCAACACAAACTGTACTGCCAACATCCACCCAGAGCTTCATCTTCACATGAATTCCCAGTTGATAACAAGCAGCATGAGTGGTGGAAAGGATCTCCAATATGACAAGGAACTCCCCCACAGCAGCTTTAACACCACACTTGCAGCAACCTTCTCCTAGCACAGCCAGAATCTCATCACACCACCATGCTCCGTGGTTTGGGTCTCTGAGCTGGCAGCCTGCTGCGTTCAGAGCAGGGCTGGCTCTCCCTTGCCCTTGCAGCCACTACTGCTGCATCACATAAGTAACTCTTGTTTCACTAAGTAAACCGAGAGCATCATCCTTCTCAAGGCAATCAGCCCACAGCATGGCCATGCAACTCTGTCTCTTCCCCCTGTATCAGCCCTGGACACTCAGAAGTATGTTGTGAGGGTAAGAGCCCTCTGTTCAGCTAGCTGAGCTGAGCCATTCTTGGTTGACACCCTAAGCAATAACTCCTGTCTGTATTTCCAGTGTGGATACTACTGCGTTCCAACACCTGAAACTCAAAACACAGCCAATTCTTACACAATGGTCAGTACCTTAAGTGAGATGCTGCTAAAATCATCTCATTTATTACTACTCACTCCATTGCTTGGCTCTTCACTTCAGTACTTTTCATCACCATCATCTTCTACCTGGCAAGTCTTGGGGATCTCCTCAGACTACTAGAAGTCACTAACAGGACTGCACCTATCAGAAGTGTTTCCAAGATGAAAGCCTAGCCAGGGTGGAAATCACAGAAGCAGAGAAGGAACATTTTCTGGCAGGCTGGTTACAAGGCATTTCACAAGCAGGAACAGGTCTGACATATTTCTGAACGTGACATGAACTTCTTGTTTTTGCAAAATCTGATTAGCCACAATGCCAAAAAGCAGCAATCTGCCACCTTTTCATCTGAAGAGGCAGCCAAAGGCAAAAAAAAAATATCAGCATAAGGAACAGATTGTGAAACTACGTAAGCAGGGATTTTGCTGGTCATTCACAAGCCGCACACACAGGTATTTAGCGGTGCAACACTGCATGACCACCAAAAGTGTTTACACGTAGAAAACACTTCCACTTCCAAAACAGTGGTCCATAGGGTACTCCAGACTCCTAGAAACAGCCCATGGAAAGTGTGGGTTTCAAGCATGCAGGTATGCAATCAGTTCTGTTTTACAAAGACACTGCTCTCAGAAGCCTTGGCGCCCACAAGAGAAACAGGTTGTGGAAAAACTGAAAGGTCACTTATTTTTCCATCATGTTTAACAAACAACCCAACCAAAGATGGAGCCAGCAACACCAGAATGAGGGCTTGACCTATTTTTGTTTCTGGCCTGAAGGAACTCAGCACACTCTAGAAACAAAATATTTGGCACCTTAAGGAATTTTCTGTTTAGTTTAACAATCACAAATTGCGGAGCCTGATACTTGGAGCTTGAGAGTCTGAGATGTTCAAACAAGAATCCAGGAGCAAGAGATGAAGACAAATTCTTATCTCTTGTCCCAAGGAACTACAAATTTCACTACAAGTATTCAAACCTGCCGCAAGGAAAAAGCTATTTTGATTTTTAGAAGTGTGCATTACCATCTAGTCAACGCTGCTATTGGCATTACAACTACCTCAGAACACTGAAAATAATCCAGTAAAATTAACTGGACATTTCAACATCTCGTCAAAAAAAAGCTGTTAATTTCCCAGATCTTTGTGCCCCCTATAGCACCAACTGCATTTTGCCTTCCTCACTTGGAGCCAGTCCATCTGCAGAGGTAGAAATGTTTCTCATTTCCCTGGACACGGGTCCCTGCCAACACAGCATGGTAAAAGAAGGCAGCTTTGAGGCCTTGGCAGGACCAACCACTTTCTCCACAGGGCAGAGCAATTTCCCAATGTTATGCATCACAGAGTAAATTTTAGTTGTAAACAAAGCATCATTAATGAATTTAAACTAACCAGCAGGGAAGGTGTATTCAGGGCACTAAGGTTACAATCTTCAAAAGAAGTCTAATTAAGCTGGTAGCATTTTCCACACCCCCCCCTCCAGAAAAGGCTGTTGTCTTAGTGTCCTGCAAGATTTTGTGTGCCGCACATGCATGGTTTTCATTTCACAGATACAAAACCATTTTGTAAAAACACTGGCAAATCCTTCTTCACCCCCTAAAACCACATCCTCTTTTGGCTGGGATGTAGGGCAGCTCCTCACGAAATCATCTACTGCTTAACAAGCTAGCCAAATTAGGGCAAAGCCACTTACAGCTACATGCAGTACTACTACAGGGTACTTTAAATCTAACAATTGCACAAGCTAATCCTATTGAACTTGAACATCCAAAGGAGCTCAGCTCCACCAAGTAAGAGTCAAAGCACCTGGGAGCACAGGACAGTTTTTCCTCCTTCTTGTCTGTCATTTATGCTCAGGGCTTCAAATGAAGGCCCTTCAATGAAGGAATTTTTCATTGTAAATTCCCTTTCTTTCCTGCCAAAAGCACAAAACAGTTACTACTTCTCTTACATTTCTGATATAGATGATCTCTTTACTATCAATAAAATTGCTGGAGAATAAAGAAGGAATCTGTCTTGACCACATCTTCTAAGGAGAAAAAGTTTTCCATTGGCATGTTTCCCACCTGCAACAAAACTTCAGGAAACAGCAAATAGAAAAAAAATTGGAAAGCAACCTATCAGCCTGCCTGTAGAAGGCTTTTGCCACCAGAAAGAGGTGGTTTGATTCCTTGCATTTGTTTACTGTAGGAAACTACCTTTTCTCTTCCCTTCCTTCTTTGAATCATGGAACCATTTTGGTAAGAAAATACCCTTAAAATCACCAAGTCCAACCATTAAACCTAGTGCCATCAGGTAACCATTAAATTATGATCCTCAGCACTGCATCTATCTATCTTTCAAATACCACTAGCCCCCATGCCTATCAACAATCCTAAAAATTAACTGTGAGACTAGAGAAAAGGTTAGAAACAGTGTATTGCAAGGGCAGAGCTTCAAGAAGCTACAACAGATGCGCAAGAAGATCAGTAGAGAAAGCAGTCCTGCTGCAGAGGAGCATCTCTTTACCTCAGCTAACCACCACAAAGCAGAGGTTCAGCTGTCTCAAAGAATCTTAATCTTACAGATGCAGGAGGACAGCTGGCATGAGCTCCACTTGCAGGAGAAAGTTGTGTTCCCCTTACCTTCCTACATGTTTGAGTACACCTGCCATGTGACAGAAATGATTCTACCACCCAGTTGCAGGACATCAAAGGGCAGGCTGGGCTCTCCACAGGTTAAACCACCTTCTTCCACACCACTGGAATGCCAAAAGCCAGGCCAGAACGCTACAGCAAAAGCGCGGCCAGATGCACAGTTAACCATGCAGTTTCCATTGTAAAAGGAAAGGTGTAACCCCTTTGGCTCCAGTAGATGTGCCAGATACATTTAAAGCATGACTGTATGCAGCTGACCTCTTAACACAGATTGGGGGGTTTTTAATTTGGAGCTTAAAAACTCTTCAGTGTTGCAAGGGAAACTTCTACTCCAGAAAAACCAGCGTGTGTACTTTCTCAAAGTTGAGAGGACAAATGCAACAATTTCATCACAACAGCTCTGAGCAGTACAATGCCACCTCAGAAGCACTTTGGATGGGTTATTTTCTGAAGTATTTGTGGAAACATATCATCAGAAAAACAAGCCCAGAGCACATCACTCTTGCAGAATCTTACTCTCCTCCCTCAGACAGATCCCAGTTTGTCTTGCAGGTGCTCAGCTCATGACATACGTTGTGAGTGACAGCGAGCAGACTAACAAAACTGTTTGCAACTGTATCACATCTGAATGCACAGAAGCATTTAAATTAAGGAGAAAGATCTAAGGATAAAGAGATGGTGGTGGCTCTCCAGGTCCAAAAGCAGCTGGACAGGACATCAGCTACTAATATGCACAGGAAGGCTACCAAGCTTTAGTATGGTAACACAAGGGCACATATCCATGAAAAGAAACCAGCCAACATTACTTTTACCATATCACCAGGGTCATTAAGAACAAAATCATGCCTATTTCACAGTGCAAAGACATTAATGTCTTAACCAAGACATTTCTTAAGCCCCCTTTTTTCCTCAAACCTTAAACCATTCCAATGATTTCCACATGTTCCAATTCACTTGTTTGTTGTTTTTTTTTTTTAGGAGGCCAGGACAAAAAGTACACAGACCTTGGATATTTGCAAAGAGAGACAGGAAAACTCAGGGGTAGAAACACAATATGTAATTCCACTGCAGACCTTTTAAATGACTACACTAAATGACTTCTTAAAAGCAGACAATGAGCTTGGATTTTGCAAATCAGCTATTCAGTTGTAATAAAAATTGCTGCTAGGGATAGGTGACTATATTAAAAAAGGTGTTTTAAAAAATAATTAGCCTGCACTAGACGTGGTGCTCAGTTTTAGCCATGGGCAGTGGACACGTGCACACATGTATGTTTATAGACAGGTTCCAAGGATGGCTTTTGCCTTCCTGTATGGGCTCTACCACCAGGACAAAGGGTAAAGCAACAACCAAATTCTTAGTGAGACAGAAAATGTATCTTAGGAGATTAAATTAGATGAAGCTGAACCATCACAGAGAATCACAGAATGGTTTGGGTTGGAAGGGTCATCTAGTCCAACCCCCAGCCCCTCTGCAGTCAACAAGGACATCCTCCACTAGGATCAGCCCTGTCGAGCCTCACCTTGAATACCTCCAAGATCAGGGCCTCAACCGCCATCCTGGGCAACCTGTTCCAGTGTTCCACTACCCTCACAGTAAAGGACTTCCTCCTAATGTCCAACTTAATTTAACTCTTCTCTAATTTAAAACCACTGTCCCTCATCTATCACTACAGGCCTTTGTAAACAGTTGTTCTCAGTGTGGCCCAGCCTAAGACATTAAAGACTGGCTCATGTTTGACAACATCATTTCTTCAGTTTGTGACACCCTTGAAGCAGCTGGAGAACACGTGTTGGTGTTCCTGTCAAACACCTGAAAATTTTGCAGGAAGAGGGAGAGGAAGCATCACACAGCTGCTCACATTAAACACCTAAACCTAATTAATCTGTCCCAAGCTCCTGAATACTCTAGGAATACTTGGCTACAGCTGTAGAGATGCTCAGACCTGTCACTTCAAGCTCTGGCAATGTAACAAAACCCCACATCTGCACAGTAAATGGATTTCTTTCATTCCACCCATAGGAAAAAAAAAAAAAGCAGGAATGTGACAGACAGTTGTTTCACTAATTAAGATGACACTTCAGTTTCTCTGGGAACAAGTCCTACACAGAGTCATAGCAACACCTTGTCACTAGAAAATAATACAGGATCGGCTCTACATGGAAAAATCTTCTGCAAGTGCCCAAAGCTCACCTAACTACCTCTTCTGACCCAAGGGAGGGCCACCTGTGAGTCCACCCCCACAAGGTGAGGAAAGGGTCCATACAACCATATTCAGAGAGAAGCTGCAGAACTCTGGGACCTCATTATGATGTGTCTGAAAGGTCACTATATGGTATGTAAGCAGACATTCATAAAAGGACGTCAGTGGCATTAGATGCCAAGAGGTGTCTCTGATGACAGTGTAGCTGAAATTGATCTCAAACAGGAGACAAGGAAGAGCTGCTCCTGTCCAGCCTTGAGAAGTCAGCAAAATTTGCCCTGACAAAAATGAGACAGCATCAGGATAGGTTTCTTAAACCCTCACGACAGCCATGTGTTCAGAATGGCTTTTCAGCTGCCTGAAAGGGATATCCTCAATACCAGCTAACCAGTGCTGCTGGGCATACAAGGACATCCACTCAAAAGCTGAAAGGACTTGGGTGATCCAAACCTGTTTGCTAAGGAACTTGGTAACAAATAGAAAATACATAGAATAAACCAGGTTGGAAGAGACCTTCAAGATCATCGCGTCCAACCCATCAACCAATCCAACACCACCCAAACAACTAACCCACAGCACCAAGCACCCCATCAAGTCTTCTCCTGAAAACCTCCAGTGATGGCAACTCCACCACCTCCCCAGGCAGCCCATTCCAATGGGCAATCACTCTTTCTGTATAGAACTTTTTTCTAACATCCAGCCTGAACCTCCCCTGGCGCAGCCTGAGACTGTGTCCTCTTGTTCTGGTACTGGCTGCCTGGGAGAAGAGACCAACATCCATCTGTCCACAACCTCCCTTCAGGTAGTTGTAGAGAGTAATAAGGTCACCCCTGAGTCTCCTCTTCTCCAGGCTAAGCAACCCCCGCTCCCTCAGCCTCTCCTCGTAGGGCTTGTGTTCCAAACCCCTCACCAACTTTGTTGCTCTTCTCTGGACTCGTTCCAGCAAGTCAACATCCTTCCTAAACTGAGGGGCCCAGAACTGGACACAGTACTCGAGGTAAATGGACATAATGTCTCCCTGTGGTTTCTTCATTAATGCTGCTTCTAATGACTCTTTCTTTGAAGCCTCTCTTACTCAGATTTTTAGTTTTTAAATCCCTTATGAACTCTCCTGGATCTCCCTCTACAGATGCCTTTAGCCTTTCAAATTATTTCCATCTCTCATTTGGTCTTCCAAGTATACCCAGTCCTTTTCTTTTGCCCTATTTCCACATGCCCCAACACTCTATTTAATCACTGTCTTAGAAGTTGGTCTACTAAAGGGGGGAAAAAACAGTTGGAGAAGCATAAACCTCAGAAATTACAGAAACAAGCTTCATACACAAACAACATTAAAAGTCTTTGTCCAAAGAAAGTGTAAAATAATTTTAAAAATATAAATAAAAATATTTGTGGGGTTTGGAAAACTGCATTTATTAAAAGATAAACTCACTCTTTTTCTTCTTTCTCACTCCTCAAGGAAGAACAGCTTCTCCAAGTAACCCTGAGGGGCTGGCTTCCCTGAGGCTCACAGACCCACCTTCCTCTTTTCCAAATAAAGTCATATTTAAGAAGGAAACAGTGAGAGAATTTTGACTGTTCATGCATTTGTCTCAGAAGTGCTTAGTGCCAGGTTCAGGGGCTGGCTTGGTACCAACCCCAACCTCTAACAAAAGCTGTCAGAGTTTGTCCTCTGAATCTGTGAGTTTATCCTTTCTTTCTACATATTAGCTTGTCATACATCTAGACTGTCTGGAACAGGAGCTGATTGAGAGACTGCACAGACACCATGAACAAGAGCACAACAGAACTCAGACAGTGTGGTCTTTTCCACCTGCAGTTACTAAACTTTTAAACAATGACACTTGTTTCTTGTTTTGTTGTTTGCTTTAGTTTGGGGCTTTTTTCCTCCCCAGATGTTAACACTGTCCTAGTTCCAGAAACCTGGAAATTGTCAGACCAAACAAAGGGATGAAGACACACTGCCAACAGAGAGAGACAGACAACAATAAGATTGAACTCACCGAATTCAAAGCTGTTTTAAGTGCACAATGGGAGTGAAAAAGAACCACAACAAAAACAGGGAAAGAAATAAAGATAACCAAAACGAGGAACAGAACTGTAGGTTTACAAACTGTAGGTTTGAGGCTGGTGAGAGGCCTTGAGCACAAGCCCTATGAGAAGAGGCTAAGGGAGATGGAATTGTTAAGCCTGCAGAAGAGGCTCTGATGAGACCTTATTGCTCTCTACAGCTACCTGAAGGGAGGTTTTAGCCAGGTGGGGGTTGGTCTCTTCTCCCAGGCAGCCAGTGGCAGAACAAGTGCACACAGTCTCAAGCTACACCAGGGGAAGTTTAAGCTTGAGGCAAGGAGAAAGTTCTTCACAGAAAGAGTTGTTGGCCATTGGAATGGGCTGCCCAGGGAGGTGGTGGAGTCACCGCCCCTGGAGATGTTCAAAAAGGGATTTGACGTGGCACTCAAAGCCATGGTTTAGTAGTCATGAGGTGTTGGGTGACAGGTTGGACTTAATGATCTCAGATATGAATATGAATCTCAAGAACAGCAAGGCAGTTTGTGCAAATCTAGATTAAAAAGACAGAAGAGGCTATACTTTTCATTACCACTAATGTAAAAAAACATGTTACATACTGTTAACAAATCACCTCTAGTTACACTCAAAATAAATCAGGGCAATCCATTACTACAGACAGCATTTTATACAACACAATGAAACAAAAACCTGTCTTCTTTTAGTTTAGCTTGCCACTCTAATCAAAATGCAGAGGTGCCAAGGAGGAGAGAATGTCATAAATAGAGGCACTGGTATTAGCAGTAAAATAACCAAGTATAAGGACATTTCATTTGTAGCATTCATTGGAGCATGTTTTCCTGATAAAGCCTCTCCTATGTGCCCTAGAGTTTGTAAGATACTCGTAACACCCAAGTTGTTCATTCCCATAAACAATCCTGAGTGTGGAATTTTTCCTGTTCCTCTGGCAAAACTATTTAGGCAACAGCTATCCTTTGGTACCATGTACAGAGAGCCACTTCTGTTATTTGATGAAATTTGGTGTGCAGTGCTGCATTTTCACTTTTCTAGTTCATGAGGAGCCTCAGACTTAGCTCTCTAGAGGTTATGTAGAGCAAAGAAGAGGTTGCCAAATTCTGTCACCCGCTTGTCAGGGTTAATTTTCAAAGTTCATCTTCCACTGACTTGCTAAGAACAAGCACCACCGGAAACAGGGAAGAGATGTACAATAAAGTTGAGGTTTGGGGGTTTTATGTGACTAACAGGACCATCTCTGTCCAGAAAGCCTCTGGAACTTCATAGATCATAGATGATCATAGATGATCATAGAATGGCTTAGGTTGGAAGGGACCTTAGAGATCATCTACTCCAACCTCCCTACCACGGGCAGCAACACCTCTCGACTTGGCTGCTAAAGGCCTCATCTAGCCTGGCACTGAACACCTTCAGGGAGGAGGTATCCACAACATCCCTGGGCAGCCTATTGCAGTCTCACCACCTTCATACTGAAGAACTTCTTCCTAAGATCCAGTCTGAACCTGCTTTTCCTCAGTTTAAAACTTCCTGATACAGCAGATTATCTTCTGCACCATAGTAAAACGCTCCATTTACAGTCAGCACTGGATTCGACTATGAGTCTATTGAACTTTTCCCACATATTTCTTAGAGAGCAATGTGACAAGTAAATCACAGCTTTCTGGAGATTCCTCCATGTAATTTAAATCCTATATCTTTAGCACTACTGCATTTCAACACGGCTTAGACATCTATAAAACTACTACATTCAAGCATCTTAACCATATCTAGAACCCCCACTTTATGGCAAAGTTCTTTTACTCCTTTTTCCCCCTCCTTTCCTGGTGAAATTGCAGACTGGCATCATTAATTACCAGTTCTAGAGTTTCATCATTTCATTTTCTATGAGATTTCCTCTGATAGTAATTAGAGTTCTCTAGAAAACAGTATTTATCACTTCTCTAAAAGCCACTATTTTCTGACGTCATTGAGCACTGCATTAAATACCCAACGAATGCCTGCTCCCCACCACAGCCGTACGAAATACTTTCATTGTGCCAGCAAGAAGGAAGACGACATCCCAAAAGCTGACAGAACACAGCTCCTAAAAGACTAGTTCCAGATTTTTGAGGCAATTTGGCAAAACCACAGCAAGCTGATTAGCTCTGGATAGCAGCACTATACAGCTGAGTATCACCCTCCACTAACCATCCAATATCCCTTACCCCAAATGGTGGATATGAAGCAGCAGCAGCAGCGGAGGCAACACTCACTGCGGGAGGTGGTATTCCTGAAGAAGAAGGTGGGAACAGACCCAAGGCATTCAGATTTAATCCAGGAATTAAATGTGCTTGAAGCTGCAAAGGCAAGAGAGTTACTTAAGATTTATAATCCTGATTATTAACTTTAATCAAAATGCTACTTGGCATAGGCTATTAACCCTTTGGAGATGTCAGTATGTTGTTTATAAAAATATATTTCATCTCCATTACTCCAAGAACTCTGCTTCAAATCAATTTCCCAGGCACACAGGCAGGCCAACAGTATAAAAAGCACGTAGTAGAAGAGGCAGCTGGGAGCCACTTGCTACATCTTAACCAGTGAAGCATATGACAAACCTTAGAGCAAGAAGCTGAGGTGGTAGTAAAATTTGCTTTCAGAACAAACCAGTTGAGAAACAATAATTTTGCTTTATACTAAAGAGACAGTCCTGTAGAAATAGAAAAAGCCTATGTTCAAGCCCTAGGTTTTCATGCACTGGGGTACATGCCATGCTCTATCCCCATCCTCCCTCCCATGCCTTGCAAAAGATGAAATGAGATACCCCTCCTTTTTTGCTATGAAAGCATCAGCTATAAAGTTGCACGTCCCTTACTTGACCACATCTGACAAAAGTTGCAGCATCATGTGATAGGGAGTGTGTGCTATCCATGATACAAAACTTGTCTGGCCCTTTTTTTATACCCAGTAATAGACTGTTTGAGAAATACCACAGCTAGAGACAGACACCATCTCAGGCCATCAAGAAAAGCCAATCATGAAACACCAAAACTCCCCAGAAATTTCACCAACTGAAAAACTACCCTAATATTCGTTACAAACTAAACCTGAAATCCAGCCAGTTACAGAGGTGGTTTCCTGCTAACCACACCCCTGCCAAATGTAAGAGCAGCCTCAATCTCTCCCCACATTTGTGCTCACTCTGTGAAGTGTAAATATACCACTATAAAACTCATGACTGTGGTCCTTGTGTGTAGTTTATGTCCTGCAATTTACTTATAGTATGGGAGACAGGGAAGAAGCAGGGAGAATATTCTCTGCAGCCATTAGGCAAACCCTGAAGAACAGCCACATCTAGAAACTCAGAGACTGCTATGAACTGAAAAAGTATTTCCACTCTGACTCTAGACCACAGATTTGGATACAGACAAAAAAACCCACTCTTTATCAAAAATCTCAATCATTTCTCAATATGCATTAGTAATACTTTGGCAAACTAAATGAGGTGCGTTGGTTTTATTAGATAATAACCAATCCTCTTTGAATAACTAAATGCCTTTATCATCTATATCAAGAAAAGCCTTAATAAAATCTTCTTAAATTAAATAATTGAAAGCAGCAGAGATGCTTCTCCCACATGTTATGCTTTTAACATGAAGGAGCTGGGAATCACTAAGAAATATGACAAGCTAGAACACACAAACCACAACAGCAGATAAGCACAGGTTCCTTTAGCCTTTTGCAACAAAACCCAAGTGAAACCCTAATTCATTTCCTCAATCTAAACCCATTTCTCAGTTCCCCTACTCAAAAGAAATCAGAAAAGCCTCTATTAAAATAGCAAATGTATGTAAATAATAAAAACCTTGTCCAAGCCCCACAGATGAGGCAACAGGGAGAAGCCACAAGAGGGGAATTCTGATGTGATATCAAGAAAGAAACGTTTGCCAAGAGAGCACTGAGAGAGGGCAGATGCAGACCAGAGAGTCTGTGGACTTCCTACCCTTGGAAATGTTAAGAGGGGGCAAATCCTTACACAATTTCATTTAACTTTCAAATGGACCTTATACCAAGCAACCCTCCTGCTAGGCCAGGTGACCTTAAACCCCCCCCATGGTTCTAGTTCCAAAAAGGGCTTATGCCACAAGACAACTCACATTCATAGCAGCAATGTCATTTTCATAGGACTCCCTGATTTTCTTCATAATTTCTTCCTCAGCCTTGGCACAAGTTTCAATACTGCCTTTAACTGTAATGGTCCTTTCTGGATTATAGAGTGTCAAGTCCTGCAATCTGCAAATGAAACAGAAGCACAGTTAATTAGCAAACAGTGGAGGGCGGTCACATTTTACCACTGGAGCGCAATGACATCCAAGTGTGTCGAGTTTGCCCTCCAAAGAGCTGAGTAATAATTCATAACAGGGCTCAAACAGTTCTCAGAGAATCTGGAGAAACTCTGATTCTCACAGCAAATACAACAAAAACCACTGCAGTGAGGTTTGGCATCAGATGGTTGAGATGTGTTTAGGTGCAACACAAGATAGAAACCATCACACTCCACAGAGCAGTGCGGCACCATTCTACGTCGCGCTCCACGCCAGCCCTACCAACAGAGAGGGCTTCAGACATTTTAGACATCCCACAAACAGACCATAATAAACTTTCTTTCCTTGAGAACAATAGGGGATTCCTATAGGAAAGGGGTGGGAGGGGAAGCCAAATCCTCAGTGAAACTGCAGGAGAGCCTCCAAATCCTCATAACAGGAAAATCAAAAGCTGTGTCCAAGTCAACATTTGCTGCAAAACACCAGTAGCTCCTCGGGGGAAAATGAAAGGGGTGCAACATTAAATGAGTACTTTGTTAGGTAACAAATGCTGACCTGCTATGGTAAAATGGAAGAAACTGCCTGGGAAGCCACAGCATTTACTGAGAAAAGGTGAGTTGAAGGGGTGAAGGCAAAAAAAAATGTAAACAACAACAACAAAAATTCAGAGCAGGATGCAGGAGGGGTGAGGAAGCCCATGACAGGAAGGGGCTAGGAAGCAGCATGCAAGGCTTGCTTTCTTGCACAGCAGGCAGCATGGCAGCCTCTGCATCTCAGGTAAGCAGTGCCAAGCACAAAACACATCCAACAAGGCAATCCTTCAGTTTCCAGTGTGCAAGCACTGAGTTACTGCCTCAGGAAGGAAAGTGGTGGAAAACACCCCAAAGAAGGAACACTTTCCCAAGACAGCTGCCAAGCTGGACAAGCTTACCAAAAAGCCTGAATGAAGAGATCAGGAGAAAGACTAATTAGACAAAGCAGAATCAATGGGCACATATGCTCTCCTATGCACTGATTAAACCAGGCAACTTCATGGGGCTGTTTCAGGCATAGCATGACAAGTATAATCCTGAGGCTACGGTTTTAATGCAAATAAACCATTAACTTGCTAAATTAAAAAACTCTCTGCAAGTGTTTACAGACAATGTGTTATTTGTATCATCTATAAAGACAAGTTGGTTTCACAGAACAAAGTCCATTATCCCACGTACGCTGTACATTTAACGTTCTCCCTTTAAGCAACAGCATTGGCAGTCTGTGTACTGTTTGCAAACAAAATGTTTATGACAGCACATGCCAGAGCATGCTGGCCTTACAAAACCCTATTTTCACAACACATTTATTTGGGTGCTTTTTCTCCAATTGATTCATTTCTCTTCCTCAGACAAATTCCCTAATTGTTTACATACCTTCAGGAGGGCCTCCGGTTCCACCCCATTTTGAGTTTCCTGGGTTTGAGGAACTTCATTCACCCTTAGCTTTCTTGCCTTCATTTCAGCTACTTTCTGCAATATACTTTTTTTGGGTCTCCTGTGTGTATCTACACTTCTTTGTACATCTTCATGTTCCTTCCAAACTTCCTCCCTTTCCTACAGCCCATAAGACTTATTGACACTCTGACTAAGGCCTAAGTTCAGGATGTCCTCAAAGGCTTGAAAGTTCACACCAGAGTATTTGTTATTCAGAACAGGAGGTTCTCTGAAGATACTGCTTCAGGGTAAAACTACTACTAACAGCCAAGCTTCTACAGAGATGCTGATCTAATCAGTGAATTGCAGACTTCCAGTAAAGGTGAAAACTCCTGTTTAATCTCAGCTAAATTTGAATAGGTCTCAGTTACCTTCACAAACTCAGCTACTACTTCAAAACAGACTAGTCAACGTATCCCAGTTTGACTGCTAGTGGCCAAAAGGGACAGAACTACCACTAAAAATACTCTTTCTGGTTTTCATTTGCTTTGTCCAAAAATTTATTCTCTATCAGAAGTGAAAAACATCACCAGTTACACTCATTTTCACATGTAGCTCAGAACTGATCCAAGGCTTACAGCTTCAAATGCTCATCATTGCGTATGGTGTAATATGTTAAAAACAACTGACACTTTAAGTGTAGTCTAACACAGGCTCCACATAGCCTATGTTATTTTTAGGCTTGCTCTTGACTGAGTTTATATTGAAGACTCACTGCTTATATTAAATTTAACTAAGATTAAGTGACACTTTAATCTGCATTACAGAAAGGTCTCCAAAAGGCTGTTCATCTCAGCCTTCAAAACATAAATAATGTTTTTGTAAGAACCCTGTACCTGAATGCACTCCAGGGGCATTGCTGCTATTTGAGATGCCTCACCAAAAAGGATTAGGCCACCAAAAACTTACGGAGATATTGTGATCTTAGTGTCCGTGTCCTGTTCAATTTTCTTCAGGTTTCTTCCTTCTTTGCCAATAAGTCGGCCAACAAAGTTGTTATGTGCCAATATCTTCAAGGGAATTTCTTCTGTACTGTAATGGAGGTTACATCCAGTGAGACTTTAGGGACCATAGTTTAAGTTATTGCATATTATGGATAAGTTTTCATTGCACAACTCCCATTCACTTCCACATTCACACTAGATGCAGAATAAATCCGAGCACAGCACACTCTCCCACACTATCATCTAGAAGATTTATTGTAACATACTTGCTGAATAAATCTCAGGCTAAATTAGCAAGAACTGTTGGGAAGGAAAAAATATATCTGAAAGCTTTTAGGGAGAGCTTACAGCTTGTTATGTTCTGATTAAAAGCTATGAGTTGCTCAAGAAACTTCAGTATTTGCTCCAGTTCACCTCAAAATCACAACTAGACAATGGCTGAACACACAGATGTGTGCTAGGACTAATTCAGCAAGCAAAAATTCTTAGTTCTCTACCTACTTAAATATGGATAAAGAGTCACTTGTTAACAGTTTTTCAGGATTCCATCTATCAATGCAGTCAATAAGGATTCAGTATTTTTAGTGCTTCCATGGTGAAATGCCTTTTACTCACAATTTAGTGTCTTGAGCTTCCTTTTGCATGATCTCCATGATAATTTTACAAGCTGTTGAGCAACCTTCAGGAGTTGAGTGGATGGTGATGGGTTTCTCAGCAGCACCTGCATTCTCTTTACGATGGATATCAATTCTTGAAGAGAAAAGAAAAAGAAAACACTGATTGTAAGCTGGTACTGTATGGTAAGCCTTGCATGTTTCCAACTCAGAACTAATTTCTTTTGAGCTAAAACAGAGTACATGTAAGTGGTTTAACTACTTACAGACATCCTAAATGTTCTTCTTGTTTTGTTACAAAGAGTTTCTCCCATCTTGATTTTACCAACCAAATCTCATCTTTGTGGAAACTGGCATCTACATCTCTCACTAAGACCTCATCAAGATATTCAAAGATGTTGTTAGATAGATGATCTATGGTAAATCACTGAAGGCAACATTTGATCAAGCTTTCCCAATAGTACTACCAGCCCTGTCGTTCCACTGATGACCATATAAGCTACAGCCAAGGCTTTGTCTCATCCTGTCTTTAGTGACCTCAGCAGCAGAGTTCCCTAGCTCTTCTCTGCTAGCAAGCAGCATTGCAGTACTTGTATTCATCCTCAAGATTACTTTCCCATGCTTTCTAAGCCTAAAATTTGTCCTAGTATTACCTTTCTTCTAGTTCTACTGTCCTCCACCCTAAATCTACCAGCCTTAGTCTACACCATGGTTTATGTTGCTCCAGGAATTGAACTAAAATTAATGATGACCTACATGAACACAATGCTTTGGATATTATTTATCCTTTGTCAATTAACTGTGGGTCACATACACTTTCTATCTGCCTTTTGCTTCCCCCTCTCTCCTCCAAATCACAGTTGCTCCCAAATTAAACCACCATGCTGCTGCTTTTCAATAATCCTCTTCATTTTTTGAGTTCTTTCTCACATTAAGAATTCATTTTGTTGCACAACATAGCGTTTTCTAAGAAGCCCATGGCAATCCTTGGTGCAACTGGAAGTAGATGACATCTCTCCTCTTATCCCCAAACCAATGAAAATGTCAAAGTTACATATCTGTGCAGTTAGCAACCTGGGATTTTTCTGCTCTATCCAGATTTCTTTTAAGAGATAAAAGCTTCCCTTATGTCAATCTTCCATGATTTTTATAGCCCAAGAGTGTTAGAGATACCACCTGAAAATTTGGTTACTCATAAGCAAACCACAATGAAGTCTTGACAGGACATCACAAATCTCTTAAATGTCTGTTTTTAAACACAGCCACTGTGTTACACTGCTGGGTTACACATGCTAATGAGAGGTTGGAAGGAGCATCGTGATAGTCCCAGGTTTGGGAGGAGAGGAGCCACCTGTGTGTTGGGGGAATGGGAGCTCATGTGCGTAATTAGAGAGGATTCCTTTATCCTCATTAACTACTCTCAAAAATTAAGTCACCAACACTCATATCCATCACACCCCTCATGCACAGCTGATTTTCAGGTCTTGTCTAATGTAACTACAGAGCTGGGGGCTGAGTACTGCTGAAGGCAGCACCTTTCACTCTCCACTCTTAAGGGTATCCAGGAATAATTCTTTGACCAGAACCCCTAACTCCCTCTGCGCTTAGCTCTTCCTTGTGAGTAGGGATTTAACATGCATTGAAAGCAATCTCCTCCAGGCTCCCTAGATCCTAGTGCTCTAAGCTTCTTAGGTCACTCAGTAGCTTGCTTTTTGCCTCCCATGCTTTTCCTTAATCTGTGTTTTGGTGTGGTCTTCAACTTGATCACAACAAGTGTATTCAACAGGTGTGAGGTGTAAGGAGGAGTGAGGGAAGGCAAGATTATTCACACCCCAACCCCTCCATTTAATTTTGTTTTCTGTTCTTGAACTGAAAATATTTGTAAAGTCTAAAAATATCCCAATTGAAGCTTGAATTAATAATTACAGACTTGGATACGTTGCTGCACTGACTGTCTACTGTAATACTGCGTTATGTCCCGCAGACCAACATAGCTCTTTCGGTTTCACTTTTTGTGCCAGGACACTATTACTACATCTGCAAGCAAACTCTCCAGCATCAGGTACCACCAGCACTGAGCGGTTTCATTCTTTTCAAGAGGGAGAAACAAGTCAGATAGTATTTGAGCATGTGTCAAGGACAGAAAAGATTTCCTAGCGACAGCTATCTTCATTTGCTCTCTGACCACACAGGTTAGTTGTGAAGTTTTACAGCTTTCCCTCTACATGGGAGAGGAGGTCACAATATTACAGCTTTCAGCGCAGTTTGGTGAAGTCACTTACTTGGACTGTGTCTGCTTTGTAATGTTTCTGATTGTTGCTCCTTCCTTCCCAATAATGGCTCCTACGAACTGCGTGGGAACCAGCATCCGTAGAGGAACGTCCGACTGTGGTTTCTGCCTTGTGGTTGCACCGGGTGACCCTTGCCTTGGGGGACCCCTCTGCCCAAATCCACGTCTTCCCTGGGGATGTTGCTGTGGAGGTTGCTGGGCTGCCATTTCATCAGGGATGTATGCAACTTTCAAGGAATAGTTTTCAAGCTGAAACCCGTTCAGTTTTTCTATTGCTCTGTTTACAAAGTGGAGGAGAGGGAAGAAAACAAAACCACAGTCATGTGCAAGGCCTTATGAAAAAGGGAGTCATTCAGACATAGACTTTTGCACCTTCTAAATAGCAGGACCAAGCAAAAAAATGGTTTCAAGATGAAAAGTAACAGTCAAAAGTCTCAGTCAAGATTTGGATCACACAACTTTTTTTTTTTTTATTCTCTCTCAAGTCACATATTAAGGACAAGTTAGTTCTTGCTGGCTCTGGGCTTCTGTGCACTTTAAAGGTTTCACTCATGCAACCCTATCAGCAAAACCTCACAGGAGACAGAGCTTATATGCTCAAAAGCATTCTTTTGCCTGGTTTAATTTAAATCAGTTTCCCAAATAGAATTAAAGCTGCACCAGAGGGAAAACTTTTTAGCTGCTATCACAGCACCTTCATTAAGGTTTTTGCCAGCACAGCTGTTTGGCTGGATTTTTTGCAATACCTGACACAGCCACGACAGAGAGTGGGGTGGGGAGTTGATGGAGACACCACAAAAGAAAGACACAAAAGAGAGATTTGAAAGACGACTCCTGGTTCATTCTCAGCAGGAAACAAATCCTTCAAAACCAATCAATGGCATTTGAAATAAAAGCAGATGACCATGGCACCTTGCAAGTTAACAACTAGTCATGTTGTAAGCAGGTTGGAAAGTTAACCAGGAAATAGAATAAACCAGGTTGGAAGAGACCTTCAAAATCATCGTGTCCAACCTAATGAAACTCTCCATAGATGCAAAGGTGTTAGAACATATTTCAGTGGTGTTTCAAGTTCTCTCCTGTCCTTTCAGGCAAAGTGGAGCCCTCGCACAACACTCACGCCATGGTCCTGCACGCTGAATAGCCACCCAGTCGCTCCGCTCTCCCTCTGCCCAGCCCTCCTAATCAAGGTGGGACCAAGTTTGCAAGTCAAACAGAACTGCTGGTCTCCCCCTCTTTGCAGAGGCAGCACAACTCTAGACTTAAAAACAAGTTTCTAGAGAATACCTGGTGACTGGAAATTTTTACTCACCATAATGAAGGATCCAGTAAACAATAGGAATAACTAAGCCACATGCAACACGTTGGTAAGCTACTGCTATAAAATTTAACATTTGCCCAAGAAAGACTTCTCAACTTTTGCTGCAGCAGATTTATTATTCAGATGATCAGTGATACACTGATACCATTGAAAAGTGTGTTGATTTGGGGTAATGCATAAACACCAGGCCTAATCTTGGACCAAAGATTACTGCTGAATTTCATTTTAACACAAAATTTCAACTCAAATCAGTAGGGGGAGGGGAAAGTTTTCATCTTACCTTAAGGAACCTGTCAGCATTTTTGTTAAAAAGCCCAAGTAACCATATGCTCTGGAGTCAGAGTTAATCCAGTCCCTCTGCTCGTGTACATTTTCAGGCTGTTAGTGCCAGTGAGCAAATGCTACTCTCAGCAACATTTTTACCTCTGCCCCACTGCAGACAAAGGATGGTGCTAGTCAAACCCCTACATTTTCAGGTGTCCAGTGAAGAGTACTATTCGCCTCTTGGGTGTCCAATATGACAGTCTGAGTCTAAAGCAGCTGTTAAAGCCAAGCAGCAGCTTTGCAGGTAAAACCTGGTATGTGGGTACTGAGGACACCATGCCACTCACCTCCCAAGGGCTGAACAAGCATCCTCAAAATACTTGAGAGTCCAAGAATAAAGAGCTTCTGAGAAAGCCAGTAATTTGTGTCTTAAAAGCAGTGTTTAATAAGGGCTGATAATAAATAAGGCCCAAGGCAACACCAATGAAGAACAAGGAAAGCAAAATATTGAATAACTGATCACTGCTCATTAAATACTTGTGTTCACCAAATGAGACACAGGTCCTCTGGGAACAGGGCAAGAGTGTAATTACTCCCACAACAGAAGAATCTCTTACAGCATATGGCAAAAGAGAGCTAGATGAAAATCTGCTGAAGCCATTTCAAAGCTGGCATCTCTTAACTTTTACTCCATGGACTTTAAAGAGCATTTGATTACAGAGAAAAAACTCCTTTACAAACACTGAGGGCAGTGAGCAGGCAGACCAGAGAAACTTCTGTTCCTATGGATTTGTCTCTCAAGTCCTAATTTCTGCATAGATTTCCAATGCCAAAAAAGCATTTTGCTGAAGTGTCACTCCATGAAGATCCTATCTGGGAAATGGGTCTGCAGCCTTCTGTTTTTATGCATCCTGAACATACCATTTGTTATTGGTATCTATTTCTGTGTTGAGTCTTACTGAATCAACAAATTTGCTACCAGGGAGACAAACAGCAAATAATGCAGCCGCCTGTGGTAGTTTTAGGAATCAAACCTTACGATATCAGGGAGATGGAGCACCAACAATTTCGTCAATCTGGTAGGCTCCAGACTGACACCCAGCCCAACTTATTTCCTTCCACACACTCATCTGACAAGTTCAGACACTGCTTCTTTCTCAGAATGCTCCAATCTTCTCCTGGTTTAGAGCATCTTAAAACAAGAACCCCAACACTAAAAACTTTATATTAAATCAGTGCAAGACACTTCCCAATATTCCTTAGAGAAGAGGGGGAAGGAAAAGACCAGGCTTTTTTTGCAACTAGATTACATGCCTATCATGATTTCACAAGAAATTATACAGCAACAACTAACATATATATATATATGCATGCCATATTTTTCCTGGAAAGAACATTGGAATTTTTCTACCTAAGAACAAATGATGAATTGCTAAATGGTTCTGCATGACTATAAGCAGCTTAAATTCAAAGCAAGCTGAGAAAAGTTCATTTGCCGCTGCGGGAAAAATCAATTATGTGACCAATGAACAAGCTTTGGCCACCAAAGCTGTATGAGGACAAAAAAAGGTACAGAAAAAACACTGGATTGGTAGGTTTTGAGCAAGTATTTGAAGGCAAACCTGCTTATAGGTTTACTTTTTCTAGTTAGATACCAGACGTACTGCAGAATCTCTAGTACTGTGTACTAGATTCTCTAGTATACTTAAGATACCACAGTAATATCACTTGTTTCAATTAGTCTAGGCAGTTACAGAGAATAATTTACCTAATGAGTCAAAGAGCTCTCCATATTTTATAAGCTGACTTGTTTCATAATGTGATTTGGTCAAGTGATGAGAAGTGAAAAGAGTAAGCAATTAAATTCTTCTCTCCCGAGCCTTTCGTGAAACTGATCCTTTCTGGGTAGGTGGTCTCACATTCTGCACTGGTTTGGGCACACAGAGGGGAACACCAAGATAACTAATCTTCAGTGATGTAGCAAACAAACAGTTCTGGTGCATTTCTTAAAGAAGACAAGCCCACAGCTTTTCAAAAGTTACTTTAGCTGCTGAGTCTGGTCTTCACATTCCAACACTCGAGAGTTTTCACTGGCACTATCATATACTCTCATTTAACTGTTCTGAACTCATTTTTATCAAAACATAGGGCTGGAAACAAGCAACATGATGATTCAGCAATCCTTCAGCACCATAACAAGCCAAGAATTTTAGAAACATCTAGGCTCTGTGTCAGGAGAGAGAAGGGGGAAGGAATAAAAGAAACCCAGAAGAGAGATGAGCAATTAAAAACTGTCTTCTACATGAATGCTAAGTTGCTGTAAAACACCATCTGGGGCAGGTACCTACAATCAGCAGAGCCATCCTTGCTCCCTAAAAAAGTCTGATCCCCAGAGGAAAGTTAGTTACTGGTTCTTCACAGCACTAATGGCACCTGTTTTAGTCAAGCTAGCATTGTATCCACCGAATACACATTAAATCCAGCTGCTTTTGTGAAGCACACACTTGCTTTAACTGATCACCTCAGAAAGTTAACTCCAAACCACAGCAACACCACCTCTGCCTTTCTGCAAAGACCTCTGCCTTCCCAAACAGGACTGGGAGTCTCCTTTCGAGACCACAGGTGCATAAAGGCCACACAGATTACCTCTGGCAGAGTTCACAACCAGTACCTACTAAGCAAACCACAAACCATCTTTTTAATGCAAGGGCTACAAGTCTTGCATTCACTTAATGAGGACAAAGATGGAGAAGAAGAAAAAAACCCAATCAGTAAAATTCCCCAGTAAGAGAGGAATTCTCTCAAATCCTCTTTAAAATGAATATTTAGTGAAAATGGAAAGTGTTTCATATGCCAGCAAGAGCAGTGTAGATCAGGAAAAACATAAGACAGTGTAAATAATTTCTTTATAGGACACATTGATTGAGAGGCTGCAGTGACTGCTGCCTGCGCTCTGTTCCATCTGCACAGCCTGGCTTACACTGACATGACACCTGCTCAGAAATGAGAGGATTCCTGCAGAAAAATGAAACCTCTAAGCAAATATTTTGTAGAACTAGTCACCTGAGTCTTTCTGCATCAAAATGACATCTCACTGCTGTCCTCTCATGAGCTGCCTGTGAGAGGATGTTTGCACAGCCTTCTCCCTTCTGATGCTAGCGGAGGTTAAACATGCTAGATAAATGAGTACAGTAAAAGCACCGAGTCTTGTGCTGGAAATCATTCTCCCACTGAGAGCACAATGACACTAAGCACTGGATGGAGAACATATTTCACTCCCACACGCGGCTCGGAGGTACACCCCCTTTCTTTTTTATCCTCCCTGAGCAGGTATTTGCATATTGAGAAGAGAGATACACATGGTAATTTTATTTGGGCATAATGATTTCTTTGTGCATTAAACAATAAAAAAAGAAAAAGTAGTTCTCATGAGCATGTCTGAAAATAAATTTAAACCAAAATAATCTAAGATTATGATCATAGACCACTGAATCCTCAGTATGATCGTTCCTATGGCAACATTAGTCCTGACCCAAGGTGGCATGTGGAAGTACTAGTTATGTGAACCCTAATTCATTAATCAAGGATACATTATATGCCCACAGAGCTTTGTGCTTCACTGGAAAGGTAAAATAAATTGTTTCCTTTTGCAAGTATTTTAATTAAAAGGTGACCACAGGTGTCTTCAAAGAGTAATATACCTGCTTTTATCTGCAAAGATGCAGATTCCAAGCTCCTCACATTGCAGCCCACAGCTAGAATACTCCATCAGTTATAAGGCATGACAGAGAAAAAAAAGATATAAACCACATACCTAGCCCCATACTTAAACAATATACACCTACTCCACATGAGGCCAACTCTGCATGAAGTCTCCCTTCCAAAATCCTAGGCAGAGCTACACACACTGGAACACTCTGGAGAGGGAAAGGGGAAGTGGTGTAACATCTGAGCATGATAGCCATAATTTAGGAGGCAGCATATCAAAGAGCCAGCAAGTCCTGCTGGTTGCAGTCAAGGATATTAGGAGGGGAGGGGATGCCCTCTGGCAAGCAGGTCATGAACTGACTCAGTACCTAGGTGCAGCTGGTTGGGTTGTTCATACTGAGTGATGGGTATCAAGTTCTACTGCTTGCCCTCTGATCTCTCTTCCAAATATTCCACAGTCTACCACAACGTGCAGTAACTGCATGTGCCAAAAGAGCACAGATATGCTTTGCAAGGTCCTCTCCAAGAAGGAGAGCAGCAAGGGCAGTTTCCAACTGGAACAATTCCTTCTTCCTCCCAAGTGCTTCCAGGGAGAGGCAGAGAGGCATGGGGCGACAGTTGTCCTAGCAGTGCCAGCCTTCCTCTCACTACCCACAGCCCTGAAGAGCAATGGGCAGTTTTCCCAGACCCATGCCTGGCTCTGTGCACATTTACACAAACCTACCAAACTTCCCACAAGTACCTGATTTGCCACACTGACTTCTCCGCTCTAGCCACAGAAAAACAAGGAGCAGCATCCTTCTTCCTGCTAATGCAACCTCACAGCCATCCAGCTAGGAATGAGGAATCACCTGTGGTAGGTCAAGCCACAGATCTCCATTCCAACTAAAAGTCAGTAACTGTGCACATGTCAGATTTTGGGTGCTGTGTGTTCTTTCCAAGACTTGTTTCCCAGAAGGACTGCAGCATTCTTTGCAGGTTTCAGTTTCCAAGCTAATTTTGGATGCAACTCTGTACTGAATATGCCACAAACTCAGTACCATCCCAGAGTGGGGGGGGGGGGGAAATTGACAACATGGTATTTGCTTCAGAATTCATGGCCAAAAGCACCACTTCCCCTAGACAGCTAAACTTCAAAACACAAAGCTTGTTATCAGCTATCAATCCTCAACAGTTCTAAAGACAAAGTCACTTCTTGTTACTGCTTGCACTGTGTGGACTGACCAGCACTGCTTTCTTCAGCTATCAGCACTTGCACACCACTCCCCATTCGTAGCCATTTATTGTCCACGACAGCCAGCTCCAAGAAGCAAAGCTAAGTCATGTTTGAGACAACGATTCAACTGAACCACAGTGACTCCAGAAAAGCCACACATGCATTGGTCCTCTAGAAATTCTTTACTGCACTTCCTCAGGTTGTTTTCCTACAAAAAAAATTCTGTCCAGCCAATTGTTCTCTTATGGGTTTCTAAATGATGCCAAGGCTGCATCCTGAACCCAGCCAATCTAAGCTAACATTTTCTGTACAGAAATGAACTCACTCCCTGAAAAAAAAAACAACTGCCTATATCAAATCATTTACAAAAGCAAACCAAAGCTCCTCCGTTCACTCTACTTGTTTAAGGCAACCAAATTGTGTCATCTTTCAACTTGCACTGCTCCGAGTCCACCTCCAACACTCACGCTGGATGCTAATTCACCTGCTTCAGACTCATGGTTTTTCAGTTATTGTGGTATGATTTCTCATGCAAAACAAAATTTCATGTCAGATGCTTCTTTACAGTCTGGGCTTATCTCAGCGTTTCCTCAGGTTTAACCTTATCATTTAGCAAGTACAGTTTGAGGAGGGAGAAACTGTATGCTGATGTTTTCAACCTCGGAAAGGAGTACACAAATCCAGGAACCCACACCACAGAGGACAAGCAGCTCAAAATGACATGAAATGCTTCTTTCCCTGCCACATTAGGTACCTTCTGCTTACACTTTGTTCTTTGAAAGTGGTCTATGCAGCAGTGATTATTTTTTTTTAATGTGGCACCTTAAGTATTTTCAAAGCTAGAAATTCAACATTTTTCTTAATTACTGTGCAATAGAATTAAAAAAAAAAAAAACAATGGAAGACCCTGAGCAGGAATTTATTGAAGGATTCAGGTTCTAAGAAAAGGCAGGTAGTGAACCCAAGAAAAACACCATTTCCTTCAGCTCCAGCGCACACAGGAGACGCCACCGACACAAGTTTCCCATCACACTTGTTTAGAATACACTAACAAGCAACCTAACACTTTGAAAGATTAAGTACATGTGTTGCATTCAAGTTACACAGAAGGCATAATTACTTAATTATATGTACAAATATTGTTTCACTTGTAATTCTGAATTAATGCACACCATAAGCATTCTCTGAATATTAACTGCTGATTGTAGTTAGCCACAAGGTGGCAGAAATTTCAAAGTTAAAATAAAAGAGATGATTGTAGGCTATCCCCTGGGTTGGGTTTTGTTCAGCCTACTACAGCTAGCAAGAGGGGGGTGTGTGGGGAAGAATATTTATGTTACTATATTAAAAATTACAGAACACACTAGGGTTTGTTTTTTTAATACCTGTGGTGGAACAGCACAATTAAACCTATAGCACAACATATAATAATATGGATGTTTAAAGGAAAAAGACATACAAGCATTAAAAAAGTAAAGCATTGTATTTCACTTGGTAATACCTAGATTAAAAGTTAAACTACTCATGTCTTAAGTAAGCATAAAATACATCATTTATTTGGACTTTTGGGTTTTTGAGTTATTTCATTCAAATTACCACCTTTTGTGTCCTTGGAAGCAGTATTAAGTTTTGTAATTTAAAAAATATAGACACAATTACAGGGAAACCATAGCAAAATAACAGAAGCTGAGGAGAAGAATGGCAGGCACAGAGCAACCAATGTTATAAAAGGGTACCACAAACCTCTTTTAGAAAAACAGCTACAAATTAAGCAGTAATTACAGTTCTCTGCCACTGGCAAATCACTGACTTGTAGCTCGGCCCTCTCCAGTGAAAGAATGTTACCCACATTTTCAAAGTTATTAATTTATTTTGTTTCATCAAAGTTCTGGGAAAGCTGATGACAAACCCCAGCAAATTAAGGTAAAGCACACGAGCTGTAGGGAGGTGAAGACCAAGAAAGCTTCTCAGAAATTGTAGCTCACATGGTCAGAAATGAAGTCACATTAAAAATAAAAAAAAGTTAAAAACAAAATAAATCACAGGAATATGAATTCCAAAATCCAAGTTGGACCACAGCAACAAGTAAAGAAGATACTCACTGTCTAGCCTGGTCCTTATTGCCATATGTTACATTTACAACTGCAGTCTCGGTGTCAGTGTTCACTAGAGGGGAAAACGCAATGAAAAGAGGTTAAGTTCAGCGTGCACTCTCTTCCCACTACAAATTTAAAAGCCATTTGAGAGTAGAGCCATACCTTGCTCACAGTTCTCCACTGTTCCATACTGAGCTAACAAACTGTCCAACACCTGTCAAAAGAAATTACAGATTTCCATTTCAGCACAGATTAACAAAAGCCTGTAAAACCGCTAAAATCTGTGATAATTTCATCAGAACACAGAAGATTCAAGACATGCATTCTAATAAGGAAGAAATGTTCACTGGTTTTGGAAGAACACACACACCCCACACTCATTTTCTCTCTCACATCAGAAAAATCTGCCTTGAAAACCTCATGAATGTGAAAACACTGCACAGAACTCCACGAAGTCACACGGTGCTGCAAGTCCCAAACTTGGAAAATAAAGCTTCAAGTCACCTGGCCCCAGAGTGGGCTGCAGCGAAAGCAGCAATAATTAGAGAAGAACAAACCTGAAATGAAATCTTTCAGTGCATCCCAAGCACATTATCTGTTACATTGTCACAGTTTATTTCTCCTTCCCAACACAGAGGTCATACACACAAATGTGTGTTGCTTAGCGGGGGCTTGTCTACATGGAGAAGTTAAGTGGAATAACCCGTGCATTAAAAGATGTTCCACGATTATTTTGACAGTTTTCCCAAAGACCCATTCCACAGGAACCACTTGCACATTGTATTCTTACAATTATCTGAAAGTCACAATTAATTTGTCATTTGGTAGAAAGCTAGGGAGGAACAGGCAAAAAAAAAAAAAAGGGACATGACAAGGGGCAAAAGAAATCGGAATAATTTTCTTCAGCACAATTTGTTTCATTCTGGTCAAACAGAGGATGAAGAAGGGGAGAGAAACATGGAGACTTTGAGGAAAATCAAGGTGTCAGAATATTTTAGTCAAGACATCAGAGTACCAACAGTTGTCTCACTTCCAGAATTCACGTGGCATATAGTTAATTTTTCCCCCACTTCAGGGAACAGTCACTGTGGTCATAACTAGCACAGATCAAAAGCTGCGGTTTATTACATCCTAATGTTTTGTCTCAAGAACTAAAATGATGCTGGAAAGGTTCACAATTTATACCAAGAGATAAATAAATAAATGTAAGCTGGCAGCTTCTTGTGTGACCCAAGTGCCATTCTTCAATTAGTTTAAAGCAAAACATCAGTATGGAGGGGAGCAGGGGGACAACAACGGGGTGCAATGGACACAACCCTTTTGGGCAAGGAAGGAGGCAAGGAAACAAAGGACATAAGGAAAGCAGTAGGCGTAAGAACACGTGTGCAGCTTCTCATTGTTTCATGCTTCCACTTGCTATAACCAGCAATTTAGTGTGCACAAAACCTCAATCCCCGAAACTGCAAACTCCAGAGACTACATCCTCAGGAGATTAACTATGTAAAATTATGATTTATTAACGTACCCCATACTTTTACTGCAATATAAAAGATACTTTTAAGGTAAAATGCAGTTTGTATGCCCAAACCTAATGACAGCTTGCATCAGTATAGAATTGCCAGTCTTTACCACCTCCTAAAACTGCAATTGCACACAGACATTTCAAACCAGGTAGTTAAAAGGCAGTGCACTGCTCACCAAGTTTGAGCAATGCATTACTGCTTCTCACTGCAGCATTTCCCCATCCTTCTTTTGTAGGGTCTAGTAAGTTTTCTTGACAACTTTGTTTGCATAGACAAGTCGACAACTGTCCTCTCATTCTGCAAGTAGAGATTAGCCTAGTCTCAGAGTCTGATTTTTCAATCCCCAAAACAATATTTTTTCTGCTACTCCTCAGACCTGACAATTTAAAGCTAAGGAGATTTTTACTCAGGCATTTGCATTGAGTAGGTCCAGCAGATCAAGGGAGGTTCTCCTACCCCTCCACTCTGCCCTAGTGAGACCTCACCTGGAATATTGCATCCAGTTTTGGGCTCCCCAGTTCAAGAGGCACAAGGATCTACTGGAGAGAGTCCAACAGAAGGCTATGAGGATGATTAAGGGACAGGAGCACTGCCCTGTGAGAAAAGGCTGAGCGCCCTGGGGCTGTTTAGTCTGGAGAGGAGAAGACTGAGAGGGGATCTAATAAATGTATATAAATATATGAGGGAGGGCTGAGTGTCAGGAAAGAAGGGACAGACCCTTCTCAATTGTGCCCTGTGATAGGACAAGGGGCAATGGATATCAACTACAGCACAGGAAGCTCCGCCTCAACTTGAAAAGGAACTTCTTTACTGTGTGGGTCACAGATCACTGGAACAGGCTCCCCAGAGAGGCTGTGGAGTCTCCTCTGGAGATTTTCAAGACCTGTCTGGATGCATCCCTGTGTGACCTGTACTAGATTCTATTGTCCTGCTCTGGCAGGGGGGTTGGACTCCATGTCCAGAGGTCCCTTCCAATTCCTAACATCCTGTGATCCTGTAAAATTTTACAGGTACAGATGCTTCTGGGGATTACAACAAATTAAAAGTCTGTAAAAGATCCTTTTAAGACATTTGACATGTTTGCACAGACAAGTGGGAGTTGTGAGGTCTTGCAGGTCTGTGGCCATGGCTCCACAGTGGCCAGGAGTCACCTCATGCCATTAGAGAAAAGACTCCTTCCACAGACTGAAGTAGTAACTGTTCCACCACTAAAATCTGTGGGTGAGCAGAATCTCGGATGGTTTTGCAACAAGCAAAGCAAGTCCCTGGCTTAGAGATCCATTCTGAGATGTTTAGTTGAAACAGGATACTGAAGAGTTAATTAGTGTGATAAAGTAATTCCTTTGTCCCTATAGTATGTCAGCCACCGCGTCCTATTACACAGCAGACCACGCAGCAACATCAGCTAATGTCTTTAGTTAAGACAAGTTCATTATCTCTGAATTGAGCAGAGCACCAGCTCATGCCCACTCTGCCCCAAAACTGCATCACCTCAAAAATCACAGAAAGATCATTTTCATCCTTTGTCATACAGGAAAAGGCCAAAGCCATAATGCCAGAGATACCACAGGACTTTGCTGGATAGTAGTTAATTGCTATATTGTAAGCTATTGCCATATTAAATTCATATTCTGGGCTAGGCATACCTTTACATTAAGATCTCCATATTAAAGTCAACAGCTTCAATGAGAAAAAAAAAAGAAATGCTTTGAAGCTGAATCCACACAGCTTTTTAAAAACAATGTTCTCTCTAAAAACTACTCCTTTCAGCATGTTTCTGATCAGCCATCAAAGCCTCTCAACATGCTAATCTCGCATCTGCTTCGAGAAGACTAAGAACCAAAAGTTTCCTGTTAAACAGGAACAGCCCAGGATGGCACACGAGGCATCTCACCCCTCTTCACCAGGAGTTCTCCACTTAGGCTGCTCTCCTTAATCTTCTTCTGAGCTGTTTCAGCCAGAGACAGTGTCCATCTGGGTTTTAATCCAACTGATTTGAGTCCCATATTCTGAAGAGTTGCTTTACCAAACAGATTGATGAGAAGTTTCATCAAAGGATTGCTGTAACTGAAATAAGAAGCAATCCTCTCTGGCCAAAGACACTTGCTCTCTGAAGACACTTCTATTTTGATCACAATTAGTCCCATGAAGCAAGGTTTTAAGTGTGATCCATACTGCGGGGGTAGCCTTTTGTATTTCAAGAGCACTATCAGAAGTTTCAGCAGCAGTTAGGGTGCGTGTGTGCGTGAGGAGCAAGTTTCATGGGTGAGCACACTTCTAACTGAACCAGCTAATCCAGTTGGAAGAAGTCATTGTAACTGTATTCAGAGCCAGATTCCCGACCGTAACTCACTTTCAAAACACAGAACTCAACTCCTGTGTGTTGCTTGCTCCACTTGTATTTACTGCAACAGCCAGTTTCTATTGCCATCCTTCATCTGTTCATATTTTTCTTCACGCTGTCTTTTCCCCCTCCCCAATTTTTTTCCCCTCTATCCCAAAGCCTCTAATTCTGCTGCAAAACAAACATGTTTTGTTTAAGCCGCTCTTCCGTAACACTCTTCATGTACAGCCTTGTTGGGCAATCAGAACAAAATTCAAAGCCAAGCTGGTGGTGCAGCAGCAATTCTGATGAGCAGCTGAAAAGAAAAGTTTATTTGTACAAATATTTAATTTAAGATAGAAGGGGGGGGGGGAAGTCTTTCCTTTTCTTGAGCTCTCCTTCTAGCAGTTGTCTAAATTGGGTCTCCTGCTCTTGTTGTAGCACAGATGTCTCTCTCACAAAAAGCTGCAGTCTTATACTGTGGACTTTCATTCATCAGACTCTAAAAGCCAATTCTGACTTCATTATAAACAGCATTACCCTACACCAAGCCCCACAAATCGAGGCTGCTTTGCAAGGGAAAAAGAAACAAGGAAATGTTGCTCCTCAGTAGAGCCAAGAGCTCAAAGCACACTTAAAAATATCCCAGTTCTCATGCAGATTTCACAGATTTAGAAATAGCACCTTTGAACAAACCAGAGCTGTGTTTGCTGCACTTTCAGGACTATTGCATATACCTCTTCTTATGGTGCTATAGGATTTCTTCCCTGTGTCATAAGCAAATTAATCTCAAGGCATCTGGTCCATAAGAACAGTTATCCATATTGTTTCTCTCACACATCACATAGCAATGGGAACTTCAGTGATGGTGTAGAACTTGAAGATATTTTCATCACTCCTGTAGAGCAAATCCATTAGGTCACCACCCATGATAGATTGATTGGGAGTTAAAACTATACAACACAACTAAAATCACAAATAAGAGAGACAAAAGGAAAAAAAGAAAAGAAGAAAAATGATGGGAGGATTAAGGCTGCTCAGTGAAAGAGAAGATGGCATTTTCTGGGTGCAAAGACAGGGGTGGTATTTGTTTTTTCCACTTGAAATAAAGAGTCGGGCAACAATGAGTAAAAAGAGATAAAGTTGTCAGTGCAAGTGGCTTTTAAATTAAAAAGAGGAAAGGTAGAAAACAGAAGAGCCAAATAAGGAAAGGATGGGGGTACAAGTGCAGAGCAATGCTGATATCACTCCTGACATCAAGCCCAACTAAACAACTAATGCCATATGCACACTTCAAGTGCTCTGTTGGTATATTTAAGCCCACAAGACAAACCAATTTTTCATTCTATTAATGCAGTACAGCTAGCCTGGTATGACCCTCACCTGGCCCAGGTGTACCAAAACTTGCAGCACAGCATGAGCAGAGATGGCATTTTGTGACTTCAGTATGTGAAATAGGACCTCAGTAGAGCCAGCATTGTGCTCTCAGCCCCACGAGATGCAAAGGACTGATCATGGGAGGTGGGGTGGGGATGGAAGTAGGCCAAAAGGTTCTTCAGAAGTACTTTCCCACTTTGGCTTAAACTTTTTGCTGGTAAAACAAAACAAAACAAACAACCACCACATCCCTAACAAGCAGCCCAGCTAGCACGGCTTTACAAGGAAATAAAAAGAAATCCAGAATGATAGGGGTTGGAAGGCATCTCTCTTGAGATCATCTAGTCCAAACCCACTGCTAGAATAAGTTTACTTAGAGCAGGTTGAACAGAATGGCATCCAGGCAGGTTTTGAATGACTTCAGACGTGGAGAATCCACCACCAATCTGGGCAGCCTGCTCCAGTACTCTACCACCTTCAAAGTAAAGAAGTTGGTCCTCATGTTTAGAAGGAGCTTCCTATGTTGAAGCTTGTGCCTATTACTTCTTGTTCTCTCATTAGGTACCACTGAAAAAAGACTGGCCCCATCCTCCTGACACCCAATTCATTACATATGAAGCAGTCCATGATAAATACCTGAGGAAGCAGCCAGTTATTAAAGGTGTAATTGGATCATTCCACCTCATCCGCACAGAGGCCATGGTGCATGGGTAAACTTGTCTCCAGGTTGCCCAGTATACCTCCAGCCTGAGCAGCTGATCTGGACCACTGCCACCACGCAAGCCAAGTATCACAACTTATATGACATTTTTACCATTAAGGTCAGAGCATGTTGAACCCTTGTGAAGGCAGAGCAGCATGGACATGGAGTACCCAAACCAGAAGATGCTCTGCCAGAACAGTTATCCCTCCAAAGTCTGGTGAATAGGCAAAGCCACTTTGAAATGGCTCAACACATTGCAGCATGTGGTGATGGTGTTTTTCATCTTGTAGGCTCTCCAACACCCAGTTTACTGTCTCATGAAACCATGACCATAGTCTGGAAGAATCAGAAAAATAAGTCTGGAAGCTGCTGAAGTCATTGTTTGCACACACCAAAAAGGCAGTGCCTGAAAACAATAACTTCGGCTTCGTTACCACATCCCATACAAACCCTGGAGTGAATTCTTCTCCTGGGAACTTGCAGTTATATCCAAATGTTCAAAACTATTAATAAGTTTACCCTATAATACCATTCTGTTTAGGTGGCATTACCATGGTTGTAAGAATGTAAAGCTGAACCACAGAGAACAAAGCCAAAATTGTCAAGAGGAACTACTAATTGAATGACCAAATAGGACACTGAGGGCTCGATTTTCCACAGGGCTCATCAGATCAGCACATTCAAAGCCACTTCTGGTGGCAAAGAGAGCAGCATTTCTGCTAAAGACACCTGTGGCTCATCACAAGACAAGGCACACCATTAGCAACTGGTGGCAACTCCTTGAATAGTTTGCCTGGCAGCAGAGACTAGAAGGTACAAAATTCAACTTGCCATGGCAACATTTAATTTCCCTAAACAAAGGAATCCTCCTGAAAGTGCTTGGCTTGCTGCAGGTTGAAGTGTGTAGTGAGTAACTGAGGCACAACCCTTAACAGCCAAGACACCTTCACTGCACACACTGGACTTGTTAGCTGACATCACAGCCATGCTGTGGCTCCAACCAATGTCCCTCTCCCACAGGGCTAAGAACAAACACTAGGTCCCTATTCACCTTGCCCATTATGGAACATATGAAATGCACAAATTAAAAGTAAGGAAAGAAGAGGTGATGTGGACTACTTCAACTTCACCATTTCAAATTAAGCAAGAGATAAAGCAACTGAAAATAGGTCAGGGCATCGCATGCAACCATGACTACGACTATTGTAACCAGCTCCACATACCATGTGTGTTTAGAGGTATTTCCAAATGGAAATACCTCTAAACACACATGGTATGTGGAGCTGGACCATTTCAATTGTCATATACCACCACCCTCCTAACCACCCCCCCTACCCCACCCTCCATGTACATTAAAAGCTAACAGAAAAAGGAAAAATGCTTGGAAATCACATTAGTGTTCAACAGCATTCATAAGAATCTGCCTTAAATCTTGATTCTTAAGTCAAGAATCATCTAAATTATAATTAGCATAACATACAAGGTGAGCTCCTGAAGAAAAAAAAAAATTAAGAGGACTCCAACAAATGCAAGCAACATGGTACAGATGAAGACAATCATCAGAACTCTCTCCTTTTTTTTAAAATAAAAGAGGCATATGATGGAAAGATTCACTGGGAGAACATTAAACTAACTCTGAAAACAGAAGAAATGGGGGGAAAAAAAATGTGGGCTACAAAAATCAGTCCAGGTGCTGAATGCAGGAGGCATAAAGTTTTTGAGTGCTTTTGTGTTCCCTCATTGCACCCTAATGTGGAAATAGCCTCCTGCATGTGTGATAGGGAGGAAAGATTAGCGTGCATTACACTAGGGAGGTAAGGGATGCCAAAAAAGAAATAGTAGTATTGAGGCTGACAAATGGCATTAAAAGGTTTCCAAGGTTGGGGGGGGGAAAAAGAGTTCTTGAGAAATGTTAAGAGAAAGGCAAAAAAAAACCCCAAACCCTTATTAGATGCATGGGTGGCCTCCTTCACAAAGAGATTAAAGGGAGCAGGATAATTCAGTTTGGAAAGGAGTGAGAGGGAATATGATACAGGTATTATGAAATAACGAATCATGTAGAGATGGCCAAATTGGCAGCTCCTATTCACCCTTCATCTAAATTAAATGAAAACAAGTTTGAAAACACAGAGAAATAAGTATTTATGCAACATTATCTGAATGCAATTAAGCACCACGCAACATGCTCCGAAATACTTCATTAGTCTCCCCTCTCCTCACACTGAAGATGTGGCTTCAAGAGTGGTTTCAGATAATGTAAGAGTTTGTGAACCAGGTTAGCACTCCTGATTCGGTACCCGCCCTGATTTCCAGAGAATTAAAATGCCCTGTCATGCAGATTGGCCCTTAAAGGCAGCAACTGCTGTTGAACACAGCTAATCCCCGTTCCCAGGATCTCCTTGTGAGCACTGCTGGGGCCCCCTCCTCCCCCTCCTCCTCCCCAGGCAGACGGGCTACCAGGACATTTCTGCGGCTCGGCATGAGAGAAGGATCACATGCTGGGCTGGCAGATGGGTGTTGTGAAACGTAGTGGGAAGCAACAGAAACACTAGCTCGTGTTCATCTGCCTCCTCTCGCATCGAGGTGGCCGGTTTAAGTGGAAACACTCTCCACTACTTCCACAATCTCATTTGCAGTTTGCCAAAGGGAAGGGGGAACACACAAAAAAAAAGCAAGCTATAAAACCATTGCTATCCAGTGAGCATCCATCACCCAACTTTGATTAAATGACAGACTACACAAAAGCAAAGGAGCCAGCAAATTTTAAAAGAATGTTTGGAAAATGCAGTGGGATGAAGGATGAATTTTCTGCTTTATTCACAGCCCTACATTAAAATACAATTGGTTCTTTATTGACAGTTTCAACACCTTCCCGCAGAGGCATCCAGCAATGGTCTCTGTCACAAAGACTGCTGCTCGGCCCCACAGCGCAAGCGACAATGTCCTGCTCGGCGCCATGCAAACCAAAGAGGAAACAGCTACGTTTTTCCTCTTTCCCCCCCCCTCAACTTCTCAGTCTTCTCAGTTTCCTTAACTCCATATCACTATGGAAAATGTGGGGTTTTAATTGGAAGATTTACCCAGGTGAATTGTGTACCTCCCATACGTTTTACTCTTTTCTGTGCGCACGTGTGTGAAAAAGGCACTTTTGAAAGCTATTTTCTGCACCTGTTAAAAAGTCTAGTTGTCACTTCACTGCTACAAGGCTGGTGCTAGCCTGATATTTTTAGTTTCAGCATAATAGTTCATTTACCAGGAGAAAAGAAAAAAAAAAAAAAAAAGAAAGAAAAAGAGAAAAAGCCTTCTGTAGAGTTGGAAACCTGCAACTGCAACAGAGATCTGTCAAACTAAAAATCAATATTTGAATCCTCTTTTGGAACTGATCAACAGTTACAGGTTCCAGGAAATCTCTCAACAAGAGCACAGGGATAATCTCATGAAGAGGCTACACTTAAGACAAATACTCCTTCTGGTACAGGTATGCTGCCACATAATAGAAAGAGAGCCAAGTCAGTGCTCGGCACTAGGCAAAACTTTCCAGGAAAGATTGTCCCAGATTTTAACATGAAGCATTTCCTCTAGGAACTGCCTGTAACTATCTGAAATGATAGACGGAATCATAGTGAAAAATCCTGTAAAAAGAATTTAGTTGGGATTAGTGCAGATAAAAATAAAGTATATTAGAACTCAGATGGAGATCACATCTGAGACGTTCCCTCTATTGTGCTCAAGACTCAAGATGACAAGCTTTCAGGAAAAAGATAAGTCCTTAACAACCACTTCATGAATATCTTTGCATCTCTTTATAACTAGGAACAACTATAAAAAGATTGAAGCATTTTACTTGGGTTATACTTACAAGAATCCCCTTCCCCCTTTTGAAAGGGTGACTGACCATTGGAATGGGCTGTCCAGGGAGGTGGTGGGGTCAGCATCCCTGAAGATGTTTAAGAAGAGACTGGATGAGGCACTTAGTGCCATGGTCTAATCGCTTAGATAGGGTTGGGTGAGCAGTTGGACTTCATGAACTTGGAGGTCTCTTCCAACCTGGTTGATTCTGTGATTCTGTCTGTGGATGTCATGCCTTAGGCTTCCCAGCAGTCCTACTACGCACCGCTACAGACCAGATACACGAAACGTTTGGCCTCTAAACCATAAGCCTCAAATAGGAGGCTGCTGAAGGGAAGGAACTCTTAACCTGCATTTGCAGAGACTTTCACAAGGGTTGCTGGCTATTCTTGCACAAAACTCTCTTGAGTAGTCAGTGCACCTCACCTACCCCACTCACATCTCTGGCTCTTTTGCTGGCATGGTAAAACTCCTGTACTTGAATGGAAATTGTCAGTAGCAGTTTCTTAACATGGGGGTCAGCTCAGTCACTGAGGGGCTGTAGCAGTTACACCTGAAACTGAAGTCCTCCCAAGAGTGGGAGAAGACAAATTTTTCTTAACCCACCTCTCTTGTTTGCATTGCTGCATTGAGGGACAAGAAACAGGGACAGCCTTTATCGACTCCCTGCTGTAAGAGCTGGGCACTGAAAGCAGAGGAGGTTAGAGCAGGACTTAGAACATTCAAGCCTGGGGTCAGACAAAAATATGAATTCCATACTTTATAACAAGGAGACATCTCAATGGTGCAAGAACATCACCCTCAAGTATTTTAATTACTTTGAGCTCCAGATTCACCTCTACAGTGCTAACAGAAAGATAAGAGCTTTGAAACCAACAACAATTTAGTGCTGTCAAAGCCTTCAAGCAGCAGATACATAGATCTCGGGGCAAAGGGGAATCAGGAGGTTCCACCTCAACATGAGAAGGAACTTCTTCACTGTGAGGGTCACAGAGCACTGGAACAGGCTCCCCAGAGAGGTTGTGGAGTCTCCTTCTCTGGAGACTTTCAAGACCCCTCTGGATGCATTCCTGTGTGACCTGTGCTAGATTCTATGGCCCTGCTCTGGCAAGGCAATTGGACTCAGTGACGTTCGGAGGTCCCTTCCAACCCCTAACATCCTGTGATAAGATTTTTAAGTGCAGAAAATGTCTCTGCTAAAACATAATAACTAGCAGCTATTTAGTCAGATAGTCATAAAAGTACACACACTTAAATCACTCTAAAACACCACCACCCCCCCAAAAAAAGTTGGAGATAACCATGAAACTGTTAAACATGTATCCACCAAGGTCAAAGAGATTTTCAAGCCTCAAGTATCCCAGCTTTTTGGCCAACTCATGCACTGATCTGAAATGGAAGGGTTTTGATTGTTTACAAACCCCACAAATTTCTGAATGTGATCATCTAAATTAGAAACTAAGATTGCAAGAGATGCACTATGCTAATACCATTTGACCTATATATACCCAAACAAGACAAATCAGGAATGTGAATGCTGAGTGGTACCTGACATCCTGCAGACTACAAATTAACATCCATCTTAAAGGAGCAATAGAATGGCAAGATGAATGCAGCAATTCAAGGAGAACAGGTAAAGTTAAATGAGGTATATATGCAAAAATGTGACTCAGGAGTGATCTCTGCTTTGGTTTACTTGCATTCAGACTCTTTTACAACGACAGGGAAGAGCTTTCTGTTCAGTCTTGCAGGATGCATTCAGTCACCAGCAAACTCAGTCTCCAAAGCTGATTGTAGAGCGTCATTATTAATAGCATTAGAATGTTTTCCCTTCTTACAAAGGGGAAGAGATGCAAGTTTACAACCTGACACTACTTTTGTGGTAATTGATACTCTAAATAAATCACACTCAAAAACTGAAACACCCTTGTTCATCAGAGGCACTGGGATTCATAGAGGCAAAAGGGATTAACAACTAACATGGGTGATACACAGTCCTGCGTTGTCTGCTGTTCTTTTAAAGAGAATTCTTGCTTGGAGCAATTAAAATTGCTTGCTATTCCTCATGCCTACATGTGAGGAGAACAAGAAATCAAACAACACAGCAGAGGTCTTCTCTACTCTTATGACTCCAATGGCCCCACAGGAAAGTTCAGACCTAAATCCCTGCTTATATTTCATAACCAAGTTTTCATTTCAGCTGAACAATCAGCTCTGCCCAAGACATCAGGTTTTAGCAGCTAAACACAGCCATTAGAGCAGTCCTTTGCAAAAGCCACCCTCGTGCAAGCATCTGGGCAGTTTGGCAACACCAGGCACTAGACTGATACACACTGGTTTTTAACACAAAACAAGCCTAAACAACCCCAAAATTGTTGTTTTCCAGAAGTCTGGACGCTCCATTTCAAATCAACTTCTTTCTTATGCTTTGACACAGGCACTGCAAGTTATTTGAGTTCAGTGGCTCCAGTCCTGTTTCAGTAGCAAGCAGCTCCCCAAGCTGCTCTCTGCTGAAAGTACTTCAACTGTACAGCAGTATTCCCCCGAAGATGAATCAAAACCATCTCTAGTAGTAATAAATTAAGAGTAAAAGGTGAACAATACTGCAGGGCACAGAGGCTGTATGCCATTTACCAGTATCACATTTACTATACAATAAACTACCTCCTCTTGTCAAAACAGCTCGTTCTGCTTAAAAGCTCAACATTTGAATTTTTTGACATTTAAAAAGCCAGCACTACTTAAAATAAGGGAAGTGGGAGTGTAAATCCCCAGCACACGCCTGTATGAATGTACACTTCATTCTGATTTTTCACTGATTCATAGCAAAATACTCAGCCCAACAGAAGGGGAGCTAGATTTTTAGGCACAGAGGGAAAGAGTACTTCAGTGACACGAGAAGAAAGAGGCAGCGGTGTAAGAGGAACTAACAAATCCTGGGTTATTTGCCTGCTGAGTATTTAGAGGACCCACAGCTCTGAAATCCCTGCCCAGGGCATCTGGATGAGAATAAAATGTGTGTTATTCAGAGCCCAGCCTATCAAGAAGATGCAGAGTGGTAGCAGAGGACTGCTGGGACAGTGGGAAAATTACTTCAAACCACTAGCGGCGCACACCTCTTGCATTAAACATCAGTCGTGCAAGCTGCCACAACCCAGGGTGGTCTTTGCCTCAAAGAGTGATGTGTAGGCAAAGGGTGCAACAGCTACATGGGAAAGTATCTGAGCAGGGTGTGTGCAATCAAAGCATCCACCTGATCTTTGTGTTGATTCCAAGGTTGTTCTCAGCTCCAGAAGCATGGAGCAGACTCTCCTTATTGCCTAAAGAAATGAAGGCTAGGCAGTCCAAATGCCAAAGGAAGTATTGCCCAGCTGGGAGGCCAGGGAGGTCACAGTAGTGACCCAAAGACTGGCATCTGAGCCAGAGCCTGGGCTTCTGAACATAAAGGGGAAGAAAAAGACAGCAGTGCCCAGGGAACATTTCACAGAAACTGGATCTACACTGGGTAGGAAAGGACACAGGGGAAGTGACCAGCTACTGTGGGATTAAGCAGCTAAAATATCAGGCACTCCAAAAGAAAGCACTCCAAAAACCTGGACAACAGAGTTTAGGGACAAGCTGCATCACAACCAGGTTAGAGAAGGGAGCACACAGGAAGTTTAGGATCCCAGGTCAGTGAGAACACAGGAGCATCTTCTGTGTATAAGAGAATGCAGGACAAGCATAAATGAGAGACTGAGACAAGCAGCAGCAAAAGCCTCAGAAATCAACTAATAAACACTCATATAAGCACATACCATCACACATACACATCATCACTCAGTCTCAGGGAGAAAGCAGCCACATACACGATGACAAAACACTGACTGCATGATTTCATCACCCAGATACTCAAAAGGAGAAAAAAAGAAATACAAATGAATACATGACAGTCAAAAGACCCTCCAATAAGGCACAGTGCTACCCCAAGATGCTCTTCAGACAACAGTTGACTGAATAAAGATGGACCCTTTGCACATGTTCTACTATAAAGACAGGGTCTTAAATTATGAATAATGACAACATGCAGACAGCAGGGTGTCCCAGGAACCAAGAAATATTTTAAATGCCTAGAAAACAAACAACCAAAAAAACAACAAACAACCATCACCTTCTCCCCTGTGAAGCTAGAAGAAACCTTCCCAACAAGCAGTAAGACTGTCAAGCAGCTCTAAATAAAATATGGACACTGCACAGGAAGAGCAGGCATTTGCTTCAGCACACCTTCTAGAAGCACTACAGACACCACCTTACTGTAGACCTGCTGCTCCTAATCACATGGCAGGAGGAAAAGCTGAGAACATTGTATTTCCACATCCTTTTTTTTGTTTTACAAGAAGTCCCACTGCTTTGGAGACCTTTACCAGCATTTTTTTTACAAGATCTTCAATTGTAAATTGATTTGAGAGGTTCAAATTAAGAGGCTGCCATATTGTCCCCTCCAGGATATCACAATGTCCTTGGCAGCAGGGATGACAACACTTGAAGAGCTGCTGCCAGCCCTAGCAACTGGGTTAGAAACCTGAATGCCCTTAGCTAGAATTTGAAGTCTAAACTCTCTGTATCACCCCCAAAGAAAATACATGCAAGCATTTGGCCATTCTTCCACATAGCAACAGTAAAATCACTTCTCCCTCTGCTTCCCCAAGAGAATGCTTAACTTTCAAACTAGCATAGCCATAGCATAGGGGGGGGAAAAATTACGGGATGGGGTAACATGGCTGAGTGTGCTGCAGCAGCCTGTGGAAAGCAATACCCCTATGAGGTCTGGCAGCAGATCAAGGGCAGTCACTTCAGTTGCTTTTCAGATTATATAGCTTTGTAAAATTATTTTGGTAGCATTCAGCCTTCTAAAAACCTCTCTATGGAAAGTGGTCTTTTCCAGTCCCTCATTGTTGAGCTCTTACCCAGCAGCACACAATGTGCTACTGTAGTTATGCTGGCTACCATGCCAGCAGCACAGTAGTGGCACATGCCGCTGAACCAATGAGACCAGCCCAGAACATGAGGAATGTCTCCCTTTCCAGCCTCCCCTTTAATTTTAGCGTGCACACAGCTCTGCTGCCAGGGCAGGCCATGCCAGGCCGATATTTGATTTGTAAACAGATACTCCAACATGCTCATCTCAGCTGCAGGCTCCAAGTTATCTGCTGTTACCCCCAACCAGCATGTGGCAAGACTTCGGCACGTAACCTTATCTGTAACGGTGAGCTTTCACAAGGAAGAGGCAGACGGCTTATATTTTGATGATGATATTAGCTTTTCCTAGAAGAAGGGGGGAAAAATAGCCCAGACATTCCCAGGAACAAAAGCCTCTGCACATTACAACATGCACAGGGTGTGTCTTCTTTATGTTTAATAAAGGCTTTCATGCTTTCCAATATGATAAAGGAATTGCCCCAAGGTTAACGCTCTGAAAATATGAATAGATGGTGACGAGGAGGGAGTTCAGCTACGCTCCTTGTATTGACTTCCACTGATACAGTGCAGGGCATCCCTTAACCTGGATCACCAGTGGCTATCACAGAGTGGGTCCTGAAGTGCACACCAGGCATTATCATAGACAAGCTTAACATTTATGCTTGGACCCTCCTTTTTCTGGCAGCCATTTAGACACACAGTTGGAGTCATCTGAGGTTAAACATATTAAGAAAGCTCATTTTATGATCATTTTTGTGTACTCAAAGGCAAAAATACTTTGTTTTCAGTTTGCCTGTTTTATCTTGCGCCTTTCAACATGACTGTCACAGAGATGGACACAAAACCAGCAGCAACCTATTTCTAGATGGGAGAAAGAACAGCCTTCTGGTAACTGATGGACCAACTGCTCCAGTCTGGCAATCATCCCCTTGAACTTACCTCAACACTGACTGCACAGTTTATGGTTGGTTTGTTTGTTTTCCTTCCATGAATCTTACCTAAGCCTTAAGCACAAGGTTTTTCCTCAGTACACATCAACAAGAGCAGGTAGTACTTCCAGGCATCTAATGACAGAAAACTAAATACCACCAAGCAGCTCAAAGATAGCAGTGTACTTGGATGGGGTGTGGGGAAGGGAGGCTGTGTGTCAGAAAACTCAATCCCTCCCCTCACCCTCCACCCTTTTTCAAGTGAAAAAAGCAAATTTAACTCAAGTAGTCACTTTTTCAGATATCTAGCCAGAGAAGGAGTGAAGAAACTCTCACATGTCACTGAGACAACTTGAGCCTCTGAACAATATTGCCTGCATGAGATTATGTTCCTCACTGTTTTGGCTGCACTAAAACTACCACTAAAAGCCTCAGTGCTTCTGGTATTTTTATACCTTCAGACAAGAAACCAGGAAACAATAACTCAAGAGATCTCTGCTCACATTCTAAAAAAAGGAAGTCTGATTTGTCTTCACTTTGACTAGATCTGTGACTACAGGTTACATAAATAAATCAGTCCTCAACTTAAAAGAAAAATGACAACAAATAAGCATTACACTCTTTGTCTCGTCTGCTTCACGTTAAGGTGTAGGTAACAATGCCTTCAGGTGGGTTTTCATCACAAAATAAATGCTAAAAGCAGGCTTTAATAAGAAGAATACGAAGATAGTAGTTTGCTCACCTCCAGTTGCACTGTGTGAGAGTGGAAAACTAAGAGCTTCACAAGTACAAATATAGTTGGTATATTAACAATGTTAGAACATTCTTCTAGAAACCTCCTAGCAAAACACTGAAGCTGGTTTCTGCAGCTGACAGATAAAAAAATCTCAGCAAATCCACGCTCAGGGTGATTTAAAAGATCTGCTCAGAAATGCAGTCCAGTCTCCCATGTCTCTCTACACTCCTGTAGCAGTGGTAGAGAAGACCTATGTAGATGTGGACTATACATCTTCTTGTGTTTTAATACATTCAGCTGATTGCTACTTCTGAACAAAAGTTTAAATGCCTTTTACCTATTTCTGTACATATGTGCATGCATACACACATAACATACTATACATATTCATTCATAGCCAGCCCACTTGCAGGATATCAGCACACAGAGCACGGAAGAACGAGCCGATATGAGAAGCTGCTTCAGGCATAAAAATATAGGTTGTGGGATGTGTGCACAGCACACATCTCAAAGATTCCTGTAGCATTAGCATAAGATGAATAATGTTCACATCACTTGTGATTGGCTCATTTGAAAAGTGACATCTCAAAGACTGGTAGGACAAAAATTTCTTCACAGAAAGGATTATCAAGCATTGGAACAGGCTGTCCAGGGTGGCAGTGGTAGCACTGTTCCTGGAGATGTTTAAAAGGCATGTGGATGTAGTACTACGGGACACAGTTCAGTGGTAGTAGCTTAGCAGTAGCGATGGGATTGCAAGCTTCAGGTGAGAAGCTAGACCTGATGATCTCAAAGGTCTCTTCCAACCTCAGCAGTGCTATGATTCTGTGAATTCAGCATCTTGTCATAGGTTTAAACTATTCAATGACTACAGTTCAAGTAGGCCTCCTAAGGATTTTCAGATCAAATACTTCTCTGCCAAAGTAGAAGCAACATGACTAGAACTCACATCAGCAGTTGAGAGTAGGTCTACCAAGAAATTTTACACCGTAGCAGAAACGCCAAGAATGACTAATTTAGAAACAGATGTACAGTGGCCCCATGCACTGTCAGGCTTCATGTGCATCTTACCATGAGACACCGAAACCCTGTACCGAGAGACTTGAACCCTGCACTTTGTACATGTACACACCCTGCACACGTGTACCCTTATCCCTGCACCTACAGTCTTTCCCCATCTCCCCACTACTTCAAAGAGGACAATATCAATACAAACACATTGAATGTTGCATACAAAGAGCACTGACTTAAAGTTCAAGAGCTTTTAACGACCTTCTGTGTCTGCCAAAGTCCAGTCGGTCCAACCATAAGTGTTCACACCACAGTAAGGCAGCAACTGGAAGATCAGGTCCAGAACTTGTTCCATGATAGCCACAGCTACCTGGTTTCAGAACCAAGACTGAGCTCATGAATTAGATACTTGACTGAAGTTGGTTTTGGCTTTTGTCCCTCACATATTTTAGAAGCAGACAGCCATATGGATCACCACCACCAGAGCTGTTCAAGACCTAAACAAGTCTTTTTTATGGAGCATAAGGTACAATCAGCTGCACCTTAGTAATTTCAGGCCAATGTCTGAATCTGTATCATTGGAGATTAAGTATGGGCGATTTCAAGGCACTCACCACTAGAGATATCCTTCCCATACCATTGCAGGTTTTATAGTTAAGGAATTTCACTTGTCTACAACAGATACTAAAAGATTTTTTGCACTTGAAAACTTTTGTCTTCACACAAAACAGTGGAAAGACTTAATGACCTCAGGTCTTCCTTGGAGGTCATGTTTTAGTTGAGTTTTACTTCCCCTGCTGGAGGGGTTCTTAAAGCAGTCCACATACTTCTTACAAAGAACACAGAACAAAACAGAGGACTCCACAGAGCCATTGGGCTAAAGAGACTAATGTAACAGGACTAACTGAGACAAGGACGTTCAGCTCAATGGAGAGGGTAGTGCAAAGGGAAATATCTACAGACACTCCACTCTGCACTGGGAAAATATCATCTGCCAAAACTCTTGTCTCCACATCAGTGAATGGTGTAGAACAAACTTATCCACATCAAATCCTTGAATAAATTTCACCATCACACACAATACTTCACAAAGCCAATGTTTAGAGTCTGCACTTAATCATTCTCTATTGCTTTAGAAACAGTACTAAAGGTGTTCACAAGCTCCTTAGTTTCATTCCCAGTTTGAGCCAACAATGAAGTGCCAGTTATGCAGCATTACAAGACAGAAACTGGGATGTAATGCAAACCTTGATTTGTTAATATAAATCTCTGTGTGAGTGCATAGGCATAAAACATTATCATCCATCTATTGCACAGTTCACATACTTGAGGAGCAGACATGTATGTGAACACAGACAGCTGTGCAAACACACTTGCAGTTAAAATACAAAATATGTAAGGAAAAAAAAAGCAATGTTTTAACAAGCTAGGCATTTTCTTCCCCTTTACTGAAATCTACTTTGTGGTGCTTCTAAAAGGAGATGAAAAGCATTACAGAGGAAGTATCAAGTGGGCACATAGTGATTTGATGAAAGAGGGCCAACATAACTCCAGATGTGGTTACAGGGAGCTTATCACAGCTGTAAAACAGGAAAGGATAGTGAAGGCTTGGATTGAGGGTTTGGAGATGAGCTTATATTTTGCATTTAAATTAAATTTTTGCCCCTTTTTTTAGGTGTCCAAAGATGGCAAATGGAACTGACCTTAAAAAAAACCAACAACTTAGCACTCAGAGCTCTGCAGAAGAGCAAGTGACAACATGAAAACAGCTTACTACTTGTGGCATTGCCATGAATTCAACAGAAGATCGCCTCTGTTTGTGACAGAGCTGCACTGAGTGATCCTCTCATGGGCTACAAAATCCTTATGCTTAACTAATCAGCTTTGAACACAAAAAGGTTAATAAATTTACTTAGAAAGTTTGGGAAGAAAAAAAAAAGCTTAAGCTGCAATACCTAAGTGCACATCACCAGTCCACCACCCTTAAGAAGTGCCACCAACATAGTATTATAGTATCAGTCAGGGTTGGAAGAGACCACAAGGATCAACCCCCTTGCCATGGGCAGGGACACCCCACACTACATCAGGCTGGCCAGAGCCTCATCCAGCCTGGTCTTAAACATCTCCAGGGATGGGGCCTCAACCACTTCCCTGGACAACCCATTCCAGGGCTTCTCCACTCTCATGGTGAAGAACTTCCTCCTCACATCCAGCCTGAATCTCCCCACCTCCAGCTTCATTCCATTCCCCCTAGTCCTATCACTACCTGATACCCTGAGAAGTCCCTCCCCAGCCTTTTTGTAGACCCCCTTCAGATACTGGAAGGCCACGATTAGGTCACCTCGGAGCCTTCTCTTCTCCAGACTGAACAGCCCCAACTCTTTCAGTCTGTCCTCATAGGAGAAGTGCTCCAGCCCTCTGATCATCCTTGTAGCCCTTCTCTGAACATGTCGCAGCATGTCCCTATCCCTCTTGTAATAGGGGCTCCAGAACTGGACGCAGTACTCCAGGTGGGGTCTCACCAGAGCTGAGGGGGAGAATCACCTCCCTTGACCTGCTGGCCACACTTCTCTGACATACCAGTCAGAAAGCTGTCTGGGTATTTGCCCTTCCTTTACTACACCACAAGTTAAGAACAGCCATTGGTCACCGTAAACCATTCAATTAAACACTCATTTTCTAACCGTTAGAGAAAAGACAAATGGTTCGAGTTCTGGAGTTACCAAACTGCAAGCTTAACTAGAACCATAATTATAAAATTCCAGCTGGTAAATTATGTGTGGAGAAGACGAAATATTATGTTTTCTCATCTTAAATACAATCACAGCTTCACACTGGCCAACAAAAATAAAAAAACTGAATGAGTGCTCCGTTGCATGGGCTTCTAAACTACCCCACACAGAAGCTGAAGCTCTGCTGTAACAGTGGTTACAAACCACCAAAATGTTACATTCAAAAAAAAAAAAAGGGAATAAAATAAATGCATAGTTTTCAAGCTTGGATGTCAAAAGTTAAATTCCTTAATCCAGAACAAGTCAGCAGAAGAGCTCAGCACCCCTGCCCTTCTCTGCAGAAACAACAAATATTCCAAGTATTCCTCAAAAGTGGCTCCAACCTTACTTTTTTTATTTGGCTTCAGAAAACCAAAGGCCTCACAAGAAGTATATCAAGATTTTTTTTTGTATATATTTTCTTCCCCCCCGCCTCCAAAGTCAGCTGCTGGATAAAAGAAACTCCTTCCTACAAGGCTCTACCAAGAAGAACCATCTCTATGTCACACCTTTAGAGACACAGGCGACTACAAGAGCACCACTCGCACGCACAGCTCGAGTAGTAACGAACACGCAGTTGTAAATCTGGTACGAAGCAGACGACGTGAGGCCAGGGCCATCTGCATAACCACTGCAGTGCACATTACTGTTGTAGTGTGGAATGCTCTGCCCTCATTAGAAACACCAGCACAAAACCATACATGTGAAGCACAAGCCTGTTTACAACAATAACTTCCCCAGAAAAGCTACGAAGACCGCAAAAGCTGGAAACTAGATGCAGCAACTGGGCCCTGCGCAGCTGGGTGAAGTGTCATGAAAACAAGCTCCTGCCCTACAATGCTTGCCCATGCTGAGCTCTCCTGGTAGTGATGGCAGAGCTTCATTTGCCCACACATCTCTGAGCAGCACAGCCAGTGGGCACCTGAGCAGCAAGAAGGGAATGGCATTGTACCCGGGAGAGAGGAAGGAGCAAAGCCAGAGGTGGGAGCCTGATGTGTGACTGCAGCTCCACTGGCAGCAGTCCACACTCTCACAGAATCACAGTAACATTCAGGTTGGAAAAGACCCTCAGGATCACCAAATCCAGCCATTGACCCTACTCTACAAGGTTTACCACATCCAAATGACCTTTAAACACATCCAGGGTTGGTGACTCCACCACCTCCCTGGGCAGCACATTCCAATGCCTGACCACCCTTTCTGTGAAAATTTTTTTCCTCATGTCCAATCTAAACTTACCCAGTTGAGGCCACTCCCTCTAATCACTAATTACCTGTGAGAAGAGGCCAGCACCAGCCTCTCCATAACATCCTTTCAGGTAGTTGTAGACTACAATGTGGTCTCCCCTCAGCCTCCTTTTTTCCCCAAACTAAGCAGTCACAGCTCCCTCAGTCGCTCCTCATAAGATTTACTCTCCAGGCCCTTCCCCAGCTTCGTTGCCCTCCTCTGCACTGGCTCCAGCACCTCCACATCTCTCCTGTACTGAGGTGCCCAAAACTGGACACAATTCTCAAGGCATGGCCTCACCAGTGCCAAGTACAAGGGGACATTCACCTCCCTACTCCTGGTGGACACAGCATTTCTAATCCAAGCCAGGATGCCATTGGCTTTCTTGACCACCTAAGAACACTGCTCGGTAGGTGCTCACCCTACACAGCTCCACTGAAGCCTGGGGTAGCTGAAGCCAGGGGATGTGGCAGACAGTGACCTTGGGGTAAATGGCTGGAGAGCGCCCCACATCTCACTGAGTGAGCCCTGATACCACTTTAAAAAGTGGCTGTGCAGCCAACTCAGCAGGGGTGTCAACCTGTTGGCCTCCAACAGATGAAGTCGGTTTTAGCTGGCTTTGTGATTTTTGCTTGGTTGTTTTTGGTTGTGTTTTGGGGGGTTGTGTTTGGGGGTGTTTTGTTTTCATGGGGGGTTTTTTTTGTTTAGTTGTGGGTTTGGGGGGGTGGTTGTTTGCTTTGTGGTGTTTGTTTGTTTTGTTTAATGTTGTTGTTTCTTTTACATTCTTATGACCTGTGAAGAGAATGCAGCAAAATAAATTTTTTATGCACCACAAGTCATGTTGTTCTTCCTCTTCTCTATCCCAGCCATACGCTGTTTCTGTATCAAAAATGCCAAAATAGGGACCTTTCTCTCACACAACAGGGTCTTCAGAATTATTCATGATTTAGAAATGAACTGCTAATTTGGACTGCTTTACAGCCTGGTTTCTGTCTTTTAGTGCTGTGAAACTTGTACTTCGTAGTGGCTCAAGCTGGGAAGGAAACTAAGTGCAGCTTGCAAACTCTTCAGCTGGGTGTCTAAAGCAATAGAATATGATGAAGTACAGAGACTAAACACTCATTTTCTCAAGGATCTTGGATTATTTTGAAGTGAAATTCACTCAAGAGTTTGATGGATGTAGGTGTCAAAGAATCCTGTGCAATACTAACTGTTGGTAAAAGGCAGGACAGAGTGCAGGCACTAAGAGCTGTTTTGTTTGCAAGGGCAACCAGTTTAGAATAGGCAAAAGTAAAAGACTCTCTACAATTGCTCTTCTCCAGCATTGAACTTGCAAGGGCTTAACTGATGAGAGTTAAGAGCCATATCTGGTCTTTCCCCACAGCACTGGTTGCTCACCATGTGCCATCACTCGAAGAAACACAAAAAATGCTTTGAGGGCATCCACAGTCAAGGAGTGAGGGCCCTCCAAAGCCCACAAAACATGACCTCCAACAAACAACTAAGAGATTTGCAGTCATATCACCTGCAGAAGTAATCTGTGGGAAGTCTTAAGTCTGCAGATGTGAGGGAGGGAGGGAGCCGGGAGGGAGGGAGCCGGGAGGGAGGGAGCCGGGAGGGAGGGAGCCGGGAGGGAGGGAGCCGGGAGGGAGGGAGCCGGGAGGGAGGGAGCCGGGAGGGAGGGAGCCGGGAGGGAGGGAGCCGGGAGGGGCTCATCTCAGCAGTGGATGCAACCACACCAAGGGAATGGGAGGTTGAACAACCATGTGGTGCAAGACACAATGATTCACACCACAACTTCATCAGCAACAAGTGCAGCAACCTAGTAAAATGAAGCACTGCCAAAATTGGCGCTTGCTTTCATCTCTCTGCACTTGCACAGCGTGTCCCTGGCCCACAGATGCTGCTTCTCAGTCTGCCCTGCCACATACACACACCCCACCACCCCCCATCTCCACTGTCTTTAATTTTTTCATGACCAGACTGCCACATCTCCCTTTTCTTTGGGCTGTTGTGTGAATGTAGGGCCACCTCTCATCTCCTTGCACAGCAGCCACCCCTGACTGCTGCAGGCTGAGACCCCTGCCCAAGTGCGAGTGAGACACCACTGCCACACCCCATGTCTCAGGCACCTGGGGGATGATTTGATGTAGAAACAACCATTGCTACCCAAAAGCAAAGGGAACTTCTTCAAAAGCTGCATAAATTCTTGCATGTTCTTACCATAAAGGTAAAGCAGGGGGCAACGGAAGCAAGGAAGAAAGGAAGCAAGCTACATAAAGCTTAGAGTTAAAATAAACCTCTCTTCCCCTTCCCTTCCTCCGGGTCCCAATACACCCAGCTCTAAAAATCCCCCTTCCCACTCTCAGCACAGCAAGCTGCTCCAACATGGGCTTTGTGCTTAAATCAGTCTTGGGCTGTGCTGTGAGGGATCGCTTCATGCATGACCCAGGGGAAACTGTTTGCTAGCACAGCAAACCATGTGGGTCTGAAGAACGAATTTTGAGGAACCTGAGAGAGGTATACCAGCTTTCATGTGATGCACATGAGTGAAAAAAAAAAGACAGCATGAAATGCTTTCATGGGCTTAACCAGTTCTGCTCTTTTGGAAGAAAGGGGACAACAGCACAGTCACAAAAATAGGCAGGCTTTGCCTAATGTGACTGATTATTCTTTTGATAAGATCTTGACTGCACCTGAAGTAGTTTTAGCAACAGTGACAATAACCAGCACGAAAGACAGCAGTGTGGCTTCAGGAGCAGAATAAAGGTGCTTAATGCTCAGAAAAGCATCAACATCATAAAGAAAGGGCATAGACTGCTTGAAAAGCCTGAGAGCCACCTCTGCCCTAACCCAGCGAGAGGATAAAAAGTCACTGCAAGCATGATGAACAGATGTGTCACCTAACTTTGTTCGCACCCTGAGGAAATAAATTTGGGTGATCTACATATTTGGATTCTGAATTAGAAATCAAAACCAAAACCAGAATATCTGAGCACTCTGGATTATTTACTCACTTGGCCAAAAAAAAAGGAGAAAAAAAATCACAAAACCCACCCTGTGCTCAACTGACAGCTTAAATAGAGGAACATCTCTTAAAACAACTAGGAATACGGTGAGTTTGTAGCCACAGCAAACTGCCCTACTTTTGGCATTGTTTATCAAGGGCACATGCCTAGAAAGAGCTTTCACTGCCTCAGGAGTTTACAGGAAAAAGAAGGTAGACAAGCACACACTTATTTACAGAAAGATGAGCCCGAATCTCATGGGACTGTTTTGGTTTTACTGAGTGACTCACTGGGGCAGCCCCAGAACTCATACTTCTGATGGTATCAGGAGGAAATGGCTGCATAGCACTCAGAAAATCCTGAAGCAGCCTAAGAGGGCTGGGGCAGTGCAAACTGAAAGCAAATGGACTAAGTTAATTTCTTTTAAGTGAAAAGTAAATATTTCATGTAAGCAATAAAGGGTCTGCATAAAGAACAAGAGAAATGTGAACCTCTGTAAAACCCCTTGCATTCTCCACTCATATTTCAGGTTCAGCATCAGCTGTTCAAACACCCTGAAAACTCTTTCATCTGTGAATGAAAGTCTGTACAGACTCATCTAAAGGAAGCAAGAAATGCTATCATCTTGGCCACCATTTCCAGACAACACAGTGCATAATACTGTAAAATTTGTGCATTATCTGATAGCTTTTGTTAATAGAAACAGCAACCAAATAACAAAGGTTTTACCAATACACATAACGCTCCTCCTTCTACTTTCAAGTAACATCTGTATATCTGCAACTACCTCTAATCACTCTCCCAGGTGAGTTCACTGCATTTTTCAGTAGCAAGTGTCCTTCTTGAAAGATCATTTGAATAGTCTCAAGCAAATCCTTTACTGTTCAGCTCTGGCAAACTCACTGAGTACCCTTACGCTTCGCTAATAAGCAATGCGGTGAGGAAGACAAAGATTAAAGAACGAAGAAGGCTACTGTGAGGGTATGGAAAACTGAATAGAAATGCATTCTTCCCCTGTTGTGCTCCAAGAGCTGTGCTTAGGCTACCTACAAACAGCTGAGCAAATGCTTTGGCCAGAGGCAAGGTCAGACAGCCAAATGCTCACTGGTCAAGTTTGAAAGCTGACAAAATTATATGCCATACATAAATGAACAAAACTATAAAGCACTAAGCCACCTCAAACAGGGCAATAAACACAACAAAAATGCAAAATAAGACTTTATCAAAACAGAAGTACAAGCTAGAAAGGCAGCATTCTACCTTAAGGGTGTGACAGTTTCTGTATCCAAAAGTTGGTTTATTTATGCCAGTACCTATTCCACCAAGAAACCTCACAGAAACATGCATGGCTTGCAGCACCCTCATCATGTTTGCAATGAACAGAAATACTAGAGAAGGAACTGATCAATAGCCCTTAGTATAGTCTGCTCCTTCAGAACAGACTATAGTTAGCAGCTATCAAGATTAACTGCCACGTTACCCAGGATGGCAGTCAGACACAGAATTCTGAAGAAAAACTGTAATTAAAAACCCAACACACATGCCACACAAAACGCACACCCTCAAACACAAAACCCCAACCTAACTGTTCAGTTCACTTATTTTCTACTTGTGTAGAAACTCTACACTGATTTTATCATCTGTTTTCACTAGCTGGAGATGTTACTTTAAGTTTTGTTTAATGAAATTTTACGCAGGCCTTTCCAGAATATCTTCCGATGTTTGAACTCAAGTAGCTCATGAATCATTGAAGTGTTGTGTGCTGACTGGCATGGTCCCCAGACTAGAGATATTCCAACAGCAGGTGCCTGTAACAACCACACTCAGTGCTAACACGTGAAGACCAGGAAAGAAAACAAGTTCAACCACAAGCAGGTTGGGAGGCAGAAGTGGACAGCACAAGACACAAATGGGCATGGTTCTAAAAGGTTACTAGAACAGCGTTGCTTTAGCTTCACATGGGTTTGTTTGCTGTGACTTACCTGCATACTGTGCTGTTCTTAGGACAGTCAAGAGAGGAACACAGGAAGCAGTGTGTAAAATTGCTGCTGCCAAAGCAAGCAAATGAGAACAACTGGGAAGGATGGGGAGAATGTGTAGGAAGATATTTGCATCTGCTTTCTGGCTGCATTAGAAAATAAGCTGCTGAGAAACAAATCCCATTAATTTTCCAGAAAAACAAACATTTGACTAATCCCCATACTCCAGCTTCTCCCCCAAGGCACCTAAATTACCTGTGCCATTACTCAAGTGATCTGTACAAAACAAAGGTAAGATTTTAACAGACTAGTCCAGCACAGCTGCTTTGTGAGCATCCACATGGCTGCACATGCAACAGTCCAACTCCCTAAGCTTTTGGGTGTCCTACTGCTGAACAACCACCCAGCTACAACCCACAACCCAGAGGTAAGGTGCATGGGTAATCTGCTTGCCAAGCCCAAGCAGCTACTAATTGCATTACTGCACATTGACCTAAAAACCTTGATCTCCAGTGTTGCATGTGGTTACCTTAGCCATTCTCCCCCACCTCTCCCAATCATGCAAAGCACAACTGATCTCACCCCAAGTCACCTTCAAACCATAGCTCCAATCTCACAGCCATCCCCTGCCTTCAGCAAAGCCTGATGGCACAACTAGCTCTCCAACTCTGCCTCTCTGGGGCCTCCCTTGAGAGGGGAAGGTTTGCATGTGGAAGCCAAGCTGGTCAGTGCTGCACTCTGCTAGAAAGGGGACCAGGGAGAACAGGTGAGATCTGGGGAAGAGAGGCAGCAGCAAAGGCAAAATGCAGCAGGGAAATTAAAACTAGGGAGGTATCTAGCTACATAGAAGTCGAAGCATCAAGTTTATGCTCATGTTTATTTTTCCTCTTTGCATCATGCTATTGAGAACTTGATTTCATTCTGGACTAATAAGCCTAGGGGGAAAAAAAGGCAACAATTGATTTAAAAGGATCACCTGTCTCGACACAAAATGCTTTCAAGCAGCATCTCTGAAAACTCTCAAACAGACCAAGTGACCAACAAGTCAATAGCCTCCTTAGAAATACTGAGGCATGAGTTCTAATCTAACAGCAATAAAATATTACAGTGTTATACAAGGCAAGTGTTTTAATGTAAAACTCCAGTTAATACTCTAAAACTTCACTGGAAACGTGGGTTTGGTTTGGTTTTGGGGTGTCTTTGTAGGTTTGGTTTTAGCTTTGTTTGGTGGGGTGTGTTTTTTTCAGATGAGCAGAGAGCCTGACAAAAGTTTCACCCAAAACTGTTCACATTTTTTTAGATAATGGAAAAGCATGATGGATTTCAAGACCTGATTATACACACACACGAAGAGGCAAAGCTGAGAAAAGCAGACTGGTTTAGAACCTCCTACGAGTCACTGAATTTGGAGTTCCCGTTACTTTAAGCCCAGCCTAAATGCCTATCTTTAGCATTAAGTTCTGCTAATTGGAATATGTGAAGGCAACAATATTCCCAAGGAGACATAATGCTTGGATGCAGAACCCAGCCACCATTGTTTTCCCTGCAGCTCCATGCATAGACAAGCCTTTGTAGAATGGACAGGTAGTGACACTCCTCTGAAATACACTGATTTTTTTTCCAGAGTAACTAAGGTCTAAAATTTGCATTAGTATAAGAAGACATGCATGCCACTTTTAAGTCCAATACTCTCCAACTGCCAAATAAAACAGAGTGATTTATATAAGTAGTCATAAAAAGAAGCCTCAATTCTGAAGAACTGGTATTACAGCAAATAGAGTATCAGATGCAGAGCTTCAACTCTTCTGAAGCTCAACAACAGCTGAACGTTTTCCTCTTAAGACTACTACCGACGTTCAAGGGGAAGAATTTTCCTGCTTATAGTGGAATTGATCAGCCAAGGATCACTGAAACATAACACACACTGTTTTCCTTCTCTTTTAAGTCAGGCAAGCCAACAACCTCACTCGCTGGGATGACATAAAGTTAGAGTTACAGTGGCTTTTGATCATAACTTGAATACAGTAATAGGATCTGATCTAGTACTGCAGCAAATAACAAAAGTTACCCTAATTTCAAGACTAGCTTCATTCCAGTCCGTTCTTTAAACTGTACATTTACCCAGATTTTTACTTTCCTGACATCAACATTTCCCAGTTTGCTGCGACGGTGTAAAAGGCAAAGAGGAAACCAGCGAGGTAGGCAATCACAGTTACACCACAGAGAACAGTCAGAAGGATTCCACTGAATGCACCTCCCAAAAATAACTTAAAAAACCAACAACCCAAAAACACCACACCCACAAAAATAGCTCTCACATACAACCAAGTTTCATTTTTACTATACTGCTTTTAAACCATTAATGAGTCATCCCTTAAATCACTAGCTATATTTATAAAGAATTATTCACACAGTAAACGAGGCTTCATAAACCAAAATTGTATACTTCTCCAACACAAACTCTTCTCTGCCCTTAAACTAAGTTGAGCCACACACGAATCCACCGATTCTTTTATTATTATTATTATTAAAAGATTTGCTCATTTATGACAGTTTTAAAGTGTTTTTACCACAGAGGTTTCGGGTTATTTCATAGAAATATCTTTGTGTCTCCTACTTACTTAACCTACACAAAATGTTCCTCTTTACCAGAACAGAAGGGCTTTCCGCTGAAAGAAATGAGACCGGGAGATCATGGAGTAGCAGATGAGTATTGAAAGCAATTAGTGGTGAGGTTTTTGTAGGCTGTGTCATCTCATGTTCTTTCCGTGCTTTCACAGGGCAGCAAACACTTCATTAGAGCAAACTCCAAGCAGAGACCAACTCCTGCAATCACTGCCCGCTTGGGGTAGTCTTAATCTCAGTGGAAGTACAACAGCTCTCACTGACTGCTTGTTTGAGGGACACAAGATTTGCACAATGTTTATTTTGGGCCTCACTGAGGGAAGGTGGGGTGCAGCCAAATAGGCAGACTCTCGGTCCAGATCACACAAAACACAGCATTCGCACTCTAGGAACATCTCAGCCTCAGACGAACTCAGGGAGCCTGCGCTTGCATGGGGGAGGGTTGCATGCCTCAAGGGCCACTCAGAGAACTCCTACAAGATGGAAACCACATCTCCACATGCCAGCAAGCTCCACTGACTGCAGCACAGCCCAGAGAAAGCAGGGGAGGATGACATGGGTGACCTTTGTAAGGAAGTATCACAGGTTACAAAGCAAGGATCACAGATACTCCTCCAATATTGCAGGAGTTACCATGAAGAGAGATAAAACATGAAGTGGAGTCTTGGTGAGGAACAAAGGGCACTGCTGAGAATTTTAAGTGTACAACCACCTTCAGGAATACTAAAAAAAAAAAAAATCCTGCTCCACACCTAAGCCACACTAGGAAGCCACAAGGACAAACACCTTCACTTTCAGAGTCTTGCACCCACGCACAACCCCAGATTACACTAAAAAAAAAATCACTGAAATAAACCACCACCCTTTTGCAGGAAACATGCTAATGAGCAAATGCCATGATCATTCAAATGACTTTTTGATGATCCCAGAACAGGCTTGCTGTGGATGGCACCACTTCAGTGCTATCTGTATGCCCCACAGTATCTGCAGCCTACAGAGTGCTGGCTCTGTGGGTCATATATATGGGTGATAGTACAAGTCCTTACAGTGCTCAGTAACCATTTAAGTAGCCACTAGGAATAAGAAATAAATTTAACATTCATTTACACTCAAAATAACTGTATATATCCTATGACCCAAGCAAACAGGAAGGAGGAAGCTATGTGTTTGAGATTTCCACAGATCCTCTCCAATTTTTTTGTTGTCTTGCTCTCAGGAGTAAAGATCTTCTCACTGATAAGGTGCAGTGAGGGTAGGCTGCTTAACAGATACACAACAGAAGACAACAGCTAGGACAGCACAAGGAGAAAGGAGCAGAACAGGACCAAAGATCATGCTAATGACCTCCCCATAACTGCAGCCAGAGTCAAGCAGCAGGATTTCCTTAGACAGCATTGCTGTGTCTGGATCACTCTCAAAAGGAAATGAAAAGCAACTCTCCTGCAAGATACGCTGTCAGATATGCCAAAGCCACAACAGCATGCAAGAGGCAGCTATGGGATGAATTAAATTACTAGGAAAAAACCCCAACCAAACAAAAATAGGGAGACAGTAATGCACATTAGCAGAATAGTTACCTCTGCTCAGGTGATTTCCATACCCTGGCAAGGAAACACTCAAACATCACAACACATAGATCACTAGAAATGGTTAGAATCAGCTGATGGGTAGTTAAGCAGTTTACACAGGCAGTGAGAAAAGCACTTTTATGAGCACAATTTAAGGTAGACCTTGAAAAGAAAAATCAAGGAAAGCATTGCTTGTGCTTTTTCTGAACAGACAGGTGGTCTGCAGAATTGCAAGAAATCCCTCAAGTTTGATTTCAAAAGCAGTTTTGAAGGGCACTATAACCCACAATCAGTTCTGTAGGAAGCATTTGTAGTGCTGGTAATTTTTACTACATACCTCCCTCCTGGAATTCCACTGGTACTCTTCCACAACCACACCGAAATGAGTTGATAGTAATGGATAAGGAATCAGGAGCCGTAACCTTGCTTATGGTCACTTCCCTCCCCTATATTCAGCTTTGTAGATTTTTGCCTTGTTGGTGGAGGCTCGGTGTTATAGAGGTTCACAAGAGAAGCCCTAATATCTTAGGACCTGGTGTGCATCTGATACATGGATATTAATCCAAGGTGCAAAGAGTCCTTTTGTGACTTAGCACAAAATACAAAGGCTTTGTCATGAATGCTTCCTTCAACCAGCACGATATAAAACTTCCTTGAAGTTCTGGTTAAGCAGAGAATTATTGAGGCTTTCTGCATTTAGAAACTTGATCCTTTTTTTTTTAATGAAATTAGGACAGAAGTTTTAAACTCAATTGGTAGAAAACAGCCATGAAGTTGATAGCAAAGTAGTAGCCTAAAATAACATTTCACAGAATCAGAATCACAGAATCACCAAGGTTGGAAGAGACCTCAAAGATCATCAGGCCCAACCTGTCACCACAGACCTCATGACTAAACCATGGCACCAAGTGTAACGTTGCGACATTGTCCATAATTATCTCTTATGCCTACAAACAACTATGGTGTTCCTGTAACTTTAAGTCCTACTCTCAATAGAACAAGAGAGGAAAAAGGGACCTGAAAACCTACATATATTTTTTTTGTTGAATAACGACTCACCATTCCATAGTTCCCGCTACTAATTTGTCACACTTCAGGAGAAGAATAGGTTTAATGTTTCCCACCCTTTTGCTGCATGCATCTTCAAGCACTGCTGGTATGGCATCTCCATGCCCTCCAGCTTTCTGCTATCAGATGATCTGGGAAGCACCTCAACTTTGGCATCAGGATATCACAAAAACTGAGAAAGCACACACTCACAAATCCAAAGCTCTTCAGTTTGAGCTCATACAACTTCTTCCTCCAACTGTTGTGACTGGACAACAGTTCTCAGCAAAAAGGATGAGGATAAGAGATGCCCTCTGCCCCGGTCTTTGATAGAAGCAAAAAGCCCTAGAAAGCTGTGTGTTCTACAAATCCCAAGAGGCTGTCTAGCATCCAGGAGCTACAGCATACAGCAGCTACATGGTAGCGTCCTTAATTGGATAACAGAAGGGGGGAAAAAAGAAGAAAGCAGCTTCCTCCAACAGTGACTTGGAATGAAAGCAAAACAAGAATTAGAGATCTTCTATCCACCAAGCACAAGACCTCTCCTCACAGGCTAGGAGCTTGTTTTGGGGTGGTAAACTTGGAGGTATGAAGCTTCATCCAACAGTTTGAAAGCCTACGAAGTCATAGTCCAAATTGCCTGCTGAAAGACAAACTCCAGTGTGTAACAGTACTGCGTGCATCATCTACACTTGCTTTTCTGCTAACATCAACATCAGAAAGGTTAGAAAACAAGTGAGCTCATTTAGCTCACTTTATGCTCAACACCAGTTCAGTTTTTTCCTGAGAAGAGCCAATGCTTGCAAGAAAGAGGGCAAGAACTTCCAATGAAGAGTAATTCACAGAAAAGCACAGTTGTTTTGTTTCAGATAGTGTCACAAAAATGCTTATTAGCAAGTTTAAAGACAAGTAGAGAAGGAAGTTTGTTGGGTGGCTTTGCTTATATAGGGGGCTTGTTTGGGGCTTTCTAACTTTTCTTTGTAGGCAAAATTTGGAATTCATCTCATGGTAAAATTTTCTTTTTGATGATTTATAGAAATACCTCTAAACTGTTCATCTAGAGTGAGACTAACAGTCTGGAAAGATCTGTTTAAAAGCATTTTTTCAAGTTTAAGTAAGTGTGCATGAGATGTTGGAGCTCAGCTAGAGATTTCAGTTTTCAATCTTTTTATAATCTACATTTTTCTTTTGCCAAGTTTAAGATATCCTAAAAAAAGAGCAGAACTAATACACAGTATCTATAATTAACTTGTTAGTCACAATTTGAATGTGATGATATCACTGTCCCAAAACCTATGATTAAAAGGATTCCTCGCTTTGATTATACATGTACTGTTGCCTGAATGAGAGAAAACTCATCATGAAGTGTGTTAGTACCTTTATTTCCTCTACTCAGATCACAGAAGATAATACTCATGAGAAGTATTTCCTTTTCAACACTTCCAAAAACTTCAAACTCTTCACTTTTGCAGCGAAAGCGCACTTGTCATGACCTAAAGAAGCAACAGTGATCAGAGCTGACATGCTGCAGAAGCCAGCAGGGGTTTTTAAGGGGTTTCCCCACACATACACACAGCTGTCTGGCAGAGAAGTCAGCAGTGCCCTCTCTTGCATTTTACACAGTGGTTCTATCATTACTCACTGCAAACTTCCCACCAAGATTGAAAGCAACTCTGTTACTCACAAAATCGAAATTTCCTGTGTCCCAAACCCAACTGCCTGAACTCAGATACAAGACGACTGGAGAGACCGTATTTTCTGCCATACAGACACTAGGAAATAGTCAGAATGCTGCTGAAACAGCTGTTGATCACTTCTGCTTGCATTTACTTCCACTAAAATGAGAACTCTAAAGAGCAGAAGTGTTGAATGTCACTGCAGCTTGAAGACTTATCAATGCATTAATTACAATGCAGTCTAGAATCTGCTTGCTCCCCAAAAGTAATTATTGTGTGGCAGTACCAAAATCAGCAGGTAACTCCAATTCCTGTACAACATGCTTCTGAGAGGAGCAAATTCTGCTCCAAGTCAGACACTCCATGGTTTTTTTTCATTTCCACATTTGGTCTAGTAGTGTTCATACTTATAAAAATATTTTTGAAGAGGCTTGTTAAAGAAGCCTGGTCCAAGTATTTACTTGGAGATCTGTACACACTGCAGAAGTGCGTGTCAGTGAGCACATGAACAGGGTAATGCATGTGTGTGGTGATCCTCCCTGGGGCAGGGCACTGTAAGGCATGGCTTCTGGGAGCAGAAGGGCACCCCAGGCACTTCTGTGCTCAGCCATCAGAAACCTGTTTCCCCTCAGTCCAGGACAACACCACCTGCCTTGTAGAAGCCTGGAGTCAGCTCCAAGCAGCTTTACATCAACAGCCTGGCACTGCCAGTAGCAAGTTTTCGGGTTTGCCACAACCCTGGCACAGGAAAGCACATATGGCCAGACAGACCTGATGAGCTGCCTCCCTAATCTCAAGGACAGAAGGTCCCTGCTGCATTTGTGAAGCTCCCCAATAATGAAAACATCTGGCCCCAGTGCAACAAAAATATGAAAGGCAGCATCGTACCTTCCTTGTCAAGCAAAAGAGATATCTGACAAGCTCCATGTGGTAGGGCAGTGCTTTTAATCCCACAGAGCTCAGCAGCTAATACCATGCAGATGGATTGGGAGCAGTGCAGAGCAGTCAGCGCAGTCTAAGGACACTGGGCCCCGAGGCTCTAACATCCCTTGCATATTACAGTCTTGATGACCCATTGCTTGGCTCTGCACTACGGAGCTGCATTATTGCACTGCCTGCGTGGGAGAAAAATTAACAGCAGTTTCACAACGGGAAAATGAACAATCAGAAGGGTGACCACCAAAACATTGGCTCTGACAAACTAATGGAAAGCTACATAAAGGTATACATGATCTCAGAAAATCAAATATTCCTACTGGAAGAAGAAATTAAGTGATTGCTGTCTGCTTTTGCAACAGACAGCAACTCCCTAAAAGGATGGAGAAGAGGATTGCTTGCCAACTTGAAACAGCAAGACACAGAGGGCAGTTGCAAGCCTACCACTGCCTTGCAAAACCCAGGGAAGCCTCAAGACCATAGTTTAACATGCTGAAACAAAACATTGCATACCTTCTATCTGTTTTGTAAATAAACCCATACTGCCGTGTTGAAGCAGGTTATCATCTCTCATTAGACAAGTTAGTTGCTAGGCAGAAGTTGCTTTCATAACATACAGCCACAGAAAACAATCCTCAAACATGAGCATTCCTACAGAGCCTGAAGTCATCACTGGACAGTGGCTTAGATCAGAAGTTAAGTCATGTGGCAAAGTGGTGGAAGTCGTGGTCACTTGCCTCCAATGCTTAGCAGCAACACAATTTATTTGAACTGCTCTCAACTTCTCAGCTCCTGAGCTGGCAAAGGTTCAGGTTCTCTTCTCTTCTACGGCCCTTCCAATCTCCATCTAGATCCCACAATGATTTTCACAGCCAGTGAGCTGTGGACCTCAGATCTGAGGGCTGGTTGTAGTGAGCAGACAGCTTAGCTAAGAGAAGTTCATACCCACTGTACAGCTATCTGCACACAGTCCTGAAGGCATTCATAGTCCATCAGAAGTCACTGGAGATGGCACAGTCTGAAAAGTCCAAATTGCTATTCTAGTATGAATTCCCTTCAGGTCTTCAAGTAGCTGCTTCAAGTCTTCAGTACTCCCCTCCTACTGCACTATTTCTTCTACTACAGGCTTAAAAAACAAGAGAATGTCAACAAGAAGAGAGGCTCCCAAGTATGAAACCCAAACCAAATGGATACTCCCAGTAACTGCTTAATGTCAATAAGAGGCTGATACAAGAAGAAAGTTTCCTGCAAGGATGCAGTCACTCAAGTACTTAACAGCTTGTGCAAATACATCAGAAATCAAAGTTAGAAATAATAACCTGATGCCATGCTGCCTGCAAGAATGCTATGGCTACACAGAAGTCCCATACTCAAAAAGAAGGAAAGGGGGGGGGGGGCAGTCTGTATCTAGGATGTAAAAAACATTGCTTCAGTGTAAGTTCACATCAAAGATTCCTCTAGATTTCTACACATTTAGACAGAGAAACTGTTACCAGAAGACATGTCAAGAAAAGGAGAGGTGTGCTGAGCAGGTAGCATATGAAAGTTTCCCAGAACAAGAGCCTGCTGAATCTAATACAAGGACTCCAGCACACGCCACCAGACTCAAGACCACATCCAGAAGAGCAAGAGCTGCAGTGTGCAGTCAGACAAAGGCTACAGATGTGACTGTATATCCAATGCAACAAAGAACTGTGGAACACCTACCTAGAAGCCACTGGCACATCATAACCCTCCACTTCAGAGCACATAGCTGAGACTGGCCTCATGGTTGCTGCTCACATTAGATAACTGAGTTCAGTAAGGGAACTATGTGAGCAAATAAGTGAAAGTGTTGCATGAATAACTATCTACTACTCACATAACAGCCTGACTATTACTAAGAGCAACAAAAAAGCCCTAACACCCAATAAAAGGTGTCCCAAGAAATGTTGATTTGGTTTTGTTTCTTACACATCCATTCAATCCCCTATTAGGCTTTATAAGGCAGTTGTTTGCAAGGATAGTTTTAATATCTTCCCTCCCCCTCAAGTTAATGGTGGGCTACAGTTTTGAAAGTGATTTCCTGTTTGCATTATATTCTGAAAATCCTGCTCATTTGCTCCACTCAAAGGCATGTGCTTGGAAGTGGTTTTGATGGCTTTTAGTCACATCCCCTTTCTGATTGCCACAACATCCACTGCATCTGAAAATTAAGGAGCTATTTCAAGTTACATTCCCTTCCTTCCCTACCCACATGTACTTGGCTACCAGTTTGGGACAGAGGATCAGAGGAAGTTTCAGGTTTTAGAACAACACAAAAACTTGAAAAAGGGAATACATTAACACAAATTCATCTCCCTTGCCCCTGCTCAGCAGCTTTTTGCTTGGTTATTGTTCATCTTAAAACATGTCCTACTTATTCTTCATGTCCTCACTGCTGCTTTTCAACCCAACAGTCAATACCTGACCCACCACAGCATCCAGGCTCTTGGAGTGAGCACTAGCTGATGGATGAAATGATAGTATGCAGATGCTGATTGTGTTGGCCTCTCTTGCCTTTCCATAAGCCTGTGGCACTTCCCTTTGCTTGGTACAACAGCTTCACTGTTTGCTTTGGTCATGTGTCTTTGTAGGAGGCTCTGCAGCTGAGCTCATGTTGTTCCTTTTCCCCACACACCTAAGAAGTAGCTCAAGATTTTTCTTGAGCACTAGATGAAAGCAAGTAGGAGTCGTAAGAAGAGACACAGACAGGGCCTCAGTCTTGAATGGCCAAGTTCCAGAGTGCAGCCTAAATGGTCACTGTGGGAGGTGAATGTAGAGGCAATGAAGTAGTGGTGTTCTACAAGCAGCAGGTTTGTAGCAGAAGCAGCACCGCAGCCTCTGCAGCAGTCTCAGGAGATTTGCTCAGGGATAGCCTGAAAGCCACTTCCTACTTATCTAGTAAACAGGACCAAAAAAAAAATCCCACACACAAGCACAAGTAGCAGGGGGTGATGTGCTGACTGCCATTGCTTGATAGTCAGCTAGACTGGAACTAGCCAGCCCCTCAGAAATAAGCACATTTAGCTTCTCTCCCTCCACACAAAAAGCAGTTGCATAAAGTTAGGTCAACATGTGGTAGGCATGTGATTCAAATGTAACATTTCCTGGCAACCAGAAGCAAGCCCAGAGGAGGATCCACACTACTGATAATGTCAATTTTTCCCATGGTTGTCATGAAAAAAAGTCTGATCTCTTGAGACATAAAACAGCAAACCCCATTCCACTGATTAGCTTTCCACTGGTTTCATGGCAGCTTGCCTTTGTTTTTTCCCCCCCAAAATAAAAATGGATCAAACTCCATGACATACATGAAGGTCACTGACAGCAGCTACCTTCAAAGTCAAATAACTTGGAATGAAGGACATGACCACTTGCAGCCACTCACCTCCAAATCACATAGTAGCATTTCCATGAACAGGACAAAGATAAAAGGTTAGGGAACAGCTTCTACACTAAAACTACAAAGCAGGCTATGGCTCTTCAGTCTGAAAAATAAATGGCTGGGGAATAAATGTCTTCAAAACAAAGGGAAATAGGCAGAAAAGGGCCACACAACTATTAATATTCATTGCTCCCTCCAATGCAGGAGCTGGGAGGCAGGTGGAAGTTGAGAGCACGTGAGATGATTGTTTCTACACCGTGCCCTGAAAACCATGCAGCTCTTCACCACAGTATATTGGGGATGCTGGGAGATTGCATTTTCCAAGAACATGTTTGCAGAAACTCCAGATTAATTTCTCAAATATAAAGGCACTCTTTCTGGGTCAGTAGGTTACAAGGCTGCAAAATGCTGAAAGCTAGGAGAGTACTCTGGCAAATTATCACCACAACCTTGCCCTTACTCTTGTACCCTTCCCAATGCACAACAAAAGTGGGATGCAGGACTACACATAAACCCTGCAACAGTGGGTCAGAGGAAAGATTTATGTTCTTTACGAACCAACTGAGTAAGTGGATTAAGAAAAGGATCATTGTTGCCACTTGAAGCTAATATGTTTCTATTCCTCCAGCTATCATGAGCAAAAAGCTCAGAGCATTTGTCCTGTTATTGCCTGAGGAACAACTCATTTATGCATCTCTTTCAGCTCTTCTCAAATTATACAAGTGGCAAGTCTGAAGATACAAACCCTCCTAGTGACATCATCTTTCACTGCAGGTAGCTAAAAATTACTTCACTCCTCCAAAAGCAGGGCAGAAAAAAAAACTAGTTTCTTAATCACATTCATTTTGCAACACTTGAAGGGCATCTTTGTTTATAAAAGCACACAGCTTTACCAGCAGCTTCACACATTAAAAAAAACAAACACACAAGAAGTACTGGCATCTAATTTCAGCAGAAGTTTTTTGGGCTGCACTCCCAGCATCTCCATAGAAGGCCCAACTACTATTTCACACAAACTAAAGTGATTATGATTTAAGACATCAGGCAGCCCTAATAATTTGGAGGGATCAAATTTACAAGTGGAAGACACAGCAGTGTTGTCAATAGCATCAACAGGGAGAAGAGTACATTTTCCTTCTAAAAGGAGAAAAAAGTATATTAGTTCATAGGTCAAAAACCTACTTTGGGACTTGTATTACAATTTGCTATACTGAGGCTGCATTAAAAAGTGAAAAGTTTTCAGAAGCTACAATTTTCACCAAGTAGTCCCTTGGTGGTGGGTCGTTGTTGGTTTGGTTTTGGTGGGTTTTTGACACTAATGAAGTGCCAGTGAGACACAAGATCATGCAATTGCATGTGAAATGAATAGAGTAGACCAGACCAGGTTGGAAGAGACCTTCAAGATCATTGTGTCCAACCTATCAACCAATCCAACTCACCTAATCAATTAAACCATGGCACCAAGCACCCCATCAAGTCTCCTCCTGAACACCTCCAGTGATGGTGACTCCACCACCTCCCCGGGCAGCCCATTCCAATGGGCAATCACTCTCTCTATATAGAACTTATAGAAAGCAGCAGCATGTTGGTGCTGCTTATTTCACTTCAGGGCTGCCTCATTTCAGGGTGTTTTGAACAACGGGTTAATTTTGTCACATTCAAGAAAATTTAGCTGCCAGTGGCATGCAGCCTAAGTTCCATCTGCAGAGATACAATACCATTGCCAGGCATTTTCCTCCTCCTCTGCATGCAGGTGGCAGACTTGCAGACACTCTGTTCAGCTTAAGTTCCAGAAACAATGCTATAATGAGTAACAGTTGGCCTTGGAGGACTTGTGGCCACATTCTACTGAGAGACCAGTAACAAGTGGTTTATCCTAGGGCCAGTCCCACTTCACATCTTTGCCAGTGACCTGGAGCCGGTGCTGCAGAACACCCTCCTCAAATCTGGGGATAAAATCAAATTGAGGGAAACAGTCAACACTCCAGAGGACAGGGCTGCCATCAAGACCGACCTAGGGCTAGTAGAGGAACAGGCCAATAACCACCTGATGAAATTAAAGAAGGACAAATGCAAAGCCCTGCACAAGGAAAAGAAGAATCTCCTTCACGTTGATACAGACTGAGGAGGGCCTCAGAGTAGTTCTGTTAAAAAGACCATGTGAGGTAGTGGTGAATAGCAAGCTGAACACATGCCAGGTCTGTGTCCTGGCAGCAAAGCTGGTCAGCAGCAACCTTGGCTGTGTTAACAGGAAGAGAGGCAATAGATGGAGGGAAATCAATAAATACAAAGTCAAAGGGGACCATCACACTCGTGTGTACGCCACTGAACCTGAAATGAGTTAAGGGCTAGGAAGCTCGCTGGAAGATAAAGTACCCCTCCCACTGAGAAGAGGCTAAGGAAAGCAGCCTTGTTGAGCCCAAGAACAGATACAGCCAGGCTCTTCTCAGAGTTGCAGGGCAGGAGAACAAGAGACAAGAAACTTAAGCTGATACAACAGGCATCCTCACCAGGTACACAAAAACCCAATCCTTACTAACACAATGATTAATCCTTTGAACTGGTCACCCAGAGACATTGCTCAAACTATATTCCTAGAGGTTTCCAAGACCGGTGGTTTGAATTCACCACAGACCTTGCTTTGAACAGAAAGTCAGACTACAGATCTCCTGAGAACCCTTCCAACCCAAATGGTTTTGTAGTTCTGTGAAAGTACATGTCACAACACTGGATAAAGAGGTTGAGCCATGATTAAAGCGGTTCCTTAAGTAAAAGGAACCATAAGCCTTGCTGAGGGGAGCAAAGCTTATGGCTATGGAACTTTTCAACAAAGGTCTTCACAGACACCTTCTAGAACTGCAAATAAAAAGTAAGATTTGGTGGCTGCCTTCCCAAGAAGTGTTTTGAACCAAGCAAGCTCAGTATGTCTCTTCAGATCTCTGAAGTTTCCAAGTCACTGTTAGTGACAGGGTAAACAAGCAACCATATTATTCTAGGCTTGTGAGAAACACATTGTTCTAACAATGCCAAGCAGCCTCATGGTGACAATGCCCAAATTCTTGCATGCTAACTGCTGATTCAGGTATTAGAGCGTTTCTGACCAGTTAAGGAATCACAGGTTGTGCCTTTATCCCAGATGACAAAAAAAATAGTCACAAACCCAGAAATTCCCTGGAAAACCCAAACCAAAATCCCTTAACTCTTTCTCCCACTGAATATTGGGGTGGGGGTGGGGGTGGGAGGGGTGTGGAAATAAGATAAACCCGTAAGTGCAGTCTCTAATGCCAAAGCTTCTGTGTGTCTTCACTGGAATGGCCACATTTAGCACTCAAAACTCACTGGTTTTCTCTGCTTTGACATTAGAGCCCATCACAGCCAAAAGCAGCTCATATTCTAACAGAGATCTACACAACCCACTGCATCTCAGAGCTAAGTGACTCGCATAAGACAATATATTAAGTCTCAGGTTCAAACGGATGTTTCCCTCCACTTCTTGACCTTATCCCTCCATAGGAAGGTTAACTGACAGCTCAAAAAAATACACCCCAAAGTCACTGCAGTTTGCTACTCAGCACGTTCAGAGGAGGCAGGAGCTGTTCCAGGTTCCTTAATATTCTGGTCAAGCAGCTTTGGCATTTCAGCGTGTTCTTCAAAAGGTGCTCAGCCAACCTTCTTGCCTCTGCCATGTGAGTCAAAGTGGCTGCCTGAACAACCATCCTGACACCACATTTCCTGCAGCAACAAACCACAGATCTTCAACTTCCTATTCTTTCAACTTTTCACCTTGGCCACCAGGAGGAAGGATAACTTTCACACCTCTAAACTGTGTCAGTCAGCTCTGACTTGGTGAGCCTTCATATTTCTTTGAAACAGAGTACTGGCATTATGTCTAGCTGCTATGGTTGGAAGACCACCTTCCATAACTTCTAGGTGCTTAGCACAAAAGAGCCCTGAGCCCACCTCTAACTTCTCTATTCCTTACTTAATCTACTGCAATACAAGTTTCCTACCAAAAAAGTTGTGTTAACTAACACAGTGCTACTTGTCTAAACCTACAACTGTAGGAAAAGCACAGCAAACTCATCATCAGTGGCGGCATCTGGGACATTAACATTTAAATGGGGGCAGACATTTGATCAAAGCATCAATAAGATTCTGATTTAAGAGAAAAATTATGTGCCCCAAACTCCTCCAAGTACTTTCCCTGCTGGATTCTTCCTTCTTTATAACTGTAAGACAATTATCAACACTGCCACAACCAACACGCTAATATGAATAAATCATTCCAAGTGAGAAATAAGTTTGTTGCATGTTTATCCAAGGACCTCTACTCCCATATCCTGTATTTTAAACACCTGCATATGGTGTTTACTACCTCACACATACCTGCAAACATCACCCCTTATGATTAAGCCAGGCAATTAAAATCCCAGCATAAGCTAGTATGTTGTCCTAAGTGCAAAACTGGGTGGTCCGCAGCAAATGCAGTTCCTTTTCCCATGTCAGTCTGACTCACCTGCTAAGAGCAGTTAGGAAACAGGAATTAAGTGCAGCTTAGGCAAAATAGTTCAGAGTGTGGGGCCCAGGTCAGAGAAAAGAAACATGACTAGCGTATCTTTCCACTGGGTGTAGATCCAAGACATGGAAGCAGTGATGTGCCCAGGGACTCTGTATTGCCCCAGCGGCTGATCTACCTTCTGTCTGGCAGGGTAGGAATCAAAATAAGCAGATCATCAACATTCAGGCTTTCTCTGATGTACATAGTTCTTGATAAATCTCTCCAACTTCTCATCATAGCAGAATTAACAGTAAATGGAGGAGGGGGGGAATCTCTCTCTTCAGAAGGCTTTTGACACTGTCCTCCGCAACAGACTCATGAGGGAAATAGTGAGCACTACAATGGCAGGTAACAAGTTGAGCTTGTAATCACTGCAAGGCAACAGTCATCACCATCCTACTGCCAAACTGAAGAGCTCCGTTTCACAAAGTTTGCAGAACACCACACCTAGTGTTGTATTAGATTTCTGTTTATTAATCTGAAGATGGGAACAAGGGTGAAAGCGCAAGTGCATAGAGAACAAGAGAAGAGCTCAAAGCAATTAAACTACAGAAACTACTCTGTAGAAGCCTCATGGGACATTGCCAGGTGAAAGACTTAAGAACAATCAATTACATAAAAGTCAGTCTTAAGAAGAGACTGAAAGATCTTAACACTCTCTCCTCAACCCTTCCTAAACATCATAGGTCTTCAAACATGTAGAAAACTACCAGAGAGAACAGACTATCATGTTCTCCTGCTGAGTAGGGCTAGTAGTAAGTGGCAAAAAGTACAGCTTATATCCTGATGAGGAGGAAGCAGAAAACAGTGATTTCTAACAGAAATTCCCACACCTGGCAGGCAGCAGCAGATAATTTGTGCATGCTCAGAATTTTGCTAGCATTTTTGTAGCTATACATTATTTTTATAGCAGTACATTAAGTTAGGATTCTTGGAAGAGGCTTGAGGTGAAAGACCATATTTCAATACATTTTAAACCTCTCTTTTGATTCATCTTTCTTCTAGAAGTCTTTTCATTGCAGCTCAGCTCATTCCTGCATCTCTTCTTTACATGTTGCTTTATGAGAAATACCAGCTTTGTATAATTCTGATTTACTCTTAATTGCAATGGTGTCATGTTTTTCTTTTGCCTTTCTTGAACCCCACCTGTCCTTTTCATATTCTTGGTATTCTAGAATAAGGTGCATCATAAGCAGGATGCTCCTCAGGAAGATCAGTTTTCACACTGCATTTCTAGAGTTAAAGAACTAGTAAAGCAGCCAACCCACCCGACACAGCTCATCTCTTTGAATCGAAGCAGCAACACAAGCTACTACAAATCTTCAGAACAAACAGTTATGTGCAACTGTAAGAAGATTTACTAACATTTACTCATGTCCATAGCCAGCCCTGAATCTTTGAAAGAAACTGAGGGTTGGGGTTTAAATTTGCAGTTGACTAGAGAGGTCTCAAACCTTTATTGCATTGATAGAAGTCTCAATGCTGAACCTGCACTCACATTACAACTTTCATCCAGAAACCTTTTTCCATTACTACTATTTCTTGGAGAACCTAAAACATCAGAGGTCTCAGCATCACTCTGAGGCTTCATTTGTCACTTCCATGAAGAAGCAAGGCAAAACAAGCCGTATTTAGTAACATACTTTTTCCTTTGGAAGAGCTAAATCAGACCTCCCTTCCCACGCATTTCTGCTCCTGAAAGCAACCTGCAAGTCTCACAGCAGAGCTAGGAATATACATTCACAGTGTTTTCCTTGCTTCTCTGCTCAACTCAACAGGTTGACATTGCACAGGCTGGGCTTTTAGTCTACCTTTTCTGTTGCAAAGTTCATCAACACTGTATGTGTTTATCTGCTCCATACAAACCAATAAGGAAATAAACCTACAGAAGGTAGGTGGGAAATCTTCAACTGATACCTTCCCGCTGAGCCAGCAAGTGCTGTTTCTGGCACCATCTGTGTCCTGAAAGTCTGTTCTCTAGTGTTTTATTCACTAAGCACAGAAAAATATTTGGGAAGAAAATCCCTTGAAGCACACTCTACACTGAGGAAACTGGTTTTAAAATGTTTAAAAAGAAAGGAAAGGGGGGGAGGGGGGGGGGTGTGGAGATAAGTGACATTTCACACAACAGTTCCTTCTGAGAAGAACTCCACATGGATCCCTGTCATGTTGAATGAGAAATAAACTCTAGGTACTTGAGTTTCAAATCACCACACCTAGACCTCCTTCTGGAAGGCGTATCATTTTGTTTTGTAAATACACCTCCAGTACTGAACGCTCACGAGTTAAGTGAGGAATTACTTGTGGTTACAAATTAGGAGTCAAAACAGTGTGTTACAGACTGTGGTTCAGGAAAGAGTAATAATGATCTATTTGGTTTCCTGCAGAAACCTTAGTGCCAGGGAAAGATGAGATTGGGGTGTGTGTAGAATGGGAAAAGGTGGTGTGCCAAATCTCTCACTTGAAGTGATTCTTAGCATCAATCTGGACATTGAGTATGGAAAGGAAAGGGCAGGAGGGAGGAAATGCCCACTTACTATCACTAAAAAAGAAAGTATAATAATTGTTTGAGGGTTTCCTTCACAAAACCTTAGTGGCAAGTCAACCTGATTTTAAAATAGTCTGATCATCACAGTATCACTAAGGGTGGAATCATGTGCATGTCCTTCAAATTGCTAAATTGATACAATAACCTCTGTAGGCAATTTACATGCAAGCAGAGGGAGGGTGCATTCCAGAAATGATGCTGCTTTTATGGAAGATGCACACTGATCCAAAGTCCTCAAATCCAGAGAGCCCAGGGAAGGAAGTGGGGGAAATGGGTATGACCTGCTGGATGAGAACATGAAGTTCGAGAGCCTCTACCAGCCTGGGCTTCACTTGCAGTCTGACTCAAGTCCTACCTTGTCTTTAGTTTAGACAGAGATGTTGCCTTCCCTTCACATCCAGTTTCTCCTAGCTGGGCAAGTAGTACAAGAGTATTTTCAACCCACAGAAATCTGCAGAACCTCACCAAAAAAAAACAACCAACCCAAAAAAACAACAAACACACAGAACTTCCTGAAGTTCAGATTAACTAGCAGGCAAGTTTAGTGCAAACTTAATCTTGAATGCCTTAGAATACATAGAACAGTATCTTTTACAGCTGCACTTTAAGAGTGAATTCTTCAGAATAGCAACCTTACGGGTTTGCTTCAGTGTAGTAACTCAGCAGATTATAGCAGGTCATTATCTGCCTTTCTTCCACCACTTGGGCCTGAATACAGTCTAAAAGGGTTATCTTACCTTCATTGTTTTTACTATTACTTTTTGCATTACCCAAGGAGACAAGTCCATTGTTATGACTGGTTGCAAGAGTCAGTATTGCAGCCAGAAAAGTAAATAATCTGATTTTGTGTACTTGGTTTATGAAAAGTTTCATCAGTAAGTGTTCATTATTCTGGGGCCATTTACATTCATTGTGTATTTCCCAGTCTATATGGAATAGCCACAGATCAAGCATCCTACCTCGTGTGAGTCTTCAGGATATCCAGTTTCTTCCAAGTGCAAGTCAAGATTTCCTTAACACTGAAGTTCAATGCTTTCTCTTCCACATCACTACAGGCACTAGATTTTGCTAAATAGGCATGCACCCTCTCAGAAAGAGGGTAAAGCAGTGAAACAATTTCAAGGGTTTCACAAGAAACTCATTTACTCTGGCATTTTCTGCATCTTACAAGCCAGCTCCCCTCTGCATGGAGAGGAAAGCACCCTTATTGACACCAGGGTAACTTCCTCAGCTGATGCAGCACAACAGAGTCTCAAATCAGATTAAGCTTCAGTTTATTCCCGATGTTTTTTCTGGTTCTGAAAACCAGAAGGAACAATACTGTTCTCTGAGGTACTCAGGAGTGGGAGGCTGCTACCAAGCTCTTACACTTCATGTTACAAACATTGCAGCCAAGTTGCTACAGGACCAGCACATCTACCACTCTTCCACACCTGCTTTCTCCAAATCCAAGGAGCTGCACTTGAGAACATTATGGACACTTTATAAGAGGTTTTGTGGGTGATTTGTTATGAGCCAAGGACCATCTCTGTTGGGTGTGGGTGGGCACCCACACTCACTGGGTCTCAGTGCCACCTGGCCCAGGACATACAGGTAACACTCTGTGGCACACTAGCATCAAGAACATCTGTGAAGTGTCCAACTCAAGGTGCACACACCAACTGCTGGGGGTACACACCTGTGGCTTCCTTGGAAGCCATTCATTTTCTATAAAAACCATATTTTTTAAATGAAGAACTATTTCAACAGAGCTTAAGAAAACACTTGAAGAGAATGACAACATAACCTGCCTAATAATAATTATACCAGGACTAAAAAAAAACAACTCACAAGATCTTTCATCTTTCTTCCATTCTATTCATGTAGGTCACTTTAAAAAGGAAGGTGTTATGGGTTACTGAGTGTGTTTTGTATTTCAGCATTGAAGGTACACCAGGCTGATAGACTGAACTAACCTAGAGGCCTCTTCCATTAGTTTGGTTTGGTTTTAAAGATTTCACACCCATTAGAAATCAGTCTTGATTCAAGCAATTAACAAAGGAGTGATGAGGCAAGTAAATTGGCACAGAGGGACTATAAGAAACAATTTAAGTGAAACTGCTCCAGCTGCCATACGTGTGCACACAGCATCCCCTCAGAACATACTATGCAGGAGCGTTGCTGCAATATGAATCTCTCCATGTATAACCTTACACTCTCCCTACCAAGCAATTTATTGCAAGGAGGATTTGTTTTAAGGAGAAATCATCCAAAACTTTCTTATAGAGCTCAAACTCCAACATTTTAGCAAGGTCTTTTAGCACCAAAAAAACAAACAAAGACGAAAGAGAAAAAACCACAACCACCACTGGAGTCCAAGGTAAGTTGAATACAATTCCCTGATAAACTTCATCACCAGTTGCTGTGTTTTGTTATCAGCACTCCTAACATACAAGACTTACCTGCTTAGGGCAGAAGTGACAGACCCCCAGCACTTAAACTTCCTGCAGTTTTATTTATGGACATAGCACACTTGGCAAGCAGCCTTGATTTTGCATGAGAATGCATGAGCATTGTAGAGGTTATTTCAGGGCCTCTAAATCCTGCACCTGAAGAATCAGGGCTATACAAGCAACTTCAGGACATCTAGGCATGGTTGAGATGAGGTTAATAGTGACCATTGTAACTCTTCTGTGGGAACTTAGGGAAGACAGTTTTAAAAACACAGGGTAGAAGGAACATCTCACTGAGAGCAGATGTCATTACAGGAACAGCAGCAGTGGAGGAAGAGAGAAAACACTGAGGGGGAAAAAAATCAAGGAGCAGATGGGAAACAAGGTAAATACCTATAACATACAAGCAGTAATGGCTGTGTGGGTAAGGAGGGACAAGCAGGTAAAAGTATTTTGATGTCTTCTTCTCAGCAGAGCTTTTATTTGTTTTTATTAACATTTTCTGAATTAGATACCTCTGCTGTGACACTAATCCCACACAGATTCATCAGAGAGTTTATACCCCCCCAAAAAAGTAGAGTAAACCCTCAAATCAGTCACCCTCAACTCTGTTATGAATTGGAAACAAAAATGTATCAAATGGATCAGTATCATGGTTCAGCTGAATGAGAGGTGGTGTGTGCTGCTATCACACAGAAATCCTGTGGCTGACAGCCTAGAGTGGACAGAGCAATGACTCCATTTTTCTCCAAAGCTAGGAAGCAATCAGGCAGTGCAAACAAAGAAGTAGCTGCAGAGGGAAAGTCAGAGGAAGGCAGCAGACCAAACCTGCTCAGAGAACAACTGTACAGGAGCTTTATCCTCAAACCCTCCACCCTCTAATCTCCCTCAGGCAAAAGGATGACTTACCACTAGTGAAACATGAAAACAGTATTTTAAACACATACAAGGTAGAAGAACAGCAAAGAAAACATATCCATTCTCACAGTAGCCCAATTATAACTGCAAAAACCATAACACTATTTGTAGAGTGTAAACAGCAAGTACACAATGTATCAGCCAGAGCCAATAACTGTAATAGCATGAGCAAACAATTTGTATAATACCACCACTATAGAGGAGCAAGGAAAAGCAAAACAGGAGAAAACAAAACAAAAACAAAACAGCATTACATTTTGGCTTTGGTAAAGGTTTTGAGAAAGTATTTCAACATGAACTTTCATTAAGTTTACTGAACTCATACACCAGCCACCAGCAAAGGTCCAAAACGGCCAAGCTTTCAGTCAAAGAGACTGACTGCATCAGGAAGTCAGCATTCACCAAAGAATCCATTTCAGCATTTTTTATGGTTAACTCAGAGAGCAGAAATGAAGACAGTTATCTGAATTGCTTAGAAGGCTCTATTGTTCCCGCTTGCAAAGGATTTTTCCCCAGAACAGAATGGGTGGTGTGTGCAAAGCAAGTGAAAGGTGGGGGAAGGGGGAAAGTCTTGTGGATAAAGAGTGAAACAGAAACACAGTTTTTTAAAGCACAGAAAGAATTGTGGTTTTTTCAAGTGATTTCCTACCTCCCACTGCAAATGAGGCGGGATATTTCTGATCTGAAGCTTCCGACTCCTGAAAATAAATCCAAGAAAATAGTTGGGAAAACAAACAAACAAGAAAAAATAAACAACACAAGACACAGAAAGAAAACATTATTGCAAGATAGACTCTACCTAGTGGGTGTCATACATTCAAGAATCTGTCACAACGAAGAGGGGCAAAACTAAGCACACGGCTCCAAAAAAAGCCAACAGATCGCTGCGAGGGGAATGTCAGGTCAAAACCATTTCAAGTCCAAAAAGAGCTGTTACAGAAATACTTGTTACACATTTGACAGCTGTTACATTTCATGAAGTCCCCACTTTTCTTGGAGACTTTATATTTCAGCTTTAAGGACTTCAATATCTAGTTCTCTGTTATAAATGAGTGCAATAATCCCATGCGCTTGTGCTGGGTTTCCCCTACACACACGTCAAGAATTCATCATTGTTACTTGTTGGTTGGGGGTTTTTTGGGTGTTTTGTTTTTCCATTTACCAAGGAGGTACTTAAGGAGCCTACATTTCAAGGAAGAAAACAAATTCTATATTGTATACATTTGATATCAAGCTTTCCATTAATGTAATACAGACTACTTTCTAATTTCTATGACTAACATTCTCAATCTCTGACCGGGAGAAGGGGGTAAGCATCAGTAAACCCATTGTATTCTCACCCCAAATTTACATCAGTTTTCGCTTATCTGGTAAACAAAACATTCACTTTGAAGTGCTACTGCAAAGCCTGGCAGCATGCTGGCTGCTTTCACAGCCAAGTCCTTTGTCTCCTCCCTTCCCTCAAAGTGAGAGAACAAATAAATGCCAGAGATGCCACAAACCCCTTGGGATTTACAAGAATGTGTAGATTAACACAGTTTCAGCCGAACTCAGGTAAGGCATTCTGCTTGGGTCTGTCTGGCTAGCCTGGGAAGGTCAGGGGAAGAGAGAGGGGACAACACTGAGTAGCCTAGGTTTGAAAGTCTCATCTATATTTTGTTTCACCAAAGCAGCTCAAGTAAGCTTCTTGTGTTCGAACACTCAGTTTTACTTGGTGTTTTAATTGCTCAGGACCAAAACCAATTCACAGTTAAAAGACTTTTTGTAGCAGAAGTTTGTTAGACTTAGGTGGACCAGCAAAACCTTGCAAGAAAACAAAGTTTAGAGACATTCCTGTCCACCAGTAAAATTGAAATCTTTTCTTTTTCCCCACAGATCCTTTTAAAATGCACTCCTTAACACCACCAACCCACCTATGCCTACAGTGAGTTTCACATCGTGAAATGCTCTTCTCACAAGCTTTCTTCAGGGCGCAGCCCAAGCTTACAGCACAAAGCTACCTTGCTCAAAACTTCTCCTCACATGAAGGCATCACCCCCAATGCTACAGTGACCATGGGATCAAGCGGCAGCCCTTCTCCAGAAAAGATCAACAGGTTTCAGCTGTGCAGCATTTCTCAGCTGTTTTGTGGTCATACAAGCAGGCAAGGAAGGGAGAACAAAAAAACCCAAATCACACACAACCTTGTTTAAGCTTTTGTTTCCAAGAGAGCAAAGCAGAAGTCAGGAGCTGCTTCACTGTAAGAGGGGAGTTGGAGAACATTTCCTTGAAGTTTGCAAAGATTTCCTCAAACTGTAATCTCAGCTAGCAATACTGCTACAGAACAATCACCCTAAAGCACTGATACACTGCTCTGAAGTATCGAAACGATCTCACACACAGCAACCTGCAACTGGAAAGCTGGGTCCTAAAGTAGCAGATAAAAAGGGGATGTTCATTCTTCATTAAAAATACTGGGAATCTTTAAAGCAGAAAAATCCCAAACCACAAAATTGGCAGCCAATAGGCTATTGAATGTGCTTCAAACTGTGGCATGCCATTAGTCTCTCACACTTGTAGATTCAAATTAAAATTCATGAGTTTCGTAGCAAGGAGTGCCACTCACAGAAGGACACAAGCACACAACAGCCCAGCCAGCACACCAACAACAGGTCTCACCCCAGCTCCACACCAAGCTAGACAAATGCACACACTGAGCAGTGTGTGTCTGCTAGTGAGGAGAGGGGGAGGAGTCCTTTCCAGAAGCACACATACAAGGTTCACACACAGACACACAACTCCCATCCCACATTTCATTCCAGAAGGATAATCTTTTCTTTTACTTCCCAACACCTGAAAAGCAGGCCAAAAAGAAAAGGAAGAGGGGGAGGAGGCAAGCATTCTCTAACTTGGACAATAAAGGAGATAACATGAGGTTGGAGATGGGTGGGGGTTTTTTTTATTCCCACAACTTACAGGGACTGAAAAGTTTGATGCCAGATGCTGTTTAAAACATTTGTAGCACAGAAATAATTTGAACGTCGTGGGGGGGGTAAGGAGAAGGAAAGCAGAGGGGCAGGGGAAAAATGACACCTTAAAAGTACCATTTCTTCACATTCATAGAGCCAAAGGAAATGGCAAGCCAAGTACAAAACGGGTACAGCCCTGCTGTGCACCTCATTTTACGGCAATAGTGAGGCAGCTTTAGTACAGAACTGAAAGGTAGCTTCAAAGTGACAAAAAATAGCCATGTGAACCATTTAATTCGAAACTATTTACACCTTCATCAGTTGCTTGGCTACACTAAGTAATTATAATTTGTCACCTAATGCATGAGGTTAAAGCCTTATGGAAAAAAAAATTGCACATGCATCAACGTTATTTCTGTACAATTAGCAATAAGGGGAAATGAACAAAGCTTTGCAGGACCAAGAGAGGAATCTCACACAACCAGTGCAAGATAAAAGATTACAAGCACTGCAAGATTTCTCCATTTCAATCACTATCAGCTTCTATCTTCATATATATAAACAAACTAATGTAAACTTATTGCTTAAAATTACCCAAAACTACACAAATCTGGTAATCCCTTTCCCCACACACAGAAAGGATAGAAATAATGGAGGTGGCTCTGTGTGGCCGGGACAAGAAGGAGCACTGAACTAGCAGCAAGCAAATGTAGCCCGAATCCTCCACAAGCTGCAATACCTGCACAGCTCCTGCTTGGAGAGACAGCTTTGGCAGCTCCTCGCGGCAGGGTGGCACTAGCAATTCACCATCACCTCTGTGTGCAGGGAACCAGCTCTCAACTTCAAGAAAAATCCGAGACCGAATACAAACATATAGCAAAGACTAAGGGACAAAGCTGTGCCTGACTGCATTTCAAGGAGCGACAATAGCTTCCATGAGGAAGGGTTCTGACTTCAGAAAGTGCCTTTTTGTGCAGAAACAAAATTCTACACAACAGATGTGGAAACTATAGCAGCAGCATCTTGGAAATTCTCTTCTCAGACAATGTCAGCTCTTTTAGGATGCTTTTTGTCTTCCTCATAACCCTAATTTCCTTCCAAGTACAGTATATACAAAGCTCCTGTTGCTGTCACCTCTCAGGCAGCATAAACCTACAGGGGTTTGTTTTACCTTTAAGTAATATAAAGTTTTGTTACTCTACAAGTACTTGCATTCATACCAAGTATGCAAGGCAAGAAATAGTCCTGAAAAATCCTACCAACATGTTTTATTACACCAGTTTCAGCTAGTCTTAATAAAACCTTAGTAAACATTGCCAGCATATCTCATCAGTGTGACTCATGTAAGCCTTGTGTATGCACTTTTTCCAGTTTAAGCAGAGTTCTTAATTCATTTCTTACATTCTGAATAGGCAATGCAAATAGATGTCAACTGAAAAAAAAGAGAGTTTGGGTAGATTAAGTTTGTGCTCTGTATCATAAGAAGGCTTTTGAAAGCTCTAGTTCACAGCATGTGAACAGGTATTCCCACTTGTTTCTCTTTTTCAAAGACATTCAAAACACCTTTAATTGGGCAAGAAGAAAGACTTGCTAGTTTCTATGTAAGGTTAGTCCATAAGCACTTATTTGGCAATGTTTTTTCTTAAGAGGAATTTTACACATTCTAATCCTCAATTCCAGGGATTATGCAAGTAACTAGGTTCAGTTACTTCAAGCCATGCTGATGACTGTCACCATATTTATTCTGGGGATGTTGAGGCATGAAGCCTTATACTTGGCAGACATGAACACCTCTGCAACACAAAACAGGTAAGACAGAAAAGATCACTGGGCAAGGAAGCAACATACTTGTGCTACATGTGTGTACTGAGACAGAAAGGGTAAAGTACCACTAAAATGGACAATTCACTATAAGTCAGCTTGGTGATCTGAAGGAGTAATCTCTCCTATGTAAACAGAGCACACACATGGGGACAGCAGGTGGTCCCAACCCACAAGAACCCTCCACACATGAAACTGTACTAAACATGTCATAGGGAAAATGTGGTGGGAAGAGGAAGGAAAAAAACCAATTTCAGGATCCTCTGTGCATTCTTCTCTCTTTGCCCTCCCTCTACAATTTTGTTTTTCTTCAACCTATCAAAATCCTCCCGAGTTAAAAAGGTATCAGAAATTGTTGGGGGTTGCATCCTTGCATTACATAAAGTCTCAGTATACATTTTAACTAATAGAGTTTCATTGTCTGCACCTCCCCTAATGGACAAATTGGAGGAAAAAAAACACCCCATGCCCCCACAGGATAAACAATTAGAAGGCACAGAGTTACAAAGTATATCTTGATTTTGCTGGCAGTTGTGATTATTTTGTATCTCTCAGGTGTGTCACAATTCCACTGTTTCAGAGCTGACCGCACACAGAAGTATCAAAGCGACTGCGCTTCCGCACTGTTGTTATACCCACACTCTTAACAGACCCTTCTCACCATCCTCCCTTTCCTCAGAGACCTGCTACCTCCTGTTCCTTAATTCTCAACAATAACACCATCTAACAGTGCCTTATTTCAGCAGCCATAGGAGCTATGCACAACATTCACGCCTTAAACCCACACAGTGCAAACCTGCTCCTCTTAAGCAGGACTCTATGGGAGAAGAGTTAAATGTGTTTCAAAGGAGATCAAGTGAACATCAACAATGTTAGTCCATTCAATTGTTTGAACTCAATACCTATGGGATAGAAAGCAAATGGTCTGTCTTTTCCACTCTTAGGATCACGCAAAGGGCAAGAGCTTATTCATTTCATGCATTCTAGGTAGGCACTGCTGTACTGGTTACCTGGAACAGGTCTTGGCGCCTGGTACCACCACCACAATGCAGAGAATGCCAGTACCCACCATCAGAGTGCTGTTACTTCTCAGGGCTGCCTCCAAGCTGCACTACCAGCTATGTGTCATGTCCCTGCAAATCCACTCGCTGAAACAACCCTTTTGCTCCCTGAGCTCCAAAGAGCTGTGTGAAGACTAAACCCATCGCCTCTCAAGCTTTCTTCACAAATTTAAACAGATGAGGATGAAATATTTTTTTTTTATATATATATATATATATATGTAAAATCAGCACTGCCACCAAAACCCACATACAACCAAAATACAACACATCCCACCACACAACTGAAAACCTGCTATGGACTGTGGCAAATGCCACTGGGTAAGAAACAACTTCAGTGTAAAAGAAGTCCTGACATGAGCAGCCATAGAAGCAGAGTTAGCAACTGCTGTAGCCAAACGTAAAGCTGATGGCAATCAACTGAACTTATAGGGGGGAAAGGTGTCTTATTGTTCATTCTGCAGCCAACAAAATCAAAACAGGCAAGGAAAAAAAAAATCAACAAAAAAATGCTTCCCACACATGGAGTTTATTAACTCCTCCCCCTAAGGTTGCTTCAAGAAGCTGATGCTTGATCACAACAGAATGAATCAGTGTTTTTAAATGTTCCTCTGGTGGGAAGGGGATTTAAAAAGGCAAACAGGTTTACAGAATGAAACACAATTATGAACCCTCAACTCATATTCATGTATTTGAGGTAAAAAAAAAAATGAACCTTTCTTTTTTATAGTTAGAAAGCAAGGGAGGAGGTTTTTTGTTTGCTTCATGGCAAATTAGATAGTGATGCCAACTAAGCCACTGGAGTGGCTTGGTCTGTAAGAGGTGCCCCAGTCTCTGCCTGCCACCTGACTTCACCCTGAAGCTCCATGAATATAAGCAATCTTTTCAGCTTTCAAGTTATTACTGAAAGCATCTAATGAATGGAAATAAGTTCACCCAAATGAAAGCTTTTTGAACACTTAGTAAGCCGTGTTTTGATAACGTTTTCTAGGTATGTACACACACAATTAAATATATATCCATTTGCTTATTCCTAACAAGTAGTTCTGACAAATACAAAAGCAAGAGGTCACACTCCCTATCAACAAAGAAAGTATACTGAATTTGTTTAAAAACACACTCAGGTTTCATTCAGTGAAAGAGAGGAAGGCATATCACTTCTATTAAGAGATAATTAATTTCTAGTCTATATTACAAGGCATATTGATGACAGTAACTGTATTATCAAATCAAGCCATTAGCTTGTGAACCAAAGAGTTCATCTTCATTCCTTATCTACAAGAAGGAAGGAGAATGGTTTCAAATACTGACTTGTTAACAAATATCACCATTTCTTATTTTGACATGCTGATCTGGACAGGAGAAGGCTTGAAGAGGAAACATTACCGCTCCGATTTCAGACCCAGTTCAGCAATTCAAGCAAAGCTTAGCTAGTCACAGACAAACCGCAGCAATACTCCTCCTTGTGTTGCCTCATCATTTGATCCCAAACCTGGATTTAGGAACACTCTGTGCTACCACTCAGAATAAGGATTTTCCATAAAATTTGGGCAAAGACAGTTTTCCCTCAAAGCTCATTCACGATATAATTAACGCTTGGCTCCCAACTACACTTTTGCCTTTTCATCTTGCACACGCAACCCAAAGTAGCTGCTTTGGAGAGGTGTGTTAACTCAGCATTCAAGATGAAAATCTGGCTCTTGGGTTACCTCACAGATCCCTCTGAGCTGATGATCAGGTTTCCTACTGGTGCCTGTAAAACACCACATCTGCTTGTTACCTTCCACCGGGACAAACAATCAGGAAGCTGTCTGCGGGGCCAGTACACACCACACAGCTCTGCTCCCTTAAGCCACCAGCCATACAACTGGGCACAGGGGCTGTGTTCTCCTAGCAGGATAGACTCAAATGCTTCAAAAGTGACTGGATATTTGCGGACAGGATATGACAGCTCAAGAAGCAAAACCAGAAGATTTATAGTGGCACAACCAGTTACATCATACAAAATAGGTACCATCAACCAATGTACGCCTGACAGTAATGCTGATGTTTATGTAGATTACCTGCATAGTAGGCTTTCACCTACAAGCATTTGCTTCAGGATTTCGTCCTGACAATTCTTCACATCACTTGTTAGACTAAAAGCTTATCCTTGTTATTTGTAAATTCCCTTGAGTGTTCTATAGAGACACATTGAGGAGAAAATTCAAAGATTCTGCTATTACCATATTAATGTCAAACTCATAATTCAAATAACTTTAATTTTCTAGGTGTTGTTAATGAGAGAAATCTGTTCAGATTCAGATTTTTTTTCTGTAATTAAAGAATTAAGTACTGCATTAAATTGAAATGGGAAGTTCCAGTATCCTTTAGGAAAATGGGCTCCCATCTACCTTTGTGGCTTCTGACATTTCAGATCTGTTGTCTTCTCCCAGGATGAAACTTTGGAGAAGCTGAAATGGAGGGGCAGGGGGGTTGTTTGGGTTAGGTTTAGGTTTTTCTTTTCTTTCACTGCTTTTTGGGAGATAGTTGATTTTTTTTCCCTACATGTCACAGTTTCTCTTTCCCTCCCCCTCAGAGCAGAGGTCTCTATTCCTTAAACAACTGGAGTACTTAGCTGATGTTGTTGACCAAAGGTTTTACAGCTATGGCCAGTTGTCATTGATTCTGCCATCCCATCACTAACTTGGACCTAAATGAAAACACTCAAGAGACATGAAATGCTGAAAATAACATCTTCAGATGCAAAAATGCTTCCAAATATAAAGAAATGTGTTTATTTCAAATCTTAACTGGTATGAACTAGTAATCCCCTAAGGAAGGGGCAGTACTCATCACCTTTCTCCTCCTCACCCTTCCTTTCCTTCAGCCACCAAAGTAGCTAAAGGCTTCTTCTGTCCCTTCACCTGTTTTTACAGTGTCCACAGGGACTGCCACTTGAAGTAGTCAATATTTCCCTTATGAACTGTGAAGTTTTACATCAGCTGTAAGGAGCAGCTCTAGACTGAATCTTGCCCCTGCAATACATGGCCAAGTTAGGGGCTGGAGAGCTCTACATAGGAAGTGAAGGAATTTTCAAATTCTCAGTGAATTCAGCTCCTTTTAAAGGACCCAAGCAAGAGAAAGAAATGGAGTAGGACACTTCAGTGCATTTTCTGAATTAAAAAATCCTGAGAAGTTATAGAAGTCATACTTTGTTCCATGAAGGAGCTGCTGTATATACCCTCACAGTGCTTATCTTGCATGTCTTCCCCACTACCATCTCTTACTCCACAGAATTTTGCACACCAGTTAGATGGAAACAAGCAACACAGATAATATGTACAGTGTAAAAGTCTGGCATGGTTTTTTGGTCCAGGAGGTGTGACACCATATTAGATCTTGTCTCAAAAATCGTTCATTGGTTCACCCTTCTCAGATGGAGATACCTACCTGAAATTAGCAGCATTCAGACAAACCCAGCTGCCACCCCACAGCTGAGACCAACTTCCTCAACCATGAGCCTGCTTGCAGAGATCAGAAATGCTTTCCAGATTCCTTAGGTCACAGCTATAGGCAGGGATTCTAATCTGGTTTGGTCTCCTTATGATCAGGCTCAAGTGAAACTGAGGTTTTTAATACTCAGTGTAAATTCGCTGTGTGCTCCAGATGAACCAATCAAATTCAGTTCAAGTTTTTTGGGGGGCAGAGGGAGAGCAAAACAAGGCTTGAAGTTAAAACAGTGAGTTGTTCATCTATACACTCACAGCAGGTAGCTGCAAGAAACCCAAGCTGAGAGAGCAGGAACTTCTGTTTGTTACCTTTTTTTGCCATTAAGTATCCGATTTAAACCTTTCTTATTGCGAGCCAGCTAATTTAGAGATGAAGTGAACAAGGTGTTGGGGTAGTTGAGGGACCCATCCTAGCACTTAACATCTCTGCTGCCTTGCTGTTTCACCCCACACAGACTATTTGAATAAAAGCCTGTTTCCTGCCTCTCTTGGGCTACTTCACAAAAAACAACCCCAAACACCCACGACACACACATCAAAACTACCAGACCAAAACACCCAACCCACAAATTAATGTCCAATTCCTAAAATTATCTCAGAAAATAAAGGTTCCTGTGGGGTCTGAGAAACGGAAACACACTGCAACACTCACGCTGCTGAAAACACCATCTATCTACTGTAACCAGGACAAATGAAAGCCCTGCTCAGTCTGATTGTGTGTGTGAACTTCAGCTAACAGACAGGCTCGCTGGCAATTTCAAGTCTCTTCCATGATACAAAAGGGTATTAATAAGGGTAAACAACTTCGTTCAGGCAACTGTCTATATACTATATAAAAATATGAATGAAGTCCTAGTGCTTAAAAGAACAAAATAAACTGAAAGCAGAGCTCACAGGACCACAGAGGAAACCAACATTTTCAAGGGTACAGCCCCATTTCAGGCACTTTCTGGGGTTTAAAGCCACTTGACAAACACAGTGTGTGTGTGTGTGTGTGCATGCACATACATGTATGGCTCTCACTCTGCATCCACCCTGCCTGAAACTTCCATTTTCTATTGTTTCTTTCATAAATATGTATATTGCTCAACTTTGCAAGAGGACAGCTCTATACTGACATAACTGAGCATTTAAAAGATATACAATGCTCATCTCATGTTCTAGCAAAGCCTAACAGATACCTTCAGTTAGCCTGCACGTGTGGTTGTGGTTTCATTTAATTAAGAATAACAACAATATTCACATTACTACTCTCAATCTCAAGACAAACCAAGAAACGTTTTTAAAGCACTGGCAAGGTAAATATCTTCTTTCACATCTTCTAGACCACACTAACAGGAATAGATTGAGGAGAATACTTCCCCAGTTTTACAACAAGACAAATGTGAACTTATTGTAGATTTCCTATTACATTGTTTAAAAATACACTTCTGCCATCTCAAAGGACTCAGGAGAATAAAGCTTATTCATATAGATTTAAGAAATAAAAACTGGCTTTTGAGGTATGAACTGATGACCACGACAGCTAAGACTGCACAGATACCAAATCTCACTTTGATTCCCTAGGAGTTATTTTACTAATACACTTTTCTGAACTAATTGAATACCAGCAAGAAATATCACTTAAGTGCTGGCCCTTACTAATGGTAATTCCACATAGTCTTAAACTGATTAAGTAACCTAAAGCAGATGAGATCTAACATCTAACTGGAGGCTAGAATGTGTGGGTTTTGCATTATCACCACCAAATAATTCCTCTTCCTTTCTCTCACCCTATCAAACCCTGAAAATCACTGAAAGTGACCGCTCTGCCTTTCGGCTTTGTCCTTTTTTTGCCATCACCAGACGCAGTATTTTAAGCCACTGCTTTTTCCACTCTTACATTACTTGCTAAAAGCAAAAAGTCAGGGCTTATGGTTTTCAGACATTATTGCAATTTCTATTAAGTAATTTTCCCTGAAGAGTTCTCCCCCAGAATAAATTCCTGTTAAACAACAACAAAAATGCGGACAAAGTAACATTGAATAAAGTTTCATACCTGTACTCACAGTAAAAGTTTGTTATTTAGAACTGTGTGCTCTCCCCCCCATCACCCAAAGCATACTCTCCAAGTGTAAAATGCAGCACCTTTCAGTTAGGATGTGGACTTAGACATTATACACACTTTGCACATCCATGCCATATTTTCTACATTAAGTTTTTACCTACAGTCAGCCAACTGGGGAAAAAAAAGTAACTTTGATTAAGACATTTTAGGAACTTCAATTTATTAAGTATCATCAATCATGCAAAGCTTCCTATACTCTACAAAGCTTATTTTCTCCTTTCATTTTACAGGGCAATAACTCTGGTGAGGCTGAGTACATCTACACTAGTGAATCCACATTCACAGTACGGATTTTGTACTGGCATAGTTAAAAGCATAGCATAACTTGAGCATAAAAAAGAGTTTTCCACAATTGCTTATATTTACTCAAATGAAATCTATAATTACCCCTCATTAAACTTCATTTTTAAGCATTATCAAAGCAATCCTCTCTGCTTTTGTCATAGCAGCTTGGATTCGTGCACACAGGCTTACCACAGTATGATATAGGAAGGCAACCCGTGAGCTTTCACACCATGCCTTGGTGAAAGCCTTGGAGTATCATTTTGTTCTGTTCAACTGGAAAACTCAACACCTAAAAATTAATTATCCTATCTGAAATTATGCAACATTTTTATTTCACAGTTCTTTCTCAAAGGCAAGTTCTGTTGAAAAATCACTTGTACTTCAGAGGTGTAAGTGTATTCTCTTCAGTAACCTTTACAGTTAACATTTAATAACTTCCCCCCACTTTCAAAATACTATAAAAAGAAAAAAAAAAAGGAGTCAGGACTTTAAGAGGTGACCTATAAAGCAATTATAGGATAGCCATTACCACCTTTTAAATAACTGCATTATTTTCCACTTCCTTTTTCACAGAAAGCATAGAATAGTATGCATATTTTGGACACAGGCTTTCCCACCATCACTCTAGATTTAAACACTGCTACAACCAGAACCAAAAAGGGGGGGGAATTTCACATTTCTACACTGAAAACCACACTTTGCAGAGGGTGGCATTGAGCAGTTACACTAATTCACTTTGTATTAAATCAAGCAAAACTGTAAATTTTAATGAGTTAATTTCAAAGCAGAGAAAAGGCCTATATTGTGCCATAACAAGCCAGCTAAATCATAAGTGGGATTTACAAGTCAATTATCATTAACAGCAAGGTTATTCACATTGAGTTTTCAAATGCATAACATTTTGCTAGATGTTTAAACCAAGATTAGGAACAAAGTTCACGTGCACGGGGATGGTAATTTTGACCAAGTTTAACAAATTATTTAGCAGTTAATTACTTCAAATGTAGTTTGTATACAGATGTGCAAGCTTATTGTCACACCAAGGCAGTAATTACTAGCTTCTTTTCACAATCATACAGTACTGATTTGTTAGAGATACCTAAACTAGGTGTACCTGCCCCACGAGTAGATCAAGATGCTTTCAGCTGAGAGCGCAGCTTAGCATCATTTAAATAAGCCTTTCAAAGCTTTGAAATTCAGCAGTTCCATCTGTACATAGATATGCTCAACAATTGAGGATTCAAGAACATATTAAAGAAATAAAGAGCAGGAAACAGCTGAAGATACCAATTTTTTTTAAATCAGCATAAGCAAGGCTATGATGTTACAAGATAAGTAAATACTCAAACACAGAAAGAAAGCATCCTTCTGATAATTTTCTGCTAAGTTCCCTGTTCCTATGTCTCCTTCACTCACCTCCCCCACTCCCCGCCCCCAGTCACCTCCCAAGAATTCAGCTCAAAACCATGCCCGTATCAGCTTAGTGGCTAGTACTGGACAATACAATGAGACAGCTACCAGTAATAACCAGAAACGGAGCTTCCAAATGCCTGGAAACAAAGCAAGCACTCCCTCCCTCTCCTCCCCCAAACCTCAAAGACATGCTTTAATAGTTTGTAACCACACGCACGTTATCCACAGAGTGCAAGGAAAGTTCACGGAGCTGGATGTCAGAGGGACAAGAAACAGGTCAGGGCACCTGCTCAGCCCCCCAGCCCTAAACCAGGCAAACCTCTCCTCATCTAGCCTAAGTCTTACCAGGAACTACACACATCACAACCATCTCCCAAAAAAAACAATCACTCCTTAAACATCATTTCTTCCTCAGAAAGTTGCAGAGCTTCATCATGGTGAGACATGCCTTCAGTTGTGGGCTGACTTTTCCATTGCCTTTTTCTCCCCTTGTTTCCCCACTTGTTTTTTTTTCAAACACCCAGCGACCCAAGTCAGAACTACAGCAAAGAGGCATTCAGGAAAAGAGTCTCGCATGTGGTTTCTACCAGCACTCTACAGCTAAGAAGTGAATACAGCTTGAAGTTCCATTTGAAAAGCCATTTTGAAGAGGCACTGTGCAAAACACAGCCCTGCGGTACAGCAGGGGACTGACATAAGCACACGTGCAGCGCTGGAGCTGTGCTGTCCTCCACGCATTCAGAAGTAGCAGCATTTTTATATTAAGATGGACTTAACCCAACACAGCCCAAACCAGTAACAGTCATTGTAAGTGAACTGTGTGGATAAGGCATTATGAGCAAAAGGGTCAGGAAGAAAAACCACGTACAACAGCTTATTATTTGCCACAAGGGCCAACCACAAGTGAATGCTGTTTTGTGATTTGACTGAAGCTAGTCAGACATGTAGGTAAAACAACTTTTAACTCAATTTAAAAGCTTGAAGGGCTATAGTGATAAATCTTCTAAATCTTTCCCCAAGTTTACTGTCAAGGAGTAATGGGTGGCTTCAACTTGATATAGGTTAAGCACATGCTACAGACCTGAAGAGATAATTTTGCCCGTGATTTGAGTTGAATTGAACTGTCATCAAGCCCTGTTGTACAAAGGGTGTGTACTCCACAACTTCAGTTAAAAATTCACAATTCTACGTTAAATGCAAAATTTGGGGTATATTAACATGTCAACAGATACCTCACATTTAAGAGAGTAGCTAGGGTTGAATGAAGGGATAGAAATCACACTATTTATAAACCTTCTAACTGCATAACAGGAAAAAAATGAAAACTCCTTACTAGAGGTACACAACTTACTCTATGCAAGCACATCCTTAATGGAAATGAAATAAGCAGCAACCAAGCCAGTGGACAAATAGAATAGGACATCATCATTTGTTATTAGGACTCAGACAACAACTCAGGACTCAAACTCAGTATTTAATAAATAAATGGTCACCTACTTTTTGACAATTACAACTTCGTGGTGTGTTTTGGTGTTGATTTTGGGGTGAGAAGAAGGTGTTGTGGTTTTTGTTTGTTTATAGGAAAACTAGTTTAATAGAATAATCATCCTGATATATGGCTAATACTGGTTTATCTGAAGGTGTAAGAACAATTTTACACTACTAGCACTGTGCACCAGCATTAAAGTCCAAAAAAAAAAATCATGGTGAATACACAGCTTTATTTTAAATCTCTACTCTGAGTTTTAGAGCTGTCAATTTCTTGTGTATTTTGTACAGGTTATTAGAAACTACTAAAATACTTGTGCATCGCCATAGAATCCTTCAGTTCCTTCATTAAGTATGCATAGATCTACAGACTACATTTTAAACTAAGTGCTTACCACCTCTTAGTATGCATTTGAAATAGAAGAACATCTGGATTGGTAGACAGTTCTAAATGCCTACCATTCTGAGAAGTTGCACATTCCTTTACAGTATACTACATTAAATGTTTTGGTGCAGGTGCAGAGTTCATACAGTCGGGTAGCAAACAAGCATTGAGGTACTCCAGGACTTGTTACAGGCAAAAGGAGCATTGCCTGGTTAGCAACAACAGTTTTTAACTCTGACACCAAGTTATGCTGCTGCCCCCAACACCTAGAACTTGCTTAAATAACCAAACTTCTATTAACATGAAGCTTATCCTGCAATAACTCTCAGTGTTAATCAGCACCAGCATCTGCTGTGATCAATACCACTAAAAGACACTTAGCATTGAATCCCTCTCACTTGACCCTGGCAAATAGCTCCCTCTGCACACCAGAACGTTGGATTTCCACAAAGAATGATGTGGTTTATTCAGGGTTCCAGTTCTCTTGATAAGAAGGACCCATGTGCTCTTTACAGCACAGCAGTACACACCTATTACAGACCAGCCCCTTGATGGAGAGGGGAACCCGCACAAGCTAGTATGCAATTAGCAAACCAAGATGACAAATTATTTCAAAATTAGGACTAATATTCCAAGATGGACAAATAATTATTTTCCCACTTGAGGCTGCCACAAAACTTTCACTGGAAAATCATTTAAAGCACGTTCATCAGAATTTTAATTGACATCAGGAAAAGGACAACACATGGTTCACATAAGTGTAGGCTGTTATCTTGGATTAAAACACTACCTAAATTCCTCAAACATCCTACATATAATATTATTCAAAGTACAGTCTTAAAGAGGCATTGCTTTGAAATTTTTACTCTAGATGTAGATCTTCCACAGTGACCAGGAAGCCACCACCACGCAGAGAATATCCTTTACATGTACAAACCAAACGATTCACTACCACCAAAAACGCATTTCTGGATGATCTGTTCTGTAACTGTTATTTAATAAATAACTAGAAAAGCAAGCAAGCAAAGTGGTGTCTTTTGCCTTTGATAAATGACACACACATTTCCCCTGCCAAAGCTAGAGCAGTTTTGCAAACTCTGTTTCCCAAGAGCCTCCCCGCAGCACACCAAGGACTTCCTCCAAGGGCAGGGGAGGAAGGGGCAAAGAGCACGCAGAATCAGGCCCCAGAATGAAAGGCTTCGTGAAGCAACTGAACAGAACAGCTCACTCGATGGGTGGTTTTTCACCCCCACCTTCTCACAGCTAGCCCTCCTGCCCTGCCAATTCCTAGAAAATTAGAGTCCCACCGTGATCCACACATGGATAACTCCAAATCCTAGCACAAGTTTTTATTACTTCATCCCTAACCGCTACTTAAGATGAACTTCCAGGAAAATAATTGAAAACCCAAATAAATTAAAAATTTCTGCTGGAAGTAAAAAAGAAAGAAATCTTGTTGACACAGACCACAGTTCCCCCTATCTGGAATTTTGATTTCTGCACTACAACATTTAAGGCTTTGTTAGAGTGAAGCAAACTCGGGTTTTTGAGGAAAAAGAAACAAAACCCAAACCTACAGGCTCTGTAGGTTTTGCATTTAAAAAAAAGAAAAATAAATCAATCAATTCACCAAAACAATAAAGCACTGCTCTTTTCACAAAGGAGGAAAAATGCATGACACATGGAGGAGACTACATATTTTAAAATAGCGTTCCTAAAGTTCAGCTGAGCATGAAAGTTAATCTTTCAAAAGTGAACATTCAGCTCCAGTTGTGTTCAAGTGTACTAGCACTGGGGGGGGGGGGGAAGGGAAATATATATATATATATATAAAAGAAAAAACACCCAACCTTTCTATTTTTATACATTCTCCATGTATTTTTAGCTGGTCTCCTCTTGAATGGCAAATTATTTTATGGTAACAATCTTTTAAAGTATGTGTGTATGCGCACACTTTGAAACGCTTCTCTGCGTTATTTCTCAGAGTGGAGCTACACAACTATACCAAAAACACCTAAAATGGAGTAAGGCCCTTCCCAGATGAAGGCTTCTCATTTCAAGACAGCTTTGTTTCAATATTTAGTTCCATGCCCAAGGGGAGTCATTTCCCTCTGATTCTTTGTCATCTGTGCTCTTATCCAAATTTTCACTTCATTCGAAACACAGGATGTCCCATTTTACCTGTTAAAGGCAGTCTTCCATCTAGATTTGTACAAGGACAGTTTTAGTTGGTTCTAATTCTGCTGCACCATGAAGAGAAGGGCAACAAGGGAAGCACATTGATGATAAAGTTACGTTGCACGGGAGAGAGTTTTTATACTATGGGTTGCTCTTATGCCTCCTGCCATGATAATACACTTCAGCAAAAGGACAATCAATATTATCATCTAATAGAATTGCCCATTTTTAAGTGCCATACTTGCAGATTTAAGAGAAAAAAAAAAGGAAAACACCACCTTTTTTTGGCTCCACTATTTTGTTGCCATTACACATACAGTATTTTAACTTTTACCCTATCATTGACCCTTGTAATATACTTTATTTGCTCAGTAACCAACTACAAACATCAAGACCTTCTTCGTTAGACGTATGCATCTTTCAACACACTCACAAAACAAATACTGCAGGTTTGAAAAGAAGAAAACCCAAGAGATAATACAATAATATATATTTTTTTTTTCTTGTCATCTAGAACTTGCCCAAATGCTCAGGAGCTCTTTCTCCCATACAAAAGCTCTTCTATGGCAAATTATTTGCTCCACGTGGTGAGGAAGCAAAACTACCGCTGAAGTATCCACACAAATAAACATCCCCGGAGAGGCTGGGCAGCACCAGTAAGCACTGGGCTTACTGATGCCCCCAGCACACCTTAAACCCAGATTCCCATGGAGATTTAGGGTGGCACGCTCTACAGTGTTTTATATGTACAGCAAGCATAACAGTCATACAGCAAAGATACAGGATGGAAAGGAATTCAAGTGCATGCACTTGGCATGCCCAGGAGAGGAAAAAAAAAGTATGGAAGCCTCAGACTAAAACTATCAAATACCACACAAGTATTTCTGGTAACAATATCACATTTTCTAGATGAACTACAGAAAAGCTGTCATTTTATCGCCACTTTCAGCAGTAACTAGCATATACCTCAATGTATAATACTATACTTTGCATCACTTGAGATAGAGAATGCACTGACATGGAGATACACACTTTGCATATGAAAACAAAATGAGAACATGCATTAAAAGAGAATCACATTAAAGCCCTCTGGAAGTACATAAAGCACCTCAGTGTTGCTAAGTGCATAAGTCCTACTCAAACTTTTTCCACCTATTCCTCTTCCTCTAGAAAGCAAGAAATATTATCCTCCTCAGATTTTACAGCATTTAATTTTTGCACTCCTTCTCCAACTATTTACTCACTCCGAATAACAAAACGCCAAGAATAAATAAGAAGGGGGAAAAAAAAGGCACCACATCAATATTGCCTTGTGCTTGTCTCAATGGGCTCATGCGAGGATGAAAACACCAGAAAGTCTTCAACTGTGACCCATGGCACTATGTATTTGTTACCAAAAATCTCAGGAGGATAAAATCCTAGAAGCTAGGATGACATTAAGGAGAGGAACAGGTTTGAGGAGCAAAGAATCTATGTTGTGAGGTTCCCTGAAGAGCCAGCCCTGTCCATCATGAAGTATAAGGTGTATTTTAATTCTTCCTAGGTCTCTCTCTCATGGCTAGTGTAGGAAGCTTCACGTTTTCTGTTAAGATGGCAAAATCCCAGCCCATTTAAGAATCTTCCAGGTCAAAACTAAGTATTTGAAGTCTACCCAATAACTCACCAGAAGCCACAAGAGACTCTGGCACTGTAGAGTCCTATGCTCCGCGCTTAAAAGAGCAACTGAAATGAACAGTCCCATTTCACAAAGACACCACCTTCAAGGTCTCAAAACCAGGGAAAATGTTATTACCCCATGCTTCAGGGAGAAAAAAAAAATAAAATAGGAGAAATAAACAATTTTGAACATTTCCTGATTCTATTTTACCATCCTTGAATTACACTTCCAAAACCTCATTTTTTTCACTCCGTTCTTTCAAAGTCTGCCATATCTACAAAAACCATAATGTCTGTTATGAGTATGCTTTCAGGGTTCCTCCCTTTAAGGGAAAGAAGCAAAAAAGAAAGCAGGATCATGCAGTTACAGGGGTATTTCATGCAGTCTGGCTTATTGTTTTTAAACTGCAACCAAAAAAAGAAGGATTTTTTAAAATTAGCATTCAAATGGCATGAGTTATAAAAATTAAACTTCCAGCAACCTACCAGTTGCCACAGTGACTTCTTGTCTGTATAGGAATCACCTCAGCTATCCACTTTTGTTGCCACTCTAATTGTAAGCTTTCAAAGATTATTAAAAATAATGTTAAACAAATAATAATTTCCTGTTCTCATCTGCAAAAAATAAGTGTGGAAACAGAGTGAACCCCCAGAGCTACACAGTGTTTCAGCCTGTCGCTCTCTAAAGCATTCCAGTTTGGACCCAGGTGTAGTTCGCCACCTCTTCCCACAGAAGAGCACAAATTCAGCTAATAAACAGCATATTTTATATCATGTTCTCATACACTCAGCATGATTCGCTGTTAGATATTTGCAGAAGCAAAACTGAAGATCAATGCCACAACTTTTGTGACTCATTTAGTGGCCATCGTAGCCACTACCCACACTTTAGCCTTCTGAAGCTATTTCCCAACATCTCATTATACTGAAAATTAGCAACACAATCCAAAGCCCATCCAACAGAGTGAGGTTTGTCTCTGGAACGGATAGGGATGCATAAAGCAATTCGAGCCCGTTTTCCCCCAAATCAGCCTTCAGGTACTTCAGCATTAGAGGTGAAGCACAGCGGCCAGGCCATTCCCCTCCCCGTAGCACAGCTCATTAAAAGGCAGTGCTACCTACAAGTACATCTTCACTACCCTCTTCTGCTCCTCTCCCAAATAAACCCTCTAGAAGAGATAACAGTGAATTTCTTCTCCTAAAAAAAGGAGCACTCAAGGTATGTGTAGGGGAGAAATTAACCTATTAATTGGAGAAGTACCTCATCATTACCACAAATCAGTTATTGTGAGCATTTTAGGCACCTGAGGGCCCCAGGAGTGGGCGTGATGGACCAGATTTGGGTGGAAAGCCCACCTGAGCACAAGAGCCAGAGCTAAGGAGGCTGCACCAGGCACAGCCCCAGGTGCCCAGAGTTAACGCCTGCCCGCCCTCCCCCCTCAGTACGCACAAGTGACATCAGGGCCATTTGAATAATCAGATTGCAGCATGCTTCGCCTTGCAAGATACCAGCTGCTCTTGGATTGCTGCAAGGTAGTACCCAAAGCCTTGCACCACAAGTTTCATGGGCACAGGCACACATACACGAGGGGCTGCCACCATCCCCTTCCAGCATTGCTGCTTTGCAAAAAAAACACCCATCCAAGCAATGATCACAACTAGGAGTCCCCTGCCTTCCCTTGCAGTGTGTGACTAGCAGCCAGAATTATTACAGTGTCTTCTCCAACTTTTGCATGAAGTGACCTAAACCATTAAATATTGCAGTAGCCTTCTTCCACACCAAGGGGTCTGAATGCAGAAATGCTGCATTCCTTTGGCATTCTCTTGAGATTTCAATAGCAAGTCAGGAATCTAGTCCAAGCTTATTAAACACTTTGCACCTCCCCCAAAACAATTCCCCACCCTTCCATCAAGGAAATCTTGACCATGCCCCTCCTTTCAACCACAGTATATCCCCTTGTCTGTTTTTAAGCACTTCCAGGGAGGAGGGGTGGGAGGAAGCCACACAGAAGGCCCTCTCCCTTCTTCCACAGCAGGTAAGAAGGTAATTTTGCAAACCTGGGTGTGCCCATTTCAAATCTGAAGATCCAGCAAGGGCTGGAATGCGGTGACTGCTGGGCACAAGAATTTCATCCTGAATAACAAGCCATGCACAATCCACTGTCTTCTAGATTCAGCTCAACTTTATGGAAACCCTAGCTGACACCACCTCTTGACCTTCCTTTATGTGATGAGGATATGGATTACCAAACCCTTACCCTTTCCTCCCATGCACCTCAGGCACCTCCGGAGAAAGAAAGCCACAAACTACCTTTGCAAGTGATAATATGCACACTGTGCTGGGGGTAAATAAAAAACACAATCGTATTTAAGGAGGTTGAAACGAGGGGAGCCAGGACTCTGCATGAAGCAGTCTCAAGCAGCAGAGGTCAATACAATGTATCGAATCATTTCAGTGCGCTACAAAACAACTTCTGCTCTTATGAAGTAATCATTTGACCAACCTATTAATCGTACACTCATGCTGACAGATGGACTTGACACATTCACTTTTGGGGTTTTTTCCTTTTAATGGCATGGCTTCTCTAACCCTATCTCGCAAGCTGGAGCACACAGGCCTCTCTGGAAGCTCTCCCCAGCCATCTCACTGGGTGGGCCTGGTGAGCAACACATCCCCCACACACACCCTGGCTGCATCTGCACCTTTCCCTTGTGTGGAAAGGACACAAAGACTTAAAGTAAGTTACTTTGAAAGCGCCTTAATAGCCCGTTTCACAAAAACACTCAACATTTTCAAACTGTGGTTTTGCACATACCTAACAACTCTAAATATATGCCCAGTAAGCAATGTTTACAGAGATGTGGAAAAAAAACCTCCAACTTTTTGACCCTCCCAAAAAAATAAGAAGTATCAGACATCTATAAAATTAAGGAGAGAGTGACTGTTACATATGGAAGCCACTGAATTAATTGCAAATGGCTTTCTGTGTTTGATTCTGGGAAAGGGGGAGTGGAAACAAAGGGGAAGGAAGTGCAGCTCTTTTCTTTCTTTTTTTTTTTTTTGCATTTCTCAATGCAATTGAATTTTCTCTTGAGGAGCAGTGTAAATCTGAACTACATCTGATACATTCCAACATGATACTGCAGGATAAAACCGTGTTTTAATAAATAAGGGCTTTGGGAAGAAGCCATAGGCGTGTGCTGATACAATTACACGTGCACTTTTTTCCCCAGTGTCACTATATATATATGCAGGCAACGTATGCCTAGAAAAGGACTCAAGTTGACTGCAGGATTCTTTTCAACAAGTTACAGAGAGAGGCACAATTCTGGTAATTGCCAGTTCGCAGGCAAATAGCAAGACAAGCTACCCAATATGAAGAATGGACTTTTACACCATTTCAGCTGCCAGCTGAAAGAACGGGAAAATACTTTTAAAACACATTAAGCAATATTAAGGGGGGGGGGAAAAAAGAGTTTAAGGGCCACCAGTGATTTTAAATTTGAAGGTGAAATGAATTTGTTTTCAACCACATAAATAGAATACTACTTATGCAAGCTTAAGATTAATAAACAAATTTATTACAGAGACTAATAGGAAATTATCAGTTCCTACATGTCCCATGCAATTTTCTTCTTAAACCCAAAAAATATATTCCATCTACAACAGGATTTTTCTATATAAAAAAAAAAACAACCAACACACACACACAGAAATATGGGCTACTGAAAAATCAAAGCCATTTATCCTGCATATTTAATAAGCACATAGAACACATTACCATGAAAAGTATCAAATGAACACAACCATAAGGATTAGAATGCTATGAATTGGTCCAGAGAGCGATTCTCCCCCCTTAAAGCAAAAGTCCTCCACACTTCTTCAAACAAAGCTTTCCTTCTAACACTAAAAAGTAATTAAACTCCTAATTCTCAAAATGCCAAGGTACCATGCCCATCGAGACAGACAATTCACCTTTGCAAACCAACTAATTTATAGAGGCTGTACTTTCAAAAATAACCCTGAAATAATAGAAGCCATTTTTAACAAAGTTACACAGACAGACATGCTTCCCAGATTGAATAATGGAGTATAGGAACAAGCAACGTTGAAAGTTTGATCTATTTCTCTTTTACTCTCTGGTGCACACCAGGTTTTCTGCAATCTAAGTATTTGTGAACGAAGCAGGCTGAATTGCTATAGGCAATGTAAAAACCCTACCCTGGTTTATGGCAGATACTGCTTCATTACGGGAGGCCCAACAAAATTACTGCCTTGCAAAAAAAAAAAAAAATCATACATACATTTAGAAATTAAGGATGCATAAATCCTGTCCTTACTGGGAAGAAGCCATTCTCCTGGCTGCTTCTATAGACCAGCTTGAGACAGTGATGAAAAAAAATCCTCTCAAATACAGATGAGACTTCTACCACGTGCCTATAAAATGCTGCAGACTCCAACATGGCAAGATTTTAAAAGGGGGAAAAAAAAAACGCATACCAGTATATTTACAAGATGCTTTTGTGGCTGGAGCAAAGCTCATGTGCTTGCCCGTTACACGGCTCACAGCACCACATCTCATTTCCTGCTAGCACCCAGATTTTAACTCCTCTCATGGAACTTTAAATTTTAAAATCTTCGCAACCATTTGCCATCACACCATAACAACTTGCTTCTCCCACAGAAAGGGGTTTGGGTTTGTTTGGGGTTTTTTGTTTGGTTGGTTTGTTGTGTGTTTTGGTTTGGGTCTGGTTGTTTGTTTGGTTTGTTGTTTTTGTTTTGTTTGGTTGGTTTTTTTTAAATAAATTGAAAACTAGCCCTGTTGCCTAGCCAAGACACTACATGAGAAGCACCAGAGTTGGTTCTAGCAACCCTCTAGGACAGCAGCACGGAGTGCATGCCTGTAGGTTTAAGAACGCGGTCCATTTATCTACAGGGAAGAGAAACACAAACCTAAGCATTTTTCAAATTGCTTCTCACTGGGTAACTGAGGGACAAAAAGAAAAAGACATTACCTTTGTCTTTTAGGGACTGAATGTTCAACTTCTATGAGTTTCCCATGCAGTTCCACTTTACCTACAAAAATACACAGAAAGGAGAAAATACTTGAGCCTAGCCGTCCGTCCGTCGCTCATACCCGTCTCCCGGAGCCGGTTCGCAGGGGCGTAAAGCAGGAAACGGGAGCGCAACACGTTAGCCCATTCATCGGCAGCCCGGGCGCCGGCGGAGCGGGTAAGGCGACGCAACCCGGCGCCCGGGGCCGAGCCGCTGCCGCGGGGAAGCCGGAGCTGCCCTCAGCCGGGCCCCTTCCTCCGCCCCAGCCTCGAGATAAAAAAAACGGCTGGTGAAACACCGTGTGCGGGAGCCGGATTCGGCCGGGGCTCGGGTACGGACAGCGGGGGTTCCGGCGGCCCCCGCCGGGCCTCCAACTTGGGGCGGTTTTCTGCGCGGAAGCGGGCGGGAAGGAAGCCGAACGGAGACACCGAGCGTTGCCCGAGCCCGTCTTTCCCGAGGGAACCTCTCCCAGCAGACCTCCGCAGAGCCGCTTCACGCGAAAAAAAATTCGTTTCTTGATTTTTTTTTTTTTTTTTTTTAAAGCACACGAAAACAGGATGTCGGGGCCAGGAGTCGGCGCGCTGCTGGAGGCGGTGATGGGTGCTTAAGACCCACGAAAAGAAACCGAAATAAATAGTAGGGCAGCGGGGGGGGAGCAGACAGGGGCTGCCCCCCTCCCAAGTTTGGGGCAATTCGGCTGCTGGCCCCCAGCCCTGCGGCCTGCGCCAAGCCGCGGGAAGCCCCAGCCAGCTTCGGGGGGAGGCGGCCCCTGCGAGGGGCTGCGGGGGAGGGTGGGGGTGTCCAGTTATGCCCGAAGGGGGTGTGCAGCCGCTGCCCAGCGCCCGCAGTCCTCCCCCTCCTCTCGGCACCCACGGCCACCCTCGTCCTCCCCCCTCCCCCTCTGATGCAGCGAGGGGCCCCGGCCGGGCAGGGCTGGCCGTGGGGTGTGGAAAAACATGGGAGCCGCTGCGCCGCGGGTCCGTGGGCCCAGGCTCCCGCCCCTCCCCAGCCCCACTCCTCCGCCTCACCAAGCTGGTCTCTCCCGGGGGGCCGCTGCCGCGTAAGCCCCGCGCAAAGCCTCCGCGGGAAGGCCAAGCAGCTCTGGCCACGCTAGGAAAACAACAGTTTGCACTTCACCTGGGGCGGGAGAGGGGTCAGGGTAGCAGGCACCTTCCCGAACCTCTATTCCAGACCGGCGGCGAGGCCCAGCTCTCCCTGCAGCAGTTCCGCGGCCGCGGAGGAGCGCAGGCGGCGGGAGCCGTCGGGGCTGAGAGGAGAGCGGGGAGTGGAAAGGACCGCTCACCTGAAAGTGCCTCGATGGCCTTCATGGCCCAGCTCTCGTCGGGGCAGTCCACGAAGGCGTACCCCGTCTTCACCAGGAACTGGCCCGAGAATGGGATCTTGGAGTCCTTAAAGAGACTTTCCAGGTCGAGGGGGCTGACGTTCTCGCCGAGGTTGCCGATGTAGAGCTTGTTCATCTTCCTGGCGGCTCGAGAAGGCGCGCACCGCGGACTGCAACCCTCGTCTTGCGAGAGGAGGTGGGGAGGAAGGGGGAAATAAAACAAAATGCGATGGAGGGAGGAAGGAGAGAGAGAGAGAGAGAGAGAGCGAGAGAGAGGAGACAGGGGAAAAAAAAAAAAAATCAGATCTGCAGCTTGTGTCCCTCCCTCTCTCTCTCAAGGGGGAGAAAAAAAAAAAAAAAAAAAAAAATCCGCGTAGCCAAACGGGAGCCCTAGGTGCCTGCCGTGCTACCCGGGTGCATGGGGGGCGCGGGGGAAACACCCAGCGCCGGGGCCTTGGATGGCGGGCTGAGGAGAGGAAAAGGAGGAGGGAAGGGGGGGGGGGGGGGGGGGGGGGAAGAGAAAAAAAAAAAAAAAAAAAAAAAGGCAAAACTACTTTTTTTGTCTTGCCCCCAAGCCCCTTTGGCAGCAGCAGGCGGACTATGGAAATGTCACACTACGTGCGTGCAGGCGCCGCCTCTCCCTCTGAAAAAAAAAATCCACTAGAGAAGGAGAGGGGGAGGGAAGGAGGGAAAGAGGAAAAAAAATTACTTGAATATTCCGGCTTTTTGAATGAGCCACGTGTTCAAACTACAAATCAACTTCTCACGTGAGGAATCCCAGCTCTTCAATTAGTGAGTGGATGGGGCGCACACACTCACGGAGGAGGAGGAGGAGGAGGGCCGGGGTGAAGGACGAGGAGGGGTGTGGGGGAGAGGCTGGACAGGACAGGACAAGTTTAGAGAGGGCGGAGGAAGGGGAGCCAGAGTTGGGTGGGCGCCGGTCGGCGCCGCCTCTGCCCTTCCACTGAGGGAGTCCGCTTTGCGCGCCCCCGCCGCCCAAAAACGGCTGGGCGGCTGCACCTCCCCCCGTGCGAGCGGGGTGTGATCCCGGGGAGGGAGGGGAAAAGGCACCGCAATGCCCGCCCCCACACCCCCCCCCGCCCCGCTCCGCTCCTCCCCCGCCGTGCCAGGCTGTGGGGATTATTCATTGGGGTCGTGCCTGGGCGATCCCGCTCCCCGGCACCATAGGTCGGGGGAGGGGGATTAGAAAGGGGAAGAAAAAGAGGGGGGAGGGGGTGCAGGCATGGGGGGAGGCGGCGGGGGAGAGCGGGGATCCGCTCCCGCGCATCTCCGCCGCAGCTGCGTGCTGGGGGACTGGCGGGGCGGGGGGTCTCTCCAGCCTCGGAGGAGCCCCATATGGTAATATTTCTGTATTACTCGCAATGCCCCTTGTGCTGAGCCTTAAGGAAAGGAGGAGAAAGGAGGGGGGGGAGGAAGACAAAGGGGTGGAGGAGAGTTGGGGGATGATGAAGAAGGGGAGAGTCCTGGGGCGAGGGAGCCGCACTCCGGCTCTGCCTGGCCCGGGAGGGGCGGGGGGACCACGCTGCCTTTCCATCTGGGTAATGGTGGACGGCGCGGGGGGAAACGCAAAGGCACCGTTGCCCTCGGCTGGTAACGGCACACAAAGGGATTTGGCGACCCCCTCCCCCCCCGCCCCCGGCCCGGTTTAAGGAACCATTCATAATTCTCCACATTCGTACAGATACAATGGTGGGCTTGTGGGGGAGGGGTTTGAGGGTGTGGAGCCTTTCCAGTGCAAACAAAATGTTGCCTGAAGATGAAGAAAGGATACGGAAATGAAAGCCAGCACTGTGTTTAATATAGCGATCTAGTAGGTTTTGTTTAATAATTCAACGCACTTTAGCCGAAGGTTTCATTTGTTCTGTGGTAGGCTTCTTGCGGTACTTTTTAATAGGTATATCCATGGAAAATGGTTAAAATACTTTTATTAGTGAGCAGTGAATGGATTTCCACATGTCATGCAGTACGTCTAGAAATCCGTAGTAAACAGGGACGCTTCATAGTTTGATGCCTATGTTCTAACCAGCATAGAATTCGAAAGGGGTGATTTAAATGCCCTGGGAAGCCATGAGAGGGGCAGGCTTTGTCCCCCGCGTCGGGCTGCGGTGGTGGTACGCAGGGCGCGGGGAAGAGAGCAAGTCGCTAAGGATTTGGCGTGTGGTGGTATGATGCAAGGAGACATGTCTTACCATGAGGGCTGGAGTCCCAGACCATTGTGAAATCATTAGGGGCTGGGTGAATGTTGCAGTAAGTTGGAAATACGGCCCTTTTGTTGGGTGCAGCCAAGCGCCTCGCTTTACCCAAAAAAGCCCCAACATTTGTAATTTCAACCCATTGTTTAATCCTGGTGTCAGTTTTATGAACTTTTAATTGTCAGCTTGCGACTGAAGAAAGCAAGTGTTTTGTGATCCACTCATCAGCATGTAATCACAACTTCCATTTTGTACAAAATCAGCAAATTATTATCTTGGGGATAGAGAGAAATATTTTCTCTTCTGCAGTATTAATCTGTTACGACTTTTTGATGCTAAATGTGGCATTTTTATTCTAAATTAATTTTGTATTTCATAACCCTGCCCTGCGTAGCCTGACGATAATAAACGAATTGTCTTTCCAAGCTAAAAAAAAACCAGCCCCCTCCAAACTACACAATCCTGAGTTAAACTTGTGAAGAAAATTAGTCACTGCTCTTGGAGATTTAATTGCATTCTTTATAAATTGTATTCATGCTGAATCTAGAAGGCAGACTGAATGTCCTCATTTCTACATGGCTGGTCTATAGCATTATCTGGTATTTCCTGCAAACAGGGTGCATGTGTTTCATTTATAATTCTAATTTGATAGTATTTTGTTGGATTTTAAAAAATCCTTAATTGTTAATAAATGAAGTTTGAGAGTTCGTGATAACAATATGCATCACTTGTCCAATAACATCACAAACCACTTGGCAATCAGATAGTTCGGAAAAAAATTTTGCTTATTAGCAATCTTTCCCCACCCCACCCCCCTCTCCTTTTTTTTTTTTTTTTTTTAGTACTCTGAAAACATTTTGCTAATAAGCTGAAATATTTTCTGTAATGCTGGATAATGCATTGCTTTGTTTGTCAAGAAGTGTGTGTTGGTTAGTGGCTTGAGGAGTAAATCTAAACCTCAAATGCCAAACCAATTCAACAAAAAAACTTGCTCACTGTCTGATAAATCTCCACTTCCCTGTACAGATGAGCACAGTCCAGATCAGTTGGGCAATCCCAAATCTTAATACTATTGAGAATATAGTTTTACTGTTTGAGATGTAATTTATTTGGGCACTCACAAATCAAATGCATGAGCAGACATGAGGGCATTCTCATGGTTAACCTATTTTTCAAGCCACCTCTGTAAGAAAAGTGATTATACCAATTTATTTATTTTCTTCTGTATTTCAAATGTTTATCACCCACAGCAACCGAGTTGAAATGCTCACATAAATATTCTACACATGGAAGTAAAGCCAACTTGCAATTAGGAAGAGCATTTAAGACAGTCTGCCATTTAGAATTAAAACTCAACCATGTGCTTCTTCCCACGATCTAGGGTAAGACACCGACAGCTTCTGCAGCGTCCGTCCATTCCCGCTCCCACGGTCACGGGAGGGAGGGCGCTCCCTCACTCCCCCCTCCGCCGGGCTCTGCCCTCAGCGCACGGTGGGTGGGTGGCACGTTGGACCGCCCGCAGCCTCAATATTTACCATTAAATCTCTTTTGCGGGTTGGTTTGGCTTTTTTTTTTTTGTTGTTAGACTGCTGCCGCCCAAGGAAGGCTCCCGCGTGGGTTTGTGGCTGAGGCACGGCCGCCGGCGCGATGGGCAGCGGGGGCCGGGCAGCCATCATGGGGAGCAGGGGCAGCGGGCTTCTTCCGCGGGGCCTAACGGCCACCGGGCGGCCACCCGCCGGGGTCCTGAAATGCAACCGTCGCTAAAGACGGCAGGGCTGCCGCCGTCCCCGGCCCTGCCTCCCCACGGCGCAGCGGAGCCGCCGCTCCTCGCGGGCGCGGCTACCTCTACCGACGGGACGGCCGCGACGGGCCGTCCCCCAGCGGCCCCAGCCCCGCCACGACGAGGCCGCGCCCCCTCCTGCTCTCGTGCCGCGGCCGCGAGGCGCCGCCAACCCCAGGGGCTCGGGGCCGCCCCGTGCGCCCAGCCGCGAGCGGCCATAGTCACTCGTAGTAAGCGGCGCGGATCGCGGCGCTGCGCCGCCTCCCATTGGCTGCGCCCTGCGCCTACCAGCGCCGCCCGCCGCCGCGGCGCGGTTGCCCATTGGCTTCCGAGCCGGCCCCTGCGGCGCGTGGCGCGAAAGCGGTGGCGGCCGTGCGGCGGAGGTGGCGGGGGGCGGCTGCCCGGGCGGCGGCGGCGGGGCGGGGCGCGGAGAGGGGAGGGGAGGGGGCGGCGGCGGGAGTGGGGCGCGGCGCCACCGGCCAGGGGAGGGCAGGGATGGGAGTCAGCCCGCTCCTTCTTCCCTCCCTCCCCCTCAGCAGCGGGTTGGGGCTTTGTAAGGCGGTAAGTGGGTGCCACGCTGCAGAGATGCCGGTTCCGGGGGTCTCTGACTCAGTGGTAGGGCCGAGGCGCCGCGCCGCAGCTGTACCGGGAGGGCGACGAACAAAGGAGTGGAGGGGCGTGGGCGCCTTACGGGAACGGGAAGCGCAGCCGGATCCGCAGAATGCCCAGACCGAGGAGCCCCAGGGCGGTAGCAGGTCTCTGGGGTCTGGAGGGGGGACGACGGCAAGCGACCTCTCGCAGCCAGCGGGGTTGGTTGCTCCGGACACTGCCGCTGTGCTACCGGCGGGTCTGGCCGCCTTTACCGAAGCACGCACCTCCGGGCAGCTGGGTGAGGCGGCGGCGGCGGCTTGATACCGGCAGTTTTCGTCTCTCGGTGCTCGGAGTGGGTTCCGCTCGGCTTCTCGTAGCAGCGGAGGCTGTCTGGGCAGGCAAAGAGCACTGCACGGTGCTTGCCGGAGCACGGGGACCCGCTCCGCTCCCAGGCTTGCGAGTCTTGATCACAAAACGCTGCAAAAGCCTGTGAATAAGAGCGAGGAGCACGGCGACTGCCGTGCCTGGCTGAAATGGAGAAAATACATTACACGCTTGCTTCGGAAGTTTTAGGGCTTGAGATAAGACATTGTAGCCAGTTCTGTTTTTCCAATAAAAGAAAAAAAATACAAAGAGGCTAGCTGTCTGTACTGTCTTGCTTGTCGGAAAGTTACAGGAATTCTTTTATTTTGTAACGCGATGTTATCGCAGTATTATTGTATTAAAATAATACAAACGATTTCTAAACAAGCCTTCCGGTATATAAAACACTGTAAATGGGACTTAGAAGAAATCTCTGCATGCTGATTTCAAAGTAAGTATTTTGGGTTTTTTTTCCATTTTGTCCAGAGATCTCTTTTTTCACATCCTGAATGCTCAGTTTCTCTTATTTTCAGCTTTCAAACGTTTGCAAACAGATCTTGCAAGACAAAAATCCGATCACATATATTTAAGTTACGTGGAAATGGCTTACAGTCTTTTTTGTATATACATATACATGAAGTTTTCGTCAGTGTTCACTCTGCTTGGCACAGCTGGATGTAAAATGGGGCTTTCAAAATGGAACTTATCATATTTCAGTTTGATATCTGAAACCTGAGATCTTTGCAGTTGTGGTGGAAAGTGAATGCAGAAAAATATAAATCTATCATTTATAAAACAGGTAGGCGAATTCAGAAGTTTAGTTGATCAAATGACAGGAATAATTGTCAATATGGCTTCCTCTAGCTACAAAATATTTTGTAGGGCTTTTACCAGGGGTGGAGAACTGAAAATGAAGGTGTTACTTCAAAAGCAAAAATGTTCCTCACTAGTTACATGTAATTTAACTGTGCTCAGATGGTTTTTTGCTCTTGTTTTGTTTTCTTACATTTTTGAGAAATAAGACTGTATTTCTTATTTGCTCCTCCTTTGATCAAGAACTTTTGACAAGAAGAAAAAAAAAAATATCGAGTAAAGGAGTAAAATGGGGCAGCAATCCAAGCATAAAATCCTTTTGGTGAGAGCAATGAGACCCTTCTCTCCAGAATCTGCTTTGCCTTACTAGCATGATAGTGGTGGTGTCAGCTAGCAGTATTATAGGTGTATGGTGAATTCAGTTCCAAGACCTTCCATATGTTAAGGTTATAGGGGGGAAAAGTGTTCTATTTTGGTTTCATTACCTGGTACTGGTTAGATTTTGATGCCCAGAATTCTTTTCAAGTAGATATTATTTGTTAACAAGAAAGAAATGTTGATCTCTTTCTTTAACAATTCTGGTGTAATGCTGGCCTTTGACAAAACCTCAACCAACCAACCAACCAAAAACACTTCAAATTTTTGTTTTTAACGTTAAAAAAACCCTTATTTTGCATATAACTTAGGGTTGGTTTATATTTGTTATGGTGAAGCAAAAGTGAAGATGTTAGCTCCTGAAATTTCATACTTTCCTTCTTTCGTTGCTCTTGTTAGCTTTAATTTAGTTGAAAATCTTAAAGTATATTTATTCTGTTGCTTGAGGTTGATAAGAATTCATTGCCTTCCAGATCAGGCACTAGTTTGGTTTAGATGTTGGATATGTCTTCTGCAAATTTCATCAGGAATAATTGTTCCAGTTTTGATGTAACATTCATTAAAAGAGCTGTTTAAATTGGCCATTAATACATGCATCCTTAGAAAAACATGGTCTTGAATATTTGTATTTAAAATGTTTTCCCAGCACAGTGTATATTCTGTGATTTGATAAGTACTATTTTTTATCAAGATCAGAAAGCAATCTAACATTAAATACAGTCACGTTTTTGTTTCTGCTCTGTTTCTTAAGCAGATTGGGTAGTTGAGTCTGTGAATTATGGAGTATATGGCAATTTTAAACTACCTGTGAGGCTTGAAGGCTGAGCTGTGGGATTATTGGCTCCTCCTGCAGACGTTAATGCTTATATGTGAATAATTTCATTAGGTCACTACAGCTATTCTTTATCTGGTTTTAAACAAATTAGGCTTAGTCTTTTGTGTTCCTCGTGAAAGCCATATCATATTACTGTTTCCTTTGCAGTGGCTTACCTTAGTATATTGTACACATTTTTAGGTATAAAATGTTGGGGAATGTAAATGAGAAGACATCTATTCTGGTAGATATTGTCAGTGTAAAATGGCTGGCACAATCTTTATAGAAAAGGAAATACCTTTTTTTGTTTGTTTGTTGAAATTTATCCCCCTCTTTCCCACAAGTTATGGTTCTCTGACAGCTAATTAGTCAATGAAGTTTGACTTTATTTTTCCTAAAATATTTTATGTACAGCCTAATTACTGCCAAAATTACATAAGTTAAGGAACTAAAACTTGTACAAAATTAAGCAATTAAGTAGGAGAAAAGAGATCTACAAAAAAAACCCCACCAAACCCCAAACCAGGAAAACCAATGTCTTGCATCCTCATAAGGCATAGCCTGTAAAAATAAATACAGATCTTAGCCTGACAAAATTCATGTGTGTGTGTGTATATATATATCTCAATATATATATCATTACTTTCATGCTAATTAATTCCTGCTTTAAAGCTCAATTTACATCTCAATTGAGCAATCCCTGATACTACTGGAGGCACACAAATATCTCTTAGACAAAGTAGTAGTTTCTGCAAATTTCAGACCCAAGCTGCTTCTCAGTAAATATTTTTAGTTTCTGTGAAGTTTTGCAACAGTAAACAGTTTATCAGATCTTTTAAATGCTTTTAAAGTACACTTTAAACCAAAGTTTAAAAATCAAGTAAGGAAATGGAAAACAACTTCTATATTTAGGTAAAACTAAGTCTGCAAGTCTAGTTTGAAGCTATTTTTTGCAAGTCTGCTTTGAGTCCATTGTTTGAATGTATAGTCGTGCTGTAGGAGTGAGTCTGAGCTTGCAGAATGCACACTAACAAAGTACTATAATGGGGTCACAGAGGCCAGAGGAAAAAATTCAGCTTTCTTGCATCAGACCTGTGATAAAGCCCCAGCCTATCTGTAAACAGTCAGTGAAACATTCTCACAGGCAACAGCTAGAGGCAAGGTTAATACCTACCTTATTTGACATAAATTAACAATGTAAAAATATAGTCAAAGTTGTGTTAACAAAGAAACACCAAAATTTGGTTATTTTCATTCTTGGGGGGGGTGGAGGGGGGGAGGAGGAAAAAAAGGGGAAAGAAAAGAAAAGATGATTGCATGCTTCAGTCTATTTTCTTACATGAAATGGTGGGGAGCCAAGAAAATTCAGAAGTGTTTATTAGCTCTTTGGTTTTTGTACACATTTCTAATATTAATGCAAAGTGCTGAAATCCTAATTTTGATGTGAGATATGGTTCTAGTCAGACTGGGATCCTAATTTGTTTCAAAACAAAAAAATCCACACATCAGTTCTGGTGGTGGTGAAACATACATGTAAAGTAACCCAATTGAACTGAGTGTTCAGGTTGCTTAATTAAACCTTGATATTCAGGAAATTCTAGTTAAATTTTCTGCAGTGCTGGCAAGTCAGTGAAAATAGAACTTTCTCTCAAAGTAAAAACAAACCAAAACAAACCCCCCCTCAAACCAACCAACAAACCAAATCCACAAACCCAAAGCATTAAATCTGCTTCTAAGATTATAAGAATATAGAGGAATATGTCAGTAGCACACTCTGATTTTTTGATTGAATAGTACTATTTTTAAAATGTATTTTTAATGAAAACACTTTTAATGATGCCTTAAGCTTCAGGAAGCTAAAACTAGCCCAAACACTGCTAATTTTAAATGTGTTATTTTCAGCAAGCTCTGGTTATTTACTTTGAGAAAGAGAAAAGTGTGGGCAGAGGGAGGGTAGCAGTGGAAAGAAGACAACAAAAGTGTTTCCTGGCTCCACTAAGTCAAAGGCCCACAGGTGCCCTATCAGTTTCTTAGGAAATCTCCCTGGCCAGGCTAAAAGGTTGTACTTCTGAGCTGCACGTGGGATTTTCAAATGCTGGCTTTTGAAGAAACAGAACAAACCAGATCAGCTTTCTGGATGCAAATGCTGTCAACCTAATTTATGGCTTTCCCCATGTCCTGTAAGTAACTTGCAGAAGTTCAAAACTAACTTCGAATTGGTTCGTGGATGTATTCCAGTGAGAAGGAGCAAAATGTCACGTTTCAAAGTGCAGTTGTCTTAATAATTAGGAAAGAGTAAACAACCCTTTTCCAATAAGAAAAATAAATTTTGCCCCATACACTCTTCCAGACAGCTTAGAAACTGTTTTAAGCAGGCAGAAAAAACTTGACAAATTGTAGCCCAAGGGAAGATTTTGTTTTCTCTCTAAATTATGAGTGAAAAAGATGTGAGGGTTTATACCTGAAATCCCCACAAGCACCCTATTGTACAGACATGTACTGGTTTCCATCTGCTGCAAATAACACTGCAATTGATTCATTTTATTCGTGTACAAAATGTTGGGGCTTCTTTATTATTGGTTGGTTTGTTTGTTTTTAAACGTTGGACATTTTGTTGCAAACCTGTAGTGTAAGATATCATATCTCTGTGCATGCACAGTCTCATCTTAAAACTTCTGCAGAGGCTGGTGAAGAGGTAAAACAAGCCAGGACTTGCTTTCAGTGCTGAAGTTGTAGGTCAAGCAGTGGAAAGCTCTGAACACTTTTGAGATCTGGTTATCAAATTACTAGTTCTGGTTGTAAATATCATACATATAGAACCCATACTTGAAATTTAAGAAAACAGACTAAATCCATGCTTTATTTTCAAAACTGGTGACTTTCTAAATTGATAAACTATTTTTTTCTACATTAAATTTCACAAGCTTATCGTTTTTCTCCTGCATTAATTTGCTCTTGCTAAAGTGTTCATTTACTAACATTTTTTACTAACCCAGCTTCTGATATATTTTGACATTTCTAATCTCAAAACCAACTTTACAGATTATATCATTACTATTCATCTCCTTTTTATACACTTTAATGAAACAAACATTGTTAAAGCCTGAACAAGTACATGCAAAATGAGGAAATCATTGGGGAAAGAAAACAAACAAACAGAAAATAAAACTAATAACAGAGTAAAACATAAAGGGGTTTTTTGTTGTTTTGCACAAGAAGTGAAGCATTTCTTGTACTTAAACACTGAATGCAGCACTTACTCTTCCCAGGCAATCCATTCATTCCCATAACTCTTTTTTTTAATATGGTCCTTGAAATAAGTTTTAGGTATGGCAGAACACTGTACTCCTGGTGCATTAGAAATCCCCATCAATGACTAATCAAGTAACAGATGAAAACCTTGCCTTGCCTAGGAGTGAGGACCTGGATTATGGTTATTTGCTATTTTCAACTTCCAATCTCTATGTAATTAAATCAAACAGAAAACAGCCCCAAAAGAGAATATGTTAACACAATACACAGCTGTGGCAAATATTCTCCCTTAAAAGAGAAAATTTGTCCTAAAATAACAATAGGCTGCTTTCTAGCAAATTTCTGGTTTGAAGAAGTTCAACAATTCTCAGGGAAGAAAAAAAGCTTCAGCAGTGTAATGTGTTAAGAAATGTCTTGGATAGATATAGTGGGGTTGCCTTTGACTGGAGCCACCAAGTCCTAGATGAAATAGAGCAGCAGTGGCCAATGCAGCTCATTAGCATCAAGATGAAATGCTGCCTTTTCTTTGACATATCCCAAAACACCTGCCTGTGGGCACAGAGAATTGCCCTTTGGGAATTACCCCTTTTCCTCTCATCACATAGTATTTTTTCAAAAGGAACAGCCATACCTCACCAATGGAGTCAAATCCACACTGCTGCGGTGGGTGGTAGGTGGCTCCAGATACACCATTTTCACTCCAAAATGTAAATTTCCTGGTTTGCTGTGGAGGTCTTTCAATAGAAGATGAATAGAAACTTGCACTGCCAGCAGATGTAATGGCATTTACCAGTCCACAGACCAAGTTTCACAGCAACTGTCCTTCTGTAGGACAGTTTGAACAGAAAACTCTGAGGTGAATTGAATTTACCTCGGTCCAGATCAGTAGGTGGGACATTGGCTGCAAGAACCCTACTATGTATCAAAAAAAATAAGTGGAGAGGCTTTTCAAGTTGATAAATTACACTTTCCTTTTCCTTCTTCCCCTTTGAGAGCAACAGGTGCTGCCTAATTAATTAATGAACCTGCCAAAGCGTCAGGGGACCAGCTTACCTCGGGAAGTTGAACAGGGAAGACATCTTTCTATCTTGGGAAGGGAAGGGCTGGGTGAGGCAGAACTGCGGCAGAGCTAGACCAGCAGATACCAAGGGCTGGTGCTGCTCTGTACTCCCTTGGGAAAACAGGAGAGGTGGGGGAGCCGCAGTGGGGAGCGGGGCTGCCGCCGACAGAGGTGGCCTCGGGGTTATCAGGCGCTTGATGTGATCACCTCCGAGCTCACTTCCCCTCCAACAACAGCCAAATGGCACATGGTGGGGAGGGTCACGCACTGCAGCAGCGTGTGAGGTTCGGGCAGCCGGCATGGAGCTCCGAGGAGCCGCGGGCGGTGGGAAGCGGCGCCGCCGCCCCGTCCCCGCAGCGCTGCCCGCCTCGCAGTCGGCAGCCCCACGCGGCCGAGGGGCGCGGGGCCGCCCGCCTCCCGCCGCCGGCCCGCACAAAGCCGAGGGAGCCTTCCCTTCAGAAGAATGGTCGGTGGGGCTTCCTGCGGGTGGCCAGGGGGTGCCTGCTGCCGGCCGGCTCTGCCCGAGGGCCGAGGGCAAGAGCGCTGGCACCGGGAGGCCCCCCCCGGGACCCGCCAGCCTGGCTCCCCGGGGCCCCCCGCCGCCCCTCCTTCCCCAGCTGCCTGCTGCTCTCCCATCCCCCCGCGGCCGCCCGGTGTCCCTTCACACCCCACCGAAATCCTTCCTTAGCCCCTGCCCCCCGCCCCCAGTCCCTGCCCCCGCCGGCTGCCCGCGCTGGGGCCGGGGAGGGCTGGCAGACGCGGCGGGGAGGCCCCCGGCTGGGAAAGGGCCGGGAAGGCGGCAGCCCCTGGAGAACAAGCACACGGTGCCTTCTGGACGATGCTCCTTTGCAGTAGCCACAAAAGACCGAGAATAAAACCAACAGAGATCCTGGTTTCAAAGCAGTCGGAGAAGAGAAGACACCAATATTTTCCTTCAGTTTGACCTCAGGGAAGATGCCCAACCTCATCATCAAGGGAAAGCCAAACCACCTCAAAATGTTTTAGCCATGGCGTGCTACATTAACAATTGCATTAACAATTCACATTTGGTTCTATACATATTTAAATAAGGACATTATTAAGCTTGTGCCTATTCAGACATATGCCCCTAGCAGGGGTGCTGGCTTCCCTTATTCTTTTTGGCTGTGGTCTTGAAGAGAAGATAGCAGAGCCAGAGGAAGAGTGTGTACATGTGGTTCTCAAGAAAGTGAATTTTACATCCCTGCATAGATAAAACACAACCCTTCCCAAAATAAAGCTGATCTTAGGAAGACTGATGTCCTAGGCAGTCTGTTTCAGAGTGTTTCCAAAAGACAAAGTGAAAAGGGTAACAAGTGTTAAAACAGAGAGCAAATCACCTTGTGGGAGCTGTACCCTACAAGCAGTCTGGATTCAAAATGCCTGACATGCTGGCACAATCACCACAGACCTGCTCAGTAACTCTTGTTTTCATAAAACACAGTTGTATCCTCTGCCATGCCTTCACATTCACATTTTCAGGGCAACAGAATCCTTGCCCTTCAACATGGGTGGCTAGTCATGGAGTTTGATGTGGATTGCACAGAAAAGCTTCTGGTACTGCTTGTTTTCACACCTTGTCTCTAGTCTCCTTTGCCCAGCTCATAGCCACGTCTTTCCTGTTTCATCTGAATTTTTTCCACCTTGCTTCCCTTTTCAACTACTGACCTTAAGCTGACACCAGATTTTCTTTCCCCAGCTGTTATCCCCTGTTTCCTGGTCTCTGTACCTGCCTTTCTTCCCTTTCCTCCTTACTGAAGTGGTTCCATCCCGCTACTACTTGAGTATCCATGTTCTGTGGCAGGTGTTTTATCTTATCCCCATCCTGATCCATGCCAGAAGACTGAAATCAGAAAGTGAAGTCTCTTCTCAGGACTCCTGTAGACCATTTGTGCCTGGGGAGCCCAGTGCAGGGCACTGCCTTCTATCTGTGTGCTGATTTTAGACTTTCCCACACATTAGCTGGTGCAACTTATTCCCATCAGCACTAATAAGATTGTGTTTTAGACAATGAATTATGGGGAAAAGCACTCCTTGTGCCTCTACATGTAGGTTTCCCCATTTGCAGGGCTCCTGCTTGCCTCTGAGAACAGATTGGGTGAAAGTCAGGGGTTGCTGGAGCCTTACTGATGCTCTATGGAAAACCTGTGCATTCAAACTGGGTTTTAGAGAGGACAGAGAAGTGGCAGTACCAAGAAGCGATGAAAGACTGGTTCAATACAACATGCTTGAGCAATCCCTCCAGGGGACTGTTCTTCAAGAACAGCACTCAGATATTTTACAGTTCTGTTCTGATGACTGATCTCCTGTGAGTAGGACTCCAGTGGTGGTAACGTCTCACCAGAGGTCTGGGTGGAGCAGCTGTGGGCTTAGGGAGCTGCAGCCGACAAAAAAAGCTGGGGTCAGCATGCTTTCAAGCTCAGGCAAACACTAACTACAACAGAGCTGTTTTCTGGCAAGAAATTGGCACTATGCTGGAGAAGAAGTGCAGACCCTGAGCTGTGAGGAGGAAGTTAAAAGCAGATGAGATCTTTGTGGCTTTGCAGTAACCGGTGTCTGACAGGAAGAGCAAATTCATGCCAGCATAAAGAAAAGGGAAAAAGGACGAGGGCACTAGTGAAAAATCCATATTGTACACTCAGTAACTAAAGAGTTGTCTGACTCCAGAACAAAAACAATGTGTTGGTTGCAAGAAGAAAAATAAGACTATTTCTGCAGATCTCTCTGAAACAGAAGTTTTGCTTCTTTATTATTGCTAACCTTTTAAGACTGTAAACATCACCTTCTTCTCTCTGGAAATCTTTCTAAGGTTTTGAAATTTCCCAGGTTCTATGGTTATTGATTTGAATGTTTGCAGTTTGTACTTAGCAAAACACCATGCAAATGGATTCATCACAAAACAACCCACTGTAATAAGAAACTTCACTGTAGCTGGAGGTGAGGAGATTACCTAGTTCTCAGTGCTGCAGAGAGACTTTGAGGCACAGAGAGGCTTGGCAGGTAGTGAAATTCTTAGCATTGGTTGTGGAAAGTGCATCAAGCAGAAAGCTCCAGATAGTGTCATTCACTGCCAGAGGTGACTACTTGAACAACCATCTTCTGCATCTACATCATTCTCAGTCCTACTCTCTCCTATAGAGAGCAGTCACTAATTTTTCCAGAGCCACCTGCTCTCACCACAGTGTGGTAGTCCCCTGGTGTGTCCCAGAATTTCCCCTCTCCACAAACAGTTGCTCTTCTGTTCCATATCACCCACATATCTTTCCTTTTTCCTTCCATCTTTTACACTAATTGCCTGAGCTACTTTTGAACTTTCCCAGCTATGATACTGTCTTTAGCCTTGCAGCTGGTTTCCCCTTCTCCCTGCCCATGTTCCAGCAACGAGAGTTCCTTCCTCACACCTCCTTCTGTCTTTCCTTCTGGTTCATTCACTATTCTTCATGCCACTGAAGCTCTTGCTGTTCAGCTCTTGCCACACACCCAGATGTCCAGCAAATGCTGCCTATCTAACTCTCTCTCTTTTTCCTGACACTTTTTCTCTTCCATCTTTGTCAAGGAGGAACTGTAGCTTGAGTATAAAGATGATGTTGATTAAGATAACACTCTGTCTTGTTGGAGAGGAAGACCACTTTCTCAGAAAGGAAAGAAATCAAAGAGGAGCCTTCTCAGATGCAGCCTGACCTAACACACCTGGTGACATTATGAAAATTCTTGGGCAGCTTTTCAGAGCTCCACTCATGTTCCTCATGATTAGTAGAAGATTATGGCAAGCTTTTGCATGGATATCACCATCAAGACAGTAAGCTGGCAATACCCTTCAATGAGTATTTGTCACGCTGATATTTAAGAAGTCAACTCATAAAATTATCACTACAGCCACAGAGGCTCATCTTTCTTACCCAGAAGAAGTTAGAGATGAGGCTGTGACAAAAAGACCTTGGTAGTGTTTGAAGCTGTCAGAGTTTCAGGGCTGCTTCCTCCCTGGAGCTCTTATTCAGCAGGGATTTGATGTTGGTCCATGATGCTTTTCAGCAGCAAACGTGGCAAACAGCTGCTCAGATGCATTTACTCGCCTCTGACGTGCCTTCAGTAAAAGGCAGTGAGACAGCACAGTGTAGCCATGGTGGAACTAATGAGCTAAAAGTAGAAAACAGGAGGAGACAACAGCAGGTGGCTTTAGCAGGCGGGAAAATGAAGGTTTCTATTTCCACATGCCGCAGAGGATGATTTTAGCTATTCGGGTAGGTATTTGGGTGGAAATCCTTTCTGCCACTCACCAGGAGTTGAGCAGAGATGCTGCTCATAGACCCTAGTTACCTCCCCATATCCATTTCACTAGTCCCAACGGGGTAGGTCGTTGGTGAAGCCCAGAGCTGAATCCCTCGACAGCTGCTCTGTTTCAACCGGAGATGGTAGCAGCCCCCTCCCTCAGCTCTGCGAAGCTTCCTCACAAGCTGTGCTGCCACTGAAATCGCAGCCAGGAGCTGCTTTTTCCTCCAGAACTGTAGAAGGAAGTGGGTTTCATCTCTGGGACGCAGACTTTGCCGGGGACAGACGTCACTTTATCACCTGTATCTCACGGGTGACACGTGGAGGTGGCTCACAAGGTGGTGCTGGCAGGGAGCGCAGTTCCTCCCTCGGCACTGCGCAGCCGGAGGAGCTGGGAGAACAGAGCGCGGGAGCCGGATGCTCTCCCCGAGAGGGACAGAGATTGCTGCGGCACATACAACAGGCGCTGGAGGGTTGCGGCTTTAGCTCTGACCCGGGTGAACAGGAAGCCCAGGAAGGCAGGGGGCATGAGCTACCTGCATCACTTCCAGGGACACTTTTCCTGAGCTCACTCCCGCTGTGTGCTTTCCAGGACAAAGGGGGAAGGGGTAAGAAAACAGAAGGTGTTGCAGGGAAGTTCCTCCAGACCAATCCCAAAGGGCAGCAAGTTCTTATAGAAAACAGAGAAGTTTTTTCATTGTGTCCTTGGCTATGAACAATTTTCCTGTCCATCCAGTACCTGAGTAACTTTGTGCTCATTGAGCCATCCCAGTTGCACCTCTGGAAGCATGCTCTTCCAGTAAGAGAGCGTGGCAATTTTGGCATGATGGTACTAGAGGGTAACTCCTGTACTCAGGTCACCTGCAAGCAACAAGCATGTTTCCAAACTTGTAAAGGTAGCAATGACACCTTCAGAGAATTCAAACATAGCACAGAGAGCACTCCTGAGACAATTCTCTGCTTCTTCGTTCCTCTGCCAAAACAAACCAAACAAAATCCAACCAAACAAAACCCCCAAAACACACAGGGAATGAGTTTTATTGATATAAAAATATATCCTTCACAAAGGGAGAATCTTAAATGCTTGGAGCACCAGTGACTTTGCTCAGCATCACAGTGCTGTGGGGTGCAGAAGCTGTGGTGTGAAACAGCACCTCAACTCATTTTAGCCTGGAGAAGAGGAGACTCAGGGGTGACCTTATTGCTCTCTACAACTACCTGAAGGGAGGTTGTAGACAGGCAGAGGTTGGTCTCTTCTCCCAGGCAACCAGCACCAGAACAAGAGGACACAGTCTCAGGCTGTGCCAGGGGAGGTTTAGGCTGGAGGTTAGGAGGAAGTTTTACACAGAGAGAGTGATTGCCCATTAGAATGGGCTGCCCGAGGAGGTGAGTCACCATCACTGGAGGTGTTCAGGAGGAGACTTGACAGGATGCTTGGTTGCATGGTTTAGTTGATTAGGTGGTGTTGGATGATAGTTTGGACACGATGATCTTGAAGGTCTCTTCCAACAGAGAGGAGAAGCCATCAGACCTGTTCTGCTCATCCTCTGCTATTGCAGCCCAGCTCATCCTCAGGGTAACACAGACCACATGGGGGGACAGAGTCAGAGTGCCTCAAAGGGGATATTTGGTAATTTGGACTGCTCTTTTAAAGACAGTAACACCTATGACACCGTGGAGACTCAGTGTTTAAAAATACTGTTCAGGACTCTCTTCAGGGTGGGAGAGGAACGGGCAGAGGTGAGGCGAGTCTCTGAAGGTGATTACTCCAGGCAGTGTGGTCCTGGAGCCAAGCGTTGTCATTCGGGGGGTTATGGGACTTTATACAAATAAACCCCTGCTGTTGAGGATGGCTGAGCCTCACCAGCTTTGTTTAAAAATAAGAACATAAATAAATACTACCCTACACTCTGTTTTGCCACACTTCCCAGTCTCTTGCGTTAGTGAGCCAGAAGAAGGTGCAGTTTTCTCCAGCAAGTAAGTGGTGGGATACATTACTGCTCCCTCCCTCCTTTCTCCTCACAGTGCCTCTGTGGCAGCAGACTAACAATTGCCACAGGGATTTAGAGAAACTGCATGTGTTCCAGGAGAATGGGGACTACCATTAACATTTCCTTAAAAGCCAGGGATCACCAGATGTTCCAGTCAAGAAAAAGCCAAGGATGCATTTTAAAAGATCAGAGATGTTGAATTCAAGCTGGACTGGAGCACAATTTGGTCCTACCTTGACAGGCAAAAGCTCAGGGTCTTGCCCCTTGTGACCCATGGAGTATTTCAAATCACTCCTGCAGTGTCCTGCCTGGAAGGATGAGTTCAAATTGCTATGGACCATCAGCAGAATTCTGACCACAGGCTCGTGGACAGGAGCCGCTGTTTTGCTCCTCATGTCACAGCGGAGCAATAAGAAATTTGTGTGGCATACGTCACTAAAAGCAGGACACAACATTTCCTATTTGCCTGTCAAGATCTTATCCCTCATCTCTAGCCTTACTACAGGAGGCTTCTCCGTGTCAGTGCTTGAAAAATGCTTGAAGATGTGCCTTGTCCAGGTCTCTGTGGTGCCCATCTCATTAAAACCCTTCTGTTCCATTGGCTTTCTTTCCCTGCTAAGCTTCAAAGCTGGTGTTAATGCTTTCCACCTCCCGAAAGATAGATTTCTGCATGGGAATCCCTATGTTCTGAGGGAGGTGAGCACAAAACCATCAACTCTTCTGTTCATTCTTTCATGGGGTTTGGGATCAGAATCTCTTGCAGAGGAATAGGTCCATGGTTAGGAAAACAAACAAACAAACAAACATGCCCAAACAAAATGTCTTTTACTTTTAGATATGCTTTGACCTGCTCATTTTGCAGCAAACTTCAGTTAAGTTTTCATTTATGTGGTTTTCCGACACTTCCCCCATCCTGGATGCCCCAGCCTCATTATCTACCTTAACTGTCATTATTTTTTGCATACTTACTCCTCCTATGCATGAGAGATGGCTCACCCACTCTCCCTTTTCCTGCAGAGCTTACAATACCCCAGAAAGTGGGACAGTAGTGGTTGTGGCAAGGATGATGACAAGGGAGGACTGTACAATGCCCACAGAAAAATATTTTGAAGAGCTGAAGGAGGAAAAAAATAAGCAAGAAGTTACCCTCTCTGAGGAGTTCATTTAAAAGCTTATCCTTCACAGGTCTAGCAGTTTCCCACCTACACTGGTTAATTCAATTGATTAACAACATTCTTAGTCAAAGACTTGCAACAGCCCAAAAGAAACAGATGAAAAAGCAGGCAGTGGTAGCCTTTGCATCCCAGGTTGTGTTGCTCCAGCAGGTGATGAAGATTTGCTCTCTGTGAGTAGCTGGAAATCCACTGTTGCCCAGAGATGGAATTTCTTTTTGCAGTCTGGGAGCTGTGAGTCATTTCATCCAAAGTTTGAAGTTTTGAGACACCCTAGTTTGGTATCAGCCTCCTAGTTTCAGGTGTCATTCCTGAGCAGGATCTGACCTGGCTGTGTCACTGCACCAGGCTCTGAGTGAAAACCTCCCCTTGTCTGTTTTGGGAGACAGCTGAGATGCACATGGGCACAGAGAGCCGGTGACAGTGTTTGTCACTCGCTCATCTAGAGGTACAGTCACAGAAACATTCAGACCCTCAGGATCACCAAGTCCAACCAATAACCCTTCTCTACAAAGTTCATCCCTAAACCATATTCCCAAGCACCGTGTCTGAACACATCCAGGGTGGGTGACTCAAGCACCTCCCTGGGCAGCACATTCCAATACCTGACCAACCTATCTGTGAAAATTTCTTTCCTAACGTCCAGCCTAAAAACCCCACAGCACCTGGGCTCTGCTGGAGTCTCCTCCCACCCCAGGTGTGGCCACTTGGCCCTCCCCACCCACTCCCCTTTTTAATCCCCACCAGGAAGGGCAGAAGCCCCAAGCTGAGCCCCTTATGGGCTGGAGGATCCTCCTCTCATCACTGGTGAGTGCCCATGGTGCACACTGGGTGATGGTGGTGGTGACAACAAAGGCCGGGGGGCCTGGTGGCCCCCCGGTTACCTAGGAAGAATGTTGATGACCACTCCAATACCATCCACGGGTGTTGGCTGGGGCTGAGTTCTTCTGTGTAATATCTTGGCTGGTTGGGGGTCTTCCCTAAGCTCTGGGATGGGTGCAAAAATGGTGGTGGTGGAGCAGAAGCTCTTTAGGCAGGGTGGAGGATGGTGAGGGAGGAGCAGGGGCAGCTTGGGGCAGGTGAAGGGTGGTAGCACAAATCCAGGTTGGGTGCAGACTGAGAGAAGCCCTGAAGAGAGAAACTTGGGTGTGTTGACTGATGAGAAGCTCCCCAGGACCCAGCAGCCCAGAAAGTAGCTGTGTGCTGGGCTGCATCCAGAGGAGTGTGGGCATCAGGGTAAGAGGGGGGAGTGAAGTCCTGCCTCAGTGTTCCCATCATAAAAAGGATACAGAGCTGTTGGAGCAAGCCCAGAGGAGGGCCACAAAAATGATTCAAGGGCTACAGCACCTCTGCTGTGAGGACAGGCTGATGGAGTAGGGTTGTTCAGTCTGGAGAAGAGAATACAGAATGAACCAGGTTGGAAAAGACCTTCAAGATCATCAAGTCCAACCTATCACCCACCACCATCTAATCAACTAAACCATGGCTCTAAGTGCCTCATCCAGTCTCTTTTTAAACACTTCCAGTGATGGTGACTCCACCACCTCCCTGGGCAGCACATTCCAATGGCCAATCACTCTTTCTGGGAAGAGTTTCCTCCTAATATCCAGCCTAAACCTCCCCTGGTGCTGTTTGAGACTGTGTCCTCTTGTTCTGTGTTACAGGTTGCCTGGGAGAAGTGACCAGCCCCCACCTGGCTACAGCCACCCTTCAGGTAGTTGTAGACAGCAATAAGGTCTCCCCTGAGCCTCCTCTTCTCCAGGCTAAGCAACCCCAGCTCCCTCAGCTGCTCCTCACAGGGCTTGTGCTCCAAACAGCTCACCAGCTGTGCTGCCCTTCTCTGCTACACATAACAGATACTAAAAGTGTTTTCAGCACATCAAGGGAGGTTCTCCTCTCCCTCTACTCTGCCCTGGTGAGACCTCACCTGGAATATTGCACCCAGTTTTGGGCTCCTCAGTTCAAGAGGGACAAGGATCTGGTGAAGACAGTCCAACAGAGAGCTACAAGATGATTAAGGGGCTGGAGCATGTGCCCTGCGAGGAGAGGCTGAGAGCCTTGGGGCTTTGTAGTCTGGAGAAGATGGAGAAGGGATTTAATGTTTATAAAATATTTAAGGGCTGGCTGTCAAGAGAGAGGGCACAGGCTCTGCTCAGTTGCACCCTGTGATGGGGCAAGGAGCAATGGATATAAACTACAGCACAGGAGGCTCCACTTCAATATGAGGAGGAGCTTCACTGTGAGGGTCACAGAGCACTGGAACAGGCTCCCCAGAGAGGTTGTGGAGTCTCCTTCTCTGCAGACTTTCAAGACCCATCTGGATGTGTTTCTGTGTGACCTGTGCTAGAATCTATGGCCCTGCTCTGGCAAGGGGGGCAGGGGTTGGACTTGATCTTCAAAGGTCCCCTCCAACCCCTAACATCCAATGATTCTAAATCATCACTTGGTGTTTTACCTGGTTACATCCCAGAGAGATTGGCAGTAACCCAAACCCAGTTTTAATTGCTCAGTCAGCCACTGGAGCAGCTGGGCTTGCAGAGTGGCTGAATTGGTGTGTGTTGGAGCTGCCCCGGAGCTGCTGAGTCGTAGTGGGCCCAGTGCTGTAGCACTCGCTTCCCCTTCCCCTGTGAGTGGTGAGGAAAAGGGTGAGTGCCTGGGGTGCTCCTGGCCAGCATCACTTGATGCTCAGCTGCAGAGCTCTTCAAGTTAAAAAATGCTCAAGCCAAGGTTTTGGCTGAGGAAGCAGAGAACTTGGAGAGTGTATGGTCTCTCCCCAGGACAGGGAGAAAAGACCACAAGCTTTGCCCACAGCGGCCCCAAAGCTGGCTTGGCAGTGGGCAGCTGCGCTGGGGGGACTGGCAGAGGGGAGACTGACCCTAAGCTCACTTGGGTGCTGCTTGTGGGAGGTTCGTGGGTTAGACTGAATGGCTAGCCTCTGGACTGGGTTGTACAATTGCTTTTTTGGTTAACCCAGCAATAACCACCATCTCAAGTGACCCTGAAATCCATAGCAAAGATCCCAGGTTCCTCTGGCTTTGGAGAGCTAAACTAGCTGTGCAGCATGGTGATGCACTAAGCCAGAAATTCATAGAAATAAAATGGATTCTGTAATGTCTTTTAGAAGTGTTGGTGTTGGAGCATGCCTTTTCAGCTGCTCCACAATGTGCTGCTTACAGTCACTGCATGGGTGCTCAGCAAGGAGGAGCCTTCCCCTGGGGTGCGGCTGGAAAGCATGGGCTGGGACACGGGGCTCAGCCCCTCCCTCAGACTGAAGCAAACTGTCTGTTCGTTTGCATCCACTTGAGGAAGGAACCTTTGAGTATTTTAGTTCCAGAACCAAACTCTGAGAACATGTTCTCTCTTGCAACATCTGTTTGGGAACAGGCAAGACCACTTCTGAAGGATATCCCTGTGCACGTGTGGCTGCCTTTCTGTGTTCTGCATCTGGCAGTACTGGTATATACTTTATAAACTTATTTAGAGATTTATATTACTGTTATCTTTCACAGATCCTCTTGCAAATTGCCCACTGTCTTCAGAAGCTGGAACAGACAAAAATAAGCGTATTTATTAACCTCATCTTCATACGTGGAAAACAGATTAGGCATTCCCTTCCAGTATCTTAAGGGAGCCTACAAGAAAGCTGGGGAGGGACATTTTAGGATGTCAGGTAATGATAGGACTAGGGGAACTGGAACAAAAATAGAAATGGGTAGATTCAGATTGGATGTTAGCAAGGAGCTCTTCCCCAGGATGGTGGTGAGACACTGGAACAGGTTGCCCAGGGTGGTGGTAGAAGCCCCATCCCTGGAGGTCTTTAAGGCTGGATGTGTCTCTGAGCAGCCTGATCTAGTGTGAGGTGTCCCTGCCCATGGCAGGAGGGTTGGAACTGGATGATCCTTGAGTTCCCTTCCAACCCTAGCAAATCTGATTCTCTCATTCTGCTCAAGGTTACCCACACAGGCAAGGTAGGAACTGAATCCAGACCTCCCATATTCCTACCACATTGGGTAACTCTATCCCAGCATGAACTTGCCTTTCTAGGGAATGTTCTCAGCTGTATCAATACAACTCCAGTTGTTAACATCCCTAAGGTTTTGTCTTTTTGAAGACCTATTGGTCTTGTCTGCTTTCTATAATATCCTCAGATGGGCTGCTGCATGAGTTCTTATCTAGCTTCTAGTAGATGGAAACTTAACACTTTGTATGTAAGACACCTCTGAAAATCCCTACATTTACTTTCCTGTGTGAGCCCAGTGCTAAATTTTTGTGGTGTTTTGTGTTTTTGTGGTTTTTTTGTGTGTGTGAAGCTTTGCTCTTACTAACTTTCTCCTCAAGTGCTAGCAACTAATGTGATGTTGTGAAGCACTGAGAGAAGCAGTTGCACAGGAGGGAGAGCCAGGTCATGCCTGCTGCCCAGTAGCAGCCATTGCTGCTCAAGCAGATCTGGCCTCAGCCACTTTAATAATTACTTCTATTGGTTGTAGACATATGAAGGACACCTCAACAAGCAAGCAGCTAGTCTCCAACTTGGTGGGTAACCCTTACATGCAGAGCAAGCCTGCTGCATGTTCCTTTGGATATGATCCATTGGCTTGAAGATGGTATCTTCACTGTTCAGACTTTGCTGATAAGAGGAGGAAAGGCTTTGGAACATGAAATACAGGTTAGGACCTGCTATGTCTGCCTTTTCCCTTCTCCCTTCTGGCCAAGGAGAACAGAATAGTCACTGTGCTATCCTGGTCCTAATAGAGTACTGGGAGGAGAATGAAGGTAGAATTACAGATCAGCCTGGTGGAAGAGTTTTATCCATGTTGATTCTTGATGACCAGTATTACCCGTTCCTGATGTCTAATGTATCAGATGTCTTCACAGTCAGAAAACTCCAAAAAGAGACAAAACTTACTTTATTTTTTTTTAAGGGAACACCAGAGAAATTAAAGCTTTTAAAGCTTAAAATTAGTCTTACACAGAAGGGGTCCTAAGTCTTTTAATTAGAAAACTATTTCTGCTATAGCCACTTTCTCTTCAAGAACTGATTAGACAAAAGGTTTGCAGATCTCAGCTAATTAAGATCATCTTTAGTGTTTTGCCAAATGTGGTTATTAATTTGAATGTGAAAGATATCTGCTATTAGATACCAAAGATGTAACCATCAGTTGCTGCCATAAGTGTTAAAATGCTGGGTAAGGTGGTCTCACTTTCCTCATGAAATTCAACAGCAGGCCTCCTGAAGTGGCTTGTGGCCTGCTCTAGGCCAGTAGCAATCTGCCAGGTTTTTAAAAGACTGTTTAATTTTGCAGATCTGAAGCAGTACAAGTCTAAGGCTTAGTTGGTCCAGTTTAGTAACAAGTTGAACCCAAAGTGAGGAAGTGTGATGGTGTGTTTTATGCTGCCTGGACATATCTCAGGCCTGTTTAAGGGAAACTGATTTTTACCTAACCTTGATGATGAAACTGTTCTATTTACAGGTTTGTGTAATACAGAAGAACCTTCCTCTGCTGACCCTAACAGTCCTCACCTGTCTGTAGACAGAGCTTGTTGTAGCTGAATTACTTTGTGTAAGTAGAACTTAAGCTATTCAAGAAATGGTATCTGCAGGTACTGCAGATGGTGTGGTCTGAGTCTGCATTTCATGTTTGCATTTGCCCAACCAAAATAAGTTGCTTTTGTAAGAAGCAACAGAGAACATCTATCCCAGATTGTTTTCTTGCCCTGGTTGAGACTCATAGAATTGTTTCTGTTAGAAAAGATCACCAAGATAATGAAGTCCAACTGTTAACCTAACATCACCATAACTATTAAGCCACATCCCAAAATGCCACGTCCACATGTTTCTTCAATGCCTCCAGGGAGAGCCCATGTTTGCTCCAGAGGATTCAGAAGCTGACCGGAGCAAGTCAACAGTGAGGAGCAGCAGGGGTGCAAATACCCCTCTAACTGTTCTGGCTTCATGAAGCTGTGCAGCACAAGATGCTTTGCCAAAAAGCTGATGGGGTCACACCTCCTTCATATCACACAGCAACACAGGCAAATTTTTGGTGGGTATTGCAAGATTGAAAGCTTAATGCCATGACAGATTTGATGTGTAGTTATATAGGACAAATGCCAAATCAAGAGCTCTAATGAGCGTCACGTTATGCCCATCTTCATGTGGATGCAGGTTATTTTGACCCAACATGTAAACCTAGGTGTCTCTAGCTGCTGCCATTGGGTGCACGTTTTCCACAGAGAGTCTCAGGCTAGCCTGTGGAGCAGCTGTTGCGAGCTCCTTACGGCCACCACTTTGAAGCATTTGAGAACGTGGTGTGTTTAATAGCCTATGCTTAGAATGAACACACAGATGAACTGCCAGGTTTGTCTAAAGCCAGTACTTAAATATGCCCTGGGATTCAATTGTGTGTACCAAGTAACTCTTTTGTTGCTTATGTTGACTTTTAACTTTCTTGCGCAACTTCGGCATATGGTCAGAAGTGTGACTCTCTTCAAAGTTCTTTATCTGGAACTGAAGACAATATAAAACTGACTAGAGCATGTATGTATCTGTCTAGCTGTGTTTAGAGATGTAGGATGAATTACCCAGACTATTTTATATAAACAGGATTAGGAGCTTATATAAACGGTGATCTTAAGTCCATTCACAACAAAGCTGAGGCTTCCCCAAGAACAGCTGATTTCAGTTACAAAACAAACAAAAAATACATAAATGAGGAAACAGCTACAAAGTAGCCTTCCCATTTCAGGATGGGGGTTTGGAAGTGGTCATTTCAGTCCACCAGTTACTTACACCTGCACAAACAGTGTTGAATACAGCAAGAATTTTTCACCTGTTCTTCACATGGACTGTATTGTATGAGCCAGGAGGAAGCACAAACCTCACCCTGTACTACAACACTGTTGTCACTTATAGCTATATATGGACTTGTGACAAATGAGATGGCGAGGTTGGTAGGTTTACCTGTTGAAACACACACTCAAGCTAAGGATCAAGCCATTCCTTTTTAGCTTTAGCTTCCAGTCAAGATCTGTTGAACTGCTCCCCACCGAACACTTCTATACGCTTGGCATTCACAGGCCACAAATGCCACAACCTAGCAAGAAAAAGGAGGCTGCCTCTTGCTTCCTGTTACAATTCTCTGAGCCTGAATGCCTCCCCCAACCCTGCAGCTATTTCCCATGTTCTTGCATCCGGTTGCCTCACTCTTTCACATACTCTAATTTTGAAAGAACAAAAAATTTAAACACTACCAGTCCTCCATGTTGAGACTGGCACCTTTCTTTAGAGAATGAGTTTCTTAACATTTCCTGATTTGTCTGGGTCACCAATAAATACCAGCAAACTCAGAGGAGTTGAGAGGTTACTTAACTTCAGCATTTCAGATCCTTGGCTTTCACTTCACGGCAAGATTTTGACTGCAGCTTATGGATAAACCATAATGAAGCAGTAAATTTGCAGTTAAGTTAGATCTTAAAAGTTTTGTTACCAGTTTTCCCTGGTGTGTTGTATCAAGCTTTTAAAATAGTTGGATGTGTGTTAGTAATCCTTTCAATTACTTGTTAATAGTTCCTGGCACTGATATTCACAAATAGCTAACACAATTACACTTCATACACTTAGCCTTTTAAAAGTACGACAACCTCTTTTAGTGGCATTCTGTGATAATCAGGATGGAAATGTTTTTTCCTGTGAGGGTTTTGTAGTCCTATTCCTTTTGCTCTGCCAACACAGACATTCCACCAGCCACATGGCGAGTTATTTCAGAGGGCAAAACTTGCCAGAAATCTAAACAAAGTCAATACTGTTTCTCTCCTTAAACCATCTCACCAGGATTCCAGCAAGTGCCAAAGATACCACAAGAGAAAGCTGGACTACTCACTTGGCTTAGCCATCCCCTATAACCACAGGCTGATTCTCTGGGAGGACAAAGGCAGAAAAAGGCTGACTTTTTTACCCATACAGGTCTTGTTTAGCCCATAATCCAAGGTGACACAAAATGCAGAATAAAAGACAAGAAACTGTAGCTCAATGGAATTTACTTTTATTGAGAGGAGAAAAAAAGGTTTACATGTAGTTGTAGGTTTATCCATCCATACTTTCAAAACTCCAAAAAGGACTGGAAACAAAACTTGCTCAATCATTATTGCAATACCAAAAGTTGGTGTTTTGTGTTTGTTGTTTTTTAATGAACAGCAAATTATATAACTAATTGCTATGTTCAATAAATAGTTCTTGTTCCTGCACTGATGAAGGGGAAATATTCAACTGAGTACAATAAAATCCCCGCTATCTTTACAGTTTTAACTTCAAACATATCCACTATGTAGCAATCCAGAAACTTTACCTATAAAACATAGCATTGACCTTGTGTGTGTACAAGGGTGTGTTTTCCCAAATCTTGCTCTAGCTCAAGTAGTTTACACTTAAAGCAACCACCTGAACCAAAAAAAAAAAAAACAAATCAAAAATGAGAAAGAAATCCTCTGGTTCATGACTACCTAAGCAAACTTGTCATTACAGAAGAGGCTCAAAGTCGTTACTTGTTTGTCAAAGTAATAGGTAAACATTTTAACAGAAAGATTAACAAGTTACTTGGAAATGCAGGTTTATATTAAAGTATCTGACTGTGTGCACTACATATGACATGCAAGCTTTAAAAATACCAATGCTGTCTTCTGATTAGTCAGGAGTCCAATTGTCTTAAAACCAAAATAGGAATGACTTCCAAAATGTATCAGCACTTTGGGTTCTCTATTTAATTTTGTTTAAGATGTTTTTTACTACACAAAACCTACAACAATTACAATATTGAAGAGTATTACAATAAGGAGGGATGGAAAACAGGAATACTTCAACTGAAGGTATGTTCTAAATGAACCAAGGTTTGTAAAAGAGATGGATGGAGGACAAAGAAGGGAGGATTGGAAAGGAAGCAGTAAGGAAGGTAAGATCCCAACTTTTTATTTAAAAATCATGTCCTCAATGCTAAACCTTCTGCTCTTCAGTAGCGCCCTGCGGAGGGGAAGCAAAAAAGATAGAGACAATTACTGTAAACAAACGGTACCCAGACCCTCTCCTGTTCAAAGCTCCCATTTAAAGAGCTTCCATTAATCGATTCATACTTGTACCAACAAGGTTTAAGCAGCCGGACCTCATTTACTTACTTGGACTGTAGGAACGGGATCGTGACCGTGATCGGTATCGACTATAATAAGGCGATGGTGATCGTCTCCTTTAAAGGAAATTAAAAAAGTCACCCAACAAGATCCATTATGAAAGAAGCCTTATTCACATCACTTCTACAGAAGAGAACCATTTCCTCAGCACTGAAAGACTTGGCCTGCATGAATGATCTCAGCTTTATTTGGCCGTGGCTTACAGTTATTTAACAAATGCTTTTATATTTCTCTATTTGATGTGTTTAAAACTCTAAGCTATTCCCAAATAAAGAACTGAATAAACTCTCACTAGCCTTGCAAACACATAGAGTGCTTTTCCAGATGCCTACAATTCTTGTTGAACAACATCCTCTGAAACTAGATAACTTTCAAAACAGTCAGAAGGTTATGAAATGTCAAGCATTAAAAATCTCATCTACAAATAACCCCTTTTTAAACAGCCCTGTGTATCAGCTGTCCCTGTTTCTATATACAGCGTGGAAAAAAGAAGTTCTTTTTCTATCTGTCTGCTAGATTTATATGGCACATGCTCTACCTCCTTCAGGTAGCAAAATTAAACCCTTGTCCAACTGTTTACTGTATAACCCGTATTATATAAACACTTCTGTTTATGACTACTTTAATCCCCCAAAACCTAACGCAATGAGGTTCTAACACATAGCAAGATTCTGCATACACTCTTGCTACAAACTTGGCAGCATTTTTGCCTCTCCTATTTTTGGGGGGGGGGGAGGGATTTTTCCCTCCAAGAAATCCACTTTTCAAACACAAGTAGGATAAAAAAAATAAGATACCTGTATCTGTAATCATACTCTTCGTATCTGTCATATCCTCTGTCATACCCCCTGTCATAGTATGAGTCACGGCGACGACCTGCTCCTCCACCACCACCTCCTCCACTGCTATTATAGAAAAGGGAGGAAAACAAAAATATCATCACACTAGGTATCTACTCCTCATTGTGATTCAAATTATTTAAGAGCTTTTCTTAAAAAGCATTTTTGTAAACCAGATACTTGTAACTATGCCACAAAACAATCTAACAATGCAGCATTTAAAGAAAGACCACCTCCAAACCCCTCCAGACAGTCCACAAGGCATTAGAGTTTAATTCCCATTGAAAGAGAAGGAATGTCAGTAAGGTAAGGATGCATTAATTGACCATGCTGGATAGAGACTTTTTTTGTTTATGTGGTTTTGTTTGGATTTCTCCAAATAATTCCTCCAGGTTTTTTTTATATACATAAAGACAACAAAACTGTGACAGGATTGAGTAACACATTATGAACCACAGTAACACTCTCTTTAGATTAGTAACTTTGTGATAAAATTATAATTGGCATAACTCAAAAACTTTAAAAAGGTATCTCTAGTTCTTTTTCTTAAACCAGACTCCAAGCACTCAGTTTCAATCCATTTTAGCACCAGTACTGGAAATGACTGAACTCCTTACTGTGTTGGCCTGCCCATGTAAATGCCTGGGGTGGGTGTATGTGCTCTCTTGGTGATTGAGTAATCCACCCGAATCCTCCTACCATCCAGCTCCATACCGTTTGCGTGCTCCATTGCCTGCAGGAAAGACAAAGAACAGGGATGTGAAACTTGCAACCTACTGGAACTATGGAAGGTTATACACAAAACACATTATTTTCCATCAGAAAAACAAGCCCTGAAATTGTTTTATTTTGGCTGGTTACTAGTGCCCCACTGTGGCGAATGGCTCATCTCTGTCCCTGGCCTGTTTGCCGGCAGTGCTGCAGGACTGCACTAAGGTGCGGGACTAACACGACACGGACTCCCTCCTTAAGAGAGCACAGTGCTAACCACTAACAGTCACTTTCCTTAGACTTTGTCTTCTACCCACCAAAAAGGTAAACTGAAAGTCAAACCAGCTTTTTCAGGAAACGGCATCCTTCTTACAGCCGCCTGACCCAGAGGGGCCGGGCGGATTCAAAAGCTGTGCAAAACAGTGGCTTCCTGTAGGGTGCATATGGCCGGATTACTGCTAGTCGGCTGCCATTTCATGCTCTCCCAGCCTCCTGCCATCTCCCTTACAAGGACCTACTCCAGCAGAGCTTAGTAAAATGGCGGGTTCAGCCTACATGGATACCTAATTACAACCTTCCTCCCCACTCACAATAGCAGCCTGCTAAAGCGACGCACAGAAGGGTCTGCGCTCGAGAAGCCTGTGCCTCCAGCCTCGCCCCCAGCCCGCACGCACTCACGATGTGTCCCAGCCCGTTTCTCTAGTTTTTGACAATCAATACAATGGCCTTTCACAACCTCAAGCAACAAAAATAGTTTTTTAAAGGAGCACAGCGTACTTTTGAGAATTATATTATGCAACAATAACCTAAAAAAACCCAACCCCCCAAAACACACTCCCCCAGCCTTAAGAATCAACAAACAGTTAATGCTGGACTTAAAAGCTATTACAATTTTCAAAACAAATTTATTCTTTCATCAGCTGCTCCAGGATCTCTGAAACACTAGGACACACAGCTTAGCTTGTGATACTAAGCACAGCACTTAGCCCAATATACGTGATTTTCATTTTCCATGTGTAGAAAAGCAGTACTGTTACTCTCTGGAGTTACAGAGCAGAACTACTTTGCTATTATTTAACTGTGAGGAACAGCACACAACCTCAAGACATGGAATGTCTCCAAGTAGTGCATTTATTTATTAAATAATAAACTATGGAAGAGATGCAAATTTTTGCATCTCTCTTAACAATAAACTCACTGAATTAACATACAAGTTCCACAAGAGGAAAGAAAACGCTGACCCCCACCATGATTTAACTGTGATGTCCCCGAAGTGGCAGTGACTGAATTACCACTAACCTCCGAACCACACTTAGCTTCGCGTCTAAATAACGCAGTTTCCGTCTAGACTCTATCGCCACCTAGTGAGGGCTGTTCCCACTCAAAACTAGAACTCCGCTTTGGCTAAGTGCAAGGCACAGCCAAAGACCGTCTCAAGCCTTTCAACATACACAGAAGTATGTTTTATGATTGCTAGCTTACATTTTACTAGTTCCACAGGGATAATCTGAAGCAAAAGAAAACTGCCCCCAGATTCTGGGAATAGGTATGTGAACCAAACCTAAAAAATACAGGCTGCAAATAGTTGGCTGAAAAATTGAGCTTCATGATGAAAAGCGTCTTTCTGGAAATACAGCAATATACAAATCGTTTTTAAAGGTAAGGAATTTTTAGCTTTATGGCACCTTTATGTCCAGTCAACAACTTGCAGACTATTAAGTTTAGCTGAAAAGAAGCCACCTCAAATCCAGAACATCTGGCATGTGCATATTGTTTAATTAAAAAGCAAAAACACACCTCTTGGAAGAGTGGTTTGACCTAAGGAGCAGTATAGACAAAAGCAACGTTTCTGCAGGACAGATGAAGAATTAATTTTAAAACCTCATTGTTTGTTTTGGAACTACCAAGAAATGTGTGTTACATTTCAGTGCATAAAGATTAGTTACCAGTCTGCATGACACTCACCACACCCCAGCTAGTGTCTAATGACTTATCCAATACCAAAACTCATTTTCTTAGCTTTCAACAGCTGTCAGCAGTAACTGCCAACTACAAAAATGTGTATTTTTTTAAAGAGAAATACAGACATAAGAAAGCCTTTCACAGTTCTGACTACATCCCGCAACTGCAGAATGATAAGCCATTATGAATTCAACAGTAATCAATAGTATCAATCACTTGTATTCCATCACTAGCAACTGGAAATTCCTTCCAAAGATGTTTGAAAATTCTCTACATCCTTCTCTGAACATCCTTAATGTGAACACCTCAAGTCTTGGAAACAAAGTACTTCAGTTGACACTATTAGCTAATGATTGCTGTAATATCACCAATACAACTCTTTACCTGTGTCCAGCTCTGGGGCCCTCAGTACAAGAGACACATGGACCTACTCTGAAGACAGGCTCAAAGAATTTGGGCTATTCAGCCTGGAGAAGGAAAGGTTCTGGGGAGACCTTACTGATTCATTTCAGTATCTGAAGGGGGACCTACAGAAAGGACTGTCTAGAAGGGCTTGCAGCAATAGGATGAGGGGGAATGGGTTGAAACCAGAGCTGGGTTGGACGTAAGAAAGTTCTCTACAATGAGAGCAGTAAAATGCTGAAACAGGTTGCCCAGGGATATGGTTGAGGCTCTGTCCCTGAAGACACTGAAGTTCAGACTCCATGTGGCACAGGGCAGGCCGATCTAGTTGGAAGTCTCCCTGCTCAATGCAGGGGGGTTGGACAAGATGGCCTTTGAGGCTACCTTCCAAGCCAATGCAATCCGAGAGTCTAAAATCCCTATCTGCAAACCTGGTTTCAGACAAGTGATACTTTGTACAAAGGCTGTAAAAATGTATTAGTGACCCCAATTACTGACACTTGTGTGTTATCTTGAAAATAATTTTTTCAAGTTTATTATAGAGATTTGTATTCTGTATTTTATTGGCTAGCATATTCAGAACAAACCTCAGTTTGCTTTTCTTGATGACTTTGAGTATACATGAATGCTACTAAGAAGAGTGAAATGTCAGGTGGGGTTAAAAAAGGCACATTTGCTCTAACAAGGCAGAAGAGATTTTCAAATACTGTTGAAGAGATAGAAGCGTATTTCCCAGACCATCAAACAATGTATTCTGAAGAAAAAAAATGAATTATTTTGGGGTTCAAGAAACACAACACCCTTTTAGGAGACTGTCAACAGCCCCTTTTTATTTCAACCAGGATTTTCTTCCAAATACCCAACCACTGTTAGAAGACTTGCACAGCTTTTGCAAGATGACAGTAAGCAAGCAAGCAGGATTCCTATAAACACGTAGTACCAGTTTTGGGTGCAAACTTTAACAAAAAATTGACTTTGTAGGCCAGAACACATGTCCAGATGTTTGCAGTCAGAAAATGCAAGACTGAGGGTTGGGAATGCCACAGGTAGTAACTCAGTCTTACATTACAGCTTTGAACCTACAGCAGTCTATCCAAAACGATGGATGGAACTCCTTCAAATTACCTGCAAGGTGTTTGACAAAATGAGCAGCTCCCAAACTACAGGATCATGGCCCCCAGTGGCTCAAAAGAGTTAGAAAGCAAGCACCAAATTTTACAGATTCCAGTCTCATTTTATATTTATTACAGAATGTGGCAATTTATACACATTAGCATTCATAGAGAGTAAAACAAGTTTGGAAACTATGACCTTTTAATGATATGCACAAACTTACACAGGTGACTGGTAGTAGTCAAGCAATCAAGAATTCACTAAAGAAATTAATTTTTCAGTCTGTATAATGCCACACAGAGCAGCCTGGAAAAGGAACATGGGAAATTTTTGCAGCCTGCACTGTGGTTACTAGGGGAAAGGTATGGTGAGGAACTGGGGGACAAGAGACACCTCAGCTCTGCCAGTCAGATTCTAACAGTCAGTTTACATTTCTATTGACAAAAGATCAGCAAGCTTTCATTTTGGCTGTGTCTAACTGCCTCACATTACTTCACTAACGTGACATCGTGACAAAGTTAGTAATGCACAGACTGACCAAATTTGAATAGTCAAAGACAAGTGACTTACACTGGGACTCACTTTGAAAATATGTTTTCATATTTAAAAGTAACTCTACGAGATACTGACTAGTTTTGGTCACTGGGGTTTTTAGTGGGGGTTCTTGATTATTTTTGGTTTTGAGGGGTGTGTGGTTTTGTGGGTTTTTTTTTGGTCATTGTTTTGGTTTTTCCCCCCACTCGCAGTCCTTCTCATATATTTAGTGCAAACAATAACATCATCATCCTCCTCACTGCATCACAGGTACAGCATGGGATGAACAGACGTAACAGATTAGCTTCCCCTACTGTTTGAAATATTTAAAAAACAGTAGTCAGTGGTAATTTTTCAATATATAGTTTTCAGAGCTTCAATTGTCCTTGAAGTACAAGGAGTTTCATAGTCAAGGAATACCCAATTTTAGAGAACCAGAATGAGTAACTGGATGTTTCTGCAAGTATTAGAATTTTCATAGTATTTCAGACTCTCCATAAGTCTCTAACTTTTAATTCCAAATATGTGAGAACTTCTTATTTTCCAGAATATCAAGGGTCCCTTTTGACACCACAAACAATACTTGAAGCATTTTTTTTCAACAGGCTATGGGAGAAGTTTTGATCCATAGTGATGCTTTTAAGACCGTCTGCACCACAGATTAAATGTCTTGCAATCTGAAACAATAACCATGTTATAGTTCTGGTCTTTTGGCAACTGAAGTATGTTCACAGCTCAGTTCATTGGTATGAAGTTTGTCTTGACTGCTAATGAACACTACTTCAGGAAGCAGTTCTGAAAGACTGTCAAAACTACAAAGAGCATGTAAGTAGTAGGTAAGAAAAAAGAAAATGCCATATTACCAGCAGTTGCTGTATCTAGTTCTTCTCAGGTGAGTTCTTGCTACAAACATGTAGTACTTTCACAGCAGCTTCAGCTTAAACAATGAACACTTTATATTGTGAGTTACTGAAAAGCTGGACAGCTCAGTAACTCATCCAATTCGTAACAGAAGTTAACCAGTGATGACCAAGATCTGGAGGGATTTCAGTCACAACAGAATCCACACAATACTCACTTATCTTAAACCAAGTCACGAAAGTTTAAATGTAACTACTCAATTAATTTGATGTAAATTTTTAATATTAACAGTGTTTGAGAGCATGTCAGCCCGGAGGCTTCCCTGTGTTACCTCTCTTAAAACAACATTAGTGAAGATGATGGGAAAGCCTTACTTTTCTGTGGAGTTCTATACATTTAATCCATCTATGACTGCTGTAGAAGCGCTGGCATTTAGTTCAACATTTCATCGAGAGTTTGATATTCTTTATTTGGATGTTTAGGGTGCTAGGGGGCTGCTGGTGGTGTTTGTTTTGGTTTTGAAGAGGAAGAAATGTAATTAACATGTCATTGCTTTTATACACACTCTTCAGATGTGATCTATCTTCCACACAGAGAATTGCTTCATGCCTTTCAGTGTTCTCCTACAGGGCCTGTCAAGAGTTTCATGCTGTAACTGTATCCCCTTTTCCTATACTAGCTGTCACTTATTGCTATCCTCAAATCTGCCCTCAAGGCCTACAAAATAAGACAAACTTTTCTTCTGTCCTTTTTTGCCAAAGTATTAAAGTTATGTAAATGCCAAGCATTGGGAGGTTTTGTATCCTTTCCCACTCTTCATGCTAGGCCTACTGGGGAGGAAAAAATGGGTTTAGTTACATTCCCAATCATTTCAGTTCCTGAATAAGGTGCTCATCTTTGTTTCTGTATTTCTATATTGTCTGTCTGTGTTCCAGTGTTGCAGCATCTGCCAAAGCAGCTTTATACTAAACAAATTACTTCATGCTATTTACACGGAACATTGTAAGAAATGCATGGTGTCATGCATGACCATTGCCCGTGGCAACTAGGAAAACACTCTACTAAAGACATAGAAAGTTGTAAAAGAGACAAGACTGGCACATGAATGTACTAAGAAATATTGTGTATTTTGCATGCTATGTATTCACACTTCCAAAATCCCAGTGGGCTTGGAGTGCAATGAAATAGAAAGCTAAAAGTTAGAAGAGAGAGTAGGCCACTGAAAATGAATATAGAACTACCCACTCCACTAACTCCTTTCTCAACCTGTCTAAATGATAGTGGGAAAATACAGAAGGGATACTAAAGGAGTTTTGTGTCCTTTTACTTACCCCTAGAACTTGCAACAACCACACATACATATATCTGCAAATCCTACTCTTCCTATTCTCCATTGTATCATACCAGAAACCAGTCAAGATCATGAGTCTAATACAACCAAACCACCCATGAAATTTTTTTTTCATTAAAATATCATCAACTAGCATCAGTTTTCATTTTTCAGCTACTGATACTGGGTTCCATAGCTGTCTCTCTTCCTCCCTTCAATGCTAAGTACAAAGAATCCTATCCAAGCACTATGCATGTAGTTATCAAATACAAACAGAATCAAAAGCAAATCTGAACCATATGCCCAAAACTTTTAAACCACAAATAAGATGCTTGACTTCTGTAACTCAGTTTGTCCAAAAAGCGATAATCTCACTAAGTGAAAAAACAAGAAGTCTTTAACAGTAGTTTTATCTACACAATTCAGTAAATGTAGTAAAGCTCACAGTATCCTTACAGAGTTGAAACAGTACTGCTTACTGTGGTGAACCTAACACAGGCTGCAGTTCATATTCTTTGATTCTATCAATTTTACTAACAACAAATCTCAGTCTGTTTACAGCTATCCATGTAACTAGGGAAGTCAAAAGTCAAGACAAACCCCACTACCTTTCAAATGCTCTCAGAGAAGAACATGGAGTGTAAAGAGAATCTTCAGGATGTTGATACATACAGAAAGCTACTTTGAAAAGTTAACTTTCAAAATATTAAAAAAGCCTACTGGGAGGTTTCTCAAAATACATACTTTCATTTTGAAGTCACAGATGCTTGTTAGTGATTCAATACAAACAGCACATGCTCAAAATGTTCCCAAGCACCTGAACATGGAACCTAAAGGCTTAATCTCTTTAAAAAGTGCCATGGTGTTTGAATAAAGAAATCTTTAATTAACCTCACTGTGAGAAGCTGCTAGTGAATACACAAAACCATGTGGATTTTTAACAGATATTGATTCAGACAATACAGAAAGAGCACACCTATTTAAAGAAGCAAAGCATGAATTTACCTCTTTAGAATCATCAATTCTCTCAAAATAAACGAACGCAAATCCTCTCGATCGTCCAGTCCGCTGATCATAAACCACATTGACACCAGTCAAAGGTCCGTAACGGGAGAAGACTTCACGCAAATCTCTCTCAGTAGTATACAAACTGAGACCAAACACTCCAAGACATGTATTAGGGTCTGGATTAGCCTGGTGAGACAAATGTTCAACTCATTAAGTTTCAAAAAAAAACCCCAAATAATACATTCTCTCATCAAAGTGTCTCCCTTAGTAAAAACATTTCATCTGAAGAAAACTAAACATAGTTTATTACAAAGCTTAACACTTTAGCAATTAGTATTCCAAATATAAGGTATTTTCAAAAAGCAGCTACTCTCATTAATTTAAAAAGAGAAGGCAAGAGACAAGGTCAGCCAGCCTGAACTCCAACCTTCAGCCTTTCTGCATGTCCACCCACTATTACTCGAGTGCACGCTGCCTCCAACTGCACACACTGAACACCTGAGCTCCTAAGCATGGCCAGTTGAACTATACCTTCTATCAAAACTTCCTCCCCCCTCAACATTTCCTCCTCAACTACACTGAAAATCAGTATTTACATTTCAAAGTTTATCTCTTCCCACTTGTGAACTGGATAAAAACAACCTGCTGCTTTCATCAAAACACTGTTGAAGGTCAGTTCTGTGAAACTAATCCAAAAGCATGCACAATTTTCTAGAGCAGAACTCTTGATTCTTTAATGTGATGTGGGATACATATCTACTCAGTATTTCACTTCAGCTACAGGAAGTCAAATACGAAATTGTGCAAAGTACAATTTCTCTATTAGGTTCAAATTTTCTCTACATGCCACAGAGTTGATCTAATGCCAATTCTGCTATAATAATTATCAATTAACTTTTTTTTTTTTCAGTTAAGCTTCTGGCACCTGTTATACTACACGCAGCAATTTAAAATGGCATCAACAGGCTTAGTGATTTAATGTTTCTGCTAAAATAATATCCCTAAGTTGACACAGCTGAAACACGTATGTCAGTTTCAGATTTTCAAAGCCACAGATGCACAGTAATTGATGCTTCAGAGCTTGCCTTTCAGCCTGATTCAAAAATAAACAGGCTTAAATCTTCTGTCATGTTCTTCTCAGAGCTTTTTTCCAGGCACCCGCTATAAAAATTAAGATGCCTGAACTACTCATGTATCTGAAGTGTCTTTCCATTTGTTAATGGTCAAACTTTTAAGGTAAGAATCTTCTACAATTCCTTAATACAGCTGAAGAACAGAACAAAAACTGACAGTTTGTCATTTGAAAATTTTAATTATACAGGTTTAGGATTAGTTTTTAAACTCTGCATTTCAAATCCATCTGATAATTCAGTGCCATTAACAGCCACACTCTCTGGTATTACCGCAACTCCTGAGAGTATAATGAAGTCTCCCAGCCTTTTAAATCATTGTTTGGACAAGTCCCTCCACACAGTATTATAGTTATTTTTTACATTTCCTTTGCACTTAAACCTTATTACTTTTTGAGGCCAAGTACTGAGAATCAGTCTGTGCACCCTAAGCAAAACGTGACATTTACATCGTAAGCAGAAGGATTACACTGACTGTGGAAGACTAGAAGACAGCTTTTATATTAGTTTTTTCACTACCTCCCATCAATACAGTATGCAAGCTCTCTCTACCACACCAGAAATGGAAAAATGGCTACAATTTTTCCGGGTGTCTTTAGGACCTTGCTATTTGGGGAATTAAAAATGTTTGATTTGAGCTGTTTTGACATTACTAGAACTATTCCTTAGAACTTTCCTGATTTAGGCTGGACTGAAGTTAAATTTTTTTTTCCTAGCAGCTGATTTATTGCTGTGTTTTGGATTTAGAATAAGAATAATGTCAGTAACACGCTATCATTTTAGTATAAATGCTGCTTATCAACAGCTAAGACAAAAGGGTTTTTTTTTCAACTTCTCAGATTCTCCTGACAGTATGGAGGCTGAGGGTGCACAAGAAGCTGGGAGGGGACACATGTCAGGACAGCTGACCCAAATTGGCCAGAGGAGTATTCCACACTACATGACATCATCTTCAATATATAAATTGGTGGAAGCTGGTGGGGGCACCACAGCTCAGGGACTTGCTGGGCAGCAGTCAGCAGGTGGTGAGCAACTGCACTGTGCATCACTTTCTTGATACATTCTATTATTTCCCCTTCCTTTGCTGTCCTATTAAACTGTCTTTATCTCAGTCCACGAGTTTTAAGTTTTCTTTATCTGATTCTCCTATTCCACTGGGGGTGGGGAGCAAGCAAGTGGCTGTGTGGTGCTTAGTTGCTGGCTGGAGTTAGACCATGACAGGAACTAATGTGAAATTCACTGTGAAAATAAGTTTCACGTTTCACAGAATCGTTTCCAAGGCAAAAAAGACTTCTTCACAGAGCAAAATATTTCTTAAAGTAGTAAAGTAGATTCATTCATCCCTCACCAGGAAATCTGCTAAGGCTTTTAAAGTTCAGTTACTGCTGCCAATTTTTCAAGACACTAGATTCGTATTTATTACATCATGATTACACACTGGCAACAATCCACAAAAAGCATAGCTATGAATGTTGCTTCACAACAGCTTAAGCCACTGTACATAAGCACTTCTGTAGTCTTGTCCCTTTCCACACACTGTCTTCTCTCTCACACTGATCTTATCTGGTCCTGGTGAGCTGCTTCACCTGCATGCAAAAGCCTGCAAAAAACCTACACTCTTTGGAGAACTGCACTTAGATAAAAACTACAAGGACCAGGAAAGTACCAGAGCCTTCACCAAAGAAGAGGCAGACCTATGTCTAACAGCACTCATTTAGAGTAGCCTGAAATGATGTGGAACTAGAAGCTAAGGCACTGAAACAGATTGTAAAGAGAATTTGGAGAAATGTCTCAAAATAATGAAAGATTAGTATGTTGGTTGGTGTATCTATACTTCCCCCTGTGCACAAAGAGAATTCTTTTATATTTTGAAAGGCTTATTTTATAGCTGTAAATTTTTCTCATCTATTACTATTTATACATTACCACATAACACGTGGATGCACTTCTTTGAGTTAAACCACAAGCAACCTTCAACATAACGTATTGCATGTTAAAAGCAAATACTTGAGAACTGTCTTCTTTGGGTCCTTTAGTCAATCTGAACACTATCAGGTTGCAAGCATGCACAGAAAAGGTATCACTTTCATGAAGGGTACATGTACTTAGAACTGTAATAAAATCAGAAAGGTTCAACTTATAAAGCAGACAGAAGCAGATGTTACCCATCTGCACATACTAGCTTGCAACATATGGCTTTCAGTTAATTTCTACAACTGCTCTGCCAGTTGCAGGTCCAAGAAGTAAGTGCCCAGCTGTAAAGACAGAGACTGCTTCCCTGACCGTTCCTCCCCATCCAAAATCCCCTATTCTCCAGTGACGAGACAGCACGAAATTCAGCCTGCAGGTTAACCTGCACTACAATGATATACACAGCCTTGGTAAACATGAACATACTCTGCTGCCAGTGTGCCTTCTTCTGTTGGACATTGGAGAATGACTACGGCTCCTTCGACGACGGTATTCTGGTGTATACGATCTACTTCGAGAACGTCTCCTATGGGAATGAGAATGGGAATGGGACCTGGAACGAGTGTAACGTCTGTGCGAATGTCTTCTGGACCTGGATCTTCAATAGAGAGAAAGCTTTTAGTTAGGTCATGTGCACATAACATATTCAATTGCAAGTATTAAATTTCCTAGAGAATGTTTTTTTAAGAGGCTCTCTACAGTTAAAATATTTTTCTTCTACTCTGCACATCTATAGAGTGCGTGGATATTTGAAAACCTGTTCAGTAGTATCATTTTTTACTTTGTGAGAGTACATCTGGCATACCATGAGGATTACATTCACAATAGTTTTCAGAACCTTGAAGTTCAAACTTTCATCTGTATGGCTGCATGTGTAACTAACATTAGCACAATGATACAGAAGTGACATATGCCACACTAAAATCTGTCTTCGATGAAAACCGGAAAGGTTCAGCAGCACTACAGTGCCGCACATCCACAAATGAAGTTCACACAGGCTTGAAAATTATTCAAGACAAAAAGCCAAGCCTGCTTAACTCCTCAGGCGTATCTTTCCATACATCTAGCCAATGGTAAGCTCAATTTTTAACAAGCATTATCCCATCAAAGTTGCATGATTTCATAAGGACAGCGTATCCTAATAACTGTAGGTATCTGGCTAAACATTGCAAGAGCAAGTATAACATTAGGCTGAACTTCATGAATTCAGAGCACAGTAACTTTTCCAGCTGCCTTAGCATGAAACATATAAAGAGGGAAGATGGATTAATTCCTCTTCCGCCCCTCCAGAGCTACAAATGGTTTCTCTCTCCACTGATGAAAGAACAATTTGATAGCTCTCCTCATTTTCACCAGTACAATGATGGAAGAGAAAATACGTAGGATAAGCCTCCAGTGAAGGAATGCCAAGAAGAGTTCTTCCAACAGTTGCAAAGCTCATCCTTTTCATGTAACTGCAACTATCTTTGCTGCAGTTCTCACTTTTCTTTTTTTCCTAAAAGGAAGGTTCACGTATAAGATTTTGGGGGAAAGAGGCAGGAGCTTTTACAGACCTGAGATGTAATCTCATCTGAAAAGATAAACCTGCAAATTTAAGTTGCAATTTCTACATTACTATCACTTCTATCACTTCTATCACTTTCTCTATTCACATCCATGCACACAAATTAACACAGCCCTGTCAATAAACCACAGAAAGTTTATAAAAGAAGTCTCAAGGTACCAAAAGAACAGGCATAAGCAGTAACACCGAATTAACATGAATAACTTCCTGGACATACCTTGATTTTGATCTTGACCTAGAGTGCGATTCAGAATGTTTGGAAGCCCTTGATGGACTGCGAGATCCTGACCTGCTCTCCGATTTTACACGAGCAGGACTCCCAGCTGGAGATTTTGACTGGGAGCGAGACTCCTAACAAAAAAGACAGTATTAAAAATGGTATTGGTTGTATAAATGCCTAACTCCTAACATTTAAAGTACAGTAATTCTATTATATTGATTGCTCCTGAAAAACAAATGGTTAGGCAATACCCTCCAAAACAAATTTCATTTTGCTACCCCACTGTTAATATTGTATGCTTTCCTCAAATAGGTCCCTGCTTGAACCAGATCACCAATTCTCTATTAACTAAGTAATCATGCAAATTCATCTACAACTTGATCATACAGACACTGGAACATAAACCATACATTTACTTAACCTAGGACCCATTCATTCTTCCAGATTCTTTTAATTCTACTTCACTCTTGCTTTCTACTTTTCTTCATTCTTCATTGAGTTTTTCATTTTTCATACTTCGTGTATTCTTCCCCAATTCAAACAATTCCTTATAGCCTTAAAAAAATATTCAAGCGCTTCTATCTGACCAATCTTCTGTTCAATTTTTTCCCCCATTCAATTTTAATTTTCTGCTCTTTAATACTTTTCATTAGCCTTCTTTTATCTTGATTTATCTTCCACATTCTTGGAAAAAACTCTTCAATTTCTTCACGAACATTAACCTTAATGGAAAAAGAACATTTAGTATATTTAAGCACGTGGGGATTATAAAACTCTGCTGGAGTTCAGATGTTATCTACCAAATTGAAAAGCCAGCAGGTAAAGTGCAAGAAACTATTTTATAAAACAACTTTTTTTTTTTTTTTTAAATATCTTTAAAACTGTATAAGTGTCTATGTTCTAACAAAGAGCTTACTGAATTCTCAGTGTTTTACTGTATTTTCAAAGCTACCCTCCTCCCCTCTTGGATTTTTTTGGTAAGATACACAAACTAAAAACTAATCAGCACAAGTGTATAAAAGTATTGATATCAATAACCGCTATTTCCCCCCTAAAATAACAACTATGTATTTCCCGGTATCAAATACCCCAAATTCTACTGCTACACATTATTACTAAGACACTCTCAGTTCAACAGAATGGCCAAAGATTTCCAGTCAAAACCTATCTATGCACATACTTACTCGCATAATACATGCACATAGATATATGCCACAAATTATTTATCTTCCTAATTTTCTTCCTCATTGTTATCCTGTTTTCCTCGCATATAACTTAATCCATATAAAACAGGATGTATAATAGTACAGTTCAAAGCAATCCAATATAAGTAAAGACACGAGGGTTTTTTTCTTGCATGGTAATGCACACAAGAGAAAAACTAGGAAAACAAGCAAACAAAGAGCAGGTTAGGTTTTCCTCAGATTTCAAAGTGTACAGCATTTCTACAGAGCTCAGCTATAACCACCACCCCCCTTTGTCCCTTCCCCACTCCCCCAAATAGTATGCTATGTTACTTCACAAAAAGGTGCAAAACTCTTAATGAAAAAAATGCATAGCAAGTTCCCCTCCCATAAGCGTTATATTTCATATTTGTTTACATAATTTCTCCTCCTGGCTGTCCTTACCATGTTTTTCTCAATTTATTTCTTACTCTGCCTATATCCACATCTGCAGTCAAAATTCTTCAGTACTTTTGGCTGAAGTTCTTTTCAAAGGATGCGCATTTCAAGACAACAAATCCACTCTAAGTGAACCCTGAAAGACTCCTTATTAACAAGTATTACAGCCACACTACCTTTCTCCTTTACCTCTTTAAAAAAGACAAGGGACACATGGATAAAGTCACTTACTGGGATGATAGACCTGCCAAACTTCTCAATGAAGGCCAAATTTGAAGTCTGGCTGTGACATGTGGACCACAGAATCAGGTCTGCATTACATCTCCATTACTAAGTTGGCTAGCTGCTAGATACATGACTTTCACTGAAACAGAAGTATCTACAGGAACTTAAACATTACCAAGTTTTATTTGGAGTTTTTTTATTTTTACATTTGAAATCCACCGTTCACTATAAAAAAATCCCAAACATTTCCTTTTAGAACACTAACATGTTTTTCTAACACCTCACCTCTATATTTGTACTCTTCATTGTTCAAAAGCTTCTTTAAGTCTTCCCTTTAAACCTCATACCCTGTAAAAATTAGTTTCCACTTCTCCCTCTAGTAAGTGCTCAGCAACACAGAAAAAAAAATATTTAATGTGACATTCAGATTTAGAAAACAACCTTTAATAAAAACACAAAAGAATTCACCCCTCCTCAGTCACTCCTTAATGAAGATACTGTGGTGTTTATACATCTTACATTTGGAAGACAAATTCTTGAACAAGAACTTTGGAAACGAGTAAAACAAACCAAAACCCAACCAACCACAAAAACCAACCCCAAACCCAAACCAAACCAAAATCCCCAAACCAACCAACCAATCAAATAAAACCACAAAAAAACCCCCACAAACAAACAAACCACCACCCAACAAACACCAAAACCAGATACTGCATAATCTAGAAGGGTTGACAGGCGCTAAAAATAAAATAAGGACCAAATTAGTCCCATACAACGCAGAAGTCAGCATAGTGTCCCTATGTATTAAACTGAAGCATCTTATGACACTGTCCACAGAGTTTCTAACACTATCATTTAAGATAACATATTAAGTTGCCATAACATACTATGATAACTATATTAACTTGCCGACAGCAAACGTTTCATCATTTCACGTAGGTCAAGTCCTTTTGGAAGTATGTTTAAACCCCTTAGGGGCTGCACTCTCAAATACACAACTTTAAAAACTGGAGTGACAGAGAGACCAGCAGAATTTCTTACACATTTTAAACTTCCTCTAACAAAGTTAACTGTAGATGTAAACTGCAGCTAAAGAGAGATTACCTGTTAGCAGTTGCATACTGTGTCTGTCATTGGCAGTCAATTACATCTCATCTTCTGATGCAACATAGATCACCTAGTTATAGCTCCTACAGTTCTTCAAAAGGAGAGACTAAGGGAATCACAATAATCTGCAAGAGTTTAAGGACTTAAGGATGACACTGAGAAAATATCTAATAAGATTTGTATCAGCAAGACTACCAACAGGGATTAAGAGATTCAGAGCTTCAAGGAGTCACAATGGGGTATTTAAAGAATTTTTTTCTCCTCTACCTCCTACTATAAGGAAGTAAGCAGCAAGCTGTATCTTAGTCTGCATCACAGGACAACCCAATTGTTCTGCATGGACAATTTATATCCACTCTGCAATATGAGAAAATTAAAGTTAACATTTCTTAGTACATCATACTTAATGACAGAATAGACACCTCAGTTATCCAAAGCATTAAAATCTCTTTGCTCTATACTAGTCTTTAAGCAATCTAAACATTCTAATCTTAGCTCCATGATTATCACAAAAATTCATTTAAATGCTGCTTAAAAAAAACAACCAAACACCCAAACCCACTAAAACAAACAACAAAAAAAGGACCCACCTAACTTTTTTCTCAGGATCCTCAGCATTTTCTTAGCTTGCTGTTTTAAAGGTCCTGTCATGCAAGGGCCACTGATAAGACTGCTTCTCATCCCACAACTATATTGCAAAGCACTATGTATTTTAGTACCTTTGGCTTTATTACACAACTGTCCGGTCACTACTTTCACTCTTATAAACTTACAAATACTTTCTCACTGTGACCATGTCAAACTATTTAGATTTGCTGTCACTACAGCCCAGAAGACAAGACAGTTAGCTAACTTCCCCAATATTCTTCAGATTAGAGTTTGTTTTCAAAGCAACTGTTACATCTATTGATAAGAGGGCAAAATTGGGGGGGGGGGAGGAGAGAGAAAGAACGAACACACAAAAAAATACCCAAACCTAAATCACAATTAAAAAATAATTTAATTTTAAGAATGTGTTTCCTCAGAATAAGCTATGGTGGCTTCTTCAAATACACATCAGGAAATGAGGTCACTGATTCACCAAGAAGTGGAACTTGTAGCCAAATAAATTATGAAAGGCAAACACAAAATCTGAATAGACTGCAGATTCATTTAACGATTCTCCAGATACGAAGAGGTGCAGCTAGGAGCATTTAAAGACAGCACTAAAGAGTATTTTTCATTCTTTCTACCTTCTGTCTTCCCTGAAAGACCACCACAAAACAAAGCGGTATGGCAATGATACCTCCTGCCCACTACCTCATGATTATATAAATCCAGTCTTTGAACAACTGTTTAAATAATGTAATAAATGCAAGTTACATCTACCATTCATCTCCCTCGGGAAAACAAACAACCAACTACCACCACACCGACCAACAACAAAAGACAAAGCTTCTTTCTTTCATACAACTCTTCTGTCTTGGAACTTGTGTTCACCACCTTACCATTCCAAAGTAGGGCAAAAAGACTACCAAAATTTTAAGTGAGACTCTGAATAAGAACTGAGTAAGCTTAAATTAGGCTTTCCAAGGCAAAGCAGGGGAAGTGCAGTGAGAAGGAAAAAGACCTGAATCATTAAATCATGTAGACGTTTCAGCTGAAATTCATCTCACTTTGAGGAGAAACACAGGGTGAAAAAACGTACAGGACAGGTAGTCTAGCAATACCATTAGAGCAGCAAAACGGTAGTTCAGACGTTACAAAAATCCTGCTAAGAACTCCTGCCTAAACTAAAAAAAAAAAAATAATAATTAATGAAGCCAAACTTTATAAGGTGACAGAAAATTGCAAGCACTGAAAAGAAACTAGAATTTGGTAGCAGCCTCCAATCACTGGATAAAACTGTCAATTTAGTGACATCTCATTTATGAGAAAGGACAAGATTACCTTTTAACCACTGTTCTGACAAATTTCCCTGAAACTCACCAGAGAGATTAAACAATTTTTGCTTCATACTATATTCTGTCACTCTATACTAAAAATAAAAATGATAGCTTAATCAGGTGGTCATCTATAAACGTTTCAATAGCATATGTAATAAATGTCTGTATAGAAAGCAAAAAGTTGTGCTATCTTGAAGATATTTTAGAAGTTACTAATGTCAGCAGCTTCATGCATTTCACAGTGGCAGCAGTCTGATTAAAAAAATTTAAAAAGAAGAAGGCAGCCTCAGCAATAAACTTTTTGAAATTACAAGTTAATCTTCTCACTGAGGTTTGAAAATATGCCGTTTCGGAAAGGATTCTGTAGTCACTCCTTTATCACATATTGAAGATAGCAAATGGAATTTGTTTTCAAAAACATCAGTCTTGCCAGTTAGTGCAGAACAATCTAGAACTTACTGAGCTTGATTAAGAAAAAAAATTGACTTCCAGAAAAAGTCTTTTTCCCCACACCAGTTACTAGAAACCACGGAGTATTCACAGCACTCTCCAAGGCAATACAGAACTCAAGCATAAACAGATTGTCACACCTGTATTTCAAGAGGTATGGAAAGCAATGCACCTTCCCTTCCACAGAGGTGGCACACTGCCACCACAGGAGAGGTTGAATGCAGTAACTAACCCGATTCCTCATCCCCCTCCTTGCCCCACCTCCCCCCCAAGCAATCTTGAAGCTCATGAGATTTAGGTAACTAACATTTGAACACATGAAAAATGAAGCCTTTTGCATACAAACTTCATGAAGACATGTAGTTAAGCTAACCCAAAAGCTGCTCGCATACATAAGAACTATGCATGCTTCCTTCAACAAGGTGTCTCACACTTTACAAATGCAAGTCTTGCAAGTAGTGCAAATGATCAATTTCATTGGAAAGTTATTTCCATGATTACTCTTAACTTCCCATTCAAATTAATTAACAAAATTTTAGTACCATCAATTAGAGGCAAAGCATATATATAGACAGTACCTTAAGGCTGGTTTAAAAAAAGCTTTAAAAGCCAATTAAAAAAAAAAAGATTATATTTAATGATAACATTGTGAGAAAACTTAAAAAACCAAACAACTGAATTAATATTATTTATATATGAGCACTTTTTTCTTCACAAAGTAGTGAAAGGAAAACACTTTTTAAACTTCATACATATCAATAAATACCTTGATCTTGGTATGACTTCACCACTACATGCAAGAATTTTCATTGAAGTGCTATGTGGATAGAACATAGAAGGACTTAAACTGAAACTCCCTTATTCCTTTTGCACTGAGTTTTTAAAAACTCTGCATCAGACTTCAGCATTGAAACTTAAGGAGAGGTGGGTGTGTGGGGAACGGAAGAGGTACTCAGAATTCTGACTTGGGGCAATTTCCAGGAAAGCAGATTCTTAAACTTCTTTTCCAGTTTCTGCAGTTCTTTCTTCCATTGAAAACTTATGCCATACTCTCATTTCTATGCATCTGCATACAGTAAACTGAAGCTCCAGGACATTCAGGACATAACAGCTCCATCCAATCGGCAAAAGCAGACTAAACACTAAAGCCCCAAAGTTACACATTTGATGCCTGTGAGCACTTTCAGTGAAAATTAAGATACAGACAAATATAATTTATTTCATGTCCTTTAGTAGCATCTACAAGGGTATTATTGAAGAAAAGAACCACCACTTATGAATGTTCATTAGTAGGAAAAAACCCCACCCAAACTATAAATTAATCAAGTACCTGTCATTATGTTCTGTTATTAAAAAAAATACCACTAGGTATGACAAATTGAGCGAGAAATTCCAGTGTTTAGGGAGACAAAAAGTTTTCCAAGCAAAGACTCAACATGGTCAGCAGCAATTTACAAGAGATAAATTTTCTACCACAAAAGAATAAAAAAAAGAAAAAAGAACATGCCAACTAAGAAGCAGCAGTCACAGGAACTGCTACACAGCACTCTTCTGAATTGATACTTTCAAAATGTTATTTTATTTCTATTTTTGGCCAAAAAGGAGTGCAGATATAGTGAAACCACATAGCTGTATTCGTTTTTTAACACAAAGAGGTCTATCAAGGAATGAAATACAAATATCCTGTAGATGAACCTAACATACGTATTTCCTAACAAAGAAAATCCGTGGGAATACAGACAAGAAAATAATTTAAAGAGAAACAGGAATCTTACTGTGAAATGTGAGACTACAGTATTATTATTTTTTTTAATTAACAAAGCCTATTTGTTTTTCAACTTTCTCAGAGTCAGCAGGTTTTCCCTTCAGAGATTAGTTTATTTAGCTTAGCTGTACAGGCATCTTTGTCCTAGCAAGCAACACATGAACAGATTTTGTTTACCTCACCTGAGGAAGTAGCATCAGTCACTGTACAGCCAGGTACAGCACTCTCAGACTAAAGAATGTTTTGGGGTTGTTTTTTTTTTTTTCCCTTTTACTAATACTACAAAAGGGTAACAATATTGGTGTAAAAATAATTACTGGAATATGACAATGCTCTTCCAAGATTTCATTGTTTGTTTCCCCAGGTAGTAACCCTGTATAATTGCAAAGCTGCTGTCACTGCTTCATCAGAGTCACCAAAAGGATGCTCAAGTGTTTCTCTAAACAATCTCTTAAAAGGTTAACCAAAAAAAAAAAAAAGGCACAAACCCAAAACTCTGCAAAAAATAATAATTAAAAAAAATAGTGATGGAGTGGCGACAAGGCAACATTTCATTCTTGTTTCAAGCAGCTTCTATTTCCTGCTTGCCCTGGTCATCACTATGAAGAAAAAAACACATTGAAAATGGAAGGGACCAGTCATACGTGTACATGAAAACCCGCAGCGATCAGAGAGAAGAGAGAAGCAACGGGTCTAAAAAGGTTACAAAGCCACAGTAGCTTCTTGAGCAAAAGCCCTCAGCTGCCTGATCTATGAACGTCAACGGTTTAATAACAAAGACCGTATCTCCCCGATAGTTTAGGGAGAGCTGGTCCGAAGATCCTGTTTGCAGGCCAACAGACAAGAGAGGCAGCGCACCTCTCACAAAAGGATTCAATCCCTCCTCTTTTACGCGGGCAGAGGCCTCGGCTATACTGCGCGGGACGCCGCTCTCCCAAGCCACGACCAGGATGGGATCCCGGCCGGCGCTGCCCGCTGGCAGAGTGGGCACGAGGAAGAGCAGCGACCCTGAAGCCCGGACCCGTCAGATTACGTGAGCGTCGGGACAACAGCTCAGCTCAAGATCACGGGAAGGAAAGAAAATAGAGAAACATCGGGCTACGGCAGAGCCCGAAGCCCTGATCTTAAAGGAAAAACCTGCGTTAGCAGGGTGGAGGCCCGCATCCCGACGGAGGTGGACGGAGAGATATGACGGGAGAAGGAAACGCATGAGGGTTAAGGCAGGGGAGCTCAGCTCCACGCTGGGCCACTTTCCTCAGAGCCCGGTCGTCAAGATAGGGAGATAAGGAGAGGGACGCGAATCGCCCACGGCCCAGTCGAAACTCGAACGCCAGAAGAAGCCATTTTAGAAACAAGCTGCGTTGCCCCCACCCCTACCGGGCCTGAGAAAGCAGAGCGCCCACCCGCCTTCCCCGGATTAGCTCATCCCCCTTTAGCGCGGCCCGGATAGGGATGGCTACTCACCCTCCCCTCGAAGTTATTCTCCTCCACGTCGCTCATGTCGACAGTCCTGGCCACGGGGATGGGCAAACGGGGACACTAGTCCCAATCAGCAACCGCACCCACGACCGATACTACCGCTATTGTTGCTGTTGCTAGTATTGCTACCAGTCCCGCTACCACCTCCCTCCCGCCAGAACCCCCCAAACCGTCTCCCGCAGCAGCGCAAAATGGCGCCTCCTCTCCGTCTGCGCCCGGCACCGCGCGGGGGGCGTGGCCCACCTCGGCCCGCCTGTCACAAAGGAGGCGCCGCCGGCGGGACAAGGCGTGCGGCTGCGACAACCCTCGCCGGGGACGGTCACGCATGCGTAACCCACTTCCCGCGCGGTCCTCTCCGTTTCCTCCCCGCGGCTCCCCTGTTAGAGCCGCCGCGGGAGCGTGCGGACTGAGTGCCCCGCCCCGCCGCCAGGTATGCGGGTGCTGCCTGCCGCCCTGCCCGCCGCTTCGCGCACAAAGGCGGCAGCTTTCGGCTGGTGTTGCTGCCCCTGCGTGTTAGGAAAACGAACTTTCGCTGGTTTCTGAGCTTTCGCTGTTTCTCTCTGCTCATCTCCTGCCACGTTCTCCGGGGTTCTGCTGCTGTGTTGCCGGTAGAGTAGCTAAAGTTAATACGTTCAAGTCGTCGTTATCGGCAGAGGTTTGTTACAGTAAAAGATGATTTGACGTGCAAGGCTGGAAGGTTTATTTCGTTGTACATATCTGAAAACGAACCTGCGTTATTCATCCTTGAGTACTTCTAGGAAACAAAGGCCTACGTCTTTGCTTAAGGTCTTACGAATTTCCTTTTTACCAGCCCATATTTTCTGCTCAGCCACATTGCAAAGGCTTCCCTGTGCTTCTTCTGTGTCCGGTGTGGTTTTGGCACTTTAAGGCACTCCAGCACACACTAGTAACTACGGCAGCTTCTATTTTGCAGGCAGGAGACGCTCGATCCAGGGGCCAAATGGGTAGTTCCTTAGGTCAGAACAATTTTTAAATGTCAAAACGACTACTCTTGCCCTGCTTCTGACAGAAAGCCAGAAGAGCTGTTTGCTAAAGTGGCACTCCCTCCCGTTTCCTACCCCTTTTGCTGGTAATGATAGCGGCAAGCTCAGGTGCTGCTTCTGTGCTTGCTCTGTGTACTTCAGGGGCGGGAGCTTCCCTTTGTGGCTGCGAAGCTGTTCTGCCCAAATTCCTGTGTGGGCTGAGCCCGGCTATCTTCAGTTTGCCGTGGGTGTAACCAAGGATTGGCCTGCTTAAGTGAGTGTGCATGTACATGAGGCACTTTGAGGTAATTCACAGGCAGAGCATTCTCTAGAAATCCTTTGCGATGTGAAGCGCAGTCTGAGGGCTTTAGGCAACAGCCACGTCTGCAGCACTGGCTGAGTCTCTTTCCACAGCCTGGGATGTGTTTTTGAGAGCCACTGTGGAAGCACAACCCCATTGTCAAGGTGTCCCAGTGGAGAAGTCGCATTTATGCTACTCATCCACAAACAGCTTGAATTCTAACAAAGCCTTGTCATGTGTTCCTTGTCAAGGGTTAGGGCTGGGCTGGCCACTAAAAGTGACAGACACTCTCTATTAACCCCTCTCCCCCTCCCAAAGGGATGAGAAGGGGAATAAGGGAGCCTTATGAATTGGAAAATAAAACTAAAGCTACTTTAATGAAAAGAGTACCAATAAAATAAAACATATACAAATATATATAAAACCAGTATCAAACCCAACCTTGTGATGGCAGTTAGAAACTGTCATCACAGATGCTGTGACAGAAACAACTCAGTAGGAGACAGGAGCCAGATGCAGATTGGGTTAGGCAGAATGGACAGAGTCTTCTTCAGATGCTGGCCATTGAAAAAGAGGAAGAAGGGGAGAGATTGATTCTTGTGATCCTTCAGCTTTATACAGAGTATGACATATATGGAATGGAATACCTTGCTGGTCACTCTAGGGTCACCTGAACTGTCCACTCCTCCCTGTAGATTCAGCCTTTTACTCTGCATCTCCAGTACAGTATACATGATACAGCAGTCCCCTTGGGCTGCACACCAAGCCTTGGTGATAACTAGAGACTTCAGCGTTCTCATAACTAGAAACAGATGCTATTTCTGAAAACAGGTTGTTAATTTCACAAAGTGCAGTTACTTGGAAAAGCCTGAGATAAAAAGTAAAATGACCAAACAGAATTAGTTTTCTAACTCAAACCAGAACATTCATCTGTATGGAAATGGTTCGTATTGCTTCTTATTTGGACCATGAATTATCTTATTTCTTGCTTCTATTGTAAATGGGATGCTGGCATTGTGCATGCCAACGCTTTCTCTTTTTGCTTGGGGGATCAAAAGCAACTAAAGTGTAAATTAGCTCAAAATGGTAAAGAAGCAATATCAGGGAAAGATCTTCCTGGTCTTCTAGGTTTGCAGGATATTTCATTTTGGCTGAAAGTTTCTTGCCTGTCACTTCTTGAAAGTCTTAGTTCACTCCTTGGACAGTTCTTGTTTAATTACAGTTACATTTTCATTCCTAAGAAGCTGGCCTGGGTTTTAGCCTTGCCAACGTCTCCCTTTCCAAAAGCCATTCTGAGTCCATGTCATAATTTGTCTTTTATACCTGCTGTAGTCCATTCCACTCCAGTAGATAGATTTGCTCATCTCCCTTCTCAAGTGTCTCTTTACTAATAAAGCACTTATTCCACTGCAAGATCAGTGTAATATGATTCTGGTTCAGGATGACGTTCAGTGTAATCTAACTCCAGGAACAAAAGGGAATGAGCATTAAAAGCACATTTAAATTCAGAGATGAAAATGCGTACCTATTTTCTACCATAAGGTGGGCCGCTGAAAGTATGGAATATGAAGAACCCATTAAAAATACATAGTGGTTACACTGAAAAACTCAACCAACCAAAAAAAAAAAGTAAGCAGGTGAGGGAGGGAAAGGTCAGGAGAATATAAGATATGAATATACTTTTTGTTAACGTGTACATATGCAAAATGCTACAGCCCACGTTGTGACGCTTGCTTCTGAGGGTTGAGCTGCTACTAATGCACACATTCAAGGTGTTTACCTTATTCCAGAACGATTTTTTTCATTGCTGTGATCCTGAAATGTTACAAGTGTTATAAGATGTTACTGATACAAATTACCTACTTTTAAGAAGTGTAATCAAGCTTACGTTTTGAGTTGAAAACTACAAGCTCTGCTCACCATTTTTTCCATAGCTCTTCTGCCTTCATTGCATTATTGCCTGCAATAGCTTCACTGGTTTCCTGGGGTATAAAGACAATAATTATTTGACTTTACTTTTCAAATGTCACTGTTTCTTAGTTAGTAGGACTGCAAAGATGAACTGTCTTTAGTCTCTACGTTAAATGGAAATGGTTCAAACACAGAACACAGCTAGAGATGGCCTAAAGGATATGCTGATGTGACATGAAGCATGCCTTATGCAGCTTTTTAAAGCAGTATTAATATATTGTTGTATTATACTGTTAGCTTTAATACAGTATTCAGCATTTGGGGAAAAGAATCCACGTTGGAGGAAAAGATGGGCCCAGATCAGGCCCATTCCCTAAAGTAAAAGGGTATAAACTACTGGTAAGGGATTAGGAAGAGAGAGAAATAGGAGTGTCAGTAAGGAAAGTATAAAGTTGCATACATTCTTATCTAAGTATACAGATTAGAAGATTAATTGGTTAATAAGGCAGCAAGTACACTAATCATAAAGCATATTCATCAGAGTGCCATTCTCTAGCCATTACCATTAAGCAGTTTAAACAGATAATGAGAGGGAGAATTCTTAATCCATATTTGAAAAGGATAGAGTAACAGCTATGCAAATTAATGTCAGAAGGACAGTCTGCAGTGATAGTGAATGGCACAGGAAAGGAACGAAGATAACATTGCAGCAAAAACCAGTTTTGGCTGTTGTGGGGTTTTTTTTAATGTATTTTGAGAATTAATACAGAATACTGCAGTATAGCAAGTTTTTCACTCTTGCAGCTCTTGGCTTTTATCTATCCCTTGAAATAGCCCTGTGAGTATTATTACCCAAAAATACGAGGGCCATGAAACAGTGTTGGGGTTTGATTTTCATGTCACTGAGGAGAAACAAGGTGGTTGATAATATATTGTGATACAGTTTTTACCACACATCTTGGATAAGGGGTAAAAATATAATGTAATATTGTGAGATGCCTGTTCGTGAAAGATGGCCAAATACATGAACTGTGAAAGATGAGCTGGCCAAGCCGCTCTCCATCATTTTCCTCCAGTCCTGGCTCACTGGTGAGGTCCCAGATGACTGGAAACTGGCCAATGTGGTCCCCATCCACAAGAAGGGTCGGATGGAGGAACCTGGAAACTACAGGCCAGTCAGCCTGACCTCAGTGCCAGGGAAAATGATGGAACAGATTATCTTGGTGGCAATAACTGCACACCTGAAGGATGGCCAAGGGCTCGGGTCCAGCCAACATGGATTTAGGAAGGGCAGGTCCTGCCTTTCCAACCTGATCTCCTTCTATGATCAGGTGACCCATCTGGTGGACGTGGGGAGGCCTGTGGATGTGGTCTACCTGGACTTCAGCAAGGCCTTTGACACCGTCCCCCACAGCAAACTGCTGGCTAAGCTGTCAGCTCGTGGCTTGGACCACAACACTCTGTGCTGGGTTAGGAACTGGCTGGAGGGCCGAGCCCAGAGAGTGGTGGTGAATGGTGCCACATCTAGCTGGCGGCCGGTCACCAGTGGCGTCCCCCAGGGATCAGTGCTGGGCCCCATCCTCTTTAATGTCTTCATTGATGATCTGGATGAGGGGGTTGAGTCAGTCATCAGCAAATTTGCAAATGATACCAAGTTGGGAGCAGATGTTGGTCAGTTAGAGGGCAAAAGGGCTCTGCAGAGGGACCTCGACTGACTGGACAGATGGGCAGAGTCTAATGGCATGGCATTTAACAAGTCCAAGTGCCGGGTGCTGCACTTTGGCCACGGCAACCCCATGCAGAGCTACAGGCTTAGGTCAGAGTGGCTGGAGAGCTGCCACACAGAGAGGGACCTGGGAGTGCTGATTGACAGCTGCCTAAACATGAGCCAGCAGTGTGCCCAGGTGGCCAAGAAGGCCAATGGCATCCTGGCCTGCATTAGGAATAGTGTGGCCAGCAGGAGCAGGGAGGTCATTGTGCCCCCGTACTCTGCATTGGTTAGGCCACACCTTGAGTCCTGTGTCCAGTTCTGGGCCCCTCAGTTTAAGAAGGACATCGAGACACTTGAACGTGTCCAGAGAAGGGCAACAAGGCTGGTGAGAGGCCTTGAGCACAGCCCTATGAGGAGAGGCTGAGGGAGCTGGGATTGTTTAGCCTGGAGAAGAGGAGGCTCAGGGGAGACCTCATTGCCCTCTACAACTACCTGAAAGGTGGTTGTAGCCAGGAAGGGGTTGGTCTCTTCTCTCTAGCAACCAGCACCAGAACAAGGGGACACAGTCTCAAACTGCACCAGGGGAAGTTTAGGCTCAAGGTGAGGAGAAAGTTCTTCACTGAGGGAGTCATTCTCATTGGAATGTGCTGCCCAGGGAGGTGGTGGAGTCCCCATCCCTGGAGGTGTTCAAGAGGGGATTGGACATGGCACTTGGTGCCGTGGTCTAGTCATGAGGTCTGTGGAGACAGGTTGGACTCGATGATCTTTTGATCTTTGAGGTCTCTTCCAACCTTAGTGATACTGTGATACATGAAGCCTCCAGGCAAGAGGAATTACGAACATTATTAATAGTTGAGAGTTCCTGTCAACAGAGAGTACGTTTATAATGGAGACAGATTTCTTAATACAATTTTGTGACCTACACAAGCAAATCTTCCTGTGATTACACCAGTGACAGATTTCCCTTCCTCTTCCTAGTAAGCTCTAAAGAGTGTGGAAATTATATTTGCAAAGACATTACAGCTGTTCACTGCACATCTGTGAAAATAAAAGATTAATCACTGAGCAAATGGTACAGTAATAAATGGCAGTAAATAGCTGCAGTATGTTTGTTATCTGAAGTCCATTTCAGACCATCTGGGTTTGAGCCTTTCAAAAGGAACTTGTGACAAGAAAATACCCACAGAAACTGATGAGGTGATTCTGCTTTAGAAAACACTTCTAGCAACAATTTTATTGGTGTTGCACAATATACAGTCAATCTGTTCACTGAAAAGCTTACTTATTAAGTATTTCAGGTTTTTTTTCCTATCCTCATTCAATATTGTATACTTTTAGTAAAAGACTTTTGTCCGTGGAATTGATTACATAATGAAATAACGCTATAATCCATTCAATGCAGCTTCTTCTGAATTCTCTGTGGGAGTATAGCCTTCTATTTAGTTCAGCAGTTGCCTAATGTTCTCAAATTTAAATTAACTTCCAATTGAACACCAATAGTTTCCAGATTGACATAGAAAAAAAACCCAAACCAATGTTTTTTCCAAAATATGTTTCACAAAACTCTGAAATGAGTGACTGCAAACTTGTCAACATTAGAAAAGTTTTATATGCAAGTGACTGGCTGACATGATACCACCTGCCAATAGTTTTGTCTGCTTGGGTGCAAGCTACTAACCCCTTTGATGTATCAAGCACCTTTCCCCCCCCCATTAGGGTTGAAAACCAGAGAGAAGCCAGGTATAGCCTCTGACACATACCAGGGGGGAAGCAAAGAAGCAGTGCAGTGCAGGTATCTGGGTACCCTAGGATGGGGAGGTGGAGTGGTGGTGGGATCAGAAAGCTGCCAGGACACCACATACTGTATCTGGACTTACTTTACAGAGGATGCAGTGCATTCCAAACAGAACCTTCCTCTACATCCAGCTGCAACATCTGAGACATATAACCAGTATCTCATCTTGCCTAGGTAGGGACAATCCTGAAGATTTCCACTAGCAACACTGCATCTGTTGAGCGTGCCCCAGTGTTCACCTTTAGTTAACCAATACCAACTTCCTTTAAATATCACCTTGCAGAAAGAGCCTCAGGTAACTTGCTTGCATAGTCCTATAATCGCAAGAGATTTTATTGACATGACTGTCGAAGTGGGAGTTTATATACTATCCCAGCCACGAACAGTGCACCTGTGGGTTACAAGAACGAGGTTAAGGATGAGGGTAAACGGTCCCTGCACCAGACCTGAGGCTCACCACGCATTTCTGAGACCAGTGTCAAAATTCGCTGACGCCGTTAGAGGGCAGAAGCGGTGCCTTCCCGGCTCGTACTTCTGGAGGCAATCTTTACTTATGGACGTCAGTGGGAATTCACAGTCACACAGCTCTCCAGCTTCCCAGGGATTTCCGAGTTGGAGCCCGACGGCTGGCATTTCCAGGAGTGGCTGCTAAGCCTGCAGTTACGTATCGCCCTCCCGGCCCCCGCACAGCCTGCCTCGCTCCCCGACAACGTGCTGCAGCTCTCCCCGCTCCTTGGGGGCGAGGGCCCTGCATCCAGGCCTCCTCGCCCCGAGGGAGACTCCGCGCCCACAAAGGCAGCGGCGGTCACCGGCGAGAGCGACGGGGCAGGCACCCGGGAGCACAGGCTCGGCTGCAGCAGCGCTCGGGGCCGGGCCGAGTTCGGCGGGCGGAGAAGGGGCGGGGCCTCAGGTGGTGCGTCGCGCGTGGGGCGGGCGGAAGCGGAGCGAGCGGCGCCTGTCAGACGGCTGCGGGCCGGGAGCGGAGGGAGCGGAGGTAGCGCGGGGCCGCTTGGGGGTTCCGCTGCGGGGCCGCTCCGCCCCCCCGCCGAGGCGCCTTGCTGGGCGGCGAGCCGGAGCGGCGTGTGGAAGACCTGTGCCTCTGGGTCGGGGAAGGGGCGGGGAAGGTCCTACTGTTGAGTCGGGGCGGCGTGAGGGTGACGGAGGCCTGTCAGTCCGTGTGGGAGGACGGGGCAGCCTGCCGGCGGGGGCAGTGATGATGAGGTAGCGCCAGACTCGGCCGGCGGTGGCGAAGGCGGGGAGCTGAGTGGCCGCGGCCTGGCTGCGGCTGCCAGGCAGACCCAGGTCTTCACCTCGCTTGAGCGCCTGGCTTTGCTCTTTCCATAAGGCTTGGCTAGTGCTTCGGGACAGGTTTATTTTCCCTATGGCTTAGACCATGCTTCTGTTAACCTCCCGCCCTCAACCCTGCCGGCACTTGTGCAGCCGTCGGGTTTCCCTCTTTTCCCCCTATTCGCAGCGGGTCGTGCTGTTGGGCTGCGTGGGCGCTGCCTGCAGGTCGGTCTCCTTGCTCTGCAAGCTCTGGTTATCGGTGGCAGCTCGGGTCTTTCTGATGCAGGCCTTTCTGGTGGGTGCCTGCGGACAGTGTGTCGTGCTGCCCGCCGTGGCTAAGTGTTCCTTGGGCTGGATAACCGTGTCCCAGGGTTGTGATGCAATGTCCTTCGACGGTGAGGAAGCAGTGAAGGAAACAAGGGTTTCCTGGTTTGCCTCCTCACTTGCAGTGGCCTTCCTGTCATAAACTATGACTGCAGTGACTCTGCAAGATCGATGTCTTTTCTTGTACGAACTGAACTTCAAAAGAGGCGAATGCTCACAGTGATGTGATGGAACTTAAAGGGAAGGGAAAAAAACCCCAACTTGTTAAATCCATATTCAAGCAAAGGCAGAATCCTTAATATTGTTAGGTTGAGTGATCTTCTGACTCTTAACAAGTTTGCATAAAAAAACCAGGGGCAAATGTTACGAGACTATAAAATTGTCCTGACAGCAAGAGTTGTGGAATAATGCTTCCCTTATCGGATGCTGTTTTAACTAAATCTCCAATCTTCCATTATTTTTTCCCCTATAAATATTATTTATGCTTTATTTCTGTAGCTCATTCATTATTAATAAACTTTCCTTTCAGTTTCCTAATCTAACTTGGTAGCATCCTGTAAATTCTGTTTTATGACTCAAGCAATCTAAAAGATACTCCCAGATAGAATGGAGTGTACTTTCTGTGTTGGTGCCACACAGCAAAGCAGAGAGAATTTTTGTTCTGCCCTATTACATGATAAGGGTGGTGGTAATGCAGTTTAGATCAGGTTAACAACTGTTTGGGTTTTTTTATCGTTGTTTTGCCCTCTCAGTGTGTGAATTGGTAGGTGGCGAGGGGGGCAGTTTTTTCACTGTTAAAAGGGGAACGTTGTAGGAATTGCGACTCTTTTAACAGTACCTTTGGAATATGAACATGTTGAACATAATGTGATTTGTTCTAATGATAACATAGTGTTTGTTTTGGAGCAGATATCATGCATTCTTGTTCCAGTCTCAAGAATATTAAAGAAAGGAGACAATATGAAGATGCTAATAATCTATTATAAGTAGCAACTTCTTGTGGTGTCACACATGGAATGATTGCAGTTTTGGATCATATTTATTGCTACCTTTGTTCCCATTTTGACTATTGGATATACACATGTATAAAGCCTAAATTATTCTGGGCTCTTTCTTTTATGTGTTACAATATATAATTGCTTAATAGTTCATTTCAGGTACCTGAGAACTCCAGAGGATTAAGCAATTATGCTGGAGTTCCCTTGGTCTAGTAAATAGGTCTTTTTCCTGAAGCTTTTACAGTTGGAAATAAAGCTGCTTCCTTTTCTTTTTTATAAGCTTATGTAGGCCCTGCTTTTTGAGATTTATTTTTCTTTCTTTCTTTTTTTGTCTTTTAGCTTGGTGGAGGAGACATTGGTATTAGCTTATTGTGTATGGTGATTTTAGCTTGGGGATTGGACATCATTTGACTGCTGAAAGTGAAATATTTTCCCTGCTGTTCATGACCACTTGTACCTTTTCCAAGAAAATTAAGGACACTAGTTCCTGCATCTTGCCTGAACTGTAAGTAGGATAAGTGCATGCTGTGAGCTTAAAGTGTCAGCAATGTAGTCAGCATATCTGAAGACTAGTAAGTGTCAAAAATAGCCATGAAACTGTTTCTAGTAGCTGTCAAAAAATCGTGGAGCTCAGTCATTCAACTGAATTGTTTTATGCTGGTACAAGTTTATAGCTAAAAGGTACTGTATGTGGCATTTGATTTTTGACCCGCTCTTTCACCTGTGATTGAAAACTGTACTGCAAGGTGGCTGGGTTGCCTCAGCTGAGCATTATGAATAGTGTCCTTGACTTCATGATTGTCAATTTATTGTTGTAAAATAAGGCCTATACTAGAGGCCTAGACAAGAGGACTTAAAACATACTCCACTGAAACTGGTCTCTTTAGGAATAAGAAAGAAATAAGAGGCTATCATGATATAAATAATCCAGTTAAATTTCTTGGTACCTTCCACTTAATTTAACAATAAAATATTCAACAGTGCACACCACTGTGGTGCTGTGGTTAACTGCTGTCTGTCATTACCCCTTGCTATGCTAAAATAAACCAACGAGTCAACCTAGATATAATAAAAGATGTAGCAGAAATGACTTTAACATTGCCTTCAGTGTTACTTTGCAGAAATCTTAACTACATCAGCCTCTTGGGATGGAGTGTGAATTTGTACTGTAGTTTTGGCCTCCAAAACTTACTTTTGGTGGAAAGCTTACACACATCCATACTTGGTTTGAATTCTTCAGGCTTCTTGAAATAAAACCTGCAAGTCAAATTCTTTCTCCCAGCTGTTGCAAGCCTTTTCCTCTGTTACTGTTCTGCAGGAACAGTGTTTTCATGGATGCTCTGTGTGTGTGTGTGTCAGTCTGCAGTGGCAATCTCTCCACTAGTGCAGCCAGAACTTTGTTAGTTGACTACCCTCCCTTTTTAGTTCTCTTTAAAATGTTAAAGTAAAAATCCTTCTTTTCTCAGTAGCTTACATTCATGATCTTGCAGGTATGGCTCTGTGTAAAGCTAGCTAAAATTAGCTAAACATAATCATCTTAGAAGGAAGTTTTGGAGTCGCAGGGGCTTTGGTACAAACAGCTGTAAAATTTTCACAAGGGAGCAGAATTACTAGTTAGGACTTTGCTGGGGAGTACTTAACATAGCCTGGAGTTCAGCTGTGTGGTCGTTTGAGGCTGTGCCTTTAAGAACAAACACTGCTGGAACACACTGGCTAATGTTTTTGGTACTAGAACCAAAACATTCTGATATTCTAAACGAATTTCATTGGTTGATAAACAAAAATTCAGCTTTAGATTGTGAAGCGGTTGGAAAATTTTTTTTCCTTAGTTCAGTTCGGTTTGGGAGTTGGGGGAGTTGGGTGTTTCAGCCTGTTCTCCCTGCCTGCTTCTTCTGCGAACTGCTGGACTTGGCCTTCAGATAAGCAAACACTAATCCTGCATGGGCTTTTGAAGCTTGCTAACAACTCTTTTCCTTAGTAACTTGCCTTTCTCTCTCTCTAACCCCTTTTTGGGAAAAAAGGGAGGTAAGGGGGGGAGAGAGGGGGTTCCAAAGAGGGGATCCCTCCCTCAGGGAGGGATTTTTTGTTGTGTTATTTGTCTTTGCTGTGTATTTCTGTGTATATATTGTAAATACCTGTATATATTGTGTTATATATAACCTGCTTTCCATATATGCTTGTAAATATATAGCTTTTGCTCTTCGACTGAGTTAGCTGTGGTTTCTTACTCTGTGGAGGAGGGAGAGCTAAGCCCTCTCTCAACCTACCACATTTATTGGCTGCCCAAATCGGGGCTTGGTGACAAATTAGTTTGATTTATTGCTTGCTTAAGTCGAACGAGCAAACATGAAGGTGTTTTGGCTTTTTGAGCGTCTGTTCTTCTCGGTCTTTGGTGTATTGATCTACAAGTATTGCCTGGGTATGATTATCGATAAGATAGGTAAATATATAATGCAAAAATTATATTTGTGGTTTAAGTACAAGATTCGGCTTCTGTATGATCAGTGCCTGGAATTCTTTTATGTTAAAAAGTGCAGGAATGTTACATCTAGCACACTCCCTATTGAGATAAAAGAGTTTAAGATTCCGCTCGGTGAAAGGGTAATTTTAAGTGATGGCTGGGATCCAAAGCTGATTTTCTTGATGTGTGTAGTCCTGCTGCTGGTGATAAGTAATGTGTATTTGCTAGTGACACTGTACCGGGAGAGAAAAGTTTATAAGGCATGTTTTGTTATTAGACGGAGGACAAAGAGACGAAAACGCCACCCTAGCTCTGTTTCAGGAACATCCAGTGAGGATGATAATGGAGAATCTGTGTCAGTTAAAGATAAAGCTAAAAAGTCAATCGGCAAGGCAGCTCTGAATAGCAATGGTGATGATTCTGGCAAGCAGCCAGGGGCTACAGTAGCCCCAAACATGGCGGCTCCTGTGTCCCAGGCAGCCACCATTAACGAGGCAAAGTCATTTCCTCCTTCTTCCATGGCAGGAGCGGAAGCGTCCTCCAAAGCAACTAATCTGTCTCAAAGCTTATCAGCTTCTGATAATAAGGCAGCTGGAAACCCAAACACAGCTCCAGTAAAGCAAGTAGCAGTTTTAACAACAAGGAAGGGTAAGACTAAAGCTGATTCAGGAGCTGACGGGGATGCACAGCAAGGTTCTTCTGCTGGGGAGGAAGAAAAAATTTGTCTTAAAAACATAGCTGAGTTATTGAGATCATCAGAGGATCGAGATGCATCTCTTGGTAGGACAGCAGCTAGTGGTGGTGCCTCTCAGCTTAAAGGGATCCTTGAGAGAGTGACAGAAAGGTTGTTGGGACCACAAGTTGAGGAACAGGAGGCAGAGGAGCAAGAACAAGATGACATAACCGACTGCTCTTCACCACGTGAGGAGCTTAGAAATGTGAGAAAAGACTATCTCAGAGCAGATAAGGAGCCAGTTCTCGCTTGGCTTGGTAGATGTTATGATACAGGTGCTCCAGCTCTAATGGTTGGAGACAAGTCAGCAGCCCAGCTAGGAACTCTCTCAAAGGATAATGGAATAGATAGACATCTAGGCAAGGCTCTCGGTAAGGTTAATCTGTGGATACGCCTTCTAATGGCGGTTCTCATGAGATACCCTTCCCGAGATGATCTTCCATGGAATCCTAAGCCCTGGACTACCATAGATGAGGGAATCAAGCGTCTGAGAGAATTTGCTGTTAGAGAGGTACTCTATGGTGAACATGAATCTCTGAATCCTGATGATGTTCCTGTAGGAAATGGTCTTACTAAAAAGCTCATCAAGCTTGCTCCTTCTAATTATGCAAACATTCTGGCAAGCAGAATTGTAGCGAGAAATTATGGTGGAGCTCCTCTTACGGTTGGCCAATTCACTGATCAATTGAGACAATTGGATGATAGCATGACACGTGTTTCTTTGGTTTCAGCCATTGAAACTCTGTCTGGAAAACTGGAGAATTGCATGAAAGAGCTGAAGGATGAATTTAAAAACACCATCTCCCAATTGGCACAAAGAGATGATTCCAATTCTTCCTCCAGGTGGGTACAGGTTTCATCTGTGAGGAATAGACATCCTCCAAGGAGGTCATTCCAAAACAGATCAAACCAAAACAGACCACCAAGGCAGTCACGTAGGACTATTTGGATTACCCTGCGTGATCAGTTTGGTGAGAACATGAACAGGTGGGATGGTCAACCAACTTCTAATCTTTTCAGGAGACTGAGAGAACTGCAAAGTGGCAGAACCCGAGGTAGCAATACCAGAAGGGTAGCTGTTACTTCTACAGTTCCCCAGGACAACTCTAGTAGCTCCAACAGTGGCTCCAGTTCTAACACTGCACAGTGTGCTCGTTGCACCTGTGGACATGTTCCCCATAACTAGGGGTGCCCTGCCTCCTGCCAGGGGGAGGAGAGGGGTAATACAGATAACAGAATCTATTGGGATGTGTACATCCAGTGGCCTGGCACTTCACACTTTCAGAAGTACAGGGCCTTGGTTGACACAGGAGCTCAGTGCACCATATTGCCATCAAATTATCAGGGATCAGAGTCCATAACTATTCTGGGAGTCACTGGTGGATCTCAAGAGTTAAGTAAAGTGGAGGTTAATATAAGCTTAACTGGTAAACAATGGAAAAAGCATACAGTTGTGACCGGACCTGATGCACCTTGTATTTTGGGAATTGATTTTCTGAGAGAAGGGCGTTTCAAAGACCCTAAAGGTTACAAATGGGCTTTTGGAGTAGCTTCTGTAGAAATTGATGGACAAAAACTGAAGCTGTCTGCTAGACCTGAGCTTTCTGATGAATCTGCAGTTGTGGGACAACACAAGATTCAGGACATTAAGTTGCCGGTTGCTTCTCGGACTGTGCATCACAGACAATACAGAACCAACCGTGACTCTTTGTTGCCCATTCAGAATCTGATTCGTCAGTTGGAGAGTCAGAAAGTCATCAGCAAAACTCATTCACCTTTCAACAGTCCAGTGTGGCCTGTGCGAAAGCCGAATGGAGACTGGCGTCTGACAGTGGACTACCGAGCCCTGAATGAAGTAACTCCGCCTATGAGTGCAGCAGTACCAGACATGATGGAACTCCAGTATGAGCTGGAATCCAAAGAGGCCAAATGGTATGCTACCATAGACATTGCTAATGCCTTCTTCTCTATTCCCATAGCAGAGGAATGCAGGCCTCAGTTTGCTTTCACCTGGAGAGGAATCCAGTACACTTTCAACAGACTGCCAATGGGCTGGATCCACAGCTCCAGCATCTGTCATGCAGTAATCCATGATGCTCTGGAGGAAGGTGGTGCTCCAGAACACATCCAGTTCATCGATGATATCATCGTCTGGGGTAAAACTGCTGAGGAAGTCTTCGAGAAAGGTAACAAAATCATGGACATTCTCCTGAATGCAGGTTTTGCCATCAAGAGAGACAAAGTGAAAGGTCCTACCACAGAGATCCAGTTTCTGGGAGTGCAGTGGCAGGATGGACGCCGACACATTCCAGTGGATGTGGTAAATAGAGTCTCTACCATGGCAAATCCCACGAACAAGCAAGAAACTCTACGTTTCTTGGGGATAGTGGGATTTTGGAGACTACACATTCCTGGATACAGTCAGATTGTGAAACCTCTGTATGATGTGACTCGAAAGAGGAACAGTTTCCACTGGGGACCTGAACAACAAGCAGCCTTTGACCAGATAAAGCAAGAAGTAGTCCAAGCAGTGGGTCTGGGACCTGTGCGAGATGGTCCAGACATTAAGAACATTTTGTACACGGCTGCAGGTGACAATGGTCCAACCTGGTGCTTGTGGCAAAAAGCTCCAGGTGAGACACGTGGACGACCTCTTGGTTTCTGGAGTCGAGGTTACAGAGGTTCAGAGGCTAATTACACTCCAACAGAGAAAGAGATTCTAGCTGCCTATGAAGGAGTGAAAGCAGCTTCTGAAGTAATTGGAACTGAGTCACAACTTCTCTTAGCTCCCAGATTGCCAGTTTTGAATTGGATGTTCAAAGGCAAAGGTTCCACACCACATCATGCCACAGATTCCACCTGGTCTAAGTGGATGGCCCTGATAACACAGAGAGCTCGAATGGGAAATCTTGAAAGACCTGGTCTGGTGGAGGTGATCTCAAGTTGGCCTGAAGATACCAACTGTGCTAAACCTCCAGAGGAGAGAGTAACTCGTGCTGAGGAAGCTCCTCCTTACAATGACCTTTCAGATGATGAGAAGAAGTATGCTTTGTTCACAGACGGTTCCTGTCGTCTCGTCGGGAACAAGCGAAGGTGGAAATCTGCCGTGTGGAGTCCAACACGCCGAGTTGCAGAGGCGAAGGATGGAGAAGGAGAATCCAGTCAGTTTGCAGAGGTAAAAGCTGTCCAGCTAGCTCTCGACGTGGCTGAACGTGAGAGATGGCCAAAGCTTTATCTCTACACCGACTCATGGATGGTAGCCAATGCTCTATGGGGTTGGCTAAAGAACTGGGAAAAGAATGGCTGGCAGAGGAAAGGAAAACCCATCTGGGCAGCTGAACTGTGGCAAGACATTGCTGATCGAATCGAGAGAATTCCAGTGAAAGTGAGACACATTGATGCTCACATTCCCAAGAGCAAAGCTACTGAGGAACAGCAGCACAACCATCAGGCAGATCTAGCTGCAAGAGTTTCTCAAGTAGACAAGGACTCTGAACTTGATCTCGACTGGAAACACCGAGGTGAGATATTCTTAGCTCGGTGGGCTCACGATTCGTCAGGACATCAAGGCAGAGATGCAACATACCAATGGGCTCGTGACAGATCCATAGACATTTCCATGGATGCCATCACACAAGTCATCCATGACTGTGACATTTGTGCTGCTATTAAGCAGGCAAAGAGAATTAAGCCCTTGTGGTATGGTGACAGATGGTCCAAATACAGGTATGGTGAAGCTTGGCAGATTGACTACATCACTCTACCACGTTCTCGTTCTGGTAAGCAGTACGTGCTTACTATGGTAGAGGCGAACACTGGATGGCTGGAAACTTACGCAGTCCCACATGCAACTGCACGCAACACCATTCTGGGTCTGGAGAGACAGATCCTGTGGAGACACGGAACTCCAGAGAGGATTGAGTCAGACAACGGAACTCACTTCAAGAACAACCTTGTAAAGAGCTGGGCAAAAGAGCACGGTATTGAGTGGATTTTCCATATTCCTTACTATGCACCAGCTGCAGGGAAGATTGAACGCTACAACGGTTTGTTGAAGACCACTCTCAAAGCCATGGGAGGTGGATCTTTGAAAAACTGGGAGAAACATTTAGCACAAGCAACCTGGCTGGTGAATAGTAGAGGTTCAGTGAACCGAGCTGGACCGGCACATTCAGATCTGCTACAGAAAGTAGAAGGTGATAGAGTTCCTGTTGTTAGGGAAAAGAATCTGTTAGGTAAAACTGTTTGGGTATTTTCGCCCTCAGGAGAGGCTAAACCTGTCCGAGGGGTGGTTTCAGCAGAAGGTCCGGGTCACACTTATTGGGTAATGCAAGAGAATGGTGAAATTCAGTGTATTCCACAAAGAGATTTAACTTTAGCTGAGAGAGTTTAATTTCAGAATGTTGTACAGCTACAGCGCGTCCAAAGGAAAGAGTCCCTGAGGAATCTACGGTGCACGAACCCTGAGAACCCTGAGAGCCCTGAGTCAACTGAGAGTCCCTGAGTCCCTGTTTCCCTTTTTCTTCGCTTCGTCTGCGGAGAGACAAACTGTTTTCCATTTTCTTGATTTTGGATTTTCTTGGACTTCTGAATCATCTACATCTGAGTATAGCCGGAATGGACGATGAACTTAACTTACGAACTGTAAATATTGTTCTGGATTGGATGGACAGTACGAACAGCCAATGAAATTGTTTAGAAAGGGGTGGACTGTGGTCGTTTGAGGCTGTGCCTTTAAGAACAAACACTGCTGGAACACACTGGCTAATGTTTTTGGTACTAGAACCAAAACATTCTGATATTCTAAACGAATTTCATTGGTTGATAAACAAAAATTCAGCTTTAGATTGTGAAGCGGTTGGAAAATTTTTTTTCCTTAGTTCAGTTCGGTTTGGGAGTTGGGGGAGTTGGGTGTTTCAGCCTGTTCTCCCTGCCTGCTTCTTCTGCGAACTGCTGGACTTGGCCTTCAGATAAGCAAACACTAATCCTGCATGGGCTTTTGAAGCTTGCTAACAACTCTTTTCCTTAGTAACTTGCCTTTCTCTCTCTCTAACCCCTTTTTGGGAAAAAAGGGAGGTAAGGGGGGGAGAGAGGGGGTTCCAAAGAGGGGATCCCTCCCTCAGGGAGGGATTTTTTGTTGTGTTATTTGTCTTTGCTGTGTATTTCTGTGTATATATTGTAAATACCTGTATATATTGTGTTATATATAACCTGCTTTCCATATATGCTTGTAAATATATAGCTTTTGCTCTTCGACTGAGTTAGCTGTGGTTTCTTACTCTGTGGAGGAGGGAGAGCTAAGCCCTCTCTCAACCTACCACAAGCTGCAATGAAAAAAATTGTGTTGCTCTTATCAGAAAATAACTTAAGAAGGTATCTTGTGTTCTGTCATGACTGCGGTTCTTAGGAGCAAGGGTGCTACTGTGACCTGAATGGCAGCAATGAAGCATAAAGAAAAAAATAGTGTCCCAGATGGATGAAGATTTTGTTTCCCCCCTTTTTTCCTTTTTTTTTTCCCCCCAAGAAGCTGATAGAGAGATACAGAAATGTTTTGAGGCCCAGATGGACCTAGTGGGAGGAGGGGAAGTTAAGCAAGTATGATATACTGTCCCTATTGATATCTGCTTGCCTAAATTTTCTTCAAAACCCTTGCCAAGTCATTTCCCCTCACAAAATCCTGAATCTTGGCTGGCTGCCCACATGCAAGGAACAAAGAAATTTTGTTTTTAAATAGTTGATTTATTTTAAAAGCATTCATTGATGGTAGTAGGCAAAATACAGGGAGGGGGAGAAGGGTGCTGAAAAAAATCCAGGCTACTTTAAGGTACCAAAACAGTACTCTGTAGGTATAATTCAAAATAAAAATAATTGCTTGTATGAAGTGTAAAATAAAAACAATGCAATTTGAAATAAAAACCAAGTCACAGGTGTTTCTAAAGTATTTAAATGCAAAAGGTAATACAGTGTTTGGACACTGGCATGATTTCATACCAGAGCCACTGTAAACTTCATGCGTGGGATTTCAAGTCTAAAGCTATATGCTTTTGCTTTCAACTCAAAGTCCAAGGTTGTGTCCTGTCTGCAGGAGGCAAAACTCTTCTTGGTTTAAGATATGTTTGAAGCAGCTGCAACAGCTTATCAGCAGTGACAATACTTGTCTGCTTGGTAAGATGTGACTTTCGTTGGCCCAGATATCTCATCCTTTGCACTGAGAGGCAGAGACTGTCAGGATCATACAAGGAGATTCTTTTTCTTTGTTGCAGCATTGTAGAAGAAGAGATACCCATTTTTGCTATCCTCTTAAATTTATTGTGTTTCTATGATTTCACATGGAATTTCCATTAAAGGTATTCCCTGAAAGGCAGATAACAATAAGGAAAAGGGATAATTTTTTTTTCTAGCATTCCTTGGCAATTTCAAACCTAGAGTATGCAGAAGCAGTGAATGAAGGAACATATGCTGTGAGAGAAGGTATAAAGATAGATGCCCTGGAAAAGACAACAAGCGCTAGGCAGACTCTTCTGGCATTCCAAAAGTGGTACAAAACTGCTAAAACCTGTAGTCCAGCAGCTGTCATGCTGATAGGGTAGCCATATTTTTTTTTCCTCCCAGAAATATGCCTTCTTACCTACTCTTGAGAAGGCAGCGTGTTGTTTACTTGAGTCTAGCAAGTATTAATATAAATTCTCTGTTTTGTTGACTGATCTGATGAGGTCCTGAAAGACCCTCAAGTCTCATCATGCACAGGTAGAACATTTTGGGCTCTGTCGCGTCAAGTATTGCAGAGGTTTTGTGACTAGGCCATCCTTCTCTCTGCTGGTGACGTTATTCTGCTGACCATATTTTACAGCAACCTAATACTAAATGCTGAGAGTAGATCTCACAGAACTGTTAGGGTTGGAAGGGATCTCAAAGATCATCCAGTTCCAACCCCTCTGCCATGGGCAGGGATGCCTTACAGTAGATCAGGTTGCTCAGAGCCCCATCCAGCCTGCCCTTAAAAACCTTCAGGGATGAGGCTGGTCAAAAGAGCTCAGATGTGATTCCACTTTTCTGGGGTCACACACTGCTGTTACTTCTCGCTTCTGAGTAGAATATTCTGTTCATTTATGGTGCTGTGCAGCTGTTTGAGTAAATCTGATTAGCAAACCTGGGAACCAAAGTGCAGTGTTGGTCTGCAAAAGTCACCGGTGCAGATGTGCCAGATCAGGAAAATTACTCTATTGTCATCGTTGCAAGAAATGTTCTGCTTTTAGCAATATGAGGAATGGGATTCTTCCTTGGGCACCAGTTTCAAGTATGAATGATTTGGGTAAGATGATTTGTTAAAGGGGGTTTATGCTATGTGTAGGAACAGAGAACTGAAGTTGCAGTGTATTGCCAGGAATCGTGGTCCTGTGTAACAGGATATACTAAAACATCTTTGTGCACCTGTTTGTCAGCTGCACCTCATGCAGATTTTTCTCCTACTGCTAAACCAACAGACACGTAAGACTGTAAATTACCAGAATGCAGACATACTTATTGATGTTTCAGAAAGTCTCAGCACATAGCTCTTGGGCTTCTAGGTGCTTATTTCATTGCCTCTGTCTTTAAAGATTAATTGGTCAGTGAATACATTCTGTGCTTTTTTGTGTGCACATGAAACATTCTTTAGACTTCCAATTTTTGTTGCTGCTCAGAAGCTGTGCTGATAGGTTTTCAAATGCCATAGAACTAGCTTGCCTGCTCTCAGAGTGGTCAGTGTGGTCTGTCAGCTGAGTAACCCTGATGCCCAAAGACTTCTCTTGGAAAATCCCAAACTGAAAGATGTTGGAAGTCACAGAGGTGAGGAACACACTCTAAATAGAAGCAAAAAAAAAAAAATTAAACTAATAGAATAGAGCTGATAGAGCTGTGAAAATATTTCCTAGTATTCTGCAATGCCATGTGATTTTTGTCTTTATGAGAAATGTATTGGCTTTTGCAGTGAGGAATCATAATACTTGTTACAGCACAGCTTATTTGTTTACTAATACAGAAACCTCACTGTACTGAGAGATGTTTGCTGACATGAATTTCACTGGAATTTCTCACCTAGTCATAATTTTAGTATGTTAATTTTAAATCCTTAATAATTTTATGAGTTGTTACACTCCCACTGAGATTGTAAGAAATTATGATCTTGTACTGCACAATTACTTTATAGTAATTATTAATGTCAGCTTTTATTTCTACTGTTCTAATTTCTGTCAACTCTTTGTTCTGTTACAATATTTCCCCCCACCCCTCCCTTCCTCTGTCTCCTATGGCTATATCTGGCATTTTTTATCTTTATTTTTTTAAATCTCTGTCTCGATAAATCACCTATTGTGTTTATATAGTTAATGAGTTGCAATTCCAGACTTGCTTTTGAATCACTTTGTCATGTTGGTGGTGGTCATAATTTGACAGTAACAGATAAGTATTATGGTAGAAAGTAATAGATTGAGTAAAGTTCCCATTTATTAAGGCCATTTCCTTATATATTAGTTCATTAGAGACCTATATAGGGCCTCCAGGGTATCACTGAGGAGCTACTGTCTCAGTATTTGGCATTCTGTCTTTCAGAATATATAACCAAGGAGATGGCTTTATTGGACTGTACATTAGCAGTGCTATTTTCAGTATATTATTCTTGGCTTTGTCCTTATCTTTTTGATCCTTGAATGGAATGAGATTCTCAAGCTTGAGTTTATGCTTCTACTTGTGGCTCTTTTGTTATTTTTTTGCTGAAGTGTCTTAGCAATAACTACCAAAACCACCTGATGGGCCAGCTGCTTTCTTTTTCTCTTCTATATAATCATCTTTACCTGTCATGTAAATTTTTCAAAACTAGAAGGTACACAGCACTTCTGCAGCAGTTAAAATTTTCTATGCTGGTAACCGCATCAGTATTTTAGGAAGGCTTAGTATCTCTTGGACAGACTAGAAAAATGATGACAAATACGTACTGATCTTCCATGAGCTAACAGACTAGCAGAACTGACAGTGCTGTAAGGTGTATTGTAACCTTTTAAGGATTTGGGTATGCCTTGTTTTCATGAGACCCTGGGATTATTTCACAGGGTGTGAGGCATTTCTTTGCTTTACAGATGGTTGATTTTTTGTGTTGTATGTGACTAGAATCTCTGGTCTCGCTGGGAATAAGTAAAGCAGAATCTGAGGAAGACTTTGCAATAAAATTCAAGTATGTCTTGTAAGTATAGACTGGTTTCCATGGAGAAAGGTCAGTGTTCAAACCAAAGCCTGATGCTACTGTTAACAGTTAAGTAGTATGAGATATAGTAGAACTTTTCTTTAGTACAGAAAATAGACTGGATTTTCTGGTTCTTTTTCTTTGGCCCTTGTTCCTCTCATTTTGTGTGCTCAATAATACAATTTATATGTGACTGATACACAGCTTGGAGGATAGAGATATTATTTTGGAGAGGATGAGAGCCTTAGTTCAGAGCTTTCATTACGAGATGCATGTCAGTGTTTGTTGTAGTATCACTGGGCAATGTTAAGTTTGTGTTGGCAGGCTTTGACAATGCATTTCTTAGGCAACCAGCAGTGGCAACAGTGAAGAAAATGAAACTTGCTGTGTCTGTGAAAGGCAAACCTCATCTTGGATCCCCTATTCAGGAATTCATTGCAATTCCAAATTCTAAAATTGCCCCTGACTTGGTCTTGTCACTTTCAGAATAATTTAGGTATTCATGTTAAGAACTTTGATAAACTTCAATTTTAATTACTTACTTCAGGCTCCCTATCAAAAGGATTATCTGAAAGACTGTCACGTCTTCACTGATTATTGGATCAACATTTTGCCTGCACAGTCAGGTCAGGGGTTTTGTTCAATTAGAGGGACGGTGGGTGATGGTATTTAGGTTTTTGAGGTGGAGGTGTATTTTGTTTCTTTTTTTGTTTTTTCCATTCCCTCCTCAGATTTTCAAATTCTTTCCTGACTGTACTTCATTTGCATGGTTGTCTTTCTTTGGTCTCAAGTTAAGGATGGTAGGAATTCCAGCAAGGCTTAACTCCAATGTGTCCTTTTTTTCCTGTTGCTCTCTGCAATGCTTTGACCACCTTTGCCATAAAAGCCCTTCAGCTGTCATTGGGAGAGTGGTAGGATTGGCTTTCTACTCAGGCTAAGTCTTTGAAGAAGGTAGTGTGTCACAGGTCACTACAAGTGCATGATTCAGGAAGAAAGGGTGTCCCTGCCCATGGCAGGGGCATTGGAACTAGATGATCCTTGTGGTCCCTTCCAACCCTGACTGATACTATGATACCAAATCTCCAGAACTTTGAAATTGCACTGGAATTCATTAAGGGGGAATGGCCTTTAAAAATGCATAGGAAAAGAGACAAGTACAAACAGTTCCCTTCAGGCAGGTTTACCTTATTCCCAGTTCCTTTGCCCACTGTCAGTATTTGGGTGTTACGCCATTTGCCCAGCAGGTTAAGTCCCTAATTTCCGTTAGTTTCAGTAGTCAGCAGGTGCCCTGGGAATCAAATACATGTGGCAGAGACCCATTCTGTAATTCCTACTGCTCCTTGGTGAGAGTTTATTCAATCTGTTCCTCTTGGCTAGGACTCATATCCTGATTTGTGGTCTTATTTACAGTGTGATAGCAGAGTTATTTCTACTCCAAAGCTCTGTAGTAGTATTGTCTAAATGCTTCAGGATGAGATGGCTAGGTATCTGTGGAGAGCTGAACTTAATTCAAATTCAGCAGGAGCTATCTATCATTTTCAGGCAATTAAAAAAAAGTACATGTAAAATGCTGACTTTTGAGAATGGAGATTGAGACTTGTGGCGTATCCTTAAGAGATACTGTTTGGCATTTTGAACCATCATGTGAATACCTTACTCCTGGACCTCATATGTTAATGTTTTCCATCATATTTGATACCATTCAGGGATTGTTTAGATGCTTACTGATACAAGTGCACTTCAAGCTTTAAAGTCTGAGTGTAGAGCCTTAGGTTTGGCAAAGAGCTGGGGAAAAGACGTTTTGGTGAGTTCATGTTGAGGGAGGGTTAGTGACTTGTGATTGCTACTTGCATTAACACACCCAACAGTAGAAGGAAGTTTTTAATGTGCAAACAGTTACTGGAGAACATTTTACACACAATAACTTGTTACTTAACTGGAATTTTGGCACCTAAGTCCTAATACTGAGCCTGCCTTGGGCTGATTGCTTCCAGAATAATTTAGATGTGTATGTTGATTTTAGAGCACGCTGAAAACTTGCCACTTTATTCAGTCACATTGCCCTGCCTGCTGAGGGGGTTACCTGAAAAGTGAAGGTGAAGGGTAAGCAACATACACAACTCGGAACGCTGCTGACAGTTACACTTGTGTTTGCAGCAGACCCTGGAGTGTTGGCAAAAGGCCAGCTGAACGTAGTCAGTAGAGAGATGAGAGCGGAGGTGGAGTTAAATTTAGATGAGTGCTTAGCAGCGTAAGAAATTTGTTCTCAATATTCTCATGAAAACAGAGAACTAAGTACTGCTATAGAAAGTCTGGTGTGGAGCTCTATTAAATGTGTAGCTTCAGTCTGAAAAGCGCTAATGACAGGTAAGATGTGGGGAAGAATAGGGAATAACAATGAAAGCATAACTGTTATGTAAAATGAGCAGCATTATCCACACTGTGTTAAACAATAAAAACTGCCTTTAAAAAAAAAAAAGAATAATTGGAGATGTTTCAGAGATGGCTGAAAAATGAGAACTATATTGCACAGGTAAAGAGATTGAAAAGATTGGATTTGCTTGAGGGAGGGAAAATGAATAAGAGAATGATATGTATTCATATACATATATGGTGAATCTGGAACATCTGCTGTCACTGCCTTGTAATACAAGACATGGGACATGTTTCAGTGAGATTCTTACCATTAATTTTTTTTTAAAGTATTTTGAAATCAGTTATTGGACATTGAAATGTATGAATGTATGTATAATTAAGTAGAACTGGGTTCTATGTTCTTCCCTGACAATTGCTTCAATGTATTTCTGCTTTAAAAGCCTATGGTTTGAAGCCCTCCTTCAGCCACTCAATGTGAAAACGAAGGTCTCTTTGGTCCTGCACTTTGTTTAATTTAATGTTAATACTTTTTCCTTTTTTTTTTTTTAATTTCCCCCCAGTACAGAGCTCCCTGAAGATGTTAGGCTTGTGTTTCTTCAAAATGTCTGGACATTTGTTGTTTAACTGCTGAAGCTTTCCTACCATCTGTTTTTCTCCTGACGCCTCGATCTATTGAGAGATCAGAATTGGCTGCTATGGTAAGACTTTATTTTGAAGTGGTAGCAAAAGGCTATCACTGGGTGCAATGTGCTGGTGCATTTTGATTTTATTTCTTTAGGTATTAGCAAGAGAAAAAGAAAATCTTAATGCTATACAAAATCAGAAAAGGATGGTGCCCAACTTTGAACTAATCAAAGAAGGAACTTAGTTTTGCATTTTAGCTACTTATACTTGTCCTGTGCTTCTAAGTGAGCAGTAAGGATCAAGTAAATAATTTCACAGTATTTTTTCTTGTGTGTAGATCCAAGTTTATGACTAGTCAAAATGTTCTCTGTAAGTGTTCTACAAGTCTCTTCTAGGTACTTAATTTTGTTTGAAATATATTTGGGTTTAATGTCAGTTCAAATTATAAAATACTTAAGGTGATTCATAGAAGTTTTGATTTTTGGAGAAGAAAAAATTTGGTAAAAATAAGATGAATGAGAAAGGTGACTGCACCTCTTTGTAGGTGCAGCCTCTAGACCTTTTTGCCAGATGATGCAAACTGATTTTTGTCAGATTATACAAACTAGTATTTGTCCTTGATCTTAGCTGTGACAGTGAATAACCAACTGCTGTTTTACAAATTTCAGTAATCAAGACCAACTGAAACATGAGAAGCTGAATTCAAGATGATCCAGCCAGAAGATTTTTTCACTTCATAGAAATCTTGTTTTGGTTTAATGTGTGATATAATTGACAAAGCCAAGTTCAATTACTTACCCTGAAATTAAGACACGCCTGTGGCCTTCATCAGAAATGTTTCTCACGTTTTCAAGAAAAAATATGTCCCAGAAGCTGAGTATGTTTTTACTAGTTTTTGGAATCATATGGGGTTTGATGTTGCTGCGCTACACTTTCCAGTATCCGAGACGCCAAAGCAGTGCCGAGTTGCGTGGACAGATACTAGATCTAAGTAAAAGATATGTCAAAGCACTGGCAGAAGAAAATAAAAATTTAATGAATGGTGGTGGTGGAACCTCTATGACAGGATATGGTAAGAGAAATAAAAAGAATGCAGCAGTTATTCATGATTTATTTTTTTTTTTCTGGAAAACTGTTAAGTTATACTTTCTCATTTTAAAGTGATATATACTGCTCTTTAAGAGAAAAACCTCTCTGTATTAAATGATTCTAGTTTAATCACTGTCATTGAATATTAAGATAGGGTACAAAATCTGCAAGGCAATTATGAATTCAGCAGTATCTCCTCTTGCATAGAAATAGCCATTAGAGGTAAGGTTCTTTGTCTCAGAGCTTTGTTGCTTGCTGCATAGTCTCAGGCTGTGCCAGGGGAGGTTTAGGTTGGATGTTAGGAAGAAGTTCTATACAGAGAGCGTGATTGCCCATTGGAATGGGCTGCCTGGGGAGGTGGTGGAGTCACCATCATTGGGGGTGTTGGTGCTTGGTGCCATGGTTTAGTTGTTTAGGTGGGTTGGATTGGTTGATGGGTTGGACGCGATGATCTTGAACGTCTCTTCCAACCTGGTCTGGTCTGGTCTATTCTATTCTATTCTATGTATCCCTCTCAATGTGATCTACCTGTTAACTTGAATTTGTTTCCAGTATTCACTGGATTATATTTCTTAGAACCCGTGCCTGCCTGACGTACAGAAAAGGTAGTTTTGAGACTGTAGGTTTGAGATCTTTTAGCAAAGCTTTAAAAAGGTCTTGAGGATTTTAACGCTTTGGTCCTTTGTAGCCTCTCTTGAGGGAAGGCTGCCAATGATCTGTAGTTAATCCCTTACTTTTGAGGAAGCTGCTTGTGTTCTGTCATAAAGGAAAAAATACATCTCTGAAAATAATGGTAGTATAAAAATGTATATTTTTTTTTATTCAAAGATGGCATTACTAAAGAATTTTAGAGGGAGGGACTGAGCTGAGATGTTATTTTTTCATTTACTGCAAGTGTTTATTTGGTTTACTCTTTTTTTTCACTTTCATGCCTGTCTTTTCTCCTCATTTTTTCTGGTTAGTTAAGAACCAGTTGGGGTAGGGGGAAGGGAAAGAGAGTCTGTGTATGTCTGTGTGTGTTGAGGGGGAGCTTAACACCTTGTCAAACCTGGTAGGTTTGTTCATTTTTCCCAAATCTGAGAGAAGATGTTGATATTGACATTGACAACAGCATAATTAGCTTTTGCTGAATGGTCTGTTACTGGTTTTGTATTCCAGAATATAAGATTTTTAATTTTACTACTTCATTAGCTTATGTAAGAAGTGTGTGGTGGTTTTAGGCTGTGCCTTTAAAATTTAGTTACAGATTTTGAGCAGAAAAGTAGAAAAATACAATCAAATCACTATTGGGTGTAAAAAGGAAAACAAAAGATTATTCTAAACAAATTCATTGGGTAAATATCTAGAATAAGAGGAGCTGTACCATAACAATTCTTCCCTCTTTTTCTCTCCTATCTTCTGATCTCGGCTGGTTTTGCTTTGCTCGGGAGAGATAATCTGTGCTTTGGCTGGCCTTGGCTAAGTCTAACTCCTCTGCTCTTTGCTCTTGTCCCTTTCATACAGTGGGGTAAGGGGAAGGCAGGGAGGGAAAAGCTTGTAGCTTCCCCTAGTCCTTGGCCAGGGAGGTCCTTGTGCTGTTTCTTAATAGTAAATGTCTGTGTAATATTGTAAGTACTGTATATTTTGTACATATTCATTGCATTCCATTGTAGAGTGTAGATTTTGCTTGTAAATACAGCTTCATTTGCTTTACAAGTTAATGTTGGGGGGAAACTTTAACCCACCACAAAGTGTTATAAGACTTTGTTACAGCAGTTTTCCTATGGGATAAACCTGTTATTTAGAGGAAAGATAGTAAGAATTACCTTTCCCCCCCCTACCCCCCCAAATGTTGGAATGTATTTAATATATTCTGTTGCTCTCTAAGGCTAAAAGTTGTCATAACTGAGTATTCTAGTGCTGTTATCTGGATGAAATTTGAAATACTGCCTTTGAATATTCACTAGTGTAATGCTCCAACTAGTTACTTTGTTCTTACACTCAAATATTTAATTTGCTTCCTTGCCTAAAATAACAAATAAATAGTGTTAGTCAGCAGCTCTTTAATTCTGTACTTGTACACTAATCTGCAGTCTTTCCCCAAAAGTATAGTGGAAGGACAGGAAGTCTGAAGATGTTCAAATAGCAATTCTTTTCCACACATTGTAAGTAACAGGATCTAATTTGTTTTTCTCCTTTATCTTCAGCTGATCTTAAGAGAACAATTGCTGTTCTTCTGGATGACATTTTACAACGCCTCGGGAAATTGGAAAACAAAGTTGATTACATCGTTGTGACTGGCTCAGCAACAAATACCACTAATGGAACTAGCAATCAGGTGCCAGTAACTTCCAATAAACGTGTAAAACCAGCAAGCAACATTAGATAGCAAACAGGACCACTTTATGTGGCTACATCTATGCTAGCTGATACTTAAGATAAGATTTTCATTTCTGGCTAGGGCAAAGTAGTAGCTGACTCTAAAAGAAGCATAAACTATTCTGTTATGCAATGTGCTGGATCTATGTAGGCCTAACTTATGTGCATAGGTTCTCCAAGCAATTTTTCATTGGCTTTGAGCAGTACCTCTGAAGTGATCTTTGTTGTCTTCAAAGATTTTTTTTGTTACCATGATTTTATGTAGTATGCCATTGGATAATAACAAGAAATGGAAAGCAATGGAGAACTCATAGGTAGGTTTCTAAATATATTTATTTAAGTATGAATATAACATATCTTTTGGATAGGTGAGCAGTATTGTAGCTTATTCATTTGTTGTGATTGTGTTAAGCTGAGGTAACTGAGGAACTGTTAGAAAGTGTGTAGACTTACTTTGTTACTCATTTACTAAAACAATACTAAATTGAAGATAGCATTGCCATTAATACTTTAAAATTGTGACCCAAAGAATGTCTTTATTTGCACTATCTGTCAGAATAGCTAGAGAGAATTTACTGTATATTTAGGGAACTTAATTAAAATAGGTAGTAACACTGTCCATGTTTCTCTTTACACAGCAGCTAGGGCAGTTGTCAAAAACAACTCACAATCTGTGATATGTTAGATGATTATTTCTTACAGAGATATTTAAGTGTATGTATTTTGTAATTGCAGATAAAATTATTTAAGTGATGGCAACGTTTTGGATATGTGAATACTGTTTATTTTTATTCATTGCTGTTTCTTTTTAACTTGTTAGTACCTTGCAATTTGTGATGAGTATAGCACACCATCTCCCTAAATTGCTTTTGTGATCGGGACGAAAAGCAATGGAGGGAAACAAGGCATCTCTGCACTTACCAGAGGTGGATGTACCAAGGGTGTCTGAGTGCTAAGGTGATGTTTGCCTTACACCTACGTTAGCCTTACAGCAAGTGAATTGCGGTGTGGATGCACTATATTTCAGATGTTACTGAAGTCACAGCAAAGAGAAAGTGACACTGAGCCAATTTTTAAAAATATACTGAATGTTTGCACGGGGAGGATATGTTCAGGGACTTCTGCCAAAAGTGTGTTGTGAGTGAGTTTTGGGGTGGGGGTGGGGGTGGTCTAATCTATTAACAAACACCCCTCCCACCAGTAAAACCAGAGGTGCTGGATGATAGTATCATCCAAAGTTATGTATTGGGTTTTTTTGTTTTCTTCTGTTTCCCTGCTGATATTCTGGACTGCTGTTACATTTCCAACCTTAGTATCCAGATGATTTTTTTTTTTCCCCTGTCACATTGTGTGTAAACCTGTACTCACTTCAATACAGAAAGAGAGAAATAAAATTTTAATTGTACTTGTAAAGGCTCATCTTTCTTAAAACAGTCTGCTTGTTGTTACTGGGTGCTTCTGGACTGGCAAGTGTACATGTCTGAAGTTTGCTGTGCTGTTTTTAATCAAGTAATTTTAAAAACACAGAAAAATGGCACGTGGTTCTTAAAACCAGTGTGGTGGAACATCAGTATCCTTGGCATCCAGTAACATGCCTAACATACTCCATACTCTTTAAGTAACTGCTAAATACTTGGTTTTCATTAAGGCAATCATCATAAACAGGCTGGCCAGGTGTACCTAAATTCTAATCAAAAATATTTGTTAATGCAGAGGTTTCCAAACTGCATTATGTCTGTGGTGTGTGCAAGGTGCCCAAGTGCCCTGTGCAGGTATTTCTGGGGGTAATCGCTGCTCTTGTGGCCTTTGCTCATGGGAAGGCAGAAGCAGAGTGAAGTTGGGAACCTCTACAAGAAGTGTATTTAGAAAAAAGACTACGTAGCTGCCCAGGGAGGTGGTGGAGTAACCATCCCTGGAGGTGTTCAAGAGGAGATTGGACGTGGCACTTGGTGCCATGGTCTAGTCATGAGGTCTGTGGTGACTCAATGATCCTCGAGGTCTCTTCCAACCTTAGTGATACTGTGATAAAATTTAAGTTCCCAGTTTGTTATGTTTTCTTCAAAACCTTTCAGAAAATACTTCCTTAAAATATTCAAATTAATGGAATGAGCTCAAACTCTAATAAAACTTTCATGTTGGGGTTTTTTTAAAGGTCACTTAGAGTGTCTGTTGAAATCTTTAACAGTTAATCCAAATATATCGTCCTTCGCTGGGACTGTGTCCTTTGTGCTTCACAAAATTATACTGTCTGCTGCCTGTGGAGCTTCCATGTATTTGAGAGTTGTAAGGAATTTATGAATTTATAATTAACAAGGTGCCAAAGATAAATATTAATTAAAATATTAATAAGTTTTCATTAATGTGGAAAATTGCCCAAACTTATTAAAGGTTCGATGTACAGTTGGAATATATATTTACAATGGGAATGTACAATATTTAGGCAAATATAACAATTTCAACCATTTTAAGCAAACCAGGAGAAATAACAGAGAGTCCCTGGGAGCAATATGGCACTTGACCACAGCGGGGTAAGACTCTACAAGAACTGTAAATACAGGAGGCAATGAATTAATTACTCACAAAAGATTCTTCCCCAAGTGTTGGGGTGCTGCTGCTGTGTGTTAGCCATTGAGGCACTCTCCTGTGCCAGGCATGGCTGGTTGCTGGCAGGAATGCCACGTGGTCTTGGGGCTGGTCTGGCTCCAGCAGGATGGCAGGCGATACGACGCATCTTCTGCAAAGGACTCTTGGCTTCCCTGGGTGAACTGAGGCATGGCAAAATTATAGTTGCAAGGGGAAGCGAGGATTCACTCCGGCTCCTAAGACTTGTGGCTTCTCTAGCTTGCAGTGAGTAGGCTTGTGGCTTCCATCCCAGGCTCTGGACCAGGCAACTTCAAGCAAGGCAGGTCCAAGCAGGCAAGGCAAAGGCAAGGTGCCTCGACTAGAAATCAGCCCAAGATTCAATTAGGCCAATAGGGCAACTGAAGCCAGCACAGAGTTACCCAACGAAAAGGGAGTCTGCCAGGCTGTGGTCATAAAAGGCAGAAACATAGGCCTGGTTGGGGAGAAGCAGTGGCCAGTACACATGCTCTTACCCTAGAAGGAAACTTGTTTATCCAGACATGTTAGGGCCTTTCTTTTGTCCCTTTTCCCACATTACCCCAACTCCTGCAGGAGGGAGTGGGACTGTGTTTAGACACATCTCGGCCTGTCTGGGTTTGTGCTGGGCCCGTTTGGCCCTACCATGACAATAGTATGCAAATTTCAAAGGCAATAGTGAAATGAGAGACTTGTTTTTCTAACAGCTGAGTTAGTGAATTAGATTTTTTTTTCAGTGTTTCTCATGTGGAATAGATGGTCAGTGAATTGATATTTAACTAAATCTCAGTGTGTCTGGGATGATGCACATGTGTGTTTTTATCTGTTTAAAAATATTTAGATTATTAAAGTGAGACCCAAGTTAAAGAAGAAACCCTCCAGTCCATATATGAAAGCCCATCACTTAAGCATCAGTGGCATCCCCTGCTACTGAGTTATCTTAGCTGCAAGTGATCTTAATTACTACAATTTTCCCATCAGTGTTTGGAAGTACCTCCAGAAAAACCCTTTCATTGTTAATTGACCCTTGCTTGCCTGTGAGCTTGCAGGTTCCCTGTGGCATTCAGGAGCTTGTTCTGCTCAGAGGATGTTTAATCATGCTCTGTTTCTCTGATAGCAAAAACTGAAGAGAAATATGTTGACATTTTTAAATGCCTGCAATATAGAGTTAATAATACACAAACTAATTTTTATTGTAGCATAATGCATGGTGGTCATGGTTAGAAGTTCATAGTAAGTGAGTACTGCTTGCATTTGCTTTGAAGTATATCAGAGTATTGATGACAGATGTGAAGTGAGGAAACAATTTGATGGAAACTGCTTCCATTATTTGCTCCAATTCTTCTCATTTTCAGCATAGCTGATTAGAGATAGTCATTGACCCAATGCATAGAAATAAAAATTACTATTCCTTCAAAATTGTGACTCGAGGTCTAAAATATTAAAAGATATTTCTCAGTTAGTCTTGCATGGATATAGTGGCTATATTCAATTTATATAGGTATTTCACCGAGATTAATTTTAAAGCACTTGTCAAACTTGTAAGGATCTAAAAAAATGTAAAGGGTCACACATTTTATTAACAGAGGGTGTTGAGAGAGACTGTCAACACCCTACAAAGCATTAAGCTGTTGCCTTTGATGTGTAGGCAGCACCTTAGGTCTCGCAGAGATGTACTGTAAGCGAGTGTCCATATGTTCAACCCGCTTTGATATGTTCAGAGATCTTGGGCCAGCAGCGTCCGTATGCTACATCACAGCCACAGGAGGTAAAACATGCCATCTGGATTTCTGTTCCTTTCACTTACCTTGTGGCATAGCCTCTTTGCAGTAGCAGAAAATCTTTTTTTTTTTTTCCTCCCTTATTTTTCCTTCCTGTCCTGCTATTCAAAATTACTTGCTAGTTCCTCATGGAAAGTCTCATTGGTTTGACTTGGAATTACTGGATTTTATGCTGGGTGTCCATTACAGTCACTTAGAAGGAATGGGTGACAGAAAACGATTTTCTGAACCCAAAATGTATTCCAATACTTGTGCTATGATAGTATCTTCTGGTTTGAGTTGCAACAGGACAAATGTTATTATGTGATTTTACTTTTCAGCTCAGTCTCTTCTAAGTCACTGCTCTTCCTGAAGTTAATGGCATGTTTTCTCAGCGTCTGCTTCTAGTAGCGAGAATGCTCAGTGTTCCTAGTTAGTACCGAGAATTGACATGCAGACCGAGGTCACTGCTAAATCCGGTGTAACATGTGGAAGTCCAGGCAAAAGGCTGTACGTGCAGGAAGCAGTGGACAGGTCAGGTAACCCTAAACTGACCAACAAGGTATTCCATTCCATATACATCATTGTCAGTATAAAGCTGAGTGATTATGAGAGTCAAGTGCTTTTACACTTCCTCTTCTTCAATGGTCAGCATGAGGAGGATTCCATCCTTTCTGCCTTTGATCCTCAGTTCTTCAATTCCAAAATCCAGCTCCTGAATCTGGTTCCCATCTGCAGCTGAGTCCAGTCTGGGACTTCTGCTAACAGCATCAGTGGTGACAGCAACTAATTGCATTGGGTTCAGTATTGGTGTTGTATATGTTTGTATGTATTTCATTTTATTGTTATTAAAGTGGGTTTTGTTTTCTTTTCCAAACCACGAGTCTCTTTCCCTTATTCCCTTTCTCTTTCCTTTGGGAGGGAAGAGGGGTTAAGTAAAAGCATTTGTCACTCATTTAGTGGCCAGTCCAGCCCTAATTCTTGACAGTAATACAGTGGATGCTTGAAATAACATTCTTGGTTAATAATTCAATTCCTTAATTACAGAGTCTTTCACCTTTTATATTTGTTCCTAAGTAATTCTATGAGCACAAATTTGGATTAAAGCAGATGCTGAAGTGCTAATATGCTGAATGTTGTCTCTTTATCACAGAGAACATTTGCTGTGATCAGATACAGAAATAAATCCTCAGTTTTTAAGATGGAAGGTAGTTCATAGAACAGGTGTCCCTCAGAAAAGTATTTTTGATTTCCTACTCTCAGTGCCTTCACTCCTAACATTTGTAGCCCTCATCTATAGATGCCTAATTTGGAAACTTCTCTCTGCTTTCCAAACCTAAACTAAGTCAAAGCACTGTTTTTAACAAAGATCTTGCACATAAGAAGTACATCAACCCATGGCATAGAAGCTCTGTTCATTCTGTGAGAACCAGGCTTGCCAGAGCCCCCCTTCCACTTTCTTGGCAGTGCTGGGATCTCTGTCACTAGTGAAATGTGCATATGGATAAGGTTCCTCAAAGGCATTGAGTTCTGTGTAGCTCCTGTACAGCAGTGTGTTTGAATTTCCTCTCTGCAGAACTCCTTGTCCTGCTTTCAAGGACCCCTTTCTTTCATCTCTTTCTTTTTCAGGTCATAAGAGGAATTCTATTTTACCTGGAGAAACAATCCTGACTTTTTTTTTTAGTGTGGTTTTATTTTCCTCTGCTAGCTTACGTGAAGACTACAGAGGTGACTTGGTCCCCTATCTTTTCTGCCTCTAAGATGGACCTGCTCATGTTCAGATCTCAGCGTGACAGAACAATGTGTGTTGTATTGCACTGCTGGCTGCTCTGCTGAAATTTCATATACATGTGGCTTAGCTACAGGACAAATGTGCAGACCATATGCCCTATCGCCTTATTTAGATGCTGCTCAAAAACTGAGAGTTTCCCTGTTGTTTCATCTCTCTCTGGGGGATGACAAAATACTGCCTTTGTCCTTGTGCCATCTCTTCACCTTCTGCTTTGTTGCTGGTGGCTTGCCTAATGCAAGACAATATGGAGATTTCCTTCAGTTGCTGTCTCTTTTTTTTTGACAGGCACGTGTCATTTTATTGTATGGGAGAAAAGCTGCCTTCTTGAGTCTCATTTTAACAGCCTGAGGGCTCGCAGTTTATGCTAACATGCAGAGCATAATTTGAATACTCTTATTTCCTGAAGCTTAGCTAAGGAAAACATCCTACCTCTTCTGCTCATGTGCTCAGCCACATGAGCAGAAGAGGTTGAATCGAGAGGAAGCAGTCAATGTACACAGATAGTGCAGCATCAGAAATAGCTGCCTGTGATCTATTTACTACAGCTTTCAAACACATCGGAGGAGGTGTTTCAAAGTGGTGGCATTGTGTCACATGTAGAGGAATTGGGAATTGCAGGTTGCCAGTCTAAGAACCATCCTTGGTTGTGTTTCCCAAAGGTGGCCTCCTTTTGTCTTGAACTATGGGGGCGGGTGGGGGGGAAAAGAAAGTGTATATTATAGTGGAGCACATCTTTTATAATGGAGAAATGCCAGGAGATCAGTGATCAACCAAAAGTACCCCTCCCCACCAGAAATGTGGTGGTCTAAGGAAAGGTCTAATTAGTAGCAGCTGTACAGGACAAAGCAAGTGCAGGGCCAGGACGGCTTGGGGTGGTCCTGATTTGTGGGGTTGGTCGGTGTTAGCAGAGATTATGTCCGTGCCCCAGCGTTGCTGTTTAGTTGTGGGTGTCTGCGGGGTGACCACCGTCCCGTGGAAGGGTGTGAGCACCACGTGTGTCCTAACGTGCAGTTTGCCGTGCCCGTGGTACGTCGGCAGCTACAGGCGGGTTGCTAAGGCGGCTCGCCCAGCCGCCTGCCCGCGGGACAGACGCGGTCGGGGCTGTCGCGGGTGCGCCGCCGCCGCCCCGCCGGCCTCCACCCGTCCTCTCCCAGCGCCCTGCCCACGGGAGGCCCAGCGGCGGTGGGGCAAGATGGAACAACGGCAGGTGAACGCGGCGGCCGTAGAGGAGTACGCGGTGTACCGGCGGTGAGGGGAGGGCCGACCTCGGAGGGGAGGGGAGGGAAGAGGGGCGGCGCGGTGGGCTGGGGTTGGCCGGGGCTGGCTGAGGCGGGCACCCCGGCCGGGGCGGCCAGCTGTAGGGGCTCAAAGTGCGGCGGCCCGCCGTGCTGCGGAACTAGGGGCGGTTTACGCGCACCTGCGGTCTGCCCGCGGCTTCCTCTAGAAAGAGCTCTCGTCTCCCGCCGCCCTAAAGCCGCCTTTTCGGGGCCTGCGGCGCTTTTGTTCACACCCCTTCACACACGTACCCCTGCCATTTACAGGCGAAATGAGAAGTGCCCCCGGTACCTCGGTGGCGGTGCCCGAGGGAGGCTCTCCGGGGAGAAGGCACAGCAGGCTGCCCGGAAGCAGCCCTTAGGGGCAGGCCTGAGGGGGACGAGAGCAGTCCGTCTCGCCGCAGTGAGGACACGTTGTAACGCCTGTCCGCAAGCCAGGAGCCGCGGTGGTCCTCGGCTCCCGGCGTGCCCTGCCTGGCGGAGCGGCTGTAATGTGGTGTGTGAGGGTCAGCTGCAACGGTGCTTCAGTTGACACCGATGTGCGTGCGTCCTGAATTCCCATTTGCAAGGAATGAACACGTGTTGTTAGCTGCTGCATCTCTTTGCCAACCTCGTCATTGCTCCTCTCGAGCAAAACTCAAGTTACTACACCGAAATGCCTTAATTTAGATGGGGAAAGCCTTGAGTAAAGCATGAGAGGCAGTAGGCACTGTGGTGTTTCTTATGTAAGCACCGATTACATAAGCACCGATATTTCTTGCATACGCACTGGTTCAGTGGGTGTCAGCTGGGTTGATACGCAAATGGTAGTGATGAGTTGACACATTGTTCTGGTGCAGTACAGCCCTGGCAGTGCACAAACCCACAGGATAGTTGACAAAAACGCTGTATGTTTGAGCATAGCCAAATCATAACAACCAAAATATTTATGGACATTAATAAACTGACCTTCGGCACAGCTGAATGCTGTAATTGAGTCTGAATTATATTTTACAGGTTTTATTTGCTGCCTACAGTTGTGTCCATAAATGTAGAATTTGGATGCTACTCTGGAGTTCCAGCTATATTCAGTGACCTTAAATGTGAATACAGTGATAGTTTCACTAAGTGGGCCTGTCCAAAGTGTGGGATACCACTATCACCTTTGTGTGTGGAAACTAGCAGAATCTTCCTGCAAATTAGAAGACGTCTTGAATGTATTGTTTGCTACTTCGATTGCAGTGTGATTACTTACTTCCCGTTGAACAATCTTGCTCCAACTAGATTAAGATGAGATAACCTGATACAAGTCTTCAGGGCAATTAGGTGTGGATGGGTGAAGTGACTTGCCAGAGGTCATTCAAGAAGTCTGAGGCGGGGCTGCTTACACAACCCATTAATTTTTCTCCAGTGTGAAAAGAAGCTTGGTTTGCTTTATTATTTTGCTCCTTCACTCTTACAACTCTGTGTTTCAGTCTGTCAGAACAATATTTTTAAATTAGTATTACTCTCAAAACTTCTCTAAAATTCAGCTATAGTTCTGCTACACGTGTATCAGAACAGTGTTATGAAAGCTAAGGATCATTTCTATGTTTTTTGGTCATTTACAGCAAAAGTATTGTCATATATTACTTGAAAAATATCTGAAGAAATCTACTTTTATTGTCTTCATGTTTTTTAATGACACATTTTCAGGATTGTTGGTGATGATGATGGAGGAAAGCTCTTTACACCTGAGGAGTACGAAGAGTACAAAAGAAAAGTATTGCCAGTTCGGTTACAGAACAGGTTGTATGTGAGCTGGAGATCACCAACTGGCATGGACTGCAAGCTGGTGGGACCAGAGACACTGTGCTTTTGTACTCACCGGTAGGAATCTGATTTGCTTGAACTGTTGTGGTTTTGGGGTTGCTTAGCCTGGAGAGGAGGAGACTCAGGGGTGACCTTACTGCTCTCTACAACTACCTGAAGGGGGGTTGTAGTGAGGCAGAGGTTGGTCTCTTCTCCTAGGCCACCAGTACCAGAACAAGAGGACACAGTCTCAGGCTGCGTCAGGGGAGGTTTAGGCTGGAGGTTAGGAGGAAGTTTTACACAGAGAGAATGATTGCCCATTGGAATGGGCTGCCTGAGGAGGTGGTGGGGTTGCCGTCGCTGAGGGTGTTCAGGGCGAGGCTTGACAGGATGCTTGGTTGCATGGTTTAGTTGATTAGGTGGTGTTGGATGACAGGTTGGACACGATGATCTTGAAGGTCTCTTCCAACCTGGTTTATTCTATTCTATTCTATCAGGAAAATGTGAAGTGTTTCCAGATACACTGCAGTACAGTATAGGCAAGTTAAGCTAAGGTCTAAGGCTTGAGATGATGAGGGTTTTAATCATAAGAACTATGCCTAAATACAGTATTTTGTAGCCTGCAATAAATTCAGCTTTGAGGTTTGTGTCGTTGTAGGTCAGATTGATTCTGATAATACTAGCAAAATGAATGTAAGGGTCTGTGGGATTTATGTAACAAATGTATAAAGCACCTGATACTATGCATGCAACTTGAAATTAACAACAGTTATTAATATTATTTAAGATACTACAAAAGAGAAATTGTAAGATAGATTGCAAACCTTTCTGTTAGATTTCTGGTAAATAATAACAAAATCGTAAAAGTTGCTATTTTTGCCTGGTTTAGGTATAAACAACACAAAACGGACTATGAAGTGCTTCCCAAAGACCGTCCTATTCGTGTGCCTTGCAGAGTTAGCTGTTGTCCATGCCAGTCCTATCACTATGTCCCTCTAAATGGCACACAGCCCATCCGCTGCCGATGCAAACACTTTGCTGATCAGCACAGTGCAGCACCTGGATTTTCATGTAACTCTTGTAAGTTGTTGATGGGCTTGCAGCATTCTTTGCTAGGAAACTTAACAGGCACAGTACATTAGAGAGATGTATTCTCATCAGAGTATCAGGTATGTGCAGCACTTGTCACTAAATTTTTGGTCCTAGAATGGGACAGAAGACGTTGTCTTTTGCACAGGAGGGTTTAGAGCAAGATCCTCAGCTTCTCCAAGTCCTGTGAGGGAGTGTAAGTTTCTCAGTGATTCACACATGCCTGAAGTCAGGCAGTATGGAAACACCCCACGTACGGTTTGACACTTCCACTGCTGCCTGCATGTGACTTTTCTCCTTGAACTTGGTAGTTTGAGAGACAGAAGTGTTGTTCTCCATTCCTCTATTGGCTGGTTGAATAGAATGTTAATGTATTTTCATCTATTTTCTTAACTCGGTAGGAAGCAATGCTGTGTTCCCAAATAAATGGTCCTATTGTTAGCACTCCAACAAAGCAGTTCCCAGGCATACAGGTTATGGGTCCAGAAATGCAAATGGGAATGGAATTTCAAGCAAAATGTTTGAGAAGACACTAAGAGGAAGCATGTTCCTTCAATTGTTTGAGAGTATTGTAGTGAAATGGTTGCAGTTATTAACCATAGAAAATAAATGGTGCATACTTATGTAAGCTGAAGTTGGTTGGTTTGGCTGGTTGGGTTTTTTTCTGCTACAGTTCCATACTGTTAGTAAATTTCTTCCATGAAATCTAAGTAATTTGTATGGGAAGAACCATAATCAACTGTTGCTGGATGAGTATGTATCCCAGAGAATAAAGCATGAAATATTTATATGACAGCCTTTCAAGAATTTGCTCTAAGGAACATGAAAGTCTTAAACATGCAATTGGATGATTTAGCTTGAATCCTTAGAACATGGTGGTTTTATTAATCATTTATGCTATGCACTTTTTAAAGTGCTTCTCAGAAATACCTGAGACTTCCAAGGACTTCACAGATTACACAGAGAAGTGCCAAGACTTTCTGCTGTTTTGACCTTGTGTTGTTTTAATGTACTGGTATTAAATCTGGCCTGATGTTGTAGAAATCTAATGTGATAGATAAGTTGTAATTGAAAAAATACTGATATTGCATATGCTGCATTCTATATCCAAACACAGAGTAAGAGCTCTGTCACTTAGGAGTGCCTATAATGATATGAAAAAGCCTTCACCTCTTCCAAGAATGTGATCCTTGAACATACTACATTAGGCTTCAAAAAAAATGGTTTTCTGTGCTCTGCAAAATGAACTGTAACTGGGAGTTGGAAGCAGGGTCATTTGTATAATGAAATATTTGCAAAGTCAGTTCCTCAGTTTCTTGTTTACATAATTTATCCAGCAGGGCTTTGATGACACTCCTGGCTGTAGCTCGGGCAGCTATATAACTTCATGGTGTTTCTGAATGTCACTTCCATTTGTGTGACTAGTTCAGTTACATCCTATATCTATGTAAGCTTAAATCCCCCTGCAAAACAGTCTCATAATACTCATATGTAGAACTCATTCTGCTGTTGCCACAGCCTGTTTACTATTGAGATAATTTTGCTAATTGCAGTAGACATTTGTGTTGGGATTTGTATGATAAATTGGGATTTGAAGTTTCTTGGCCATACAACATTGACATGTGCTGCACACCACTGAAGGTAATACTGCCAAAATGCTGGCTGGTTGTCTTCTTTACCCAGTGACAGAATTGTTTTCTTTCTCATTTTTTGTCAGAGGAGGAATAGAGAGGGATGTTACTAAGCACTGTGGAATAGAGAGGGATGTTACTAAGCACTGTGGACACAAGTTGCAACATAGCGATCCAGCTAGCTGTTAGGAAAGAAACGTCTGCTCCAAGAGAAAACCAATACTGGTCCAGGCTCCTCTGAGAGGTGCAATCTCCATCCTCAGCCATACTAAAAACTTGACCAAATGAAACCCTGATTATGATCTAATCTCCACACTCATCCTCCCTCCTGTTTTATACAGCATTTTCATATAGCTTGATGCTTTTGCAGTGAAGAAACTCTAGATTTTTAGAAGATCATTTTAGAGAGACTCCATTTTGTCTACAATGAAGTACAAATTCCATTATACTCTCACTCAAGATGCTTTTTCATTTATTAACTAGGTTCCAAGTGCTCAGGCTTTCATAGCTGCTTTACCTGTGCGTGTGGTCAGCCAGCATACACCCATGAAACAGTTGTGGAAACTAAACAAGAGCGCTTAGCCCAAGGAAAGCCTGTGGGGCAGGATGTTCCTTATGCTGCTATGGGAGGACTGACGGGTTTTAGTTCACTAGCAGAAGGCTACATGAGACTTGATGACAGCGGAATAGGTAAGTGCAGCTGTCCTGAGATGAAATTTTAATTCTCCAACTAAGCAGTTTTGAAAAGTAGCAATTCAGCATAGATTTTTCAAAGTTTGAAGGTGAAGTGAATGAATAGGAGAAGGAATGAAGAGGTTTTCAGGAGAAGACTTGATGGGGTGCTTGGTGCCATGGGTTAGTTATTTAGGTGGTGTTGGATTGGTTGATGGGTTGGACGCGATGATCTTAAAGGTCTCTTCCAACCTGGTTTATTCTAGGTATTCTATATTCTATGTATTCAGGTGTGAGAAACCCACTTATGTAACTTACTGTAGTGAATTGATAAAGTTACCCCTTTTATTAACAATCCTGGTGTTCAGCCCAGTAGTTGTAATCCTTTAGCCTGATACTGCCTAGGTATTTCTTGGGTAGGACATTTTCTTTCCCAAACTTAAAGGCTAATAGCTGTTCAGTATTATAAAAGGTGATTGTAAAACTTGATTTTTGACAGGCGTATTAGTTGTCCTCAATACCTTTGCTGCCCCGTGATTTTGTCTCATTTAGTAATGGACACATCTTGTCCTGAAATACTGCTTTGTTTATTATTGCCATGTACTCATTATTTATTTTTTAAAATTCTGGTCTGTTTTCTTGTATTTGTCTGAAGTTTAGAAAATGTGAGCTGTAGTGATTAAGGAGGCAAAGCTTTTAATCTTTTTTTGAAGCTGTCCTCTGTAACGTTTTTGTTAATACTTGAGTTTATGGGGTCTGCACTGAGCGTTGTAAATATGAATCTGTTGCCTTGTTTGGACTCCATCACATTTGTTCTTAATATATCTTGTGCAGTTAATGTTTTTGTTCAACTTATTTTCTAACAGGGGCTCCTTCAGCTGAACTCCTAGAATCGCCTGTTACTGGCACGGATCATCCATTTTTACGAGCATTCGCGGGACCTTCTAGTTCTGCCCCAACCATCTCTCAGATAACAGGTGCTATACTAATAGAATAATCACTCTTTCTTTTTTTTAACAGAAAGTATTTAATAGAAAATTAATTGCTTTTATTTGTGAGTCAAAGGATGCATAGCGCTAAACCCCAGCTTAAAACAAGTATTGAAGCCCTGTTGTGTATGACATTCATGTACGTGAAGTGGTTAGAATAACTGCTTTGTTGCTGCTTGTTATTTTTTGCTCATGATGTGCTTTTTAATAAATTTAATACTTTTTTTCCCCCAGCATTTGGTATTTAATGGTGTCACTTTTTCATCAGATCAGTTTTTAAAATGTTGAATTCCAACCAGAAGTTCGTCACATCTGAATGGATCATACATACTCATCACAATCCTGTGAAACTCGTTCTGCCAGAGTCTTTTCTGCATGAAATTGGATGCATGGATTGGTTATACTTACCTTATGTCTCTAATTTAGCATAAGAATTTAGCAATTAATTGAACTCCTCCAATACTACTCATCATAGCTGCTAGCCTAGACCAAAAATGTTATGCTTTGGTTCCAGTTGCTGGGGTTTGTTACCCATAAAGGTGAGTTCTTAAATATGTTTTGCCACATATGAAACATAGCCAGTGGAATAGCAAGCATCATTAATAAAAAAAAGGTTTGATTTATTTTCTTGTTCTTTTTTCTTTCTTTATTCCCCCCCCCTTTCAGGTGGTTCTAGTGCCACAAGGCATATTTCTCATGGAAAGCATGCAGAAGATGATGACATGGCTTACTTTGAAAAAGGTCATCCAGAACAAGTAAGTTACATTTATTGCTTAATTCAAATGCATTTTCACAAGAAGATGTCTTAAAAAATAAAAATGTATGAGTTAAGTGCCATCTGAATGCATTTCCTTCCTGACAAAATACTAGAATTAATTTTTAAATACCATGATGAGCTGTGGCAGGAGTTCAGAATCATGTCTAGTATTTACCTTAACTGGACAGTTTTTTATTTCATTAGCTCTCCATTACAGAAAGCCAAAATATTTTACTGTGTGACAAAACCAACAAAGCAGACTCACAGAAAATCTCCTGTGACATTTGGGAATGTTTGTTTCCTCACTCATTTATGAAACTTTATGATATTCTTTTCCTCACCAATGTCTGTGTAGTTGGGCTAAATCTGGAATGTCTTAGATGGTCTGAATCACCCCCTTCAGGTGCTTCCTCCACCCTTTTGACCATGTTAAATTTAAATGCCCTGCAGCTAGGTTGCTTAGATTTTTAAATACCAGTTCTTTTCCCACATCAGCTCCTTAGCTCCACCATCTCAGCTGGAAGAATGTCTCGACTGTATATGAATTCTTTCATAAGGCAATGTTGCATAAGTAACTTCTAAAATCTTCACTGCTGTTAAGCTTGCTGCTTACATCAAGGTGTTTGTTAATGAGAAAGCTCTTCTAGCTTTGTGAAATTGTAAATAATTTTCTTTATTTTGGAAATCACCACAAAATATGCTAAGATGTTACAAATAGGTTATGAGTTTATAGGAGAAAATAAGTTACTGTCAAATCCAAACTGCTACTTTTCCTCCCCGTCCCCTAAGATTTTATTTTCTTTGCAAAAAGCAGTAGAAATTTCAGGTACAAGCTTTTAGCTTCCAAATATGGGAAAGTGCAGTGTAGACCCACAACAGGATCACATAGCTGTGAAGTTCATTTGTAGACATCCAAATCAAGGCTGGGGCCTATAGTTTCCTTTCAGCACTATTTTATGGATGAAAAAAGGCATGTAAAAAATATTTTCTTTTTCTTTGCATTTCATATAGCAACATCATATCTTGTTAGATGAGATGCAAAAGTCCATGCATCCCTTGTATATCATTGCTCTAAATAGAATTTCATTCACTAATGTAACAGAACAACTGTTGCTTCCAGAACCAACAGATTTATTTATTTGGATTAATAGTCTTACTGAAAAATGGCAGAGTTAAATGTATGTGTGTTGGTAAATCATAGCCTACTGTGTAGGCAAAAAATCTTGTGAGGAGACATGATCTTGTGGGGAGACGCTGAGTTGGTGGTTTTGCATCTACCTCAGCAACAAACTTACCATGCAACTTGTGCATGCTGGTTGCTCTGTGTCTGTTACACGTCTGTAATAAAACTTCTTTACCTTTTGCTGACATAAAGATAAACCGTTGAACATTTGGGAGGTGCTTTGGCCTTGAGGGATACATAAATACCTAGGTTGCCGTTATCAGAGATAAAAGCAGCCCTGGTGTTAAAGGGGGATGAGCTGCAGAGCTATGGTAGTGCTTCTTTGTCCAGTGATTCAAAGTAAGCGATGCTGTAGTTCTTTCCCCTGTGTGTATCGCTGTGGTGAATTTGTGGCTGGATGTGGAGATTCAATACTGCATTGCTAGCCAACTTAAAAATGAATGCTTAAACCACTATGCTGTCTTTCTTTGTTACAGCTGAAAAAGGAGAAGGCGGCTAAATTGAAAGAAAAAAGTCCAGTGGCATCAAAGAAGCCATGAGATTAATAAAGAGATATTATTTGGCACAGGATTAATTGTTGTATTGAAGAGTGTTTTCTTTTCAGTGCATACATGTGCACTTTCCTTTATTTTTTTCTGTTGTTTTGGTCTGTTGCTGAAATGAATTTTTGATTATCTTGTAATAAGATTGGTACTGAATGCATTTCTAATCTCCAGAATTATTACATATGTATTCCTTTGAGAATGGAAAATCATATTTAGAGATTTACAGAACTGTTATTTAAGCTCTGAAAGAACAACCATGTATTCAAATATTACATTGTAGTAGGGCAAAGAAAGTATGTGTCTTACTCTTAGTCTTTTATGATGCACTTTATTTTTAGAGTCCCTGGAACTCATCTCTGTATGGATTTTTACTTGGTGGGATTTGTCCCATTATACTGATGTTTTAATCTATATTTTTTTTTCTCCTGTTGGTTTCATTGCCTTTACATGAAATTCAAACATACCCTTCTCTCATGCTTCTCTAGGCTCTGCTATTGCCAATGTAAAATATTTTTCACATGTGAAATTCTATATGCTTGTAAACCCATTTCCACTTGTACTTACTAGCTTCTTGAAGGGATCCTGCTTGTAAATTTTATCCCAGATTTCCCTAGTGATGCCGTTCTCCCAGTTCTATTAGTGTGATACTGTCCATGGCAGCAATTCCACTACAGTAAACTCCTGAAAACATTAAGTAAACAAATAACACACCATTTAACATATCTGCAGATTCTCTTTCCATCATGTCTAATCCAACACTGACTGAGTCCATCAAGAAGAGGTTTCGTATTCTTTGTCCATATTCACACCTGTGGCAATGTATGTTGTGTTAAAGGTAGGGGACAGGCAAATTTAAGATTTTGTAACTTTGTAGGGTGGTTTAAACCCGCAAAGCAGCACAGCAAGAACTTGGTACAGAATCACTGGCAGAGGCTGCCTTTTGGGAGGAAAGAACAGAACCTGAGCTCACCTTGTTAGTCTCTTTTGAAAACAGAAGTGTAAATCTGTCTTTAAAAATACACAAATTTGCCTCTTAAATTGAAGACTTTTCAGATGGTATAGCAAGAGTTGGGAGATGCTTACAAAGCTCTGATTCCCATCAGAATACTTCTATGTGCCTGATTGGCAGGGGAAAAGAGGTGAAGTTGAATGCATTTGGTACAGGGTAATTTGCTTGTTTGTTCAGGTATCAGCTGTGGGAGGGAAGGAGAGTTCCCAGGAGTGCATGCAAGTGGTACAGTGACTATTTGAGGCAGCTGGAATCCAAGTGAGATGGGAATGGAAGGTTCAATTGCCCAAATTTAAAAGATTTGAAAAGAGGCTAATTTACCTTAACTCTGAGCTGTTCTGCCGTTACTACAGAGAGGTTAATTGGTTATTTTAAATGCATAATATATCAAATGTTTTAATAGTAACTTTAAATTCTATGCTGTTACAACCTGCTTTACCTTAATAAATGAAAATATTAATTTGAGCTCCCTCTTCTGGTCCTAGCAAGCAATCATTTCTACAAATCCCGTGTCTCAGAAGTAAATGGAGATTTCCCAGTTGAATTACAAGAAACAAACACATGTAAATAAAATTGGTTAAAAAGAGTAAATAAAAAAAATATAGAAAAAATGCTTTATTTCAATCTTCAGAGAGGTTATTACAAGCTTAATAGCAGAAATTTGCTTTGCTTCTGTGTTTATCCCCGTGGCTATACCCATTAGGAAATGCAGTTCCAGAAATGTATGTGTTTCGGAGATGAGGTTTCTCACAGCAAAATATTGTTAAGAGGTTTTAATAGTTACAGAAAACTAGCATTTCTTTTCATACTGATAACTGTCTACTTTTAGGAAATAATATATTATAGGAAATAATACATGCTTTCATTCACATCGAGTTAAAAATACTTGTCAATTTTACGTGGTTGCCAATTTCAGTCTTAACTAGACCGCACTTCGGTCATTGTGAACTGGTTTTATCAAAATACACAAATTACTTTATGCTTAAACTGATGTAACATTTCCACTTCAATGATATGAAAAAAAATAATTTATATTTACTATTTTGTTGTTGTTGTTTGGAATTTTGGTGGGATCATAAAAATACCACATGAATTAAATATTGTTTAGGAGTTCTGACCTCTTTTCACTATAGTTGATGGCACCCAAGTAAAAGAAACTCACTTTCCTTACTAGAAGACATACTTTTGACTTCTTTGTATTCATGTGGTACTGTTCTGTAGATTTTTTTAACACTTCAAATCTGTGCATGCAAAAATAGGTGTAATACATCTTAGGTTGCTGGCTCTGAAAGCTGGACACTGATGTCATAAGTGTAATTCGCACATTAACTGGCCTGACCCTTTATTTTAGCCTAAAAAAATGTCATTTTGCAGGATCATACTTGCAACCTGCAACTCATAATGAAAAATCTCTATGCTTCTACTATAAAAAATAAATTTTATTTGTAAAGGTAACAGCAGAGCCTGAATGCTGGTATGTTTGCCATTGGCGGTGGTCATTAAATACATGACAGTGGTCATTAAATACAGAGCTTATAGCAGGTACTCATTGATGGTTTGTTTTTCCAAGAGCAGGTGTGAGCTTTGAACGTAGTATTGTGGAACAGATAAGTTATCAGTTCATCTGTATGATTTATTTGTGGGTGTATATCTGTCATTCAGCTAGACACATTAACTGTTTGTGACTCTTACCCCAGGCATTAGCCTGGGGAAAGTGGTTTGTTGGCATACACAGGAGTGCTGTAAGTTGTTAAACCCTAACTGCCCAGGTCTTGGGCAATGCTCAAGCACTTCTCTCTCTGTTTTTTTTCTTCCATAATCTGGCTTTCAAATGAGTATTTCACCATTATTCTAACACTCATAGAGTGTAGAACAGCATTTGTTTGCCAGTTTTAATTATGCTGTGAACTTGGGCTATTTAGGATAATAGACTGGTCAGTGATCCTAAGTGGAGGGCAAGGGGCTCATTCCCATTCTGTGCTTCTCTGATGCTAAATATAAACCGCATCCATCTGTCTCAGGTTTGGGAGGAAGGGAAATGTGGTGTGTGAATTCACAGCCAGTAACTGCATCCATGCAGAATTACTTTGTCAAGTTGTCAGTGTCTTTACAGCGTGTTGTGCATATTAAACAGATTGCAGGTCTTGTGCCTGTATGTCCCTGGAGTATCTCTAGTAGTTTGTTTTAGCCATGTGGTTGGAGAAAAGAGGTAACTTTGCAGATAGTGAACATATTTTTTCTCAGCACAAGTATTATTGAAAACAACAACAAAGGTGGTTTTTTTTTCCAGTCTAGGCAATCTTGTTCAAGTTTAACTGCTTGGTTATCTTTTTTTGGTAAAGATACTTCTTTCATCTAGAATCATAGAACCACGTAATTGTTTTGGTTGGAAAAGAGCTCTAAGAACATTGAGGCCAAGCATCAACCTGGAGCCCTTAATACTTGCCTTCTGGTAGAGCAAATCATTATTTGCTTTACATGGTTTTAGCTCTAATTTTAGATTTGCTGTACCTGCGCTGGCTGGGGACTGAGCTCATCTGCGCCTTCAGTTACCTGCCGAGGGAGAGTCCCCGGCCCAACCATCACCCATGCGGCCTGTGTAACGCCAGCACCTGTACCTCGCTGATAGTGTCATCCCTTTCCAATCTCAAAACAGGAAAATGGCAAATACACGGTATGTGAAACCATACAGAGATGAACACTGACACATCGCCCAAGGGGAACTGATGAGCACGTTCAAGGAGCACATTGAGGATGGACTAGAGGCTATGGTCAGCTCAGGAGCCTCACTTCTGCATCAGTCGTGCTTCAAAACCCGAGGAATGGCATCCGCTGATCGCCGCCTTTTTGTGTGGTGAGGGATTTGTGGCACAAGCCTGGAACCGCACGCCCCGGCACCAAGCAGGCTTACTCCGTTCGTGCCAGGGGCTGCCTGCTGGCGGGAGCCGTAGCCCCTCCACCGCACAGGCACAGCGGCGCCGCACACCCCAAACGCCGTCGTCCCGTCACTTGCGCCGCAGGAGGGAGGCACCGCCCCAGCAGGCAGCCAGTGGTCGGGGGGCAGGGCCAGGCCGTCCGGTGGCTGTTAAAATCCCGCGCGGGGTAGCAGCCGCCGGCACAGGGCTGGCTGCGGTGGGGTTCGCTGGAGCTAAGCGGCTCGGCCGCTTTAGGTAGCGCGGAGGCCGCGACGTCGGTACCAGGCCCTCGCTCTCAGGGTCTCTGGGGGCACTGGGCTGCGCGGAGAGGAGGGAGCCCAGCTGTGCTGTCAGGAAATTGAGGCCGTGGCAGCCTCATGTCGCACCCTCACTGAAAAAAAAGCGATTTTCAGTTAAAGGAACTGGTGTGCTTGTGGTGGCGAGGGCGAAGGGCTGAGGGTAGACGTGAGGCCGAGGTGATAGGAGAGCAGGGACGAGTCGTGTAGGCCTGCGAGGGAGGTGTGCCAATTTAACCTGCTCCACGGGCCTCTGGAGTAGCACCAGAACTTCTAGCTCCAGACATCTTGCCGCGTTTCAGAGTCTGTTGTCATGGATGGAGACACACAGTCTGAGAAAGGTAAGGTGAGGTGGTTTATAAAAAAAAAACCCAACCAACTATCCCTCTAAAACCAAAACGACAACAAACCCCCACACAATCCAAAATCTTTAGTCACCTTCGAAAATAATGTTTGTGGCTTTTTTTTTTCCTTCCTTCTTCTTTCCCCTAAAGTTGAAGATGTTGTGGGCTGCCATGTGGAAGATGCTGTAACCTTCTGGGCACAGGTGAATTCAGAGAAATACTTGATTTTACTTGAGATGTTCAGTCTTACCTAAGAGACAAGTTTATGTACAAGTGAGATTAAGTGGTAGCATTTGATGTTAAAACAACAGTTAATGTATATTTCAGAAAGACAAGGATTGTTCCCTTTTAAACTGCAATGAGTTACTCCTTTATGAAATGTGAATTGGTTATCCTTGCTTTTGAATTAGAGCTGGATTTTATTGACTATTCAGTAGGTGTGAGTACATAAATAAATTGAGGGTTAAAATATTTTCTGTTGACTGAAGACTACTGTAGGAGGCAGTTGGAGCCCTGCAGTGGGTGAATCCTCTAATAGCATTTAGGGCAGTATCAATGAAGATGGTTCAAGGAAGCCAGGATCCTTTCAAATTTTGTGTGGATGGGCTGAAGGATGTTGGACAGAGTGAGTGAGAAAAAGTAAAACTCAGTGATTTGTTTCCATTAATGTGGATGGTGCAGCAAGAAGAGAGGAAAACTCAGAAGGAGAACCAAAGATTGCCTTTTCTATGCTCCATAGTCAAGCTCTGTGTAGCTTTGAGCCAGTTAGAGGAGGTAATGCTGCTTATGTGTTCCTGATAGGAACTTGGGGAAGGGGAGCAAACTTTACTTTCAGTTTAGAGAATTAATTCACTCCTAATAAAGTTTTTTTTAGATATAGTACTCATAGATAGTTCTTTATGTTCTTATTCTGGTGTTTTGAGACTTAGTCACAGTGTTTAATGTTGAAAGGTACAAAAGTTAGGTGCATACTTCTAAGGTTGTTTAGTTGCATTAGTGTTTTCTTTCCTGTTCTGAGGTCTGGATCCTTTCCTTTAAGCTGAGACTAGACTGTTGTCTAAATAAATGCCATGTTACTGCAACTGAACCAGTTTCATGGTGGTTCAAATACCAAATTGTGACTGGAAAGACTCCTCTCAGCCAAACCAAAGTCCAAGTCTTGCATGTGAAGAGAATTAGAGGTATGGTAGAACTGGTGTCTCCTTGGATTAAGGAAAGAGAAAGAATACCAAATGTATACAAGAATTTGCAAGGAAGGATTGATAAGTAACATCTGCATACTGCTTACAGAAGAATGTAATACAGCTGTTAGAAATGTTAGATTTGTGTCAGCTTTTGAAAGAAAATGAGAGTAGGCTCAAAATGCACCTAGAATAATAAAGATTGAGAGCTTAAGGTGGGGCATTACTTGTCTCAACAGTAGAACTGTTTTGATCTAATTTTTTTGGTTGTTATCAGCCATCAAGCATCTACTACAAGTGACAGTTAATAGCTTGTACCTTCTTTCCATACTTCTCAGAGTGTCAGTAAATACAATGACGTATGGAAAATAAGTTATGCACTGGCAAAAGCTTGTCCTCAGGCTAATGCAATTTTGGACAAACCTGATTTTAGTAAGGTAAGTAGGTTGTGTTTGTGTGGATGTTTCTTATCTGCGTGTAAAAGCTTTAATTTTAATTTTTCTAAGGTCTTTCCTTGCTCTTTGATTCTGCTGTCTGCTGTATTAGCTTAAGAGCTGCTGGCTTTCCTAAAGAAGATGCCTGTTTGACTTATGTTCTGGGTTATCCTTAAGAAGAGAGCAATGCTTTTTCAGAGAAGAGATTCTTTGCCCCATCTGAGGAAGTGCAGAGAATCTTACAAAAGCCTGTAATGTTAAATGCATTGGACAAAGTACCCTTAGGAAGAGAACAAGGATGTAGTTAATAGCAGCTCTGTGACAAGCATGCAAAGAATGATGGCAACTGTGGTTTTTTTGAATGTGTGAACTACTGATGGCTTACTGCAGAGTAAGGTTTAAATAAAGTTGTCTGAGCTGTTTGTGTGTGTATGTAAATTCCCTTCTACATTCCTCTTGAAAAGGAAGAGGATGCACCACCAGCAACATAGCACTCTGCTGTGTGAGGTGTTGGTGTCTTTACAGTAGGAAAACTTGAGCTCTTGTTTTTGGAGTAGAGGATTATGTTTTTGAAGCATTAATGTATATTGTGTTGAGAAATAGGACATCAAATGCATTACTTTGTTCTCAGACTGCTGCTTGGATAATTACAGAATGTGAAAAGATTTGTAATGTATTACAAATACCATTTTGGGCTATGCTTACATTTTTCAGAATGATGTTATTTTATGCTTTTTTTTTCCCCTCCCTTATCTCCAGATTTATGGTGGCTGTTTTTCTGAAGACAGGTGTTGGTACAGATGTGTGGTACAGCAAGTGATCAACAATGAAAAGGCAGGAACCTTTTTTTCTCAAGTCTTTAACTGTATATCAGCTTTACATGCAGGATGATAGGAATCAATGCAACACCTTCTTGAAACTTGCAATATGAATGCACTGACACACTGAATATGTGTGTGGGACAGAAACCCAGGTGACCTGTGATTTTGAAAAATGCTGATGAAGAGGCTGGCAAAACATGAAATACTTGTGAATTGCTGTTTGTATCTCTTGATAAAGAGGTTCACAAGTGGCAGTTAATGTTATTAAGCAATGTAATTTAATTTGAAATCTTCTGAGTGATGAAAATGGCAGCCTTTCTGTGACCTGATGCAAATGACCTGAAAAGCTTGTTAATCAATATTGGGTGACTGATAGAGAGGGCTAGTAGTTCCTATTTAAAATGCTAATTTCTGGACAAGATGGTTGTCATGGAAACATTAGATTACATATCTGTCCATTGAAGAAAGTCTTCTGTATTGCTTCATAACTGTAGCCCTTAGAGGAAAAAAAACAAACAAGAAAAACACAAACAAAATGACACAACCCAACAAGAAGAAAAAAACCCCAACCAGTTAAAAGACCCAGAAAATACCAAACACAACAGCCACTAGCAAAGATCAGTTTGGTTACTTAAAGTTTTGTTGCTCAGCTTTTAGACAGGTGACAACATAAAATGATTTCTCTAACTGTTCCTCTGAAGGGTGTTTGCAGGTTATGTGGAGGATTCTGATCTCTGGGACATGCAGGTGTGCTACAATACTTATGTTCTAATTGTTGTCAGGGCATATTTCTATAGGAGAAATGTGTAACCTCTACTGATCTGTATTTTATATTGTTCCAGTTTCAAGTCTTTTACATTGACTATGGAAACTCTGAGGTTCTGAATAGATCACACATAGTTGAAATTCCACCAAACTTGCAGAGTCCAGGTGTTGCCAAGAAGTACAGACTCTGGGGACTGCAGATACCAAGTAATCAGAACTTAAGCATGTTTGACCAGGTGAGTAACCAGATTTTGAAGCATTTAGATGATGGAATCTGTAGCAGCTGCTGCAAGATACCAGAAAGCTGGATGCTTATGGAGGCTGACCATGCTGGTAAAGAATGTCTCATCTGTAGCCCTGAACATACTGCAGAAACTAAAATGATTTTTTTTCAAAAGCAGTTCAGGTTGTGCAGGCTGATGATTTTTAGAGCACACTTTTACCATCTTCAGAGCTTCAGGTCTATTTATGGCTGACCTGAGTTCTTTCTGACCCAGAAAAGACCAAGTAGGTCTGTTCCACCATGAGAAGGAAAATACCTCCCTTGGTCATAGAGGCTGCAGTAAATTCACTTGCATTTCTAAGCTACTTGAATGCTGTGTGCCTGGGTACTCTACAAACTTATGGTTGGGAGAGAAAAGAGCAGGTCAGTGTCGATGGTAATAGGAACTCTGTTGTCCCTGGCCAACAATGAATATGAAAGGCTTGGGGGCTGATGTCAGCAGGATGAGTAAAAGCTTTGAGCATTTGAGTGGCACTGGTGACCCTTGATTGTTTTACCAGTGGCAATCTCCCTTTCTGGGGCATCTCTTACAATCTTGATGGCATGCTTCTTCAAGGCTTGTCAGTGGTACTGCCTGTGCTTCACTGTGCAGCACCAGTGTCTTGGGAGCAGCAATTATGGAGGAGGAAGCAGGAAATGGCTGTCCTGCTTGCCTTGTCATATCCCTCTGTCATTTAGAGGAGATCCTGAGACCCCTTTTTTGATAGTCTGTTCCTGTGATTCTGTTGACATTGCTTAATGTGATTACTTGAGAACAGAGGTTTTCACCTGTCATAATTCCCTGGGGTTTTGATTGTATGGTGCTGTGTTGGTTGTTTATAAACCTTGTCCCTGAGTGTCACATCTACATGTTTCTTGAACACCTCCAGGGATGGTGATTCTACTACCTCCCTGGGCAACCTATTCCAATGCCTGATGACCCTTACAGTAAGGTGTATTTCCACATTCCCCCTCCCTGCCAGTATTCACTCTGGGCTTCCCCTGGCCCAATTTCAGGCCATTTCCTCATTCTATCACTTGATGCTAGAGAGAAGATACCAACACTCGCCTCTCTACAGCCTTCTTTCAGGTAGTTGTGGAGAGCAATGAGGTCTCCTCTCAGCCTCATCCAGAGTAAACAATGCCAATTCCCTCAGGTGTTCCTCATGAGACTTGTGCTCTAGACCCTTCACTGGCTTTGTTACCCTTACTCTGGCACCTGGATATCCTTCTTGTAGTGAGTGGCCCGAAACTGAACCTAGTATTGGAGGTGTAGCCTCACCAGTGCTGAGTACAGGGACGTGTGTTAAAAGTATTTCAGCTAAAAGTATTTGAAGTGTCTAGTACAGAACTTCATTGTATCTTTGTATTACAGGGGAAAAAGTTCTTGAACAGCCTAGTTTATGAAAAAGTAATTAAAATACATTACAAAGCCAAACATGAAGATGGTACCATTATTGCCCAGGCAAAATGTGAAAAAACAGATATTGGAGAAGAAGTGGCCAGGGCAGGGCTTGCTGAAAAATGGTCATCTCCAGGAAACACTAAAGATGTGGAAAAGAGAAGAGGAAATGTCACACAAAATCCTCATCAGAAGACAAAAGCCTCAGTTCTGCCGCGGTTTAACAGGCCTCATGGTGGACTGTACGACACCCCAAGAGGGCATCTTTACCACGTAACTGTTGCCACAAGGAAACAGAATGATACTGGAAACCGTATGTCTGCCCCAAAGTAAGACTGTGGGATGTCATAGAAAGTGTGGTGTGGCTAATCTGATTTGCTTAGCTGCTGGGATGTGGGCATGTGAGAAGATGGAGGGGGAATCGAGTACCTAAAAAGCAAAGTTTGGTTTCTGTCTTGCCAACATTGAGTGATGTTTTACTTAATGAAGGGGAAGCCTTTGTGAGTCTGTGTGTTGTGTGGTGGTGGTAATTCAGGCAGGAAGCTGTAGAAAAGCATTGATTAGTGTTACTGCTGATTGGATACCTTGTTCTTCCCTCTTTCCTTTTGGTAGACTGTTCTTACATGTCTTAAGGGAAGGATAGCAGCTAGCAAGCAGAGGAGATGATACTGGAAAGCTTTAAGTTGAAAGCGACGTCAGACCTCTAGTGGATTTTTGTGGTGATGGGTAGTGCATTGATATTCTTTTTAGCATCTGAGCCATTTCCATAGGCCTGTTCTTGAGATTTTTTTGTAGCTAGGTCCTGTTTATTTACCTCTGCTAAAAATTCCCTGGGCGCAAAGGTGGAACGCAAAAGTGCGCTTACCTAGCAGGACAAACGTTTGGATGATTCAGTTGTGTGGGGATGTATCAGTGTGTGCCTGTAAGAAATAAAGCCAGCAAGCACAGTTTGAAGTAAGCTCTCAGGGAAAACGGTGTCTCTGCAACTTGTAATTACATTGACAAGAGGTGGTGGTAACTTGGCAGTTACAGTTGTTATCAGAAATCTTTTTAAAGAGATTAGTCCTACAGTTGCTAGGACTGCCATGGCAACAGGCTGCTGAGAAAAATGTTTGTGGGTGGGAAAGACAGTGCTTGGCACTTGGAAAGTTGAGGTGGCATAAAAAGTAGTATTCTCCAAAAAAACTTGCTTAGCATTTTAAAAGGTGCTGGTTTTCCCATCATTTCAGCACCTCAAACTTCTCAATCACCTGAGGGCATGCCCTTCCACATACCAGCATGGTATCCAAATCTCTTTTAAAATTGCATCCTTGAAGCAAGTATATGCTGTTAACAAATCTAATATTGGTATGGGGTGCTCCTTTAAAAAGTCTAAGATTATAGTGAAGTGCTTCATCCTGGATTATTCTGTTACTCTGATCTGCCTTATTTTCTGAGTTACAGATATGCTTCAAATCTGATTTTTAAGCAATAGTTGTTGTTTCCCCCCCCCCCCCCAACTTTCTTCATGACACATAGTGTTGAGATACTTCTGTGTACAAAGCTATTTTGACTGTCTGAGGAGACAGCAGCCAGTGCATTTTTAATTTTAATTTCTGTGTGTTCTGGTATCCTTTAGCTTTTTTTGCACATGGCAGGCATTTCTGGGGTGGTACATCTGTGCAGGAAATCAAGGAAGAAGTTAGAATGTAAACAAAGCTATGCACATGAGGTTGAAGTTGAGGTGGGGTCTAGTGGAGCTTTGGTGCTGTACAGTGTTCAGAGGCAGATAGCTTCATATGGCTCTTCTTAGTTACCAAAATGAATTTTAGGGAGAGATCCAAACCAATACCCTGAAAGTGCTTTGGCTTGTTTAGTAGTGAAAATATCTGGTTTACAATGGTCTTTCCTGGGTTCACAGTGGAATATCATAAGATGTGTTTTGGATGAGGAAGACTGAGTTAGTGACTGTGAAAACAGTGTTGTCTTCAAGTAATGTGGTGTTTCTCATTGATGCTGTGGAATGGTCTTTGTGAAGCAGTGTGCAAAGGGATACCCATTCTGAAGGAATAAGGTGTGATTGTGTATGTGCTTCTGTAGTCTTTCTGAGGTGGTGTTCTTTAGTTGTTTACTGATGCTACAGTAGCATGAAAGAATTCATACAATATTGTGGCGGTGTTTGTTTTTAACTAACTTCTCTTAATTACTTTTTTAAAGAGAAGAATTACAAGCTTCTGCCTCAGTTCCAGACATCAGCTCTGCACAAATGAGGCCAGATTGGAAACTGAATGAAGAGATGGAAGCTCTCAGAAGGGAGAATGCTAATTACTTAGAGAGGCAGTGGGAGCTTGAGCTGCAGAATGAGCAGCTGAAACTTGAACTTCAGGTATGTGGAAGTGTGAAGAGGATGCTTCTCTCCTTGTGAGTGTTTCTGACCGTGCTTTTGTCTTATGGTTTCATCATAGTGCAGTTCATCTGTGCACTGTAGTTTGGGATAAAGAAGGATTAGGCTGGTTGAGTGAAGTCATGTCTTGCTGTGGTGCAGGGGGATGCTGTCAGTGCTTTGTGGTTAAAGACATACTTTCTGTATAGGGAAGTAATCTTTGCCTTTCCCCTTCCCTCTGCCCCCCAACTTAAGAGGGGAAAAAGAGCTAGTGTTGGGCTGAAAATTCCTAAGCTTCACCAAATCATAGCAGCTGTGAAATTCTAGAACTGGTAAATAATGGTTATTAATAAAAAATACTGGTTTTGTAACTGCTACTTAATAGAAAAGGTGACTGTTTCTTTCCAGGGGAATTTCCTAGCACTATCTGAGAAGCACAGTACATAGTAACAGTGATAGGCTTAAAAATACTGTGAATGGTTTTAAGTGTTATCCACAGCAGTAATAGGAAGGTACTATGTGAAAGGTTGCTATATTTGCATGAGTTCAGAAAAATGTTCTGCAAACTTACTTCTACAGACATGAAAGGAAAACCTGCCGTTGTGTAAATCCCTTTGATGCCCCCAGTCCTGAGCTTGCAGGCAGATGTTTCTTTAGCAATCAAACTACTTGTGACTGCCTTTGCTGCTCAGTTACCTCTACCTAGAACACCTCTATTTCTGCAGGTGGTAACCTGTCATTGCACAGATTCTCCATCCAGTGAAGATAGGATGTTTGTGCACTTTTATGCAAACTACATTAACAAGCAACAGAATACATCTGCACCTAATTAAAAAACACTCAAATGCAAGGAATTCTTAGAAGCATTTTTTAATACATAGTCATCTGATTTAAACACACCTCCCCACCCCCCCATTTTCTACAAGTTCTGATTGGTATTTCATGTTGAACTGCAAGTACACTGCTTTAAAAGAAAAGGTTGTAGATACTCTTTTCAATGAGAAAGTATTTACTCTCTGAAAACACATAGGCAGTGATTTGCTTTAGAAGGGTGATGTGTGAGGGTGGATTTTAGGGACTCAAAATCAAACCTAGGAGTACTTAAATAGTTCATATTTGCATGTAAGTGTGTTGTATTTTTTTTTTTTCTTGTAAATGTAGCAAATCTTAAAGGCTAACAATGTTTGAAGTTTTGTCTTTCATTACCTGAGTTGGGGTTTATAAAGGCATCTCTGTGACATGAGAGTAACAGCTTTTTAATTTAGCTTGCCCTTTGAGGAACGTAGCATGTTTTGGTGTGTGGACTTTTTTTGGGTCAAGAGTATTCCTTGTAGGAAGGTCAGGATGGTTGTACAGCAGCACCACTTGTTCTGCAGCACCACTTTGAGGTGAAGTAGTGATGGGAATAAGTTTTCTGAGGGTCTTGGACTTTGTTTCCCTGAGCTAAGGGGTAAGAATTTTTCAGCAAGGGAAGAATAAATCCTGTCTGTAGATATACTGGCAAATGGGGAATAATTCTAGAAATACACTTGAGGACATCACTGCTGAAATGACAGGAAGAAAAAGAACTATTAATCCTTAAAAAATGATTAAAGAAAATTATCCCCATTGGTTTGTATTTTGTTAGTGTTTTGAAGAGGTCTGTGTGTACGTGTGCCTGCACACCTGTGGTTGTCTAGCTTTCAAAAGTAAATTGTGGTCTGCACATTAGTAATTTTGGCTCTGACTGCTGTGGCTGTTGATCTGGCTTCATCTGTCTTTGTTAAAACACTGCTCCAAAAATGATCAATAATTCAGAGAGAGAAGGAAGCATCCCAGAAAATCCTAAGTACTTCCATTGGCATGAAGATGAGAAATTTGACTGCTAAGGTGAAGGCATTGAAACAAGCTAGGTATGTATTTCTTTCTACAATAGTACTACTTGCCATTGACCTGCTTATCTCTTGAAGTCATGCATGCCTTGTTTGTTTGGTTTTGTGTTTTGTTAATGTTCTATGAAAATGCAGTGTTGTATATGGAGGAAAGGAGCTCACACTGGTGTTTGCATTACCTGCTTTCCAGTGTTTGATCAGATTAAATCAGTTCACTTCTGCTCCTTTACCATAGCTGTTGCAAGAAAAACTTGGATTTTTATCTTCCAGCAAGATGCTAATTAGTAAATGTAGCTAGTTTTTTTAAGTGGGTAGTCATAGTTCCTTGGGCATCTGCATTGCTGTGAGAATAGAATAGAATAAACCAGGTTGGAAGAGACCTTTGAGATCATAGTGTCCAACCTATTATCCAACACTACCCAATCAACTAAACCATGGAACCAAGTGTATCTCTTTGTGCAGACCAAATTAGCCTTCTAGTTCTAGGGTAATTCTAGGGACAAAACTGCAGTGGGAAGAGGACTTGAAATAGAAATGACCATAAGCTCCTTTGAGAAAAGGAAATAAAATATTGTTGCATGTGTCTGTGGAAAATTAGCTAAAAACCCCCAAAGAACCAAGAGAGGAAGTAGGACCAGAGGGAAATTAAGAGCAGGAGAGAGTTTTCATGTACAACCTTATCAATGTTGAGATATAATGAATGTATTCTTGGTCATTCCTCCTTCCTCCAGAAATACTCAACAGCTGAATAAGATAAATAGCTGCTTCTACCTCTTAAAAGAAACTTAAGTTATTAAGATGGAAGGTGATACCTCAAAATTGGTGTGTTCAAGGTCTGAGTAGCATCAATGTTGTTTTATTTTTTTTAAACTGCTTAAGTTCTGGGGAAAAAAAAAAAGCCTTGGTAAAATTTGTTTTTCTCCTTACATGTTAGGCACACAAACAAAAAACATAGTCTTCAGGAGCAGCTCTCAGAAATTATAAAAGTGGTTACAGAAGGATGTCTTCCTGTTCCATCTTCCTTGGAAAAAATGGAAACAACCTGGACAGAGTACGAGTTGGCTCAAGAGAGGATTCAGTTATGCAGAAATGTGGTAGGTTGGAATTACTGTTTTTTTCCCTCAGGGAGCTATTTAACAGTTGTTATCAGGGTGTTTTAAGTGTAGCTGGATAGCATGAGCATGTCATGGAAGCGTCTCTCCTTTGCTCGATAGCATTGGAGTGTTACTGTTTGTTTGTTAAACTGCGACTTTCTGACACCCTTGGGTTTTGTAAAGAAATACAAGGGAATCGGCAAATGTTAGCTAAAAAGGTTTTGTTTTGTATTAGAAACAGCTTCAGCTGTGCGGCTGTGGTGTCTGTCTTCAAAAGCTTTTGTTAAAACAGCGTGCCACGACTTTGCTATGCTTTGATTGTGTGGGGAGGCACAGGGAGAGCGGGGCGAGTGTGGTTGTACGGAAAGATGGACTTGTGTAGGGGAAAGCTGCCATCTAGTGCAGCTGCTCTGCAATCACAGATCTGAAGAAGCCTGCCTGGGTGTGTAGATGTGGCTGTGTTGGTAAGGATGGTTATGTGCTGCCTCTTGTATGTGGCGATGGATGAGCTTTGGGGAACAGGAAACTTCCCCAACCTGTGGCAGTTGTTGTGGTAAGGCAGGGAAGGGATGGTGTCTAGGAGAATGGCAGCAAATATGTTGCAATTAGTTCTGAGTATGGCCTCAAACATTTAAAATATGTTTAAGTATTGCTGTCTTACACTGAATTTTACAGCTCATGAAGTGGACTAGAAAATAAGGAGCCGTGTGGAGAACCCCAGTAAGTTCTGGTACTTGTGCAGGGAAAAGTATTAACATACCTGTACCAGACAATCACAGACTGCTTTGGGTTGGAAAGAACCCTTAAAAGGTCACCTTGTCCAACTATCCCTGCAGTGAGCAGGGATGCCCCCAACTAGATCAGGTTGCTTAGAGTACAGCCTAACGCTGAATATTTCTAGGGGTGGGGCATCTACCTCCTCTCTGGGCAACCTGTTCCACTGCTTCACCACCCTTGTTGAGAAGATGTCTTTCTTATCTTTAGACTTTAAGTCTAAATTTGCCCTCTTTTAGTTTAAAACCATTTCTTTGTGTTCTCTTTTGCTAAAAAGTCTGTCCCCATCTTTCCTATCAGCACCCTTTAAGTACCGACAGGCTGCAGTAGAGTCTCCCTAGAGCCTTCTCTTCTCCAGGCTGAACCACCCCAACTGTCTCAACATTTCTTCTTAGGAGAGGTCCTTTGATTTCTGTGGCCCTCCTCTGGATCCACTCCCAGCAGGTTCCAGTCTGGCTTAGGCTGAGGACTTCAGAGTGAGAGACGGTACTTCAGGTCAGGTCTCACCAGGGTAGAGGGGCATAATCACCTCCCTTGACCTGCTGCCACATTTCTTAAGATGCAGCCCAGGGTACAGCTGGCCATCTGGACTGCAAGCACACATGTCCAGCTTTTCATCCATCACTCTACCCCAAGTCATTCTCCACAGGGTTGCTCTCAATCCCTTCATCCCCCAGCCTGTATTGATACAGGAGGTTACCCTGACCCAAATGCATGACTTTGCATTTGGCCCTGTTGGACTTCATGAGGTTTGCACAGATCCACTTCTTACACTTGTCCAGGTCCCTCTGGCATGGCATACTTTTGATTGCTGTAGCCAGAAAAAAAAGGGTTTTGTATGCTAAAAACTAAATCAAATGTTTAAACTTGATAACATTAAGCAAATTGTTAATAAGGAGATGACATTTTAGTGCTGCATCTTGTATAGGGGAGTAACATGTAGAACAACAGCTAGTTACCCAGGAACCAGAGCTGCTTAGGGATTCACATGGGCAAGCCTTCCTTGGGTGTCTCCCTGATCCCAGGTGAGGCCATAGCAGTTGCAGAGGTAGCCAAAAAGTACAGAAGTGCTTATTAAATCCTTTTCGTGGTGGTTTCGTGTTTTTAAGTGCTGAAGCAACACGTTGTGTTAACCTTCTATGGCAGAACTTAATCTGGTGACTTTTATTATCCAGCCCACTCATGTGTGGCTGAATTAAGAGATCTGCTTCATTGCTAATGTAAGTTTTAAAGCAGTGTATGCTGCAACTTGGGAGTTGTGTTTTCAGATGGAGTTTTTCCATCTTTCAAGTTCCACCATTTGGTCTCGTTCTGCCTTTCTCCGTTACAGGCAAAAGATTTCTACTCTGTCTTTTGTGAATACTTAAACTCCTGATTAAGTCAACTTCTAAGCTTTCACTGGATAAACGATATTTAAAATCCCTGAGAACTTGTGTTTGTGTGTACATGTTTATATTGCAGATATATATTGATTGTTAGGAGGAAGCGCTCAGTTTGCTGTTCTTTGCCTCCCTGTGAAACTGATATTAGTGCCTTGGCTAACTCTTCTGTTCTCTGTTTCTTTGCTAATTGCCATCCACAGTAGACTTTCCAAGTTGTGGTGGTGTGGTGTTTCTTTTTTTCTTGTTTGTTTGTTTTGTTTTGGTTCTGTTTTTAAAATTTTTAAAAATGTTTTCTTCCCAGGATAGGGAAGGGATTAGTGCTTTTTATTACTTCCCACACTGTGTATGTAGCATTTGGGTCTGAGTTGCTGACTTGCTGTTCCTTCTGCATAGGCTGAAAGAGATGAACTGATTACCAAGAGGCATGAGGTGCAGCAGAACTTGTATTCAGCAGTGGAAGAATTAATCTTCGAAGTGGATCAGCTGCCCCTCTCTGAGCGCTCAAGAACATTACAGGTAAGGAGGTTGCTTTTATCAGCTTTGATTCAGCTTTGAGCCCCTATTACAAGAGGGATATGGATGTGCTGGAACGTGTCAGAGAGCTGGAGCTCCTCTCCTATGAAGACAGACTGAAGGAGTTGGGGCTGTTCAGTCTGGAGAAGAAAAGGCTCCGAGGGGACCTAATTGTGGCTTTCCAGTATCTGAAGGGGGCCTACAAGAAGGCTGGGGAGGGACTTCTCAGGCTATCAGGCAGTGATAGGACTAGGGGGAACGGAATGAAGCTGGAGGTGGGGAGAGGAGATTCAGGCTGGATGTGAGGAGGAAGTTCTTCATCATGAGAGTGGTGAAGTCCTGGAATGGGTTGTCCAGGGAGGTGGTTGGGGTGCTGTCCCTGGAGGTTTTTAAGACCAGGCTGGATGAGGCTCTGGCCAGCCTGATCTAGTGTGGGGTGTCCCTGCCCATGGCAGGGGGGTTGGAACTAGATGATCCTTGTGGTCCCTTCCAACCCTGACTGATACTATGATTCTGAAACGCTGAGAACCTGTGGAGAATGTTTGTGTTAAATGTTCTATTGTTGGAGACCTTGACCAGCAACACGAGAAGCTTTAGATAGCACTTCTGAGTCAAGTTGTGCACTTGATGCCTGTAGCTCTCAGTGTTATTTGGGATCCTGGTGTCCTATGTGGTGTGTTTCTAGATGCAGATTAGATAGATATTCTACATGAGTGGCGTGTTTCCTCTTACGGTGTTTAATGGCTAAAAAGACTTTATGACTTCTACTTAGTAGAATGCAGGTGTTAATGAGAGCACCTGCAATTAAAAAGCCAGTGCAGTTAATTGTCTCACTGGATTTTGTGGTTGGATTATAAGCTTTCCTAGGCCTGGATTTTGTGGTTGGATTATAAGCTTTCCTAGCCCTTCCTGTTATGGTGGCTGTGTAGTTTGGACTAGTGTAGCAAAGTGTGAAATGTCTAAAGCATTTTTGTTATTTTAAGATGAGAGTTAAAATACTGCAGAAGCACATTTGTATACTGAGAGACTTCCTTCCAGCCAGCCCAACAACAAAAAGTGGGGAAATAAGCTCTCAAGAGACAGTAGAAGCTTCTACCAAGGGAAACAATCAAGTTGATGTATCTGGCCATTGCTGTTAGAAATGATTTATTTTTACCTTTAGAAAGATTGCTTGCTTTTGTTTTGACTGTGCAAGTGTGTGTGGAGAGAGGGGGGGTGTTGAGGAATGGCTTGAATTGCAGGGGCATAGTCCTATGGAACAGCTGCTTGAACAAAGTGTGTAGGCTGTACTCCATCTAGATGTTTGCTGCTCGCAGTGAGCAGGTGTGCTGATGTAGGGGGATCATCGTGGCCTTGAAGCTGTGCTTGCAGCTGCGAGTATAGATAAAGGATAAGTAAAACAAAACTAATTAGAGAGGTGCTTGCACATAGATCTAACTGTAAGTAGGCTGGATATTATAATGTAACCCTGGACTAATAGCCAATGGAATAATGACATCTGTGCATATTTAGCTGAGATGCTTTATAAGCTGTGCTTTCTAACAATAAAGGTGAAGCTTGCTTATCAATCATATTGATTGCTGCGAGTCTTTCCCTCACCCATCTCGCCGTTGGATATTTCTTCACAACAGGGGGGAAAAGGCTGACATTAGTTTGACAGCTTGTTTATGCCCATTCACAGAATCACCAAGGTTGGGAGAGACTTCAGAGATCATCAACCTATCGCCACAGACCTCATGACTAAAATTCCTGAGATGTATTCTTACACACATGTATGAGACTGGGTTCTTAGGAAAAATCACCATGATTACTGGCTACATAAAAGTTTCTGTAAGGTTGGAGCAGCGTTAATAAATTGAAGCGTTCACATGTTCATGGAATTGCTGATTCCATTTCTAATGGAATTTATTTTCCAGTGGCATTCAAAAAGTTAAAGTGGGTTTTTTTTGGTTCTAGTCTGTTACACAGTTTGGTGTTTTAATTGGAACAGATAGTGGATGGGTAGAAGTTTATGGCTTCTGTCACTGGAGGTCCTGTGTGGATTCTGCTTCAACAGAGGAAAGCTGTAGTTTGTTGGTTTATAGAGTCTTTTTGTTTTGTTGGTGAGGTTTTGATTGTTTCGGGGTTTTGTGGCTGTGTTGATTTTGCTTGGGGTTTTTTTATTTCATTTATAAAAAAAATTACTCTTTTTATCTGTGTCTAAAGGTTATGCTGTGCTAATCCACTAGGTGGTAGGCGTCAGGCATCTTCTAGATAATTGTAGCTGTAGTGAAATGTTACAGTTGTTTGCAAATGTCTGAATACTGAAATGCTGCTAGATGTGTTAAGTGAATTTTCTGTGTTAGTTTAATAGTGTTGATGATCCATCATCTCTTCTATTAGGAGCTAGAAGAGAAAACAGTTTTCCCAAGCAGGGAAACAGGAAAAAGTGGTTTTTACCAAGTATCACTGAGAAACTTGGTTGCAGTTAGAGCTGAAGAGGTCACAGTACCACAGTATATTAGAGGTTGGAAGGGACCTCAAGAGATTATTGGATCCAACCCCAAGTCATACTGTGCTGTCCTAGAGAAACAAGTAGTTATTTCTAGCATCTTGCAGAAGAACAGGAGCTTAGAGGGTCATTAGCTTCCTACTGGAGCTGTGTACTGCAAATCTCTCTTTTGCATCATGCATCTCTTCTGACTTAAGTTTTGTACTTTTCAGTGAGAGCTCTTGTTGGCCTACACAACAGAAAAATTCAAACAGCTCTAGCCACAACTGGTCCAGCTGGCTGGGACCAAAAAACCCCAAACCAAGAGTTGGTGAGATCCCTGCTTTCCAAATGATAATACTGCAATGGTTAAGAGGAGGGCTGAGAGTGTGGGTATACACAGATTCCTCTAAAGCAAGCTGGAATATGAGCTGAACAGTTGTCAGTCATTCCATGTTAGCTGTCTGTGAGCAAGCTGCTTCCTCTGCCCCATGGATAGTGTGCAGTAGCTTGTTCTGCTCCTTTTGATTTCTCACGTTTACAGGTAGCAACTGAAACAAGTGCCTGTAGGCTTTGGAGCTGCCTTCATATGTTGTTATCCTGCTGCAGCCTGCTTCTGTGTCCATGTGCTGCTGAAGCTGATAATGCTTCAGGGAATTGTGTTTATAGTATGAAAAATAAATGGGAATGAGTAAGATGTAACTTCCAGGATTCTTTCATTGAGGACAGCCTGATGACATGACCAGTGCTATTATTTTTATAAACAGGGTGCAACAATGGGTATGAAACTGCTGAGCACTTTTCTCAGTGCTATTACTGATGTCTGGCTGCTGTTAAATGGGCTAATTCTTTTACTCTCTCCTTCAGACTGTTCCTTTTGAACCTGGCTTTTCCTTTGCCATGCCATCTGTCCAGGTGTGTGCTTGTGTTTTAAAATCCAAATGTTCTTGTTTGATTCACTTGGTACACAGGAACTGTCTCTTTCTCTGGAGATGATGGCTGGTCAAGGTTCTGAAGTAGGTGACTCTGAGGAGGCATTGCAGCAGTTCTTTGAGTGGAAGAGTGCCAAAGGGAATAAATTAATCCAGGTCAGAAACAATACGGACACAGCTCTGCAAATTTTTGCTGATTGCTTTGGTGGCATCTTAAAGGTAAGTTGAACAATCAGTCTCTCAAGCTAGTGAAAAATAGAAAGTAGGACACTAACTAAGCTTGTGAGGAGCAACCTCCCGTGGCAGGGCAATTGTCTTTGTGAGCACTGAATGATAATGCCTGGATACAGAGGGAAAGGTAATGTGTAGAAGTCTGGAATGTTAGTTTCTTTTTAGTGTACCTTTGTGGTGAACCAGAGTTTATCTTCCTTACAAAAGGATATCTTTTGTGTTAAGATCAGTACTTTTATGCAAAGATTGCTTATCAATATGGTGGTAGGTACTTTATATAAATAAATCAATTACAAAACCCCACATAAATATTTTATAAACAAAACCTTCCATCTGGTCATTCTGTGACTGAAGTGCCATGATTGAGGTGCAGATTGCAAACCAAATATATAATAGATTGCCTCCCCCACCCCATTGAACTGCTGAGCATGCAGATAAATAGTTTACTTCTATTTGCCTGGCTTGCAGTATTTTCTGCAGTACTGTTCTGATGCAGTGTCTCTCAGACTGAGTTGTAAGAGGTTTGGAGCATGGAAATTGAGTGGGTGTTACTTTGCTTAAAAGGATATAGATGGTGAGTTACCATCTCCTGAGTTCTACTTGTAAAAACCAAAACAAAAAACCCTCAAACCAAACAAAACACAACAAGTCATGAAGAGGGGAGGTAACTTTCAGGCTTTCCTATATCTGTGCTTAATCTATGCTCTTTCTCAGTTTTGGATTTCTAATCTTCCTGGGAAGACTGTAAGATGTTCTCCCTCCATTCCTGCAGGCCCAAATTGGTCCTAATCCACAAAGATTGTGCTCTCTCATAGTGAATAGTTTTTCTGCCCCAGCATTTAATGTGGCCAGGTGGTGTTATGGATAAGTGTTCTTTGACCTGGTGATAAATGCTGTTCAGCAGCAGTGTAGACTTGTGCATGCCATGTGCAGTGTAATGTTAATGAATATAATTATTTGCAGATGCTTGTAACCATGTCAGTCATTAGAGGGGTAAACAAACCTGTGGGGGCTTTCAGTGGTTGCTTCAGAGTGCGGTTCAGAGTGATTCAGCATGTATGAAAGTGACTACAGTTTGTTAGTGCTGAACTTCTGGTTACCTGTTTAAAGTCTGAGCTCTTCTGCAAACAGTTCAGAGACATGAAAAGCACACACTTCTTGCATGGGTTGGTAAAGCTTTGGTAGGTAGACCAAGGAAGACACTTTCAATTATCCATCTTAATTTCAGCTTTTGATATGCAACTATTCTGTTGCAATTTAACTTCTAGCTCCTTTAAAGAAAAAAATAGGTGAGCAGTCTTGTAGAGGAAATACTTCTATGAAGTGTTTCCCCTTCCCTTATTCTATGTAGATACACCTCTTCTCTTTGGGTACAAATTAATCTCATATAAAATCAGTCAGTAGGAAATTGGTCCATGGCAGACAGTGACATTTTTCAGAGACTGGACATTTCCTTTCCTGTATGTGAGCTCTGAGGCTTTGGGGAACAGGTTACTGTTTGAACTTGTGCTGCTGAAAGGTTTTTCTTTTAAGGTCATTTAAGGTTAAGGCAATAAAATGTATTCCACTAAAGACTCTGAAAATGACAGTTTGATAGGTAAAAAATGTTGCAGGTCTTATTACAACTGTGTAAGTTGTAAGTTAAATCCAGGACCATATTTTGATTCTGCTTGCCAGTGGGGTACCTTTTGTTCTGCAGATCTGAGTAACAAAACTTAGCTGAAAATCCCATTCAATATATTTATAAACTGACCTTACTGATATTTCTCTGGCACCTTCATTGTCCTTTATTGTGGATCTAAGTTCTTTCTGACTTCTGTAAACCACATAGGATTTACTGGTGAATTTTTTAACCTTGTTTCACACTTGATAAACTGTGAAATAGGTCACAAGATATGCCTTTATCTCAGGTAGTGCTGTATAGGAATGGAAATCCCACTCAGCAGTGAAACTGCCATACTAAGCATCTGGTGTATCCTTGCGGGGGCAGCATGTATGTTGATTTTTGACATTAAACTCAATAGGAGAGAGATTGGGATTCTTTTACTGGTTGTTTTTTGGTTTGTTATTAGTAGTAATTATTAAACAACAACAAGAAACAAAATTAAAAAAAACCCAACACAAAAAAATTAAATTATGAGAGAACAGGAAAAAACAACCTGACCAAGGCAAGAATCAGCTCTTTTCTTGGCTGGTGAGTCTTAACTCTGTTAGTTCTGGAAGTCATTACATCACTCAAGTGTGAGGCAGTTAAAGGTGAGATCTGACACACGTCCTGATTAGATTTCCAGTAGTAGTCTTTGTATTTCTTACTTGTTTTTTGCTGCCTACTTGCTAAATTCTTGCTTTCACTTGCAAGGCTGATTTTTAATTAAGTAATTGATTATTTTCTTTCCCCTTCTGCAAGTGTTTTGACATGATGTCAGAAGCATCTTCAGATTTAGAGGAAGCGATTGGCAACGCAGATGAACTTCTCAAAAATGTTGAGTTGGCTATTTGTGAGGAACTGGATAATGATTTAAATGTAAGTTCTAATCATACCTACTGTGCCATGACTTCTATGTATTTTACACATTCCTACATTTCAGTTTGGAGCTTTTCTTAGTGTACCAGATGAGTTTATTTGCTACAAGGCAGCATCTTTTTTCATGGAAATGTGGGAGAAAGTCATTCAGGTTGCTCCACAGAGAGAAGAGAATGTGTTTTCCAGGCAGCTGTCAGAGGACAGTTTTGGGTTACAGGAACTTAGCTGCTTGTGTGACTGGCCTAACTAAGCAGTAGTGGGAAAACTGGCTCATTATGTGCAGAGAAGCTTTCTTTAAGCTGTGCTGAGTTTTGTTGCTTTTTGTGATGAAAAGTGAGTTTGTATGAAATTGTCTCTGGGTGAATGTGTATGGATAAATTTGCTTTCCCTAGTCTTCAGAAAATGAATAGGTTTTATTCACTTTAATTTTGTATGGGGCAACAGTTATTGCCTTACTGGCAGTATTTCTGTGTGCCAGAGAATGGTCACGTCAGCAAAATGTGAAGCTGTCCTTTGTAGCATCATACTAACAGCAACGCAGTAGTTTACTCTGCTTGTGACTTCTCTCTGTGATAGAACAGTGACTCTCATGGAGTAGAGTAGTTGCATGCTTTCATGATTCATACCTATTTAACTGTGCTATCCTTAAAATGTATTTCATAGCATGGAGGATGTGAGATTGGACTTCTGCATAGACGAATCAGTTTAATTGTATTGAAGCTATTGGATTAACTCTTAGCCTTGCTAACTTCCCCTTTAGGATCTCTCCAGGAAGAGAGACAAAATCTGATTTCCCTCCCCCATTAACAATGGAATTTCTCAGTAAGGGTTTTACATCTTAAACATTGGTGTGTATAAATGAAGAATTACCTCAGTCTTTAACCTCCCTCTGTGTAATTCCATCCAGGAGCAGGATGAAGCAGAGAAGAGAATAGTTACGAGTGCTTGCAATGAACTTATGCACAAAGTTCAGCAGGAGCAAAGTATGATCACTGTCATACAAAACAGATACTCAGTTGGTGTTGAGGTAAGTATATGCCCTGCTTATTTCTGTCTCACTGATCTGTACTAGTAACACATTCTGACATAATCTCTTAGTAGAATAGAATAAACCAGGTTGGAAGAGCCCTTCGAGATCATTGCGTCCAGCCCTCTTACCATTTTATAAGGAAATTCTAGGAGTGTATTGGTGATGAGAGACTGACTTAAGAACTGCAGTTGTGCATTACCTCAGCCCATGCTTTGCTTATTTAAATAAAGCAGTGGAAGCTGCAATCTCTACACTTGTTACAAATGAGTAGTAAGTAACTTCAGGGGATTGAGCTGCGAGTAGAATGTTGGTTTGGCAGAAGCTTGTTCATGTCATTAGAATGAAACACAGAAGAATCCCCTCTTGTGTGGAGACAGACCCTGAGAAGCTGAATTCAGACAGGCTTCAGGCAGTTTCTCTAATGCATTGGACTAAATCATATAAAAATGGAGTGCTTGCACACAGGCTAATTTTTTTTTCTTCTTCTTTCTTTTCCTTTGTTTTATTTTCCCCCTAGCTCAAAAAGCATTGTGAGGAATGGCTGAATAGAAGACCCAATATTGACAACTTGCTATCAGTTAAGAAAACTCTGAAAAGTTTAAAGGCCCAGTTAAGGTGCAAGCTGGCTGAAAAGAAGAACTTTGAGGAAGTATGAAAATATTTTCCTGTAGAACCAATACAGTGTTGGTGGTTTTGCCTGTTGTTTTTAAATTGTTTTAGAAACCATGTTGTCTGGTCACAGTAAGTCACAACTATATAGAACAGCCCTGAGACCAAGCATGAATGGCTTAGAACATCAAATGAAAGAAGAGTCAGTCCATAGCCACTTTCTTGTTCAGTCCTCAGCCATGGCACTGTGCTTTGAATATCCCTCTGGTGCTGTTCACAGTTTTATCCAGAGTTTTTCACTGTGCTGGTTGTGTGATTTTAAGTTTTCACTTGTCAGTGATGCATTTATCTCCTCTTTGGTGATTGAAATAATCTGTTCAAGTTTTCAGGGTTCCCCTCTATACCACCTCAAAAGTGCAAAGACTTGTAAATATTAGAATAGAATAGAATAAACCAGGTTGGAAGAGACCTTTGAGATCATCGTGTCCAACCTGTCATCCAACACCACCTAATCAACTAAACCATGCAAACCAAGCATCCTATCAAGTCTCCTCCTGAACACCTCCAATGATGGTGACTCCACCACCTCCCTGGGCAGCCCATTCCAATGGGCAATCACACTCTGTGTAGAACTTCTTCCTAACCTCCAGCCTAAACCTCCCCTGGCACAGCTTGAGACTGTGTCCTCTTACTTCAGCTTCAGCGCTGCTTATATGATTGCTCATCAATTACCCTAATGCTTAAGGGGGGAAAAAAACCCGACATGTGTCTCTCTGTAAGCATTATAAAGGGGCAGTAAGCTTCCAAGAGGGATTTTAAAATGAGACATGCTAATGAAGCCCCCTGGGAAGAGGATTCTTGAATAATGAAGTAACATGAGGAAAATGCCTGCTTAGGAGTGAAACAAGTGAATGGGTTATGGAACCTAGCATTGCTGGTAGATGAATGATGTTGCTCTTAGGATTGTATGTGATCAGCTACTGGAAAAAAAACCAAACTACCAAACAACCCTCTTTGACTTCTGAAACCAGTAGGCAAAGGGCTAGAATATTTAGTCTGTCACACTAATAAAGGGAACACCTTTCTCAGTGACGAATTTTTAAGAGATCCTCTAGTGTTTCCAGGGAGGAGATTTGAGTAAAATAAGCATTTGAGAATAGTTTCAACTCCAGAACTGATATGGAAGCTGCATGTTAGTCTAAATACAGTAGGTTACCTGGTATAATAGCAGAATGGGAATTAAACACTGACTGTGGTATGCCTCATGCAGTCTAATGACTACAGTGCATTTGAAATGACAAGAATTAAAGAGGAAATTGCTGACCTGCGACACAGGGTTCTTCAGGAAATATCCAAGGAGCAAGAAGAATATGTAAGTATTAAACTGCTTAGGTAACTAAACCAAACATCTGTGTGGCACACCTGCATTTCATTTGCTTTAATGGGTGAGTTTTGTAATGTTCAGTGCTAAGATGGCCCTTTTATGGTGAAACTTAGGGGAGAAGGCGTGGAGCATGATCAGTTTCATCTCTGTTTGAAGATAGTTTAAGGCCTTCTTCCCCTTTCCCTTCTCCATAGAGGGGTAAAGTTCTCAACCCAGAAGAGCTGCAGGTGAAAGTGTAAGCCTGGTTACTGAGGAAAGACTATTTCTTGCAAGAAAAGGAACTGTTATGACTAGGCCATGTCATATGTGGTTGTGTGTGCTGGTCTGTTTGTTTTTTTGTTGGTTTGTTTATTTGGGTTTTTTTGGTGGTTTTGTGGATGGTGGCTTGTTTTAGTTTGTTTTTTGTTGTTTGCCTTTTTTTGTTTGGGATTGTTTGTGTTTGGTGCTGTGTGTCTGTTTTTTGAGAAAAGCAAATGCCAGTGTTACTTTGATGTTGTTGAAAGAGGTACAGCCATGGTTATTGTATGTTTGACTGTCCTGGGTATACATTGCAAAATTCAGTGTGTATTTATATATGTCAGAAACCACTCACCTGACAGTGTGGGCCTTGTTTCCTTTGTTTAGGAGAAGCTTGCTTGTTTGGCACAGAAGTGGTTCCCTGAGTTACCACTTCTTTATCCAGAAGCAGGAATTCTGAACTATATGGTAAGCAGAGATGATGTTTGAATGCACTTTCAGTTACTGTTTCAGGCACTATCAAGGCTCTGCACCAACAGTGCTCTGCACAGTCTTTGGGGGACATATATCCTGAGTGGTGTTTGTTGTGGTTGTCTTCCTACTCCCCCCTCTTGTGAATGAATGTTTGAAGAATGCATTTGTGTTCCCCAGGGCTCAGTGTTGGGGTCAGTTCTCTTTAGTATCTTTGTCAGTCATCTGGATAAGAAAATAGGTTGCACTCTCAGTGAGTGTTTGATGACACCAAGTTAGGTGGGAGTTGTCGATCTGCTTAAGGGTGGGGAGGCTCCACAGAGGGATCTGGACAGGCTGAATTGGTGGATCAAGGCTAGTGGTATGAAATTCAACAAGGACAAATGCACTTTGATCTCAACAACCCCATGTAGCACTACAGGCTTGGGGAAGAATTGCTGGAAAGCTGCCTGGTGGAAGAGGAACTTGGGGTGTTGGTCAGCAGCTGGTGGAACATGAGCCAGCAGTGTGCCCAGGTGGCCAAGAAGACCAATAGTGCCCTGGCTCATATTAGAAATAGCATGGATAGCAGGACTGGGGAATTGAGTGTATCTTTCTGCTTGGCACTCTTGAAGCCGCAACTCAAATGCTGTTGTTCTGTTTTGGGGCTCTCAGTACAAGAAGGACTTTGAGGTGCTGGAGTGTGCCCAACAAAGGACACTGAAGCTGGTGAACACTCTAGAACACAAGATTTATGAGGGGTGTTCTTGTGGGATTGTTTAGCCTGGAGAAAAGGAGGCTGAGGGAGGACTTTGTTGTCCTCTACAACTACCCAAAAGGAGGTTGTAACAAGGTGGATATTGGTCTCTTCTCCCAAGTAACAAGCAATAGGGCAAGAGAAAATGGCCTCAAGGTGCACCAGGAAGGATTTAGGCTGGATAATAGGAAAAATGTCTTCACTGAAAGGGTTGTAAAGCATTGGAACAGGCTATCCAGGGAAGTGGTGGAGTTACTATCCTTGGAAGTATTTAAATACATAGAATAAACCAGGTTGGAAGAGACCTTCAAGATCATCACGTCCAACCCATCAACCAATCCAACACCACCTAAACAACTAACTCATGGCACCAAGCATCCCATCAAGTCTTCTCCTGAAAACCTCCAATGACAGTGACTCCACCACCTCCCCAGGCAGCCCATTCCAATGGGCAATCACTCATTCTGTATAGAACTTTTTCCTAACATCCAACCTGAACCTTCCCTGGCGCAGCCTGAGACTGTGTCCTCTTGTCCTGGTAGACATAAGGATGTGGTACTAAGGGACATGGTTTAGTGGTGGACTTTGCAGTGCTAGTTTAACAGTTGGAATTTATGATCCTGAAGGTCTATTCCAACCACAAAGATGTCATGATTCTGTGATTTCAATAGCTGCCTCATCATGGCCAGTCTCTTGGTAACTGATGCTGTAACTTTTTAACATGTCCCAGCTGTTTTTCTGCTTTAAGTTTTTTGAGGAAGAGGAGAGATAGTTGAAGCCTCTGAATCTTACTGGGTATTAAATCCATGCACTTACTTTGGATATTTCTGTGTGCACATGCTTCAGAACTCTGGTGGACTTATGACGTGCAGCCTGGAGCGAGAGCTTTTGGATGCTGAGCCCGTGAAGGAGCTGAGCACGAAGCGACTTTTAGTGTGTTCAGGAATTCAGGGTCAAAAGGTGCTTTTAAAGGTAATGTTGGCACTGGCTTTCACTGAGGCCTTGGCTTTGCAATGTGCAAGTTCTGAATAAACTCTGCTGTTCCTTTCATATCTCTGTGTTTAACAGCCTTCTTCTGATGGCAAGTATTTTTGCTGCGTCACGTGGAACACAAAGCATTGTTTTCCATCTGGATTGCTTCTGTGTTACCTACTGACTCTTCCTCCTTTTGAGTAGTACTGTGGTGGACAGTGCTTCCCCTCTACTGTCTGTTCTTTCTGGTATCTGGTGGACCTTTTTTCCTGTTCACTACTACTGCTTCTTTTTTCAGATGCTATTTTTGCTGATGATTTTACTGACAAATTCAGGAACTGCTGGTTTTCCTTTGTGCTGCTTCTCTACCACTCTGCTAGCAATTGGGAAGCCAGGAGCTGTAGTATTATGAGAGGCATAGATCTATCTATTCTTTTTGCCTTTGACTTGGCTCATTTAAATCTCAAAATAGAGAGACACTCCCAAATTTGTTTTTACAGGCTTTCTAAGAGATAAGAAGAAATTATGGGAACAGTCTGTGACAGTTGGAACTGAATTTTGTGTTAAGTAGATGTTGTTACTTGCTGGCATCTAACAATAGGCATTTATTTAATTAATGAAAAGTTTAATGCAGTAATATGATAGGCAATAGTGATAACTTGAGTTTCTCTTTTGTATTTTAGGGTTACTTTGCAGATGTAAGCTCAGAAGCCAAAGTGATTGAAAGAGTTGTCAAGTATCACAGAGCCTGGAATCAACAGAAGGAGAAGTCTGGATTACTGCAACTGTTGTTCCTTCTTTCCTGCGAGGCAAGATTCAAATCGATGATCTCTGGTTTAAGCTGGGAAAAACTTGCAATTGGACCTTAAAACTTAATATGTTTTAAGTTAGAGCATTGAATTAGAAAAATAGTTCTTTTCTGGGTTTAGAGAAATTGTCAACTTAGTAAAGATAATGAATTGATCTATGTCACATCTAGTGTGTGTTCAACTTCCTAATATTCCTGATATTTGAAACAATCTACTTCTCCTTTTCTTCTTCGTGTTGAAGTCTGATCCCTTGGTGTACTTAATGGTCCCATACTACCCAGGAGCAAGTCTGGAAGCTTTACAGGCTGGTACACCTTTAACTTTAGAAGTAAGTATAACTTTAGACTATTAACTTTTTATTTTGTAGGTTTCTGAACTGAGCTCTTGATGTTTTGCTGTAGCTTACAGTGCTGATTGTGTTTCATCACTGTACTCCCTTTGGTGGATGACAGTGAATAAAGGAAGTTGCACAGGATAGCTTGACTGGTATTCTTAGCATCTTGTCAGGCAGTAGTTTATAATTTTCTAGAAGCTTTTGCTTGAGTACACTTTTTTTCTTTTATTGAAATTAATGCCTCAGCTGTATTACAAGTACATTTTTAAAGTACTGGAGTTGAATGTCTCAGATATCCATGGACAAGCATTTCTATGTATTGAAGTTTTACAGAACTCCTGTGTGTAAATCTTTCTCTTCCATTCCTCTCATTCATCCCTCTCCTTTTCCTTTCCATGCTCTCCACTCAATGTGTGTGCACTTTGGATAGTCATTCCTTCTGCAAGAAGCTGTAACTAGGATCATAGAATTGTCAGGGTTGGAAGGGACCTCAAGGACCACCTAGTTCCAGCTGCCCTGCCATGGGCAGGGACACCTCACACTAGATCAGGTTGCTCAGAGCCACATCCAGCCTGGCCTTAAAAACCTCTAGGGATGAGGCTTCTACCACCTCCCTGGGCAACCTGTTCCAGCATCTCGCCACCCTCATGGTGAAGAGCTTCTTCCTAACATCCAATCTGAATCTACCCATTTCTAGTTCTGTTCCATTCCCTGTCCATAAAGGTCCAAGTTGTATAGTTTGTTTGTGTATTTTTTTTTTCTACGTGTGCATTTGTTTTCTTTTTCCCATATTTTCAGGTTTGTAATTTGTCAATTGGTGACTGCATTTTCCACCCCCCTGGCTGCTGTGCAAGTCATAATAACCTTACTGGGAGTAAATCCACGTTGTGTAAAGTGGAATTACAGAATTTGTGTGAACTTGGAATATGTACAAACATTAAAAAAAAAGCCCCAAAGTCTTAGCTCTAAACAGGAACTGACTTAATACTGTGCTTTGGTTTCTCCATATCAACCTTTGTAATAAATACCCAAATTAAATCATTATCAGGAGGCATTAAAAGTCATGAAAGGAGTGGCCCAAGGTCTACAGACGTTGCATGGAGCTAACATAGTGCACGGATCTCTGCATGGAAATAATGTTTTTGCTGTGAACCGTGAGCAAGGAATCGTTGGAGACTTCGATTTCACAAAATCAGAGGTAAAAAAATTAGTCACAGTTGCATATCAAACCAGACAGCTGTTTGCAGCTCAGAAAGGTGTGCTGATAACCATTGTGCACAGCGATGAGGCTCATGGTTTGTATCCTGAATACGGCTGACTAGTGTGATTCCAGGTGAAATTTGTCAAGGGCAAAAGAATTGCTGAGAGTGAGCTCTGGCTGAGCAAAACAGTGAAACAAAGAAGTTGCAGTAGTTGTTGGTGACTCTGGTTTTGTATGGTTAATGGTAAGGGGACACAGTCTCAAGCTGCGCCAGGGGAAGTTTAGGCCCGAGGTGAGGAAAAAGTTCTTCGAGAGAGTCACTCACCATTGGAATGGGCTGACCGGGGAGGTGGTGTAGTCACCATCCCTGGAGGTGTTCAAGAGGGGGTAGGATGTGGCACTTGGTGCCATGGTCTAGTCTGGTCTGTGGTGACAGGTTGGACTCAATCTTTGAGGTCTCTTCCAACCTTAGTGATACTGTGAACATCAGCAGAGTAAGAACTCACCTTCAAGGAAGGGTTAGTCATGCTCATTTGAAGTCAGTGCCTTTGATGGATGGGATTCTAAGTATGTGTTTCAATCTGCCATGGTATTTGGTGGATTAACAGGATTTTACATGTTGACTACATGCACTTTTATGTACTTCTGATTTAGTCCTCAGTTTCAATAGTAGAGTTCCACAGTTGCTATGAGAAAATCTAGCATTTTTTAATGTAAGCTATGTTCTTATTATTCATTGTGCTTACACACCAAGTGGTGATGGTATCTGTTCTGTAGTCAACTTTTGACCTTCTAAACTCAAGTTGGTTGAGCTAAACCACTTTTGTGCTAGAGGGCTGGTTCTTCTCTTTTTTCTTTTCTTTCCCCAATTAGTAATGTATGTTATAATACTATGGCTAGTATGGCTATTAATAAACATCAATATAATAAATTTCATTGAGAACCCTTATTTCTGCTTTAGAAATACATTAGCTGTTAATCTGGTTAGTGTCAAATGTTCAGACAGCAAAGTGCTTTCCTTGAAATAAATTTCAATTCACAATGTGCTAAAAAGATGCTTTAAAAATTGTTGACAGCTGAATTTTCTGGAAGGTTGTGCTCAGTACAGATGGTGTCATTGTGAAATTTGCAAGAGCTGAGGAAGGCTATCCCTGTGTTTACACCTCCCTGCAGGTATGGGCTGTGCTGAAATGAGCAGCTCATTTGTGATAGAGCAGAAAAGTTCCACTCATCATTCACATTCTGGATCCAGTTTGTGCCCTCTCCATAGGGGAGTAATTTCTGTTCAGGGCTTGTACTTTCTGCAGGATAACAAATGCATGAATGGGGCTGGTAACTGATGTGTTGCCAAGTACTCTTGGCAATCTAGAGATTAGTCTTTTTCAGTCTGGCTATAGCTAGTACTGGCTGCTGTCATGGAGGGGGATAGAAACCCAGGGTCTAGCTTTTATATTGACAAGAAACAGTCCTAAAATATGCTAGCAACTAGGAAGGAAGAAGCAGCTATTCTCAGGTAAAGATCAGAAAGAGAAATAAAAACAGGAAAGTCCTCAGAAATGAAATTCAGAACTAAAGTTCTCTGAAACATTGCCAATGATCTCTTAATATTTGTGATTCTATTTTTTCTAATTTGAGAACTGTTGCAGTTTGTACTCTGAACACCTTGTGAGCTTCAGTAATTCTCCTATGGAGTAAAAGCTGTCATCCTATTCTTTGCTTACAGTTACCAATGGCAGATGTGTGACATTACCTCTCTTTTCCCACTCTTTATTTTAATCAGTAAAGGAAGATTTTTGCATTTCAGTCTGGGTCAGCACAGAACTCTATGGTAAAGTTATGTGACATAGTAAAAGGCAGAGGGAGAGATAAATCTGCTTCAATGTGCTGTCAGTTGTGCCTAATGCTATGGGTACAGTTTTTGCCCCACAGGAACAGCGTGCTGCAGCAAGCAGTATGGTCGTCGGGACCCTGAGCTTAGTTTCTCCTGAAGTGAAAATGGGAGAGCCAGCTTCACCAGCCTCAGACATGTATGCCTATGGATGCCTTCTGCTCTGGGTACGTTATGGCTTGTGGGAGAGTTTCTGGTAATATTGTGGACCCCAGGCTTAGAGCAACAAATATTATCTCCAACTTTTTCTTAGAACTGTCTTGGCAAAATAACTGTTGATCTTTTCAGCTGATTGTTAGGTGTGGAATAAATGGGAGGTGTGATTATGGGCAGAAGACCCACTGCCCTTCTCTGTCAAGTATACAGTGTTGTTTCTATAGTAATAGGAACAGAATTTATGCTTTTGTTCCTTGTACTGTTCTTTATGAGCCTTTTTTTCTTGATTTTGTTGTTCTTGTTGGGGGGCTGTGTGTGGGTGTTTTTGTGACCTTGGCCCTGAGGAATTACCTAGACAGAGAGGGAAGATGAAGGCACTGATGGGGCTGTCATGTGTGGTGGGTGTGTGTGTTTGTGACCTTGGCCCTGAGGAATTCCCTAGACAGAGAGGGAAGATGAAGGCACTGATGGGGCTGTCATGTGTTTTGTACTGGCAACCATGATTAGATAGAGGTTTTGTTTTTTACTTTTTAGTGTGTGTTTTGATTGTTAGTGGGTTAGGCTAGGGAGGAGAAAGGAGTTTACTTTTTTGTCTTAGTGGTGTGTTGCACAGCCTCTCCTCCATCTCTTTTCTGCTTTCTCACACTGTATTACTGCCTCCCTATGTCATGGTATCAGTGCCATGTGTTCTGAGTGGGAAAACTTCACATCTCCCAGACTTGAAAAGTCCCAAGCTACCCAGCAAGTGCTGATGTTCCCAGGCAATGATTTTTTCATGAGCAATTGATAAATTGAAGCTGGTTCATTGACTACCAGCTGAAGCTCCAGGTGCACAGGGGTCTTCCTGGGAAACTGGCAGTTGCCTTAGCTGCACAGTGATGGCTTCAGTAATCACCTCCGTGCTGTAGCATCATGAAAACACTTCTTAACAGAAATGTAAGCTGTCACTGTAGTGAGAAGATGAAGCTGGTTCCTATGAAAGTCACTCTTCATTATGTTTTAGCCCCAATTTAGGAAGCAGTTGCTCAAAACAAATTTTTCTCCACATGTAACTAATCTTCAGCCTGAACTTGGTGTTGCCTTGATCATTTAATGGAGAATTCTATCTCAACTGTTAGTGTTACATTAAACAGTTGCCATTTTCACATGAGATATCTGAAATGGTGTTCTTCCTCATTAAACAGTAGTGCCACTTCTACACCTGAGATGATGGTTTTTCAAGTCTCCTGACCATCAGTGTCACCTGCCTCCTTTTGCTGCATAGTTGTTCAGAATAGTGGCATTTTCAGCTTAACCTGCAGGCAGAGTTTTGAAAAATGCCCTATTAAGGCATGGCTCTAGGCAATAGTGAAGAAAAACTTTGCTTTGTTTATGGGTACAGAATTCATGTTTTTCTGTTAGAGTGCACTTACCACTCAGCACTGCTTAAAGAGGATTGTATAATTAAATGTACAGCTTGAGGGTACTCAGAGGGATGCTTTTAGAAGTTTGTTTATTTTGACCCCTGAAAGTTTCTTCTGATAATTTATCTTTTCCCCCTTGTTTGTATGTGAGGAGAATTTGAGCCCCTTGAATGTTTTACCCTGCTGTAAAACTGGGAAAGAAGCCTTTCCTTGCCATTTCTCCGTAACAATCTGTTGTCTGATGTTTGGTTTTGTTACTTGAAAGGGTAAAACCCCACCAATTTTACACATTATGTATCTTTCCATTTACAGCTTTGTGTTCAAAACCAGGAGTTTGATGTAAAAGAAGATGGAACACCTGAGTTGGATGTGGTTGTCATGGTATGTTAGTTGTCAGATGAGGAAAATTGGAATGATCATCTTTAGAGGTGGTTAATTGATTTTTCTCTTTTATTTGTTATTTAAAGTCAAACATTTCATTCTAAGTGCTGGGTTGAAAATGTTCTTAATGGACTAGTTGGATAATTCTAAATGGCATGCACAAAATAAGATGAATGTTTTAGAAGGTAAAAGCCACAAGAATTTTCTTGATATTTAGCTCTGGTCTCAAGAGGAGCATCTTCTTTCCAGGTATCATCAATTTTCAATATCATCAAGGTATTGCTGTTGGCAGTTTTTGAGGATGCATCCTGGATGTGTGTGTGTGTTGTGTACCTACCACCAGAGTCCACTGGAAAGCAGTCCCTGCTACTTGCAGTGCACAGAAGCATGCTTGAGGGTTTTACTAAGAAATATTAATAAATACATTTCAGCTGTGTCTTGGGGAATCTCTTAGACCTATGGCTGTTAATCCTTGTCCCAGTTCTTGGGGAAAAAATCTATTTTGCTTTTAAGTGCTTTATCTATAATCAGCTTATTCAGAATTAATCTCCATGCCCATCTGCAGGCTCTTGACAGGCTGGTAATTTCCCTTCCATTTTTGTCTTGTGCCCAGAGGAATTGCACACTTGCAACTAGTAAAATATCTGTTACTTTCAGCAAATATAAAATTACCATGGGAAAAGAAGCTTTAAACCTGCAATATTTGTATTAGGTAACTTGAGAAAAAGCAAAGTGTGGAGATAAGGTCTTGTAGCCGTTCATTTCGTCAAGCCAGACTTCAGTGATCAGTGTGTTTCAGCATCTGGTTTTGTGTGTTTAGGAAAAAAACAAAAGAACAAGCCCAGTGAAGTGGAGTAAACATGATGAAACCTTGTCCCATAGCAGTAATTCATGTGGAATTGTTTTTCAGTTTCCTTAGTGCCAGAAGATAGTGAGAAGGGAATATATGTTGTTGACAGACATTTGATAGTGTCAGGAAATGTAAATGCACAAGTACAAAGCTCTTCAATCTCATGAAATGCTCAGAGTTTCTTCACTTAGTGTGTAGTTATGGTTCACTCCTGCACCTGTTTGAATTCTTACTTATTTTCCCTCTGAGAATTTAAGGTGATTTGTGAGTATTTTACAATCCTTTATGCCTCTAAGATCAGTGTTCAGATCTCATCTTTTCACCCAGGGTTCAGGTTATTTAGGGATTGGCTAATTCTTCAGAGTCACTCTGATAATTAGTGAAAAGGTTAGAAACTGGTTGCTTGTTCCTGCTTCAAGTTTTTGACTGCTTGCCTCCATTCCTTTGCACCACAATGGTGGTTCTACTCAGGTGACATGAGGATAGGTGAGAGGTGTGCTGCTTACTCATGCTTTGCTGTTTTATTGACCCTGGTCAGAGAGTTGCTGCCTTAGTGACTGAACAAGCAAGCTTTCTGATGGAAGAATTCTGTTGCCATTGAGTTTTGGTAACCTAGATGCTGTCCCCTTTTCCAAATCCAGCGTGTGCTTTTCCTCCCTCATCAGCTTCTGTTTATGCATATGTAGAGCAGCTGTGTTTTTCTGTTGGATGTATGGAGTCTAGCACTGTTAATGTTCTAAGCATCTAGACATGTAATCTGTTTTGACAAATCCAAAGAGCCTGAGTGTAAGTGATGGATTAATAGCAAAACAGCTACTGTTGATTTAGAGTCCTTTGGTGTTCTTTTTGACTTCATGCTCTTGTAGAGACATAAGCAATAGGACAGAAGTTAGAAGATGAAGGCAATAGTACCTATTCTGATTCTCCTCATTAGAAAGACCATTTGCAGTGTTTCTCTAATTCATAGTTCAGTGAATCAACATTTTGAAATAGTGTAACTACTTATGCTGGTCTGTTATACCTGCTGGCACCAGACTGACAGAGCTGGTGCAGAATGCTTGCTTTCATTTAGTTGTTAATGAGCACTATGACTGTCAAGTGCTGCTGACCGTTGGGAATGCTATGATACAACCTTTTGTGAGGGCTTTGGGCCCGAAGCACTTAAAAGAGGTGTTCATCAAATAATTGGTTGTTACTTGTAATTGACTGTGTTTTGTTTACTGATGAGAAATCTTTCTCCCTCTGTTTGCAGGATGATAGAGTTAAATCTCTTCTCCAGAAACTGTTGTGCTGTAGCAGACTGTGTGCTGAGCAGGTGCTGAGGGATGACTGCTTCCTGGGACTTGATGTGATTCCAGTTTCACATGGGCCAGGTGAAGAGCATGACCCATGTAACCACTGATAACAAAACCTTGGTTAAAAGTAACTTCTCAATGTAGAGTTTTTGGTTGGTGTTGATAAATACTTTCATTGCATGAGAATGGTACTTTGGTTTTGGTCAGTGAAAATAAAGTTTAGCTCTCCATATTCTGATTGTAGTCTTTCATTGTTAATAAAAGCCTGCCTTTAATTAATGTTTAATGCTTGGCAGAGGTTAGAAAACTTAACTTGATGGTTTGTGTTATGCTGTGCCATGTAGATTAGAATAAATCCTTGCCCAGTGTTTATGCTCCAGAATCCATGCCACCTAGAGTGTACTTCTTAATCCACCAGACTCCTGACCTTGGATTTTGGAAACCAGAAATCTCCATGTATGCTTGATTTAAAAACAAAATAAAATGGCAGTCTCTTCAAAATCTCAGCAGCTGTGAGTAATATGATTTTACATGTGGAACCTAGCACATGAGATGAGTATTCTTTGGGTTTTTTTAATTAAAAAACCCCAGCCTGCAATAAAACTTTTGAAACTTCTTGGTGCAGTGTATGAGGCAGCCTTTCCCTTCAAATTAAATGTAGATTGCAGTCTTAGCATCCATGTTTCTGTTTCAGCCTTTTCTGTGGTAATTTTGTTGCTTTGACTTCCTTTTTAAATTTATTTTTCTCTTACTTGCTGGAGGCCTTGGCAAAATAGGATGATTTGAGGTCATGTTGTACAGCTGTCCTGCCAGACCTGAATACCCATGGTAATGGGCTGGCTGCTGTTCAGGTTGAGACAAGGCCTCAGAGAACATTTGTAATGTTGTCTCTCTAACGTGCCAAGTCCTCCAGGTATTGCTGCAGCTTCTCTTACTAACCAACTTCTTAGCAGCTATCAGTTCTTTGTCCTCACTCTGGTGATAAGGTTACTCTGTTGCTCTCAAAGGCAGTCTGTTGTGGTGTTAAAATCTCTGAAGTTGAGGTTTTTGATAACGTTGCCTTACCTACCCTGTGGTGGACTGTTACTGCCTGCTCCCCCCCTGCCCCTCCCCTTGCCCTGCCAAGGCAGGAGTAAGGTAGACACAGGGGCAAGTCTTGAAGGAAAATTCAAGAGTTATGTACCTAGTAGAGAGTCCTTTGGGTGCTTTGAGCTTTGATAGAAGGATTTTTAGTGGTGATTATCACACTTCAACTTTTATGCTGCTATTTGCATGAAGTGTGTTAAATCACAAACTCTGCAAGTCCTACCAGCTGAAACACTGATCAAACGAGCAAGAAGCCTTGTGCAACATAAAACTGACATACAATGTAAGTGGATAGAGCTGGCAAAACTCAGAGGACTTGTTAGGTGCAAGTACCTCACTTTTCAGTGTACAGAATCAATTTAGTCTCTGCAGGAGAGAAATGGCAGAATTCATTTGGAGCAGATAGACTGAAGATGCTTTGGTCAAGCTGCTGTGATGGGTGGGTGCAGCAAAGTAAAAGCCTGCTGACTTCAGTGTCAGGAGATGCAGGTGGAGGATGCTGGAACTAGAAGAGGTTTTATTTGAAATTTGGGGTTTTGATGTTCCTTCCCCCTCACAGAACTGGCTTGTACTAGAAACACTGTGGCCATCAGGAACAGATTGGTGAGGTGTGACCTCACCTGTACTCACTCAGCACTGGTGAGGTCACACCAAGTATTGTGTGCAGTTCTGGGTCCCTCAGTACATGAAGGACATTGAGGTGCTGCAGTGTGTCCAGAGGAGAGCAAGGTTTGTGAAGGGCCTGGAGCACATGGAAGGCGTGTCTGAAGGAGCTGGGGGTGTTCAGTCTGGAGAAGAGGAGGCTGAGGGGAGACCTCATTGCTCTCTAAAACTACCTGAAAAGAGGCTACCTGAAAGGCTCCTTGGTGTCCAGTGAGAGGACTACAAGCTGTGCCAGGATGGATGTGTTCAGGATGGATATTAGGAAATACCTCTTCACAGAGAAGGACATTGGAATGGCCTGCCCAGGGCAGTGGTGGAGTTGTCATCCCTGGAGGTATTTAAGCAGCATGTGAACCTGGCACTTAGGGACGTGATTTAGTGTAGTCCCTTCAGTGCTGGGTTGAGGGCTGGAATGGATGATCCTTGAGCTCTCTTCCAACTGTATGTTTTCTGTGGCTCTGCTATGCTGTAGAGGCTTTCTGGAGAGCAGCCTTGTTTTAATAGTAAGCCTCTAGTCTTGTTGTGATATGTGCTGTGTATTGTCCCACAGTTTTACTAGGGAAGTAACTTTAAAGACAGGATGAAAAACCTCTCTTCAAAAATAAATAAAGTTACCTGCTCCCACTACTGAAGATTGAAGTGCTGGAGGCATCTCAAGGAGACACTGCATACCAGTGACTTTGTTTGAACATTACTTTTTCCTTTCTGGGTGTCTCTGTTTCAGTGAAAGTCTCTTAGGGCTGGGTGCCAGGGGGGAGGGGACAGGCTGTTCTCACTTGCTCCCTGTGATAGGACAAGGAGCAGTGGATGTAAACTGCTGCCCAGGAGGTTCCACCTCAACATGAGGGGGAACTTCTTTGCTGTAAGGGTCACAACGCCACTGGAACAGGCTCCCCAGAGAGGTTGTGGAGTCTCCTTCTATGGAGACTTTCATGGCCCATCTGGATGTGTTCCTCTGTGACCTGCAATTCTATGGTCCTGCTCTGGCAGGGGGTTGGACTCGATCTTTTTGGGTCCCTTCCAACCCCTGACATCCTGTGATAGGGAGCTGAAGAAATGTGCACTATAACTTGTTGTAAGTCCTTGATAGTGTCTACACCTACCACCTATTTCAAAGCACAAGGAAGCAGCATTATTTCCTGACAGTCCGAACTCTACAAGAAGATGCTGCTTTAGTATCACAGTATCACTAAGGTTGGAAGAGACCTCAAAGATCATCAAATCCAGCCTGTCACCACAGACCTCGTGACTAGACCATGGCACCAAGTGTCACGTCCAATCCCTTCTTGAACACCTCCAGGGATGGTGACTCCACCACCTCCCTGGGCAGCACATTTGAATGACTCAGTGAAGAACTTTCTCCTCACCGCCAGCCTAAACTTCCCCTGGTGCAGCTTGAGACTGTGTCCTCTCATTCTGGTGCTGGTTGCCTGGGAGAAGAGACCAACCCCTTCCTGGCTACAACCACCCTTCAGGTGGTTGTAGAGAGCAGTGAGGTCACCCCTGAGCCTCCTCCAGGCTAAACAATCCCAGCTCCCTCAGCCTCTCCTCACAGGGCTTGTGCTTAAGACCTCTCGTGTCCTTTGCAAGAACACAGTAGGAGGAAGCAGCCTGTTAGTGCTGTTAGATGGGCCCAAATGCTGAACTTGGCTTACTGAAAATATGAACCACTTTCCAGTCAGGGCATACTGGCAGACCAGCATGTTGTGTTAATACCTTAACACTGTGCCTCGGGGCATTTATAAAGTCAACCTGTTGACGTCTGTATTTGCTTTTTGGCTCAACATCATGATGAATTTCTTGCCTTTTAGAAGTTCCATGTACAGCTGTCATTTAATTGATGGCAACTACAAATTACACTACCTGCAAAGGCATAAATAAAAGAAAGGCAAGTAGTGTAATTTGGAACGTGGTAATCTTAGCAGCCTGAGTCATGAATTTCATCATCTGCTGCCGTTAGTATCATTTTATGATTCATAAGTGTATTCATTTCTTTTTTTAGTGTGTAATCAGATAAATAGCTCAACAGTAAGGTGGCAGTAAGCCAGTCATAGGAGAGAATGCAGAGTTGATTGTTCCTGCCTGTGTGTAGTAGATGTGTCCTTCTGACCCTAAAATGTGTGAAACAAGTTCTAGTGCCTCAGTGGAGCACTTGCTGCTGAAGCCATGCAGATTATCAGCCTCAACCAAAGATGTGTACTTTGTGCAAGTCGTTTTGAGATGCATCTGTTCATTTGCTGAAGATGACCTGCTGCATAGATCTGTGGGCAGAGTGATCCTGGGCTGACCCAAGCAGTAAGCAATCAGCATTCAGTCAAGTCAGTGCTGTCAGGCCCTTGAATGGTTAGTATCTACTTCAGTGTGAGAAAAGGTAACGTTTCATTGCTCTCTGGGGGTTCCCTTTCAGCTTAAAATCCTGGAGAGGTGTGATTTCATTTTGGAATGTCTCTTCTCTTTAGGTGCCGTGCCAGCAACACTACCTACCACCTATTAACTTAATTTGAAGTTTGAAAAGCTCTGCAGAAAGGACCAGTCTTCGTGTGTGTTAAAGTAGTGCAGTCCCAATCCAATGTAGAGTCTCAGGCCTGGAATTTTCTAAAAGCAATTTAATGGAACAGTGCCTTAGCAGGGTCAGCTCGAGCTGGGTGCCTCCAGAGGCAGACCCCAGACCAAGAAGCCACTGGGTGTTTGAACCCTTAGAGATTGAGCATCTGCCCTTTGTGCCATCCTCACATGCCTTTCACACACACTTTGATCTAGTGGTGATTCTGGCCTGAGATCTTCCAGCACCACCTGACTCCTTGGATTCCTCCACTATTAGGCAGCAGGCCCTTCTCTTGGCTAGCTGCAGCTGCTGTTACAGTTTTAGCCTTGAGGCCTCCTTATCTTTTGATGTACACTGAATCTGGAGGCCTTGTTTTGACTTGGTGGGTATGGTTAAGTAAATCCTAGAGAAGATTTACAGCTTGTGGCCCAAGGCTTCAGCAAATCCTGGTACTCATGCTAAGTCAAGCTAAGCAAATAGCATACTATGCCCACAGCGTTGTAACTCTTAAGTTATTAATTCATTTAAAGCTTATTTAAGCTGGACAACTAGTATCTCTTAATATAGATGGGTAGGTAGAGATACATGAATACATCAGAAGTTATATTTTTCAGGAGGATGAATTTGCTGTAGTAATGTTCATTGCTTTTTCAGGAACCCATGTAGTGAGGAGAAACAACTTTACAAGCATATAAATACATGAGCAACATCTTTGTACACGTGGTCATTACTATAGAATCAATATCTTCAGTTGCTGCTGAACTTCCAAGCTTATGCTGTGGTAAATGTCATACAAGCTTAAAGTGCTGGAATATTGGCTTTAGGCACAGGCTTGAAAAAGCAACAATATAATCACCATGTTCCACCAAGAGGTGGCACTTTTCACCAAAACAAACCTTATTTTTATGAAATGCTTGCAGGCTCCCCTTCTGCTGCATCTGCCCAGCCTTCAGAACAGATGTACAGGATAGTTTCATGTATGCATTCTGATATCTGTATTTAGATTCCCCTAGGACTGCTGCTTCCCAGCTTTTATTTCATTCACTCTTGCCTTTTTTTTCTGAGGGACTCTGTGAACAAGTGGTTTATCTGTGCCATTAGAACAGCTGTGTTAGTTCTGAGAATGATCCCTGAATTGTCAGTGCTTAGTATCTCTGCTTTTTTTGTCATTTTGATAAATCTTAGTATGGTAACTCGCTTTCATTTGCAAACGTTGCTGTGCAAGATATACAGCATTCTGTCTTTTAACCACACATCGATTATAGAGTCACAGTATCACCAAGGTTGGAAGAGACCTCAAAGATCATAGGGTCCAACCTGGCACCACAGGCTTCATGACTAGACCATGGCACCAAGTGCCACATCCAATCCCCTCTTGAACACCTCCAGGGATGGTGACTCCACCACCTCCCTGGGCAGCACATTCCAATGATGAATGACTCGCTTGGTGAAGAACTTTCTCCTCACCTTGAGCCTAAACTTCCCCTGGCACAGCTTGAGACTGTGTCTTCTTGTTCTGGTGCTGGTTGCTAGAGAGAAGAGACCAACCTCTTCCTGGCTACAACCACCCTTCAGGTAGTTGTAGAGAGCAATGAGGTCTCCCCTTAGCTTTCTCCTCTCCAGGCTAAACAATCCCAGCTCCTTCAGCCTCTCCATCCCTGGAGGTGGTCAAGAGGGCACTGGACGTGGCATTTGGTGCCATGGTTTAGTAGTCATGAGGTCTTGGGTGACTGGACTTGATGATCTTTGAGGTCTTTTCCAACCTTATTGATTCTCTGATCATAGTTGCCTCAAAACCAGGTTAAGTAAGCTTTAGCAAGTTAAGTGCTAAGCAACCTCAGAGTAAATCAATTGGAAAAGACAGGATTTCTGGAGACTCAAAGCATCTCTAGTGACCTCAGTGCTGCTATTTGTCTTTTCAGTAAAATAATGAGGATACCATTTTTCTTCACCAGGGTACTTTTCACAGACTTGGCCATCATGCATTGAGAAAGAATAAATACTCATTAGAGACAATTCAGGGAGAAGTATGAGAAAGTCAGAGGTCTGCAAACCAGGATTTACAAGCTAGAAAAAAGTTTTGGGAAAAGAAAGGGCTAGTTTTAAGTCTTTGAAGAGGTAAAAGCCAGAACAGAAGTGAACAAAATGGAGTTACTTTAACTTCTGCACTTTGGGGATTAATAGGTTGATTTTTATAGCAAAGGAAATTAAGGTTAAACAGTAGGGAAAGACCCATTCTAATTCAGCATAGTTAAGCACTGGAATGTGTGGCTTAAGGATGCTGAAGCTTCCAATACTGCAGTGAGATAAGGCAACTATCTGGCAGGAATGGAGTAGGTATGTGTAACTGCTATGGGGTTCTGGTCTACTTGTCTTTGTCTTTTGTAACTTTCTTCAATGTATCACTTGGCCTTAAGCTGTCACTATTAGGTTGGTTTCATCAAGAAGAAATGTACGAACTTGGAATACCTTGAATTGGGTGAATTAAAAGGTAGAAACTTGGATCAGAATTTCTCTTTTGCAGATGGTAGGGAAAGAAGACCTGTGTTAACTGCATGCAGCCAAGATATATCTGCAGTTCCAGCCCTGGAAGCTTAAAAAGTCACTGGCCTGCTCATTGGAAGCCACACACGTGACTTGCTCTGTATTAGACAGTTTGACATTTGCAGAGACTTGCAGCACTCAAAGTAATAGGTTCTGCCTGCAAGGATGACTTCAGTATAGGCTTTATCAGTTGTAAAGTCTTGTTTGGTACACCTCTAAATCAGTTTTAAGCCATTTTAACTTCTTTTATAGAGAGGCCTGTTACCTCTAGCTAGTTGTCAAATGCATTGCTGCAAGCAGTAACTGTTTTTTGCAGCCCGAGTATTCTGGGTGTATGATTAGATACACCCAGCTTTGTTTGGATACAAGGCTGCAAACGCCCACAGATGTCTCATCCCGTCAGGAAACATTCTGTTCAGAGTGCACTGCCTATATGTCTGATTTGCCATGGGGAAAGAACACCCAGCTAGCTTCTGTTCTTCTGCTTTTTGAATCAATGTGTTGATGTTTCATTGAGGATAAAAAAGTGTTGGGAGTGTTGTCCTTTCAGCACAGGAATGGTACGAACGCGATGTTGCTACTGACTCAGAGTGGAAGAGTATGGATGAGTGTATGTGTGTTTGCTGTTAGCCTAGGGCATTGACATGACTTCTGGAGTAGTTCCCAAATTAAGTATGCACAGGAAAGACTTTGTCATTTCCTGGAAAACATTAAAATCAGTTGCTCTTCAATATAGAAGAAAGTTGTAGGTTCACTATAGATGTATCCAGTCAATGTCTGGGCAGTGTCATGTGAATTTGGTGGCTTTTTGTTAGTCATCCAGTGGGTTTTGGTTGGAACTGAAGGTGAAGCTTTACTCATATTAAGTTTCTTGCAGACTCTTGAGAAAGTTTAAGCTAAATGATGATGGAAGTTTTTGTGCTATTAATGGAAAACAGGAGGAAAAGTGTATCTCTACAACTCTCTACAACTACCTGAAGGGAGGTTGTAGACAGGCGGATGTTGGTCTCTTCTCCCAGGCAGCCAGGGGAGGTTTAGGCTGGATCTTAGGAAGAAATTCTTCATGGAGAGAGTGATTGCCCATTGGAATGGGCTGCCCAGGGAGGTGGTGGAGTCACCATCATTAGAGGTGTTTAGGAGGAGAGTTGATAGGGTGCTTGGTTGCATGGTTTAGTTGATTAGGTGGTGTTGGATGATAGGTTGGAAGCGATGATCTTGAAGGTCTCTTCCAACCTGGTTTGTTCTGTTCTATTCTGTTTTGTTCTAATCTACTACTGAGCTAACTTGTACTGCATGGTGTATGTTGAAATAACAGAGCCTTCACCAAGCACACTGAGGAAGTCTCTGTTATTGCACGACGTGAAAAAAGATCTCGTCGAAAAAGCCAAGCATGTAAAGAAATCATAGGGGGCAGAAGAAACATGAAGCTGAACTTACACTTGAGACAGATGTCTGAAAGTTTGCTCTTTACAGAAGTGGAATTTGGTGGACCAGTGACAAAGGAAGAGGATTGTGGTTCTCGAAAGTATGCCCTACTGAGATTTCACTAAATGTGAAGAAACACTAACTCTAGGGTAGCAGAGTGAAATGCAAATGATTACTGGAAGCCAAACTCTTTCCTTCAGTGCAATTGATCCCATTGCTTGTGGAGAACTCCCCAAACCATGACAAATTACTCCCAAGGTTTGCCATTAAAGTGAAAGGAATTTTCTATCAGAGCTCATTAGCTGTGTGAGGGTTTGTGTCCAGCAGAAGCCTTGAAATGGTGCAATGGGTAGGAGGAGTCCCACTGTCGCCTCTTTCAGTTGTGTCTTTTCCCTCTCCCCATCTGTGTTGGGCCTTTGGGGTGGGGGCCTTCTGATGCCTGTTGGCAAGACAACCAGTTAGCTGTTATTTTCACAGAGTGTAATTCTACTTTCCCTTCTGGAAGCTCTTACCTGTCCTGCTGTGCCAATGTGTTTTTCCCTGTTGCCTTCCACTAAATGTGTTGGAGAGAAGGTTGTCTTTTACTAAGCTGGCATTAATTTAGGATTACTAGAAACAGGGCATAGATGTGAGAAAGAGCTTCAAAAGATGTTTGCATTGAGCCATGTTAAAAGAACCCTATTGCCAAAGCATGGCCATGAACATTTTTATGCACCAAACCATGCATGCTATTGATTTGTTGTTTTGAGAATGCATCTAATTAATGCCAATTTGAGTGTTGAAAGCAACTCTGTACGTTTTAATTCAGACTTGTGGAAACTTAAGGATAGACCTATTTAAATGCAGACCTTTAAAAAAAGCAAGGTTATGCTTGGGAGTTTTGGAGATATTTTCTGAAGTCCACTGCTCATATGATAAGTTGAAAGTACTTTCAAATGTTTAATGTTCACCACTTTATTGGACTAGATCAGAAGAATAGAGTAGGAATTAACCAGGTTGGAAGAGACCTTTGAGATCATTGAATCCAACCTATCATCCAACACTATCTAATCAACTAAATGATGGCACCAAGCACCCCATCAAGTCTCTTCCTAAGCACCTCCAGTGATGATGACTCCACCACCTCCCTGGGCAGCTGACTTCGGAAAATACTATTTAAAAACTTGCTGAAAAGCTGCCAGCTTCTCAAATATGAGTTTTTAGTTCTCTTACAACTAAAAAGATGTCAGAAATCAAGTCTTCTGTTTAAATAACTTTTGTATAGTCCATGTATTCCTCATGGTGTTCTCCAGCACTGGAGTGGAATCTTTTTCCTCATGGTTTACACCTGCTATACCAAATAATTCTGAGGAAAAAAAAAGAAAGGCTTAAGAAAACAAAAAAAAAGCCTTTAATCACTTAAAATGATGTAAAAAGTTGAAAGCTTCTGATGCTTTGACAGTGAGTTTGTTGTGTTTTGGTTTTCTTTGGTTGTTTTTGGGGTTTGTTTTTGTTTGGTTATTTGGTGGGGTGGGTTTTTGGTGGGTTTTTCTGTTCTGGTTTGGGTGGTGTTGTTTGGGGTTTTTTTGTTTGGGGTTTTTTTTTGTGGAGCAGTTTGCTGTTATTGTTTTGCTTTTTTGAACACTTTCCATCTTCTTTAAATGTGAAAGTGAGGAGGCAATTCTTCTGAATTCCAGTGAGATGCCAAGTTTCATACTGCAGTGCACTACCAAAACATCCCAATGCACTGGGAATTAGTTTGTTTGGCATAAGTTTACATTGTATTACTGACACCTTTTTAATTTTGAGGTTTGTCTTTTCCCATTAAAAATGTTCTGTAGGGGCATAGACAATGATCATCCAGAGATCGGTGCCAATGTTTTCTGCAGATTAGGTTTAGCTCATTAACACCACTTAGATTTGGTGTGTGACCATCTATGGGACAAGCAAAAGGAGGTGGTGTTGGCGTGGACTTACTTGGCTAAGTTTCAGTCTCCTTTTCAAACGCAGTTAACGGATCAGTTCACCTCAGCTGTGCTGTTTCTTCTGTGCCAGTGACTGTTCTGCTCCATGCAGGAGCAGGGTGGAAAAGAAGTTGTTCTGCTTTCATTAGTGTAATGATTTATCTCAACTCATTTTCAGTCTGCGGTCTGGGCATCTTGTCTTGCTTAATCTTGTCTTCCTCTGCACCGAGTCCCTTGCTCCCACTGAATGTCTTTGGGTATTGTTCCTATGAACACAGCTTTACAGAACTGCATCATTTCATTTGCTAGTATCAGCATAGAAGGCTTAGAGTCAGAATTGGTAGAGTTGGAAGGGACCTCAAGGGTCATCTAGTTCCAACCCCCCTGCCATGGGCAGGGGCACCTCACACTAGATCAGGTTGCTCAGAGCCACATCCAGCCTGGCCTTAAAAACTTCTAGGGATGGGGCTTCCACCACCTCCCTGAGCATCCTGTTCCAGTGTCTCACCACCCTCATGGGGAAGAACTTCTTCCTAACACCCAATCTGAATCTACCTGTTTCTCTTTTTGTTCCATTCCCCCTAGTCCTATCATTACCTGACACCTTAAGAAGTCCCTCCCTAGCTTTCTTGTAGGCCCCTTTAAGACGCTGGAAGGCCACAATAAGGTCTCCTTGGAGCCTTCTTTTCTCCAGACTGAACAGCCCCAACTCCCTCAGTCTGTCCTCATAGGAGAGGAGTTCCAACCCTCTTATCATCCTCGTGGCCCTTCTCTGGACATGCTCCAGCACATCCAGATCCTTCCTGTAATAGGGGCTCCAGAACTGGTTGAAGTACTCCGGGTGGGGTATCACCGGAGCCAAGTAGAGAGAGAGAATCACCTCCCTTGACCTGCTGGCTATGCTTCTCTTAATGCAGCCCAGGATGTGATTGGCTTTCTGGGCTGCAAGTGCACACTGGTGGCTTCTCTATTAATGTTCAGGTATCTACTCCAACCTTGCTTTCTTTAAGCAGTCACTTAAAGGATGCAGAACATTCTCATTGCAGCATCAGGTCTCATCCATGGTTCACCCGCACCATTGACAGCAATCGAGCCGCAGTTATTAGTTCACTTTCTCCAGACACTGATGCCTTCAAATTTTTTTTTCCCTTTAACAAGTGTGTAATATGCCTGTTGGGAATGGTGTGTGTTTGTAGTTGTTGATTTTTGTGCAGGAGAAGGGGTTTGCATCCTCATACTCGAAGTGTTGCTGTGTGAAATAAGTGCAGCCTCCTGGGGGTGATGATTAAAAACTGCGTGTGTGTATGCACTTGCATCCACTTCTTTTTTGTGCTGTGACTCAACTCAGTTGCTCTTCGCCAGGAGTCAGCAACTGTTAGGGCAAAGCCTCTTTGCCCCCAAGTTCTCAGTCTACTAACTGCTGATGACAAAGATGCAGAAAGATACATAATTGTAACTAACCTGAAAGCTGACATTGTAATTTAATACTCCCCAAGATGATGTGAACAACTAGGGGCATGCCACAGCTACCACAAGTGTGTGAGTAGGTAGATATCTGATGTACAGAAGCTGTGAAAAGGAGAAATCTATTAAAATAGTGGTAAACTGCTTCAGCCTGCATATCCATTTATGTGCTTACTTACCCTGACTAGGGTGCCACTTTCTTGTTTGAATATTAGACCAGCAACAGACACTTACAACCAGCATGTCGCAGAATCAGAGTGGATGAGGTTGGAAGGGGCATCTGGAGATCGTCTAGTCCTAGCTCCTGCCCAAGATCAGCTGCGAGCTCAGGACCATACCTAGCTAATTTTCTACAAGGATGGAAACTGCAAACCTCTCTAGATAGTCAGTTCTACTTTTTTACCACCTTTATAATAATAAAAAACCAACACCACTTTTCCCTTATCTTTAAATGGAATTTTCTGTATTTAAGTTTGGGCTTTTTGTTTCTTGGCTTGCCATTGGGCCACACTGAGAAGACCCCTGTTAATGCAGCTCTCCTTGGAAAGAAACCCTCTGAATGTGTAGATGTCTTTGATGAGTGTGCTTGAAGTACCTGATGCTTGCTAACCTTCCTACTAGGGAGAAGCAGATAGGTGTTTTGAGTCCAACATCTTACTAGTATGTATTAAAAAAAGTCTGGTAATACATGGGTCAATCAAACTCACTGACAGACTAGTCATCTCATGACACTTTAATTGTTGCAAATAACTCTGTGCAAAGCCTCCTTCTATAAGGAAGGGCATATACATGTAATTATAAGATGCTTTTTGGTTTTTTTTTTTTTAATAGTAATTAAATGACTAATACATTTTGATGGTGGAACTGACAGCTGTAACAGACCTGCTTCTCTTCAGCTGTAAGCTTTTATCCCTCCCTTGTACTAATGAATAAATCATCTTATTACATAAAATTGCGTTCTAATTGCTCTTGTGTCAGTCTATTTTAGGTTAGGCCTAGGCAGCAAGGTTCCCTTGATGCCTGGGTTTTCCCTTTCTGTCTCTGACGAGCAGTCACATTTACAAGTGCCTGGGAATGGACTTGGAGAGGAAATGATGGGAAAAGTGAGGCTGGAGTAGGCAGGACACACAGGGAAGGAGAGACTGGAGAGGATTTTAAGGGGACAAGGAAGGGTGTAGCAGACACAAGGAAAACCTGAAGGAAATGTTGAATGCAAGATCCACATGGTAAACACTTATAAAATCTAGTGGGATGTGAGTGGGAAGGGAGGGAAGATGAGTCAAAACTACAGCAAACCTTTTGTTGTTAAGTCTTGTGTGGAGCAGCTTGCGGGAGCTCACAGTGTTTGCTAAACCGCTGTGACCATTTTGTGTGGCAGGAGGCTTTCCTCGAGCTCTGACAAATTGTTATTATCTAAGTTCTCCTTTTCCTCACCTAAAATGGTACCAGGAAAAAAGTTAATTAGTCATTTAATACTGTGGAGTGAAGGGATGCATCCCCCCCACCTCTCCTCATTATCAAGTCAAATGATTGAATCTCAGCTAAGAGAAGATGCCAATTCTGGCAGGCTGTGTGTGGCAGAGAAAGTTTTCTCCAAATAAACTAAATGACTTGGAATCCTTCAGCTACCAAACAGGCTGCATCAGCTCTCATATATTGATTTTGCTTAGGTCAATTAGAAAGATCAAGCAAGTGAGACTCTTGAACAAAACCCAAGTGCATCCGTATAGGAATCGTGTAACTTCAATTAATTTGGTCTAATAACTAATTTAATTGAAACTTTCTCTCACAGAGAAGGCATTTGGAAATGAATGTGCAGCTCCTAAGTGATTTGATGTGCAAAAGACAAAAAGAGTTGGACTTTCTTGTTACTCTTCTGAGATGCATTAGAATGACATCACAGAATGAACCAGGTTGGAAGAGACCTCCAAGATCACCAAGTCCAACTGATCAGCCAACCCCATCTGATCAACTAGACCATGGCTTTTGAATCTCTGCTTCTGTTTGCTTTCATATTACTAAGTTGTCTTGCCTACTCAATTGGTTGGGAAGGAGTAGAGTGCTAGTGGGATCATGCATTTGTCATGGTTGGAGGCTGGTGCCTCCAAAGAAAAACAAACATAGAGTTGAGTCTTCCAGGAGGGCCAGAAAGGTCCCGAGACGGACCAGAGAATTGTAACTTTGTTATTCAACCCCATAGTTCTGCTATCTCTTTATGAGTTGGGAGCAAGGCCAACTCGATCTCTTGTCTCCCTCCTGCCTGCTCTCCAGCAGAAGTCCTTATCTTCTGCTAACAATGGGGAAGGAGTCCTGTGTGTGGCCTTTGGAGCCCTGACTAATTTCCCCTGCACAATCGTGGCCTGCTTAGGCCTCATGGAAGGGAGGCTACAGGAGGGAGGAGAAAACGAGCACTGGGAGTTGTGGTTTAGTCTGGTTGGGGGAAGGTGTGTTTTTTTTTTTGGGGGGGGATTCATGTATCCTGTATATGTATTAGGTGTTAAGGATTCATGTATTCTGTATTTTCCTGTGTATTTTTGAATATAATTGAGATACTTGAACATGTCCAGAGAAGGGCAACGAGGCTGGTGAGAACCCTTGAGCACAAGCCCTATGAGGAGAGGCTGAAGGAGCTGGCATTGTTTAGCCTGGAGAAGAGGAGGCTCAGGGGATACCTTATTGCTGTCTACAACTACCTGAAAGGAGATTATAGACAGGTGGGGGTTGGTCTCTTCTCCCAGGCAACCAGTGGCAGAACAAGAGGACACAGTCTCAAGCTGTGCCAGGGGAAGTTCAGGCTCAAGGTGAGGAGAAAGCTCTTCACAGAAAGAGTTATTGGTCATTGGAATGTGCTGCCCAGGGAGGTGGTGGAGTCACCGTCCCTGGAGGTGTTCAAAAAAGGATTGGATGTGGCACTTGGAGCCACGGTTTAGTTGTCATGAGGTGTTAGGTAATAGGTCGGACTTGAGCTCTGAGGTCTTTTCCAACCTGGTTGATTCTGTGATGCTTTGTTCTACAGTTCTCATTTATAGTTTGTCAATAGGACAGATTAACCTTAACATCCTGACAAATGGAAGAAAAGCTGTTGATGCTAAACATTCAGAACCCTATTTCCTACCTGGTATTTCTAGTTTGGATTTTTGGTGGTGGTGTTGTGGTGTGTGGTGTTTTTTTTCTGGTGGAAAAGGTGGAACACTGACAACATCCCTGAATTTTGTTGACAAAAGTGCCAAATGAAAAGAAGCCTTCGAGTGAACAAAGCAAATCCTTTGGGCTGCCTTTCCAGGATGTAAAAGAGGAGAGGAGTTTGCAGTCCCTGCTTTTGTTTGGTTTTGTTTGTTTGTTTTCTTTCGTTTCCTGAGACTCTGCATAAGAAGGTCTGTATTAATGTAACTTGTTCCAAAATAGAGTCACTTCATAAAGGCTGCTCAAGAAGTGTGTGGGATCCTTATTTTTATTTCAGGTTGGAGTGTGGAAACAAGCTGGCAATCATTTGTGTTTTGGTTTTTTTGGGGAGAAATGAATAAGGAATGCAGTGTCTGTTCCAGCACACTGAGGCAAGAATAACCCAAACAGATGCAGAGAAGTAATTCCTTGATTACTTTTTCTGTGTGTTAATTTAGCATAAACTGGAATGCAGAGATTTGTAACAATTCCAAACTCAAATGTTCCACCAGGAATTGCCCTCTGGTGTAATTGTCAGCACGGGCATTAGCTTGAACAGGAACGTTGTGATTTCTGGGGACTGCTACTAAAGGCACCTTTTGATTAAGAGTCTTTCAGATTAAGTGTTTTCTGGCTTTGACACTCTTCCCCTTCACCTCAGTTTTCTCCCTCCTGGTTTTTGAGGTACCTCCTGCTACCTGTTGCCATGATGTGTTTACGACTTCCAAGTGACAGGACTGCTTGGTGCTTGTTCTCCTGAAGCTGCTGGGTTTCCAGGGAGAGGTTGAAACTGTTCAGTCCTGAGAGCACTTAACACCGGTGTCCATGCACCTTCTGGCAGTTCTGTGCAACTGGACTGGAGGATTAATTAGCATCAACTTCACAGAGTGCTCCTGGAGTTTGAGCACTAGGAGTATTTCACAAATGGGCAGGTGCTGGTCATGTGTTGCTAGAATCACAGAGAGGGAGAATGCTGCTGATGGTCTGCGAGGTCCTGAACATTACATGATGCACCACAAAAACAGAGGCAGAGTCATGAGCTGTGGGCAAAGATTCATTTTGGAAAGCAGTGGCATGGAAGGCTGAAAGGTTACTCTTTGGAAGAGGCAGAAATCAAGCTTATCTCTGTATGGTATCTAGTAAGAACCGTGGCTGGGCACTGGATGTACCCCACAAGACCATTGGTGTGCCTAAACTGTTATGGTCACTTCTGCCATTGAAGTGAAGCTGAACTGTAGGCAGAAGAGGAGGAGTCTCAGACTAGAAAGCGTGTGTGGAGACAGTCCTGTGAACGCCATGTTTATGGTGCTTGGCAGTGAAAGCTTTGCTATGAATTCAGGAGGACAGGAAATGTTCCCAGGTGCTGCAGAAGTGACTAATTGGAGGTAGAATTAAATACAATATTTATTTTCCAAGAAAAACTCAGGAGCCTTCTTTCTTTCATCTCATTGCCAGTTCACCGAAGTGGGTAAAGCTTAAATGGCAGAAGGAGCTGACTTTCAACGTGTTGTCTGCAAGTAAGAAAGTCTGCTCTGCTGAGCTTGCATTACAGAGTTATAGTCATGCCAAATACTCAGGTTAGGTCTGTCCTGTCCATTTGCTGTTTTCTTAGGCTTTTGAGATTTACCAGCACTGCTTGTTAGTAATCTTTGGGCTTTGTGGTGTTTTTTAAACTGTTGTCTTGTGTAGCTTGATTAAAGGTCAGATCTGAACAAGAGCTCTTATTGATTTCAGAAGCACTAAGTAGAGATTGTAGGTTCTTGCTCTTTGTGCTAATGCTTTTCCCTTTGTAAGCTGATGGCAGTGCATGTCCAGGCTGCAGTGTGAGCAGACCCAATCCTGGACTGTCTCAGCAGGACTGAGTCAACATGGAGCCAGGGACAGCACTGAGACTTTGGTGACTATTGAATGGGAGGTGGCTTGAGGTGCATGAAAACTACTGCTGAGAAAACATAAATGGGAGGAAAAAACCAGACCTAAGCAGTTAATGAAATGGAGAAAAATAATAATAATAAAAACAAAACCCAAATAAAAAGCAATGGGAACAGAGATGAATTGGTAGGACTTTGTTTAAGCACTTGTAAGAAACAAGCTGCTAGGTCCAGCGTCAGTGGGGCACGCATTAAGTGGACTGAGTGGGAAGTTAATAACAGAGGAGACTGGCGTTGCTGAGAAGAGCTCAATACACTCTTTGTCTTGCAATTCATTGGAAGGACCACAGGGTCACTTCTACTGCAGAGATATTTTTCTTAAAAAGGAGACTGTAAAGCTCTATGATTCTAAGATCAGGTACACCAAAAGCTGCTGCCATGAAACATACACATTCGTGCAGATTACCATAGGGAGTTCTGATAAGGTAGCCAGCCAAAAAGCAGCTTAATTAATGGTCTGTTGCTTTTACTGAGAGCTCCAATAAATACAGAATTTTAAAAGTTACTTCTGTTAAGAGATCCCAGCTCATTAAATGTGCTGCTCCCCAGGAGGTGCCTTTTGTTCAGCTCACCTGTGTAACAGGCTGGCATAGAGCAGCTGCTGCTACAGACTGGAAGCTCTTGGGGAGTTAGTGTGCTGTAAAGGTCTCTTTGGAGAAAACAGTCTACTGCTGTAAATCTGAATCTGGGGTGAGACACTAATGAATGTTATTAAAGGGTTTTAGGGAGTGGGGCTCTATGGGATAGTTACAGAGTTGATGGATGTGGTTGGTTTTGCTGCTTGTATTACTTTCAGTGGGTGCTGTGACAGTCTTGTTTTCCAAAGCTGTGGTCAAACTGTCTGTGTCAAAAGTTGAGCACAGAATGATTTTACAGTACTCCCCTGTTTTATGAGTCTTGTGTTTTCTGTTTGCTTCCTGCTCTCTGCTGTGGAGAAGGGCAGTGTAGTTTTGGATCAAGGCCATAGCTGAAACATCATTTGTTACACTTCCCTGTGTAATGTGGTGGGTTGAAATTCCACCCCTCCCCCCCCCCCCCCCCAACATTAACTTTGCCAGACCAGCTCAGCTGGAAGCAAATGAGAGCTGTACTTACAAGCAAAGCTACACTCTACAATGGAATGCAATGAATATGTACACAATATACAGTATTTGCAATGTTATACAGATATATAGAATAGAATAGAATAGAATAGACCAGACCAGGTTGGAAGAGACCTTCAAGATCATCGTGTCCAACCTATCATCCAACACCACCCAATCGACTAAACCATGCAACCATTGTTTGCTAATTGTAAATTAGCAAACAACATGAAAACCCCCCTGGTCAAAAAGAGCAGAGAAGCTGTTCCACTGTCCCCTCCCCTGCCAAAAGAGAAAGGAGTAGAGAGAAAGCAATGGTTATACTTACATAAAATAATGCAGCCAAGGACAGCCAGAAGCAGATTAATCTCTCCCGAGTGAAGCAAGCAGAGAAGAGATCAGAAAGAATTGTTCTGGTACACTCAATCTTATACTGGACATTTTCACCAATGAAATTGTTTAGAATAACCTTTAGTTTTTCTTTTTACATCCAATTGTGATTTATTTATATTTTTCTACTTTTCTGCTCAAATTCTGTAACTAAATTTTAAAGGCATAGCCTAAACCCATCACAGCCTGCATTTAGATCCAAGGGCGTGAGATTGAACACATGCAAGTGCCGGGTTCTGCACATTGGCCACAACAACCCCATGCAGAGCTACAGGCTGGGGTCAGAGTGGCTGGAGAGCAGCCAGGCAGAGAGGGACCTGGGGGTACTGGTTGGTGGTAGGCTGAACATGAGCCTGCAGTGTGCCCAGGCAGCCAAGAGGGCCAATGGCATTCTGGCCTGTATCAGGAACAGTGTGGCCAGCAGGAGCAGGGAGGTCATTGTGCCCCTGTACTCTGCATTTGTTAGGCCACACACCTTGAGTACTGTGTCCAGTTCTGGGCCCCTCAGTTTAGGAAAGATGTTGAGTTGCTGGAATGTGTCCTTATTGCTATGTGACCTTATTGCTGTCTTGAACTCCCTGAAGGGAGATTGTAGCCAGGTGGGGGTTGGTCTCTTCTCCCAGGCAACTAGCACCAGAACCAGAGAACACAGTCTCAAGCTGTGCCAGGGGAGGTTCAGACTGGATGTTAGGAAGAAATTCTACACAGAGAGGGTGATTGCCCATTGGAATGTGCTGCCTGGGGAGGTGATGGAATGTGGTGGGTTATTATTGGAGGTGTTTAGGAGGAGACTTGGTAGGGTGCTTGGTTACATGGTTTAGTTGATTAGGTGTTGTTGGATGATAGGTTGGACGTGATGATCTTGAAGGTCTCTTCCAGCCTGGTCTGGCCTGGTCTATTCTATTCTATTCTATTCTATTCTATTCTATTCTATTCTATTCTATTCTATTCTATTCTATTCTATTCTATTCTATTCTATTCTATTCTATTCTATTCTATTCTATTCTATATTGTTTCACAGACTTGGGGGGGGGAAAAATAGATTCAGGGCTGAGGCAAAAGAGTTGACCCCAGGGCTATATTTGGGCCCTGGAATCTCATTCTTGGTTACGATGCCTGCTGTGAGACCAGCCATATCATCTGGAGAAGTCACTGGGGTGGGATTGGTGTGCTGCTTTTTTAGAAATGTATTTTTTAAATGGCATGTAGATGAGTATTTTAGTTTTGAAAGCCAAACAGAAATCAAGGCACACCTTTCCCTTTCTGTGCCTCTCCTACCTGCTTTATAACTGCAGTTGGCCTATGGGCCCTGGGGGATGGCCGTTTGAGTGCTTTCTTTTTATTTTTAGTAACTCAGGCTCAGTTCCATCTCACCCTGGCATTTTTGGAAGACTTGGCACTCTTCTACAGCTTGCTGTGCCCCTGCTCTCATTTGCTTTGCTTTTGCACTTTTTTCCCCATCCCTCTTAAAAACCTACTCGTGTGTGGACATAGCATTGAAGCAACGCTTTGCAGTGCTTTGAGCGGTGCCAATGTTGTGAACGGTGCCCTGCCGTTCCCTGGTAAGAGGCAGTGTAATTAATTCCAGAGACCTTCCCCTGAAAGAAACCTTTGCCTTCCTTTGTACAGTGAGAGATGTTCAATTATACTGAAAAGCTGCATGGGGGACAGGCAGAGAGACACCCCCACCCCGACCCTCCCACCATTTCTGAAGGACTGCTGTATTGTCATCTGACAGAGTCACTCATTTCCAGATAATGGGCTTTTTAAAGGGCATCTATAGGACCCAAATAACTCCTGGCATACTGCTTGTACCATTGACCTGCCAGGTTAGCAAAGGTTAGACTTAATTGCCTCATTTATGGCTAATGCATTCCAGTTTTGCTGTTGCTTTTTCTCTGGGGATAATTGCTTGGAGTGTAATTTTGTTTCTGAAATCTTGATGAATAAAAAGAAGGGTCCTGCTTTGTGAGCAGAGATACTGCTTTCATTGGGAGAGACAGAGGTCACACGAAATGCTACGTTAAGGAAGTGTACATATAGAATAGAATAGAATAGAATAGACCAGGTTGGAAGAGACCTTTAAGATCATCGTGTATATATCTGGGTTTGTGGTTGTCTGGGGGAGCCTTGCTCAGCCCTTTGACAGCTTAGATGTTCTACTGCACTCCATTGACAGATTTCTTTCTGTGGTGCAATGGAAATCAATTTTCTGTCAAATTGTGTCCCACACTGCTCTTCTCAGTCCTGTCCATGGACAGCATATGCTCTGTGGACACAGGGGTGGTGCTCTGGGAGTGTGACTCCTTTGGCCACAGACTGTGCCTGGGCATCCCTCCATGGGTGAAGGCAGGCACTGGAACAAGGGGAGATAGAAAGCATGTTCTAGGCTGATCTGAGGTGTAAATCTAGCACTACTCTTGTGCATTCTCGGAACTAATCCAGGCATTTCTGCAACATCATTTGAAATGTGAGTAGTGAGGATGGATAAAACCTGTGGCAGGCTTGCTTCAGTTTCATGGGAGTAGCCTTGTCTATATACTTTCCCCTTTGTAGCATCAGGTTTTGCTAGAAGTAAAATAAGAGCTGCAGCATTCAGTGCTTTGACTGTGGTTTTGTAAAGCCAACACTATACACAGCTTTGGGGGGTTGTTTGTTTTGTGCTTGGGGTAGTTCTGGCAGTAGATTTTGAGTGAATGGCTTTTTAGTTGTCAAGAGGAGACCTCTACCCCAGATTGTGTTAACCATTTCCCTAAGGTCTCTTGAGTGCCAAACTATGGCACTTAGGGCAAAGAGCCTTCTGTCTCTGGCATCCCAGGGCACCCTGAAGCTGCCAGTGATGGGGCTGGGACATAGGTTAGATGTCCATCCATCTTAGGCTTAGAGTGCTGTGCTTCACACCAGTGACAGAGGCACCATGTTGTCAGGACTGGTCTCCTCCATGGCTCAGTTCCTAAGGGTTTCCTGGATTAATGCCTGTTTGATTAATTCACATCCTTTAGATAAAGATCTGGTATTGATTGATAAAAATACCTCCGTTCTTGTGCACACAGAGGGAGACTCGTAACTTTGCTGTAAATACTTTTAAAGGTGGGGAAGGTCAAGCTGAGTGTCAGCATTAGTGTCTGATGTGCTCACAGAGCATCTCACTCCTGTGGTATTTCCCCTGTGGGGAGTGGTTACATCAGCAGCAAGATGGTTAACTTATTCTGTCTGTTGTTTATGGAGGTGAGAAGGAACATTCATGAGCCAGATCTGATCCATTGTGCTTTTCCATCTGGTCCATTGCATCTACGTGGGAGTGCAGGAATAGTTCTTTGGCCAACTTACAAACTGTGAAAGAGCTTGAATATTTCTTACCAAGCTGGTGCTCAGTTTTGCTGGATCTGTGCAGAAGCAGGGGAGCACTGGGTGTGAAGATTAGCATTCAGCCTGTAGCAGTGAGGAGGCTGGGTCAGGGAACATCACGTTGAGGTGCCATCTGTCCCAATAGGTGTTTGGGACTTTGTGTGTGTGATTAACAGCAAAAGTCGGCCCTCAACTTAGGGTATAAATGGAGTCCTGCTACAGAGACATTTTGAGTTGGTCTTTTGGCAGCAAGCCTTAGAATGGGACACCATCTAAGGACACTTCTGCAGATTGAGTGAGTCCTCACGCTTGGATAACCTTGAGTGGGAGGTTTCCCCTTCATGAGTGAGGGCATATGCATATTGGTTCATCTTTCTAGAAAGAAAATTCCTTAAAGCTTGATTGGCTGTGCAGTCTGAATGTGCAATTTGTGTTGGAAGGAGTGCTTAGTACTTTTGGATACAATAAATCTGCAATTGTGGGTAGCTGTTGCTGTCTGCTTTGTGGGTGCCTCCACAACACCAATTTATTGTTGGATGTGATGGATTCTGTCATCATTCAAAGCAGTGCTAAATGTCATTATGGAATGTGTGTTGTCCTTCTGATGGAGGTGATGGGTTTACTGCTGGGGCTGCTGGTGTGAATATCTCCAGGGAAGTGCAAATAGAAAGCAGTCACAGATGCTGGTGAACACTGAATTTCATTTGCAGAAACATTTAAGAGTATTGCTTACTCCATTGCCCCAAATCTAGGCTCTGTTCCTTTCAAATCCCCTGCCTTCCTGGGGAGAGAGTAACAAGCCACATAAAGAGCTGGTTATTTTTGCTGTGGAAATGAAGGTGGTTGTGCCAGTCTTAACTCACTTAATTGTCACTCTCAGCATGAAGATCATTTTGTCCATAACATTGAAATAGGAATTTGCTGCTTCCTGGAAAGAAATGTGAAGCTGACCACAAAGGATTGCTTAAAAAGGAGCTCCCAGATTTTTAAAGACACTTAAGAGATGATTTTAAAGCAGTGAAACAAACGATTATTATTTAAGGTTGTTCTGTGGAAACTGGCAGTGAGGGTTTTGATGTAGTTAGTCCTTCTAGAGGTTTTGATCTAATGTGGAATAACAACCACATTTTCAAACCAGCTTTGGCAGAGTGCACAGGGTTTAGAGGCTGTCCTGGCTGAGGGACAATTGTATTCCTGATCTGGGCTTGCCTGGCTAAAGGTGATGTGTGTCCTGGAAAGCAGGAGTTAGTGGGGCTCCCTGCCTCCTTCAGGACTTGTTTTAGTGAGCAACCTTTCCACAGTCTGTTTGCTCTGGTCTGGATGCTTAGCCTGGGGGGCGTGCGCCTCAGTGTTTCCCTCCACTTGCTTTGGGTGGCTAAAATAAACCCTGAAGAGCAAAGATCTGCCTTCTCAAGGGTACCATCCCTATCAAGTCTGAACACACATCAGTGAAAGGCCACAAAAGGACAAAGCCAATCTAACAGAAACATGTAGCTAGTGAAACCCTAATGATTAGACACCTTCATGCAGCAACTGTAGAACTAATTACTGTAGTCAGAGCAGCCACTCAAACACAGTTGTATTCAGTCAGTGCCCTGGGTCTTAGAAGAAAACAGCACACTGCTCAAACCTCCACCTTCACCCACCACTGCCTTTGTGCTGCTGAAACCTTCAGCTTGTTTTATCTTGCTTTTTAGCTCTTTCTCTCCAGGGCCTGATCTCAGAAATGTTGTTTGACTTTGGATGCCAAACCTACATATCAAAGATTAAATGAATGTCACAGAGATCCTGAAATTACATCCAGTGCTCATCTTGTTGAGTGCAAAGCTGTGAAGCTACTTGCTTATACTACTGATGAAGAAGAAAGTACAAATACTGTGACTTCCAGCCAGGTGGTAATGAAATCTATTTTGAAGCACATGTCATGGCTCTCTGTGTTTATTTTTGAAATTAGATCTTGAGAGCCAGTGCTGATATAACTAAGTGATCCTTGCAAGTGCTGGGTGGCTTTTGTTCCTACCAGGCTGTACAGCACTGCAAGATGATATGTGTGTTTCTGGGCCTCTCAGTTTAAGAAGGACATCGAGACACTTGAACGTGTCCAGAGAAGGGCAACAAGGCTGGGGAGAGGCCTTGAGCACAGCCCTGTGAGGAGAGGCTGAGGGAGCTGGGATTGTTTAGCCTGGAGAAGAGGAGGCTCAGGGGAGACCTCGTTGCTCTCTACAACTACCTAGAGGGAGGTTGTAGCCAGGAAGGGGTTGGTCTCTTCTCCCAGGCAACCAGCACCAGAACAAGAGTTCTATACAGAGAGAGTGATTGCCCATTGGAATGGGCTGCCCAAGGAGGTGGTGGAGTCACTGTCATTGGAGGTTTTCAGGAGGAGACTTGATGGGATGCTTGGTGCCGTGGGTTAGTTGTTTAGGTGGGTTGGATTGGTTGATGGGTTGGACGCGATGATCTTTAAGGTCTCTTCCAACCTGGTTTATTCTATGTTATTATTAAGATTCTATGTTATTCTATGTTATTAAGAGGACACAGTCTCAAGCTATGCCAGGGGAAGTTTAGGCTTCAGGTGAGGAGAAAGTTCTTCACTGAGGGAGTCATTCATCATTGGAATGGGCTGCCCAGGGAGGCGGTGGAGTCACCATCCCTGGAGGTGTTCAAGAGGGGACTGGACGTGGCACTTGGTGCCATGGTCTGGTCATGAGGTCTGTGGTGACAGGTTGGACTCGATGATCTTTGAGGTCTTTTCCAACCTTAGCAATACTGTAATACTGTGTTTCTCTGAACATTGCTCAGTATGGGGCTGAACTGGAAACATTTTGTTCTGTATGATTTGGTTGAGATGACCTGCCTTTGGGATGCTCTCTTAGAACGTCACCAATGCTGTTTGCTTATCCACAGTTCGCTTACCTTTTCAGTTTTGACTGAGAAAAAGGAACACTATTTGAGTTTGCTGTAGCAAGGTCACTTCTAAACAAAACTGTAATGAGAATAAAGAAGAAAAGGCTGGGGGCATTACTTGGAGGGGAAAAAAAACAACCAACAAAAAACCTTTGGGCAACTGGTGCAGTATTAGTTAATTTGGACTTTGTTGAGAGAAAGTGACTGCAGCTGGAAAATGGAGAGAGGCTTTTTTGTTGCTTCTCTTTTCTTTTGTTGTTGTTTAGTTTGTTAGTTGGTTTAAGATTACCAAATCTAAACTTCAGCTTGGACAACCAAAAGATTTTTTCTTATTTTTTTTTTCTCTGAGTATTTTCATACTTCCAGAAAGTGTAGAATTTTGTGGCCAGACTTCTTCTGTAGTTCTACAAAGATGCTCAAACTGAGCAGAATAGTAACCTGGATTCTTAGCTGCAACATTTTTAATGATTGAATCCCAGAGCAGCAATTCTGCCTTTGTATTTCATTCCACAAGTTTCCTGCCTGAAATTTCTCCAGCCTGATGCTTGATACTTCACAAACAGAGTGAACTTCTTGTGTAGTGTCACCATATGACTAAGAAAATGTCATACTAAACATCTGGTCTAATTCTCTAACTTACAGAGCAGTCCTTCCATCTGTTTCTTCCTTCTCAGTCTTGTGCAGATGCCTTACACAGTAGTAGTATCTACCAAATTTGGCCTGGTGATGTACTGCTGCTTTCAAAATCCTCACTGCAATTCAATGTTCATTATGACAGAAGACAGTGAAAGAGATTTAGTCCAGGTATGGATGATAAATGTAACTTGCACAGTTAAGCATCTGTTTTCAGTGTGGGGACACTGGTGGCTGCACCCCATACCACTTCAGATCCATTAAAATGTGCTAAAAGGGTATCACTGAGTGTTCTCTGCTGAAGTGCCAGTGAGTTTGCAAAGGCTTTATTAAAACTCTCATAAGATGCTTTGCATTAAAAACAAACAAACCAACCCACCATCACCACCAAAGAAACCAACCCCAAAGCATTTCTTCTTCTTCCTGGCCCTACAGATTGACCAGCTCATTCCTGTTTCTGCTCCCTGCCCAGGCTCAGTTTCTCTTGAGTTATGTGGCAGGTTTTTGAAACCAATAAGGATGTTCTCTCCAGATAACAGCAACTCAGACATCTTTGTTCACACTAATTTCTTTCTTAGAAGGCCTTATGTAGTAAATCCTCTTGTTCTGCTTGTTTCTCCAGTGTCTCAGAAGTGGCAGGTTTCAGAAATGGATGGTATGGAGCAAAACACCCAAACCTGGTATTTACAGGCAGCTGGTGCAGAAATGTAGTTTGCTGCTGTGACGGGGCCTGCTGACTCTGCTGCTCTCTGGCTTCTCTGTGCAAAAAGTCCCTTCCTGACTTTCTTATAGGTCTCCTTCAGGTACTATAAGGTCTCCCTGGACCCTTCTCCTCTCCAGACTGAACAGCCCCAACTCTCTCAGCCTGTCCCCATAGGGGAGGTGCTCCAGCCCCCTGATCATCTTTGTGGCTAAGCCTGTGTCCTGAAGTTGTAATCCATCTTTTACAAAGGAGATGAAGTCAGAAAGAATCTTGTCTTAGATGATGAAGTGCTTGCAATCAGATAACAAAAAGGTTTGGGTTTAATTGGTTCTATATGGGAAGGGGGTGGGGAAGGGGAGAAGGAGTCTTCAAGCAGGCTTTTTGTCTAGGCCAAATTGATTCTCCTTAAAGATATAAGATTTCTTAATTTACAGCCAGTTTTGCAATCCTCATATGTTTTGCCTGTCATTGATGCTTCACAGCAGCCCAGACTATGCAGTCATAATCTTCCTGTCTGGAAATAAAAATGTGTGCCTTTTGGTATATGTTACCATTGCTTCTAGAGCAGCATCTTTGTATTACCACCCTCCAAAATAAATCTTGCTACCTTTATTAGCCCAATGTTTCTTTATGGCCGTTGCTGAGAGAAAGGAAGAAGATTTTTATGGAGCTAAGATTAAATTTATGCTGTTCATTATTGGCAACAGACGTAGAACTGAATCCTTAGAGGAGATTGTGCTCTGCTTGCAATTAGGTGAATGTTAAATCTGGAGTTTATAAATGGCAAAAAGGGGGAAAATAAAAAGGCCATTATTTACCTTCCAGTACTCTGGATGTATCTTCTTTTGCTAGTCTTAGCATTGTTAAACAGTGACTTGCAGAGATACTTATTTCTCCTAAGGCATGAAAAATCTCTTTCAGTTGTCCAAACTTTTGTCCCACAAATGACACTAATAGTCTTGTCTCTTTGTCTCTTTCCTCGTAGTTTATCACTGCAGAATGTCAAAGGAAGTGAGTTGTTAAACTCTCAGGTACTACATAATTCATATTCTCCTGTATTGCTGTGCCTTGTTTAAAAGTATTCCATTTTTCATTCTGGGCTTTTCTAACTTGTGTGCCCCAACCTGCAGTCATATCCCAGAGAACTGCAGAGAGATTTAGGCACCTAGTTTTGCTAAATCTTAGATGACTAAGTCCTAAAAGGCATTTTTTAGATGTTTCCAAACCTCCTTTGGGACCTAAATGACAAGTGTGCCTGTGGGCTGTAGAATTCCACTCTGTCAATCCCTGTATCTACAGGACAGCAGCTGGTACCTAAAAGGTCTGCTAATAGTGGATATAGACACTTTAGCTCAAAAAAACATGGATAATGGAGGGGTAGTAGTATCCCAAGTATGTGGAGTTGATTGGTTGTTACTGCATTCATCTAGGACAAATGAGAGAACTGGCATGAGCCAGCCATCCTTGGATGTTAGGAACAAGCTCTTTGTCATGAGGGTAGGGGAACACTGGAACAGGTTATCCAGGGAGGTGGTTGGGGCCCCATCCCTGGAGATATTCAAGGTAAGGTTCAACAGGGCTCTGGGCAACCTGATCTAGTTGAAGATGCCCCTTCTGGACTGCAGAGGGGGTTGGATTAGATGACCTTTGGAGGTCTCTTCTGACCCAGGCCATTCTATGATTCTCAGGACCTTGCTCTAATGATGCTGAAGCGGAAATGCATCTTCCCACCTCTGTTGTCATATAGTTGATCTATTTGCCTCGAGCACAGCTTCCAGGACAAGATGTAAGCAGGCAAAGGCGTTTATTCCGTTATACAGCAAAGTTATACAGTCTTTTTGAAAGCATAGGTGTCACATCTCAATTGGCTATGTTCTACTGGCATGTGTGTAATTAAGGCATACAATAGGTTAAAATAACAAAACAATATTTTGACACATCCAACCAAATTCTGCCTAGTTTCTCTCTTTCAGTTACAAGGTGTTTACACTCTTGTCTGAGTTACAGACTAAACATAGCTTTCTCTAATTGCAACAAAGGCAAATCTTCCTCTACACACCTCTGCAAAAACACTGTTGATTCCTTTCACGCTTGAGAACAAGTACAACTCTAGTCCAACAATGTGGCTTCTGGCAGGCTAAAAATCTTCTTTCCCCTAAACATCTGCAAAACTCCAGCAGCTTTAGGGATAGAGATGTGTGGATTTGAATCCTCTCTGATGGCTGGGTGTGCAGAAGCCTAGTCTGCAGCACAGTTGGGATGCTTGGACAGTAATGATACTGTACAAGGGTGTGCAGAAGCCTAGTCTGCAGCACAGTTGGGATGCTTGGACAGTGATGATACTGTACAAGGATTGGGAGCTGTTTCTGCTAGCAGCCAAGCTCTGAAATAGCTCCTGCTTGTGAAACCCAAACTAATACAGGTATTTAAGCCCAGGGCAAGACTGGGGCTGAAGACAGAATGCCCTTGCTGCATACCTTAGGTGAGGTCTCAAATATTCTGACTGTTGTTCTGAAATCAGTTCTATGCTGGGAACCTTTCTTTGTAATTCAGAACTATAGATCCCTCTCCAGGTGCCTGGGATGGGATTGCACATCACAGAATCACAAAGTGGTTGAGGTTGCAAGGGTCACTTGCACTTTCTGGTCTGGTCACTTTCAGGGAGGGCCACCTGCAGCCAGTTACCTAGGACCATGGCCAAATGGCTTTTAAATAGCTTCAAGGAGGGAGACTCTCCAAACCTCCCTCACTTTCTAAACAGAGCCCTTTCTTTCTATGAACAGTGTTAGAATGGACTAATTGAAAAATGAAAAGAGCTGATCATCTGTGAGAAGGAATGTTTCCTGCCAAGGCTGAATTCTGACAAAGCACCTACAGAGTAAACTGGATGTAAGAAGAAATGGGAGAGACAGAGGTGCTTCTTGTGTGACTATAGCTGTGCTTCCAATCCTGAAAGGTGCTGAACACACCTGGTTCCCATTGACATGCAGTGTGCACGCACATGAAGGTTCAGCTTCACCTTTGACAACTGGGGCCCAGGTTAATTGCATACTTCTCATGTCACATTGTGCATTCTGGAAAATCTGATACAAATGGCCTCAGGGCAGTCACTGTATCAGGATCAAAAGGGCTGTTTTTCCACTTACCCTGCTCAAGTGCAGTAGAGATTAACATCATGTTAGCTACGGGCTGCTTTATTTCTTTGTTGGGATGTTTCTGCTCTCCTTGCAGAAGGAGATGTTTCTGCTCTCCTTCTGCTCTCCTTCACTCTGAAGGACCCACTTTCATTTTAAACTGTGAAAGGCCACAAAGCAGAGGCTGTCAGTTGTGAAGGCTGTTGGTTATTGTGTATGAATGTACTTGGAAAAGCTGTGGTCACTGTTAGCCTTGAGACATTGTTTTGTTTGATTTGGTTTGGTGTGGGTTTTTTCTTTCTTTTTTTTTTTTCCCCCTTACTGACATTTTCTATAAACCTACCTTATTTCCCCCCCCCCCTTTTTTTTTCTTTCTCAATTTTAGGTTTGTGTGGCAGCTGGTTTGATTATGTTTAATAACTTCTGTCTCTCCCAGCAATGGCCAGTGATAGCTTCTAAGATTTAGCTGTTTGGAAATACTATTGCCATACATAGGATATTGGCAACTATGAAGAATCCCCTCTGGAGCTCAATCTGCATAGGTTCTGTTGGTCTACTCTTCAGTGCTATGGGTGGCACAGACAAAGAGGCATAGATTCTGAGCTGTGGTAATAAAGGCAGTAAATCACACTGGCAAGGAAATGGAACCAGTCAGACTCAAAATCTGATATTCAGATGTGTTGATCACTTGCTACTTTCCTGAAAGGTGTGAGAAGGAGGTACTCAAAAAGGACCTTGGTTTATTGATTTAGGAGAGCTCTGCAGAGAGAACTCGACAGGCTGGACAGATGGGCAGGGTCCAATGGCATGAGATTTAATACATCCAAGTGCTGGGTTCTACACTTTGGCCACAACAACCCCATGCAGTGCTACAGGCTGGGGTCAGAGTGGCTGGAGAGCAGCCAGGCAGAAAAGGACCTGGGAGTACTGGTTGATAGTAGGCTGAACATGAGCCAGCAGTGTGCCCAGGCAGCCAAGAAGGCCAATGGCATCCTGGCCTGTATCAGGAACAGTGTGGCCAGCAGGAACAGGGAGGTCATTCTGCCCCTGTACCCAGCGCTGGTTAGGCCACACACCTTGAGTCCTGTGTCCAGTTCTGGGCCCCTCAGTTTAGGAAAGATGTTGAGTTGTTGGAATGTGTCCAGAGAAGGGCAACAAAGCTGGGGAGGGGCTTGGAGCACAGCCCTGTGAGGAGACGCTGAGGGAGCTGGGGTTGCTTAGCCTGGAGAAGAGGAGGCTCAGGGGAGACCTTATTGCTCTCTACAACTACCTGAAGAGAGGTTGTAGCCAGGAAGGGGTTGGTCTCTTCTCCTAGGCAACCAGCACCAGAACAAGAGGACACAGTCTCAAGCTGCACCAGGGGAGGTTTAGGCTGGATGTTAGAAAGAAGTTCTTCACAGAAAGAGTGATTGCCCATTGGAATGGGCTGCCCAGGGAGGTGGTGGAGTCACCATCACTGGAGGTGTTTAAAAAGAGACTTGATAGGGTGCTTGGTGCCATGGTTTAGTTGACTAGATGGTGTTGGACAATAGGTTGGCCTCGATGATCTCAAAGGTCTCTTCCAACCTGGTTAATTCTATTCTATTCTACTCTATTCTATTTTATTCTGCTCTATCTATTTAGTTTTCAAATCACAAGCAGCTATATTGTAGGATGGCTTTAAAATGTTTCCCTTTTCCATTGCTAGAACAAGCTGGATTTCTTGTCTGCTTCAGCAATGATGAGCTAAGTAATTTGGCTTAAGTGGCTTTTCCTTAACACTTTTCAGCAAATAAGATTAAACCTAATGCTGATAGCTGACTCCTTGATGACTCAAGAAAAATTCAGTGTTTTGGGCCACAGCACACAACTCTGAAGAAACAAAACATGTAGAGTGGTGGCTTGTGCGAACCCACTCTCCATGATTCATCAGGAGGGTTGGGATTTAGTGACTTTCATGCTAGTAATCAAATAAAAGGTAAAGCCTTCTTTATTGGTTGGCTGGCAGCTTCGTGTTGTTGGTTTTTTGTTGCTGTTGAAGATGGTTTTATTTCTCTTTCTCTTTTTCCCCCCCCTGCAACGTTGTTTCAGGTTCAGGTTTACCCCCTCTGAGGCGCGGTATAGCCTGAATCATTTGTTTTTACAACTAACTCATCAACTGCTGCTTTGTTCTAGTCTCAAAGGTAAAAAAATAGCTCAAACTTTGATAATTGCCCTCTGATTATTTTCAGAAGCTGGAAAGTATACTGTTTCTCTGGCTTTGTGTTCAAGCTGTCTGTGATGCATATCCTGTAGACCTCATTATGTGGAGGTCCTACAGCCCTGAAGTGTGATAAACATGTAATACTGAGCTTTGTTTGCATTTTCTCTGTCTGTTGCGTTCACATAAGGACCAACACAATGCTTACTCTCATCAGGCTTGCAAAAGGATGCTTACATGGAACTTAAGTGGCTATATTCCTATAGTGTCTTCTTGGACCTTTTCTTCCTTGGCATAGCTTTCATCCCATGTAGAATCATAGAACTGTCAGGGTTGGAAGGGACCTCAAGGAGCATCTAGTTCCCACCCCCTGCCATGGGCAGTGACCCCTTATACTAGATCAGCTTGCTCAGAGCCACATCCAGCCTGGCCTTAAAAACCTCCAGGGATGGGGCTTCTACCACCTCCCTGGGCAACCTGTTCCAGTGTCTCACCTCCCTCATGGGGAAGAATCTCTTCCTAACATCCGATCTGAATCTACTCATTTCTAGTTTTGCTCCATGTAACTCACTTCTTCCCTGAGTACTGAGAAAGACCTTTGAAGGAAATAGTTTAGTAGATAGTCTGTGGTTTAGATGCCCCAAAGTGCCTGTCCCTCATTTTGCATATGTTGCAATTGCATCTCTGGTGTGAGCTTCTGTAGGAGTTTGCTGTGATCAACCTGTTCCATACTGTGGTGAAGCCAGTAACCATTAGCTAATGAGCTGATGATGAATCAATAGTCTTTTGATAATAAATGCCATTCAGATGATTTTTCACACTTCATTTATCATCTCTTGTTACCAGTCTTGCACAGCTGTATTTGTGCAACTTGTACTGGATGTCCCAGTTACATTAAACCAGAGAAGGTAGACTGTGAAAGAGCAAGAGAAACCTTTGATTCATTCCACTGAATGTGGTCATAAGAGAAACCTCCTCCAGAGAAACTACACCAAAAGAAAAGGATTATTTGTGCTTTTTGCAGTCTGAGAAGTTTTACAGCAGGGATTTATTTCAGGTGCTAATCCTTAGGGATTCAGGTAATTTTATGTACCATTGGAATGCATGGATGGGCCACAGAGCAGAGGAGATTGAATAGGACTTCTTGAGGGGAGAGGCAGGTGGAAGATGGAGTTTTGTCCCCCACTTCCCTGGCTAGGTGTCCCTGGTTGTTCCTAAACCACGATTTGATGCAAATGACATCACAAACAAACAGCATGCCTGAGAGAACAGGGCCTCACAGGCAATGCAGGGGTGGATTTCAGGGTGTAGTTCAGTGACAGATTAAATTAATGCAAGTCTGTGGCACCTCTGGAAATGGTCACTGCTGCCCTCTGCCTGCCTACCTATTTCTGCTCCTTTCCCTGTGCCAGCATTGACTTATGGGCATCTGTTGAGTGAGCCAAATCTGTTTTCAGTTAGCTGTTTTCTGCCAGCGTTAAGGTGTCAGCAATCTTAGTTTTCAGGGTTAATTTCCAACTGCATGCCAGCTCATGGGTCTGGCTGGCCAGATGATTGTGTGAGCACTGCCGCTGGCACAGGACAGGAGCATGTAGCTGGGGGCTGCTCTATCCCTTCTGGTGACAACGTGTCTTCAGATCATCTTCATCCAACTGTGGAAGTGCATCAGGAGGGGATATACCAACATGCTGGTGCAAGGGGCTTGTCAGATAATGAACATGTTTGGATCTACCTTGTTAGCTTCAGCAGCACCACTCTCAGTGGGAGCAATTGCTTTGTGTGGGAGAGAGAGGGAACAGATAGTGCCACTCAAAATAGCCCCTTACATATTAAGACTAAGCAGTAATTCCCCCCCCTGAACACCCTTCCTGTCCACGGCAAAGCCTTTTTTCTTTCAATCAGTTCTGCTGTGGAGCGCTCTTTAACCATTTCTGCTGGTACTGCCATCAGGGGGGAAACCCCAGACCTGAGACACTCTAGCTGATTGAGTTTTCATCAAATTGATAAGCCAGAAATATGATAAAATATGAATATGATTTATTCAATAGCAAAAATCACTTTTCTGAGCCAGTTTGCTGCCCATTTCTCTGTGTGTGCTTGTGTGATCAAATACGGTCATTTGCACGGCTCTGCTTGCTTCACTGAAAAGTGAGCAAGTGATGCATTTTGCAGGGTGCATACTCACAAATGGGTTACATGCATTATTAGCCTTGCTTTAGTGACAGCTGCTTGGAGCTGGAAGCAACTATACAGGCAAGTCTACTAGGGATTAGGATATTCGGTGTACTGAGATGTGTGCGCTGAGTAACCTGGGAAGTAGAATGAGGGAAGTGATACTGGCTCTGCTGAGACTTTTCCCTAAGGCAAAGACCAAACCCCATGTGCAGATGAACAAATCTGCATGGAAAGCTTGCTCTGTGTCTTGCATTTGTGTCATTGTGACATATTTGGGCACCTCACTACTAGAAGGACATTGAGTTGCTAGAGCATGTCCAGAGAAGAGCAATGAAGCTGGTGAAGGGCCTGGAGAATAAATCTTAGGAAGAGTGGCTGAGAGGACTGGGATTATTTAGTCTTGAGAAGGGGAGGCTGACAGGAGACCTCATTGCTCTCCACAGCTATCTAAAAGGAGGCTGTAGAGAGGTGGGGGTCATCTCATCTCCCTAGTATCAAGTGGTAGAATGAGAGGGAATGGTCTCAAATTGCACCAGGGAAGGTTTTGGATATTAGGAAAAATTTCTTTCCTTAAAGGGTGGTCAGGCTCAGGGAGGTGGTGAAGTCACCATCCTGGAGTTGTTAAAAAATCATGCAGTCATTCATAGATTCATAGAATACCAGGTTGGAAGGGACCTCAAGTATCCAACCTCTTTAGGGTAAGAATATAGTTTAAATGAGCTGGCCTAGCACCCTGTCAAGCTGGGCCTTGAAACTGATGTAGGGGAATCCACTACCTTCCTTGGGAGTTTATTCCAATGTTTAACAGTAGAAATAGTGGGTTTTTTTGCTGTTGTTGTTGGATTTTGTTTTGTTTTGTTTTGTTTCCTTAGCATCCAGTCTGAATCTCCCCAGTAGCAACTTGTGCTCATCTTCCCTTGTCTTTACCATGTGGCTCTTTGTAAAGGTGGCACTTCAGGACGTGGTTCAATGGCCATGGTGGTCATTGTTAGGCCATGGTCAGGTCAACTGTTGGACTTGATCTTAGAGGTCTTTTCCAAGTGAAGCAATTCTATGATTCTGTGATTTCCTCTGCGCTTGGGATTTGCTGTAGTTTTGGTTTCACCTCATGTTTCCTCACTGGAAGTGTTTGGAGCAGCCAGAATGTATGACTGTACTTTGGCAGATGGCTTGGGGTTTTTTTATATAATTAACTGGAATCTCCAGGGTTTGCACAAGGACAGTGATAGCAGAGGCAGACTGCTGGAGTATTTAGTGTTGAGTGAAAAAGACTGAGGTGCCAGGCAAAGAATACTCAGGTGATTTTCACTTAATTGAGTCAACCCAACCCGTCCCTGCTTTTGCTTCAGGGAAAGAGTGACAGATGATAAAGAGAAATCCTTACCCTATAGCCTTTCAGGGATTTAAGGCTGTTGGCTTGATCTGTTTGCTGCTCCTTAGTTGAGCCTACATCTCTGGATAGACTGGAGCCTCCTGAGTGCAATGTGTTCTGTGTTTTATCTAGTATGTTATCACCCTAAACAAATTTATTGGATTTCTTAAATATCTAAAATGCATCCTTGATAACTTTGCCAAGTTTCCATGTGATATTCCCATCTGTTCTTATGTTCCTTTCATTTCAATAGACGTGATGGTGTCTAAAGCAGGCCAAATACTGCAGGTCAAGGTTCTGCAGAAGAGGTGATATGTGAAAGAGTTGAGAAGCCACATCAGCATCTACCTTCTGTTATGTGGAGGGGCCAGAAAGCTTTTTCATGGTGGTCTTTGCACCCAAGCAGATCTACAAGAAACTAGTTGGCATGTCCCCAGTGCTAGATCCCTCTTTAATGCCTGACCTCTAGGCATGAATCCAGAAGTTTCTTTTGGTAAAAATATTTTTAAAGAAGAGATGATTTTTGTTTGTTAGTTTTGTTTTCCAGTGTTATAAATATCTTAACCTCTTTCTACCTATGGAGAAAAAAAAAAGAGAGAAAGGGAAGGAGGAGGAAAAGGGAAGGAGAGAGAAAGGGAAGGAGGGGGAAAAGGGAAGGAGAGAGAAAGGGAAGGAGGGGGAAAAGGGAAGGAGAGAGAAAGGGAAGGAGGGGGAAAAGGGAAGGAGAGAGAAAGGGAAGGAGGGGGAAAAGGGAAGGAGAGAGAAAGGGAAGGAGGGGGAAAAGGGAAGGAGAGAGAAAGGGAAGGAGGGGGAAAAGGGAAGGAGAGAGAAAGGGAAGGAGGGGGAAAAGGGAAGGAGAGAGAAAGGGAAGGAGGGGGAAAAGGGAAGGAGAGAGAAAGGGAAGGAGGGGGAAAAGGGAAGGAGAGAGAAAGGGAAGGAGGGGGAAAAGGGAAGGAGAGAGAAAGGGAAGGAGGGGGAAAAGGGAAGGAGAGAGAAAGGGAAGGAGGGGGAAAGGAAAGCTTTGATTAAAATGGAACTATCTGAGTTTCATAGATCTGGAAACTGACAGCATGTCTTGTTTTGCCAGTTTAATGAAAAACGAGCTCAACAGTATGAATTTGAAAATAAACTGAAACTGAGAAGTAAAAGAAAAAATAAGTTTGATCTCTGCAATGATGCATTGCCTGTGATTTAAGCAACGTAGCAGGATGGTGAAAAGGGAATGTTTGACATTAAAACTTTTTATACTACAAGAAGGAGCAGTTCTGAACTGGCCTGTGAAGGCTGCAAACAAGCCAAAAGAGGTCCTCCCTCACACAGCATCTAGCTGACAGTGAAAATCACTGTTACAGAAGGCTTTATTCCCAATGTTTTTTTCTGTGCTCAAAAACATAGAAAAGGAAGAAAAACCCTCTGCCTGTAAAGCAGTAGATCATATTTTTGTTTGAGCATATGCCCAAACTTCAGTCTGCTTGAAGCAGGGAAGTTGCTCTGGAGGAGGTATCATGGCATACTTGCCCAGTTCTTGTTCTGTATTGGAGGCATCTGCTACTCATTGCTGTGGGAGCCTGGATGTGGGGTAGACAGCTCCTCTGTCAGATCCAGAGCAGCTGTTCTTATTAAATATAGCTGTTCCAACAAGATATTACAAACCTAGCTAACATTGCTCATATGCTGCAAACTTCAGGAAGTGACAACTCCCCAAATGTGCTTTCTCCCAGATGCTGGTTAATAGAAGAAGCAAGCAATTTTGTTCTGTGGGTGTTTGTCAGGCTGCTGTGACTGGGAGGATTTTTTTACTGGCTGTTCTTGTCCTGCAACATTTTTTACAGTTGAAGTTTCATCAGAAATAAATCTGATCAGCTGTAGACCAGACAGTTTATAGGATGCAGTGTTGCTGTCCTGCAGTCTCCCTAGGTTTGGTTTCTCTTATTAAGGTTAAAATGTGGCTTGGTTTAGCAGAGGTTCTCTGGTTTGTGGTGTGGGAGATAAATCATTGCAAAAAACAAATTGAAGACAATCTTTGCACTGGAGGGACAAGGCCATAGTCAGGATAGGATGGGACTGATAGCTGCTGGCTTTTTGGTTTGTCAGGAGAGATGGTTTCAGAGCAAGGTCTGCCAAAAAAACTTCAGTTTTGACAGTTTTCTATGTTTGCTTTATGAAGTGGCAGAAAACACCTGAGAGGCAAGAGAACTGTATTCATAGAGGCAAGCTCATTATGGAAAGGAAATAAAAGATTAAGCAAGCCACTGCTGATTCTCATTGCTTTGGGTGAGTCAAAATCCAAGAGCTCTGCTGCTTGTATACCTAATGTTGCCCTCTCCTTCCCCTCTTGTCTGTTGAGACCATTACTGACCATGCTTGGCAAAGACTTTATTTAGGCTCCTCTGGAGACTGAGATGTATTGACAAGGTGAATGTGTCAAAGATGCTCACATATGCTGTTGCCTAATAATAACAACAACTCAGAACCATTGCAAGGCTTTTTTTGGTCAGGCTTGAAGCTCACACGGAAGACTCAATAGGATTGCTTGCTACAAAATCATTGGCATCTCTCCTCTTATTTATTCTTGTATTTAAAAGGTTGAATATTTTTTCTTTGGCATGTTTGCTTTTCTTTCCTTTCTTTCCTTTCTTTCCTTTCTTTCCTTTCTTTCCTTTCTTTCCTTTCTTTCCTTTCTTTCCTTTCTTTCCTTTCTTTCCTTTCTTTCCTTTCTTTCCTTTCTTTCCTTTCTTTCCTTTCCTTCCTTTCTTTCCTTTCCTTCCTTTCTTTTTTCTTTTCTTTTCTTTTCTTTTTCTTTCTTTTCTTTCTTTTCCTTTTTCTTTCTTTTCTTTCTTTTCTTTCTCTTTTCTTTCTCTTTTCTTTCTCTTTTCTTTCTCTTTTATTTCTCTTTTATTTCTCTTTTATTTCTCTTTTCTTTCTCTTTTCTTTCTCTTTTATTTCTTCCTCCCTTCCTCCCTTCCTCCCTTCCTCCCTTCCTCCCTTCCTCCCTTCCTCCCTTCCTCCCTTCCTCCCTTCCTCCCTTCCTCCCTTCCTCCCTTCCTCCCTTCTCCTTCCTTCCTCCCTTCTCCTTCCTTCCTTCCTTTTCCTTCCTTTCCTGGATATTATCTTCATAAAAGAAAAGCTTGCTTCCCAAAGTTTGCTCTGTGATTATGATGGTTTTCCTTTTCTCTAGTATAGAACTACTGTGCAGCAAGAGAACAGAAATCCTGCCAGAATTGCTGTCACCAAAGCAGCCTGGAACTGAAGGAGGTTATAGGCTCCAAGAGATGAACCCACTGCTTCTACTATTTCAGTCTGTACACTGCCTTGTGCACACCAAATGTGTGAGGGGAATTCAGGGAAAGTAACTTTCCCTTGGCTCTTTGGAAGTGAAGACTGATTGATTAGTGCAATTAACAATTAAAGGCATTATCCCTTAATTGAAAACAGCACCAAAAAAGCTTGAATTAATGGGGAAAGGGATTCTTTAAATGTTTTTTTTTTTTTTTAACCTCAGTCCTTTAAGTTGTGCTTGCAGGCACAGAGAATGTCCACCATGTGAAGCTGTGTGGGGCTGGAGCCTTCCTTTGCATGCCCTGTCACATTTTTTCTCTAGTTCAGTGAGTTCTCTAGTTCAGAGTCTTCCCCCATGGTCAAGCAGAACCAGCAGTTTTGTTGTTTCCTTCTGCTCATAAGGGTTCTTTAGGGGCAGTGATAGACCATCCCTGCTTCAGAACTCTTGGGATATGGGTGGTGCTGGCAGCCCAGCAACCTCACAGCCTTTCCAGGCTGTGGGGTGTTGCCAAGAACCATTGGTGAAGTGGTTGTGAAGTGACTGCCTCTTTCTGTGTGGAACCAGCAGCAGTTAGCAGGGCTGTCTGGGGAACCATATGAGAAGGCTGTAGGCAGGACAGGTAGCACAGAGGTCTGCCTTTGACTTTCCAGCCCTTCAGCAGCCCAGAGTTTGCAGCAACCAAGTCTCTAAGGCACCAGCCACAGATGGGGCTGGAGCTGGTGAAGATCTCCCGTGGGCTGCCAGGATACCAGCAGGACCCTTGGGGCACCACTGACTGGGAAATGTCACATGGATGGGTAAACTGGTTGTGTGTACTGTGTGTGTTGTATTTGAAAACAGAAAAAGGGCAGTTGCAACCTTTCTTTATTATGTTAGTTTTCTCCAGGGGAAAATACAGGCCAGTAAAAATTTTCACACCTACTTCAGGAACTGAGTCCTGTATTTCCTCTGGACAATTTTAAGTGACAGATTTGAGATGCGTCAATAAAACCTTGTGGATAACTTTCATTGTGATAAATCAAAGGGGATGAAGTGCTTCAGATGACCCCAGTATCACAGGATGTTAGGGGTTGGAAGGGAACTTCAAAAATCAAGTCCAACCCCCTGCCAGAGCAGGACCATATAGAATCTAGCACAGGTCACACAGGAATGCATCCAGATGGGTCCTGAAACTCTCCATAGAAGGAGACTCCACAATCTTTCTGGGGAGCCTGTTCCAGTGCTCTGGGACCCTTACAGTAAAGAAGTTCCTCCTCATGTTGAGGTGGAACCTCCTGTGCTCCATTGTCCCTTGTCCTGTCACAGGGTGTAACTGAGCAGAGCCTGTCCCCTCCCTCTTGACACCCAGCCCTCAGATATTTATAAACATTTATTAAATCCCCACCCAGTCTTCTTATCTCCAGACTAAAAAGCCCCAGGGCTCTCAGCCTCTCCTCACAGGGCTGTGGAGGAGTAATCTTGTTTTTGTGATTATTATTATTTTGTGGTTTTGTTGTGTTATTCTTAGCCTCAGTAAAGAAAGCTGAAAGGCTGATGTTTTGGGTGAGGCTACTCTGAGATACCCTGTCACCTGTGTGTTGGGTCCTTGACTCCATATGCTCTGGCTTAGAAGATTTCTAGGAAAAAAAAAACCTTCTCTGGCTAGAAAATTTCTTGTGCATGCCCATTACATGAGTGAAGTTCAGGGAAAGTAACTTTCCCTTGACTTTTTGGAAGTCAAGACTGATTGGTGAAGTCAAGACTGATTGGTGAAGTCAAGACTGATTGGTGAAGTCAAGACTGATTGGCGAATTAGCAATTCAATGCAATATCCCTTAAATAATTGCTAATATGACTGTGGCTAGAGATCAAGAAGAACCTGCTGCACATGTCTCATGACTAAAATGGAATGAAAACAGGGAGAACTAATCTTTCAATGAGTCACTAATTGTGTATGTAGCAGCATTATGTAGTACCAAGCTATATATTTGTCCTTAAGGAAAACAAGAATTAAATGATGGCTGGCAGCAGCAGTGTCTGGGCCTCCCTTTTTCACTTACTCCACAAAACCAAAGTGACTTTATCTGAATAAATGCACTTAGTGTGGGACATCTGCCCTCTTTTCTCTTCATGGTTCTTGGCATCACTGCCAAATTAAGCTTTACAGTGTATGGCAGTAGAAGGATATTGGAGTAGAGAGGAGACAAGGACGGAGGGGCTCAGCCTGAACTGCCTGTTTCACCTGATCTCCAGGGGAACCTTGTCCTCCTCACGTGCTACCAAGTTTGAGTTTGTCTTTTTAACATCATCAGTAAGAATGTGGTTATGAAAATTTTGGGCAAGATTAAAATTCTGGTGTGGGTGAGCTAGGGAGAAAACACCATGAAAAAAAGAAATCTTTTCCAGATGCCTGTTTTGGCATCAGGATCCTGTCTTTATCTGTCAGATATTAACCACTCTTATTCCACAATAGCTTTTGTAAGAGTTGTTTTTCCACAGAGGAACCAACTAGTGCTAGCTTGTGCCAAGAGGATGTTTCTGGAGGTAAATCTTAACTGTCCTACCACTGATTATGTACCTGGTGGATTTTACATTTTTTATGCAACAGTCTTCATCAGGATTAAATCTTTTAAAGTCTATTTGGTACCGAGTTGCCTAGCTGAATGATGCTAAATTTCATCTTCTTGGCATCTCATTATCAGAGGAAGGAACTGGCATATCAGCTGTGCTGTGTAATTTCTTTAACTTTTTGGACTTGAAAAAGAAATAATCAGTTAAATTACTTCCCTAGAAATAGTAAATACATAAGTCTGCAGATTGCATCCCTTGTATCTTACGTTGTGTTCAAAGCCTGGCATGACAAAACAAGGGGGAGGGAAGGGATATTTCATGAATGTAGCCCTAACAGAGAAAAGATGGGAAGCATGTTGAGCAGATGCCAAGAGTAACAGTCAGGTGGATTGGTGCAGTGAAGATTAGCTATCATACTTCCTTTCCTTTATAGGCATGGAAGCTGTTTCTCTCCACTTCTTTCACCACAGTAATCAGCTTTTATGCTTGTTAGTGAACTGTAAAGAGTTGGAGACGTCAGTAGGAGTTTGTTACATTTATAGCAGTCGATGCCTTTTTCCCCCCGTTTGCTGCCTTGAAAATGGAGTCTTTGCAGAACACCTCACCTGCCTCAATGTCTTTAAATAAATGCAACATAGGCAGTTGAAGGCATCACTGATAATGGATGTTAGATAATATCTTGGGTACTGCAGCAGGAGTTGTAAGGTGACTGTGTTCTGTCGTGATGAATATTAGATAATGATACCTTGTCCCTGTGAGAATAACTTATCCTACCATTCAAAATGATCTTATGAGCTTCTCAGATTCATGGGAAATAACTTAGTAGAAACCATAAACTATGCAGATTTTGCTGAATATTCTAATTACACTTGCACCATTCCTAATTATGAATTTGAGGGGATGCCAAAAAAGAGACTGAGGCAGCATATAACAGCTTTACCTTAACTCTGTGCTACTGGAGGGCTAGCACTGGGAGTGCCTTTGTGGTGTAAGTTGTCTTGGATGTTTTCTGTTCCCAACATTTGCCTTGGCACAGCTTTTCCAGATACCCCATATCAGGTACTGCCTAGCTGCAGGCTCTGCATTTATCACTCTGGAAGGTTTTTTTTCTCATGTATTTGCTGCTCAGGGTGAGTCCAAGAAATTGCTTGCCTCAGCAAGGCACAGGGCTCATATCTTCCCATAGGACAGGTTAAAAATGCTCTGTCAAAACTATCATTGGCTGAAGGCTGTGATATTTCCTATTAGTTACAGCACTCTGAGGTCTCTCGAGGTGCAAGTAGCCAACAGGAGCTATGTGACTCTCAGGAGAGGTTTGTTTGAGCATTAATTTGACCATGGTACACTGTAGGAGAACTGGGTACTCAAACTGAAGTGCTTGAGAACTACTTAGAGGAGCCCTTTAGATATGAGATGTTCTTACTCTTGACTGGAAGGCTAACATTTTTCACAGGAGAAAAGGAGGTGTTTAAAGATTACCCATTCTGACCCAGGTTACAGGGTGATTGCATAGATAAACTCCAACACTACTGACTGTTTTCACAAGGCTCTCTGAAGAAACATATTCCCTAAAGGTACTGTTTTTCTAAAGTGGAGTAATGTGCTATTTGGGGAGACAGTGAAGCACAAAAGAATTTCCACTGTGTTTTCTCCTTGATAGCTGGAAAGATCATCACAGGAGGTGACATACTGGGAAGGCCAAGTATGCAAAAAGAGAGAGCAATGCAGTCTTACAGATCCCAGATTTTCACAGCTTTGTATTTTATGGTGGGATATGCTCAGAGTCAATGTGATGTACGTTGATGAAGGGATGGAATTGTATTCTGGACAAAACCAAAAGACTCCCAGCAATGTTAATACAGGTTGCATGGTTGTGTTGTGAAATAGCCTAAGCCTTGAAAGAGCTATTTTTACTGCATCAGCCACAAAACAACCAGGAAGGCTCTAGTTGTTTTTGCAGCAAAGCACTGTAAGAGATTTTGTGAATAGTAAACAAATATATTATAAAAGACAGTAAGAGATGCAGAATGCTCTAGGATGTAGAGTGAATGCTGAAAGACATTTGTCTGAAGAAAGCTGGTTAGCTACAGGCATACATTTGCACAACTAACTCAATAGAAGCCATGAGCAATGGCCACAAATTCCACTCTGAATATACCTTTCCTGTGCTCATGGATATGAGGAGATACAGATCTATGTACACACCTCTATCCCAAAGGACTCCCACAGAGCTCCTTTTACTGTGGATGATAATAATTGCCAATAGCTCTCATCCTCTATGCTAAAATTTCAGGGATCCAGTCTTGGAAGTTCACATCAACTCGAGAAATTCTTCTTCTTAGAGTCCATATGGAGAGGAGAAACCTCTCTGAAATGTTTTGGAGACAGGGCTTAAACCTATTCCAACTATGCAGACCTCTCAGATTTTGCTCCAGAGGTAGATTTTGCTTAAGAGACTACCTGGTATGTGCTGTCTTAGATGATCTTGCTGGGTACATGTGGAATTTGGAATATACAATAATGTGTTCAACGCCAGATTTTTACAGCACAGGATTTTTTTAAAGGTAGGACAAGCACAATAAAATTTCACCTCCCAAGTAAAGCTCATGCTGATTCCATTTTGGCAGGCCAAGCAGCACTTTCTTGAGGTAAAATGTCAAACCCAGTGTTTTAAGCTTGGGCAAACAATTAAAGCACAAGTAACCATTACGGAGTACCAGGCTCACGGTGTAAGTTTCAACGAGCTCACAAACCCATGAAATTCCCCATATGGAGACAATTTTTTTTGGTGATAGCTCTAGGGGGAAATTTCTTGCTGCTTTCCTTAGCAGATTTTCAAATAAACATCAGTCCATGCAATTTTTGTGTGTGTGTGTGTGTGTGTGTGCTGAATAGATCAGGAAAAAAATAAACATCTCCATCAATGGAATTTTCTTAATTGGAGAAGGGGAAAGTGGAAAGAATCTTGGAGACATTCCCTTCCTGTTCAGATACTTTTGAGTTGCATTCCACAAGGCATTGTCAGAAAAACTGTGTAGCAAGAATGTATTTTTAAATACTGAAGGTTTTAGTACTTGCTACATAGTCATGTATATACAGCACTGTAGTTATGTAGTGATGGCTGTGTGCATGTGTGTATGTGCACATGGGCCCCTCAGTTTAGGAAGGAGGTTGACTTGCTGGAACGAGTCCAGAGAAGAGCAATGAAGTTGGTGAGGGGTTTGGAACACAAGCCCTATGAGGAGAGGCTGAGGGAGCTGGGGTTGCTTAGCCTGGAGAAGAGAAGGCTCAGGGGTGACCTTATTGCTGTTTACAACTACCTGAAGGGAGGTTGTAGACAGGCGGATGTTGGTCTCTTCTCCCAGGCAGCCGGTACCAGGACAAGAGGACACAGTCTCAGGCTGTGCCAGGGGAGGTTTAGGTTGGATGTTAGGAAGAAGTTCTATACAGAAAGAGTGATTGCCCATTGGAATGGGCTGCCTGGGGAGGTGGTAGAGTCACCATCATTGAAGGTGTTCAGGAGGGGACTTGATGGGGTGCTTGGTGCCATGGGTTAGTTGTTTAGGTGGTGTTGGATTGGTTGATGGGTTGGACGCGATGATCTTGAAGGTCTCTTCCAACCTGGTCTATTCTATTCTATTCTATTCTATTCTATTCTATTCTATTCTATTCTATGTGTCTGCGAGGCTGCACGTGTATCCCTGCTTTTGAAATGTCTGCTGTAAAGAAGCTGGACTTGTATTCCCAGAGCCTCTCTGTCAATATCCTAGATTAAACAGGGCAAGTACCTGGGGAATCTGTTGGGCAAGGTGAGACAGTATGAGATTGATGAAGGTCTGCTGAGCTCTAGAAAATGTTCACAGACTCACAGGATGTTAGGGGTTGGAAGGGACCTCCAGAGATCCTTGAGTCCAACCCCCTGCCAGAGCAGGACCATAGAATCTAGCACAGGTCACACAGGAATGCATCCAGATGGGTCCTGAAAGTCTCCAGAGAAGGAGGTTGTGGAGACAACCTCTCTGGGGAGCCTGCTCCAATGTTCTGTGACCCTTAGAGTAAAGAAGTTCCTCCTCACATTGAGGTGGAACCTTCTGTGTTGTATTTATATCCATTGTCCTTTGTCCTATCCCAGGGTGCAGCTGAGCAGAGCCTGTCCCCTCTCTCTTGGCACCCAGCCCTTGTATGTTTATAAACATTTATTAAATGCCCCCTTAGTCTTCTCTTCTCCATACTAAAAAGCCCCAGGGCCCTCAGCCTCTCCTTATAGGGCAGTGCTCCAGTCCCTTAATCATCCTCATAGCCCTCCGTTGGCCTGCACATGAGACATCTCAAAACAGTTGGGTAATAAATTACTGCTGCATTACCAGATGAATAACATTTATGTTCTTCCTTTTAACTGGGCTCAAGTTTAGCTTATAGTTTGTGAACAGGTACAAGTCTGGGTCCTTAATGCTGGCTGAGGAATCTATTGCCCTGCGATGTGGGCAGGCCATATCAAGCAGTTTACATGGTGAACCAGAATGTTCCAAATCCAGTGGTGGTCTTCCCCAGCTACCAGAGGTTATAGTCAAGAGGCAGTTGTTATTTCTAGTTTGATGAGAATGGGCAGTTAGTTTCCCAAGGCTAGAGGTTGTCAAGGATACAGCCACAGTAACTTGGAAAGGTCTCACACGGTGCTTTTGTAAGAATAGCCAAATAGAGTCAGTCAGGATCACAAGATCATGGGGAAAGTTGAGCAGTCCTGGCTGACTGATGAAGCTCCAGGTCACTAAATGTCAAGCAATAACCCATGAGGTAAAAAATTCTGCAGTGTACTTAGAAAATTATGGGCTCTAATTGCTAGCAATTATACTAAACAGCTCTCTTTAAACACAACTCAGTGCTTTCCAGTGCTCAGAAAGGCAAATAATCTGTTAAAAATCAAGAAGGAAGGTGATAACTGAAGAGGAAACACTGTTTTGCTACTGTCTAAGCACACATGTAAGAGCCTATCTTGAATATTGCTTTGCCTAAATAAAGTTAACTGAGCTAGGGGGAGTATGCAGAAAAGGGAAACAGTAATGACCTAGGGCATGGAATAGCTTTTTCTTAAGAGAATAACTGAATTAGGACTTCAGCTTCAGCAGACATTAAGGAAAAAATGAGAAAAATCTATGAGATAATGAAGGGGTGAAGAAGACAAATGATCATTTGTTGTTTCTCAAGAGCATGGTTTTAGGAAGATGCTGAGGTATTGACTGCAGGAAGTGAGAGTAACACCTTCAAGAAGATCCAAGATATGTACAGGATATTCTCATGCTTTTTCAGTGTCTGCTTCTGGCTATGAAGGGAAGATATAAGGCTGAGCAGGCTGCTTCTCTGACAGAGTGTGGTTGCCTTTATACCAAATCTAGCCATCGGTCTAGCTGGTGCTGTCTAATTTGAAAATGATCAGTTCAGGTGCAGGGATGGAGCAAACAATTCAGAAATTATGGTCTTTGTGGTAATAATGGATAGCCTGGCATCATAGGTGATTCATTTTAGGTTATCTGGGCTTTGAATATACCCTGTTGTGTGAGTTACAGAATGTTAGGGGCTAGAAGGGACCTTGAAAGATCATTCAGTCCAACCCCCCTGCCAGAGCAGGATCACCTATAGCAGATCATGCAGGAACACATCAAGGTGGGTTTTGAATATCTCTAGAGAGGGAGATTCCACAACTGTCCTGAGCAGCCAGTTCCAGTGTCCTGTCCCCAACACAGTGAAAAAAGTTTTCCTCATGCTTCCATAGAACTTCCTATGCCTCAATTTCCTGCCATTGTCCCTTGTCCTGTCATTGGGTACCACCAAGCACAGCCTGGCTCCATCCTCTTGGCCCTCACCCTTCACATGTTTATAAACATCAGTCTCCTCCTCTCCAAACTAAAGAGACCCATGATATCCATGGGATAAGTTTCCCATCAGCTTTACTGTCAGCTTTCCCAGAATACCTCAGGACACCTGATAGTTAACGACTTTATTCTAGCAGTACGCTGATGGCCACAGAGGGCTGGACCTTTAGTTTGATACCTTCTCCTAAGACAACATTTGTATCAGGTCAATCTTTGATGCCAGTGTGTTAGATGGTTTGGTCAGGGGAGTAGGTGTATCAGAACATTGCCATCTGCACTGGCTTTAGTAACCTATAAGGTACAGTCCAGGAGAGCTGGTTGATTTTTCAAGGGTGCAAGCTTAGGAGTGGTCCCTCCTGATAAGCAGGAAATCAAAGGTGTCAGGAGACCTGCCTGTAGAAAAGATCCTGAGAGGATCTGAGGGTCCTGCCAAGGGCCACCAAGATGATGAGTGGATCAGAGAGTTTGACATTAGAAAAGGCTAAGAGATCTGGGACTGTTCAGCCTGTAGAAGAGAAGGCTCAGGGAGGATCTCATCGATGTGTGTGTATACCTGAAAGGGGATTGCAAAGAAGATGGATCCAGACTCTTCTCATTCTTGTCTTGTGACATGACGAGAAACAATGGGCACAGATGGAAGCACAGGGAATTCACCAAGTTTCCACTAAAATGCAAGGAAAGCCTTTATCACTGTAGGTGTGGTCAGTACTGAAACAGGTCTCTTAGGGAGGCTGAGGAGATCCTTGGAGATACTAAAAACCTGGCTGAACACAGTCCTGATTACCCTGCTGCGGCAGACACTGTTTTGAGCAGGATGTTGGCCTTGGATGATCAAGAAATACCTTCCTGAGTTGGAGATTCTGAAACCATCAGCATTGGGGTGATTGTGTGAGCAGCTGGCAGCGGCGCAATGCTGTTGCAGCTCTCTGGTAGTGAATCTGGTGAAAATCTTCAGGGGAAAGATTTTGTTGAAGTGCATTAGATGCAGATGTGTCCATATGTGCCAATATGTATTGGGTAGGTATTGCAAGTATGAATTGGCGAAGTGCCTGGAGTTCTGCATTTTTTTAGCTGGAGTAATTTCTCTCTGTAACAGTGTTGTGCCTACACAGCTGTGCTGTCATACCCATTTGTATGTCTTGGTGTGTTGTACTGGAAGGCGTTAATGGAGGTGCCTAACATCCAGCTCTTACTATTCCCTGGAAGCCTGTGCTTAACCATAACTTTGAACATCTAGTCCTGATAAAATACAGCATTTTCAGGTGTCTTTGAATGTGTATTGTCATGTAAAACTTTTGTTAAAGAGGAGGTGCAAAGATGGTTTTACAGCAAATGGTTTCATTCAGCCTCCTGAAATAGTCTTGATTAAAACTGAACAAGTGACAGGTAAGGAAAATTTTTACTTTTGTGTGATAAATGTGTATTGAGTCATTACACCCAGGTGGATTTTGCACAGGCATTTTTTCCCCCCCCCTCATTTAAATCACTTTTCAATGATAATGACAAATAGAGCCTCTGAGGAATAGTGTGACTGATGGATAGGAAAAGAAATACCAGGTCAACAGATTTCTTTGTGTGTGTTAGCTGCTAAAGAGGAAAGATCATTGCTCAGACTGCCAGTTCATCTTGAGGTTAAATAAATGCTCCACAATCTAATTAATGAACATTTCTGTGCTTTAGAGATAAGAAAATTAATTTTTGAGAGTTCAGTGATGGAATCAAGATCAAATTTACTATAGCCTGCAAACCATGGCTCAATTTCACCTTGTCAAAATATTTCATCAGTATATACTTGGGCAAATGGAAACCTCAAAGGTTTCAGACCTTTACAGTCAAAGAAAGACAGAAATTTCACTCTGCCTCACCTGGTGCTTTCCTCTGAAAAGCAAACAAAGTCTGCTGTGATGTGGGAGATACATCTGAGCCACAGGGATGAAATATGTATGGTACAAATGCTATGAAATGTAATAATTGAGAAAGGCAGTGGCAGTTAAATGTTTTGTAGTCACTGACATATTTGTCACTGGCAGGCTAGTAGTTAGCTGTGTTTTCCTTTTAATCTATGATCTAGGGGAAAGTAGCTAAAATCAACCTGTGCATCAGAGGCATGATACCCTCTGATTTAAAGAGCATCAGATTCATAGCCTGGAGCCTTATCTCTCTTGAGGGATGCTATCTTTTACAGTGCATGCAGACAGGGAGCACTCTTGAGACAGTAACTGTGTCTGTCCTTACTCCAGCAGAGGAAATGCTTCTTCTTGAGAAAGTCCAGGAAAAAACGTGCAGAAGACAAAGAGAACAAAGAAAACTTCTTTTGCCCCTAAGGCATTAGGAGTGTGCTATGTCTTGAATACATACTATGTGTTTAAACATGAAAGAAAGAAAAAAATCCCAAACAGTAAACTTTTTCACAGAATCACAGAATGTTAGGGGTTGGAAGGGACCTTGAAAGGTCATCTAGTCCAGCCCCGCTGCCAGAGCAGGATCACAAAGAGTAGGTCACAGAGAGTGACTGCCCATTGGAACGGGCTGCCCGAGGAGGTGGTGGAGTTGCCATCACTGGAGGGGTTCAGGAGAGACTTGATAGGGTGCTTAGTTGCATGGTTTAGTTGACTAGGTGGTGTTGGGTGATAGGTTGGACATGATGATCTTGAAGGTCTCTTCCAACCTGGTTTATTCTAAGAAGATTCTAAGAATGCATCCAGGTAGGTTTTGAATGTCTCCAGAGGAGAAGACTCCACAACCTCTCTGTGCAGCCCATTCCAGTGTTTTGTCACCCTCACAGTCAACAAGTTTTTCCTTTTGATTGCTTACCTATCTTGGCAATAAAGACATCTTAGCACAACTGGGACAAGAAGTTGCTGGGAGAATCTGCAGGATTTTTCTTAAATGGCCACAGGTATGTCTTAAGTACATTCAGAAACGTAAATCCTACCTGGTTCCTTCTGAAATTAGATCTGAGTTATGGTCTTTGGGGAGAACCATGACCTCACAGGACTCCTCAGACTCCTCTGAAGCTTTACTGTGGTCTTTATTGTACACTCAAATGGTGTGTCTGCAAGATTATGAGAGATTAATCTGAAAAACTGTCCACAAGCTGATGTGGAATCAGATTAAACACAATGGAGCTGAAGAAACAATCTGATTTGCATGGAACATTGTCATTTCAAAGAAAATGTACAGAGCAGTCTCTTCTTATTCTGTTCTGTGTAATAGTTTCTCATTTTTATTCAGGTCTTGAAAATTTGGAGGAGAAAGCTGGAAAACAGTGTGACAAGGTGTCACAGGAAAAGGCATTTAGGCTGCTTAAAGAATTGCTGTCAGAGATTCACTTGACAGGGAATGTAGGCATTGAGCTGGTACACAAGGGCCAAGATTAAGAACTCCAGTTCAATATTCATACAGAGCAGATATTTATGTAGACCATGTGAAAAAATAATATAGCAAACTTGTAGGGGAAAAAAGCTAAATATAAACCATGTGGGTTTTATCTTTTCAAAATGGGAAATTAAAGATACTTGAAGCACAGTCTGGACAGATTAAAATGCCTTCTGCTCATGCTGAAACTCTGCTCCTAGAGCAGATAACCAGTTTGCATATCCCACTTGGAAAACTTTAATTAGACTCATGAAATGATGCAGACTACGGTGTGCTTGCTCTGAGAAGTGCCTTGTTGAATGAGTACTCTTAGTGATTTCATGACCTGTGGAATCAAACGATATTGCAAATGTAACTGTCTGGTTCCAAACAGTAATTTACAGTCTGTGCACAGAGAACATGAAGGAGGAAAAATGAGGGGGACAGTGGTTAATAATTGTTAAGAGCCTTCAGGCTGAGCTAAGTCAGGGACCAAGGAGAGAAGTGTGATGCAAAAGTTTTGTCTCAGAATATTAGATTATTTTCTGGCTATTTAAAAACAAGCCCAGGACCTTGCACTTGGCCTTGTTGAACCTCATGAGATTCCCACAGGCTCATTTTTCCACAGCATTACTGCTGTACTTTAAAATATCCACTAATGTTGGTTTTCCTGGCATGCTGCTTGGTTAATGTACAACAGCAGATACATTGATGTGTGATATGTGTAAAAACCAAGCCACCACCTGTGTGTTTTATAGGTGTATATATCTGCAAAATTCATGCCATAAGTACCTGCCAATAATGAAGGAACTGTTTGCTGTGGAGTAATTAAGGCCTAACAATATGAAAAAAATTAGAATTACTGATCCTGATGCCATAACTGGTTGGGCCAGATGATCCTTGGAGTCCCTTCCAACCTGGCGGTCCGTGAGTCTGTAACTGATAATAGGCACATTTTGCTAGTGTGGGCAGACTTGTGTAGCTGGAAGCTGTGCTTCTGAACTGTCTAAATTGTTGTCTCTTCAAACCACTTGCAGCATCCCCGTGAGAGCCTTGTGGGTGAATGATACTCGCTGTGGAAATGGCTTATGATGGACAGCTGGTAGTAGTGGTCACCGGAAAGGGGAGGGATCTGAATATTCTGGTCAAACCAAACCCTCATGAACCTCTAATTGTTCTTGTCAGAATGAAGATGTATATGTGAGAGAGAAGGGCTGGGAACAGAAAATTACACTGCCTTAAGCACTCTTCCCTTTGCTGCCCAGACAAGGAGATGGGAGCATTACAGTATCACAGTATAACTAAGGTTGGAAGAGACCTCAAAGATCATCAAATCCAACCTGTCACCACAGACCTCATGACTAGATCATGGCACCAAGTGCCACGTCCAGTCCCCTCTTGAACACCTCCAGGGATGGTGACTCCACCACCTCCCTGGGCAGCACATTCCAATGGCTAACAACTCTCTCAGTGAAGAACTTTCTCCTCACCTCGAGCCTAAACTTCCTCTGGTGCAGCTTGAGACTGTGTCCCCTTGTTCTGGTGCTGGTTGCCTGGGAGAAGCAGAGAACAGAGAGCTTACCTTTCCCACTCCCCAGTATATCCCATCCAAAAATTAGGTTGTGCTCTTGCACCTTACTCAGATGGATGTTTTTTCCTCCCTATCTCCTTCCCTGGTCTGCAGGAGGAAAACGTTGCTATTTTTGGGGTGAGTCTATTCCCAGATGAGGTTTAGGTTAAAGCTTGGTGTTTTGTACAAACTCATTTGTTTGTATCTAGAAGTACCTAGAGGATGCCTAGAGCATGGTAAGTGCCATGGTAACATTAAAAGACCCATCACAAGACCTCACTTGCTCAGGGGCAAGGGTGTTATGGGAACAGATATTCTGTGGGAGCCACTGGGAGTTATCTCCTGTCAGCTTAGCCCTCATGAGAGAGAAATTAGTCATTTGCTTTCTCTGAGGCTTTTTTCTTGGCATGAACTGCCCCAAACCTCCCTTGCAGTAAGTTGAATGCATACCAGTGCCCCGAGTGAGATTCAGTGTGTTAGTACCCTCTTGGATGCTGAATCCAAGATGGTCCCTTGTGTCCAGGTGAATCGGAGCATGCAGTGAATGGCCTAGAGCTGTTGGTTTGGGTATGGAGATGATCAGCTGTGATTATTCAGGCTTTAATGCAAGTTGCAACGTTTGTGTAGGCTCTTGGCTGAATACCTGGAGAGAGAGTCAGTACTGATGTCCACCTTGTTCTGGCCACAATGTGATCAAGACTTACGCCAGGTAGTTCAGAGCTATCTTTATGCCTGCTTAGGAACTGCAGTCCCAGGCTCTGACTGCACTGAAGACACACTTAGTGTGTCTGACTTGATGGATGTGTTTACACTGCATAGATGGAGTCAAACTGAACCTTTTTTCCCTTGGTCTCTCTGTGTTTAATTACTGTTTTACTCAAACTTTAATTAAAAGTAAAAGTAATTATAAGATGCTATTCATTCTGCCCCAAACCTGATTGTGCTTTTTTTCCCCCTTTAAACCTATCTAATAAATCCACTTCTTTAATCTATGCACATTGATGTCCTATCTGATGTCAGATATTTTCAGCCTCCCTGCCTCCAGTGGGAACTGAATACAAACATCAGTCCAAGAGCCTTCCTCTCCCTCTGAAGACACTGAGAAGAGGACAGTGCTTGTAGTATCCCATAAAGAGTAAAATACAAGTACTTTCAGCTTTCTTTTGTTTTTCATTCTAGCTAAGCTAGTAAGTAACAAGCTGAGTGAAATAGTGCAGTTAGTGCTGATCAGCAAACACGTCTTAAAAGGTCAGGAAATGTCACCTTATTCTTCTTGGTTGTCAGTCATCAAGGCTGGGTCACTGCTCAGCGTGTGTGTGAGAGAGATAGACAGGCTCAGTTTGAGGGGAAAAATGTCTGGAAGACTTCTGTTTTCTCCTTGAGGAGATCTCTATCATCACCCATGCATGTGTTTCAGCTAATACTGCCAAAACCTGGAGTGGTTATAAATGCATGTTGCTCAAGCCAAAATCTTGATGTTGTGGGAAGCTGTGGCAATTATACAATCAAAACCCACTGCAAAGATCGGAGAGCCAGCCCAAAGGTCAGCATTACCTTTGTGAGTGCTACTGTACTGCAGCCCCAGCACACCCTCATTCAAATTCAGTCTTAAATGAAAAGAGATAGTTTAATTATGGCATCTTACTGCAGAGGAGCATTAATTAGTTTTTAAGTCTGTTAGGTGTAACAGGATAATTTCAGGAGAGGACTCTGGGGAGTTGGATGCTGTGGATACTGACTCTTGGGGAGCGCAGAGCAGCATCTGAGAATGTGGGGACAGCCAAGACTTGCTCTAGGAGTGACTAAAGATCTTAGTGATTTTAACCAGAGATGTCACATGCCCTGGAGCTAGCCTCTGTGGCCACTAAGGCTGGTGCTGGCAGCCAAAAGCACAGCAGGTGCTCTTCTTCACAAGCCTCTTGCAAAGGACCTACTTATTAGCCTGTTGTTTACATCTCATTGGTGTCAACTCTGATGCAGGTTCATCATTTTTTGTGGTGTGTGTGTATGCAGAGGTACAATTGCCAGAGACAGTAGGACTTGTTATAAAATAGAGTGATGCAGCCCAGCATGGTGGTCTTTCTTTGTCTGAGACTCTTGGCAAGTGCTGAATGGGCAAGTTTGTCCCCCTTGATAGACACTATGGAAAGATCTTCCTAGCAGTGAAGTAGCTTCTTAATCCAGAGCAATTTCTATTTGGATTATCCAGCAAAATAGTTTCTAAACCCCCCCTGTAACAAATTTCTCTCCTTATTTTAGCATGCCCAATATTACTTAAAGGCTTCTGTTTTCCTTGAAAATGGTATCTTTTGGGAATCCTTTAAAGATTTTTAGCCTGTATGGTATCTTATGACCTTTCCCAAGGTAACCTCATGGGAAACCTTCCACCACAGAATGCATTATGTATTAGTTTACTTGTATGTCCTGTCATTTGTGTTTTCACTGAGGGCGAGTGGCTTATTCCATGGCATTTGTGGGTTTCACACCTCTCTTGTCCATCCTCTCATGCAATATTCTTTGAATATTTTGAATCTTTCCAACCCTTTATTATAGGCTTTCTGTACTCCTATTTCCCCCTCCCCCTTACAGGGTGGATTCTGGCCTGACTGCATTTTTGTCTGAGATGGAAGGGCCAGAAAGAAGCATCGTTTTCTACACTACTGGAGTCTTTAACCTTTTCAGTCGTGCTTTGTGTGTTAATTACTATATTCCTTAGAGCTGGTTTGCTTGATTTTCAGTTGTTGCCATTGCCCATTTTTATTGCATTTTGCCTAAGCTATTGCAGTGACCTCCTGGCCGTGTCCTTCATGTGGCAGCAGAACAAAATACTGAGTACAGGAGATCCAGCTACATCATTGTGACTGGACTGTGTGCTTGTATAAAAGGAATACTTCAGTGAAGTCTGCAGCTGCAGAGCTTTGCAGTAACCCAACTGGTATCAGGTCCTTATTAGGAAATTGAAAATCCAGTTATTTAACCAGGCTGCACTGAACTAGAAAAATATTCTATTTCAGAGTGGAAATCTGCAGCACAGTGATACTACTGGGTTTTTAATTTTTCATTATGGTTTTTTTTTTCCCCCCCTTGGCTCTTTGATTGTTGGCTGACTCGACTTATCAAAAGCAATGAGGAAAGAATGTAGGGAGCTGAATTGTACTGCTAATTCTGCATTTATTTATGATTAAATTGCTTTCCCGTCCTTTGATTTACGAGGAAGGGGAAACATAAATGGATGAATAAGGGCTTCAGCTGCATAGCTTCCCTTAATTTCTGTGTCTGCTATCAGGTGGAACACTGCAACAGGCTTTAAACCTCTCTACTGGCGCCCACAGCATGCTGAATAAGATAGAAAATGCTGTCTGGTTCAGCTCTGAGAGCCTGCAGTCTAAGTGAGACAGCAACAGAGTGATACTGTGAGAATAAATTATTGTACATATTTATTTTCTTTCAATGATTACCAATGCTGTTTACTCCCTTTCTGTGGAACTTCTCAGAAGAGGGAGCTGTTGTTGGGGATATGTACAGGGGCTGAAGACTACAGTAGGGAAGGGTTGCAATGTGTTATGAGTCCAGAGAAGGGCAACGAAGGTGGTGAGGGGTTTGGAACACAAGCCCTGTGAGGAAAGACTGAGGGAGCTGGGGTTGCTTAGCCTGGAGAGAAGGAGACTCAGGGGTGACCTTATTACTCTCTACAACTACCTGAAGGGAGGTTGTAGACAGGCAGATGTTGGTCTCTTCTCCTAGGCAGCCAGCACCAGAACAAGAGGACACAGTCTCAGGCTGTGCCAGGGGAGGTTTAGGTTGGATGTGAGGAAGAAGTTCTATACACAGAGAGTGATTGCCCATTGGAATGGGCTGCCCGGGGAGGTGGTGGAGTCGCCGTCATTGGAGGTGTTCAGGAGGAGACTTGATGGGGTGCTTGGTGCCGTGGGTTAGTTGTTTAGGTGGGGTGGATTGGTTGAGGGGTTGGGCACGATGATCTTGAAGGTCTCTTCCAACCCATTCCATTCTATTCTATTCTATTCTATTCTATTCTATTCTATTGGAAAAAAAAGTCAGTGGAAGATCATGATCTCGTTGCTGTCACACGGCGGTAGTGCTGTGACCATGTGAGGCTCTAAGGTGGGCTTCTGCCACACAAAGAAGCATCCACATCTTAAAACCAGTCACTTAATACTAATCCCAGTTCTCTTTGGAGATGTTTCTGGTTCCCTAACACGGTGGCAGGTATGTTAAACTCCTGCAAAATGCTTGGGTACTAAGACAAACAGTGATGTGGTTGTAGAACTTCATCTGTGTGCCAAAACAGAGCTCCTTCTGCATTTTTCAGTTATTAAGGGGCAAAATGCTGGCTCTCCTGAGACTTTCCCAGAATATAAAGAAAATGCTGAAGCAGCAGCAAATGTTAGTTGGAGAGGCAGATGTTGTTCATTGTGGGGGTCTCCCCTTGCTGATGCTGGGAAGCTACAGCACCACCCACAAACACAGACTGAACTCTCCAGAAAGGCCCTCTCCTTCTCTTTGTCCCGTAAGGAAAGCCTTGGTTCATTTCAGATGCTGACATTAATTAACTGTGCATAACCAGAGTGTTACACATGCAGATCCATGGAGTGCCAGACTTTTCCAGAACACAGGAATAGAAAAGCTCTCTAAGGTTTTTGAGCTCAGTCCATGGATGCTCTTGGTAGCCATATCACAGGAGGCTTTGCACAGTTTCTCATTTTCTACCTGTCAGCTGAGGAGGATATTTGCCCTTGAGGCTCCTGCTGAAGTAACTTGCAGAATGACAGCCTACTGATGGAGCTGTTTAACATTGCAAGAATAAATGTATGGAGCTTACTACTTCACTCTTGTGTTCAGATCAGGGTTCAGTTCAGGGTTCTCTGTAAAGATAATCCTTGTTCCAATACAGTTTCTGAAATAGCTTTCTCTCTTTCCCCCTTTTTCTTTATTTTAAAGTATTACATTTTCTTTATTACCCTGGACTGCTGCCTACTCCTATTTTACCTTCCTTTGGCTTTTTTTCTCAGTGAGGGTGAAAAGGACGTGCATACTGCATTCAGTCCCTGCCCTTTAGTCCTCTTTTTCTCTTGGTGGTGAGTTATGCTGACATTTCTCTCTGAAGAAAACTTGCCCATGCTACTGCAAGTTCACCTATGAACATTACCTGACTAGATGTGTCCACAGGGCCAGTTCTCTGGGTCTAGGGAAGAGAGAAACGAAATGAAATCACAGAAGAAAGCAAGGAGGAGAAAATAGGAGAAGTAGAAACATTTTGTGACATAATGTTTCTGCACCTGTTTACGTGGCAGAGCAAAACAAGGTGAAGTAATAAGAACTGATTTTCCCAATGCCACTACTACAGTGTGCTTCCTTTGTTCCATGTGCATCTTTTATTTCATGATAAGCAGATCTCATTAATATTTATAACTAGGTGAAGGGTGAGTGTCAGGAGGACAGAGCCAGGCTCATCTTAGCGATGTCCAGTGACAGGACAAGGGGCAATGGGTGCAAGCTGGAGCATCAGTGATTCCAGGTGAACGTAAGGAAAAACTTTTTCACTGTGAAGGTGACAGAACACTGGAACAGGCTGCCCAGAGAGGTTGTGGAGTCTCCTTCTCTGGAGACATTCAAAACACACCTGGCTGCATTCCTGTGTGACCTGTTCTAGTTGGCTCTGCTTGGGCGGGGGGGGTTGGACTAGGTGATCTTTTGAGGTCTCTTCCAATTCCTAACACTCTGTGATTCTGCTTTTCCTAGCCAGACCATCGTTCATGGTTTCAAGTGAGAGTGCTATGCAATACCTGTGCTGTGTAATTTGACCAAGAAAAACCATGTTTGTACAGCCACTAGTTACACACCGTGTTGGAGAAGTGTCAGAAGCCATTAACAAGTGTGTAGGAAAGGCCAGATATTGTTGAGACCTGTTTTGCTTAATTCTTAACTTTCACTAGCTGAAACACTGGTGGAAGTACTTTTTGATGCTTCTTTTCTTGCTAGGGATGGAACTGTCTATAAATGGCCTTTAATTCCAAAACCTATGATAAGCTGCTGAGCTGATTGTTGTCTACAGAAGAAAAAAGCCAAGCAAACTGCTTTTCTGTCATGGAGATTGGGCATTTCCTATGTTTAGATCCATATCAGAGAGTTCTATCAGGACTCCCATGTATCTGCATGTATCTCATTGGAGGTGTTCAGGAGGAGACTTGATGGGGTGCTTGGTGCCATGGTTTAGTCGATTAGGTGGTGTTGGATTGGTTGATAGGTTGGACACGATGATCTTGAAGGTCTTTTCCAACCTGGTCTGGTCTGGTCTGGTCTGGTCTATTCTATTCTATTCTATACTTGATGGGGTGCTTGGTGCCATGGGTTAGTTGTTTAGGTGGTGTTGGATTGGTTGATGGGTTGGACGCGATGATCTTGAAGATCTCTTCCAACCTGGTGTATTCTATTCTATTCTATTCTATTCTATTCTATTCTATTCTATTCTATTCTATTCTATTCTATTCTATTCTATTCTATTCTATTCTATTCTATTCCCTTTTTTGCTGTGCTCAGGCCACAGGGTGCAGGAGAGGATCAGAGGCAGAAGACGGGCTCACAGCAGCAACCCATTGGCTCTGGCAGGTCCAGGTGTCTGCATCAGTGCAATACTTAAATATATGCTTAATGTTAGTATCCATAAAGGGTATGATTGATTTCTTGATGCAGAAGATGGGCTCACAGCAGCATCTCATTGGCTCTGGCAGGTCTAGGTGTCTGCATCAGTGCAATACTTAAATATATGCTTAATGTTGGTATCCATAAAGGGTATGATTGATTACTTAATGCTCATTCTTAAATAACACCGATCACATCACATCATTTCACACAGCCTAGATCTTATCCAGTAAATTTGCAAGCTGTATCTGTGGGATAGGGCCCATTACAGATTTTCAGGACAGGAGCAAAACAATTGCAAAGCTTGCCTGAATCAAGGCAACAAAACCAGGGCAAAACTGCCACTTTCTGGCCTGTGCTCTTGGATGGGTGCTGTTGCTTGTGGCGTTAGCCATTTTTTTTCCCCCCACTTAGTTGAGCTGAGTTAATGTTTATGTTTATTCTCCTGTTGTATAACTAAATTCAGTCATTTGACAGCTTTCATTGCAAAGCAAGTTATTGTTGTATTCCAGCTTTTGAAATGTAGCTGTTTCTGCTGTGGAGCTTAATAACTGCTGGGAAGACAGAAAGTTTTTACATTTTCCTTGCGGAAACAGTTTGCTTAGTTTGCTGGAAGGGAAAATGCGTGATGAAATCAGATGTTTCTAATTGCTCCTTGTTTCAGGAGCTTCTACTGAACACTGAAAATCATCCTTAATGCATGAGTAAGCCTGATGAACAGATAGATTTTAAAAACATTGACTCAAAATAAATTTCTTTTGGAAGCAGAATAATTGTTGACTAATTCGCGTGGGAGAGAGAGATGAATTTCTTGCAGGCTTTTCTGAACAATAGGACTTCAAAGAGGCTCAGTGAAAAGAAGGAAAGGTGCCCTTAATCTTCTAATGCAGTGTCATTTATTCCCTTTTGCCATTAGGGCATCTGCCTCATTAGCATTAACAAGGTTTCACACAGTCTTCAGGGAGACGGGTATCTTCCAAGAAATGCCTGTAAAGAAAAATAATTGCCCTAGTGTCATAGGCCAGAGCACACACAAGCCATAAATCCTCAACTAACATCACAGTTCCTGAAGAATTTTCCTTGGAAAGGAAAACAAATGCTCTACAGCAGATTTGTAGGTAACCTGAAAGAAGCTGTTAGAATAAATTAATATTTGTGATTAAGGACCTGTTGCAGGTAAAGGTGAGATTTTAGGAGTGGAAGACTGCTCTCTGCTTCTCCCCAGCAACCAGCACCAGAACAAGAGGACACAGTCTCAAGCTGCACCGGGGGAAGTTTAGTCTCAAGGTGAGGAGAAAGTTCTTCACTGAGAGCCATTGGAATGGGCTGCTCAGGGAGGTGGTGGAGTCACTGTCCCTGGAGGTGTTCAAGACGGGATTGGACGTGGCACTTGGTGCCATGGTTTAGTCATGGGGTCTGTGGTGACAGGTTGGATTTGATGATCTTTGAGGTCTCTTCCAACCTTGGTGATTCTGTGATACATCTGTGATTGCTGGTAGGAGGCCCATGTGTTTCTGTCTCAGTGTCCCACCCCTGGTAATGCAGAAAGTAGCACCATCCAGCAGTCAAGGCAGCATGCCTCTTCCCATGGCTCCAGGTCCTGCCCAGCAGCTGGCAGAAGTGCTTGAAAGTACCAAGTTTTATACAACCCTGTGCAGGCTGGGAATAGAACTTGGGAAATGAAGACAGGGTAGAGGACTCAAAGGTTTTGCAGTATTTGGATCCAGATATGTAAGACTGTCATTTTAGATGGCATCCAGTAGGTTTAGGTGCCTCTAGTTTTAGTTGCTCTCTCTGAAACACATTGCTGGCACCCATGAGAAGTGGCCGTCAAAAATGACTGGACTTTTGGTCATTATTATTCTCACATAAGTTGGTGGCTGTCTGTCACAGAGAGCCTGGAGCTTGGGTTGTGCATGACTGGGACAACCTCACTGTGTGGGGTGTCCTCTCTGCAGGACTCATGTGAAGTCAGAGTGTGGAGACTCCTAAGATGGATTTATATAAGGCCACAGTGGTCAGTAACCTCACCCCTGAACACATCACTTTGTGCTTCCTTATAAATCAAAATGAGAAGCAGCTAATGAAATCCTGCATCTGACATTGTTTGAATCACCAAGCAAAGGTGACCTATTTCTGGGGTGTATTTTTCATTATTCCAATATCATAAAATGCAATTAAAAAACCTCTTATAGCCCAATCAATCAATTTTGCTAATTATCATAATGGGAACATACAAACAATGTAAATATAGAAGTTAAACCTCACTTCAGTTTTTCTCTGACACCTCCCCCCTCCAAGACTTACTAAACCCTGTTAAAAACAGGACACCGAGTCTGTTGTAACCCTGCTATAACCCTTTATGCTTTGTGCCAATGCCATCTGTGGGTTAGAAGATAATGAACTCTATTCCTATTGAGATGATGGAAAAATACTTTTCTAATAAGCTATGGGTAAAGTCTATCTTGCATCTGCCTAACTAATTTCCTTTTATGTCTTAGATTTAAACCAAAGGTTTTGTAATGAGAGGTCTTGGGGAGTTGGTTATGAAGACCTTGGCAGCCAGCCCCAGCAGTCAGTGTGAAGCAAATCATACCTCAAAAAGTGACTGTTGTCATCCTGAGGAACATCAAGAGATGGAAGAAATGTGAAAACAACCAAGCAAAAAAATCTCCAACCCCTTTTCATGTTAAGGCAGGCTTTAGAGATAGGGATGTTTTCTTTTACTCCTTTTTTTCCACGCACAGTCAGAGTTTTGGAGCTAAAATAAACTTGCAATTTTTGAAGGGCTGTTTTAATTCTGGAGCCCATATATGGAAAAGATGATTGTCAGTAGGGAAATGTTTGATATGAGGCACGTGACAGATACCCCATGGCTATGGCAGGCAGAGCTGGCTTGTGTGGAATTTGCAGTGAAACTTCACCAGCCAAAAGGCAGCACGTCGTGCTTTTGTGGCCTGCTAACAAGGCAGCGTGCATCACTTTAGAGCTACCTTATGAGGGGAGAATATCAGAGGGGCAATTAAAAATGTGATTATGATAAAAATCTTCAGACATTAGTAATACAATTTATTTAATGAGTTGTTTGTGGTGTGTTTTTTTTTTACCACAGCTGCCCCAGCGTTGTCCTGAACCCAGCAGACGATGTTCGAAGGAACCGGTTGCAAAGAGATTTATCTGAGTGTACCTGCATCTCCTGGAGAGCTTACCAACCATTCAGTAATGTGGATTGCTGTGACACACTGCTGTTGCACAGCATCAAAACAAATGGATGTAATTTAGATGCATCCTGTTTGTGCCATTTGTTCCAAAATATTTTGTGTGGGTTCAGTTTTTAAGCAGAAATATTGGAAGATCTTACTTAAAAAAAACACCCAACAAACCAAACACAACAAATAAAACCAAAGCAAACCCTGGAGGAGTTTTAGAGGAAACCAAGGATGGGTTTGTCCCTGTGAATTTGTAGTGATGGTGCAGTTTATGATAATCAGTTCTCCCAGAATGAGAGTGTATCTAATCATATGTCATGAACTGTCACAGCTACAGGCTGAAGCCTGTGTGATCCCTTTCCTGAAATGCTGTTAGAGCCTCTTTATGCCTTAGATTTAAGCCAAAGGGTTTGTTATCCTGAGTTTGGAGCTCAAAACTGCTGGGACTGACTGCTAAGGGCTTCATAACTAACTCACCAAGATACATAGAATTCTTTTAGAAATGTTATTCTATGTATTCTGTTTCTTGGTGAGTTAGTTATGAAGCCCTTAGCAGTCAGTCCCAGCAGTTTTGAGCTCCAAACTCAGGATAAGTAATGACACCAGATCGAGCATGTGTGAATAGTCAGATGAATGCTTGCAGTAGACAAGAGTGCTGCCCATGATAATTCTTTGATACTCTGGCTTTCATGCCTTCTCTGCAACCAGTGTGGTCCCAGGTGACTGAGAATTCTGCTGACAAATGTGAGCATCTTTGTGCCCCAGCAGCAGTGCTGAGGTTGTTGCAGAGTGGCTGTTGTCACAGAAGAGCCCTTGTCTCTCCTGGTGGGAACCTGCTCTACATCCATCCCACAGCACAAAAGCTTATGCTTTACGATGCACTGTCAGGAGTTAACGGAGTTTCCTGTGGTTACAAGCAGCCTCAAAAGACCAGGTTGCTCTTCTCACTTTGACCTCTCTGGATAGTTTAGTAGGGCATCATAATAACTGTGTGTCCTCTTTCATGCTTTATACTGGCCTCTAAATTTCCTCTTCATTGATCTGTTTCACAGGTCACAGCCATTTGCACATGATCTACAGCAGAGAAGATGAGAAAGGGAGGAAGAAGGAAAGCCACAGATTAAAACCTCTTGCTTGGACCAACTGCTTCTGAAGTGTATATATCATTTTGGGAGAATTCCACGTTATAAGGTATCTTTTAGTCTCTCTGTCATAGTTTCTGTCACAGCAGAACAGTTCAGGTGTTGAAAGCCTGGTATCTTCTCTCTGCTCACTTCCAGAATCATTTCATTATGGTGAAGTAAGTTCATGTTGCTTTGCTGATGAAGTTACTTGAGCTCCAGGTGAACTTCCACCTCTTGTGGAATTAGTCCATACACTTACAGGGTATTTCTCTATGAAGCTGTGGTTATGTGATGGGAAAGAATAATGACATGAGACCTATTCTCTCACAGGTTTCACTACTACACCCATTATTGATTATCTTCTTTCTCATTTGTGAGGGAAGAGAGCCCATGTCGGTGGTTTCTGAACACTGTAATGAGAGCAGTACTTGGGACAACAGTGTGTATATATATGTGTGTGTGTAAATATAGATATAAAATTATATATATATAAAATTTAGTTATTTATTTTTAGGTCCTTAAGTTTCCTGCACCCTGCTCATCTGCCTGGCCTTGATGTACAGTTAGTCAGGAGCTGTGCTGCCCTGTGGAGTGCAAGAGGTGGTGGTTGTTCTTCTTCTCGTCATGCAAAGACAGTTGATGTGAGCAGTGAATCTGCCTTTTAGGGCATTGAGAGCTTCTCTCTTTTTACTCTTTTATTCATTGGAGATTATGTGAGACCAAATAGAAATTTTGTCAAGGAAGATGAGCTACCACTGAGAGGAGTGGTGTCCCCATAGTCGTGGGACCAACAGGGCTGGGGAAGGAACCATCATCACCTCATGGTTTGCATTGAGCTCATTAGGTGCAGTATAATCTGGACAAAAACAGTGGTGGTGTTGGTGGGCTGAAGGAAGTTGCTGGAAGAGACAGCATCTTTTGTATGGCTGCTGGCTGAGCAAGACATTAATTGGATGTGGGGAAAGCATTTGGCCACAGCAGTAACAGGAAAGGCAGCACTGTCTGCATTGCTTGAGCCAAGTGCTGAAATGCTTCTCTTTAGTACAGATGTTGTCCCATCTGGGCCCAGTCCAGGATGGGAGGTTGTAAAGTATGTGGCTACATGCTGAGATTGTTCAATAGCACAACTGCTGTGGAGTGCAGCAGTGTACTTATGAAATACTTCTGTGCTGGGATATTCAGTGACTGCAGCGAAGGATTTGACTAGGATTTAAGATTTTTCCATTAAATTATGTGCATAAAACCATAAGGAAAGTTCATAAGGAGACATGCTTTGGATAGGGCTACCTGGGAGACAACCTCTGCATTGGCATAGCTGTAGAACTGCACTTACGGATGGGTTCACTGCCCCATTAGCTGGAGGAGGGATAGTCATGACTCTTACAGGAAACAGATGCTCTTGTGTGGAATCTGTGAGAGTGTGCAGTGTGCTAATGAGGGGGAGTGGGCAGGCTCCCCTAGCATGTGCCTGGTGCGAATGACATGGCATCCAGGGACAAGGAGCCTAAACATCTCCTGGGACTGTGTCTCCATCAGCAGTGCTGGTCCCCTCAGAGCTGAAGGAAGATGGAGTTGCAGAAACTCTGTGATGCAGCCAACCCCTGAGCCAGTGTTCCTCCTGCGTTCCTAGCACTGCTGATTCCTCCTTGGATACTTATGACATGGATTCACCTTTTTGCTTGGGACCTGCTGGTCTAGAACAAGAGAGGAAGACGTGGAACCTTGATTATGGCCATAATTTGTGTCCAGATTTCCTGTAATCCAGTTTAGCTGTAGCCATGGCCACAGCAGACTCCTTGTGTGTCTCTTAAGGTATTTCCTCTGACTCCTTGTGTCTCTCAAGGCATTTCCTCTAGGTCTTCTGGAACTGAGCTAAAAATATGTGCCCATATTGATTAACTGCATGTTTCTAAAGCTTTGCTCTCTACAACTCAAGGCTTACAAGATAATGGACATTGTGACCCAAGAATTTTTACAAAACTTTTATTTTTATGTTTTTACATTCTGTTAAAAAGTATTTATTCATAATGCTGCCCTAGTTGACTTAAATCAGATGTTGAGTAGCTACAATTTTAATGTCTGTTTCTTCATGCCAGGTATCGAGGGGTGTGGAAGACAGTTCAAAGAAAGATCTCAGCTCTGTGTTTTCAGTGTGATGGGATCACCCTAAAACAACCAGTGGTGGGAGCATTGGGTTGTGTTCCTCTGATTTAAGCATCTAAATTAAATTTGAACATCTGTTGTGTCATGTTCTGCTTTTAAATTAAGCTCTCAGTGCAATTAATGCTACAAGTGCAGGAAGGTGATTACAAAATGATTGTTCCCCAAGACGTATGATTTATGATGTTTTTCATGCTATGTTGTGCTGGTTGTAACAGGAGAAGCCAGGCAGAGATGTGCAGAGTAAGGAGCACAATGGACTTGTTGATCAAGAGAGCTTAAAGAGAAGGGAGGAGGAAATTATTATTCCCCTTACTAGCATCTGATTTTTTTAATGCCCAGTCACTGTAAACAGGGGCAGGCTTTTCTGAAATGAGGGTGAACAGGGAAGTGGGAGGGATTTGCAGAAGGAGTACTCAGCACTATTAGCTTCACATGCTCCCCTGCAGGTGCTGTTTTAACAGGAGATAGCTGTTTCAATAGCAGCAGCACGCAAGATGCTACCAAAAGACTTCTGCAGCGAGCACAACTGTTCTGGGGTAAGGTGTGGGAAGCAGCAGTGGCCTGCCCCTGGAAGTACACAAATTACTGAAGTACCTTAATTGTTGGACACATTTTATATTTTTCACTTTCTTTTGTAGCCAGGGCAAAAATGGGAGAGAAAGTCCTAGAGGGCTGCCCAGGGAGGTGGTAGAGTCACCATTATTGGAGGTGTTCAGGGGGAGACTTGATGGGGTGCTTGGTGCCATGGGTTAGTTGTTTAGGTGGTGTTGGATTGGTTGATGGGTTGGACACGATGATCTTGGAGGTCTCTTCCAACCTGGTCTATTCTATGTATTCTAAACTGATCACAGTAAAGGGAAGACCTGAGCTTCCAAGGGAGTGACTGATCAGTGTGTAGTAGGGTGTAGCAAACACAATTAAATGTGACCATACTGCTGGCCAGCTTAACCTTTGCTGTTTATGTCTCTCTAATCTTTGGAGGCCCAGACTACAGAGAAAATTGATTTATGAATATTTCTCTGCTCCGTATCATAGTGCTGGAATTGTGGTTATATGCTGCTGGTTGTGATTCAGCTGTACACAGGAGTAATGAAGACTTCTCAGAAAGAATACAAAGTTTTATTGACTAGCCAGTTTTTTTTCAGAGTCCTGGCAATATACTTCAATAGCAACTTTATTTTTCTTTTCCCTTGCCAAAGCAATGACACATTCTAATATTCTGGAACATCACTATGTGTTTTCATCATTATATGTTTGACATTTAGCCTTCCTCATCCTGAGAAATTCAAGATGTGGAGGGAGAAAGGCTTGCAACGCTGGCAGTGAAAAAGAAAGCAATTATTTGTATTTAATTTGCTCCAGGGATCAATGAAGCTTGTATCTCTGTGCTATATAATGTAGCTGACTGTTCACTTAATTTTATAAGTTGCCAACTGACACTCTGGGCAACTGCACAAATCTTGTAAAAAGTAATGAATAGGATCTAAACCAAACCCAGAGAGTGGAGTATATAAAAATCATATAAAAGGGAAAAAAAAACAACTAACCAACCAACCAACCAAAAAAACCCCAACCCCAACCAAAAACCCAACCCAAACAAAAAACCAGCAACAGCAGCAGCATCAACAACAACCCCAGCTCAAAAACATAAACCACCAAACAAACCCTAAATCTTGGGAGGACAGATAAATGTTATGGTATAGTATGGCCCAATCTGTCCCTGTTACAAGGACAGGATATTGGATTAGGTGAAATCATGATAAAAGTGATGTAAAGTGGAGCTGTGAAAAACTCTGACAATGAGTGACCTAGAAAGCTATTTACTGTGGATAGTAAACTACTTTTGTATCGTAATTATTTATGGAGTAGTTCTGCATTGTGTTGAGCAATGTTCTTTAAAGCATTTGACAATACTGATTAAACCTGCTCTCTCTCATGCCTCTGAAGTGAGTAGCAGCAGTCAAGTGCTGCTTGCTCCAGAATGGGCACTGGGGGTAGCAGAGGTCTACATTTTTTCAGGTGGCTAAAATGAGATGGTGGAGCTATGCACTGCTTTGACTCAGTCCCAGATCTCCATATGGTTTGTCCACAGCAGTTATTTGGAAACCCTAGCCAGTTTGCACCAGTACTGCACAACTTATGCTGTACTCGCAGAAACTTCCAGCCTCCAAATTCTGCTGTATCTTTTAATGGGCAGATTGTGAGCTTCAGTGGCCTTGGACAGATTTTCAAATGCTGCAGTGTCATGTTATATGTGATTGCATGCCATGCTGACATGATACCAAAATGGTTGGCTCCACTAACCAGATCACCTTTAACTATCCATTTCTTCTCTTTGGCTTGAGCAGGGTCTTGTATTCAGCTGAATTTACACAAGGGATGTGCCAGAAGCATGTGGCCAAGGGTAAGAGGTTGAAGAGTGGGAATGCTTTCTGTGGTAAGAAGCCAGTTGCTTTGGATCAGTGTAACATCAGATCCACAACTGATTTTCAGTATGTGTAAAACAAAGGATTGCCTGATTATTAGATGATACTGAGAATTATCCTTAAATATTATCTTGGTCTTCCAAGGTAGGGCAATTTTCACATCTTGAATTTGAATAAAAATGTTGCACTGGAGAAGAGGAGGTTCAGGGGAGACCTTGTTGCTCTCTACAGCTACCTGAAGGGAGGTTGTAGACAGGCAGAGGTTGGTCTCTTCTCCCAGGCAACCAGCACCAGAACAAGAGGACACAGTCTCAAGCTGCACCAGGGGAGGTTTAGGCTGGAGGTTAGGAAGAAGTTCTAGACAGAAAGAGTGATTGCCCATTGGAATGGGCTGCCCGGGGAGGTGGTGGAGTCACCATCATTGGAGGTGTTTAGGAGGAAACTTGATAGGGTGCTTGGTTGCATGGTTTAGTTGATTAGGTGGTGTTGGATGATGGGTTGGATGTGGTGATCTCGAAGGTCTCTTCCAACCTGGTCTGGTCTATTCTATTCTATTCTATTCTATTCTATTCTATTCTATTCTATTCTATTCTATTCTATTCTTTTCTAATAAAACTTCAGTAGAGTATTTTCAGTAAGGATGAAGTGAGACAAGCCCAGTAATGATTTCTCTTTTCTGGTGCAACATAAGAAAATAGGACAGGGGAATGTGTAAGAGATCTGCAAGATATTCACCCATCCACTTGCTCCGTGATACTTTGGTGACAAAGAGAACCTCCTCTGAGATGGCAAATCTGATCCACTACATGATCACATAGCCTGAGATTTTACAATCTTCCCAGACAGTTTTGATACTTGTCTATTTTTACTATTGAAAGGTTTTTTCCTAGCATTAACACACTGCCTCTTGCATTTGATGTTCATTGTTCTCTGTCTTGTCTCCAGGGTATTGAGGTGTTGTTTTATTTCTCTTTTACTCTTTCATATATTTTAAACTGCTATCCTGCCTCCTTTGAGCCTTCTCCAAACTGAGCAATGCAGATTATATTTTTTCCCCCCCTCAAGGGCTCTCTAGTCTCATAATAGTCTATTTTCTCATGGTTCTTGCTCTTGTTCTGCCCTATTAGTTGTGCCACTGACAAAAATGAGTACTTTGTAGAGTTTGTTCACAATCTCTGTGAACAAATTTGTGACTTGACCAAGACACACACGAGGTACTGTTCTCAAAGCTCTTTACTTGGACTCAAGTATTTTTTCTTGCTTTCAGGATGTGCTACATGCAGAGCGGTTTTCTTCAAAGGTTACATTTGCATTATCAGCAGAGAATATGGAAAACTGCACAATTTTGGTTGATTACAAACTACAGATTCTCTAAGGGGCACTGTAATTCTAATTGCATCTTTCTGGGCTCTTCCATAAAGTTTACCAGCTCATTTGCACAACCATGCTCAGCTGTGGAAAGCTATGGCTCAGTCAGAGGCTGCAGCAGCTTCCTCTTCTCTTTGTCTGGAGCATCTGTTATGATAGAATAGTAAACAATTTCTCTTTCTGAATAATTCCAAATAATTCCTGCAGTGTAATTCACTCCAAGGAAATCTTAGATAGCACACACATGCCTTTTGTTCTCCTGCCACTTCCTACTATTAAGGATATGTCAGATTGTTGTGTGTGACACTAAGTAGAATGTATTAGCCAAATGGAACAGCAGCTGGTCACCTGGAGCACTGCATCCAATTCTGAAGCTCTTAGCACAAGAAGGACATGAAACTGTTGGAGAGGGTCCAGAGGAGGCCATGAGGATGATCAGAGGGCTGGAGCACCTTTGTGATGGAGACAGGCTGAGAGTTGGGGCTGTTCAGCCTGGAGATGAGAAGGCTAGAGGGAGACCTTAAAGCAGCCTTCCAGTTCCCGTAGGGGGCTACAGGAGAGCTGAGGAGGAATTTTTGACAAGGGCTTGTAGAGACAGGATGAGGGACAATGGCTGTGAGCTGGAAGAGGGAGATTGAGACTGGAGATTCTGTTTTTGAGGCCTCCTGACAATAAATGATTGATGTGGTACTAGAGATCTGAAGACAGGGAGTGTGACCAATTTTCTATATTCAACTTACTTTGATGAGAGATTAAACTGAAGCTTCTGTTGCATAGGTTATGGAGATTTGGAAAGAATTTCTGTCCCACCTCATCTCTGCAGATACATGCTTTGAATGACCCCCCATGAACAGTCCATGTGGAAGTGAATGATTTTAACCTGGGAGGTTTCTGCCTCTCCTGCCATCTCATCATTGCTTCATAAACCCTAAGTGAGATCTCTATGTGTAGTGGGACTTGGGAGTTGCAGCCTGACAGAAATGAAATGTTCCTCCTTATTTTGCCTAAGGGAGAACTCGTAGGTAACTTATCTCTACCTTCAGACATGATTATTCATCTCATGGCAACACTGAGGGTTTTCTGGGAAAAGTCAGATGCTACCTCTGCAGGAGGCTGGGACCACTCATGGGAACCAATGCCACTACCTCAGTGCAGTGAGTGTGAGTCGTTTTCTCCATGTAAGCCATGAGAGGGTTTATGTAGGTAATTGCAAATGCTGCTAAAATGAGAAAGCATCATAACTTCACTCTTGTAAGATGATACCTATATTCCATTCAGTGTGGGAGGCATATTTCAAAAGACATAGAATAGAATAGAATAGACCAGACCAGGTTGGAAAGACCTTCAAGATCATCGTGTCCAACTTATCCAACACCACTTAATCAACTAAATCATGACATCTCCAGAGTCATTAAATAAAGTACTTCCAAAGAAATTATGTTTCTCTTCAAAATCAGGCATCTGTAGTGAAGGATGCTTATGGTCAGGATTGTGCTCCAGACATTTCTGGAACATACTCTTCTGAGGGCATATTCACAACAGCATCATTCCTTGTGCAAAATGATGTTGCCTCAAGCCCTTCTAACTGGTAAATTTGACAGTTCCTTCAGACTTTGATTATCTTGGATGACCACAGGCACCTCTTGCACCTGCAAATACCACAAAGCTTTACAAAATGACTATGTGGAGAGGACTGCTTTTATTTTACTATTTCTCTTGAAAGGTTGCAGTTCCATCAGAGCTCAGCAGTGTGAGTACATGCCAAACCCAAACACCTAGCACAGTTTGTAGGTGTTTGTTTGTTTGTTCCATGTCTAGTTGATTGATCAAATTTAACATGCAAAATAAACAGTCAAAGAAGCCAGGTTGTTTCACTCAAATAAAACCCAATACACTCAGAACCAAGGATAGAATGGAATAGAAATAGAATAGAATAAACCAGGTTGGAAGAGACCTTCAAGATCATCGTGTCCAACCTATCATCCAACACCACCCAACCAACTAAACCATGCAACCGAGCACCCTGTCAAGTTGCTTCCTGAACACCTCCAGTGATGGTGACTCCACCACCTCCTCAGGCAGCCCATTCCAATGGGCAATCACTCTCTCTGTGTAGAACTTCCTCCTAACCTCCAGCCTAAATCTCCCCTGGTGCAGCCTGAGACTGTGTCCTCTTGTTCTGGTACTGGTTGCCTGGGAGAAGAGACCAACCTCTGCCTCTACTTAGAGAGCCTGGAAAATATTTTGAGACTACCTTTATATTTTTATTGGCATGTGCATTGTAAAAAATGGTAAGTTTCTTGTTGCTTTACTGCTAGGTTTAGTGGCAGTAGTGGTAACTGTGTAGCAACCCATTTTGCCTCAAATTTAGGAACATTTGTTTCTGCAGTTCTCTCTACTGAAGCCATCATTCTTTTAAGGTTAACTCTGTGTCATTTTGCTTAGTGTTTTGCATGCCAAGCAAGGTGTGCGCTGTGATCCACCAGTGGTTTTGCTTAAGATCGTACTATGGTTATCTACCATGAGAGATTTGAGAAGCCTTTTTTTGTGTCTGGGCCACTGGAACAAATCTTGTGTGTTTTCAACCTGTAAGGCAGCAGCATTGCTCTGCCTAGAGTTAGTTAGTTGTGCTACAGTCAGTCTTCCTGGAGCTGAACGATGTGGAGGAAGCATAGTTTCTTTTTGTGGAGATTAACTGCTGTTTGGAAAGACAACTGGAAATGAGAATTGTGAGGTTTATAGCATTTTGGTTTTTATTGCTGCTATTAGTAAATGCAGTTGTGCAGTCTGCACATAGAATGGGAACTTGGCATGAGAAAAGACTTGCAGACTGGACCTGGAACTTAGTGTGCAGCAAGGGAAATACAGGAAGTGCTTTCTATCTCATTTGATGTGGTTCTGCTTGCATAGTACCTACTTTGCAAAATTAACCAACTCTCACTCCAGTCCTGTAACATATAGCCCCAGAGGGACCTTACTGAGTTTGTATCCTGTTGGAAATTAAACAAGTGCCAAGCTTAATCACCAGTCAAAGTAGGAAAATACTTAATCTGAATATTCGATCCAAGAACTCCTGCTCTGTGTTGGCAGTAATCATCATTCTCACATATGACTTTACATATGAAGAGAGAAGCCAGGATATTGATCCTCATGTATAAATGCTGTTATATAAATAAATATTGTGAAATATTCAGATTTCCCCCCCCCCCCCCAAGATTCTCTGGGATTTTTAATCAAAGCAATGAACTGAAACTAAGAAAATGCTGTGTAATATTTTGGCCTTTTTTTATTCAGGGAGGAGAATTCATGCAACTCTCTCATGCCACCTTTACCTTGCTAGTGCAGATTTCTCTTTTAGATTTGAGGGTCTGGTATTTGCTCACTTTTGATTAACTTAAGCCCTTACTCTTTCTCAGTTCTCTTGCCAGACACTTAGAATGAGTTGCTTGACTGGAACTCATATAGACGCACATACCAAGGCCTATGGTCTTCACTGCCTTGACCATATTTACTCTATGTAAGCTTCTGAAGGTAATAATTTGCAAGCTTGCCTATTTACTTTATAATTAGGTGCATAAAATGTGTTCTAATGACCCTTTCTTTAGAAATTCTACTGCATTTCATGGAAACTCAAGGTGCACTTAAAGCTGTTTAAGGTCATAAACCACTGGCTTAGTAGCTTCACTGAGTTGTTCAAACAGGAGGGTTTTAGCCCTTCGCTCTGAGGAGGTTGGATGCTAGGAAAAAGTTCTCTACAGAGAGAGTGATTGCCCATTGGAATGGGCTGCCTGGGGAGGTGGTGGAGTCACCATCATTGGAGGTGTTCAGGAGGAGACTTGATGGGGTGCTTGGTGCCATGGGTTAGTTGTTTAGGTGGGTTGGAGTGGTTGATGGGTTGGACGCGATGATCTTGAAGGTCTCTTCCAACCTGGTTTATTCTATGTATTCTATGTTTTTACAGAGTAAGCTGGGCTTAGCACACCAAAGCAGGTGGTTTGCCTTGGAGCTGTAACCACAGAAAATTGATGATCTTCTCAGTGCATTGCCAAAACTATCCTTGAAACACACTCAGATATTTAGATAGAAAGTTTCATGTTAGATCAGCTTGTAAATTTGTAAGTCCTACAACTTTTTGATCTTTTCTTTTTTTCTTCCTTAGTTTTTTGTAGTTACACACTGGAACTTGCAAAGTGCTGAGCACTGTGTTCCCCATCAAGCAAACCTCTTAATCATTCTCTGAAAAATGCTGCCAGATTGGAGCTAAATCTCTGCACATTGCCTGTATTTCTCCAGCTGGGTGCCTTTTTCATTCCTGTGAAAGGATGCGTGTGTTCTGAGTTTGGGCTGAGGGGATTCAAAGTTCAGTCTGATCTGCTGCAGCCTCATTTAGTCATGGCTTAATTTAAAAACCCGAGATGACAAATATTTTGACTTTTTGATTCTGAACTCTTGGGGTGGCATTTAATTCTTAGCCTGCTTAGGCCACACCTTGAGTACTGTGTCCAGCTCTGGGCCCCTCAGTTTAGGAAGGACATTGAGATACTTGAACGTGTCCAGAGAAGGGCTGGTGAGAAGCCTCGAGCACGAGCCCTATGAGGAGAGGCTGAGGGAGCTGGGATTGTTTAGCCTGGAGAAGAGGAGGCTCAGGGGAGACCTTATTGCTGTCTACAACTACCTGAAAGGAGGTTGTAGACAGGTGGGGATCGGTCTCTTCTCCCAGGCAATCAGCACCAGAACAAGAGGACACAGCCAGGGGAAGTTTAGGCTTGAGGTGAGGAGAAAGTTCTTCACAGAAAGAGTAATTGGCCATTGGAATGTGCTGCCCTGGGAGGTGGTGGAGTCACCGCCCCTGGAGGTGTTCAAGAGGGGATTGGACGTGGCACTTGTAGCCATAGTTTAGTTAGTCACAAGGTGTTAGGTAATAAGTTGGACTTGATGAGCTCTGAGGTCTTTTCCAATTTTATTGATTCTGTGATTCTAGAAAGACTTTTTTGTCAGACCTTATGGTTCTGTGTAAATAATGGCTATCACTTGCAGGGCAGACAATTAACCCTTGGGCTGACTTGAATTAGGACTCTTATTAAACAGTATTTGGGCAGAGCTGCCTTGGAAGGGCTTCTTCTTACTGGCTCTATGCAGCACTGTGTAATTACAGAATCACAGAATCACCAAGGTTGGCAGAGACCTCAAAGATCATCAAATCCAACCTGTCACCACAGACCTCATGACTAAACCATGGCACCAAGTGCCACGTCCAATCCCCTCTTGAGCACCTCCAGGGATGGTGACTCCACCATCTCCCCGAGTAGCCCATTCCAATGGCTAAAGACTCTGTCAGTGAAGAACTTCCTCCTCACCTCGAGCCTAAACTTCCCCTGGTGCAGCTTGAGACTGTGTCCTCTCGTTCTGGTGCTGGTTGCCTGGGAGAAGAGACCAACCCCCTCCTGGCTACCACATAACAAATGGTATTGGTGCTTCAGATAGATTTTATTCAGGTGCTTCAGATAGATTTTATTCAGAGCCTTGTCCTTACAGAGATGTAAAAGAAGGGTGAATTTCAGATTGCCTTTCCACACTTTCATTTTCAGAAAGACAATCTTTTAGACCTTTTGAAGGATGAGTGCAAATAATGAACATTCATTATGCTTGCATTTTTACAGTGCCAGTTTCCATCATCTGCCTCAGTTGAAAGTATATCTCAACTTTTCTCCCTACCTTTGTTAGTAATTTTCGTAACTGCAGGGTGCCATGTCTCTCTTTTTGGTTTTTTTTTGGGCATATTTGTATATTATCCATACTATTCTTCCCACCTAAGCTTCCTATTGCCCCTTTCTCATTCATTTCATTAAGCACTAAATCAATGAACTTTAAGTGCTCCGAGGTTAGTAATGTGGCAAAGTACCAATCCGTATAAGCATCCAGAGAGTAAAGCTACAATCTGTCCCTTTCAATGAGGCTATTACATGCCACACAATTAATTATGTGGAGCTTGAATACATTTAATTTCTGTGAACTGTAAAATGGGACTATTAGTAGAAAATATTACACATCCACTATGAGAAGAAAAGTACTAGATTTTTAAAGTTAAAAACAGAATCACAGAATTGTCAGGGTTGGAAGGGGCCTCAAGGATCACCTAATTCCACCCCGCCTGCCCTGGGCAGGGACACCTCACACTAGATCTGGTTGCACAGAGCCACATCCAGCCTGGCCTTAAAAACCTCTAGGAATGGGGCTTTTGTCACCTCCCTAGGCAACCTGTTCCAGTGTTTCAGCACCTTCATGATGAAGAACTTCTTCCTAACATCCAGTCTGACTCTACCCACTTCTAGTTTTGCTCCGTTCCCCCTAGTCGTGATACTACCCAACATCCTTAAAAGTCCCTCTCCAGCCTTCTTGTAGGGCCCCTTCAGATATGGGAAGGCCACAATAAGGTCTCCTTGGAGCCCTTTTAGCAATCTCTGATGTAGCTTGCCTACAGCATCTTCTGTGAAACACTGCTTGTAAAGACAAGCTTGTGTCAAGTGTTCTGGCAGCAGTGATTTGCTGTGTTGCCTACCTGTCTGTCAGCTTATCTACATATGAAAGTTAGTCTTTTCTTCTCAGGCTCTTCATGAGCTCTGCTTCCTTTTTCAAGGCCAAGAGACAAAAATCTGCTTCTTATATGAAGCAGTGTGCTGCTGAGCTGATGATGGGTGAGCAGAACTGAATTACCTTTCTGTTGGCTGCTCTTTCTGAAGACACTTCTTCAACACCAGCAAAAGCTGATTGTAGGAGACAGAGAGTCTGTGCTGTGCCAATACACCTGGCAGCAGGTGCATTAGTAAAAAACCCCAAACCCTGAAGCTTGTGTGTATAAATAACTCAGTGCTAATGTTAAGAGCCCTGTTTAAGCTTCCACCCATGAGATGTTGCAGTATTTTGCAGTTGTATATGATACTGTTGGTCATGCTTAAGCTGTTATCCTCTCCATGTTATGTACATTTGTGCCTCTGTGACTGAATAATAATAGGGAAAACTGATCCTAGAAGTATGAGCTCACCTTAACTGGCACACAGAGCTGTTACTCTGTGGTATGCCCAAGAGGGAAGGCAGTAACTCTTTGTGGGTAATGTGTAAAATTATGGTTATAAATGACTACTGGAAGAGGTGCAGGACAAGGCTTGTGAATGCTGCTGTCATTTGAAAAGACCTCCATGTGGTTTCTCCTTAGCTTTTTGCCTGTTGTTTAGTTCATTCACAGAAATTGTTAGAAGTATATAGAATATAGGTATCCAAGAATACCAATGTATAAGAAGGCAAGTTACTGAAATGATGAAAAAATTTGCATAAATACTGCTGCAGGTGACAAGTGAAAGGACTCTTTGTTAGGTTTTCCTGTCATATGCTATAGTCTCTGCAAACATCCATCCTACAGGAGAAAAAGACTTCTTTTGCTTTGATGATCACAGAATCACCCAGGTTGGAAGAGACCTCAAAGGTCATCAAGTCCAACCTGTCACCACAGACCTCATGACTAAACCATGGCACCAAGTGCCACGTCCAATCCCCTCTTGAACACCTCCAGGGACGGTGACTCCACCACTTCCCTGGGCAGCACATTCCAATGACGAATGACTCGCTCAGTGAAGAACTTTCTCCTCACCTCGAGCCTAAACTTCCCCTGGCGCAGCTTGAGACTGTGTCCTCTTGTTCTGCTGCTGGTTGCCTGGGAGAAGAGACCAACTCTGTCCTGGCTACAACCACCCTTCAGGTAGTTGTAGACAGAATAAGGTCTCCCCTGAGCCTCCTTTTCTCCAGGCTAAACAATCCCAGCATCCTCAGCCTTTCCTCGTAGGGCTTGTGCTCAAGGCCCCTCCCCAGCCTCGTTCAAGTGTCTCGATGTCCTTCTTAAACTGAGGGGCCCAGAACTGGACACAGTACTCCAGGTGTGGCCGAACCAATGCAGAGTACAGGGGCACAATGACTTCCCTGCTCCTGCTGGCCACACTATTCTTGATGCAGGCCAGGATGCCACTGGCCTTCTTGGCCACCTGGGCACTTCTTGAGAGGGTTTTCCAAAACTGAAGGAATAATTTCTATGTATTGTTATCCCATTTCAGTATAGCCCAGATTTTCTCTTATTTAAGTTTCTAGTAAATCTCTCTCTCCCCTGCCCAGGAAGTGTTCATAAACCATTTGAAAACAGCATAATGAAGGGCAGTGCTGCCTGTGACATCTCTCACATGCACACCCAGTGGTTCTGTTTTTGCTCGTTATCATCTGTCACCAGAGGATAGCCGAATAATCCTGGAGATACTGATTGTTTAATTGATTGTGTGTGTGTTGTTTTTCTGAGGCCCTGGTTTGTGGTGGCAACTGCAAGAAAGGCTAATATAATACATCTTTTTATGGTCTTAATGATGTGGACTTTTCTTTGCCACACATAATTAAAATTCATGAGGCGGTGGGTTAGGAGATATTGGAAGGTCCCTGTGCAGAAGTGTTCTATGCTGCAATGTAATTAATGGAGCAGTATGTCTCTAAAATTAACTGTTGTACATGATTTGGCCATTTAATAGTTTTTAAATAGAAGTGCAGAGAGCTGAGAGCAGCCTCATTTTAAAAGTAAAGCATCCCTTCTAGAAATGGTAGTACATAGTTATAATTATGGATAACCATAATTAACTTTGTCTTCAATAAATCTTTCTGGGGGTTTAAAGGCTCGTGCTGAACCCGCTGTGATAATATTTGTTAAATACACTTAGTATTGTGGCAGATTGGGTGGTTAACAAGGACGAAACAGGTGGAAATCAGTCATTAGCAGAGAAGTGCAACATCATGGCTTTTATCTCCACTGCAGATATGGGGTGAAAGCAATCCATTACCCTTCTGAATCTCTTGATGTGATTGCTTTCTAAGTTTCCTGTTTCCAAGACAGTCTCATTTCTCTCATACTGAGACTGCAGGATCTTTTCTCAACCTCAGAGTATTTGTGGGGCATCCTAAGACCAGGGAAGAATCATCCCAGGCAACCAGCACCAGAACAAGGGGACACAGTCTCAAGCTGCACCAGGGGAGGTTTAGACTTGAGGTGAGGAAAAAGTTCTTCACTGAGCGAGTCGTTCGTCATTGGAATGGGCTGCCCAGGGAGGTGGTGGAGTCACCGTCCCTGGAGGTGTTCAAGGGGAGAGTGGACGTGGCACTTGGTGCCATGGTCTAGTCGTGAGGTCTGTCGAGACAGGTTGGACTTGATGATCCTTGGGGTCTCTTCCAACCTTAGTTATACCGTGATACTGTGATCCACCACAGACTTGCTACTCAGAGAACATTTCTCAGTCCGTCCTGCCCCTGAGCCCTTTTGTGTACACATCCATCACTCCAGGAACCTACCTGGAGAATTTTCTGGGCTGAGGAGTCTCCATGCTGCTGACATAACCTGGCCGATAATGACAGGACATAAAGGATGCATTTAAATATATCTCTGTGCCACAGAAACATTATGCTTGAAGCACTGAGACTCATACATCTTTCAAAATAACAAGAAATGGGAGGGTCTCTAGTAATATCTCATTTCCTGAGTGCTTCAGCAGTGTCTGTGCCTTCTGATCTGTGGCAGTGGTTTGCTTTTCTAGCTCAGCTGGGACTCGTGTGTGTAAGCAGGGCTATGCTTCTCTTACACGCTGCTCTGGAAGGCTCCAGCTATTTCCTACCTCTTTTTCCCAGGGGAAACATTATTGCGGAAGAGTGAGAGTAATTTAAAGTAATTGATGGATCTCAGCTGCTCTTAAATACAGTCCTTCTGTGTCCAGTGGCCTCTTTTGAGATGAATGGTCACCTGAAAGGCAGCTCAGTAGGCTGCCTTCAGGAAAATGTAGGCATTTATCATATGACAGAGAAGTATTTTAATATCTTTTATTTCAAGTTTTTATTTTATGTATTCTGAAGGCCTAAGGTAAATAAATCAAGTCTCATTTTGACATGTGCATTTTATCTGATCAAAACTTCAAACTGTCTGGCTATCAGATATCAAGGAATGTCAGTTCTCTGCACGTGTTAAATAGCCTGAGTCCGGTATGTGTGAGAGGCTTATAGCAGGAGAGGGAATAAAGCTAAGCAACTTGGTAGATTATTTTCAGATGCTGCTAGGACAACTGAACATGTTGTCCAGCTTGTCACAGCCCAGGACAGAGACTGGCTTGCTGCTGCTGCTACTTCATGTTTTGTATGTATGTGTGCTGAGGTGGGAGAAGTGGGACTGGACCACCAGCAGGCATTGTCTGCTATTCTTGTGTGGTGTAGGAAGGGCTTGCTTGGCTCAGCTATCTCCCTGTCCTTTTCAGGAGTGGTGAAAGTCATGGGAGGTCTCCTCACTTTCCTTCATCCTATTTCTTCCTGGGAGATGCTGGACTGAGGTTCACCTGAATCTTCATGGACCCTAGAAGAGCAATATGTGGAGCAACTCTCAGAACTCAGGAAACAGTGTGTACCAGGCAGGCAAAGGAGGAGTTCAAAGGTGTGCCAGCCTCTGTTAGCAGAGTTCAGTGTGTTCTGTACCATGCACCAAAGCGATCTGGTATCTCTGTCAGGCACCAACAAGTGGACACTTGCTAGTGTTAGTACAACACTAAGACTGAAATTAGATCAGTGTCCTTATTGCTCCTAACAGAGACTCATGTCTCTGTTAGGAGACTACATTTCCCCCCCTTAAACTTTCTTTTTCAGTATACTTAACTAAGTTTTCACTTTTATAACTATTTGCCACTGCTAAAAGCCAGTCAAATGTGAGACATGGTGCTAGTGAAAGCAGTTTGCCATTGTGGGGTGACTTGGTTAAAAGAATAAGAACTTTAAAAAGAAATAATAGTGCTTCTGCCTTGTAGGGGAAAGCAAAACCAAACCAAACAAAGAAACCCACCCCAAAACAACAACAACAACCACCCCAACCCCAAAACACACACACACATCTGAGAACAGATGAGATTTGTGTCTGGAAATGCCTTTTAGCCTCCCATGGAGTTCTCTTTCAAGTCTTTGTGCATAGTAATAGATTTCAATTATCACAGTATCACAGTAACTAAGGTTGGAAGAGACCCCAAGGATCATCAAGTCCAACCTGTTCCAACAGACCTCACAACTAGATCATAGCACCAAGTGCCACGTCCAATCTCCCCTTGAACACCTCCAGGGACAGCGACTCCACCACCTCCCTGGGCAGCCCATTCCAATGACGAATGACTCGCTCAGTGAAGAACTTTTTCCTCACCTCGAGTCTAAACCTCCCCTGGCACAGCTTGAGACTGTGTCCCCTTGTTCTGGTGCTGGTTGCCTGGGAGAAGAGACCAACCCCCTCCTGTCTACAACCACCTTTCAGGTAGTTGTAGAGGGCAATGAGGTCACCTCTGATCCTTCTCTTCTCCAGGCTAAACAATCCCAGCTCCCTCAGCCTCTCCTCATAGGGCTTGTGCTCAAGGCCTCTCCCCAGTCTTGTTGCCCTTCTCTGGACACATTCAAGTGTCTCGATGTCCTTCTTAAACTGAGGGGCCCAGAACTGGAAATTGATCCAGGGCAACTCTTCTAATGGTATAACAGAATTTGTGTCTGTGCTCTCTGTCTCAGTTGACCTCATTTGAATGCAAAATAGGAATCAAAGAAGTGACCCCTGTGCAGAGGAAAGAACAAATAAGAGTGTTAATCTTACTTGCATCACAGGTGTTTTGAGCTACGAATTTAATGATCAACAATCTATATTTGGCTGAGAGCAAAAATGACATCTTCTGTGACATATGTCACAAGTCAGATTCTTTTGCTGTAGATTTCTACCCTCAGTTTTAAATACTGTCAGCATCTAGAATAAAAAAAAAAAGAAAAGAAAAGAAAGAGCAACTCATCACCATGCCAATTGAACAAAAACTGCTGTGTGATTTAAATACCTATAGCTTCATCATTTACCCAGTGGTTTGTTTTTTTTTTTTGCTTTCCATTTTGCTAAGCATGAGGTTGGTGATTAAACTGGTGCATAATTATTAGCAGCAGAGAGACTGTTGTCAGATCTCACAGTTTTCTGACCAGGTGCAGGCTGCTTGGATTCAGTTGGAGCCTGCCTGTCAGTTTTATGAACAATCCAGCAAAATAAGTGACTGATTTCCTGCTATCATTGCAGAGGCAGTTTTCAGCAGATTGTCACAGTTTCTGAATAGTGTAATGAACATTCTGATGTTTGCTAAAGCACTTTTTTATATATAAACATGTGTATAAAGTTTGAGTGTCAAAGCATTAACAATCTGATCCCCGTATCTGTCTCTCTGGTTCATGATCTATACCCTTTTATTACTATCCATCTATTTCACTCTGATGTCAAAGTCAGTCAAACACTTTGTGATAATGCAAGCAGAACAGAAGTGTGTGGCCTGCCAATTTAATCTGATGTGATGAGGACTTCAAAAGATTAAATGTCTTTGCTCAGTTTCTCCAGCACACTTTCATATTCAAAACCTGGGTGGCTGGTTTACCAAGCGTTTAGCCAAATCTCAGGTTCATGCAGGATAAGATAGGCTGTGTGTCGAAAGAGCAACAAGTTTTTGCATCAGTTCTCTGCACAGATGAACTTATTCTGAATTCTGAGCATCTTTGGGGGGCTTTAGTCTCACGTTTCTGCTGATGCTAGCTGAAATAAAGGGCCACTGACTGACTGTGTAGGTGTAGGAGCTTGCCTCATAGAGCAGGGAGAGACCTGGCTGGTGCCTTCTGTCATTCCTGACAAAGGGCTTGCTTATGCTCAAGTTTTTTCCCAGTACATCTACCCTCTGTTTTTCGTGCTTGCTGCTGTTTCAATAATTTCCCATTGCTGTAAAAATCTGGATCAAGAGCTGGAGCCCTGTGGCCAGAGGCACAATGTGATGGCAGGGCACATGCCTGGCCTCAGGCTCTAGCTGCTTTGAATGCTTCCAATGCTCACCTCGGCTGGGTGGTACAGGAGCCATACTCTGTGGTTGCAGCACCATGCCCAAGCAAATGGGCAGTATCGTGCTTGAGATGCAGTATGGTGCTTATAGTTTTCCACCTTTTAGTCTGGAGCTGCTTCAGGTAATGTGAGTTTGGAGCAGACAGCCCCTGCTCCAGAGAGTGGCAGCCAGTATGGAAAATGGCACACAGCAATGTGACCAGACAGCTAAGAGAGGTCTCAAGCTGGTTACCTTGGCTTGGAGAGACTGTTTTTAGAGAATGAGACTATGCTTTGTTTTCATCAGTGTACCCTCACTTTTGCCACTTCCTCACTGTAATTTGCTATGTACTTTTGCTAGCTTAATCTAAATACATGTATAGAATAAGCATCCAATCTGAGAACAAAGACTGTTCACTGACAGGAGAAACATTTTATCAATGTGCTTTTAAAGTGTTATTCTGCAGGATAAAAAGTACCATGTTGGAGAGGGCAAGCCATAAACACTGTTTTCCTCTTTCAATCTATTGTACTGTAAATTTGTTAGTGGACTTGGCATTCCTACCCCTTCTTGAAAATATTCATCTGCTGTAGCAATATTGGAGCTGAATTGATGCTGAAGCTTTCAAGTGCATCCTATTTGCTCGTGAGATAGAAACAACTAACCAGAACCTCATATGCAATAATTATACTCTAACAAGCCTGTTTATTCATCTTCTTTCAGAACATGTGCCCTGTTACTCACAATGTTATAAACACAACAGTCAACAATGTAGAATGTTTTAAAAATAGGTCATAAAAGCAGTATGATTTCACTTAGTGCACTTATACAACAGCATGAAGGAGAGGGCCACTTTCTCCACGGTTGAAGGGAAGCACACAGTCCTGGCAAACATGAGTGAGATTCTATACAGGAGCTAAGTCCTACAGCGTTGAAGTAGAACGTGTTTGAACTGAAAAAAATGGATTGAGATGTAAAGACACCTTTAAATAATGACAAAAGGGGAGGGAAAAGTTCAAAACTATGTATTTATGAAATGGATGAATCTTCTAGCAACAATGACCGAGGTTCTGATGGAGGCAATTGTAAACCTCAAATTTATTGCTTCAAAACCTACAGGTTTTGAAGCCAAAACTTGGGGTGAGCAATAAATTTGCATTATCAGTTTTGTGGTATTGTGTTAATATCACAATGTTTTAACAAGCCCTATGAGGAGAGATTGAGGGAGCTGGGGTTGCTTAGCCTGGAGAGGAGGAGACTCAGGGGTGACCTTATTGCTCTCTACAACTACCTGAAGGGAGGTTGTAGTGAGGTGGAAGTTGGTCTCTTCTCCCAGGCAACCAGTACCAGAACAAGAGGACACAGTCTCAGGCTGCGTCAGGGGAGGTTTAGGCTGGAGGTTAGGAGGAAGTTTTACACAGAGAGAGTGATTGCCCACTGGAATGGGCTGCCTGAGGAGGTGGTGGGGTCGCCGTCGCTGGGGGTGTTCAGGGCGAGGCTTGACAGGATGCTTGGTGCCATGGTTTAGTTGATTGGGTAGTGTTGGATGATAGGTTGGACACAATGATCTCGAAGGTCTCTTCCAACCTGGTTTATTCTATTCTATTCTTTAACTGCCAATACTGTTGGACATTAAGATTTGCATTGAAACAATGTTTCCTTCCGTGGTAGGAACAGGAAACCTTTCTGTTAAGAGCGGTTTTACAGAGCTGTATCTCCTCTTGAGTCTCAAGTGTCTTTGTAAGCCCAAAAGAAATTGTCACAAAATCGGGATTTGCATCTGGGTCTGGAGCTGGGAGCTTGGAAATGAGTTGTGTGTGGGAATCACCATTCTAAAAGAAATGGTTTTAGCATCTTCTTAAGCCAAATAGATGTCAGTTACAATTTCTACTGCAACTCATCAGCAACAAGAAGATGAAAGAGCAAGCTGGTCTGGGAGCAGGGAGAGGTTTATAGCTTCTGATGTTCTTCTAAATACTCATGTTTGAGGTGCTTGACAGTTTTTCATGTAATAGCCTTGCAACCTCACTCTGAAGTGGCAAAGAACCTTGACTCTCATTTTACCAATGGAAACCTGAAAACAGGGAAAGTAAACTCCTTTGTTTTAGATGCAGCAGCTCACGTAAAGGCACAGAGGGAGCTTGTGGTGAAATAAGGAGATAAGATCAACTGTCCTGAACTCCAGGTAACAGGGCTATCTTGTTTCCCTGGGAAACTGCTGGATCTGGACTTTGGCTCTAATTAATTCGCACTACAGCCGATAATATCCATCTCTAATGTAGCAGTCTCTCCTGGCCTACACTGAGAAGACCGGCTCTGAACAAAACTAAACACCTTAAAAGCCCTGGAAGAGGTTGCTCTGGCATATGAAGACTTGTGTCCTTCACATAGACAGGTAATCCTCAATGCACATCAATGAAGGCAGTGAAGGAGAAGTATTACTTTATTAGAACCATAATCCAAGCTGAGTGGTCCAGGTTTCCTGAATTCTGCCTGAAGCTGGAAGATGTCAATATCCAAGTTAACTTCTCTCTAAAGTCAGTGGAGAGGTGAACCTTTAACAGCCCTGGTTGTCTGCAGAGGTGTGTCTACCTTTTCCCAGGTGGCCTTTCTTGATCACTGCATGGCTGGGACAAGGCTCCTGCAGCACAGACACCTCAATGGCTGAGGTAGGTGTCTCTATAAGTTATGATGGTAGTGATATGTCCTTCCTTTCCCTTGAGTGTTATGTATCTCTCTCTAGTATGCTAGTGGGGAAGATGGCAGTGCCTAAGGTTGTGGTTGAGACATTCACAGTCAAAATACTTTAATGTGTCTTCTTTGACTGAGAACTCAAAAGTTCAGGTTTCTGATTCTCCTGTCCTCAGGGGGCCATAAACAGCAAGCATGCTGTATCCTATCTCCTGGGAACACACTCACTGCACCTTGCCACAAGTGCCTGCATTACACTGGCAAGTGGGAGAAGGTGAAGGGAATGCCTTGCAAGTGCCTGGGCAGAAAGAGGAGAACCTTAACTTGTGTGTTCCTGGACTTCTGATTGCTGACCAACATCATCTTCCTCATACTACTGCATTTTTGTTCTGAAGGTTACTTAATGTGCTTAAGGAAAATCTGTAAATCCTTTAAACCAAGTGTTGAAAAAACCCTACCAGGTGGTTGAGGAAAAGCAGCTAACTCTTAACATGTTCACTAATGTTTTGATTTCAAGGTCAGCATTACAAAGGGGGGTTTTGGTAATTTCTTGCCTAACATAGCCATCTTCCCTTGTTATAAGGCGAAATAAGGCAAAAGAGGAAGAGGGAGGGGATAAGGAAGTTCACTGTTGGCTTGAACAGTTTTAAAGGATCTTCTTTTTAGTTTGCTCCAAGGAAGTGATCAAACATAAACAATACACTTACTGGCTAGAGCCAAAACACAGGAATAACTGTGCCTGAAAGAGGAAGGAGGACTTCATGCACTTTTGCCTGCTCCAAGCCAGAATCTATTCCTGACCTACTTCACTCAACATCAAGGTTTGAAGGGATGATTAGAGCAGCACTGTATTTCAAATGTGTCAACCAGTCAAGGCTAAGTTTGCCCTTTCCAGCGGCACCTTTGTGAGAGGTAGGGCAATAATCACAGGTGTTATCAGAGATGTGTTTCCTTCTCATTTTAAGCCAAAGGAAAAAGAAAATTCAAAAAGGACTTTTTCCAAACAAAGAGGCAAGTGGTAATTTTTATAAAAGACACCATCAAATAAACAAGAAATTCAATTCAGTTTTTATCTCTTAATGCCAGAAAGCAAGTGAGGTTCCATTTGGGTCAAACGTATGAACTCCCTGACTGGCACAACAAACAGAAATATTCAGTGGATTTGTAATTTACCCTAGAAACTGTCTGGGCTGATTGAAAATAATGGTGTCTGACTGTGGAGGGTCAGTGAGTTGCCCTCTGTTAATGCATAGCTAACCAAGATCTACCATGCACAGATGCTGGAAAACCAATTAGCTATTCTAAGAAGCTGTGGTAGATAAAATGTCCCAATTAATTACACAAAATCTATGTATAGCCTTAGTTCTGTAATTCCTGTTTGAAAATGATCACTAATAGTTCTGAATGAACTCAATTAGTTGCTGAATATCTCAGCAGGTTTTTTGGGGTTGGTTTTTTTTTTTGGAGCTGGATGTAATTTGAACATCATTTGATGTCTTCAGGAAAGAACACAACTGTGCATATAAACTGATGTCAAATATATTTATGTGTATGAAATGTCTATGTGCAAGCAACAAACAAGGCTTTCTTACTCTGCTGTCTGTCATGAAAAGCTGAAGATTATTAAATTAGAATGGCTACATTATGCAAATTTATTTTTTATTGGCAGCTTACTAGAACAATTTACCCAAGTGCTGGGTGCTGCACTTTGGCCATGGCAACCCCATGCAGAGCTACAGGCTGGGGTCAGAGCGGCTGGAGAGCTGCCACACAGAGAGGGACCTGGGAGAGCTGATTGACACCCGCCTAAACATGAGCCAGCAGTGTGCCCAGGTGGCCAAAAGGGCCGATGGCATCCTGGCCTGCATCAAGAATAGTGTGGCCAGCAGGAGCAGGGAAGTCATTGTGCCCCTGTACTCTGCAATGGTTCGGCCACACCTTGAGTACTGTGTCCAGTTCTGGGCCCCTCAGTTTAGGAAGGACATCGAGACACTTGAACGTGTCCAGAGAAGGGCAACAAGGCTGGGGAGAGGCCTTGAGCACAAGAACTATGAGGAGAGGCTGAGGGAGCTGGGGTTGCTTAGCCTGGAGAAGAGGAGGCTCAGGGGTGACCTCATTGCCCTCTACAACTACCTGAAGGGTGATTGTAGCCAGGAAGGGGTTGGTCTCTTCTCCCAGGCAACCAGCACCAGAACAAGGGGACACAGTCTCAAGCTGCACCAGGGGAGGTTTAGACTTGAAGTGAGGAGAAAGTTCTTCACTGAGAGAATCGTTTGTCATTGGGATGTGCTGCCCAGGGAGGTGGTGGAGTCCCCATCTCTGGAGGTGTTTAAGAGGGGATTGGACATGGCACTTGGTGCCATGGTTTAGTCATGAGGTCTGTGGAGACAGGTTGGACTTGATGATCCTTGGGGTCTCTTCCAACCTTAGTTATACTGTGATACTGTGAATGCACTGTTTCTTTTCCTATATGTTAGTACTGCAGACTTATTAGTACACTAATGTATTAGTGATTAAATAGTTTAAACAATAGAATTTTATTCAGCCTTCAGAATACTCATTTGACTAAAATTATAATTGTAGGAAGAAATGTTACCCTTTCAGTGCATGGAGAATTAGATAATTTAGTCTCTTCTTTCTCTCCACAGCATCAGTAGGAAGGATCTGTGTCCTTGTTTTGAGCCACGAGTTGCCCAGGGCAAGAGGACAGAAAGGTATTTTGCACCACCCCCCACAGGGGAGTAAAAGAAACAAATCTCACACAGAATTGGGGGTTAAATATGAATGTTATTGACAAATATATACAGAAATACAACAGGTATTTAGGGGAACAGGAATATATACACATAGAATTATAGAATCAGCCAGGTCGGAAAGGACCGGTCATCAAGTCCAGCCTATTACCTAATACCTAACACCTCCTGACAACTAAACCATGGCTCCAAGTGCCACATCCAATCCTTTTTTGAACACCTCCAGGGATGGTGACTCCACCATCTCCCAAGGCAGCACATTCCAATGGCCAATTACTCTTTCTGTGAAGAAATTTCTCCTCACCTTGAGCCTAAACCTCCCCTGGCACAGCTTGAGACTGTGTCCTCTTGTTCTGGTGCTGGTTGCCTGGAGAAGAGACCAACCCCCACCTGTCTACAACCTCCTTTCAGGTAGCTGTAGAGAGCAATGAGGTCTCCCCTGAGCCTCCTCTTCTCCAGGCTAAGCAACCCCATCTCCCTCAGCCTCTCCTCACAGGGCTAGAAGGCGGTCAAGAGGGGGAAGCTGTTGGTAACCCCCTGGTTTTGTCCAGGGAGGGGTTTGCATTGTTTATAAGTTGTGAATATATGTAAATGTTGTACATTTTGTACATATTCATTAGATTTTGTATTCTGGATTGTAGTTTTGCTTGTAAATATAGCTTCATTTACTTTCAACTGAGCTGGTCTGGCAATTTTATGCTGGGGGGTAATTTCAACTCATCATATAACAGAATTCACAATATCCTGTATCCAGCCCCTAAACTGTCTACCCTTTGGAAGACTTCTTTTATCTCTGTGGTCTAAAACCCATAACAACATGAGAAATATTTCCCTGAAGTGAAACTCCACTCCATGTTTGGCAAAGAATGATTGTTTATGCAGCTAAGGTGAGAGAAATAAGAAGAACAGGTAGAAAAGACACTGAAAACCATCCAAGATAGCTCAGAAAGATGCACAAACAGTACACATCTGGCTATGGCATTTGGGGATCCCTTTCAAATACTTTTGTCTAGCAAGGACACTTAGTACAAGCTAGCAAAAGGGTTGCCCATCCTAGGGAGGGATTTACCATTCACCCACAGGCTTTGACCAAGCTTCACAGAGACTGGGTTGAAGGTTTTTGCTATTCAGCTGCTTGACTGAGGTCAAAGTAGGTAGGGGACAGCTAAGCCAATGACGCAGAGAGCTCCCAGTTGACACATATTGATTAAGACCAAATGCCTGTGTTTTCTTTTCTCATGCTGAGGACTTAGCCATTCATGCATTTTTTTTTCTGTGAACATTGCTGAAGCACCCCATTTCTCTCCTTTATTTGAGTTAAACTTGGAGGCACACCAGGCTACTAAACAGCAAACAGCTCATGAACACTCACTAAAAATATGTTCTGGTATGGTTGTATCCAAAAACATCTGTCCTGCAGATACTGTTACGCAATGGAAAGAGCTTGCAGGCTGCCAGTTGCAACTTTGGAACCCAACTCTTGTCGTTAAGAAGTACATTAAAAGCGTAATGTTCAGTCCAGGGAAGAAAGTACACGGTGAGATTGTGGTTTCTACCATAGCCTACCACTCCAAAGGTCTCAGAAAGAATATGGAGACCCTTTAGGTAAGGACTGGAAGTAAAGCAGATATAAATAAATCCCTTAAACCTACCTGCTCTCTGTTCTTGCAGGCTGCCTTTGAAGGTCAGCCACTGAGGACGTTCTGAGGTGGACACTCAGCATATAAAGGTAAAATTAGGTTCTTTCAGTACCAGGACCACTCCTTTGTCTTTGTTCATTTTGCAGGTAGACAGCAGGATACCACAGCTCCTGTACCATACATCCTGATGAAGTCTCCCAGAACTTTGTTTGGGTAAACATTGCTAGAACATAAACAACTCTTTGTCCTAGAAAGGAAGATGTTTTGTAAGTATAGCTGTTTTCCAAGCTGTTTCTTAACTATGTGGGTATCTGAGCTATGAGGAGGGGGAAAAACACCCACAGAGAATTTAGGCAGGTGCACATATGGGTTTGGAAAATGGCTTTAAGATGTTAATGAAGTGATTCCTATTTTGTTCAATGAAAACCTGTTCCTCGTATTTTTGCTGTACAAAACAATGCACAGCCTGAGAGAAAAACGTATTCAATTATGCCTCACTCTGCCCTAACATGAAATTGCTTAGTGTTATCTCTAATAAACCTAAAAATGAGGGAAGAAAGTACAGATTGCTCTGTGCAAGGTCTAATTTTTGTGTGTGTGTGTGTCTGCATTATGTTAACTGTCTCTGCCCAATTTTGTGATAATAAGGCAAATAAGGAAAAAGCCTCAGTTGAAAACCCCAGCATATAAGCAGCAATTACAAGTGGGCAGTGCTTCATTGTAGGGGTTTTTACAGTCATTATGTTTAAATATTTGAATATAATTTCCTAGAATCAGTTAGGTACCTTCATTCTAATGACTACTGATGGAACTGTCCATGCACTCACTGCCCTGTTTTTGGAGACCGTGGCCTCTGAAATCTGTAATGTTAGCTTATCATCTACCTCAGTGCAGGGCCACTTTCAGCCACAGGTGGATCAGGCCAAAGAATACAATTGCTATGGAATGGAATGGGATGGGATGGAATGGGATGGGATGGAATGGAATGGAATGGAATGGAATGGAATGGAATGGAATGGAATAGAATAGAATGGAATGGAATAGGATAGAATGGAATAGGATAGAATGTAATAGGATGGAATGGAATGGAATAGAATGGAATAGGATGGAATGGAATGGAATGGAATGGAATGGAATAGAGTAGAATGGAATGGAATGGAATAGGATAGAATGGAATAGGATGGAATAGAATGGAATAGAATGGAATAGGATAGAATGGAATAGGATGGAATAGAATGAAATAGAATGGAATAGAATGGAATGGAATGGAATAGAATGGAATGGAATAGGATGGAATGGAATGGAATGGAATGGAATGGAATAGGATGGAATGGAATGGAATGGAATGGAATGGAATGGAATAGAATAGACCAGGGGGAGCTCAGGTGAGCTATAGGAGCAGTGAGTCTTCTCCTATGGAGAGACCACAGCTCCCCAGTTTTTGGTTTAGCAAGAGACCCGAAGGATGTGACTTAGTCAAAGCTGCTCTTTTCCTGAAAACACAAGGGAGAGGATTTGTCTAACCTAAATTGAACTAAAATGAGATTTGTATGCTGCAAAAAACAGAAAAAAGAAAGTTGCCTCTCTGTGTCACCATCACATTTTCTAAGAATTTATAGGTACCAAGAGGTTTATAGACACTTTAAGACTTAAAAAAGGACTGATAAGGAAATTCTCCAGTTTGAATGGAATAGAATTGGGAGCGAGGACCACGTGTTGCAAGCAGAGACTCTAGCATGCAGAGTTAAATCAATCTGCAGGCTCTCAGAGCATTCACAAACCTGTCCAGATTATGAAGGAGCTGTACCACTTCTTTGAATTGCCAGTTAATACCGTGGAAATTGATCACTTCCTTAAATATCAAAGCCTTTCTTAGCCCTGCCCTAAGCATTTAAGAGACAGCGCTATTAGTCAAAAAATAATTATTCTTTAATTGGTTTTGTAACATTCTCAGCCAGGTGGCAATGCATAGGCTTGATTGGGCTAGAAAAAAAATGCAGCTACTTTCTACCAAGTGTGGAAGTGCTGCAGATAATTCATTTCTTTTTCCTTCTGGGTCGAAGATAAAGAGTAAAGATGTCCAGTTGGATCTAAACAAGCCTAAAGCTTGTGCACAGGAGGGAATCGCGGTGTTTTCATGTCCCCAACAGTAATTATAGGCTGTGCTGAAGTCTAGAAGAGGTGTAAGCTAATTCAACATGCCTAAAATTGGCTTTGATTTTATAAGAGTGATAAAATCTAGTTGATTTTACGCCATTTTCGCTTCTTCTGTTCGTATCTTGGCTGCATTTTTGCTTGCACCTAAGCATTTGCAATACCAAACATCCTGAGCTGGAGCTGAAAAAGGTCATCTGCCATGGCAGCATACATTTCTGGGCTGGAGGACACCTCTGTCTCACCTTCTCCTCTGTGTGTTTCTGGAGTCTGGTACTGCTCTGGAAATGTTCTTTTTTGGGGGGTATCTACCCCCTGCTTTTGAATCTGATTCTTCTGGGTGAACACCAGTTCAGTGATCACTTTAGTCACATTGACTATTCCACCCAGCACTGCTGTGACAAGGGCAAGGGAGGCTTTCCCTGTGGTGTGACTGAAAAAAAGTAATTGGTCAAGCAGAACCAAAGGAAAAAAGTGAAAATATAATTGAATTGTGCCCATGCACTAAACCATTTGGCACCGAAGCCAAAAACAGTCTCTGCATTGACTGAAAAGACCATACCTGCAATGTAGCTGGGGCAGAGAAAAATGTCAGCTGCTCCTCATAAAATGCTTATGTTGATGGTTTATTATCTTTGCTTTTGCATCCTGCATGACAAAACCAGAGACATGCACATAAGAAACATCCAAGCATTAAGCACTCAGGGTTGGATTAATTCTTTGTGCAATTCCAGCAACGTTTTTCTGTTGGATTTGGACTCTCAGCACTTGCAGAAAAATCTGGATTGAGTTGAACTAGCATGAACCAAGCCAAATTTGTAATGACAAGGCCTGGCAAGGAGCGTGTCTCTTTCTTGCTTATTCTGTATCTGCCATTGTTAAAAACGAGTGATTGCCTGTTATTCTTGTGCCAGCCTCGAATCTGTGGAGAGTTCAGGGAGATGAGGAACTTGATCTGAGAGAAATTGAAAACATAAGGCTCAAATTAAAGCACTCTGCTAGTGGAGGGAAGGTTTTTAACTATCAAAATGCAGGAAGCAGTAGGTGGCAGCTGATGTTTTACCTCCATGTAATTTGACAGTTTAGAATATCACCTTTTGTTTTGTGAAGGAAATTGGTACCTCTAGATTAAATCTTGGATTATATACCACACAACACACTCTTAAATAGGGCTTTTCATTTTTAATTCTTTTACTTCCTTTTAATTTTTTTTTACAAAGTATTTCTATTAAGCATTACTCCTCTTACTTCTTCTTTTCATTTCTCTTTCTGTGTTTCCTGTGTCCACACCTCCTGTGTCCACAAACATCATCCTATACATTTCAATGTGTGTACCTTTTGATAATAAATACAAGAAGGGTTTTCATCATTTCTAGACTGGTTTTGGTTTCTTCCTCTTTGTTTATCTGTTGCATGTTAGTCTCACAGGGTTAATAGTATTTTCCCTTCCTCATATACCTGTACTCTGAGGGTAGAAAAGTGATAACAAAGACATAGGTTCTAGCAGCCAGAATTCACAGTTCTTCTAAGGGAATTTGTAAGGGCGAGTGGCCTATTGTAGTATCATGGTCCAGGAAGGGCTAAACCATCTTGGTTGGTGTCTGAATGCCATTCTACAGCTTTATTCCTTTCCCCAACACACTTTATCACCTAATTGGGGTGGTAGTTCACTGGTCTTCAGCATCTCACTACTTCAACGGCCAACTGCAATACGCCTGCAGGAGCATGGCTGTCTGCTTCTCTTTTCTGCTATCAGATTTGCAGCCTTCTGCTGATGTCACTCTGGACACTCCAGCTCAGGAAGCCTTGATTCTAACATTACTGAGCCTTGTGGCAGTGCTGACTGACCTCTTTGATTTTTATCTCAGGTTCTCTGCAGTCTCAAGAATATATCCCTAGAAAAGTATACTCAGTTTTAGCCCATAAATAAGTAGTAAGGTTAGAAACAGGTCCTATGGTCTGGCCTTGCATGTATCACAGGCTGTAGGGCTCTCCAAAGTTGCTTTGTGTTTGATCTAGAGTTTTGGCTTTTGAAACACAGTGAAGTCTTTGTTTAAAAATTGCTGTTGCCAGAAAACATGCTTCAAAGGCTGTTTTATACCAAAACCAGATTTTGTGTCTCATCTCTTTTGTAAATATCTCCATCCTTAATTTTCAGCTACTTGCTCTTCTTTGTCCATTGAACTGATAACCCATTAGCAAAGCTGTATTCCCTCGCAGGCACTTAAAAACTCATCAGATTATGTTTTAACCTTTTCTTTCATTAACTGAAGAGATTGAGTTCCTGCAGTATTGCTAACAGCTGCTTCCTCTTGTTCTTTAATCTTTCCCAGTGTTGCCTTGATCTCTCTCAGTTATCAATGTCCTTTCCAGGACATGATATTGCAGTCATGACTACATCTGTGTTCAGTGCAAAAGCAGGATCAGTGCCTCAGCATTTTAGGGGATCTGAGGCTCCTTTTTTTGGCCACAGAACTGAACTGAGGACATATGTTCCTTCCTAGGAGTTATTTTCCTGCTTGGATGATATCTCATATTCCTAGGGGACAATGTTTCTCCAAACTAAGTCCCCAGAGATGCTCTCCTTCCTTTGTTTCTAGGCATATGACCACCAGCTGGTCTTAATACCACATCTTTTACTTCTGTCCACCTTGCCATGTGGTAAAATTTGGCTAAGCATTGACTGTTTGCTTTTATGTTCCCCCTTTTATGTGCTTTCCTGATGGTCTATGTATATATGGGAGAAAATCTGTGGTTTTTGATCTGTGGTAATGTCATAGATCTGATATCTCAGCTACATCACAAAGCACCATAATTCCCTCTGCATGAGCAATCTATCATCCTAATTATGTACTTATCACCCCGTCTTTGTTTTATCTACAGTTCTCACTGATGATGTCTTTGTGCTTCCTTCCACATCTCAGGCAAAAAAGTTAACTGATGGATCCCCACTGAACCTCATTAAAACACACATCTTTATGATGACGTTCTGGTATGTAGTAACCACTTGCCAGTTTTAATCTGTTTAATGTGTGCAGTGATTCATAGCATCCTTAATCGATGGGGTTTGCAATATATGGTAGTGACTGCGTACAATGCCTTGTAGAAGCCCAAATATAGTGGCACCATTACCTCTGTCAGCCAATTTGTAGACTCATCAGAGAAAGATATCTGGTTAGTATGAGACGGGCTGCACCCAAAGGCTGGCTGTCAGTGGGTCCATGTCCAAGTGGAGGCCAGTGACAAGTGAAGTCTCTCAAGGAGTGGTGCTGGGACCGGTCTTGTGTAACATTTTCATTGGTGACATGCACTCAGTGGCAAGTTAGCTGATAACACCAAGCTGTGTGGTGCAGCAGACACGATGGAGGGAAGGGAGGCCATCCAGAGGGACCCTGACAGGCTGGAGAGGTGAGCCCAAGCCAACCTCATGAAGTTCAACAAGATCAAGTGCAAGGTCCTGTATCTGGGTCAGGGTAATCCCAAGCACTGATATAGGCTGGGCAGGGACTGGCTTGAGAGCAGCCCTGAAGAAAAGGACTTGGGGGTGCTGGTGGATGAGAAGCTCCACATGAGCCACCAGTGTGCACTTGCAGCCGAGAAAGCCAATTACATGCTGGGCTGCATCAAGAGAAGCAGAGCCAGCAGGTCGAGGGAGGTGATTCTCCCCCTCTACTCCACTCTGGTGAGACCCTAGCTGGAGTAGTGTGTCCAGTTCTGCAGTCCCTATTACAGGAAGGATATGAGCATGCTGGAGTGTGTCCAGAGCAGGACCATGAGGATGATCAGAGGGCTGGAGCACCTCTCCAATGGAGACAGGCTGAGAGAGTTGGGGTTGTTCAGTCTGGAGAGGAGAAGGCTCTGAGGAGACCTTCTTATGGCCTCCCAGTATGTGAAGGGGGCCTACAAGAAAGCTGGGGAGGGACTTTTTGGGGTGTCAGGTAGTGATAAAACTAAGGGGAATGGAACAAAACTAGAAATGGGTAGATTCAGATTGGATGCCAGGAAGTTCTTCACCGTGAAGGTGGTGAGACCCTGGAAGAGGTTGCCCAGGAAGGTCATAGAAGTCCCATTCCTGGAGGTTTTTAAGGCCAGGCTGGATGTGGCTCTGAGCAACCAGATCTAGTGTGAGGTGTCCCTGTCCTTTGGTGGAGAGGCTGGAACTGGATGATCCTTGACAGCCCTGACAATTCTATGATCTATTTGCCAACACTGCCCCCACCAAGTAACAATTCTAGTGCCTTCCTTTTATTCCTTCTTAACTGTATCCAATATCAGCCATTCCTTTATTTTGCCTGGGACTGATGTTAGTCAGTCTGAGAATCGTGTTATTATCTGAGTGGTATCATTTATTCGCTCATGTTTATTGATTGTTTTAATACTTGTGTTGCTTTTTCTCATCTTCTAGAACTTCCTCAATATTAAGAGAATTATTGAAAAAATCAGCACTAATAGTCTGGAGCTCCTTTTAAACTCTCATATGCTGGTTGTGAGAGTGCTATAAATACGTCTAAAATCAGTAGCTCTTGCTTGACGTCCTTCTGATGCACTGTTGGAGTGAAAATTGTTTCATGATTTTCATATGAAATGATCACATCATCTCATCCTTGGCCAAATACACAACAGTTGTTTATTGAACCATTCTGCCTTTTCCCAATTATTTTTGGCAATGGTATAATTTCCAGTTCCAGTATTAGGATTTCTTTTGCTCCCTTTATGCTCAAAACATCTTTCTGACTGTGGTTAGCCTTGTTTACCATAGATTTGCATCCTTTTGCTTCACTTGCCAGTTTTCTTCTGTTTAAATTCCTAGCTCACAACCTATAGTCAAATCTACATAATCCATTTTTATGTAGTTATTTAGTTATTTTAATTGTGACCTTCACTTTTGTAATAAGGAAGAATTGAGTTGTAGTTGTTGTGGTCTTGAGGATCTCCAAACAGTCATTCACATTTGGCTCACTGATCCTTTGATGCCCAGTGATTTGGACTCATCAGGGCTGGCAACTTCCTTAAAAAGTGATTGCAATGAATAGATGAAATAAAAGCTGTTTACTTCTGCAAACAGCAAGCTTCCAAGAGGGGCATATATTAGAGATGACCAGAACAGTGAGAGGCTTATTCAGACTACTCTGGCTAAGGATGAGAAGGCAGTTGAGCTGTGTGGACAAAAGCTATGTTGGCACCTTGCTTTTGTGGCCAGAGGGGTGACCTGGATCGTTGCAGCTGGTAATGCAGATGCAGTCACTTCTGCTATGTGTCTCTATGTCATTTTCCTGTATGTTCCTATCTCCACAAATCATGGGCAGTCAGCTCTCAAAAATGAGCTTGGTGAATCTCAAAAGGCCTGACTTGTTCATAGATACACCTCCTAGCTAGCTAATGTCTGAGGAGAAACTCTGTGGTGACCATGCTCTTGTTTGTTCCAATATGGCAGCTAGAATTTACCTCTGGAAATGTATATGTAACTCGAAACATTTTAAAAGAATGAAACACAAACCCATTGAATTGTGATAGACTTCTTAGAAGAACCTGGCATTTCAAACAGTGTAAAAAAATGACTAGAGAATTCAAACAATAAAACCACCACCACCAAACCCAACCAACCCAAACCAAACACTGCAAAACAAGAAAGGAAACTGGGCTGGTTGCCAGTGGCTGTGCAGACACCATAGCTTGGGGAGTGGTGTGTTGGGATGCTGTCTGTTATGTTGGAGTCCAATACTGTTGGAATCTGAACAGAATTTGGACTCTGAACATAACAAAACCAAAATTATCTTCATTCATACTGTGCTGTGAGAGTTTATACACCATTGCAAACCACATGCATTGTGCTTTTAAAAAACCCATGCAGAATAGGTAGCTCACATAAATTGATGTCAAACTGCCCCCCAGATGTGTTACAAGGAAGGATAATTTCTTTTGTAGTGTTCTCTGCAGTGGCACTGGTTTTTTTTTATTCAGTGGACACAACTTCCTCCATATGGAAATGTATTTTTGATAAGAGCACATCTTCACCAGCAGTGCTAAAGCCAGATGAGAGGATTTATGGAGTCAGCAGCAGGTACAACTCCCACACTCTTCTCCAGGCTTGCTCTATCATAATGCAAGCCTGGAGAAGAGAAGGATCAGGGGTGACCTCATTGCCCTCTACAGCTACCTGAAAGGTGGTTGTAGCCAGGAAGGGGTTGGTCTCTTCTCCCAGGCAACCAGCACCAGAACAAGGGGACACAGTCTCAAGCTGCACCAGGGGAGGTTTAGACTTGAAGTGAGGAGAAATTTCTTCACTGAGTGAGTCGTTCCTCATTGGAATGGGCTGCCCAGGGAGGTGGTGGAGTCACCATAGCTGGAGGTGTTCAAGAGGGGATTGGACGTGGCACTTGGTGCCATGGTCTAGTCGTGAGGTCTGTGGAGACAGGTTGGACTTGATGATCCTTGGGGTCTCTTCCAACCTTAGCTATACTGTGAGACTGTGATACTGTAACCTGATCCCCTAACAATCTGAAATTACAGAGAAACTGCAGAATGCTCCTCAGAGATAGAATTGCAGGCAGCTCCTCATCTGAGGTGATCTCAGCTCAGACTTAGTCTGTTCAGTGTTCATGCCAAGCAGAGACATGCAACACGATTATTTGATCCTGGTGCCAGTGCTGTTCTCAGGAGGTAGTTTTAATTTAGCAAATGAAAATAAGAAGTTGTACTGTCTCAGTTCCACCTAAATGGGAAACAATATGGGTGTGATATGGGTGCCTAAGTCACTGGCCAAGATTTGGAGGCTGTGCATTTCCTGAGGGACCACTTGCTCATCTAGTAACAGCTTCAGTGGGTGTGCTGAGTTTCTAGTCCACACAGAATGTGCTAAGGCAGGGGATGCCTACTGAACTCCTACAGAAGACAGTGACAGTGCAATTTTTTTTTGCTCAGAAGGCTCTGCTCGTTGACTTTGTTGTGAACTTGCTTCTGATAGGAAATGGCGCTGTATATTTCCCTGTCAAATTAAACTGCTCGGAGTCGGTGTTCCCACCCTTGCCAGGGCTGCCTTTGCACAGGTTCTTCATCTCCCCTGGTTCTTGCCCCTCCTCCACACACAAAACTATCACTTACCTACTTCACAGGGCGCTGTGGAGGTGAATTCGCTGCTGTGTCTGAGATGCTTGCATGGTTCAGTAATGAGCAGCAATGGAAAACTAACAGACAAATATGGTTTCAATGAAATACACCCAGAGTGAGTCTGACCTGTATTAGAACTGTTATTTCATAGCAGCAATCAAAGTTGCTGATAAAGGAGATGTTTGGAGCCTGTCATGGGAATGATTCGTCCCTAAAAGCTGCACTACTGAAAAACCCTCAGCAGCTGTATGGTGATGCTGCACTTTAATGAGGCTGCCCCTTTGGATGGATCCTATTCAGTATGTAATTGATATGGGTTATCTTATTCTTCTTCAAGCTCCCTAGAAGGGAAAGAACCAGTTCTATGAGTGTGTAACTTTAGAAAATAGAGCTGGGTAATCAGCCTCCAAGTGTCTCCTTCTTCCTGTACTATACTTTTATCCATCTCACAGCTGGGAGGGAAGGTCACATCTGGAGGCAAAACATTGTTTTCAAACACAGTCAACATTAAGATTAAAACTGCACCTGAAAATATATCTGAGACTGGTGTTTTTTGTTAAACATAGCCGATGAGAGTCCTGCCCCTGAAACAAGCTGAGAAGGTGGCCATACTGCAATTTAATTTTAGCCTGGAGAAGAGAAGGCTCAGGGGTGACCTCATTGCCCTCTACAACTACCTGAAAGGTGGTTGTAGCCAGGAAGAGGTTGGTCTCTTCTCCCAGGCAACCAGCACCAGAACAAGAGGACACAGTCTCAAGCTGCGCCAGGGGAGGTTTAGACTCGAAGTGAGGAGAAAGTTCTTCACTGAGCCAGCAGTGTGCCCAGATGTCCAAGAAAGCCAATGGCATCCTGGCTTTGATTAGAAACACTGTGGCTAGCAGTTTCAATGCTAGAGCCTGTAGTCCATATTCTTGTTATGCTTGTCACATGCAAAATAAGCCTGCCCTTACTGTTACAGCTGTCTTACTTTTTTTCCCCCCTCTTTTTTCTTCACTCTAAACAGGACAAGGGAAAAGCACACAGAATAGTGGATGAACATTTCCTTCCTGGTATTAGAATTATTGAATTAATGGCTGAGCTTGGAGTTTATTTGATGGAACTCATCCATTTAGCAGGAGTGAAAAGCCATTAGCTGGGACACAGGCAAACTGCATAAGGCCATTTGGATGTGTGGTTTTAGGAATATCTCAAAACAAGTCCATGTGTTCCTGCTCTGTAGTGACCAGTATAGTCACTACAGCTCTGTCTTAAGTATGTGACCCTTTCCTAAATCCTAGGCCTGTCTAATGTTGTACATCAGGGGTATAAATGAGGAAGGATCTCTAGCATGAGCAATTGTATTAGTCCTCTGCGGTATCTAAGCCCTTGTGATGGCGAAGGATTCCCTGTCAGCCATGTGCGGTTTGCTCTTCAGTTTCTTTGACTGTGTCTGACTGAGTAGCCTCTGATCTCTCTGTTTTAAAATGACGGGGAGAAAGAAGCATCTCCTGGTGGGTTCCCTGTTGTGATGGATGTTTATCCCAGGTGAATTGCTCTGCAGACACTGGCTGTATTTATTTATTTATTTTATTGGTTGACAATAAGGATAACTTGGACCAGTTCTTAAAGCTAGAGCCTGTATTTTGGATAGCTACAGCTAGCTGAGGCAAATCCCATCTTGTATTACTCTGACATTTAATCAATCTGTCACCCCTGTCACCATGTTTAGATCTGCTTTTAAAAAGTGCTGCAACTTTGGCACTGAAGGTTTCCTGTACGTCGTGCCACGACAAGCAGTAAAACATTCAACGCGTACGAAGTTATGAAACCGCACTGGAGAAAGTTAACTCTCAACTGTGGCAGTGCTGCAGGACAGGAAGCAGAAGTGATTCAGGCTGTGGATGGATTGTGGCTTTGCCAGCAGAGAAGAATTTTTGTGTGTGTGTGTGTATATAATACCAACATTTTCAGCATAAGGATGTTTTTTCAGCTCCAGTGCTTTCCGCGCAGATGAATTAATCTCTGTGCACATATCAGTAAGCGGTAATATTCTGCAAACGAACACACACACAGAGCAAAGATTTTCAGAAGCCTTTGCAGATGCCTTTCTTATATCTGCCTCTGATTCACTCCCTACAGGTAAGATGTGTGATAGTTCTCCAAGCAAGTGTGATTGGATTTCATCAGTTCTTGACACAAACGCATCAACCTCTGATGTGTTGCACACCAGTCTTTGCTCTTTCAGTTTCAGAGTCACTCACAACAGCACAGCCTCTCTGGACTTCTCCCTTCTTCCCTCTTTAAAGGGACTGAGGTCAAGATGCACACTGAAACACAGAATGGTTAATTCTAGTAATTCTGCTTCTCTTTGAGTCATGCCAGCTTTGCCAACTTCCTCACGTTATATGCTTTTAAAACTCCCTTTCTTGCAGTGTGGAGAGTTTTGTGTTTCTGATGTAAACACCTGACTAATTTCCTTTAAGCCACCATCTCTCTGGGAGCTGTTCCTTACTGACTTAGGTTTCAGCAGTGGATGTGTTGCCAGAAGTAGTGTTCTGATCTCCATCCTAATCTGTTTTTGTTTTGCTGTTGTCCTGAGGGAGTGTGGGAAGGGGAAGAAGGTACAGCAAAACAAATGTTATTATGTTGGCAAATACTGGCTTTGGTTTTGTTGCTTATTTGAGTATCGTTGTGTTTCTGTCAAAAGCGTGCATCGTACAGTGTGTCCTCAGGACAGTTGCTGCTGCCCCTCTGACCTTGTTGTGCATTCCAGAAACCTCTCTGGCTATGTTTTCAGAAAAGAAAAACAACTTTCATTATAAGATTCCACTGAAACCAGGTTTTATTTTTCTGGCTTCCAGTCATACGTTACCGTGATTGTGAGTCAAATGCTTGCAAGGTCTTTGATGTGAAGCTATGAACAGCCTTGCTTTAAATAGCAAGGAATTTATTTGTAGTGCACCTCGAGTCTGTGGCTCACAGTCAAGTAGTTGTATGGGAGCCGTTTGTGCACCACCAGAGCAGCTTATGTCAAGCAGAGCTGCCTTTCCCTTTCCCTGCTGGAGGGCAGGAGGTGCCACATAGATGGATTTGTGTGGTAGTTCGGTGCCTGTGGTGTCACACCACTGTGCCATGTGAAGGCACTCTCCACCTGGGTGTGTGAATAGCACCCATCTCCTGGGTACCAATGTTGGGCTGTCTGGGTGCTATGGGGAGAGGAGACACATAGCCCCAGGTAGCCATGTCAAGGTGGTAACAGGTGGGCAGTGCCAGCTCACAACTTCCATTCCTATCCTCTAATCCACAGCAGGAATGCTATGGGACTGCCATAGGAGGTTAGCAATGCTCAAAATTTACTGTAATGTGCAAAACCTCAACTGCTAATTAAGAAGTTCTCAAGCCACAATGTTCTAGAAGCTGGGAAAACTATAGCGGGAAAATAGTGTAATGACCTCTTCTTATTCTGACAGGCTTAGGAATCTGCTCTTAGATGTCATTGAGGACAAGGCAGATGGGCCTTTGGCTTGATCCATTAAGCTCTTCTTTCAGTCTTGTATTTTCATGTACTTTGTACTTAGGCTGAACTTTGCTTTTTGGTTGTGTTACAAATCTGCTTAATGCTTGCTGGACTCACAAGGATGCCTCTTGAAAACAGTACTGCAGCTGAGCATGCAGGAAAGGCCAGCAGCTTTAGGTTACCAGTATGGATAAAGGCAGGTGAATAAAAGTAAAGAAAGGGACACATAAAAGTTTGGAAATGTGGGTACTGGTGTGATGAATCAAAGCACAGTGAGAAGCTTTTCTGAAAGCATTGCTAAGCAGACTGACATCAGCACCAGTATAAAGTTTGTGAGGGCCTGATTTTGTGAGATTAACAGCCACATTTTCTGTCCAAATAGGTTCAGATAAATTCATGTGACCCTTGAATAATTATATACTGCTTATCTGACTGAACTTCCAGTCCCAAAGACTCAGCATTTGTGGAAGGTTTGCTCAACTATGGAAACCTTTAGTGAGACATTTTAACTGCAAGAGCACAGGCAACATCAAGCTGATAAAATCTGCCATTTCTGGGTCTCTAGTACCACATAAGTCCTGTGCTCCTGGGGCTCTAATTTTTAGTGCTTTCCCTGTACTGGGAGATTGATCTTGTTCTTGTATTTAGAACAAGGACTGTGAACAGACTATTAAGGAATAGTTTAGTTTAGGATCCCTGATGCACACAGCCTTGCTTTGTTGCAGTGAGAAACTGACATGATATGCATTTGTAATTAGTTAGTCACACCAATTTTACTTGTTGTTTTTTTAAAGGCAAATATCATGCCCCTGCTTCATGCAATTTTATATATTGCCATTAATAAATGACTTCAATTTTCTTTCATGTTTATGCTGCTTGTTGAACAATATCCTCTTGCTCTTAATATGTTGACATCTTGGAAGTCTTGTTGTTCTTAGTGTAGTCTGAAACTCGTAGGCTAAGCAGCTGTCTAGTGAATCTTCAAATGTCATGATGCTACAGTGTAGGCACAATTTGACTGTTATGTTTCTTTTCCTCTTTTTCCTGTTCATGATGTACCTGGCATTGATACCTGCTCAGAGAGCATTGAAACTGTGTTTCTCTCTGTAGGTAGTTAAACATTCTTCAAGCTCTTGATTGCTTAGCTGTAGTGTGGCTAGGAGTTGTGCATCTGCAAGCCCATAGTATTTGGGAGAGAAAAAGATGTCAGTATCTACATACTGCCCATACTTGAGCTCTGCCTGTATCTGCTCTCTCTCCCAGGCTGCATTCTTTATCTCTGTTCAGTTCTTCCCAACTTTCTTCAACAGCTCATCCAAGACTCCACAAATTCTTCCAAGACTCCACAATTTCTTCCAAGACTTATTCATTTCCTTTGCCTTCTCATTATTCCCCTTTATATCCCATCCTAAAGCTGCTTGTGGAAAATGCAGCGGTGCCTTTTACCAGATTAGAAATTCCTGCCTGCTTTTCCTGAGGACAGCAGCTCTGGGCAAGCATCCATGTGGAGTAATCATCAACAGGCATCATCAAAGGTGCAGGAGACCTTGACTCTGGAGAACACTTGTCAAACACCCATTGAGATCCCTGTGACACAGGGATACTCAGTCTCACTGATACACCAGAGCCTACGTGGGCACAGGGTTTGCTTCATCAGTTTGAGAATGCACTGAGATTATAGTGATGATGTTAAGTATCAAGGTATGTTTTAAATCTGTAATTTCAGCTTAATACACATTTCAGGATAGGAACTGGATGAGCCTGCATGGATTTTCAGTGTTTCAAAACTGAAGAAGAGCAGGGATATTTTTGTAATAGCTTACAGAATGGCTCCAAACACAAAAGTTTCTGGAGTCAAGAAAGCTCTGAGGTGTGTATTTTGTCTTCAATGATGAAATGGGGCATAAGCACACACCTGGAGCTGAGCAGTGCCTCGGTACTCTTATAGAAACAGGCACTGTGGAAAGCAGTGTGATTAAAATGTTGGGTTCAGTATTTTCACTTTCCCAAACTGCTGTCTTATATGGGAGGCAAATTTGATTCCTCCTCCTATATAAGAGAGAGGGCTTCCCTCACTTTTCCTTGTGCTGTGAGGCAAGGAGTTACTCTGGTCCATACCTTATTTATGTGGGGAGCTGTTGCTCCAGACCAATCTTTTGTAGAGGGACTTAGCAGGTTTGATTTGTTAATGATTTCATTGGAGGGAGCAGATTACTGCTTGCACCTCATCACTAGGAAAACAGCAGGAATCCATCCAAGGTTTCTGGAGATGGTCCAGGGTTTCTGGAGATGTTGACAGCTAACTGTCCAGGTGGTGGTCTGTGCCAAGACATGGCACACTGTGGCACATGCTGTGTCAAGAAATGCAGGCACACCTGTAATGGAGGAATGTGGTTGCCTCCTTTTAGCCCAAGCAGTGTGTAAATGCCAGAATTCATGTTTGCCTTGCTCTGCTTGCTAGTCTGTTTGCTTATTCCTCTCGTTGTGAACTGCCTTGAAGACAAACAGTGTAAAAATAGGGGGAGAGAGACAGTCTCAGTTGTAAGTGGTGAAAGAGTTTAATGGTGAGAAAGTCCCTCCCAGTCCTGTGAGTTGGTAGTTCTGGCAGAATCAGGCTGAAGCTGGTGAGAGATGTCATTAGGGTACACCTTCCCAGATGTTTCAGTCTCCAAGGTTGTTGTTGTTTGTACCCTATACCCCATAAAAGCTGACAAACTGGATCAGTGCAAGCTTTGGATTAGGCAGCTTAGTGGATCCAGGGTGGCAAAGTGATGGAGCCAGAGCACAGTTGCTCTCCAAGGGAATTTGCAGCTGTCACATCAGCTGCTTCTGTTGAGCCAGTGTGAGGACAATGTGGACACCAAATGCACAGGAGGGCTGCTGGTGGGAGGACAGAGAGTGCAGGGCTTCAGGGAGGCTGCTTTGTAAGACGTGATGTCATCCTGTGCACAGATCTGCTGAAATTAGGAGCTAGAGCTGCTGGCTGTGGCATGGAAAATTCTTCACTCGGTATCTGATAGAAGGCAGCCTGTAATCTTGCTGTAAGGTTTGAGGCCAGTGCACTATGAAGTCATGAAGATTTCAAAGTATCTCATGACATCAAGGGCTCTGGAATTTTCTTTGCCTCCATGGCTTAAATATGACATACCCCAGTGAGCTTCCTCACATGTCACAAGAGCCATTCATTTGCTAGGTTGGTTTGTGGGTTTGGTGGTTGGGGTTTGGTTGCTTTGTTTGTTTGTTTGTTTGTGTTTTGGGTTGTTTTTTTAAGATGCTGTTTCTGGAGTGAAGAAAATTATTTCTGGTTTTGCTCTTGCAAACTGAATATTGTTTTTCAAAATCCAGTGGATTGTTATTAAGGCACCAACTGCATATGTTAATGAGTGTAGAAACCACCAGCTGCTTTTACAGCAGTATATGTATGGTACAGTTTAGAATATGTCAAAGCTTCTGATCAGCATGCCTAATGCTCTTGGGTGATTGCTGTTTTACCTTCAAATAAGTCAAAGTAGGACACGATCAGAGTCATGATTTGTCATTCTAACAGGAATTACTCATTGGTCATCAAGATGCTAATCAGGTTACCTGTTTCCAAAGGATTCATTTATTTTACTAATATGCATGAATAGTTCCCAACTCTGCCAAACTCTTCAACAAACTCTGAGATTTTGTTTGGGTGGGATTCATCTCACCCAACTTCTTGTGCTGTGTTACCCAGGTGTCTAGTCTAGCCCAGTTGCTGGGGCTGCTGCTGTAATCTGTGCAGAAGGATATGTTGCCAGAAGATCCTCGCTCTGCTTATTTCAGTCCTCTGGTGTAGAGCACACTTCCAGGATGCTCATCTCTTCTCACTGGCTCTAGGTCTGGATGAGTTTAGTGAGGTGCTTATATATGGCACTGTGGCCAGATCAGTCTGTATAGTCCCATGTTGCTGAGAGAAGTTCTTGTGCCCCAGACTCAGCAGCGGTTGCCTTGGGTCAGGACAGCTGCTATGAAGACTGTTGTGATCCCATGGCATTGGTGAGCTGCTTTCTGTGGCATGTGGCTCAGGCACAGATATGAACCAGAACAACTTCACTTCAGAAAATCCACTCAGAAGGTGGGTTTAAAGGATGTCCCTGGCAGAGTGGGCACGGAGGGAGGAACAGTTTTCTTGTGCAGCACTGCTGCCAGTTAAGCCTCAAGACTGACCCATTTAGTTGGTCTGGTGTCTGAACCTGTGGCAGAGATTTTGTGGGTTTGGTTGCCCTAAACCATTTCTTTCTTAGCTCTATGTTGGCACCACTCCTGCTAAGAAGCTCAAGCTTGGAGTTGCTTCCGTGCCGCACGAGTAGGGTAAACTCGCTCCTCTTGCCTCGGCGGCCTCGGACAGCGGGCGGTTCCACCGGGAGGAGCACCTGGCCTCCCACGGCTGGACCCAAGACACGCGGGGCCGGGGAAGCGGAGCCCGGCTGCAGACTGGGACGGGATTTACCGGTGTGGTGCGCGGGCTGCGTGGGGAGCAGCGGTGGTGCCCGCCCTCTCGGTCCCGCCCGGCCCCGCCCGGCCGCCGTGCTCCTCCCGGGGCAGGGGCAGGCGGAGCGGGGCGGGGGGGACCGGAGCAAGCGAGGCGTGATCGCTCGAGGCCCCTCCTGCCTGCCGGGGAAGCCTTAAAACAGCCCGGTGAGGTGCGGAGCCCCGCACTCGGCAGCCCTAACCCACGGGCAGAAGCGCTTACCGAACCTAGAGACGTGAGCTGCAGCGGCCGCCGTGAGTACCGCGACGGGGCGGGCGTGGGGACGACGAGGTCGGAGAGGGAATGGGACCGGAGAGGGGATGGGGCCGCGGCCGCGGGGCGGCCCGGGCCGGGAGGCGCTGAGGCAGTCGCGCTGGTTCTGCCGTCGAGGCAGGTGCTGACGGCGAATCTCTCCGTGCCACCGCTGTGCAGATGCAGGGTACCGTGAGGCTGTGGGTCTCGGTGCTGACTTTCGCCCTGTCGCTGCTGGTCTGCCTGGGGTCGCTGGCAGAGGCGTACCCCTCCAAACCGGACAGCCCCGGCGAGGACGCCCCCGCAGAGGACATGGCCAGATACTACTCGGCGCTGAGGCACTACATCAACCTCATCACCAGGCAGAGGTAGGCAGCGCGGCCCGTCCCGCGTTCCCCTCCACGCTGCTCGGGTTACCTTTTTCCCTTGGTGAGTCTCAGGGCAGGAAAGTGGGAAGCCCCACGCACCTGGGTGTCTTTTTCTCCCTCCGACACGGAGAAAGACGTGGTGCACAGACTGCCGTTAGAGTGGGACAGGCTTGCACCCTTGAGCTGCCTCTGGTTCCGGAGCTGAATTTCCACCATCCAAACTGGTAGGAGGTCCAGGGATGTTGATGCTCTCCCAGCCTTTCCTAGTCCTGACACAAAAAGGCTGGAGGGCAAGAATGTGATCTGCAGGACAGCATATACACAGTGAGAATCCCCCAAAAGGGAGAGAAAAAACCCTGGGAGGTGGAGAGTTAGATAGGGCAGTAGAAGCAGTTTCCCACTTCTTTCGCTGTCACTGATTCTAAAAGACTCTAGCAGGACTTGAGGGACACTTTTTCTAGTCAAAGAGTTGTAATAGTCCAGATGCTTTTCAGTTTGCCAGCTACAGCTGTGAGTGCAAAACCCCCACTAGTCCTAACAAAAAACAAGCAAGAACCCAAGCCCAAAGTGAAAGAGAAAAGAGTGACCCAAGCCTGCCTGGCTCTAATTTGGCATTCTGGAGATGATTGTGCTTGTTCAAGGAGAGGAAAAGGCTCAGGCTGGAAAAAGTGGAGATTATTACCAAGAATCATTTTCTTGTCCACTGTAGACTGTGTGATTAACAGAAGTTTCTCCTGATGTCTCTGAACAGTCTGTGACCTGAAAGAGCTTTGACATATTTATCTGTTTAATATCAAAACCAGATGAGGGGTCTAAAATTAGGCTTTCATTTGTCCCTCTATAAGCCTAAAGAATTAAATTAGAGGGGAGGCTATCGTGTAACTGAGAGCTTTCCCAGCACACCCATAGCATTGCCTGCCAGAGCACTAACATTGTAACACAGATGAAGAGGCTGATATAAAGACTGTTCTTCAGTCCTGAACTTTTAAAGCAGTATTCACAACTCCTTCATGCTTCTGTGTGATGGTCTGTGCAGGGAGAGCTTTTTGTCTAGATTACTGCTAAAATAATCTGATCCTCAAAGTCTGCCCTTTTCCCTTGCATGTGATGGGATCTCCAGGCTGGTCTCTCACCATTCCTTTTGTGTGCTTCGTCTCCAGTTCCAAAGGTGGTTCCTTGTCCAAACCCAAGTCATATTTAAAAACAAACAAACAAAACCCCTCCAAACCAAATCAGTGAACCCTCCTTTCTGCATTCAGCCTCCACTTCTGGTATATGCCCTGTATGCTTGCTCTAATGATGACTCTCTAGTTTTTCCCTGATTCCTGGGGTGCAAGTACACAACTTGGAGACCGAGACTGCATTCCTTCTTCTATGTGGATCTGGGTTCTGAAACACCCTGAAATAGTTATTACTGCTGATGGATAAAATAATGCAGAATTCAAATTTTGTTCTTCAGATTTTATCTAGATTTCCCACCCACCCCCTCGTACTAAAGGGAACAGAATAGACCTGCAAGTACAAGAAAGCTAGTAGAAAAAACCCCACCATAACAGCAACTCCGTGATACACACTTTAAAGTTGATTAGATGTGCTGTTTCCACTGTGTGGGGAATTAACAGTGCAGAAATAAAGTAATTGCTGCCTCCATTTGGAAAGCTTAACTCAGCTCCTGGAGGTCCCCTGTTTCAGCAGTGACAATATCACTTGCAAAATGAATCATAACTTTTGAAGCACTTTAGACTGGTGTAAGAATGATCATTTACTCTGTTTCAGCAGATGTGCTTGAAGCTTTTTCTCTTCTTACAGCTTTCTGCCTTTTGTGCACGGTGCTGCTTGGAAGCCCTGTGACAAGGGGAGATGAGTGGTACAGGGGTTTGTCCTGCTCCTCCTGACGGGGTGTGAGGCTGTGCTCAGCCTCTCACCTGATGCCTGGTGCTTGGTCAGAGTGCATCTGGTGAGATGGAGTACTTAAGAGCACGTTGGGAAAGCATGAGGATATCAATGTTTTTTCCTCTTCAGTTTAATCTGTCTAGACTTGTTTGATGTTTTTGTGAATAACTTTCTAGCTCATCCTTCTGGCTTCTGATCTAACCAAAGCATTCCCCTCTGAGCTACCATGACCCACAATACCTTCACCCCAGCTGCTATGAATCTTCTTCCAGACCATCTTTCTCTTTAGTTGGTATGGCTTCTTTGCTCCCTTTCTCCTCCGAGATCCTTCTCCTTCAGATCCATCTCACTTAGCTTTAGACATCTGTGCCCATCAACTTTATACCCCTTTAAGGTTAGCTGAGGGAAACAAGTACTTGAGGGGTGAAAGTCACCAGGCCTGTTTCAGTCTTCTTTTTTCTGATGTGATCCCTTGGTCCTTAGGTGCCAATTCTTTATGACTATAAAGAGAGCCTAAGATGACCAGCACAGAGGCAGACTCCTGCCCTGCAGGTGTCTGTATGTCTTTGGATTAGTCCCACATCTGTCCTCAAAAGCAACTGGGGTCCATACCTCACAGCCTTGTACTGTTCAAGGGGCTTTTTTTCAGAGCCTGTCTTTTCTTCCATCACTCTTGTTTCTGCTCCTTGGCCAGCCCAGCTGGTCACTCTTGGCAGTAGCTTTGTGTGCAGATTTGCTATGTGAGGGCATGGTGGGTCCATCCACCACAAGTATCAGCACTGCTCTAGCTGAAAGGATTCATATAAGAGGAGTCTCTCCAACGCAGTCATCTTCATGATTTGTCCTAATCTCTGCACTCTGGAGAGTTGTTACCCATTTCTTATTCAGAGAAAATGCTACAAAAACTAGTGGGAGTTTTGCCCAAGTGTAAGCTCTTGCAGCAAGTTGTTGATTTGCTAGGTCATTAATTTCTTTAAAACAAAAGCAAATTGGATTCCCCCTCAGTTGAAGTCCAGGTCACAAACATGTTAATGGGAATAGGGAAATACAAAGAAATCCCTTTGTGGTGATGGGGTGCAAGGTATTTGATTCAGCATCATGCTTGATTGAGTTATTGTAATTGCATTTTACAATGTCTGGCTGGTTCTTTCAGACACCTGCTTTCAGTCAGTTTTGATTAAGCAATTTACTTCACAGTCTGGAAAATGATGCTCTGTCTTTCTGTGGCACAGGTGACGTACTCAAATGATTAATTCATTACAGAAAATACAAAAAGGTGAATAAAATAATTGAAAAATGAACTGTGTTTTCCACTTTTCAGTAAGCCATGCCATCAACAGGTCAAACTGCTAGCTTCTGAAACATAGTTCAGGAAGGTCTTTTTGGTTTGGTTGTGTGTTGTCCCCCCTGAGTTTAAGTCAAGTTACTGGAGAAACCTCTTGATAGCAATGGATAAAATCTAAGTCCTTAATTAAACCTTTGATTTCTCTGGAATCAGGATTTCACTCAAGCAGCATTCACAAAGCTATTATCTGTTAATGTGCTTTGTGATTCAGGCTAATTACACACACAAGTTAGAAACCATGATGTAAATCCTTTCCAACCAAGGGATCATTCGCTTATGGTAATCACTCTTGCGCTAATGAATCCTTATAATGAAGAAGTGTCTGTCAAGTTGGCTGCTCTTGTCACCTCTGTTTTCTCAGAAAAAAACAGAAAGAGCAACTTCTATCTCAAGAACCAGGGGTTGCAGTCCTCTTAGCTGTTCAGCACTGTATGGCACCCAGGATTTAAACCCCCCCCCCCCAAACAACAGAAAGACTGCTGCTGTGTAAATGTAGGATATATAGCTGGTGATGTCCCAGCAACTAAGGAGGAGAATTGTTTCAGAAAGTTTTATCTCCTGTGGCCACTTAGTTCAAAGGACTCCTCTTTTATAATACAATAGCATCTAAAACAACGTGAAAGTTAGTGAGATGATGGAACTGGGTTTGTAGGCAGGAATAACATACTTGGAGGCCATGTCATGCTTCGCTTCTTCCCCCTTCCTCAACCTAACATCAGTAAGGTGCAAAACCTTACAGGATCCAGGAACTGGCATCAAATTAAGAAATATTCAGAGTTTCTAAATACTATCATGTAACACAATTGTGGAACAAAATCTATCCAAAGAAATCCTGAGGAGTGAGCATTTTCTCACATGGTTAAGTCAGGTTAAAATACTTGCTGGAAAGTTGTCTTTATGCCTGCTCTAGCTAATGGTTCTGTGCTTGGTCTTAATTTTTTGTTTGTTTGGTTTTGTTCTTAAATGACATAAACAAAAATCAGTATATTTTTCTCTTTCCTTAGATATGGAAAGAGATCAAGCCCAGAGACACTGATCTCAGACCTCTTGTTGAGGGAAAGCACAGAAAATATTCCTAGACCCAGGTATGTATGAAGAAGTTTTGTGTTGACTTTCGCTTCGCATTTAGATTTAATGGTTTCATTTGTTACCAATAAGCACATTTCACAGGGAGAAAACGTGCTACCAGCAGCTGGTTAAACATTTTTAATTCCCATTTTATTGAGAGCTAGACTCTATGAATGCAAGAAATGCCTTGCCAGATATCATACAGTCCAAACTACTCTCTTCCTGAGGTTGGCAGCAGGCCACAGCTGCTCTTTGGAGGAACGCTCCAACCCACACTGGGCTTTATTACACAGAATTGTGTGCTGATGTCTGATGATGAATCTTGGCATACTGGAGCCCCAAAGATGGCATATTTCTACTCACTGGCTACTCAGGTTTGAATTTTTCCTCTGAAGATGTATGAGTGGTAAATATGTACATATGTTAGTTTATGCACAAATGCGTGGCTATGACTGGTCTTTAAAATACTGCATTTCACACTGATTTTTGTACCCAAGAATTTACAAAGATAAAGAAGGCTTTTCTATTTCCATTTGCTCTTGGTTTAGAATAACAGTGGTGTTTCTAGCAGCAGTGAGGTTTTAAATGTACATATTGTATTTACCTGGTTTAGGTAATGACCCTTCAGCTGTAGTCACTGCTATGGTGTCTTACACTACATTTTACACAGTTGAAAGTAAGGTAAGTTGAGGGGGGCTTTTGTCTCATGAAAGAAAATGCTGGGTTTAGATTCACTTGCAATCAAGTGTGAATGAGCTCAGTTTAAGCCTTTACTGCCAGCCTGAAGTTTGCTACTTCTACTGCAGAAACAAATGTCTTGTGCAGTAATCATCTCAGGAGTCTACAAGCGAATGCTCTGCACTCTCACCATCTGACCAAAGGCTCAATTAGACTAGTTAAGTACTAAAGCATAATAATCTGTAGCACTGAACTTAGGACATGTTCTTGTCACTGAAAGGTGACCAGAATTTCTACTGCCATCAAAGGATGTTGTCCATGAAGCTTGCTGTTGTGTGCATAGGGAGCCCATTGGCTTTTGGTTTGATGACTAACCACAGCTGAGGGGATGCAGTTTTCTCTGCAGATGCTTATGTAAAAAACTGCATGGAGTGCAGTCAAATGTATTAGACTGGTTTGTGTTAAGACTGTTTTGTGTTTGCTAATGACAAGGCATGGCCCTCTCATAATGGGAAATTTCCACTGCCATGAGTTTGAGGCAACACACAGGGTAGTACAAAGTCTAATACCCTCTGTAATTTTCACTCCTTCATAATAAAACTTTATGGTTATTATTACTGTTTCAATAATGCTATTTATAACACACCAGGGAGTAAAAACTCATGAGCAAAATAACAAACTAGTCTGCATATAAGATCAGGAATTGATGAGAAACAGATTTTTATTTCACACCCCCTGTAACAGCACTTCAAACTGAGTGTGGTATTTGTCATTCATTGATGACAATTATGGGAGTACTGGGAACAATGATGTCTAGTTTCCTATGGATATGTTTTCTAGGATAAGATTCTGTGTAGATACTGAACCCTGCTCCAGCTTTTTTCTCCATGTGAAGACATAATTAAATCTTCTTGCTACCCAGTCCTGTGTTTCATGGCACATCAGGAACTTAATATCTCTGAGATATCTGTACCTCTTGGCTGAATTTATCCAGAGAATTTGAAAGCTGGTGGGGAAGTTAGGAGAGCCACACAAGGGTGGACAGCTGGACACACAGCAAATATGCCCTGGTAAAACACAAAATATATCTGCTTTTAACCAGCTGGATGTGTAATTAGTCCTAAAACATACACTACTTCTAAGTTCAGAGTAATACCAGCCTGCCTTTCATTCATTCATTCATTCATCTTGGCTTCCTCCAGGAGGAGACATGTTTTGCAACACAGACACTTGTCGAGTTCTTGGGTATGAACTTTGTAACTAAACATTGAGGTATTAATAAACAACAGCAATCAGCTTGGCTGGCCTGGTTTGACATTTCACTTTTGCTGACTAATATACCCCCCCATAGTATCTTGCAGTCTGTGTTCTCAAGGTATAAAGAGAGTCCAGAGAGATTATTGCAGAGACCAGTTACAATAGGGAAAGTTAAGGAATAAAACAAAAAGGTGGCACTTTGACCTGAGTACAAACAAGTTTTGACAAAAACATGTGATGTGACATGTTTCTGATCTTGCTGAGTGTGTGGAGTCATGAGAAAGCCTTTAACATTCATTAACATGATGCAGCTTCCCCTACTACTCCCTCTTTAAGATTTAGTTATATACTATATAAGCAGCTCTGTAAGCTGCCTTTGCAGTCAGTTGGAGGGGTGAGTGTCTCCAAAACAAGCCTTCCATCTGACAATGGGCAGGACCAATCTCCCTCTCAAGGCATCAGTGTCTCCCCAGTCACTAGATGCCCAACTTCTAGGTGTCAAAAAATATGGCAAATGCATTTTCCACCGTCTCTCTCGCATGCTCTCCAACTGTTGACTTCCTTGCTGTGTAGACAGAACAACTGTTTGCAAGCAGAGGAACTCTGGATCAAATCCTGCCCTCAGCACCCCTTTCAGCATGTATTCCAGATGTTTGATATTGACTGGAATATCACAATGAACTCTGGATCAAATCCTGCCCTCAGCTCCCCTTTCAGCATGTATTCCAAATGTTTGATCCTGACTGGAATATCACAATGAACTCTGGATCAAATCCTGCCCTCAGCTCCCCTTTCAGCATGTATTCCAAATGTTTGATATTGACTGGAATACCACAATGAACTCTGGATCAAATCCTGCCCTCAGCTCCCCTTTCAGCATGTATTCCAAATGTTTGATATTGACTGGAATATCACAATGAACTCTGGATCAAATCCTGCCCTCAGCTCCCCTTTCAGCATGTATTCCAAATGTTTGATCCTGACTGGAATATCACAATGAACTCTGGATCAAATCCTGCCCTCAGCTCCCCTTTCAGCATGTATTCCAAATGTTTGATCCTGACTGGAATATCACAATGATAACTCAGGATGGTGACAGTTTTGCTTGAAAGCGCTAATGGCGTGACATGGTCGTTTTGCACTCAGCTTGGTTTGGCTGGTTTTTTTAGTGGCTCAGTGAATACTCTTTGGAAACTCTTTACTCCTGAGTAAGAGGGGGAAAATGCCTCTGTTTTTCAACATATTGTCATTTTCTACCTGAATTTCTTTGGAAACTCTTTACTCCTGAGTGAGAGGGGAAAAATACCTCTGTTTTTCAATCTACTGCCATTTTCAAACTGAATTTCACTAAGAGCTTCTTAATGGCATAAAGCAGCTTTGCAAGTGAGTCCCAGTGATGTGAAAAGAGGCCTCCTGGGCAAGTTCTGGTACCAGAGTATAGATATCTGGCTAACCTGGGTGCCTCTGATTTGGTGGGAGTAGCACCTACAGTCTTCAGCTGCAAATACACCTATGTATTCTTTATTTCTGCTGTTATCAAAAGGAACATTTTAGGTAGTTTTAACTTTGGATTTTTCAGAAGAGGCTTGGAAAAAAATGTTTATAGCTGTTGTTGCTCACTTATTTATCTGTGCTGTGTCTTGCAGGTTTGAAGACCCTTCGATGTGGTGATGGGATTTTCAGCCCACTGTCCAAACTTTTCCTAGTTTTCAATTCATACTCCAAGCCTATGAAGCAAATCATAGCATCTTTCCCAGTGCATGCACCTGTTGTACTGAACTCTGTCGAGATTTTTCCTTCATCCTATTTGTATATACCTTTTATTTAAATAAATTATTTGTGCATTCCAAAAGATAACAAACAGAAAGGGACCTGGGGGTGCTGATTGACAGCTGCCTGAACAGGAGCCAGCAGTGTGCCCAGGCAGCCAAGAAGGCCAATGACATCCTGGCCTGCCTTAGGAATAGTGTGGTCAGCAGGAGCAGGGAGGTCATTGTGCCCCCGTACTCTGCATTGGTTAGGCCACACCTTGAGTCCTGTGTCCAGTTCTGGGCCCCTCAGTTTAAGAAGGACATTGAGACACTTGAATGTGTCCAGAGAAGGGCAACAAGGCTGGGGAGAGGCCTTGAGCACAGCCCTGTGAGGAGAGGCTGAGGGAGCTGGGATTGTTTAGCCTAGTGAAGAGGAGACTCAGGGGAGACCTCATTGCTGTCTACAACTACCTGAAAGGAGGTTGTAGCCAGGAGGGGGTTGGTCTCTTCTCCCAGGCAGCCAGCAGCAGAACAAGGGGACACAGTCTCAAGCTGCACCAGGGGAGGTTTAGGCTGGAGGTGAGGAGAAAGTTCTTCACTGAGAGAGTTGTTCCCCATTAGGATGTGCTGCCCAGGGAGGTGGTGGAGTCACCATCCCTGGAGGTGTTCAAGAGGGGATTGGAGGTGGCACTTGGTGCCATGGTTTAGTCATGGGGTCTGTGGTGCCAGGTTGGACTCGATGATCTTTGAGGTCTCTTCCAACCTTGGTGATTCTGTGATAACATCCTAAATGAAAACAAGCAACCCTGTCACTGGTAGAGCAAAGAGATGTTTTAAATGATTAAAACTGAATTTTAATAACCTCCCTGCAGTCTAAAGTAAAATGGACAATTATAGGGTCACAGTTATTACAGTAATTGGTGTGCAAAGTAAGATAAAGCCATCATTTATTGCAGCCTCAAACTCAGCTCAGCCGCCTGATCTGTACAAAATTATTTCAAATAATTGATCACAAACTACATAATTTAGGAAAATAGTGTCCTGGGAGGTGATTTTTTTTTTCCAGAATCACCATACTAACAAATTATTTGGTGCTCATGTTGACAAATGGCTTTTCAAAATACACAGGAATGTCACTGCTTAATTCTGCTAAGCCCTCGACACTGGTTTGGAGCTTGGCTGTAAGCCCGAATTAGGAGGTTTAAGTGAAACAGATGTAACATCTTTGTTTTGGCAATAAGCAAAGTAGGGGAAAACTGCCTAAAGTAACTCATAAAACAGGACCAGTCTACAGCTATTTGTGCTGGAAAGGAAATGATGAGCTTTGCCTAATGGCTTGCAAAAGAGCACACTGATAAATCACGATGCTTTGGCCCCTCTCCCTCTCCCTCTCCCTCTCCCTCTCCCTCTCCCTCTCCCTCTCCCTCTCCCTCTCCCTCTCCCTCTCCCTCTCCCTCTCCCTCTCCCTCTCCCTCTCCCTCTCCCTCTCCCTCTCCCTCTCCCTCTCCCTCTCCCTCTCCCTCTCCCTCTCCCTCTCCCTCTCCCTCTCCCTCTCCCTCATTTTGTCACTAGCCTAGTGAGGGACTTAGACACAAATACCTCTGAAGAAACCCTCAATGTTTTTATTCAAAGTAACACAATATAATGCATGCTACCCTTGTTCTTAAAGCAATTTAGTTCCATCCTGTAGTATGGTCAGAACCCACACTAGGCATGACACACATACTGGTCCTTGGTTCCTGTTTGTTTAGGGGTAACTGCTTTTATTTAGACACTGTGACTAAAGGCTGGGCAATAAAGCACATAAGAAGTTCCAAACAGGAAAAGAATCGGTGTGAAGGTTTAATGTACTCACATCTCATTCCTGCCTTTTGAATGTTTCCTCATGGCTGTTGCCCCCAGGAGAGAAGTTCCAGATTTCTGCATATCACAGGATTTTAGGGGCTGGAAGGGACCATGGTGTCCAACTCCCCTGCCAGAGCAGGACCACAGAATCTATCACAGGCTGCACAGGAATGTGTCTAGATGGGTCTAGGTGCATTGCAAAGTGTCACCGTGTTCCCAGGAAGTGCTGTCTTCTGTGGACACACTTTGTTCAGTAAAGCACAACTCCAGGGTATCCTTGGAATGGGTGAGTTTTGCTTTCAGCAGCAATACTTCACTTACAGGCTTGGTGATGGGTCCCACAGTGCTGCACACGAAAGTGTGAGGACTAAGAGCAGTCCAGCATTACAAAAATGTTTGGAATCTCTGACACCAACAATTTCCACCCGAATTCTGATGTTCAGAGGGACTCCTGCATGTCCACAGCTTGCTGGGGCTAGCAGGGGCCCATCAGCTGCAGGCCAGGACCTGCTGGGTTGAAGTCCTGCTTGGAATAATTATTAAAATGGAAAGTAGAAATTGGTGAGGAATCTGCTATACAGTATCTCTAATTCCTGATAATTTCTAGCATCTCTATATATTAATTAGCATGTAAATGATAGTAGATGATAAACTAAACTCATTTTTGCTTAATCACTATCATTAAAATATGCCTTAGTGGAGAAAGAAAGGGTTAAAGGAGAATTAGCACATGCTAATTGCTCCTACTGAGCTGTTCCACTCAGTTTCTTGAGTTTTCTTGAACTTCAGGAGCAGGTCTTCTGTGTAGAAAAGCTAGAAAAATCTAAACCAAATCCAGGTTTATTACCTCCTGAGCTGTCAAAGAGAGAAGCAAGGCAAAGCACTCACACAGTGTTTGTCTATCCACACTGTCCCATGATTTTCTTTCTAAAATCTTCCTGTGTTCTCTGTGGCAGCCACAAGGTTGCCATAGGAGTCCAGTATGCTTAGCACTTACCTTCCCTCATACATCACTCTTGACAGGCCAGGACAGTGAAAATATTGGATTGGCTCTCCAAATCACAGAACAGACTTAAATATGAGCTATGAAATGAAGATAAATGCTGGATTTGTTTGGTATGACTTCTGCATTTTGACTTAGGGTTAACCTTTTCATCATTTTCTTTCTAAGCATGAGAAATGAAGCCTTGTTTCTACAGCAAAGGCTGAAATTTATGTCTGAATATGAGGAAGTGCCAGGGAAAACAAGATGTGGGAACCATAAAAGTAGGCAATAGTATTTTCTCCTGTATTTACTGTAGGCTTGAAATCATGAGGAATGTGCACAGGTAAGTATAAAACCTTTAAAAGACAGTGACCCTTACCCTTGGCAGCTTCTATAATAGATACCAGTTGTGCTTAACTTTGGTTAAAACAACTTGGGGGTCTAGATGATCTAGGAGGGATATTCACACACAGAATCAGAGTGTGTTAGGGGTTGGAAGGGACCTTGAAAGATCATCCAGTCCAACCCCTCTGCCAGAGCAGGTTCACTTAAAGCAGGTCACACAGGGGTGTGTCCAGGTGAGCTGGAGAGGACATGGCCACAGTGAATTTGGGGGACAGGGGCTGTGCTGGTGACATTACAGTGCAGCCAAAGTGGGAATGATTTTGATAGATATCTTGGCCCCAAAGCAGACCTTGGACGTAGCAACACTGGTTACCCCAGTCAGGCAGCTGCTCTTTGGCATGGGGATGAGGAGGGTGGCAGGGGACTCCCATTGCAGAGCCCCAGTGCTCCCTTAAGGTGTTCCACAGTGGGCAGCGCTGCCAAAAAGCTTTGCATTGTGCTGGGGCAAGGTGGAGTTTACCTGGTAGCTGGCAACTAAGTTTCAGCAAGGAATGTTTTCCGTAGTGGTTTGTGCCACCTTCTCGTGCTCTGTTGGCTTCTTATCCTGGTGCTTACAGTGGGGTGCCCAGCAGACTTAGCACATGTGGAAGAGGATTTTTAAGCTGAACTGACCAGTGCTCTGTGTTTCCATGTGATTGCACCTAGCCTTGCAAGACCACACATCCTTCAGGAGTGCTGATATAAATCGAGCACAGGATCTTTTCCCCCCCTTCCAACCCTTGTGTTATCATAGAATACATAGAATAAACCTGGTTGGAAGAGACCTTCAAGATCATCGCGTCCAACCCATCAACCAATCCAACACCACCTAAACAACTAACCCATGGCACCAAGCACCCCATCAAGTCTTCTCCTGAACACCTCCAGTGATGGTGACTCCACCACCTCCCCGGGCAGCCCATTCCAATGGGCAATCACTCTCTCTGTATAGAACTTCTTCCTAACATCCAGCCTGAACCTCCCCTGGCACAGCCTGAGACTGTGTCCTCTTGTTCTGGTGCTGGCTGCCTGGGAGAAGAGGCCAACATCTGCCTTGTCTACAACCTCCCTTCAGCTGATGACCATTAACCAGTAAAAGTTAACAAATATTTTCTAACTACATTCAGCAGAAGACAGGCCAGAATTTGTTGTGACAAAGTCTTTATTGTGAAATTTTCCTGTGAAAAGCTGATGTCAGAAGATGAGAAACAGCACAATACCAGAAATGAGCAACCATGGCTTTGTAATGCAAAAGCAGGCAGGAGAATGTGCCTCATTGACAGTTCCAAGTTGAGCTGTTCTAAGACGTTGCTGCTCTTCACTTTCCTTTATATAGATGCTTCATGACACCCCCTCCCTTTCCCCCCCAAACCCCTTTGAGATAAAAAAACCCACACAAACCCCCCCCCCCCCTAACTATTAAGAATATATTCCTTTCAGAAAGGCTTTTAGAATTCAAATGTTAGGAAAAATCTTATTAGGAAATATTTCCTAGAACATATTTTCTTTCATTAATGTGGGTGCTCTCTTGAAATCAAAAGCATTACAGGTTTTGATTACTTTCCAAGTTGAGATCAGCATATTCTTCTCCAAATAGTAACTCAGAGGAAAAGATGCCATTGTCTTCCTTCCCACTCTGCACAGTTTGGCTGTTTCACAAATTAAAATAGCTGTTCCTGGATGCTGATGGTATCCCAGTGATATTCACCAAGGTATTGAAATGAATATGTCCTAAACTTTAATCTAAACCTAATTTTAAGGTTACCTTTTCCCCATTTTCGATTCTATTTTTTTAATCAGAAGGTTGAGATCTACACTCTGTGTGTGTGTGTGTGTATAGGAATAAGAAAAGGTAAAGCTTCTCCTGAGGCTGCCTCCATTTGCATATACAGAGCTCTGAGAAGCACTTTCCATGGGTGTGAAAGTGCAGCTTTTAAAGGAGATACCATTTGGCAAAACCCAGTTCTGGGCTCCTCAGTTTAGGAAGGAGGTTGACTTGCTGGAACGAGTCCAGAGAAGGGCAACAAAGATGGGGAGGCGTTTGGAACACAAGCCCTACGAGGAGAGGCTGAGGGAGCTGGGGTTGCTTAGCCTGGAGAGGAGGAGACTCAGGGGGGACGTTATTGCTCTCTACAACTACCTGAAGGGAGGTTGTAGACAGGTGGGGGTTGGTCTCTTCTCCCAGGCAACCAGCACCAGAACAAGAGAACAAAGTCCCAGGCTGCGCCAGGGGAGGTTTAGGTTAGATGTTAGGAAGAAGTTCTACACAGAGAGAGTGATTGCCCATTGGAATGGGCTGCCTGGGGAGGTGGTGGAGTCATCATCATTGGAGGTGTTCAGGAGGAGACTTGATGGGGTGCTTGGTGCCATGGGTTAGTTGTTTAGGTGGTGTTGGATTGGTTGATGGGTTGGACACGATGATCTTGAAGGTCTCTTCCAACCTGATTTATTATTATATTATTATATTATAAAGTTTATAACAATCCCCATGCTGCCACCTAAACCAGACAGGTCTGAAAAACAAACCAAAGCCTATGGCAGCTGTATGTTATCTGGGATGACTTCTTGTGTCTGAACCAAATAGGTGAATTCTAACCAAAGAAAAAGAATTTCAGTATGGATTTTGGTGATGCAAAAAAACTGAATGCAAAAAAAAATCTCTGTTTTGGGGACAGCTTATGAATGTGGGATAATCCTCAAGAGCCCCAGCACTATGCAGCAGTGTCTGGCTTCCAGTCAGAGTAGAATAGAATAGAATAGAATAGAATAGAATAGAATAGAATAGAATAGAATAGAATAGAATAGAAAACCAGGTTGGAAGAGACCTTCAAGATCATCATGTCCAACCCATCAACCAATCCAACACCACCTAAACAACTAACCTGAATTAAGAGGTACACAGGACTTGTAATTCACAAATTCTGGATTACCACATCACAATTTGAAATGATGTCAGATCTGTCTGTTTCATTTTAATATTTAATAATGATTTCCTGTTACAAAAATTATCAGAGAGTAATTTAACACGCAGAGTAATGAGCATTTCAAAACCCTCTGGCTTGCTTTTGGAGGGTTAGTATCCAGAGTGAGAAATTGCTACTGGGAGGAAATTGCCTAACTAATGAAGTAATTCATATCAGGCCAGTGTGTTTTATTTATCTGGCTGCATTGTTATCAGTAATTTATTTGTCTGTATTACAGCAGCACCTGGAGACTCCAGATATGGGGCTCATTATGCTCCAATCTGTAGGACCATAACAATAGTAAAAAAAGCCTAGACTACAGAGATATTCCATCCACGTGCAGAAAGAATGAGAGGAAACTCAGGCCCATAAACAAATATGGTAAATAGGTTATAGTGGTCCTACTGCACTTGCAGGCTTATCCTTATAGACTCTTTGATTACAGCAATTAAGAATGTGCTATAAAACAGGTAGTGCAATGTTATATTGTTGCCAGTTAATATGTATGTTTGCAAACCTCTTCCTCATCTAGGCTATTTGCTTTTGTCTGATGATCAAGTCTCTGCCTACTCCAGAGACCTTCCAAACTGTATTTAGCCTTGACCTACAAGCAGCTCCTGTCTGCCTGTGATAGACACCCAGCTCTAGTCTTGCACTTGCTGCAAGCCATGACCTCCCACTAAACTTCAGCTAAATCCAGGATTTTAAACATAACCTAGGCCAATCCAGTCCTGAGGCAAGAGGATGAGCCCAGCGTTCACTTTAACCTCAGCCTGGGGCCAGGCTATCAAAGCTGATAACAGAGTACAACAACCATTCTGTGATGGTAACTGGGTGTACTCTGGGTTGGAGAAACTAGCTGGAGATAACTGCTGTGCATGACTGGTTGTAGCCTACCCTTTAGCCAATCCTGAGATTATTATTGCTCATTGTTCAGATCTAAGGCCATTTTTTAGCGTTTGGGTGAAGGCAGGGCTGGACCTGCATTTCAGACAGGCTAGTCTGTAGTGTGTGATGGCAGACACCTCCCTCTCCTTGAGCTGTTAAATGTTTTGCTGTGCACATGAAATGCTATTCACAAGAGCTCTTTGGGTAATAGGGAAAAAGATCATGGGATGCAGATGGCATCTCTGCCTAGAGTCCTGTAGTGGGCCAGCAGCCCAGACACAGTAACGAGGACAGCAGCAAAACTCCTGAATTACCATGGACTTCCACAAGAGGGTATGAAACCAGATGTTCAAACACACTTAATGTGCCCAGACATGCAGATGGGATTTTCCTTTTAAAGCACCCTGTTGCCTAATTCCTAATGATCCATGATTGGTTAAATGCATGGGAAAAACCCAGGGGTGACCTCGAGCCAGATAATTGCACCTGCATTCACGGTGAGCTTTGTGGTGTTAGGATTCACATCGCAGACTGACACAGAGACTGGTGGTCAGCTCAGAAGATTTCAGACTTTTTTGTTAACCTGATTTTCCCATGCACTACATAGAAGGTCCTGGGCTGTGGGCTATTGATGCTGGCAACATCTCTGCCTTCTAGGTGTGAGTCTCAGCGTGTCTAAGTACCTTTGGAACTGTGTCTGGAGGCACCCCGTCTTTGAGAAAGTGGAATTGATGGGAACAGGAAAGCCATAAGATGTCCTTGCAGATACAGCTGACAGTGACTAATACTGAATATGTCTATAACAGCCTGCCTATGGTGACTTTCCCAGTAGGCTGTAAATCAGCAGCCTCTCCCAGAGGTACATGAGCATGAAATGCTCTTTGTCAAAGAAATATATTTGTAGCAGTTAAGGATCTAGGAGACTCAGTGCCAAGTAGGTGACTGTCTTTTTAAAAGATCCTTCATATTTGTCTTTCCACAAGCTCCTGTCTCCCATTTTAAAGCTCCTTTTCCTTTTAAAAACATGCCTTTATAGTTTCTGTTCTTGGTTCACTTTCTTTTCTGTGGAATAAAAGAGAGACTGCAATTTGATGTTCTGCATTTATGATGCAAACTATTGCCACAGCCAAGGATGAGAATTTGTCTGCTCGAATTTATCTATTCATTCACTCTGCCACGTTTCTGAAGATTACTGTGCTTCAGCTATCTTCCCCACTGAAGTCAGCTGGAAACACTCTTTCCACACACCCTTTCACATCCTGGTCCATCAGCAGAGGCATGGTTGGTTTGTTTTAAAAACAGTTGCTTCAGTACTTGTTTTACAGCATGGGAAAACTGGAAGATGGGTTCTAATTAAGTCAGCTAAACCAGGAAATAACCTCTCCACTGAATATTGGTAGTCCAAAGGCTTGGTCACTCTTTAGCATGGTCAGCTTTCTCTGAGTAGGAAAAATTAAAGTTAAACAATCAGATCAACCAGAAATGTTAACTTGCTTTGAATGCATTCATAGTTGAAACATTGGAACTTCGACCTGGGTTGTTTGCTGCCTTCCAATCAGCGATCAAAAATGGCAGGAAATTACCGACTTCTTTCTTCTTATGTGAAGCTTTGTGTTGCTGTGCAAGAACCATAACTGAAATCTGCATTTGAAAATGTGAGGTGCATTTAGAACTGCTTAAAAATGCATCTGAACTAGGCTGCCTTATCTGTCTTAGCCAGCAGCACATTTTACATTTCTCCACAGGTGAATGGTGCTACCTGGCTCTGCTGCAGCTTGGCACACGTCAGAATGTCTGTGCTTTGGTGCTCCTGGTGACTGTCCCAGTAGTCTATGAGGACTAAAATACATTTCCTGTATCTTGAGTCAGAGCTGGGTATTAATTATGCACTCTGTTTCAGTGGAAAGAAACAATTGTTAGTTTATCAGTTCTGATTTGCCAGCTTCTTTGAAAGAGTATTTACCCAACCCCCCTGAAAGTCACCTGCAACAGAAGCAAGGTTCAGCTTTATGTTCTGTCAAGGAAATAGGCTGAGGCAATGTGCTGTTGCATTTAAATTATCTTAAGCATGTTTCTCCCTGACCAAGTGTTACCCTGGGCACTCAGTAGTGTTGCCTCTCTCCATGTCACCTTCCTTCTCTCCCTAGACTGTTACCACTTTTTATCTCCTTTATATCACCTGATAGGGAGCCCACCCCAAATGTCAAAGCTTTTCAAAGGGGCTGTCCCCAGAACAGGTTGCTCAGAAAAATGTCCACTACCCTGCAGAAGAATAATGAAATGTGCAAAAGAGCAAGCCCCTCTTCTTGAAATGCACCTAAAGCCCTTCTTCTTGAAGGGTACCTGAGGGTCCACAGGTCTATTTCTGCTTTAAAATGCAGTTAAGGTACCTTAGACTGATGTTTGTCATTTTTGTCACTAGCAGGATAACCCTTATCCAGGCAAAGCTGGCTTACAGGCATTGCATTTACCCACTGCTCTGCATTTCCTTGTTCGTTGTCACCTGGTTGCTAACAAAGCAAGCAGGTTTTTATATGGAAAAAAACCAAAACACAACCCAAAAGCATTTCTATTGCACTTTTTAAACCTCTTTTTAGTGCTGCTTAGAAGTAAGAAATGTAAATTGTGTGATTTTGCCATCCTCCCAGGCAGTCTCCCTGTGGAAATTACAAAGCTCAGGCAGCTGGCACGGGAGAGGTACAAGGATAACTTTGATTAATGCAGGTCGTTAGCACCTCTTTTCAATTTAGAGTGAAGGCTCTGGTGGGGACTGGCAAAAGTCCTCTGAGCTTTAATAGTACACAGAGCCTACCATCTCTGATCATCAGCTGTGCTGGCCATGGAAACCTCCTAAGCAAAACTCTGCTGCATCTCACAGAGAGAGAAAAAAGTATTCTGGGAAACATTGATTTGCAGGGAGTACATTAGGGACTTTTGCCTGTGTAAACTGAAAGGGGGCACATTGCATTGAAAGACAGTCAGCCAATATTGAAGATGGAATGAAACTGAACATGACATTCCTGGGCTTTCTCTTTGCCTTAGAGCTGTTCCAGGCACTTCATGGTGCGAGATAATACCTGCTCCAGCCTAGAAAGCTTTCTGAGGTGGCTTTGCTGAGGTTTCATGGACAAATAGTGAGTGCTTCCTGCTGTAGGCTAATATTAGATGAAACTCTTGAGCTAGGGAAGGTTATTAAGAATCACAGAATCAACAAGGTTGGAAAAGACCTTCAAGATCATCAAGTTCAACCTATCACCCAACACCATCTAGTCAACTAAACCATGGCACTAAGTTCCTCATCCAGTCATATTTTAAACACTTCCAGGGGTGGTGACTCCACCACCTCCCTGGGCAGCACATTCCAATGGCCAATCACTCTTCCTGTGAAGAATGTCTTCCTAACATCCAATCTGAATCTAACCATTTCTATTTTTTTCCCTTTCCTTCTAGTCCTATCATTACCTGACACCCTAAAATTCCCTCACCTGCCCCTTTTCTCCCTCAAACCCCACAGCACCTGGGCTCTGCTGGAGTCTCCTCCCACCCCAGGTGTGGCCACTTGGCCCTCCCCACCCACTCCCCTTTTTAATCCCCACCAGGAAGGGCAGAAGCCCCAAGCTGAGCCCATTATGGGCTGGAGGATCCTCCTCTCATCGCTGGTGAGTGCCCATGGTGCACACTGGGTGATGGTGGTGGTGACAACAAAGGCCGGGGGGCCTGGTGGCCCCCCGGTTAGCTAGGAAGAATGTTGATGACCACTCCAATACCATCCACGGGTGCTGGCTGGGGCTCCTTACTGGGGCTGAACTTCTGTGTGGTATCTTGGCTGGTGAGAGTCTTGCTCCTGGCTCTGGGATGAGTGCAAAAATGGTGGTGGTGGAGCAGGAGCTGTTCAGCCAGATGATATTATGCTAATTACATTATTTTTGCCTGGAGGCCCCTTGAGTCTGCTCTCCTCATTCAATAAATCTCTACTTTTGTGCCTCACTTACAGACCATTTCTTCCCTCTCACTGCTTCCTTTCAGAAATAAGGAAGGAAAGGAGGAAATAAAGCAATGAAGTATATCTGGAATATGCATTCACTTATTGATCAACACTGAACAGGAAGCCTTCAGGAGGAGGGGCAGGTTGGAAAGTGAGAGTCACTTCTTATGAACCACAAGACAAATTTCATAAAGAACAGACAGAAAGACATCATCTTCTCCATTGTGGTTATGTTTCATGGTGTTAAATGCAGAGGGGGGGAAAAAAAAGTTCAAGCTGGCTTGGAAATCTCAGTCACACTTTTCTAAAGAAAGAATCCCTGAGAAAGGGACATTGTGACAAGTGAATACCCATCCTTCATCCAGAAATACAGAATGAACCAGGTTGGAAAAGACCTTCAAGATCATCAAGTTCAACCTATCACCCAACACCATCTAGTCAACTAAACCATGGCACTAAGTGCCTCATCCAGTCTCTTTTTAAACACCTCCAGTGATGGTGACTCCACCACCTCCCTGGGCAGCCCATTCCAAAGGCCAATCACTCTTTCTGTGAAGGATTTCTTTCTGATATCCAGCTTAAACCTCCCCTGGCACACCTTGAGACTATGTCATCATGTTCTGGTGCTGGTTGCCTAGGAGAAGAGACCAGCCCCCTCCTGGCTACAACCTCCCTTCAGGGAGTTGTAGACAGCAATAAGGTCTCCCCTGAGCCTCCTCCTCTCCAGCCTAAGCAACCCCAGCTCCCTCAGCCTCTCCTCATAGGGCTTGTGCTCCAAACCCCTCACCTACTTTGTTGCCCTTCTCTGGACACATTCCAGCAACTCAACATCTTTCCTAAACTGAGGAGCCCAGAACTGGACACAGTACTCAATGTGTGGCCTAACCAGTGCAGTGTACAGGGGCAGAATAAGCTCTCTGCTTCTGCTGGCCACACTGTTCCTGATGCAGGCCAGGATGCCATTGGCCTTCTTGGCCACCTGGGCACACTGCTGGCTCATGTTCAGCCTACTATCAACCAGTACCCCCAGGTCCCTTTCTGCCTGGCTGTTCTCCAGCCACTCTGACCCCAGCCTGTAGCACTGCATGGGGTTGTTGTGGCCAGTGTGTAGAACCCTGCATTTGGATGTGTTCAATCTCATGCCGTTGGACTCTGTCCATCTGTCCAGCCTGTCGAGGTCCCTCTGCAGAGCTCTCCTACCCTCCAACAGATCAACTCCTGCCCCCAGCTTGGTGTCATCAGCACAGAGTGCTGCTGTCCAAGCCATGGGCTGACAGCTTGGCCAGGAGTTTGCTGTGGGGGGATGGGGTCAAAGGCCTTGCTGAAGTCCAGATAGACTACATCCACAGCCTTCCCCACATCCACCAGGCGGTCACCTGATCATAGAAGGAGATCAGGTTGGTGAGGCAGGACCTGCCCCTCCGGAGGTGTTTAAGAAGAGACTGGATGGGGCGCTTGGTGCTGTGGCTTAGTTGATTAGATAGTGTTGGGTGATGGGTTGGACTCAATGATCTCAAAAATATTTTCCAAACTGGTTAATTCTATTCTATTGTATTCCAAATCCATGCTAGCTGGGATTAAGACCTGCTTGGAGTGTTTGTGGTTGTGCTTGAATGAATTGGCTAGGTGGGCTCCTGGAGGTCTTGAGCTAATGGTTGGACTTGATGATCTTAGAGGTCCTTTCCAACCAAAATAATTCTGTGATCTGGGTTTTCATCCCCAAGTGGCCACTGAGCCCCTAGCAGGTCTGAGCAACAGTAACAGGTTGTTACGGCTCCTTCCCTGCCCTTGTCCTATGTTGTCTTCCTCCTCTCGCACACTTTGGTTGGGCCACCAGTGCCCAGGTTGCACCAGCTTCTACAGCCATGTGAATTTATGAATATCATGGTAATAGAAGAGTGTCACCAGACAATTAGTCATTTCATCTTCCTTTCTCAGCAAGAGTCTTTCTAGCTGCATGCGAAGGAAACTCTGAACTGTGTGCCTAGATGCTCAGCAGGAGAAGCTTGTAAAAACACTTAGCCTGCTACTTGCTAAATACCTTGGGGGTTAGTTCTACATAGGGAAAGAGGAAAAAGGGACCTGATTCACATTTTTAGGATGCTCAGCTGGAAGACAGATGTTTCTGTTCTGCCTTCTTCCCCCTCCCCTGTGTACACTTTTAGTCAGCTGTAAAGAAAGGGCCCCAGAAATTTTTCTGTATCAAATCCATGTTAGCACATAAGAGGAAACTGTACACAGCTCTCACTGCACTACAATGGCTCAGCTGGCCAAGATGGGACCTTCAGTGTCCAAACTGGAACTGCTGCTGAACCCCTATGGCTTGGTAGTAATGGTGGTGTCAACTCCTTTTTCGCATGTTGGGTCCTTGGACTTTTTGGACCATCCTCACCTACAGGTGGAAGTAAATGTCACTGGCTAGAGGAAAACATAGAATCATAGAATTGTTATGGTTGAAAAGGACTTCAAGGATCATCCAGTTCCAACCCCCCTGCCATGGGCAGGGACACCTCACACTAGATCAGGTTGCTCAGAGCCACATCCAGCACGGCCTTAAAAACCTCCAGGGATGAGGCTTCTACCACCTCTCTGGGCAACCTGTTCTGGTGTCTCACCACCCTCATGGTGCTGAGTTTCTTCCTAACATCCAATCTGAATCTACCCATTTTAATTTTTGCTATGTATTGGCACACCTCATAGTTTCATGCCTCTTTCTCCATTCCTCTGGCATAGCCCCCTACCAGAGACATAACACTGAGTTCAGCTGACCATTTATAAGCCTGGCTGTGGTGATTCCTGTCTCTGTCTAGGTAAGCAGTTTCATTGACACTATGTGTGCTCTGGTAAAAGGCCCTGCTTTCTTCCCATCTTTGCTCTAAAAAGTGCTGGTTTGAAAAGTACAGCTCAAGAGAGGAATATAAAGCATAAAGCTGACCTCTCACCAGCCTGCAACATAAATAATGTTGATGAAGAGATGCTTCCAGAAAACCAGGTCTAATGGTATAGGAAAGCCACTTGGTGATAATTTTATGTGCCCCCCAATATTCAGCAGTCTGCTGGACTCTGCTGGGTATGAACCTGCACCACATTCTGTGGAGCTGTCCTTTGCAGCTGAAAGGTTTTGATATCAGGGTACCTGAGGCTTGTCTTAAAATGTCCCCTGACAGATAGTGAATTGTAGGCTTTCTTGAGAAGAACAGCTCAGGACTCCTGGTCTTAATGAGTGTGGGTTTGGATTTCACTTACATATTGATTTTTCACCCCCTGCCCCCCTCTTTTACATTTTCACCAGGGATGGCCTAATGTCCACTCTTTTTCTGAAGTCACCAAAGTCCATACATGTTCTTCTCAGTGTCCTAAAACTGCTCTGTACTCAGAGGAGGCAAGAGTTCCATTGTCCCTTGGAGTGTAAGGGGCATAAGCAGGCAGAGAAGAGTGCATGTGGAGAGGTGTGGAAGCATTGGCTTCACTCCTCATCCCTTAGTTGGCCTGTCCCCTCAGGGACTGCAGAAGGAGAGGAATTTCAGAGGAGCAGGGTGAAACACAGAGGTGATTGGACATGTCCTGGGGTGGGAATTGTTTGAAGGACCACAGACCTGTGACTCACTCGCTTGTCAAAGCCAATACAGCTCTCACCCCTGCAGGGAAATGGTGAAAGGCAGCCTAGCAGGCAGCTGAAATTGCATTTTACACAACTTTGGGGTGGGTATGATCAACACAGCCCATCAGTGCCCGTTCAGCTGGCACAGCACCACCAGTCACTGCTACACTGGGCAGAACCAGGTGATCCTGTGGGGGGGAGGGGAACATTTCCCCCCATTCCAGGTATGGTATGCTGTATCTACTGCCACTGAGGTAATTAGATCTATATTTATGGCTGCATAAAGCAGAACCTTTGCAAATGTCCCCACTATCAGCTACTTGTGTGGGAAAAGAAAACCAGCCCCCCCCAAAACCCCCACCAAAACCCTGAACAAACCCCTAGCAGTTCACAAACATGAACATTTTTGGGGGTGACATCACCACAAGTGCTGTTAAAAAGATCTGGATGCTAGACCTCCCTGGGTAGTGAGTGTGCTGCATATTTTGGCAGATTAACTCGCTTCATTTATGCCCCTTAATGAAGGGAATGTGATCAGATGTTTCATCTGTACTGTTCAGTGAAAAGCTCCAAGGGAAATACTTGGAGAGTGCAATGACCTATTAAGATGCCTGATTTGTGGCCACAGCTGTTTCCTTTGTGGGAGTGCAAGCAGGAGTGGTGATTCATACATGGGAAAAGATCACTCTTGCATTTGGTTTGCTGTAAGCTGCTCTTTTGTACCTTCTTGCACTCACCGTGGCATCAGCAGGTTTGGGGCACACCAGCAGAGCACCTCTGAGCTGCAGGAGGAGGCACAGCTCTACTCAGGCTTTGGAAGAGATGTTTTGAGGCTTCAAAGGCCCCATCAGTGTTGCAAAAACCTCCCAACAACCCAGTGAATTGCTGCATTTCTACTAATCAGGTTAAGCCAGGAGGCCAGAAACATGCCTCTTTGAGGAGCATCAAGCAAGTTCCTCTCTTTTTAAACACAGTGCCGGCAATCTCTCTCCAGAGAGCCATGGTGGATGCCAGATCATGCAGCCTGAGCATCGCTACCTATGCACAGCTCCCATGCTGGACAAGAGGGGTGAGGATGTGTTGATGAACCTGGCCAGAATTTGGCTGTGGGGCTTGCAGAGTACCAGACTGGTACTTAATGGCCTCTGATAAGGTTTTGATGCAATCCCATGAGCATCACGTACTGAGGCACTGTCACTGCTGGAAACACTGTGCGTAGATCACGGGGCTGTACACCCCTGCACTGAAAGGCAGAGGACGTAGGTGACTTGCAAGCACATTGATAGAATGGCAATCTTTAGATCATTTCTGGAACAAAACCTAAAAGGTGCTAAAGTACTTTAGGCAAATTATAACACCCACTTTACATTTTAATGCCACCTCACACTGCATTCTGCATCAGTCAGCTGGGGGAAGAGATGACATAAACAGACAATTAATGTTTCTTTTCACTTGCCAGTTAAGACTGAAAAATGTGGTCACTGAGCTGTCTTTTTCTGACATTTTCTTAACAGCTTTACACATTGCAGAGAGGTTGCCATGAGTACCCATGTGAGGGCTGTGCCACAAGCTAAGGAGGGAGCCTCTCTGCTCTGCCAGGTGCACCACCAGCATTCGTGACTACCACACATATTTCCAATGTCTATGAAACTCCCTGCTTGCAGTCTGGGGCCATGTGTTTTATCAGGTGGTGTGAAACTGGGGTTCCTGAGGACTGCTTTCCCCTGGTTGCTCCCAAGCAGGACTTTTCTGGGGCAGTCCTGCACTCAGGGCCACCCAGAACTGGACAGGGCCAACAAAAGACCTCTTCAGCATCAGGAAGCTGTGATGGCTGGTGGTTGCACTACTCTGATGTATTCCTTGGGTCTATTTAAGATGTATTGGTAAGTACAAATGACAATCTGTGGTTGAATACTTGAATGAGCAGTGCTTCCTGGAGCAGACTCCACTTTCCCTCTGGGGTCCAGCATGGCACAGATTCAGTTACCTGGGAAGTTCAAGTTGTCAAAACCACTTTGGATGCATTGCTGTGTGGTCTGCCCTGGGTGATATTAGAATCATAGAGTGGTCTGCACTGGAAGGGACCTCTGAAAGCCATCCAGTCCAACCTCCTCTGCAGGCAGCAGGGGCATCCTCAACTAGATTAGGTTGCCCAGAGCCTTGTCGAGCCTCACTTTGTACATCTCTAGGGATGGGGTCCTAACCACCTCCCTTTGCAACCTGTTCCAGTGTTCCACTACTGTCCAGGTGAGGTCTCACCAGAGTACAGTAGCAGAATCACCCCATCCTTGTGGAGAGTCCAGCCTTGTTCTGTGCCTGGGCTGAGAGCATGACTGACTTGTTGGCCCTTCAAAGTTCAGTTGCCACCTTCGTGATCCTGCTTTAGCAGTGGGGTTGGACTCGATGACCTCTGGAGGTGCCTTCCAGCCCCTAACACCCTGTGATTCTGTGACTCACCAGTGTATGTCAGGCACCTCACAGGGGGTTACCCCAGCCATTTCAGCTTTTTGAGCAGGGCTCCTTAAACCAGTTTTGGATTCCATAGCTGGAAATCTGCACTATCAGCAGTGACTGTGGATACTGACAAGCTGAGCTCAATATATGTTGTCTTACAGGGGGTGGGTGGCTGGGTGGGTGGAAAAGAAAATCTGTCTCTTATAAACACATTTGGATAATTCCATTTAGCCAAATCACCTTCCTGCCCTTTCCTACTGGCTTCTGAAGGCGAGAGTGTTAACCAAAGGAAGTCTGCTCTTTTATTGCCCTTGGGATAACCAGATTCCTGACTTCTCAATCATAATTGAGATATTTTAAAAAAAAGAAGAAGAAAAAAAGAAAGAAAGAAAAAAAAAGTCATCCACATTGAGTGTAATTGAATTTCTGCCAGGATTTTATTAGATAATTGGCACAGAACTTCTCCCATCAGTGAGCCACTCGGGAGAAAATGCAGCAAAGGAAAGACAAAAAAAAAAACCCCAGCAAGGTGGAAGAAGCAAATAGGAAGAAAACAGAAGAGAAGTAGCAATCTAAAAGGCAAATTTTTCTTTAATAAAAGGAGAGTGAATCACAGCCCAGAATCAGCTTTACAGCTCAGTTTCACTCAGTTAAATTATGGTCCAGATCAAAAAACTAAGCTTCCAGGTGTGATTTAGATCTGGTTTAGTTACCCTGCTGCAGCCTCTCTACAGACAGTCTTCTTTCTATTTAAAGCACTCATAGAATGGAATAGAATAGGATAGGATAGGATAGACCAGACCAGGTTGGAAGAGACCTTCAAGATCATCGTGTCCAACCTATCATCCAACACCACCTAATCAACTAAACCAAGCACCCTATCAAGTCTCCTCCTAAACACCTCCAATGGCAGTGACTCCAACACCTCCCTGGGCAGCCCATTCCAGTGGGCAGTCACTCTCTCTGTGTAGAATTTCTTCCTAACCTCCAGCCTAAATCTCCCCTGGTGCAGCTTGAGACTCTGTCCTCTTGTTCTGGTGCTGGTTGCCTGGGAGAAGAGACCAACCCCCACCTGTCTACAACCTCCCTTCAGGTAGTTGTAGAGAGCAATAAGGTCTCCCCTGAGCCTCCTCTTCTCCAGGCTAAGCAACCCCAGCTTCTTCAGCCTCTCCTCATAGGGCTTGTGTTCCAAGCTTGTGTTCATCTTCCTGATAATATCCAACCAAAACCTACATCAGCATCATTTCAACCAAATCTAGCCACAAATCACTAATTGCATCCACTGAAATCTGGGCATGCACTGGTAGCACAGTCAAGCAACTCTGTGCCTCTGTAAAACGGTTTCTCCAGTTTCCTTGGTAGAACTGGGGTGAGCTGCTTCCCACAGTTTCTGCTATTTAAGGTAATGTGGTGTAACAGGGGGGAAGACAAACACTACAGGGAGGTACAGCAGGGTGTGGACTTAACAGCATGTCAGCTCTCCTGTGACAGTGGCCCAGCTGCATGTTTGTGTCTGTAGCAGGTGGGAAATGCAGAGCAGTCTCTCAGCTACCTTGTGTGGGCACAAATGTGCCCAAAGGTGCTTATGAAGGATTCACCAACACACTTAGGGCACAGGAATCGTTCAGCTGTCTGTAACCAGTCACTCTTCTTTCAGTGAAACATAAGCACTCGGGGAGGAATGTCTCTGGTCAAGCTGTGTGAATTTTCCATAGAGGAAAAGCAGGGAGGAGGATGCAGCAGCTCAGGTTGTCAGAAGTGTAGTAGTCTGAGGAGAACTGAATGAATCTAAACAAATAATCTTGGTAACTACCTTTAACATGGTTGTAAACAGGTATTAAAACCACTCAGTGAAGAAGGGATTATAGGCATCTCTGCATACATCCTTCCACTAGAGTGAACAAACACAAGATTAAACGATGCCAGAGGGCTGCACGCACAGATAACCACATACTGACCCATTTAAATGCAACCCAGAGAGGACCTGGGCTTGGAACATAATAAAAAGACAACAAGGATTATTTGTGCTAATGAAGCTGTTAGTCATAGTATCAGAAAGGTACCTTAGAAAGAGTGTTAGCAAAACCAGAAATCCCCTTTTTGGAGGAAACTGCACTGCTTAGAAGGTAGTAGGGAAAACCAGCAGCCTTCTTATTGTGATCATATAACTTGACTGTGCACAGAGCTGTGTAGCAACTGCTGGCATCAGAATTGTGTATACAGTATTATTGAGTTCTGCTCTGTGTATGTACAAGCCAGCCTGCCTGCCTGCCTTCCTTCCTTCCTTCCTTCCTTCCTTCCTTCCTTCCTTCCTTCCTTCCCTCCCTCCCCCCCCTTTTCCTCCTTACTTCCCTATCTTCCTTCTTTCCTCCCTCCTTCCCATCCTTCCTTCCTTCACTCCCTTCTTCCTTCTTCCCATCCTTCCTTCCTTCACTCCCTTCTTCCTTCTCTCCCTTCCTTTCTTCTGAATTCCTTCTGAATTCTTCCTTCTGAATTTCTTCCTAATTCCTCCCTTCTTTCCTCCTTTCCTCCCTCCTTCCTTCCCTCCTTTCCTCCCTCCCTCCTTCCTTCTCTCTCTTCCCTTCTTTTGAATTCCTTCTTAATTTCTTCCCTTCCTCCCTCCCTCCATCCCACCCTTCCTTCCAAATACCTTACTTCCTTCTTCCCCTTCCCCCTCTAGGTCTGCTCTCTCAACTTCTACTTTTTATTCACTAGCTTTGAAAATCTGAGTGTGTTTGTGTTTGGGGTTTTTTTTTGCCTTTTAAAATTCTTTTTCCTAGGGGAAAGACAGAGAGGATATTCACAATAAGCAGGAAAAAGTATTAATCCCCTTATTCTAGGAAGTTAGACCTTAGATCTTAATATTTTTAAAGACCACTTAATCATTTTGTTCCCTTCCCCCTGAAGGGAATCAGATTGCTAACCACTTCACTGCACCCTTGGGCTATATATATTTTTTTTGTCAGTCTCTTTATGGTTAACCTCTTTGTCATAATATTGATTTTTAACAAAAATATCCTTTCTGCCTTACTTAACTTTGATATGCCACAGAGCCCTGTAACTCCAGCTATCTTTAGATCATTGTCTAATCTTAGTATTTGAAATCGAGTTACAATGTCTAATCGGTTCTTCCCAGAACTGCTTTACTAAAGCCATGCAAGGGTTCATTGAATACCCAGCTGACTGCAGATCTGCCTCCTGAGGGCTCCTCTCGACCCCAAAACTACCAACAGCATTTTGAAAAAGACTAGACATGACAGCTTCCCTTCTTCCCCTTCTCCTTGTACCTCTCTGAAGAGCAAGGCAGAGTCTGTGATGTTGCAGGGCATGTGCAAGCTGGGGAGAGCTGGCTGGTGGTTTGTGTGCGGTATCTGTGGGGAGCAAAGGGGGCTGCTGAGCTCCAGAAGACAAGAAGAGGAAGAAGTGGCAACATCAGGGACCTGTGATCATGGAATCATAGAATCAACAAGGTTGGAAAAGACCTCAAAGATCATCAAGTCCAACCTGTCACCACAGACCTCATGCCTACTAGACCATGGGACCAAGTGCCACGTCCAGTCCCCTCTTGAACACCTCCAGGGATGGCGACTCCACCACCTCCCTGGGCAGCACATTCCAATGGCTAACAACTCTCTCAGTGAAGAACTTTCTCCTCACCTTGAACATAAACTTCCCCTGGCACAGCTTGAGACTGTGTCCTCTCATTCTGGTGCTGGTTGCCTGAGATTAGATGGATAGCATTAGCAGCCAATGGAATTGTTTAGAAGGGACTGTGGTAGTTTCAGGCTATGCCTTTAAAATTCTTCACAGATCTTGAACAGAAAAAGTAGCAAAACATAAATAAATCACTATTGGCTGTAAAAAGGAAAATAAAGCTAATTCTAAACAATCCCATTGGAGAGATAAGGAACTTAAACTGGTTGTACCAAAACCAGTTCCTTTTCTTCTCGATTCTTCACTCTGGGAGAGATACTAACTTGCTTCTGCTTGACCTTGGCTGCATTGTTTTGGTATTAACTTCTCTACTTCTCTCTCTTCTCCCTTTTGTACAAGAGGGTAAGGGAGGGCAGAGAGGGAGAAGCTAGTAGCTTCCCCTGGTATTTGACCAGGGGGATTCTTGTGCTGTTCATCCATTATAAATACCTGTGAATACTGTAAATGCTGTGTATTTTGTGCATATTCATTGCATCCCATTGTAGAGTGTCGTTTTGCCAGTAAAGGCAGCTTTCTTTTGCTTCTAACTGAGCTGGTGTGGCAAATTTAAGGGGGGGTGTGGTGGTGGAAATTTCAACCCACTACATTTGCGCGCACACATACACGCACATGCTCACACTCACATGTGCATGCTCACCCTCACACATGCATGCTCACCCTCACACATGCGTGCTCACACTCACATATGCATGCTCACCCTCACATATGCATGCTCACCCTCACACATGCATGCTCACACTCACATATGCATGCTCACCCTCACACATGCATGCTCACCCTCACACATGCATGCTCACACTCACATGTGCATGCTCGCCCTCACATATGCATGCTCACCCTCACACATGCATGCTCACCCTCACACATGCATGCTCACCCTCACACATGCATGCTCACACACACATATGCATGCTCACCCTCACACATGCATGCTCACACTCACATATGCATGCTCACCCTCACACATGCATGCTCACCCTCACACATGCATGCTCACACACACATATGCATGCTCACCCTCACACATGCATGCTCACCCTCACACATGCATGCTCACACACACATATGCATGCTCACCCTCACACATGCATGCTCACACTCACATGTGCATGCTCACACTCACACATGCATGCTCACACACACACACATGCTCACCCTCACACATGCATGCTCACACACACACACATGCTCACACTCACACACGCATGCTCACCCCCACACACGCATGCTCACACACGCATGCTCACCCTCACACACGCATGCTCATACACACATGCTCGCCCTCACACATGCATGCTCACACACACACACATGCTCACACTCACACACGCATGCTCACCCCCACACACGCATGCTCACACACGCATGCTCACCCTCACACACGCATGCTCATACACACATGCTCGCCCTCACACATGCATGCTCACACACACACATGCATGCTCACACACACACATGCATGCTCACACTCACACATGCATGCTCACACACACACATGCATGCTCACACACGCATGCTCACCCTCACACACGCATGCTCATACACACATGCTCGCCCTCACACATGCATGCTCACACACACACATGCATGCTCACACACACACACATGCTCACACTCACACACGCATGCTCACCCCCACACACGCATGCTCACACACGCATGCTCACCCTCACACACGCATGCTCATACACACATGCTCGCCCTCACACATGCATGCTCACACACACACATGCATGCTCACACTCACACATGCATGCTCACACACACACATGCATGCTCACACACACACACATGCGTGCTCACACACTTCTCTCCCATCCACCCCTCTGGAGGAGCGTTTGTGTTGGTTGCAAGAGAGCAGAAAGCGGCACAATGCTTCATCATTCTGGTTTTATAGAGGCAATTATGTCAATGCCTGTCGGTGCCTACTGTGTCATTATCGTCCTAAGCTTTGGTTTTGGCATTGTTTTTCAAGGGCCATCCAATGAGGAGTGACAAACTTGCACACCAGACAAAGGCACTGCATCAGTTCATCAATTTGTAAACATTTCTGATCGCAGTAGGTAGTGCTTTATGAAATGCTAGTAATTAAGCCCAGATAATAACCCCTTTAGCCCTTCAGAACAATCAAGCAAAATGTTAATTAAACAATCATTGTCCTCCATGTAGGGGGAAGAAAAAAAAGTAGTTCAGGTCATGGCAATTAATTAGGTTTTTCTCTAGTCCCCAAGCTTGTTTTATGGCTGTGGTCTGTGAATCTGGTGAGAGACCAGATGGCTAAGGAGGTTTAAACTGGCATGTGTTGCTTTTCGCTTGAGGATTATGCATTTCATTCAGATGGTGTTGCCTTTGATGGCTGTTGAATTGTCTAAATGAGATGAGTTGGTGAACCACAAAACTACCCCAAAACAGTGAGGAAAAATTTCTGGCAAGACTGTGAGGGTTTTCAAGAGGTTTGCAGCTGGTTGTGTGTAGTGGTTTGAGCTAGTCCCTAGAGTCCCTAGCTTGGAGATGAGTTGTAATTGGGAATATTCTAGAGACATTTGAGTACAAGATAAATTGTGCAAAGGATTGGACACTGATAACAACAGACAGGTTAATATAATTCCATTGGTGCATTGGAGACCTTATATCTTGCAGCAGAGTTTGTTCTCTTTGCTTGCTCTCCCTTGGCTGCTTACTCTGCTTTTGGCTTTGGGGCTGTGCTATCCTCCTCCTAACCTTGGGCCTCTCTGTTTTACTCCTCTACAGGTACAGGTTGGGGTGGGGGCAACAAGAGGGAGTGTGTGGTTTGTATAGCTGTCTTGGGGTCCTTTGTCCCCAAGAGGGGACAAGCAGCTGAATCAAAGGTACAGGGGGGGGCTGTGCTGTTGTTAGACTCTCTCTCTCTATATATATGATATAGATATAGATAGATACAGATATATAGGTATATATATATATAAAAACACTCTGTACATGTATATTGCCTTTTATATTGTCATATTTCATTTCTACTAATTAGAATAGAATAGAATAGAATAGAATAGAATTAACCAGGTTGGAAGAGACCTTCGAGATCATCGTGTCCAACCTATCATCCGACACCACCTAATCAACTAAACCATACAACCAAGCATCCTGTCAAGCCTCGCCCTGAACACCCCCAGCGTCGGTGACCCCACCACCTCCTCAGGCAGCCCATTCCAATGGGCAATCACTCTCTCTGTGTAAAACTTCCTCCTAACCTCCAGCCTAAACCTCCCCTGACGCAGCCTGAGACTGTGTCCTCTTGTTCTGGTACTGGTTGCCTGGGAGAAGAGACCAACCTCTGCCTGTCTACAACCCCCCCTCAGGTAGTTGTAGAGAGCAATAAGGTCACCCCTGAGTCTCCTCTTCTCCAGACTAAGCAACCCCAGCTCCCTCAGCCTCTCCTCATAGGGCTTGTGCTCCAACCCCTCACCAACCTTGTTGCCCTTTTCTGGACACGCTCCAGCAAGTCAACCTCCTTCCTAAACTGAGGGGCCCAGAACTGGACACAGTACTCAAGGTGCGGCCTAACCAGTGCAGTGTACAGGGGCAGAATGACCTCCCTGCTCCTGCTGGCCACACTGTTCCTGATGCAGGCCAGGATGCCACTGGCTCTCCTGGCTGCCTGGGTGCACTGCAGGCTCATGTTCAGTCTACCATCAACCAGCACCCCCAGGTCTCTCTCAGCCTGACTGCTCTCCAGCCACTCTGACCCCAGCCTGTAGCTCTGCATGGGGTTGCTGTGGCCAATGTGCAGAACCCGGCACTTGGATGTGTTAAATCTCATGCCGTTGGACTCTGCCCATCTGTCCAGCCTGTCGAGGTCCCTCTGCAGAGCCTCTCTACCCTCCAGCAGATCAACTCCTGCCCCCAGCTTGGTGTCATCAGCAAATTTACTGATGATGGACTCGATGCCCTCATCCAGATCATCAATAAATTAATAACTACAATTCCATTTTTACTTCCAAATTCTGAGTGTGGTGAGATTTGCTCTCTGGGGCAGATTTCTGAGAAAGAGGGAAACAAAAAACCCAGAAGTTATTGGGGGGGGAATCTAATTCAACCCATAACATTGTGTTTGGCTGTAGTTAAGGATTCTAGGCACCAACTTATTTAGGCATCATTCTTTATTTATTATATACTATAGGAATACATTATCTTTGGTGTAATGTTATTATTCCTAACTTTTCTAATGAGACCAAAGTGATTCATAATGGTTTTGGATTACTCATTTCATTTGCTTCCAGTTATTCCTGGTTATTGTAGGAATAATAACACTTAATCTTGATTACCAAGTTGGACTAATTTGGTGGAAAGATTTAAGTGACTTCAGTGACTTTTGGATCAAGCCTTTAGAAAGCAGGATGATTACACAGCTTATTTCAATTATGAACCCTTGTGCATTTCTTAACCCACCGAACATATTTAATCTCTTGCCTTTTACAGGAGTCAGATATGTTTGTGGAGGTATTACACTGTGATCTCCTCATCTTCTGGGAGCTTCAGTTTCTAATCCAGAGTTCTCAGTACTTCATAGGGAAGTGTTTTAAAAAGACAGGATAAGAAATGAAAGAAGCCACTCCCACACTAACAGTACCAAAGCAACAAAGGTGGGTATTGGAAAAGGGGGATTGGAGCAGCGCAGCACAATTTGGGGTCTTGACTTACCCCCTTCACTCCATTTTACCTCCCTGTTGCACTCTCAGCTTTGTAAACATGCCCAGGTCTCTTCTCCCAGGCAACCAGCACCAGAACAAGAGGACACAGTCTCAAGCTGTGCCAGGGGAAATTTAGGCTCAAGGTGAAGAGAAAGTTCTTCACTGAGAGAGTTGTTAGCCATTGGAATGGGCTGCCCAGGGAGGTGGTGGAGTCACCGTTCAAGAGGGGATTGGATGTGGCACTTGGTGCCATGGTTTAGTCATGAGGTTTGTGGTGACAGGTTGGACTTGATGATCTTTGAGTTCTCTTCCAACCTTGGTGATTCTGTGATTGCGATGTTGTGTTTTCCTCCAAGTTCCTGAAAGGCTCTTTTGTGCTGCAAATCCAGGTTTAGGAGGAACCTGAGCTTCCTGCTTCTGTACTCCCACTACAATTACTCCTTATGAACAAAGAAAGGGACTAAATTGCTCCAACACAATTCCTTGCCAACAGTGACAAACTCTCTTCCAGAGATCCTTTGCCATACGTCTATCTGCACTAGTGAGTGGTCCATTCCTTGTCTAAAGGGCTTCTGCAGTATGGCTGCCTCCTGCCATTTTTAGTCATTCTCAAAAGACCTCTGCAAGGAAAAGCCTTTGAGAAGCATCAGTATTGAGAGAACTTGAATTGTTCTCTGGTTGTAGGAGTCGTGTTTAAAATATCGATGATGGTATTGGCATGTCTCAGGGATGTTTGAAAAGAGGCTTGTTGGTCACTCTAGGGGATCCTGCTATGCATGAAGAGGTGCTCCCCACTTCACTGCAGAAGTGGCAGTATCTGATCTTAGTACATGTGAACTCTCTGTTAGAAGAAGAAGAAATGCCTTGCTTGTCAGGCCTGGAAGGCAGGTTTGAGATGTGCAGATCTGAAGTGCACCAGTGGCTGGTCTCAGTCCATTGCTACTTCCAAGCCAACACCCTGGAGAAATTGAATTTGAAAGTGGCAGCTAGAAGCAAAACACCATTTCTGGAGCCATGTTTTCTCTGAGAAGCCAGTGGCAAATCCTTCATAGCCAATACTTTGCAGAAGAAGTCAGACACTAGTAACAGTAAGTGTTTAAATCATTCTTCTACTCTCATGCAAGTAATAAAACAATAACAAAAAAAAAAAGTAAAACAATCTGCTCTTTGTGGAAAGCAAATAATGAATGAAGTAGTAGACATCTGGACTACTGAGTTCTCCTCTTTGTAGCACCACCATGACCCAGCACTTTGGACATCCTACTGTATTGAGGCTCACTAGGTATCACTAAGAAGGGAAAGAAGATGCTTAAATGAAGACCATTGTGACTGAAAACACTTTTTACTTAAAGGACCATCCCATGCTCTGGAGCTGCTTCTCTCTGTGCTTGTCACACAATGGTCAAAGGCCTGATGGTGAAGGAGGTGATGATTCCTGACCTCTGTCTCTGGGGACTTCAGCTGTCCCTGCTGTAAAATGGAGATGAGGATGTTTTTCTCTACATCACAGAGCTTTTGTGGGAGTTGACATTTGTGAGGCATATCTGAGAGCCTCAGGTCATTCTGTATTGATTATATGATTCTCTACTTAAGCCATGACATTTATATATAGATTTATAGATGTACTACTACTTTTTTCTTACTTTGTTGTTTTTTTTTTCCTCCTCAGGGCTGATATTTATTATATTTAAAATAGCAATACTTCATACAAAAGCAGTGCATTTATATATCCTACAATTCTGCTTTGACTGTGTTGTTTCTTTTTCCTTTGCAGGCACAGGGCCAGAAATACACAGTACTTTTGTGGTTTTACCTGCTTCTAGGTCACATTCTCCTCTGAAGAAATGTCCAGTCAACACAAATGCTGATCTTCTCAACAGGAGTGACAATGCACATGCATTTTGCAGCTTCATATATTATGTAAAGCCTGTCATTTCTCAAGCTGTGCTGCTGCTGATATTTGATTAACAGTGAGGACTTACCTCTTGTACGGAGCTCTGGCTAGCCAGCAATGGCTGTTATAACAGACTCATCTCCTTTTGTGTAGACCAACTTGCAGGATGAATGAAACTTTGGGTGCCAATCTGTCAGGGATATTCCTGCCATCTGGCAGGTGCCCATTGCTCAAAGATCAGTCTTTGTTACTGCTTCTCAAAATCCAGGTGATTCTGCAGTCCCTTGAGAGCTGCACACACACAGCTACTCATTGAACAGGGGTCCACCAGTTCATTCTAAAGGCTGAAATCTGTCCATAAGAATCAATTCTGCCAGCAAATTAATTCAAGGTCTGAAGTGTTTCTACATAAACTAATATTCAAGTATTTTTAACCAGTAAGAAATTTGGAGGCATCCAGGCCTTTCAGTTACAGCTTTCATGCAAAAAAACCCCCACAACAAACCACAAACAAAACCCCCAAAACAAAAACAGCCCCAAAACCCAAAACCGACAGCAAACAACTCAGAAAGATATTTTCAGTATCAGCTGATCCAGCTCCATTTTCAAGAGAGAAAGCAGAGCTAGAACAGGACAGAACAGAACAGAACAGAACAGAATAGAATAGAATAGAATAGAATAGAATAGAATAGAATAGAATAGAATAGGAGTTAACCAGGTTGGAAGAGAACTTCAAGATCATCTCATCCAACCTATCATCCAACACCATCTAATCAACTAAACCATGCAACCAAGCACCCCATCAAGTTTCTTCCTAAACACCTCCAGTGATGATGACTCCACCACCTCCCTGGGCAGCACATTCCAATGGGCAATCACTCTCTCTATGAAGAATTTCTTCTTAACATCTTGTCTAAACCTCCCCTGGCACAGCTTGAGACTGTGTCCCCTTGTTCTGGTGCTGGTTGCCTGGGAGAAGAGAGCAACCCCCACCTGGCTGCAACCTCCCTTCAGGGAGTTGTAGAGAGCAATAAGGTCTTCCCTGAGCCTCCTCTTCTCCAGGCTAATCAACCCCAGCTCCCTCAGCCTCTCCTCATAGGGCTTGTGCTCCAAACCCCTCCCCAGCTTTGTTGCCCTTCTTTGGACACATTCCAGCAAGTCAACATCTTTCCTAAACTGAGGGCCCCAGAACTGGACACAGGACTCAATGTGTGGCCTGACCAGGCTGCTGAGTACAGGAGCTGAATGACTTCCTGCTCCTACTGGCCACACCAGGATGCCGTGAAGCTGTATATGCCTTCTACAACTATCACTAAAGACCAGATTTGATTTTATTCTCACAGAATCCATAAAGCTGGGTTCATGCTTATTCTCATACTCAGTTTGTGAGTACATAAAGCAGAATGTGCCTGACACTGCCTGACATGTGGGGAGATACAAGCCTTTCTGTTCCTAAAGATTTCCATGGAATAAGTAGTATTGTTTTTCTTTTTTCCTTCTGCTTCACTTCTGAATCTGTTGTTGTTAGGATGCTCTCAGAATTCTTCAGCTTTCACAGACACAACTTCTTTTGTTTTCCAGAAAGTAACTTCACACCTCAGGCAGTTGTAAGGGTTAAATTCTTTTCAATCACTAGTGACAAGAAATCTTTTGAAGATCTCTTAAAATAGACAAATGTCTCCAAATAATTAATCAGAGGTCAGAGGCTGTATGATGTTTTCCAGTACATGCTATGGAAATGCTCATCCCCTGAGGAAAGGGAGAACTAGCTTTAATGCCAGGACAGGAACCCAGAGCTAGGTGTGATCCTATAGTTTTCCTGTCACAGCTATGAAAACAGTGGCAGAGGCATTGAAAGAGACCATGTTTGTGTTTAGTCACCTGTGGTCATTGTTCCTCACACCTGTAGCTACTAATCCTAATATGACACCACATATTTGGATGCCTCTGGGAAATGCATTTACACCTTTGCCTTTTTACAGTGACACCTAATAGATTAGGTGTGCAAACTTGTGCTAGTGTCAGGCCATACTGATCAACCTTGTTCCCACTAGCAAGGACACAGCACATGTGAGGTCATGACTAACAGCAGGAGGTTCCCTTCCTAAGTCTTCTCCCACATTTCCCTGTAGGCTGTTTCTACTCCCAGGACCCAGAGTACCTCTGCTGTTCTGCAGGAGCAGACATTCCTACCTAGGCTTGGAAGGATGGAAATCCACAAAACACCTGAGTCTGGAGGCACTTCTGTGTCTTGATGTATTCCCAAACACCAAGAGAAATTCAAAATCAGAAGTCTGTGTCATGGTTCCAAAGCTATATCCAGCTCCTCCAGTTTCAGTCTGCTGTTAGTTGTGGCGAGCAGAACAGCACAAAATCCAGGAAAGATACTACCTAAGGAAGACTGCTAGCTAATTGCCCACATTTGCTGGCACTCCAAAGAGACAAACAAAAGCTAAGAACCTTCTGCTTAACCCTCCTCTCCTCCTACATGCATCCCTCCTGAGTGGAGTTTGTTCACTTCCATTCAGAAAGATGCCCTATCATTTCAGAGTGCAGAATGTCAGACACCACTGCCAGAGGCTGGCTGAATTATTCTCTGTCTTTCCTGCCCTGAAATCTATCTATCGTCTGCTCTGTTCTCAGAATTTTCTCTCACACAAGCCTGGTTTGGCAGAATGTGAACTATATGCAGGCCTTGACTGCAATGAAACTCATTTTCTTGCACCTCAGAGACAAAGGACAAAGTTTTATGACTGAAGGGCAGCAATGCCTGCTGAACTTAGAAACCAGAATTGTTTCACTGGCTCAGACTCGGAACTGACACTACCTCAGTTTTCCTGATTATTCAGGGAAAATTGTATCTCTTGGCCTTCAAAATGTCTACTACCATAGATCTATCTAGGCACCTTATCAGAAATATCTTTATTTCAAAGAAGTCTGTCTGGAACAAGCTACCCAAAGAGTCTGTGAAATCTCAGTGTGACAGACAAGGCTTTGAGCAGTTTGACCTAAATTGTTCTTCATTCAAGTGAAGGATTGGACCACGTGACCTATAGAAGTCCCTTTCAACCTAAATGATTTTAGTTTTTTATGACTCATACCATCCTAATCCAGCTCTGAGTTCATTAGGAGAACACTGGTGCCTTCCTTCCCTGAACCAGGTATGAAAGCTTTTATTCTATGGTAGCCTCTTAGCCAGACACTAAAATTAAGTCCCTTCTGGGACTGTGACATATAGAATGGAGTACCTACATGACAATCCACTCCAGGTGACACCTTAAGCCTGGCCAACTGCTAAATTATCTGGAAGATGCTATCTTTACTTAACAGCCACTGTTCTTTTGAAAGAGAACTATTTCATGCTGTGATTGCACTTGATGGCAAGTGATGCTGTTAGGCAGTATGTGAGGTCTCTCCCTCTGCAAGAGGGAGCAGTGTTCTCTTAAATCAGTATCTCCTAAATCAGGATCTGATCTGCAGGCTCATTAATTAGTATAAAAATTAAATAGCAGTTGCCTAAATAAATGAGAAGAATTCCTGGAAAGTCGTGTCACTCTAAGATGTACCTTCACATTTGTGTCCACAAACATCTCTCAGAATGTGCTGCCCAGAGAGGTGGTTGAGTCTCCAGCCCTGGATGTGTTTAAAGATGGTTTGGATGTGATGCTTGGGGATATGGTTTGGGGGTGGACCTTGTAGAGCAGGGTTATCAGTTGGACTTGGTGATCCTGAGGGTCTTTTCCGACCTAAATGTTTCTGTGATTCTATACTGTTGACAGCATGAAAAAAATGCCACCAGGAAGGCCCTGAAGGCTCTGTTCTTAGAAATTACATCTGTAACTGAAGTTACAAAATGTTACAGATGATTCCTCATCTACCTGAAGTGTTTTGAAGTGAGAAATCTTGTCCCTTGTTGTCATTTCACCCTGTATTTCAAGGAGCAATCACAAAACCAATTGTGTTCAACAGTATTACTGTAGCAAGTGGAGTGTCCCACTCCATTAAGTGTAAAGCAAAAGGGTTAATATTTTCCAGTTACCCATCACCAAAAACTGCATGTACTGTGATTGTTCAATTTCCTTTGAAAAAATAGAATCACTACAGCACTGAAAGCAGGTAAGGATTTTTCTCCATGACACAAATACGCTGCATACTGCACTGTCTTTCAAGTTCTTGTTGGTACTTTCTTGGGAGATGGGATCGGAAACAAAATTAGATTTTGTGATATTGAAGGATTACACAAAAGCACTTTGTGGGGGAAAAGAAAGAAAGAAAGAAAGAAAGAGAAAGGAAGGAAGGAAGGACAGAGAGAAGGAAGGAAGGAAGGAGAGAAAGGAAGGAAGGAGAGAAAGGAAAAGAAAAGAGAGAAAGGAAAAGAAAAGAGAGAAAGGAAAAGAAAGAGAAAGGAAAAGAGAGAAAGGAAAAGAGAAGAGAGAAAGGAAAAGAGAAGAGAGAAAGGAAAAGAAAGAAAGGAAAAGAAAAGAGAGAGAAAGAAAGAGAAAGGAAAAGAAAAGAGAAAGAGAAAGAAAGAAAGATAGAAAGAAAGAAAGAGACAGAGAGAGAAAGAGAAAGGAAAGACAGAAAAGAAAGAAAGAAAGAAAAAGAAAGAAAAAGAAGAGGAAAGAAAGAAAGAAAAAGAAAAAGAAAGAAAGAAAAAGAAAAAAGAAAAAGAAAGAAAAAAGAAAGAAAGAAGAGAAAGAAAAGAAAAAGAAAGAAAGAAAAAGAAAGAAAGGAAGAAAGGGAAGGAAGAAAGGAAGAAAGAAGGAAGGAAGGAAAGAAGGAAGAGCTATTATTTTTAATTTTCTCTGTAGACAGCTGGAAAACATAACAGTCTGCTTTTGCAGATTTTATTGTGGTACTCTAATTTTTCCCTGATGGACACATTAGAAGAAACCCTCCACATTTCAGAGTCATTATTTTCAGGGCTGCATACTGCTAGCAATGAAGCAGCCAGAGCAAGCTCTGCCAGTGTCTTCTCCACAATAAATGCTGGCTTGCAACGATTATGTGAGCTGGAGAGGATGGAATAGGTGCTTTGCTTCAGTTACCTTTCTCCCTGAATGCTGCTTTGTGTATGCAGATAAAATGCACTTAGCCTTTGCCTGACATGATACTTTCTCTATAGAGTGAGGCATCATCTTTCATCCCTTCCCAGAGTGCTAGATGGCCCCAAGCAAGGTAAAACAGAGCCCTACTTTATGCTGTCTGGTTTTGGGGATCAGAGGGTATTGCCAAAGGATTTATAGGCTTCAAAGTTAATTAATTACTTGTTATTTCAGCTCAACAGCCAGGGAGCCCTTATGCTGGAAATTCTTCCCAGAAAGAGTGATTGGCCATTGGAATGGGCTGCCCAGGGTGGTGGAGTCCCCATCAGTGGAAGTCTTTTAAATAAGAATGGGTGAGGCACTTAGTGCCATGGTTTAGTCGATTAGATGGTGTTGGGTGATAGGTTGGACTTGGTGATCTCAAAGGTCTTTTCCAACCTGATTAATTCTGTATTCTGTTGAGGTGTGGCAGATTATTAATCTGGCATTGGGGCAGCAAAAGGGCAACAACAGGTAACCAAAGAAAGTTTCTGCTGAGTGAATCTAAGCTACACTTTAATGCCCTGCATAAAAATGTGAAGTATTTTGCTAAATCAGTCACGTGCTATGAGACAATATTGCATTGAGAAGAAGAAGAAAACCCATTTAGAAAGCATATAATGAGGTAAGCTTTCTGGTGGTGTACATTGCTGAGGAACAGAAAGCTGTTGAGATATAAAACATTCATGAGAAACATGAATGATAAGGCCCTTGTTCAAAACTGTAGAATCAGTGTTTCTATTCTGAACTCTAGTTTGGGAAATTGTTTCTTGTTCCTGAAAAATTGCTTTGTGCTGGAATTCAGCAATAAAGCCCTGGAGAAGGCTTGTCTCCTTCTGGTTTTGGTCTCTGCTAGAGAAATGTAAGAATGTATTATTTGAAGATCCATTCTAATGCTTTTAGCCAAATAGCAAGTGCCCACTTTCTGATTCTATTAGTACATTAGCCAGCCGTCTGCCAGCAGGAAATTGTGTTCAGGGAGAAATATGTATGGGAGTATCACCCAGTCGGTGTCAGTCCCCTCTGTGGCTTCAGCCTTAGAAGCCAGACACTGAGCCTTAGTAGCACCTGGACCTACATGGCTTGGTCCACCCTCCAGGTGGGGCTTGGACATCAACAGCACTTCACAGCCACCAGTAATGTGAAGGATGCTGGTCACATTCTGGGGCTGATCTCAGGGAAATACAGGGGGAAAGAGATGCCTCTCTGCAGGCTGGTGGACAGAGTTTAAAGAGCCTCTATCACTTTAGGAAATGAGGCAAAGCCACTGATGGTCACTGAGGACCAGGTATGTTTTTCCTTAAAGCATTTAGGTGTCTTAATGTGGGAAATCAAGATCCAAGGCCCTCATGATAAGCTTGCCAGATGCCCATCTGCAGCATTAATTTGTGAAGTAGCTGTAAAACCAGGGCCCTTGGCAGAACTGAGCAAAGCCTAAGCAAGTTTCTGATCTGGGACATGCACACTGTGACGCAAGCCAAGCGTGTCTGGATTGTGTGCTCCTCTCTGGGACAACATTTCTATTAGAATCAGAAAACATTTGGCCCTACTGAGAAGTTCATGGCCTGACCTGTAGCATTTTCTTCTCCTTTTTAAGACACAGCAGAAATGTGTTGCTAACACAAGGAAGATTTGGAGCATGGTGCCAGTGCCATCCTGACAGTAGGGAGCTGGAAGAGCAATGGTGAGGGTTAAAGGTGTCTAACAGATGCTTCAGCTGAAGGTCTGAGGGTGAGTCTGATGCAGATACCATCTCTTAGCCCGTCCCAGCGGTAGCACTGAGGAAATCCGTGTGCATCCTTTAACTTGGCAGGTGACACACATTTATTCTCATAAAAGTCTATTGTGCAGATATTGATATCTGCAGCACTCTTTAATTTCTGTTGTAATGATGCACTTTTATTATGTTAGAGTGACCTGAAACTGTGCCTTGGTCTCACAGATCCCATTTGCACAGCTTGCGTTGTAGGTTTAATTTCACAGGTTTTAGTTTCCCAGCTTAAAAATATGAACAATTTATGGAGCAAAATTAGCAGTTTATTAGAAATATCACTCACTGCAGAAGTCTTAAGGGTAATTCACAGCTCTATAAAAGGTCATGATATAAATAATTGCTTGATGAATACGGACCACGTCTGTTTGTCATTAAACACCAGCAGAGAGCTAATGCACTTTAATAGTCCTGCTAACTGCTATCTGACAGGCACAGAAATCACAATCAAATACAATAATTAGGCTGAATAATTTTGTCTGACTTTTTTATTTCCCTCCCCCCCCCCCCCCCCCCCTTTACACAAAAGGTAAAATAATGACATATGTTGTTTTCTTCACACTTCAGCAGTGGTCACGACTTACACCTCTATAAAGTATCATAACCACCAGCCTAAGTATTGCAACGCTGTTCCACTGTTTATCAAACAGAATGTCACATTAGTTCTACCCTTTTACATGTTGAAAGGCTGCACTCGTGGTGTGCAAACTCACAGTGTGCAACAGTGAAAACTGTCATTCCCCTTCCTGTTTGGAGGAAGTATATTCAAGGCCCCTGGTGTAGTAAGTGCATTAATCCATGACTAGTGGTGTCCTGATCCAGCTCTACACCACTACGCTCTTATGACCCACACCCATCTGTGTAGCTCTACATCTAGGAGTAGGACACATGGATTGAAACCTTCCTCAAAGAAAAAAGGGCATCAAGTGAGGTTTCTTAAATAAATGCAATGATTTCTGGTTTTCTTAAGGACTTACAGTATTCAGTTGTGACTGAACCTAATTACAACACACCTAGTCCTGCCAGTGAAGATGAGGCCACAGTCTGTTGTGTTTGGGAATAGAAGCAGAACTGATAAAGGATGTTGATAGCAGTGGATTCCCTATTCCAAAACGTTTGGGTCTCTTCCAGTTGAATTCCAGCTGTACTTGGCCAAAGAGTCTAAAACATACACCACTCCCTCATTCTCACTTTCCTCACAGCACTAGTCCCAGACTCCAGGGATCTGTCTCCTCTCAGCTGCTCTTGGAGACGCTTATCTTTGCACCATGGGCTACTCTAGGTCTGCTCCAGGCACCCCTGAACCCCATCCTGGAAAGTCTCTGCAAAATCCCTTTGAGTTTTCTCCGTAAGTGGGTCCCTGGTAAAGATGATGCCATCATAGGAGACTGACTTGCCTCGTGTTAAAAACTTGTCACAGATGAGCTGCATACTTCATCTGACCTGCATAACAAAAGTTATTAGAAGATAAACAACTTGTGTAAGAAATAGTTTAGGCCAAGAGAAAATATGTGATGCTGTTCCTCAGCCAACAGGATATAAGGCTTTAAGACATGGTAATTTCATTCACAGTATCACAGTATAACCAAGGTTGGAAGAGATCCCAAGGATCATCAAGTCCAACCTGTCCCAACAGACCTCACAACTAGACCATGGCACCAAGTGCCATGTCCAATCTCCCCTTGAACACCTCCAGGGACGGTGACTCCACCACCTCCCTGGGCAGCCCATTCCAATGACGACCGACTCGCTCAGTGAAGAACTTTTTCCTCACCTCGAGTCTAAACCTCCCCTGGCACAGCTTGAGACTGTGTCCCCTAATCACCATTAATCACCATCAGCTTCTCAGATCACTTTTGGCACCTAAATCTGATGCTGAACTGAGCCCTAAGGTATTAAGAGGGCAACACTTGTAGAAACTCCATGAGAAAATTAGCAAATCTTTATTCAGGTCAGGATCTGACACATGCATAGGGCCACACACTGGTTGAGAGAAACCTTAATTGGTCATTAATTGATTTTGTCCATTCAGGGCAGTAAGTTGTCCAGGAGAACCATGGAAGAAATACTATGTGAACTTGATATTAAATGCTGTATCATGTTGACCACGCATGCTAAAATAAAGTAATATGGGTTTGGAGTTCATTGTATTTTGCAACGTTGGCAGAGTTTGCCTGGTGCAAACTTGGTTTCTGTATGGCAGATGTCTTAGGGGAATGTTTTAAATTAAATCAATCAAATAAATACACTGTTGATAGGCAGTAAGACCAGTAATCACAGGGACTTGGACTTTGTTTTGATGAGATGGGATTAGCAATATGAAATAACATCAGGTATAACCTATTCCGGTGTTCAGAGGCAGGATGGGACCTGATGCATGAGAGAATGACCTGGATTCAGAATCTGGTTGCTCCACCATCCTCTGTTCAAACAGGATGAGCAGTTTGGGAGAAAGAGAGACTTTATGTTTTTAATGAAAGGACCTTTGTGGCATTTCTTTTTCCTGGACCTACTCTGGGAAAGGGCACTTGCACAGGAATTCCTCTCCTTCCAGTTACCTCTCTACTTCTCTTCAACTGCAAGAGCTCACTGTGGGGGCAGGATATGCTAAAAAATGCTCTGACTCCAAGCTGTGGTGGCCTGTGCATGCACAGCACATCCACACCTGCCTACAGCTCAGCCCTGTGCAGTGCTCAGCAGAGACTTGTAACAGGGCCATTGATGATGTAATAAAGAATACTTGTTAATTCATCATCTAAGTCATTAGTGAAAATACTGAATAATACTGGATGAAGGATAGATTCATAAGATATCTCACCTGATGTATTCTTCTGTGTCAATTGTGAACTCTGAGTAGCAGTGACCTAAGTATGGGTTCTGCAGCCAGTTATATAGCATTGGCAAGGTTTCCAGCGAGTGTATATTTCACTCCCTCATTTATGAGTCTGTTGTACAGGCCAGTGAAGAGAAGGCAGTGACAGTGAAGGTACTAAAGCAATGACAGTGAGTGCCTCTTTCCAATTCACACAGCTTGTTACCTTGTCATAGGAGGAAATAAACTTTTATTCTTGACAAATCTCTTTTGTTGTCATTCATCTCCTTTAAATGGTTACAAGCTGCCTGATGATTTCCTCCAGATTTGGGAGGAAATCAAGATAAGCTGACTAGTCAATAATCTCCTCATCCTTCTTTTTCTCTTGTTTTCAGAGACAGCAACAGCATTAACCCTCCCCTACTCTGAAATATTTTATTATTATTTAAGCTCTCTGAAACTCTAACAGCTGTGAGGCTGTCCTGAAGGTTTGCTTTGAAGAGTGATTTCCTGGCATAGGTTGTGACAACAGCCATCAGCCCCTTCTCCATTACCTCCTCCCCACGAAAGGCTGAGCTGGGAGCTGGACTGGCAACTGAGTCTAACCTGAAAAACAGCTCCTTTCACAGGGGCATGACAGCAAGAGTGCCCAGCTTTGGGCTGTAGGGAAGCTTGCAGGGCACTGTGAACACCTAATCCAGCTTGAGCAATCCTCTCTCAGCTGAAATGTGTGACTGGAGCCCAACACCTCACTGGATGTTTCTGAACCACCACATCTGAGAGCCTCTAACTTGCATGACTACTGGCAACCCACCCATTCTCTGTTGTAGCCTGACTTCTTGTTTTCAGCTGCTGGTGTTAACTACATTAACTACAGGATCCTAAGTGGCCATTTTAGCGGCAACTGATGATGCTTTTCACAATGTAATCAGCAGATAATTTTGCTGCCCCATTACAAGTCTGGACAACTCTTGCCTTAGTCATTTCAATATTATTAAAGTATTAATATATTCTGTTTTTCTGTGCCTCTGGGGAGCTGTATCCTGTTCTGCTTCAGAGCTTTTGTAGTTGTCCCTGTGCAGTTTTCCTTTATATCTGCCCATAATGGCATAAGGTTTTGGTGAGCTTCCTTTCTTCCTCTTTCCTTGCCTTGAGATGGCAGAAGAGCTTGTGGCTGGTAGTACTAGTCTGTGACTCTGCCTGACAGCCTCCTCTGCCAGAAGGGAATTTGAGCTTCTGTATCTTCTTCAAGGAGATGCCAAGTACTGCAAGTTCATTTCACTCCAAGACTTCCATTAGGATTTTCCTTAACCACAATGCCTTAACCAATGCCTGAACACTTGCCCATGTGCCGCTGTTAGAGTTGTACTAGGTGCTAATACACAAGGAAGTGTTATCAAGAAATAAAGGGGACTCACTGAGAAATAGCCAGGGAGAAACCTTTTTGTGTCTCTGAAATGGAATCAGAGATGATTTTAGCCCACCACTAAGGTAAGTAGATTAGCTTTCAGGAGAGCCAGGTGAAGGCAGACTTCATCTGGATGCACTGAAACTCAGCCATTGAGTAAAAAGCAATGGTAAGGCTCCTGCTCCTTTTATTCATCCCACCATTTCTCACATTATTTTATACACTCACACACACATATATAAGAATTCTGAACAAGTTTTCACAACTGTCTCCAGAAACAGAGCTGGGTTTAGTCGGCTTCTTACTGTTGAAGCCAGGACTATCCTGCGCCAACAGCAGACTGCTTTGCTCATGGGGCTAAATGGCAGATTTGTAGCTCACAATAAAACTGCCTGCAGGTTTATTACTGTGCTGCCATGCATTGCAAAAGCTACAGTAGAGCAAACCTGATCAATGTCCCAGCTACTACTTGACATATTTACCTGATGATAAATGTCAGGTCTCCGAGTTTCAGCAACAGAGGAGGTAATGGCAAGTAAAAGAGCCTGAGTGAAAGAGCACCACCAACAACCTGACTCTATGAGACACCATCACATTTTTTCATAATGTGAAAAGATTGTACATGACATTTGCAATCACTCCTGTAATAAGAGCTACAGGAAAACATTTCCTTTGCATACTTGCTATCCAGGACCTTCACAAGAGTTATCAGGATGGGCCCTGTTTGCATTTGCCTTCTAAGTTTGAAGACTCACAGTTTAAACCTGTCTACCAGTCATGGCTCCACAGCTGTTCACAAAGATTTTACTGCTGACTTAGTTTTCATGCCAAGAAACGTTCACACTTCTGAGGAAACAACGTGCTCTCCTTGGAAAAACAGTAACAAAAGCAAAACCTCTCAGTATCAGGACACTCAGAGGAAAACTACAGAAGTTAACAGCCCTGCAAAGCCTGTCAACAGCAACTCCAACGTGCAAAGCAGTTCTCCCTCGTGATGGCTGTGACAAAGCATTAAATCAAGTATTTAAGATTTATATTGCTAAAGCACCCTCTAGTGGGACAACAACAGAAGAGTTGGGGTTTGCATAGACATGGTAATTACTTTCTGTATTAGGGAAAGGCCAATGTGAAAGGCTGGGTATTGCTAGGGGTAGGCAAGCACATGAAATCTTCAGTTTAGCCAATGCTTTTGCTGTTCATGCAACGTGCAGCATCCACTGTAGTATGCGAAAGGTGTCTGTGTGATTTTGTTGCATTTGATCACAGGACAATAGCATCATTCCTGTCAGAGGCATTTGGAGGTCATCTCATCTGATCTCCTGCTCAAAGGTTCAGATAGATCAAGTGACTTGTGGCCATTTCCAGATGAGTTCCAAATATCTCTCCAAGACATGTTGCACAACTGCTCTGTGAAACGTATTTCAGTAGCTGACCATCATCAGGTTGGATGAAGCCTTGAGCATCCATGTCAAGTTGGGGGGTGTCCCTGCCCATGGTGGGGAGGCTGGACTAGATGACCCCTAAGGTCCCTTCCAACCTAAGCCATACTACGATTCTAAGATTATGGTGACAAAAATTCCCTTATACATAAACAGAATTTTCCTTGCTGCAACTTCTCTCTGCTGCCTGCCAGCCTACAGGCATGGGCCTCAGAAGTCCTTGGGGTCTTTACAATGCCAACATATTCAAACATTGGAGAAACATATTCACAGTCACCTCTGGATATTGTTTGTTGGTAAATGCCTTGCTAAATGAGGGTGAATTGCTAGAAACAAACCATGATAGAGTTACATGCAGTACTCCTGGCACAATGAGGCTGATTTCCTCCTGGTCTCATGATGTGACCCTCATTCTGCAAGAAGTTTATCCTGCCAGGTTATTTCCAGGTCAAGACTATGCATTAAAAATGCTAAGACATAAGCTTATGAAGCTTCTTGTGAGACCTGGACACAATATCATAACTGTGAAATTTTGATGTAATGATTTACAACTCCTTGACTGTTTTGCCATGTACCCAGTGAAAGGGAATAAACTTTATCATTCAGTTTTAGAACAACATAAGCATTGGCTGAGCTTTACTGGAGCTGAGGAATACAGCAGCCACCTTTCCAGAGGTAGATGTTTTCTTTCACTTCCCTAAGATCAGGCTTTGAAGCTGTTGAGATATGGATAGAGGTGTATCCTAGGTGAGCACCAGTGGACCTCCTCTAGACCTATCTGGGACCACAGACCATCTCTGAGGATTTGGCATCAATCCCTGCCCCTCTGTGGCCTTGTTCTCGTACTGTGCATGCTGGCTGCCTCCCCTGTGTGCTGGCCATGGCCTGCCAAGCTGGCACAGGATCTTTAAAGAGAGGATTAGGCAAGGAGTAATGATAGTTCTTTCAAACTGGCTGGATAAATTTAGATGTGTATAATCAGTGGTCAGATGGGTAGAGGAAAGGAGCTTTGGTTGTGAGTGGTCAGCAGCTGCTGACATCTAAACTAATAGCTTCAGTATTGGTGCGCTTGCCTTCGGCACCTCAGCGTGAAAAAGCATGCCAGGGCCAGACGCAGGGATGGAGCCTCCCCTGGGGCTGGGATCCCACCTCTGCTTGCCATTTCCACCAACCACTGCTCACCCTACCCAGCTGTGCATTTTTGTGACCTTGCTTGGCAGGAAGGCCAGAGTCTCTGCAGGCAGCCAGCTGCCAGGGACATTCATTTTTTCCAATGAGTAGAAAGTGGAGGCTTACCTTTAGCCGTGATTTAAAGACAGCATCAGAGAAGAAACCCGTAGCGGGCATCCAATTTACCTGTCAATACATTGCTGTTGGAAGCCATCAGTGCTCTCCTATGTGCAACAGAAGATACTCCTTTCCCCAGACTTTTGGGAAAAATTCTAGCAATGATACTCCAGAAAAGCTGGGTAGGGGAGCATGGGGTCCCTAAACCATGATTGCCTCTGGCTATCATTGAGCAGAAGCAGCAAAGCAATGAACATCTTGTGCAGCTGAGGCGTTTAACACAGTAGGCTTTCTGCCCTGCAGAAGTGCCCTGGGTGCTCTAAAAGCTGTAGGACCTGTCCTTCAAGTGCTCATATCTTAGGGTTAAATAAGATCTGGGAAAGCCCATGAAACCATGACAGATCCCAAGGCACTGAGGAGATTCCCTTTTTCTTCTCTGCTGAATTTCAATAGTCCTTCCCTGGGTTTTCCTCTGATTCTAGTTCTCCCCTTTGATATATTTCTGTTGCATAATTTGGCTTTTCAGATGTTCACTTTCAAAGTGGCAGACTGGAATTAAAGAGGGTAGCAAAAAAAACCCTTAGAGTCCAAGCTTTCTAATTAAGAGGAGTTCTTATTTTATTTCACTGTTTAATGTTTCTTCTCTATGGCTGCAGTGCTCGGGAGGCAGAACAGCAGCACGTAGGACTGTTGTTAATTCTGCATGTCTCTATAACTCACTAACCTTGAAATGTGGAGAAATGGAAATGAACCTTACTCGAGCATTTATAGCGACGTTTGATCAAACGTGGTTTAATCCCATACACAGTTTCTGACACTAGAGGGAGTACATAATTTATTTTAGGAAAAGCAAGAACAAGCCAAGCCTTTTAAATGGGAAATCTATCAAAAGCAGAAAAATACCCACGGAGAACTTTATTCCCTCAGTTCAAGTTATACTTAAGACAGATTCTCAGCTTTGTTTTGTTACGTGTTGCCTTTATCTATGCAGGTTATGTAACCGATGCCTGTAGTAGCTGGTGTTGGGCAGATAACTAAACAGCCTGTGTTCAATTTGTGTCTCTGTGTCTATCGAGTCTGAACACATGGGGTGAGTAAGCAACCCACAGAATAACACACACAGACATCTGTGCCCACAGGTTTCTATCTCTGGTGCTGATATATTCCCACTGTTCCCCACAACCACCGCAGTGCCTGAATAGCTATGATTGCTCCAATGTGTTTATCCTCTCAACGTGCCTGGAAGGTAGGGAAGAAGTGCTAGCCTATTTTATGGCTGGAAAAATCAAAGTGCAGAGAGGATAAAAGATGCACTCACAAGCATTGAGAGCCTGTGGCAGAAGAGTAAGACCGTGCCCCATCTGTGCGCCCTTGCCCAGGCTCACAATGTGTCTCTAGGTTGTTAAGCTACAAGGTGTCCTTGCATGTCTGTTTTACCACACTACAGGTGCAAAGGTTGCTCAGGGCTTTCTGTGCTGCGTTTTTGCATAATTGGATAGACATGTCAGAAAACCTTTGTGACCTTCTCTCCAGTCCAAATATGCAGGAGGAGAGTCAGGCTCAGGCTTATGTGAAAACTATGGCCTTTGCAAGGTGGTATGGGGCAAAAGCGGCTCCCATGCCCTTGTGGAGTTCATGCAGCATGGCCCCCCACTTCCTCCAACAGAGGTTCTTGCAAGCAGAACCAGGTCACCTTGTCCTCTTATTAAAATATTCATAAATCTGAAGGAAAATACAAATACAGCTGTTCAGAACAACCTGAAAGGTTTTGCAGCCCAAGCATCTTGACTTTCGTGTGAGATTGGTGTGAATTGCAGCGTTTGTTGCATCCTTATCTCGATTACAATTATCTCATACACAGATCTCCTAAAAGCCTCTTTATCACAGGGAAGATTTTTTTTGAAATGATAGAAACAAGGTCAGTTCTGAAATGCTATCACCTTGTTGACACTGTACATGCCAGCAGCTTCTGAGAGTCCCTTCTGAATTCTTATGCTGAGGTCTCCTTCAGCCCGTCTGTGGCTGCAGTTATTAAAGCAACAACTAACTTGAGCAACTCATCCCATTGGGGAATATTATACAGTAAAATTGCACTGCTTTTAAAATACATTCTAATACACTTAATGAAGGATTTGGTTTGTTACACAGTGCTTTGGGGGCAGTTGTTCTACCCAAGTGTAAAAACACTGTAATGTTTGTGGGTAGATCTTGTCTCCTGCCAACGATAGACACCAAATACTAAATCCATGCCAATGAAAGGCTATCTGCCATAGAATCACAGAATTATTGAGGCTGGAAAAAAACTCTGAGATCATCAAGTCCAGCCTATGACCTAACACCATGACACGGGCTGCCTATGGAGGTGGTGGGGTCGCCGTCGCTGGGGGTGTTCAGGGCAAGGCTTGACAGGATGCTTGGTTGCATGGTTTAGTTGATTGGGTAGTGCTGGATGATAGGTTGGACACGATGATCTTGAAGGTCTCTTCCAACCTGGTCTATTCTATTCTATTCTATTCTATTCTATTCTATTCTATTCTATTCTATTCTATTCTATTCTATTCTATTCAGCTAAACCATGCCACCAAGTGCCACATGCAATCTTTTCTTGAAGACCTCCAGTGATGGTGACTCCCCCACCTCCCTGGGCAGTCCATCCCAGTGCCTAATCAGCCTTTCTGCTGATTGTCTATCCACAAACACACAGGTCCAGGCTAAGAGAGTTTAATGAATAAATGCCTGAAATAAATCCCCCTCCCTATTGCTCCTCCAGGTCGGTTACTAACTCCCTCCTTGCTAACAGGTGCTCCCTCAGTCTCCAGGGCTTCCTGAGAGATCAGCTGCAGCAGCTCTACATTTATCACAAGGACCCCATTTATGCTTGAGATTTAAGGATCTGGGTCTCATTCCCACATATGTTTTTTTAGCACCTAGGCAATGATTTGTTACTGAGAATATGAAGCTGCCCCTTGGGACCCTGAAGAATCCATATAATGCAGTGCAGCTGCATGTGGATGTTTATTTTATTTGCACAGAACTTAGAGTGAGCTTTGCACAAAACTTAGAGTGAGCTTTGCATTCACAAGAAGAGCAAGATCTAAGGTATGCAGGGGGCACCTGTTGTTAAGCATCAGGACCTTCCTGTTTATTTCCCTCAGATATGAAGTATTTATCTTCTTTTCCACTGATACCCATCAAAAATACTGTGATTTTTTTTTTCTCCTCCTTCTGTCCATGGCTTTGTGTGAGCTACCAAAACAACATTAAAAAGTTAAAAAATCAGGTGATCGAACAGTGTTCAGAGTCTACCTGAACACCTAAGGGCAATGAGTGTATCTCCTCACTTATACAAAACTGTCATGTGGAATAGGAATTGAAGAGATTATTCTCAAAAGATCATATGCCAAGGCATCACATCTCTTTGTTTACCCTGTGCTTCCATCCCCTTCTGCAACACAACAGGAGAGTTGACATAAATGATTCCTCGATGTTCTTATTTCACCTGGGCAGTGAGCACTTTTCTGTAGCACCTGTACAGAGATGACAACCTTCTCTCCCATGAGGCTCGCTGCTTCTTTCCCCAGAAGACTGTGGGCAGGGTAAGGGACTATTTTGTTATTTGGCTTATGAGTATTTTATCATTTTGAGGGGGAGAGGATGTAGGTCTCTGTGGAGCAGTCAGACCTTTTCTGGAAACTTCCTACTTGAAGGGGAAAAGTTGAACAGCCCAGAAATATATCTCCTTATTGTAAGTGCATAAAAGAGAACTGAAATGAAAAGGAAGGGGGTGGGACAGCATCCTTTTTCCTTCCTTGTTTTCCTTTTTCACAAAAGGAAGCACAAAACCCAGAGAGAGAGGCTGGGAGCTAAGGAAAAGCGAGAGAATGACACCACTAGTGCATGACCTGTCACTGGGTGCTTTGTTAGGGTGCCAAGGAAATCACTGCAATCCAGGACCATGAAAGAACTGAGGCAGTTCCCTCCTCACTGGACTCGGATTTCTCTGCATCTGAACACCTGAACCTTGATATACCTGAGCCTCTCATCTGTGAAACAGGGGAAATATCTCCACATGTTGTGAGAACAGACTTCTTAAAAGACTGTGAGACACTTCAGTCAAGCAGTGTAGAACAGGTCACAGAGACAAAACCCCAGCCTTATTAAAAAAAGAGAGGCAGTGGGGGGAGGGAGAAATAAAAAGGAAAAATAAAAATGAGCAGGGGAAGGGCAATAGAAGGCCACAGCTAGTTTTAGAAAGAGTGAAAAAGATGGAACAAATAAAGGCCTGGGAAGAGCAAAAGCCTCAGGGACAAAAGAGAAGTTTTTATGTAAAACTGCATGTGCAGAATGTCATCATGAAAAATACAGCAGCGCTATCAGGGGACCAGGCTGCTTGGGAAACAGGCTGAGCAGCCTGGCAGTGAGGAAATAGCTGCATTCATTAGCTAATGACAGAGATGTTTGGTTTTCACATGGGTTTGATTCGGCCTAAGCAGATTTTTGCGTGCTTGATGCATTTAAATATGGGATTAGAAATGCAAGCAAGTTTGGTGCTCTGTGACTGTGAACTACCTTTGCTCTGCACATTCAAAGAATAGAATAGAATAGAATAGAATAGAATAGAATAGAATAGAATAGACCAGGTTGGAAGAGACCTTCAAGATCATTGTGTCCAACCTATCATCCAGCACCATCTAATCAACTAAACCATGCAACCAAGCATCCTGTCAAGCCTCGCCCTGAACACCCCCAGCGACGGCGACCCCACCACCTCCTCAGGCAGCCCATTCCAATGGGCAATCACTCTCTCTGTGTAAAACTTCCTCCTAACCTGCAGCCTAAACCTCCCCTGATGCAGCCTGAGACTGTGTCCTCTTGTTCTGGTACTGGTTGCCTGGGAGAAGAGACCAACCTCTGCCTGTCTACAACCTCCCTTCAGGTAGTTGTAGAGAGCAATAAGGTCACCCCTGAGTCTCCTCTTCTCCAGGCTAAGCAACCCCAGCTCCCTCAGCCTCTCCTCATAGGGCCTCTGGGCAGGAATCTCATGTAAGAGCACTGGATCTTCCAGCTCCCCTTGTTGCAGGCAGCTCCTCCTGAAGAAGGAGTGATGCAGCCCACCTTCCCCTTGCATAGCTTGCACTGATATTTTCCCCTTGTGTTTAGCTGTATGCAAATTCATCTGCCTATAGATACTGATGTATTTATAACTACCTCTCATGGTTCTTGATTACACTCATTTTTTCTAGATTATTTATTATGTTCAGTGTTTTATTCTGCTGTTGAAATTGGTCTCTTCACTGGCTGTATATTGCACTACTCAAGTGCACTGACCTTTGGAAAAAAAATCAGTTAACTCAAATGGTAAGAGGTAAGCCTGCTCTAGTCTGTGCCACCTAGCCCAAACAAAATTAGCAGCTTGCAGTTAGAATTTGGATAAATGAGATATTTAACTGTTACCTTTCTCCCAAGATAGGGAAAGGATGTCCAAGATTCAAAGATACTCAACAGGGAGTGATTAACAGCCAGCTGTGGTGACTCTTTTCTCATCACAGAAAATGCAAACATTCAGTGCTTTTTTGGACTTGCAATTTAATTTAGTGCTGGAGCCAGACCCGCTGTGGGGAACGTGTAACACTAACTCCCTGGGTCCCTGCTAAAGCGCTGTGTCTCGAATTATATGCCACATGTTTGCTATCCTTGTTGGCACCTCCTTGGAAGAAGAGTACATATAAATTTTTAGTGCTCCGGGCACTTAGCATTTAGATTGAAATGGAAGAAAGCAACTCACCTTTGCCTACTCTTATCACATGGTAAAATTACACTGACCTTGACTGGACCTTTTGTTTGCCTGGAGCACCCTGAATTCAGGGAGACTTTGTCTGTGTGGTGAACACAGTATAAGCACCATCATGGTTAAAACGAAACACCTGAATTAAGGCAAAGCCAGTACTGGATTCTACAAGTCAGGCTCACGAATCAAGCTTGGTATGCTTTCTCCCTGGCTTTCAGATAAGGTCATCTCAGATTACAAAAGTCCTCTTCCAAGCCACAGGCTACTTTTCAGGCAGCACCCAGAAGGACTTTTGCTCCAGATGTCAAACTTAATGCAGATGTTTTCCAGATCTGAATGCAAAATCAGCCAACATGTCTACTGACGTATGGAAATCTGTTGTGCTGAAACTCAATTTACAGATAAGAATTTAATTTCCTGTAGTCAGGAATTATTGAATAAGAAGTGGGGGTGAAAGAAATTGGAAGAATTAAAATAATTAAAATAATTGTGTTTAGCTGTTTTCTTCCTCTCCAGATAGCCCATTATCTAACCTCTCACATTTCTAATAAGCAGTGATCAGGCACCTAAGTTTGCCTGTGGCTGATAGTCTGTGGAAGAATTTGGACTAACAGAGGATGCAATAAGCCATCTATAATAAAGTCTTTAAATATATATATATAAAAATTGATCTGTGAGGTTGTAGAACACAATCTGTTTTTACAGAAATAGGCGATCAAAATTTGCTTCATCTTAGGAATGAAACCCATGACAGGTGAACATTTGCAGGCAAAATCCAACCCACCCAAGTTTTCAGCCAAACACTTTCACTGAGAACTAACACTTCTGAGTTGCCCTTCTGGTAGAAGGAACATGAAAGCCTGAAGTATTAAGGAAGAAACACAAGAGCAAAACCAAGCAGAGACTGAAACAAATAGAACTGTTAATTCCAGGATCATTCCTGGCACCTCTCTTGGTTTGGCAGGAAGGTGTAAGAGTTTGAGGTATGCAGGAGCTACATCCAGGGAAAAAACAAGAGTGACACAAGGAAAAGATACTACTGTGTTTGATTTCCAGGGAAAGAGAAGAATGCACACTCTTTGCCCTCTGAAAAAAAACACAACACTTTCCCCCCAGCTTTTTAGGACTGTAAATGTACTCTTAAGGAAGGGGAAAGAGGACAGTCGAACCTAAAGGCTGATTCAAGAAAAGTAGCTTTCAGAAGGATGATTTTGGCATTATGTTTATAACATGCTTTCAAATGTAAGAATGGTTGATGAGAAGTTCTTGCTTCTCACTTTATCAAGAGAAATAAATGAGTCATAGAATACATAGAATAAACCAGGTTGGAAGAGACCCTCAAGATCATCGCGTCCAACCCATCAACCAATCCAACACCACCTAAACAACTAACCCATGGCACCAAGCACCCCATCAAGTCTCCTCCTGAACACCTCCAGTGATGGTGACTCTACCACCTCCCCCGGCAGCCCATTCCAACGGGCAATCACTCTCTCTGTATAGAACTTCTTCCTAACATCCAACCTAAACCTCCCCTGGAGCAGCCTGAGACTGTGTCCTCTTGTTCTGGTACTGGAATATTCTGGAATAAGCCTTAGGAAGTTGTACTTGGAGTGAGAGCAAGGTACAACCTGTAAAAACTTGCACAAGCTAAGAAATGCAACTTTTTACCAGCACTCAAAGGAAAAGAAATTGTTACTGAACCCCTGATCAGATAACACAGCTAATATATGACTTAATTTTACTTTCTATTAGAAATCTTAACTATTCAACCAAGTGAAAATTTAACAGAAATTAATATTTTATGGGTTTGGGATGTTCGTGGTTTAATGAAATAACTGAGTGATGTTTCCATTGCTTTCACAAAAAGGATATAATTATTTCAATTTAAAAACCCCCAATCTATTTCTATTAAAATACAGTCCCTTTAACATCACCACTGACAGCAGCATCCACAGTCTTGACAAAGGAGTGAGCTAAAGAAATCCCTATCCAGAAAATGGTCTTCAACCCTAAGAGAAAGAAGAACTCCTCCCTCTCACAGTATTCACAAAATCACAGAGACATTCAGGTTGGAAAAGACCCTCAGGATCCCCAAGTCCAACCAATAGCCTTACTCTATAAGGTTTACCCCTAAACCATATCCCCCAAGCACCACATCCAAACAACCTTTGAACACATCCATGGCTGGTGACTCAACCACTTCTCTGGGCAGCACATTCTGATGCCTGACCACTCTTTCTGTGCAAATTTTTTCCCCAATGTCCAGACTAAACCTACCCTGCTGCAGCTTTAGGCCATTCCCCCTTGTTCTGTCACTAATTAACTGTGAGAAGAGACCAGCACCAGCTTCTCTACAATGTCCTTTCAGGTAGTTGTAGACAGCAACAAGGTCTCGCCTCAGCCTCCTCTTTTCCAAACTAAACAGCCCCAGTTCCCTCAGTTGCTCCTCATGAGATTTATTCCCCAGGCCCTTCACCAGCTTTGCTGCCCTCCTCTGCACTTGCTTGTTTCTAGGCAGAAGGAAGCTACCTCAGCTTGCATTGGACATGAAGGGGTAGGAAGCCATGGTGGGCTCACGGAAGTCTGAAGGGAGGTTGTAGACAGACGGATGTTAGTCTCTTCTCCCAGGTGGCCAGTACCAGGACAAGAGGACACAGTCTCAGGCTGCACCAGGGGAGGTTCAGGCTAGATGTTAGGAATAAGTTCTATACAGAAAGAGTAATTGCCTGTTGGAATGGGCTGCCTGGGGAGGTGGTGGAGTCGCCATCACTGGAGGTTTTCAGGAGAAGACTTGATGGGGTGCTTGGTGCCGTGGGTTAGTTGTTTAGGTGGTGTTGGATTGATTGATGGGTTGGACGCGATGATCTTGAAGGTCTCTTCCAACCTGGTTTATTCTATGTATTCTATGTATAAGTCATTCCTGTTGTCACAAAGCTTCTAACTCAGCCTGCTTGATTACTAATGTGAGAAGGCTGCAGCAGAAGAGAGCTCAAGGATACTTAGCTGAGAAGTTGGCTGCCATAGTGGATGTTATTTAGCCTCTTGCAGGATCATTGCAGTTGATCACCTGCCCACAAATGCGAGGGAACGTAAATCTGGAATTTGTGGATTCATCTGTTGTGTTTTGATAGGAGAGAGGGCTTTTGGCAGCCAGTTAGTGGAAACAAACTCTCTCTCCAGGGCTCAGAGCCATGTTGCAACTGCTGGAGCATATTTATGCTCTCTCATCCACTCTTTTCAGAGAGGCTGTAGTTCAACCAGCTGCAGGGCTCTAAATCGGAAGTATTATTTTAGCAAGAGGGAAAAGTCCTTCAGCCTAAGAGACAGAGCTGCCAAATAATTGTTTCTGAAAAGTCTGGTTTGGTTCCTTTTATTTTCTGTCTAGTTTTGGATATAGGCTCTTTTCAGGAGCTTTAGGAAGATGTAGATGCAAACCCTCAGTAATTACATCGTATCAGGTCTAATTCTTGATGTTATCAGTTTTGTTTCATGCATGGAAAGTTTTCATCCCTTTAGAGAAAAAAAAGAAGAACATAAAACCAAAAGTACTTTTCAGTTTAATTAAAATCTAGGATTACTGAGCTACATCCTTAGTATTGCAGAGTGTTGTCACTGATGAGGGAACATCAAAAGCTTGCCAAGCTTAGGTCAATTAGATAAGTACCTCAAGCATGGCTGCTAATCTAAACCACTTCATAACTGGTTTAAACCACTTGAGACTGAAAAAGCATCTCCCAGTTTCATATGAACAGATGCTTCTTGTGCTATTTGCTTCCAGGAAGAATGGGAATCCCAGAGGAACTAGTTTTGTGCATTTCAATATCACTTTCTATTGAAAAGGAAATAATACCAGTAAAATACCCACCACCACCAGGGGTGGGCAGGGCACTGGGTAAAGGAAGGGCTAGGGAAGTGTGTAGGTAGTGTTCTCCAGGCAGGCTTTAACATTTCAGCATCTCTACAGAGCAGCTGCCCCCTCCTTTTTGTGTTACTTCCTTGCTTACCAGATCCTTATCAGTTTGCCCAGAGGAGTTGGGGATGCCTGGAAGTGTTTAAGACCAGGCTGGATGAGGCTTTGAGCAACCTGGTCTAGTAGGAGGTGTCTCTGCCCATGGCAGGGCAGTTGGAACTAGAAGATCTCTAAGATTGCTTCCAATTCAAGCCATTCTATGATCTCTCCCTCTTTCTAGTTCTATGCCAGAAGCCATTATTTCTGCATGACAGTAGGAGAGATGGAAAAGGATGGAGGTGCAGCTGTGTGAGCATATGTGTAGGGTGCAGGTTAATGTGTAGGGTGCAGGTTAAGCTTCTCCTGGTTTGAGCTCTCACACAGGAAAGCCCAAGCTAGGATGGGACTAAACAGTATGTAGCTGATAGCATAAAATCATGTGAATGACTGCACCCATTCAAACAAAAAAACTGAGCAAGCCCAGTTTCTTCTCTATTAGTGGGTTGAAAGTGGATGCCTCCAGAGAGATATGAGCAGGATGAACATAAATAACATTTCCCCCAGATACCCAAAAGGGTAGTCCCTCAATTCCAAGATGTTTTCTCTCAGAAACTTCCAAAGATAGATGTGTTTTTTCTGTATTCACTAGCTTCCAAAGGCTTTCTCATCTGTGACTGCAGTGTCCCCTAAACTTATTTTGACTCCTTGTAACTTTGCATTACTACCACTTCCACACCCCACCTCACCCAGCCCTTGTGTTGGAGAAGACAACAGTTGAATGATTCCTGTGCAACCTCACCATGCCACTCTTCATGCTGTAGACTGCTCTCATCCAGTTGTCTCTCTTTCAGACTGGAGTACCCTGTCCTAGTAAAGTCCTTGCCTGCTCTTTCTGTGGCTGATCAGCAGTGGAAGCTGATCATGCTGCTTTCCTCTCAACATTGTCTGGTTTTGCTGTACCGTTTTTGAGATGAGAACTGAACCACACAGACTATTTGTAATATGGCTCAGTCACAAGTTTACACACTAGCATAATGTTTCAGCCTTTTGCTCTTTATTCCTGTTCTACTAAGCCCTAAGACCACTACAGAGTGCTGAGCTGCTACAGTCACAGAGCTGTCAAACAGGTCCCAAGATCTTGCTCCTGAGTGCTAGCGGTCAGCTCACAGCATGCCATTTTAGCTGTGAAACTATCATGGCCCTTCTCCCCTATGTATCACTTTATCTACACAGCATCTCATTTACTCTTTTATTGTCTAGTCACTAAGTCTCTTAAGGTACTAAAGTACTGCTCATAAAGCCAGCCCTTGTCCTTATCAGCGTACATGTTTTGCTGTCTCTTCTCTCTCTCTTCACTCCCTTTTCCAGGTTGCTTATGAATACCCTGACAGCAAGGGTTGCATTATGGAGCCCTGCAGAATTTCTCTAGTCCCCTCTGTTTACTGTCTTTTAAATGCATTTTTATCATGCAATGACTTTGCTTTTCATGATGTAGCTGCTTGGATCCCTTAAAAGGCTGTAGTGGGGAATCAAGGGACAAATTTGCTGAAAGCCTTTGGAAACCCAAGCAGACTGTGTCATCTGAATTGTTCTTATCTATGTGTTTGTTGATCTCATCGAACAGCTCCAACACATAAAATGGCAAAGGGCATACTGCCTTCCCAAGTAAATAATAATTAATTAACAGGGAGGTCATTCTGCCCCTGTACACTGCACTGGTTAGGCAGCACCTTGAGTACTGTGTCCAGTTCTGGGCTCCTCAGTTTAGGAAGGATGTTGACTTGCTGGAGTGTGTCCAGAGAAGGGCAACGAAGTTGGTGAGGGGCTTGGAACACAAGCCCTATGAGGAGAGGCTGAGGGAGCTGGGGTTGCTTAGCCTGGAGAAGAGGAGGCTCAGGGGAGACCTTATTGCTCTCTACAACTACCTGAAGGGAGGTTGTAGACAGGCAGAGGTTGGTCTCTTCTCCCAGGCAGCCAGTACCAGAGCAAGAGGACGCAGTCTCAGGCTGCACCAGGGGAGGTTTAGGCTGGAGGTTAGGAGGAAGTTTTACACAGAGAGAGTGATTGCCCATTGGAATGGGCTGCCTGAGGAGGTGGTGGAGTCACCATCATTGGAGGTGTTCAGGAGGAGGCTTGATGGGGTGCTTAGTGCCATGGTTTAGTTGGTTGGGTGGTGTTGGGTGGTAGGTTGGACTCGATGATCTTGAAGGTCTCTTCCAACCTGGTCTATTCTATTCTATTCTATTCTATTCTATTCTATTCTATTCTATTCTATTCTATTCTATTCTATTCTATTCTATTCTATTCTATTCTATTCTATTCTATTCTATTCTATATTTATTAAATGATCAGTTGATTTTGTTCTGCATTACATTTTCTACTGATTTGTCTAGTGCAGATTTCAGACTTTCAGGTTTGCTGTTTCTCACATCTTCTCTGGAACCTTTCTGAAATGTTGGCCTGGTATTTTGATAATTACTTTTTGGATATCAAGGGAGTTTTAAACACAAAGTCATAATCTGCTGTTAGTCATTTAGTGATGTCACCCTTGAGGTCCATTGAAACTCTTAGCTGATATCATCTGGTTTTTGCAAACCAGTTGCTGTTCACTTTGTTAGAGTGTTCCCAGACCTGGTTCCTGGGAACGGCTATTTCAGACAGATTGGCTGACATCTGTCAGGGTCATCCCAAAAAGCTTTCTGATATGGGGATCTACTCTTCTGCAATGAACAAAGTGATGCAAAGGCTTCAATTAATTTCTTTAATAGCTGTATTTTCTCTGAGTGCTTCCTTTGAACTCTGGTAATCAACAGACTCAACAGATTTTCTGGCAGGCTTCCTGCAGGGGGGGGAGAAAAAGAAAAGAAAAGAGATTTATTGATAGTTTTGATTCCTTTTGCTAGAAACCCATCAAACTCCTTTTTGGCTGCCTAATTGTTTTTGTACATGTAATCTTCCAGAGTTACTTTCTAACTTATTCATTTCAACCCAACTTCAGCTTTTTGATGGATTTGCAATTGTTCTTCTAATGACTTCCCTTATCTTGCCATTTTGCAAAGCTACCATGTACTGCCCATTTTCAAACCTACTTGATGAATAATGTGTTCTGGCCTTGTGCTTTCAGTGTAGTGTCCTTTAGCAGATTCTTTGCCTGCAGGAAAGAATTCATTCCCTTTGTTGTTCCATTTTGCTTCTTTTAAACAAAACTCCTCATTCATATATATGTTTCTTCTCCAAGCCAACTCCAGGATTGCCTGTTTTCTGATCAATATCCCTAACCAGTTCCTCCATGAAATAGTTATTGGCTGCTTCACATTACACACTTGTGCAATATCTGGCCAATGTATATGGAAATGATCAAAGTCTGATGTTTGATATTGCCTTTCCTGCCTCTGACATCTCAGACTTCCCCCATATCCTGCAGCTGGTGTTGCCATCCTGGCCACAAAGGTGATATCCTACACAATGTTCCTCCTGTGCTGTAGTGATAACACTATATGCTTCCTTTCTAGGCCCGAAATATCAATCCATAGAGATTTTTGTGTCCAATATTGATGTGGTAAATTTGTTAGCTTTATTGATTCTAGCACAACCTACTCTAAACTTGCTGAATATTTGGTATTAGCGTGCCACATACTGTCCACTTTCTGGTGTTTTCTGATATCTGCTATATTGATGTCTTCAGTTAGACTACACATGCCTCTTCCTTTATCATATTTCCTAGCCAGGCATCAAATGTTCTTTCTGCCTCTTTTCCCCTGGTAGAACAAGGGTACCAGGAGCATTTCAAAGACAGTTACTCTACAAATCCTGATTGTCAGCATCTCAGATCTTCAGCTTCGCCTGGAGCACCTTGCATGACCTCTCCCACTCTGCCCTCTTGTTGCCTTGTCTTCCCTACAGTATGGCTGTGCACATGGACCTCAACCATTTGAACCTTCCCAGAACTTCTAGGAGCTCATCAATGCTTCTTATGAAGTCCTCCCCCATTCTGCTGGATTCTGTCTCCATGTGAAGAGTATGGCTCCCATTCTCATCCAAATGATCCCACTGACCTTAACATCTTTCCCTGTCTTTGTCCAAGCATGTGTACCTCCTGTGACTGCAGGCTTCAGGAGGAGGGCAGCTGTTCAAGCCAACACTGCACAAGCTGCAGAATTACAAGTGGATCTGAGTCCATCCCAAGTCAGAAACTAAGATGCACCTGGGGCATTTTCAAGAGCCTGCAGGTACTTCAGTGTGAATCTCTGTCAGTGGAGTACTCAGCCTCAACCATGCAGCTGGGTAGCTCTGGCCACTGAGGGGTTATTTGGATGAATAAAAATAAATGGATGCACAAGAATTTACAGGATTCAGGTCTGGGCATGTATATTTAAGGCAAAGCCTTGCCTCCTCCTCTTCTGTTAAGTAACAGAATGCTTAATTAAGCGGAGTCATTCCAGCAGCTCAAATAAACATGTGGCAGTTTAATAAAATGCACAGTTACAGAGCTGATTATTAGGATGCTAGCAAATGCCATGTGAAGCTTTAAAAACATTCCTCTGATTCAGTATTTTGCCCTCATTGAATTTTCCCCTGGCAGAGGGATGGGATGTCTGGGCAGGCTGATCATTACAGAAACAGTAAGGACAATTGAATGCTTTATATAACTTTTCATATGCAAACTCTGTGTAGACTGCTGGAGGAGACATACAAGGAAGGAGTAGGCAGTTCTGTCAACATTTTGTTCTTTATCTCATATGGGGCTGCTCATTCTGGTAACATCTAAAATCAGTTTCAAAAACGTGCTACAAGGAGAATTGTTGATCCTGAAAGCTGTTGTAATTTGTGTTCATTTAATTAGCTCAGTGTTGATGTTGTTGTCCTGTGCACGCTGCTGACCAAGCTGCATAATCTCCTCTGTGGTTGTGCCGTAGTGCTAAGTCCTGTGATGAGATTCTGCAGGAAGCATTAACCTTCTTTGTCTGACCCTGACCCTTTTATTTGCACTCCCACCGGGCTTTCATTCATATCTTCTGCCAGTTCAATTAAGAAAGGAGGAAAAAAAGTGCATTTTCACTCACTATTCTGCCACCATGTATGCATCTAACATGAGGTATCTTGGAAAGAAATACTTATAAATGCAACGAGAACTCAAATACTACAGAGTATATTTTTCATACAATGTTTAGCTGTTTAGCAGCCTGATTCCCACTGACATTAATGGCAGGTATGAGGCTAAATCATAGTGCATTGCTTTCAAAACTGACCCCAGAAGACGCTTCCCAGTGGGAAAGGGCACAACCCGAGAAATAAAAGTTTACAAAGCCAGAAAGCTGGAATAATTGGATGAAAACTGAGAGGCATAGATGCAAACCCAAGCAAGTTATGGTTCTGATAAGCTTGTGTGCAAGCAATAAATCCCTAAGACAGGCAACGAAAAGGGAGAGTTTAATCACAGTGGCAACATTTATGTATTTTCACTCAGTGGGAAATGTTATAAGCTTGACCTCATTTTTATTTACCCGATCTCAGGACGTTGATGTCCTATGACAGGGAACACTGATTGACAGGCTGCAAAGCTGACAAGCTGCAGGGCACGCAACTTTCCAGCAGGTGGCTTGGGCAGAGCAAACCAGGCTCGGGCTTTGGGGAAAAAGGACTTAAAATAGCTACCAAAAAAAAGAAGTATCAGAGAGTTCATTCATGGCTTATTGATGCAACAGATCTCTGTTACATTTCAGGAGCTGAGGCATAAGGCAAAAGATCCTTCCTAGCCCTGAGCACTGCATCAATATTGCATGGCCATTTGGTTTAAAGTACTAAGCTTTTTTTCCCTGTCTTTTATGATTTTGAGTCAGCAGTGTGATACCAGTTCATGTAGGTGAACATCTAGCCTGCAAAATTTGGAAGATGAATTTGGCCTGCATTTGAGGACTGGTGAGAAAGAATGGATCCTATGGAGACGGTAGGCAGAGGAGGACGGATTTTGTGGCATGCAGCTCAGCGAAATGAAAGGCATTAGCACGCACCCACTGCAGGAGGTCGCATGAGTTGACACTGGGACAGCAGCTAAAGTAGTGGTTTCTTTGAGGCTGACAGGAACGCTTTCAAATGCTTTGTAAATTAGCGGCTCAAGTTTCCCAAGTTCCTTAAGTTCTCCTCCTGAGTCACTTGGAAGGTTTTTAACACATTACGCCTTGGGTTTAGGGAGGCAGAGCCTGCTGGAACAGTGAGACAGTTAGAAGGCAGCAGGAGACTGAGTTTTTAAAACAAAACCCTTCTGTTCATCCCACACACTTTTCTGAAATACTAGGTTGTTTTTTATAATTTCTAATTTGCAGCAAGCCACCAAAAGGGATTGCCAGCATAAAGCAAGCAAAATCCTGGGATTCAAAATATGAGCAAGTCACCGTAAAAGCGATAAAGAGCCAAGGGAAGAAAACTGCCTTTTTGGAAAAGTGACAGAAGAATAATGAAGACCAGATCCAGCCTAGCTTTGTGGCATTGGCTTACAAAGAATAAGTATAATCATGTATAAAACAGGAAGCCAACAAGAAGTATGTAGAGAGAATATACAGATTACCCAAACCTGCAGTTTCCCTCTTCCAGCCAGAATAACAAACGCAACAGTTCAGCAGTAATACTTAAAGACTGACACCTCATACAAAACTCCTCACTGAGAGAAGGGTTGCATGTCACAAAGAAGGGCAAATGCCTGCTAGACCATAAAACAAACAGTTATTGCAGCCTTGGATAGTATGAGCTGGAAAATGAAGTTGGTGGTTACACTTCCTCTTCAGTGAGAGCCAGGGCTGCTTCACTAGTTATGTGCTTAGGTGGGAATGAGAGCAGAATTTATCCATGATTCCACTTGATAGAGTACCTGAGCTTTGAGGACAATGTTGCTTCCACCTAAAGAAGAATGTCTCTTATAAACTATGTAGATGTTCACTAAAATATAAAAATACCCTTTTAAGCTGCAACTCTACAGACATGATCATTATAATTATGGGTGATGAAGTGGCCGTGGAGCCTGCTCTATGTTTAGCAGTCAGAATCGGGGCAGTAGCGTTTTAGACAAAGATAGGATCTGACTTCCCATCCCACAGTGGCTCCTCATTGCCCTCAACTGAACAGCCACAACATCTGTATTCATATACTGATTTTTTTTTTTCCCCCCTCCAAAATGTTGCCTTTGGTCTTGTTTATTTCCATGTGAGGACTGCTTGCACTCCTCCTAACAGCCCCATGAAATTTCCTACCCTAATTGTAAGTGTGCTCTGGAAAACAGCTCTGCTACAGCCAATATAAATAAGGTCAAGGCAGAGCTGAGAAGAAAAAGTAACACACCTAAGCAAAAGGGAGACCTTTCTGGTCAGAAAATGTTTTGGAGGGTCTGCTGAATCCGAGAGCAGTGTCTGATTTCAACTCTTCTGTTAACAGCCTTAGCATTTTCAGCCTTTTTCTGACACTGCTGTGCTACATATGCTGTAAGTGGTTATCTATTTGAATGCGCATTTTTCACTTGGAGTGGATTGCATTTAGTTCTTATAAAAAAAAAAAAACCAACCCAACCCAGAATAAAAAGAAAGGCAGCTCTTTCAAAACAAGAAGAAAAAAAAATCAGGGAAAAAACCCTCTGTGTGGCAGAAGTCCCAAAATGCGTCTCTGAAAACACACAGGGCTGCACTCTTTTCAAAGTGCCAGTTCTGTGAAATCCTTGGCAGTCCCTGCAGGGCACCAAAGCCCTTCGTTCTCAGGACAGTGCTTGCAATTTAAAGCTGCTCAGAAGGCTGCAAGATTGAGGTACTAGCTGCTAAAAAATATTCCCTACTTCTTGCCCGTGTGCATACTCAACATGCCAGTGCTGCTGTCATTAAAGAATTACAGGCTCTCACAGAAGGCATGATCTTAGATCCTTGGGATTAAATTCAGTGCTTAGCCTTATTTCCCAATGAGAAAGATGAAACACCTCCATATTACAACAGAATAGCTGAGAAAATATGCAGTTACTAAAATAAGTGACAACATCAAGGGAAAACAAAGCAAGGCAGAGCTCTCTAGTGATTTTTCAACTTCTAGCTTTTACAGTAGCACCAAGAGAGAAATTGCATCTGGTGGTGACATCTGTGTATGTTCAGTAGTTATTTATTTCACTGAAGAAAAAAATAGCTATACAGTCATTCTAAAGTCTCTCTCATAGAGTATGAAGATGTTGCTTTGCTGCTAGGGATGAAGAACTCATTTTTGCAGGGGTTGAGCAACCTCCTTCCTCAATGAGCTTACCTGGTGCCAGCTGAGGATGTTTAACACATCACAGAAACATTTTACTTTCGAGGAGGGAAATCCTGACTCTTTTGAAGTTAATGGGGGTTTTGCTGACAATCTGGCTAATATTTCACGCTGGGCCTATAAAACAGACCTGTCTGCTGTCTGCATACAGATTCATTGACACTCTGCTGGCTTTGGCCACCGTTATGGTGGATGTAAAACTACAGGTCATGTTTTGGAGCTTACTATATTTTGTAATGATAAGAAGGAACCTTTTTTTTTTTTCCCCTAGGAGTCCCTGGAAAATAGAAACCTCCAAAAAGCCTAAGCTCATCTTCCATTCACAGCCCTCTTTGAAGTGTGGAGAAATGAGGAGGAGAATGCTTGCCATGATTTAGACATCTGTCAGCCTGCTTTGATGTGCCTTGCAGAGGGCTTGGCCCAGTAGTGGATGAAAAGGTATTAATCTGAATATGTACAAACATAAACAACGTTCAGAAGCTAATGCCCAGTTTCATATCCTGCCCTCTTTCCTCCACATATTGAATTAGTGCATTCATAATGGCATCTCTGTTTATTTAATAAATCTAAATTTCAATTAGAGACCACTAACAATTAGTCATACAGACTAGATATGACAGATGGGCCTCATCCATGCTTGATTACACTGAAAAATGTTACGTGACTCTATTTAGAAAACACTATCATTCTAATACCCTTGTTGCATGAAAAAGGATGAGAAGTCCATACCATGTTAGCGGGAAAGTCAGCTTCCTGATGATGTTGCAATTTGCTCAGAGTTGTGGGTTTTGTATTTTAAAGGAGTTCGTTGTTGTTTCCTATCATCTCAGGTTCATTACATAAAATAGGGCAGTGTTTGTGTAAAGAAATGAGGCACACTGCGATCAGCTGGTTAGCATCATTTCTCTACATGGGCTTGACTTAAAACATCAAATCAGAAAAATTATCCAAGGCAGACAAATACTTGCATGGATCGTGGCAGGGGCATGCCTGAATCATGTAAGGGGTTTTGTTTGCCTTTGGCTCCTTTGGATGTCTGATATTCTGAAATTCAGCCATGAATAGACAGATATTTAAGAATAAAAATAAAAGAAGATTTGGTGATCAAAATGAAATATGATTTGTTTATGATACCCATGCATATATGTATGGATTTGGGGTTTTTCTTCTTCTTCTTCTTTTTTTTTTTTTTTTAATGGCCTCTGAAACTCCAACAGAGTAGGGGAAAATGATCAGAGTAGGGGAAAATGAAATGTTAGAGAGTAGTAAGTTTGAATAGCATTAAACCCTGTACACTGCACTGGTTAGGCCACACCTTGAGTACTGTGTCCAGTTCTGGGCTCCTCAGTTTAGGAAAGATGTTGACTTGCTGGAGCATGTCCAGAGAAGGGCAACAAAGTTGGTGAGGGGTTTGGAGCACAAGCCCTGTGAGGGAGAGCTGAGGTTGCTTAGCCTGGAGAAGAGGAGGCTCAGGGGAGACCTTATTGCTCTCTACAACTACCTGAAGGGAGGTTGTAGACAGGCAGGGGCTGGTCTCTTCTCCCAGGCAACCACCACGAGAACAAGAGGACACAGTCTCAAGCTGCACCAGGGGAGGTTCAGACTGGATGTTAGGAAGAAATTCTACACAGAGAGAGTGATTGCCCATTGGAATGGGCTGCCCGGGGAGGTGGTGGAGTCACTGTCATTGGAGGAGGTGTTTAGGAGGAGACTTGATGGGGTGCTTGGTTGCATGGTTTAGTTGATTAGGTGGTGTTGGGTGATGGGTTGGACGAGATGATCTTTTCCAACCTGGTTTGGTCTATTCCATCCTATCCTATCCTATTCTATTCTATCCTATCCTATCCTATCCTATCCTATCCTATCCTATCCTATCCTATCCTATCCTATCCTATCCTATCCTATCCTATCCTATCCTATTCTAGTTTCTCTTCTCTTGCCCTTTCAACTCTATTCACAACTGCTTCTTTATTTTCCTTTTTTTTGGTATCTGTCAACACAAGTGAGCTGTAATGTCATGCTACTAGGAATGATTCTGACAGAAAGATATCTTTCTTTTAAAAAACCCATGACTTTAAAAAAGAGATTTATCTGCTTTTCCTGAAACAAGTTCAGGAAAAAAAAACACCTGTATTAAAGAAGATGAAAAGGTTAAGAGAGAATCCTTCTGGGGAACATCATTGAGAAAGTGAAGAAAGGGCAAATCAGATAACACAAAGCTACCCCAGAGAACTACTGACTTTGAAAGATTTAAGATCAAGTCAGAAAAATTAAGGGGAAAGGGCCATTTTAATACAGGATGCAAAAATAACCTAATTCAATTGCAGCCTGTGTCTCATCTTTATGGCACAAATCTTTGGACTTTTCATTTATTTATATCAGTGGCCCTAAACCTTTAACATCTGGAGAGCCAGTTTGTCATCTGATAGACTTTCCAATAGCTATGAAAGATGAAATATATATGGAATACAAATACCAGGCCAGAATGTTAGCCTCACATTATCTATAGCACTTCTGCAACCCCAGTGCAGCAGAAAGGGCCATAAAGCAACTTAACTGGTCTCCTGAGAAGCCTTTCCACCCCAGCAGGACCCCAGGTGACATCTCTCGCCTCGGAGCAGCCAGGCAAGGAGGAGGCAGCAATGATGTAAATGCTACTGCAGGCCAGTGACCTCTTGCTGTTTAAAAGCCCCTTAGGTTTGATCACAACTGAGGTCATTCCTGAGCTGGTAGCTTTGTGGTATCCCTTAAAGACACCAAATGAAAGGAATAAAGAGACGGTGGAAAGTCCCTCTCTCTTTTCTCTCCCTTGCATCTGGTACTGTGCCGAGCACTGCTTAGCTACAGCAGCAGTAACAGGCTAGTATGTGTAACCCTATTCAGAAAAAGCATGGTTGGTAATTCTGTTAAATCATTTTATCCCTGAGTAAAGCAAACATCAGAGCAGATTTTTGTATTCTTATTTTTACAGTCTGCTCACTTGCCTGGAAAACAAATAAAGTATATATGCCTGCCTGTCTGTCCATCTGAGTCAATGTGGGTTTTCATGTTTAAGCTGGCGGTGTTCCCTGGAGTAAATGCCGTGTTGCCATTAATCACTATGTGATGATGTGCACTAAAAACAGTGTCTGTGTATGTGGCAGGAGAAGAGCTGCATGCTGCTCTGGAATCATATGCTGGATCCACTCATTTGCATGGCTTGCAAAAATCTCTGTTTCAGGAGGGGGAAAAAAAAAAACCAAACCAAACAGTATATGAAGGGAGCTCCAGGGGTGTTTCCAGGGCAATGTCTAACCCATGATTCGCTCAGCGTCCCTTGGAAGTTCTTTGTTCTGCGTCAGCAGAAGAATTTGTGCTGCTGTGTTACTGATCGCAGATTTTAACATGTTCGAACCTGGGCTGGCGGTGAAGGTTAACCCTTTGTACCTGCTGAGGCAGCTCTGGGCTGACCAGTACGGGTTAGAGGCTGCCCTCCTGGATAGCAGCTCCATGGAGCAAGACCTTGGAGTCCCAGTGGACAGCAAGTTTGCCATGGGACAGCAATGTGCCCTTGTGCCCAAGAGAGCCAATGGTATCCTGGGGTGCATCAAGAAAAGTGTATCCAGCAGGTCTAGGGAGGTTCTTCTCTCCCTCTACTCTGCCCTGGTGAGATCTCACCTGGAATACTGTGTCCAGTTTTGGGATCCCCAGTTCAAGAGAGACAGGGACCTACTGGAAAGAATCCAACAGAGATCCACGAGGATGATTAGGGGACTTGAGCATCTCCCCTGTGAAGAGAGACTGAAATCCCTGGGGCTGTTTAGTCTTGAGAAGACTGAGAGGGGATCTCATCAATGTCTATCAATATCTGAGGAGTGAGTGTCGAGGGGGCCAAGCAGTAATAGGACAAGGAACAACAGGTACAAGCTTGAACACAGAAGATTGAACCTCGACATGAGGAGAAACTTCTTTACAGTGAGGGTGACAGAGCACTGGAACAGGTTGCCCAGAGAGGTTGTGGAGTCTCCTTCTTTGAAGGCTTTCAGAACCTACTGGATACATTCCTGTGTGGACTACCCTAAGTGATCCTGCATTGGCAGGGGGCTTGGACTCCATGATCTCTGAGGTCCCTTCCAACCTCTAATGTACTGTGACCTGGGGTTGACATGCTCTGGTTAACTGGAGGTCCTGCACTGTACTGAGTTCCTGGTAAATATCTGACAGCTTGTTCACAAGGCAGAAACTATCCATCTCTCTGCAAAGTGGAGAAAACATCCAGCCAAGGAGACTGCTGCCTGCAGTTCTTTGCCACTTTTTGGTCTACCTGGATTACAGGAAGGGCTCCTTTTTCTGTTCTGAAGTGCTATATTCCCCATCTGACCTCAAGAAATGCCTTGGCTGCTTGCACCCTCCTTGATGACAGACATTGTAGGACCAGACACCTGGGAGGAGGCCCTCATGTCTGGGAAGCCAGTGAGGCTGGGTTGCCTCATGTGATGTAGGTCCTGTCTCCCTGAGAGGGACTTAGGGTTAGGTGATGCTGCAGAGGTGATCTGGGGAAATCCCAAGGGGACCACACTATAGGTGCCTTGCTGTGGACATTTGGAACCATTTTGCATTCTTGTGGAGGCAAAAGTTCCTGTTACTGCTCTCCACTGGAGAGCTATGTGCATGTCAGGTTAGCAAACCCATGAAACAATGCCTTGCACCTGAAAAGTGAGATGTTAAAATGATTGAGAAGGAAATTATTGCGACACTCTTGGGTGGTGTTAAACTGGTTATAACAGATAAAACACTTTCTTCAGCCTGAATTTATGAGAGAAAGCATTGCTACATATGTGTCTGAAGTCTGAAAAGGAGATGAAACTCAAAGTTTATTTTCCAGTTTCTACCCCAGTACACCAGCATGAAAGATGATACAGAACTCCTGCTGCTTTTTTGCTGCAGACCGTTGTTATTGCTGTGGGCAAGATATGAGAGATGTATGATATTTATACAAGTTTAAACTATGGACTCTCCCTCGGACTGTGCCCTGTGGGGCTACAAGACGAATCTTTTAAGGGATTTCCCTTTCATGCTACTCCTCCATCTTTCTAGTCTTCCTCGCAGCATGACCCTGCAGGGAGCATGCAATCCAGCTCAGATTATTTTTTCCATGGCAGCTCTGCAGAAGCAAAGAGGAGGCCCTGGGAGAGTTAATTCTGTGTCAAGCAGCATTAGCCGTAGCTCTGATTTCCAGTTGGAAATCCCTGGGGTCGGCTGAGGACAGTGGTATAGACAGGAATTGGTCTCCTGATCTGTCTCTCCTGCCTACTGATTACCCCAGGCCCACTGAAATACCTCAGGGCATCTTATTTTGTATCCAGCTGATGGAGAGGCGGTATTATGGAGGAATTATGGTCCCTGCTGTTGCCCTATATTAAGTCAGGTTTTCATCCCTTCTACTCAAAGGGAGCAGTTTGATACTGAGCCTTGTAGTACAATTCTTCAGAAAAAGAAATCCAAGTACATTTTTTAACTTCACTTTTTTTTTTTTTTAAAATGTATTTAAAATATTTCTTTGGCTCTTTTTTTGGCCATAATTAGTATATTGACACATGAGCCAATCAGAACAGAAACCTTCTCTCTGTGAAGCTTTGCATCTAATACCTGACGAGCGGTGATGTCCCTCCTGCCCCATGAAGCTGCATTGCTGCTTTTCCTACGAAGGAAGTACCTCAGGTTTCCTACCACGGTTCTCTCTTCTGTTAACAGAAGCATTTCTAAAGAACTATTCCAGCTGACAAAAAACCCAGAGCAGTGTTTACCACAGAAGCAGCCAGGAATGTTTCTTTTCAGCCTGCACCGGGGAAGCTTCAGGGTTTTCCAAGCCCTTCCTCTGACCCAACCTCCAGAAGTATTGTCACTTCAAGAGCCTGTGGATCTGACCTTGAAGCTCTTGTAAGAGGATGACAAAAGACATTTCATGGTCACCTGATAACCTTATGTGTGTGTGTATATACATATATATATATACACAAATATATATATATATGTATTATATGTACATATATGTGTTACTTTTAATAGTGATTGACAGTTCAAGCTCAATCCAGCATTTTTAACAGCAGCTTCTTATGATTATTCTAAACACCATGGTAAACCTCAGGCTTTTCTTAAACCCTGGGAACTGGCAGCAGTGTAAATACATAAATATTAACCTCAGATCACTGGTGATTAAGTTCATGCAATGCACAGGCCTCGCATTAATATATCAATAATTTTATTGATAAATGGCAGCAAAACACAACCTAATTCTATTTAATTGGAGTTATTATTCTTCTGGTTAGGTATGGAACTTCCACAGCCCCAAAAACGCACTGATTTTACCACTGTGAAGTTGAGTGCCCCTATCTACTACAAATACACCATCTCGTGTGTGGTAGGAATTTTTCTACAGAAATGTGTATTTCTGGGAAAATGGCCACATTCTCTGCTGGATTAACTCTAGTGGAGTCACATCATCAGAGAAGTGTAGCATTTTCCCTCTGTGCACAGAAGCGCTATTTCAATCACTTGTGCCTTCTGTTGCGCTGAGAAAGGGCAACGATTTAAACCCATGGTGACCATAAGGCAAAATTCATGGAATGTTTGAAACAGAAACCTGTTTACCCAGAAACTTTTTCTGTCTCAGGACAGGAATACAAAAGGAACTAACTAATCACTGCATTTCTGACTTGAAAATCAAATTAATTGAGAAACTGCTAGTTTCCCTTCCCTCTGGGGTATCTTATCATGTAGAACTGGAAGTTTTCAACATGACATTTCAAAGAGATCTTATTTCCCCTTGTACTAAAGTCTGTTTCTGAGTAGTCTCAGCCATGCCCAGTTCTATAAAAAAGATTTGTGATGTGCATTGGTGACACAAACAGAGCCTTGCAGTGTTCATTTCTTGTTATCTGCTGGAAGCAGACAATTAAGTTGCCCTGACAATACCCAAGTGCTTCTTTTCAGCAGCAGAAAATTATAATCTTCACAGGAATTACCCAGTTTACCTTTCATCAAGTGAGAAGGATTTTCACTTTCATTCTCTGTTTTTAAATTCACACAGGGCTCATCCTGCAAATGTCAGGTGCCTGGTAACAGAAGCACATATTTACTTGGAAGCCAGAAGCAGCTGATGTTTTACACGAGACCTGAAATCGCGAGAAAGCTGTGATTCCTCTTTGACTGAGCCGTAAGTCAACTAGATAGTGGTGTTTGTATTTGTAAATGGTTTGATACCTCCAGTAATTAATTTTGATCCTGGCTGTGCATGCATGAGAAATACCACTGGTGATGTTTACAGATAATGTGAGATGGGTTTTTTAAGATTTCTTTCTTCTAGGTGATGAGAAGAGCATGGGTGAATGTGCCCTTTCAAACAGCCCTTTTAGTTGTGTACCCTTACACCACTGACATCGTATCACAGTATCACAGTATAACTAAGGTTGGAAGAGACCTCAAGGATCATGGAGTCCAACCTGTCTCCACAGACCTCATGACTAGACCATGGCACCAAGTGCCACGGCCAATCTCCTCTTGAACACCTCCAGGTACGGTCATATCCTGCTAACTGATGATTGGGGCACAAGCTAGTGTACTGATTTAATTCAGCAGATGTAAAAAATCCTGAACAAACAGTTAAGGCAAACTTTGTGAAAAGCTACCTCTGACTTTGGGGTATAGAGCAGATGAGTAAGTTTGGTATTGTGGGTGTCAGCCTGGAGAAACTGAGTTTTAGCCTCTGGAGCACAGTCAGCTCTCGTGTCCCCATTGACTTCCTACCATCTCCATAGGTTCAGCTTGAATTAAACAATCCTTCTGTGTACCGTGACTCTTGGAAAGTAAATATTAATCAGAGGTGAACATCCAGACTTGTTTAGCTGTGGCTGCCCATTCCAGAATCTCAGTCTCGAGCTGCAAATCCCCGCGTGCACACTCACCCATGCGCTCACATAAGCAGTTTCTTCTTAATGAAAGACAGGACAAAATATTCTATATCATTATATATTCAGCTGCATACAAGCTGCCATTCAGCTGCTGGCTGGCTCATTGCCTTTGTTTCAAAGTCTTTGCTTGCACTCCGCTGCTGCTGCTATTAGAATATTGTCAACAACCTCAATTAAAACTTCAACTATGACATACTTTCATTTCCTCATTAAAATACTTTCCTCGATAGTTAAAGGAAATTCCCCAATGATTTATAGAGTTCTTAAAGGCAACTCAAGCTAATAACTTGTGTATCAATCTCTGTTTCTCTTCAGGTAATTGAAGCTGCATGAATAAAAAAATAATAGAGCATAAATCCACTGCCACTGGGATGAATTTCATTAGCATGCTTAATGTTTACTGGAAATTTGGCTTTCATTAACACCAAATGATCAAAAGTTAGGTTCTTTGAGGTGCTGCTCACCTTTTTTTTGTGTGTGTGTGTGTGTGTTTTTAAGTGCTGAGGGCTCTGACATTCAGAAATTATTCAGCAGTAGAAGCCTACCACCCACAATACAGTTGGTCTCTTAGTTTAAAAAAAACTAATACATTTTAAATTGAATGAAGAGCCACCCTCAACTTTCTATTTAGAATCTGACTTGGAGCTTTTAATGGATTTGCACATGGCTGTGAATGTAGCCAAATGACTCCACTAATGAATTTAATTCTTTCTATGATTCTTGTGCATACATTTTTTTTTAAATATCATTTGCAATCATTTACAATCATATACAGGTTTTTTTTAATATCACTTTCCAGTATAGGCTTATGCCTTTAAAGTCCCTGAACTATCACACCAGGGGATTAGACCAGTTCCACCAGTTCGGCAAGCAACACCACTCTGATTCAGCTGAGAAGCATTCCAGATGAGAGAAGGATATTCATCTGCAAGCTGTGGTTCCTTTCTCCAGCAAGAAGTATCACAGTATCACTAAGGTTGGAAGAGACCTCAAAGATCATCAAGTCCAACCTGTCACCACAGACCTCATGACTAGACCATGGCACCAAGTGCCACGGCCAATCCCCGCTTGTACACATCCAGGGATTGGCATGTAGCTAGGCATGCATCTAGGCATGCATTGAAGGAGGCAACATTGTCATTTTGTGAGAGTGCTAAGGAGTGTGATTCTAAGTTAAACATTTCTGTGATTAGGAAAAATGAACAGCTGAAATCTTGATGGAGAGCTTCTGGGCACCTTTTGCTCTGCAAACTGAAATCACTGCATAACAATCCAGACCTATGAGCTGTTCTGTTTTGCTCAAATTCTGCACAGTGATTTTAATGATGACCTCCGTACAGGTCATCAAATCTCTTAAAGCCTCTTCTGCTGAAGAACCAAATGGTATTACAGATATCACAGAATCACAGAATCACCAAGGTTGGAAGAGACCTCAAAGATCATCAAATCCAACACTTCACCACAGACCTCATGACTAAACCATGGCACCAAGTGCCACATCCAATATCCTCTTGAATACTTCCAGGGGTGGTGACTCCACCACCTCCCTGGGCAGCACATTCCAATGGCTAACAACTCTCTGAGTGAAGAACTTTCTCCTCACCTCAAGCCTAAACTTCCCCTGGTGCAGCTTGAGACTGTGTCCTCTTGTTCTGTTGCTGGTTGCCTGTGAGAAGAGACCAACCCCCTCTTGGCTACAACCTCACTTCAGGTAGTTGTAGAGAGCAATGAGGTCTCCCCTGAGCCTCCTCTTCTCCAGGCTAAACAACCCCAGCTCCCTCAGCCTCTCCTCGCAGGGCTTGTGCTCAAGACCTCTCACCAGCATCGTTACCCTTCTCTGGACACGTTCAAGTGTCTCGATATCCTTCTTAAACTGAGGGGCCCGGCCTCACTAGTAGAATCATTTGCAATTTCATGTTTGTAATGGTTAAAGGGTTAAACTTTGGTTTGTATTGGGGTTATCTGGTGAAAGCCAATGATGTCCACAAATGGCAAATACGTGTAAATTTCCATGTTTGGTATGTGTGAGAAACGGAGGAATGCTGCAGCAATCAAATCAAAAGCAGATAAACCCCAGCTCTATCACTGGTGAATCATGACTCCACTGAAGTCAGCAGCAAAACTCCCATTGATCTCAGCAGAGATAGCACTTTACTGACCCTGCTGTAATAGCAAATTCTTGCGGCACGGGGATCAAGTATTTGAAAATAACACAGAGCATTGGGACCTTCTCCCGAAGCAGGCTGATTAAAATCACGCACCTAGGAATATTCTCTGCCTCTTAAATCAATCTGACTTTAATCAGCTGTGTTTGGGAGCTGCTCTGAGGGGTTTTGTGTACGTGTGTAAGTGCTTTGCAGGCTTAGACCCCCTGTACCAAACACTGAGTTTTATGAAGAGATGGAAGAAACAAACACATAATGCAATTCCTCTGTTGACTTTGGGAGAAGGAGAAATCAGAATTCATTGAAAAAAGCCAAAGCATGCTTAATATCCCCTTAGCAATTCAGCTGTAAAATGTGACCCTGGCAGCACTGGCTGTTTTTCAGCTTTATTTTACTGCTTATTTCAGTATAAGAATTAAAGGCAATGTAAGTCTATAAACCCAAACAGCAAAAACATGCCATTTCAGTAGAACAATCTACACTAACAAGACTCCTGTGTTTGAACTAACAAAAGAGGTATTCAAGGTAGCACATTTGTAGAAATTAAATCTGCCATATCCTCCTTACTATAGAGTGGGCATGAATCTCTTAAAGGGCAGTGGTAGAGTGAAAAAACCCCCAACCAAATAAATAAACACATGAGAAGGAAACAGAGCGAGCATCCAAAATAAAAAGAGAGCTGGTGTGCTCTACAGGAGTGTTTTCTCTCTTTTCTGTGCTACATAACCAACCTAAAAGTCTTCAGCTAACAAACAGTCAGAGCTTTAGAGGGACTTGGATGGCTTAGAGGATTGCTTTTGGGATACAGAAGCTTTCATCTCTACGTCATTGCTTCTGGCTCTCATCCAAAGTGGGGAGTGATCAAAAGCTGCTGTATGATGAGCCCTTCCATACTCCACATGATACAGGCAGAGGGTCTTCTGCCTGCCTACCTGCACCCACAGCCCTCATGTGAGACCTCTATCAGCCCTTACTTGTGACACAGGCTCAGTGTCCTCGAGGAGGCTTGGGATGCCTGTCCCCACCACCTCTCCACTAAGGATTTGTGCATCCTCTCAGAAGTGAGTTGCACTCACAGGGTTTGCAGCAACAGGGGTACCAAAAGAGGGGGTGTACCACCACACTGCATTGCTCCCAACCCCCAACTCTGGTAAGGGCATGAGGAAAGAAATTCAGCATGTCCAGATGGTTGGGGCTCGAGGCAGCAACATGCAGAAGACTACAAAACAAGTGCAAGCACAACCATCAGTTACACTTCTCATTAGGCAGAAATTGCTAATAGGGGAGGGAAGGAGAGGAAACACAAGTCTTCTGGTTAATGTAAGCACAAATTGCAGATATAGCCAAACTGCTGTCAGTCCTTAGGAGCAAGATTCTTGGACAAGATGTTAGGTTTCAGAGGATGTGCAGCATTTTCTGTGTTAGATACGGTACTCTTTCTTTTCTCGTGACTGAAAAGCAGTTTGAAAGAGCAGACCTGCCTGCTAGGTGCTTCAAGCTCTGTTGAACCAAAGCAAAATTTTGAAGGACCAAGCTGGGCTGGAGAAGGAATCTGAGTTCCTCTGATCAAAAGAGAGGTAAAACTCTTGGTGTGGTCATCCAGAAAATGTACTGCTGGCAACCATGAAATTGCTACTGTATCAACAGACATCTGGGACACAAATACATGGTTTTGAGAGAAGCGACTATTTTAAGTACGGGAAAGTCTTTGAGGGAAAAAATAAATGGATGTGGGCTGACTCTGCTTTATAGACCACATTTTGAGAAAATTTCATTTTAAGACAGAGCTCTCTGCATTAAAAAAAAAAAAAAAGGAAAAAAAAAAAAGAAAAGAGGAGCTGGTTTCAGTCACATGCCTGCAAAGCTGCAAATCACCACTGTTTAAATGGGGTTTAAAAATGACTCTTAGAATTACGATCTGATGAAATGACAGAAAGGTTTGGTATTAATTACCTCATGAAGGAGCTGGAATTTATGCTAATAAATACTATTTGCCAGGTACAAATGCATTTGTTACAGGCTGTCACCCACTAAAGTGGATGAACAACAAGTGGAAGGGAAAAATCCTCTGAATTACTGCCACTAACGAGGTACAAGAATTCCATGCAGGGCAATGATTTTAAGTCTCATACGAAATTCATACGACTGGTGAAACTGATGTATAGGGAGAAGACAGTTCCTTCTCATCTAGCAAAGTATGTGAGGACACACTGCCTCTGAGGATTAAGAGATGCAGGAAAACAGAACAGGAGTTAACCCTAAGTGCTGGAAGGGAGAGGAGCTTAGCTAGCAGGCAGTCATGTGCAAAATAGCAACTTTAAGGTGGCAGATGCTGTTCTCTCCCAGTTAGAAAACACAGTGTTGTGGGATGGGTTTGCATCAAACATGGAACTAAAACTGGAGCATCCCTGGAGGGCTGGGCAGCTGCACAAACCCAGTTCCTTCATTTATATCCTTGATTCTGGTGGATATGACTCAGAGTCTCAGTGATGTGCTTGCAGTGTGCACCTGGCTTGCAAGACCATATCACTGTCTACATTTTACCTGTCAAATAGGGCATTTTTCTTCCCTTCCCATGACATTTTAGCTCTGTTGGAAAGGGCAGAATGGTGGCAAGAACCTGGCTCTTCACTTTTAAAGGTGGTGTGTGCACATAATCACTTGACTAGAGGAGCTGAGACTTTGGGAAAAGCACCTAATGTTTATATGCCCTGAGACAAAACTGAGAGATTTGGCAGCAGTGGAGTGTCAGGAGTTGATGAGGAGGGCACACCTAGGTTTCTGTTGATGCAGATTATTGTACTTAAGAGGATAAGTTTGATGTAACCCCCAAATTTGAGCTTCCATTCAGAACACTCAAATCCCTTGTCACACCATGCCGAGCAAAGGGCGGCACAGAGCTGCTCTACTGGCGCCCAGCAGAGTTCCCCTGGGAGATGGATTTGTGGCAGAGCCAACATACACAGGGCAAGGCAGGGGGTGAAATTTGCCTTGGGGACTTTCTTATTTGCTCTTATATCCTCTTTATGGGATGAAAAGCACATTGCTTTTCAAACACCAGTGGCTTTTATGCTCAGGTTAAAAACTGTCTTACTGAAAGGGCAGATGGAAGTGGCTGATTGTCAGCAAATGGCACAGTCATGGGTGGGAGCTAGTCACAGACATGCAGACTGGCTCTCAGAAGTGCCTTTGCTGAGGATAAGGCTTTCAGCTGCAGGCCCTGGCCAGGGGGTCTCAGGATATGGAACAGCTTAGCATCAAAGAGCCTCCATCTGAGTGGAGTGGGATAGCTCTTGAATCATAGAAGCATTAAAAATACCAAGCATTTTTTCAGAGTCATATTTCAGAACTTTTTAATCTATCAACAGACTACAAGAGGTGAAGAAAGATTTTGCAAGGTGCAGGGTAAAACAGAGCAGAGAGTAATAAAATATTACTTGTAAACGAGCCCAGTTGGAATGAGAGGCTCTTTATGACAGCTTGCTGAGGCTGCAGTGTTTTGCAAAACTGTGTGATAAACTCCAAATAGCTTTTCTGCAAATCTCTGGAGGCAGAACTGAGCTAAGGCTGGCTGCTGCCGCTGCCACGGCTTTCAATGAATGAGCTCAAAATGGACCCTCTAGTGACAGTTCTGTCAAAGAATAATAATCAGATGCTCTCCAAGACAACTCCAACGTATATATTTTTGTAAGTCTAAATGAACCTTCATGTGCTGGCTTCAAACAAAACAAAGAGGTCAAAGTTTTTAAGGACCACGAACGAAATAAAAGCAAATGCAGATAGTACTGCACTTTTCTCCCTATTTAGGTTGCAAAGCATGACTCTCACTAGAATTGGGATGAGAACAGAATACAAAAACAGGTGGTGATGGTGGAGGGAAGGACTAGTTAAAGGTAGCTCTGCCATCACCTTCAGATGGGAAATGTCAGGAGAATCACCATCACTTGACAGTTCAGGTGAACTGACTCCAAGAGGGAGAGCCCAAACAATTTTGCAAACTCATAGCTTTGACAAGCAGCAGAAAAATTATGTTTTGGGGAAGACGCTTCAGGCTGCAAAAATCAGTCACGTAGAAACGGGCTTAATCAGAGCCATGTTATTAATTCAGTATATTATTTGTTTGTCTTCAAACACCTGATTTTATACCATGGATAGATTTGGGATTTGGAGATTGTGTGGTGTCTTCTCTCCCGAGCAGAACGGACCAGAGGTGTCTGCCTCTGAAAAGCACTAGAAGCTTTTCAGCGATGGTGTGCAGTGCAGGGTAGGTGAATCTTCACACTTACAGGCTGCCTAAATTAGTGTTTGTGCTGACAGCTACATCCAGCTTTGGCTGTGTGACTGTCTGGCGGACTTCCCTGCACCGAAGCACCGGCAGCTCTTTCACAGCCACCATGCAAGAGTTAAAACATTTCTCTGGTGGAAGCAGGGTCTTTTTTTGGATTCTGCTCAGGTGTAGCTGCTTGTGGAGTTTGAAGGAGCTACTGCTATTGCCAAAGGAAAATTAAAACAAATCTGGCTTGGCTAATAAAAGGCTATGAGTATTAATGGCTTCTTCTCCAATTGCCAGGAAGTTTCAGTCTCTGATGTGATGAAGACAGAGCATGTACAGACCAATCTTGTCATGCTGTTTTCAAATGTTGGTACACTGGAGATTGTAGTAATTTGCCCTGGTCTTTTGGCAAACAAATCTGCAGGGAGTGTAGCAGTCACAATAAGAACATGATCATTATTTTCAAGAGAGGAAAGGACAATTTTTAGGCATTAAGGCTATATTAATTTGGACAGTTATAAAACCAACACGACTTTACGGACCCAGCTCTCAAAAGTGCTGAAAATTCACAGCTCAGTAAAATCAATAGCCTCTACTCAGGATTTCTTAAACCTAAAACACATCAACACTCCATGCAATTTAATACCAGCTACCTTTTGAAAGTTAGCTTTTAATGATCCTATATATTTTGACAAAGCTGCTAAGACATGCTTCAAATGGGAACTTCTCAGCTGCACCACACACTGGAAAATAATCCACCCATACAAGGAAAATTGTGATAACACATGGCGTTAAGAGTAAACATATTTACAAACCAAAGCTGAGCAACAAACATATAGACCAGATGTTGCTGAGATAGAGGTAGTTTGGATTGCTCAGCTCAAGTAGCTGAAGTTCTGCAGAGGGATTTTTTTTTTAGAGCATTTATTTCATGATGGGTATACTTGTTCTCGAGCAAGTTGTCATGGAAGTCAGAACACCGCACTTTTGAAGTTGTCTTAAAGATTCAGTGGTAAGTAAAATTTTAACAGCTTCAGATAAATTTTCCTCTTTTTGTTCCACATTTGTTGGCAAGAGCAGATCTTCAGTCATACTGATGATAATTTGTTATGAACAGAATTTTTGGAAGGGACTTCGCGCTGTCAAATAACCGCTGTCATCAAGAGGTAGGATTATCTGTGAAGTGACAGAGGAAGGCCTGCCTTCCCTGGTGTTAAGCCCAGAGCTAGGTAGCTGTTCCCCTTGCCTAAACCTCCTTACCTTTTCATCAAGACCCATGTTTCACAGTGGTTAAGGTAGGCAGAAGGTGCACCCACAATCTTTTGGGGCTTTGGCTGCACTTCCACCTCACACATTTCCTGCTTGTCTACAGCTGTCTGCAAATCTACCTCATGACCCACCTCCAGCTTGAGGGAAGCATCCTAGGTTCCAAATAGGAAAATTCAAGTGTAGAGACATGCCTGAACTTTACCCCCACAGTCCAGATCCATAAAATGCATGCACTTGTCTATGGAGACTCAGCACTGAAGTAGCAGATCCATTTGCAGGGGTATTTGGGTTGTCTGTATCAGCCAACTTCTTCTTGCCTTTTACCACAAGTCCTCTGTGCTCAGCTTCCCTCTTTGAAGGCTGTTTCTGGGGCTATCTCAATGTTTCTTACTGAAGTTTGTTTTAATTCCTTGATAACCAAAATGAAACCCACGAGGTTTTATTACAGGAAAAAAATCAGTCCAACCTCAGAAAGTGAGTCCCCAGACACAACTCTCATGTCATGTAAGATGGTTTTCCTGAGACATGAAGTGTTACTTCAGGCCACCGTAAATGCCTTGCATGTGCTCAACAGCTGGGAGCTGCGCTGATCTGTCCCTTGACAGTGTGCACCACACCTCTGGATGTGTAAAACTCCTCCATTTTTTGTAGTTAACCAGGGAACAGCTAAAACTGTAAATTTTTACAATTACATTTCCACATGAGCTGGCATTGAGTCAGCAGCTGTTTGTCCAGAGCAGTGATACAGTGATACATTCCGAGCCATTTTTTGTGCTCTAATAGTTTCTACCTTGCATCAGATGTTGTTTGTATTTAAAGGTCCCATCAAAACAAGCAGTGATATTGCTCAGGGCAAAGACTTGGTATTTTACTGACAGGAAAAATGTCTTGTTGGGATAAGGAAAGCCACAATTTTTTCTGCTTTTTTTTCCCTTCAACAAATAATGAAGTTCAGTAAATCTGCAGGATGCTGCTGGCATGAATCAAACGCCACACTAGATAGATAGGCAGCTTGGGATTCCTGTGCTTAAAATGGCAGCCCTGGGGTTGCCCCTTCCTTGCTGAGCAGAGATGGCAAACAAAAAGCTGCTGCCCTTTGACTGCTAGGGAGCAGAGCACGAAGGCAAGGAAGGTGGAAGGTGCAGCAATTGCTGTGGAGCTGATACCTGTTATCTGGTGGAATTACAATAACCCCTGAAGGTGGCCACACACACACAAAAAAGGATTAAAAAGAGCATCACTTGTAAAAACTGAGACCAACCTGCCATTGGGAGATACTGGGACCAGAATCACAAAATCACCAAGGTTGGAAGAGACCTCAAATATCATCAAGTCCAACTTGTCACCACAGACCTCATGACTAAACCATGGGACCAAGTGTCATGTCCAATCCCCTCTTGAACACCTCCAGGCAGGGTGACTCCACCACCTCCCTGGGCAGCACATTCCAATGTCTAACAACTCTCTCAGTGAAGAACTTTCTCTTCACCTTGAGCCTAAACATCCCTTGGCACAGCTTGAGACTGTGTCCTCTTGTTCTGACCAACCTGCCATTGGGAGATACTGGGACAGCTTAACTAAGAACAAGGCTGTCAAGCAAGTCAGTTGGTAGCTTTCACTGCTCACCTTCCTGCACAGTTCCAGAGGTGGTTTTGGGTGCCTTGCCAGTCAGGTAAAAGAAAGCTGTCACTAGTAAAAATACACTCTTATTTCTGCTGTAGCTCATCATGTGATGTATCTTCAGAGATTCAGCAGATGCCAGAACAGAAATGCACCAGAGGAGCAGAATTTTATCTCTGAGGTGGATCTTAGTGTTGCTAATATGCCATCTTTGAGCTGCAGTGCTGTTAGGATGGAGAACTGAGGCAGTAGTGACATAGGTCATAAGCCATGAAGAAGCTGGGTTGTTTCTCAGCCAAACCCATCAATGTCTTCCAGTCTTAGTGGGGAGAGCAGCTCATCGAGGAGCAACTCAGCCATGCTGCTTGGAGCAGAGGCCATTAGGGCTCACTGTGCCAATTGGCTTCACACAGTTGTGTCCACACTGTTATGCCTCTTCTGCAGAGCTTGCTTCAGGCCCACATAAAATGATTTCTTGGGTCCTTCTTTAAGCCCTTCCTGTGGATGACAGTGACATTAACTTTCTTACAGCCTTCTGGGACATCCCTCTATTTCCACAACTTCTCAAAGGTTATGCAACAATGTCAGCCAGCTGTCTTAACATCCTTGGGTGAATAACGTCAGGGCACATCAGTTTGTAGGGGTCAAGCTCTTTAATTGTTCACAGACCACCTCTTCCTTCACTGGTAGTGGGTCTGTGCTTGCATCAGCCTGGATTTTTGTTCCCAAGGCTTTGGGCCCAACAGTGCTGATAAAGACAGAGGTGAAGCAAGTGTTGAGAACCTCTGCCTTTTCAGTGTTGATGGTGACTAAGTCACCATCTTCTATAACAGTGGGCCAATATTTTCCTTCTGTTTCTGCTTGTTGTTTATGTACCTGAAGAATTTGTTCTTGTAGTTTTTGTCATCTCTGGTGAATTGTAATCTGAGATGAACTTTTGCTTTTCTAACTACACCTCTGCATGCCATGGCAGTGCCTAGTAGTTCTCAATGGGTATTCGTCTGCTTTTCCATCTCTGGTACACTTCTCTTTTGGTTTTGAGCAGATTCATAAGCTTGCAGTTAAGCTGAGGGGATCTCCTGCTCCACCTACTTCCCTTACCTTTAAAGAGGATGAACATTTTCCATGCTTCCAGGAGAGTCTTCTTGAAAAATACTATCTGCTTTGTTCTCCATGGAAGTTTCCCACAGAATCCCTCCCAGCTGAGCTCTGAGCAAGCTGAAGTTTTCTCTACTAAAATCTGAAACCTTTGTCTTAGTACTAACCTTCTGTGTATTCAGCAGGGCCCCAGACTCCACAATATTGTGATCACTGCAGCCACAGCTATCACTGCCCGAGACACTACAAAGCAGATTTTCTTGGTTTGTGAGTAACATGTCCAGCAGTGCCTCACTCCTGGTTGGCACATCCAACATTTGTGTGAGGAAACAGTCTACTTATTCCAGGAACCTGATGGATGTCATGTGAGCTGCTATATTCTCTTCCAACAAATATCTGGGCACTTAAAACCATCACCAGGTCCTCACTCAAGTGAGGAGTCTTCCACATTGCATTTACTCTGCAAACATTTTTCATGTTACTGGTTGTCACTGCTGCTGATAGGATGTGTGATACCTCAGCCAGCACTCAGGAGAGTTTTATCCCAGAGTGATAGTGCTACCAGCAGCTGTTAAGAGTCTTGCAAGGAAAGAGAAGACTCTGGTATGGTTTGTGTATAGGTCAGTGTTAGAGGGCACTGCATACACCCATTGTAGTCTCTATGCTTTCAAGCATTGTTGTTTTTTTTTTCAAGATGTCTCAACCATCTCTTGCCCCTGCTGCTTCTAATGTTGCTTTCAGAATCAGTCATTCTCCTGCCACTGTATTCCATGAAGACTCCTTAAGCATTTGTCCTCCCTTCCATGCTCCCTGCCCAGTGCACTATATACTGGGCTTTGAAATTCCTCATATATCCCATCCTAAACCTTAAAATAACATTTCCCTGTTATGAGTGGCTACTGCAGTTTTGCAGTTTCCTTATGCCTGTGCCCTACACCCAGACAGGTGTGGGTTTTTTTTCTTTTTTTCCCAATCCAAAATCCCCACATCATGCATGTGCAACCTCCCTGCTGTAGACACTGCATCCAGATGTCCTCAGGATGCTCAGCAGAGGTCCACTGGAAGCGGATCACACTATACCCCAGATGATGGCTAGGATAAATTATACAAAAACCTTCAAAAAATGAGAGAGCATTCAGCTCCAATAGGCCAAATATATTTATTCCCTCAGGAACACTGCAAAATATGGCAAGTCTTGGCTTGCAGTAAGAACACAAGTAATTAGGAAATCTAGGGTCTGCAGGTACACTTTCTGCCAGCACAGAAAGTGGCAGCAGCAAAATGTGACCACTGCAGGCTACCTAGCCTCTTTGAAGAGCACAGAGAATACAATGAATCACAATTTCTGAAACACAATTTTTGTCCTAATTTAGCACAATATATATTCTGATCTATAGGAAAGCCACTTCATTAACAGAATGTAAGTAAAATCTCTTCCTCCTCCCCATCACCACAACCATACAGAGTGTAATCCAAAAGCCATTCCGTGAGGTTTCTTGTCTTCAACCAGAATGTCATTCCAGAGTGAACTTGTTAGGTGTTCTCATCCTTCTGAGCAAAGCAAGAGATAGCTGCCTATCACATTTATATCTCCAGGAGTTCACAATTCAACCACCCACACAAACTCCCTCCCCCCACCTACATTACAGCATTATTGTCAGGAGGACCTGTAACCTTTTCAAGCTGTACCCACCACAGAATTGCTTCCCATAGCCTCACATGTGCTTCTCCATGCATTGTCTGACTGGAAGAAATCTGGGTAAAGGCAGATGGGGGATGTTTCTGTACCTCTGCCTCCTCTGGGAGGCAGCTGAGGTGGGAGAGCATCCAGCAGGTAAGTGCAGGAGAGAGACATGGGAATACGGTTGTCAGACTGTGGCTACAAGTGCTCCTGGAAGGCTTCCCACCCAAGTGCTAATCTGCAGCCTCCATTCCTCTGAGGTATGATGAGCTCAAAACTCACAGCTGTATTGTTATCACTAGTTTCCACCTGAGGAAAGTAAATTGCAATTCTCTGGAAGTACTGGTGATAAATCTGCCCCATTGCTTCCATTTACTCTTTTGCCCTGATGCTCCTCAGTTGCTATGGCTCAGAAATGTCACTTCCCCAGAGCACTGCCAGCAGAAGCGGAGAGACAGACGGAAAACATAAGCACCAGACTAAGAGCAGAGCACCCTGTATAACAGATGACTCTGGGCTCTTTTACTTTGTTGATCATGATAATTCATTTTATATATACAGTGCCTATTTATATATACAGTGCCTATTTGCATGGCAGTAAGAGCAATATGTATGCTTTGCTGAAATGAGAGCTGACAGCAAACAGATTAAAACTACCATTCATCTTGAAATGAAGGAAAACAATCAAATAAATCAAACAGCCAAGCGATGGCAAATCATTGTTCTTAAAACAGCATAATATAAAACCAAATGAAAAATACATTGTGTAACACTTTTTCCTGAGTGATGTTACCAAGCATATGCAGAAACACAGCCCAGTTCTCCCTATAAGTTTCATGCACACCCTCAAGAAAGCATTTAAGTGGGACTTCAGTTGTGCACTAGCTATATGCTGACACTTAGTATACACAGGGGTTTGTGCCCCTGCAAAAACGACTGTCTCCTAATCTTTGCATTATTCATCCTGTCACAAGAATGAGAAAATATGTTTTCCCAAAATTTAAGACCTTCAAATTTAGTGGATTTAAAATTGGACAATAATGGAGCAGAGCCTATTAATATTCAAACTCCATTTTCTCATATGGAATTCATCAGCTTCCTCAGTCCTAATTAGTTTTCCTGAGGCTGTCAGTCGCAGCCAATATCGATGCTCTAGTCATCTCTTCTGCCTCCTTCTCCTATCTTCTCACCCATATTCATTATTTTTATTATTCCTGTCCTCCCCACCCCAGAGTGTCTAGCCTTCCTCACATGCAAGTTTCTCCTAATCACTCATCTTTCTGTAAGACAACAAAAAAGTTATACAGGGGTCTATACATCAATGAAAGAAACTTAACTTTGGGACATGAAAGAATGGTTTGATTAATATTTTTTTTTCCTAGTAGGAGTTTTATGCACTTGATGCCCCATCAGATGCTGGCTGTCTTGCAGGACCAGAGTAGTCTCTAGTTGATAAACTCTTAATTCATTCATATGTCTAACAATTTTACCTCAGCTACTTTGTGAAGCTGTCTTCATAAGAAAGCCAAGCTTTTCCCTGGAATACGCATCTTTAGACTTGTATGCTTCTGTTCATCATGGTTTTCTACTGGCAAAGCTCTCCCCTACTTACTATGCTACATAAATATTTCAAAATGGAGTGGAATACAGGGAATAGATGTTCTCCTGGCAGGTTCTGCCCCATATTAAAGAGTAGCAGCAAGAGCAGCATTTCTGTCAAGTTAGAAAAGATGCACTGTAATTCGGGTTAGCAAGGCTGCCCCTTCCTGGGCTTGTAAATGTACACATCTGGACATCATGAAAATGTATGAACACATGGACATGTTTTTACCTTGTTAGCAGCTGGCCAGATACAATTTAATTATGCTGCACAGGAGCTGATGGCAAAACTCTCCTTGACCTCATGTGTCAGAATGTTTAGCTCTGCTTTTTACGTGTGTTTTCCCATTCCTTAGAGAGAGGAAAAAAACAGTAGCACGAAGATTCAGGATATTTTAGGAAGACAACATAAAGTATCTTAAGCCCCTGGATGCCCTCTGTTCCCTGTCACTCCACTACTCTTGAATTATATTCTGACATGCAATCAATAGAAAGATGTGGGAGCCAATAAATAATGTGGGTAACTGAACTGAAGTATTGAAATTCTTGTCTCTTCTGAACTTGGCCCAGAGAGTGGGAGGCCGTACTCTGTGATAAGTTCCTGACCTCCTTGGCTTGGTGCATGAGCAGAGGGCTTGCTCAAAAAGGTTTTGCAGCAGTGAATAGAGAGCACACAGACATCTGGGACTGGCTGAAAGAAAATGCTCTGGGCTTGCATGAGTCTTTCACAGTCTTTCACAGTACATGCTTACATCTCTTGCCCAGGTGTCTCTAACTGCTGCTCTAGTGGAAGGTGTCCTTGCCCATGGCAGAGGGGTTGAAACTTGATGATACTTTTTTCTTCCAACCCTGACAATTCTGTGATTCTGTGACATGAGCAGCACTAGGAAAAGAATGGTTTGTTGAGAGGAATATCTCAGTGGAAAGAGCTCAGCTAGAAAAGCTCAGTGAGCACTGCTGTGGATCTAAGTTTTCAGAAAGGTCTTAGGAAGAAGTACTGGTATGGCAAATTTTAGCCAAGCTGAATTTAAGCCCAAGCTTGACTGAGCTCAGGGGTGCAGTCCTAGTGCTGTCAGCTGGTGCCTAGGCTGTTTGGGACACAGAATGAGAGCTGCTATACATGTCATCTGTAGATGTTTGTATGGACCAGGGACCTGCAAACTATCAAATGTAAATAAAGAACTTTTGCAGTGCTGCTGCACAAACACAGTTGCAGTTCTTCTCCCCGTCCAGCTCTATGAACATTGAGCTGCTGTCACCTCATCTGTGAAGGACACTCTGAGTTGGTGCAGTCACATTTTTACCTTCTCCCTGCCCCCCCACCCCCACCCCAGTAGAGCCATTTCCTGACAAGGTTCATCAGATCTCCAGTTAGGGAATTTTTATCAAAGAATCCTGTAAGAAATATGATGTGACTAAAGTGTTATCTTAGTTTAAGCATTTTGTTCTGTGATTTTCCCAGCATTTTCCAGCACAAGAGCACACAGACTGCAAGCCCCTGCAGGCACAAGGCATTGGTATGCCTGTCAGTAATGAGCCACCATGTTAAGCAAGAGTTAACTCTTAAAATTATCAACTTGAAACAAGACACAATTCAAGCTAATCCAGTGATCATGCCCAGGCCCAAACCATGATATATAACAGGGCTGAAGCAGCACAAGGAAGAGAGTAGTATATGAGGATATTTATAACTCTCCTCATTGATTCACATTAATAAACTCACCAACTGGACAAACTCACAATGAACCAAGATCCTACAGAATTGCAGTGTCCCATCCAAAGTGGGAAAACAGTTTGCTGCTGAGTTCTCAAGCACAGATTTACAAGACACCATGGCGCTGCAGTGTGAAGCAGGGCAAGTAAATACTCAGGGCCATCAGGAAGCTTGGTTAAGAGAAAGGATGGTATAGTAATGAAAACAAAAATATATCCTTCTAAGCAGTGTGCTATTATTATTGCTAAGGTCTCTTCCAAATTGAATATTCTAAAGGAGGTTTCAACATGCTTCAGATTTATGGCAGAGTCCTGCAGTTCTGCTGAACTAGCAAATCTGTGCTGCATTATGCACTTCTCTTCCTGTCAGTCTTTTTTGGTGTCTGTCATAGAGAAAAACCTGTATCCACCTGTTCTTAGAAAGCCCCATGACCGAAGAGCAGGACTGGTAAAATTGCTTTGCGAATTTATCTTATTAAGTCTTTGGTTATTTTTACATAGGCCACATTTTGCCTTTGTATTTACCTTTCCAGAAGTAATAAGATATAGTAAAAAACACATATTAGAAAAAAAAAAACAAAATCTACCATGAGGACATCTTGGTATATTTTATCATCACAGTAACTGTATTTGGTGATACTGAAATGTATAGAGGATGAGACAAACTGTTACTACTAAAATGCCCTAGTTTGGGATACCACACTATGGAATTAAAAGGTAATATTTTGACCACAAGATGTGTTTTATGTTTTCCTATGAAACCAACAAATCATTCTGAAAATCTCTAGCAAGCTAATTCGAAAGTTAACTACAGATATTGTTCATGCTGTACTTTGCCCATTCTCTATTACCTGTCAAAGTCTACACACACACTTGCTTTAATGGGACATCTGTGCTAATAGTCTGCATTTTCACTCCTGAAAGAGAATAGTCAATTGTACATCATTAAGTTTCTTATTGTTTTGGAATGAGCAAGATAATTACAAACCAATCCTGTCTTCAGTTTCCTATCATAACTCAAAAGTGCTAATTCTGATTTCCATTTCACAAAGCAGTTCAAAGACAAAGATCTGGAGTAAAATACTTTTTAAATAGAAAAGGATTTCTTTTTATTACTATTTTTACAGGAGCAGATGTATTTTGCATAAAACTTCTCTACTGTAAGTGAATTTGCTGATCCCAAGAGATGAATGGAGTTTGAATCTCCTACTGAAACTGAAGAAAGTTCGTGTGGCTGGGCCACTAGCAGAACTAGAAAGAGGCAGAAGATGTAGATGATTTCGTGTGCTGCCTATTCCACAATATGCTTTGGACATTGCCTGCTTTCAGTGCTTTGTAAGAGTTATTAAAAATTCAAAGGATTAGATTCTTGTTTTGGCTGCCACAGTTATTGGTGAAATTTGATAAAAGAAATTTGAAATGCAGGAAAAAGCTAAACCAGGTTATTAGCAAAAGAGGTAATAGGGAGATAGCCTTCTTTGTGTGCCACGTTCATGTCTCAAAAGGTGCTAAGTGCTCTTCTCTCCTTCTAGGGTAGCTTTTAGCTCTCCAGAGTATAAAAGAAGCATTCTCTTGTTCAAAACAGTGTACTGTTTTTTTCCCATTTAATAACATCTGTAAACGCATTTAATGGCAACTGCAATTAATTTTCAGCTTCAAAACAGAATTTGTGATTTTTCACTGTGAGAACAATGGCAAGAAATGTGAAGAGGATGAAAAAACACAATCTATCTTGCCCATACATTTTTCATAAATGAAGCACATATTACAATGCACTATTTTTAAATCTTTTTGATCTGTGATGTTAAAGCGTGTAGGTACAAAATCCATCAAGATAATACATTAATGTTTAACAGTTAGCACATCAAACTCTGCTCTGAATAAACAGAGGAGCTCTTTTACTGACTTTGTTCCATTCTTTCTAGCACTTCTTTATACTGTCACAGCTTATTTACTTCACGCTATTTTTGAAGCACTAATGTAATCTTTTCTTAATGCACTAGAAAACTCAAAAGCATTGCCATATTTGTAAGATTGCTGAGCATACCAGTATGGTATCTTTTATTATTATGACTTTATTAAGATCTAATCAAGTACTAGGCACAAATATAGATTAGTCTCTGCTGTAAAGGTTTAAAAGAAGAAAAAAAATCACTGAGACCAATAAAGTAGCAAGCAAATGTAGAACTTTACTAAATTAAACTAAGAGCTTTTTCCCCCCTCTCATTTCCAGTACCTGTAGCAGTAGTGGCAACTCATTCTGAGCTCTGATGACACTGCCTGATTTAAGACAGGAAGAGAAAATCAAGATGCATTGGGTTGAAACTCCTGTCCTTGTTAGATACCCACACAGAGGACATAGATAGTTGAGAAGCTTCACGAGGTGTTAGTTGGCAGTTTTACTTAGCTTACCCCTTTCTGAAGAAGAGCCAAAGAGCTCGTGGAGGAGGCCTTGCAGGAACTAACCTTTGAGGCAGTAGAAACTCTTGGTGAGAAATGCATCAGCTGTCTCAGCTGAGACAACTATATTGAGAACAACTCTGTTACATGCTTCCTATTGCCTTGTAGGAACGAGAATATCTCAAGAGCAAAGCTCCATGAAAAGTATACAGAATTATGCTTCAGAGACCTTGCTTATCCATCTGTCTTTATGTATGTCTGTCTATACACAGCTGTCCTGGTTTTCCTGGGTCAGAATCACAGACCAGCCATGGGCTGCAGGCCATTGGCCATTATGAGTCAGCTAGGACAACTGACCCTAGCTGCCTTGACCATGTGTGTCACCCTCATTATAAAGGAGGAAGTTCGCTGTGGAGAGGGGAGTCTTCTGTTTTGGCTTCTTGCTTTGATCTCTGGCCACCTTCTCATCCCTTTCTTGAGGACTGTCTTCCTGGGTATTGTGACTGCTGCATTTTTGCTCTGTTGAATATAACTTTGTATGTCTTGTATTGGCTGCACCAGGGGAAGTTTAGGCTTGAGGTGAGGAGAAAGTTCTTCACTGAGAGAGTTGTTAGCCATAGGAATGTGCTGCCCAGGGAGGTGGTGGAGTCACTGTCCCTGGAGGTGTTCAAGAGGGGATTGGACGTGGCACCTGGTGCCATGGTCTAGTAGTCATGAGGTCTTGGGTGACAGGTTGGACTTGATGATCTTTGAGGTCTTTTCCAACCTTGTTGATTCTATGATTCTAATATAGCTATTTCATTATGTTTTAATTTCAACTTGGAGGTCTTCTCTCCTTTTCTTGATTCCCCTTCTCTGCTGGGGATGGGTCATCAAGTGATAGAGTAAATATAATAGTTTTGCCCCAAGTATGGGCTAAACACAAAATAGCTCATGGCTGAAGTTTTTATGTATGAACCTAGCAAATTTATTATGGGAGATAGAGGTTGCAATAGTAATTCAGGTGGCAAGAAGTCCTTTAAATTACATAAGCTACACAAGGTGTCTACATAAAAGTGACAGTAAGGATGAAGAGAGATCTAGAAAAGGCTGGGACCTTCTGGAGAGGAAGTTGGACACCATACAGGCTGCCTGCAGTGTCAAAAATGTCTTAGTGCTGGCAACAGATACTTACCCAGTATGACTCACATCTCTCCATAAAGTTCTGTGTCATTGGGGAGATTAGAAATGCTACAATTTTCTGGTTCTCCCAACATGTATGGAACACAGTGTTCTTATCTGGGGTTTTTTTTGGTGTGGATTTTTTTTTTTTCCCTTTTTCAGGCTGAAAGCCACCAATATGTTCTCAGTGAAATGTAACTTGGTTTTCTCCTTAATATATTGCAGTACGACACAACACACCATGTTTTAAAGGTCTATTAAAATCTACCTTGCATGCTTCAAGAAGCTCAAGGTTGTTTAACTTTAGCTAGTGAAGAAATGCACTAACAGTCAGTTAATATGCCTTGCTGTGTGCTATTCCCATAATAATACTGTTGTCTAATATTTATCAATAAACATCCATTCAAATGAAATATTTCCATGAATTCATATTCCTATTTAGGGAGAAATAAACTGTAATAAAAGGAAAAGGCTCCTAGGGCACTCCATAAATTTTCTTGAAGCTATCATTGTAATCTAGTATGCTGGAAATGTGATAGCTCAACAGATAATGATTTGTGATTAAGATTTCTGTTAAATGAACCTTAAACTCAAGCATTTAGTTTAGGTGATTGTGAATTTACACTCAGTGATCGATGCACCACTGAAAAGGTAGGAATTTTTAACACTTCTTTCCTCTTATATAGTGGAAAATTGGTTATGGCATAGAAGATAGATGTACAAAACCATATGTTCCTTTCTGTTGAGTGGAAGAGAGCAGACAGCTGCACATCCCAGCAACAGGATGGAAACCCAGCAGGGATTACTGACTCTGTGCTGGCTTTTGGTTCAACACAGAAACACTTCTCTAACCCTGGATGGACTAATTTATGCCATATTGCTTACAATCCCCTTTCTTTTTTTTCCTAAGCTTGGTCTTACTCCTGAGACTATTGCTGTGAATGACATAGAGCAAACAGCCCTTCACAAATGGAGGTAAGTAGCAGAGGTCTGCCTTCACTGTTGTGAGAAGAATGGGAACCTCAGATCCAAACTTCAAAGTACTTATTTCAAGTTTTTTAACAAGTGATACCTGCATTTTAAGCCTGGTTTTCATATTGACTGCTTTGCATTTGGAAGATCTCAAATAATTTTCATCTTGGGGTGTAAGTCTGTTAGCTGTCATGCAACCTCAACCACTGGCCTTTCCAGGAGTGGCGTGGTGTACACCTGACATAAGTTCTTGTGAGCAATGGTCCTGGTGACTTGAAAGTGGATTCATCTCCCCTGGAAGCAGCAATGAACTGGAAGTCTTGGAACCTGCACCCAATGTTTAGTGGACTGTATTGTGCCCTTTACTGGGATAAGGTCAGCCATGCCCAGCTCCAACAGCCACAAAGTCACTGTAGATAACCAGAAACAGTACAATGGTAGCCTCTGCAATAGTACAGATGGCTACATTGTGCTCTTGAGATTGCGTGATGCAGCAGCAGCATGTGCCTGTGTGCACCCTTGCATCTATAGAGTGGTTGCACCTGGCCTTGCTGTAAGTCCCTTTTGCCTCACCTTTGATCTGTGTCCTGCATTCTTCAGACACAGACAGGAATCTAGACAAGATATATCAGTTCCGAATCTTGATCCTTGGTTGTGATCAGAAGAATTCACATGGACTTGTGACCTGGCCAGATTTTGTGCACCACTTTCAGAAATCCAGCCTACAGCTGAACACTTTCTTTACTTCTTGATTTATTTCTGAAACAGCTGTGCACTGTTAAATATCAATGGCACGTCCTCTTTCCTTCTCTCTTACCCCCTTCAGATTCCAGTATTTGACTGCTAAGCTAAATAGTATCTCTGCATAACATGTGTGTGAGATTATAAAGTAATTTGGTCTCTCTTAGGCTGAACTCCAATACACTAGTAGGTTGTAGGTAGCTCCCACTACTACATCACATTGCTTACAGTAGTCTTATGCCTCAGAAAGGACTGCTGCCAACTTTCAAGTCTGATTGAAGACGTATTAAATTTTGTTTACTATTTTATTTTAATGAGAAAGGAAGGAAGTGCTATTAAAAGTCACCGTGACAAGAAAAGCAAATGGATTTTTACCCTTGATTAGTAGAAATCATTTGTGGAGTAATCCTAAAATTCATGCAATTGAAATATATATATATATATAAAATTTTTTTAAAATAGCAAAATCTTTGAGAAGTTGGGAGGAAGCCCTGTGGTGGGCACACAGCTTTTAAAAGGCATTAAAAAGCACCAAAACACTTAGGTGTCCCTTAAAATCTGAAGTTTAAAAAAGAAAAAAGGACCCTGTATAAAATGTTGCTAAAAACTAAGAAACACTCTGTACTATTTTTAGTCATTTGATTCCTAGGAGTGGCCGGGGACCAATAAGAGTAGGGATTTTAACAGATTAGGCACTATTCAGATGCAGGATGAAGAGAATCCTCGCCTTGTGGATCTTAAGTAAGTCTGAAAGACAATAAGGAAAAGGTTATATCATAGATAAACAATGTAAAAAAAAAAAAGGACATCTTTTTTATGTATTACAGCTCCTTTAAAATATATCATCTGTGTTACAGATAACAGATGATAGTTTAATCTAGTGCAAAGGCTAAATGTCATTTCTGTTTGGTTTATGACAGGTAACACAAAGGGCCTCAAAATTCAAGCTGTCCCTGTCCTGTGGACCATAGCTGTAATACTCTGAAGGTTCTCAAAGGCTGCTGAGGGAAATTCTGCCACAGTTCCTAGGTAATATGCAAAGACAATACCGTGCCTGGGAGAGTTTAACCAATAACCAGAAATTCAGCCCCGCCAACAGACTTTGGCCTGTGAGAAACAAAGTAGCCCAAACTTCCCCTTTGGCAGGTGCTGCCCCATGCTTAGTCAGCTTTGTTCTCAGTTGCCTCCCCTGCCAGAAATTGTTGAGGCAAAGGAAATGAGACCTTTGTCTGCAGCTCCCACAGACAGATCTGTACTGTACAGCTCCATACATCTGTAGTATATCTATCCCCTTGCCCCAGAAGAAATTGCAGAAAGAGGTTCAGGAGACCAAATTTTCTGTGGCTTTCCAAAATGCACTTCCCAGCAAAAGTGGTGTTTTGACTTGGACATAGACCTGAGAACAAAAGAATATTGTTAGTCCTACAGGCTAACTTTTATTGAAGTGATAAACAATTCTGTGAAAGAACTTAACTAGAGATTTTAGGTCTCTTTAGACCATGCAGTATAAGTAATTAGATGTTAAATGAAGACATTGTGTTACACGCACCTACAGTCCAGTTCTGTCTTTCATTTTGTTGGATTGTTTTGTTTTGTTTTGTTTTAAAAGTCTGGTTTGTGGTAGTGGCCATAATTGAATTTTTTTCAATTGCATTTAGGACAAACAGAATCAAATCTTAAAATTACATGTTACAGTCTTAAAAGCATTTGAAAATTAAAGAGGAAAAGAAAGCATAAGTTATGCAAGAACAATATGGGCAGAATAGTTCCATAATTACTCTCCCCATGGTATCCCATTTGTTTAAAATAAGAATTTGATCCCTGAATCTGGTTGTAAGTAAAAATGAGTCCTTTCTCAAAAGTAAAATATCTAATCAGAATTCATTGTTCCCTTCGTTTCCCTTTCCAATCCATGTACTTTTTCATTTTGTCTTTACTGCTTCTTGATTTCATCCTTCAGACAGAAAATTGTCCTCTGATCTTGCTGTCATCTTTGCCAGACTTACTTGTGGCTTTCTTTAAACGAATTTGCCATGGCAGATAGCTGGGAACAGGCAGCAACGCTTGCTACCGACGAAGATTGTCTTCTACTAAATTTTCACTGGAGATACAATTATTATTTTTTTCTTTGCTGTCATCCCATTGAGCTGGAGAAATGAACAGCATTTTTTTCCCCCTTCTTTTTCTTGAAAAGATTTGCAGCCAAAGAGTTCAAAGAAGGAGCTCTCTTTTGTAGCCAGGGCTACAACAGCAGCCTGAGAAAGAGAGCCTTGCGGTCTGAAGCCACTAGTGCTACTCATTTTATTGTTGTAAGGGATGGTTTTTCCTGACCTTAGCTGGCTATTAATTTTGCCTTGAATCATGAGGATACAGAGATGGAAAACATTCCATCTTTGTGAGATGGAAAACATTGTTAGGAAATGAGCTGACTCTACTCATATAGGCCGCTGAGCCATGGCTTTTCTGATATGCTTAGGTTCACAAATGATTTGATTCCCTTGAGTTTACTTGAAGATTTTAATTAAAATTCTCTGCATTGGTACTCTGAATACGACAACAGTTTCTTGGGACTTGGTTTCTGTTTAAACTAGAGTCCCTTTGCAGCCATCCCATAATGCAAAAGATTTTTGATGTGGGCGTAAATGACATCATATTAGCAACGTGAAGAAAATCTTCAGTTTCTGGAACTTCATCCTTGTGTCAGAGCTGAAGGAAAAATGGTGAAATAAGAGAATTTCTGCATTTTCTAAGTCAAAGATCTGGCAAGCATTACCTTCAGAATTTTGCTGTGGCTCTTCTCTTACTCTGGGGACCTCCTTCTCTGGGAAGAAAGCTGTGGAAAGGCAAAAGCTAAGACATTTTCTAGTGGTTGAAAAGTACTTCAAACACACAAGCCTTTCTGCTAAAGCTGCACAGCCAAGAGTGCATGGCTGCTGAAGCCAAAAGGAGAGCACACAAGGGGGAGTATGGAACTATGGCCAACTTTTTACAGCACAGCTGGGCAGTTGTAGCTTGGATTCTGGTCCATGCTCCCAGCATAATTAAAGATTTATCATTTCATTGCATAAACCATATAAATCAGAACTATCTTCTCTCCCTGTAGGCAATAGCTCTTTTCTCCCATGTTTTCTATACAAATTGTGAACTCGTGGAGTCATTGAATCATTGAGTAATTTGGATATGAAGGGACCCTAGGAGGTTTCTAGGTCAGCCTCATGGTCTAAGAAAGAATAGTTACGAGAGCACACCACACTGCTCAGGGCTTTACCCAGCTGAGTCTTGAAAACCTCCCAGGACAGATACTATACAACTTCTCTTGGCAAATGCTTCCACTGCTTCCCAATGATGAAAAAGGTTTTTTTCATTTCTCTTGATTCCATCTGTCTTTTGTTTCTCAACCTTTGGTCGTGCACCACTGAGAAGCCTGGCTCCATCTTCCTAATAACCTTCTCACCGGCACTGCCAAGCTTTCATTATTTCACCCTCAAAGCCGTATCTGCTCCAGACTGAAGAAATCCAGTTCTTTATCTCTTCACTGGCCAAGTGTTCCAGCCCCCAACAATCTTGGTGGCCATTTGATGAACTTGCTACAATTTATTCAATGTCTTTCTTTTACTAGGGGCTGCCAAAACTGGAGAGAGTGTTTTAATGTGGTCTAACAAGCACTAAGTTAGACCCCAATGTGGTATCACCTGCAAATCTGAGCTTCCCAAATCATCCTGTTGGCCTTTTCTGAAGATGGGTTCAATATTTGCCCTTCTTCAGTTGTCAGGGACCTCCTTCAATCTCTATGACTTCTCAAAGTTTGTATGGCTATTAGCCAGCCCTCTCAGCTCCCTCTAATGTAGTCCAACTGGTTCCATGGACTTGTATAAGCTGAGTTCTCACAGGTAATCCCTGTCATGATTTTCATCAACTGCTGGTAGAATAGAATAGAAAAGTAAAGAAAAGAAAAGAAAAGAAAAAAGAAAAGAAAAGAAAAGAAAAGAAAAGAAAAGAAAAGAAAAGAAAAGAAAAGAAAAGAAAAGAAAAGAAAAGAAAAGAAAAGAAAAGAAAAGAAAAGATCATTGAGTCCAACCTATCATCCAACACCATCTAATCAACTAAACTATGGCACCGAGTTCCTCATCCAATCTCTTTTTAAACACCTCCAGTGATGGTGACTCCACCACCTCCCCAGGCAGCCCATTCCAATGGGCAATCACTCTCTCTATGAAGAATTTCTTCCTAACATGCAGCCTAAAAGAAGGCATTGAGTATCTAAAAGATAACTGTGCCGGTTTTCACTGTATCACCTCATGTGTTCAGTAGCAGACACACATTTTCATTGTTCACCTTTTGTGCCTAACTCTTTATTTAGGAGGGTACTGTAGACAAGTAGATCCTTTATTAAACTTGTTAGTCAGACATGAGGAGCAAACAAATTTTATATCTCATTCAACTTCATGTAATGGAACCTGCTACAGCTCATGGCTGTGTAGTCCAGAGAAAGAAAGGGGTTGAATATTATATATATAAGAAAGATTAGTACTTTTGCACCTGTGAATACATCTTCATATTGCCTTTATTTAAGCTACTCTCGTGCTTTTAGATTAATTTTCTTCTGTTATTTAACCCAAATTTTAAAATTGAGGTGAAATTTTGGGTGGGGTTTCTTTCCAGATTTGAACAATACGTGGTCTAAGAGTTGAAAATGCACACAGGCTGTGAACAAGGCAAAAAATTAGTCACCTGAAAATATACATTTAAAAGAAACAACTTTCAGATAGGGGTTCAAGGAGGCACTTTTTTTCCCTCCTCCGGGGTACAGCTTACAGAAAGAGTTCTTTTATTAATATGGGTTTTGAAAGCATGTTTTTCTGTTACTGTGCTTCCTCTCCCTCATGAAAAAAAACAAAACCACAAAACACAAATCATGTCATAAGGAGTATCACATTCCTATACAGAACATAAATTTTGCAGAAAAAAATAGATAAATATTTTCAGTTGCAGCTAATATAATTTCTCTGATGCACACACTGATGGAAAATAGAATTCAAGTATATACACAGAACACCTACAACAATATGTTCAGGCAATTAAAGAAAAATAACAGTACTTCCACAACTAAATATTCCAAACACATGTCATTTCAAGTCCTAGCTAAGAGCTGATCATCGTTTAGGACGCTGTCTTTCAGCCTAAAACCCTGCTGAGAAGCAAATTCTGTAACATTACTGACCTAACCTGAGGGCAGTGTGAACTTGCAACCTGCAACAGCTCAATCAATACCATTCCTGGGTTCAGTTGTGACAGCTATTTTTTAATTGGGCTGCAAGTCACAGGTGTAAGAGGTTTTGATGGATTTCAGACAATAATGCACTTAGGTAATCATGTTCAGGGGAAATTTTTTATTCTTTTTTTTTAACAAGTCCAATTATTGTGATTCTAAAACACTGACAGAGCAGCAGAGGTGGCATAAGAAAATAACGCTCTTTTCTCCTTGTGGCCAAGTGCAGCCTCTGTTCTGCTCTTGGTAAAAGCTTGTCGCTTTGGAAGGCTGTACCCTTGCTCCCCAATAATAACCTTGCTAATTGTATAGTGTTGTATACAGTGGAAAGATTTTTCCTGACCCTGCAGGGGACTGGTGCTGCGAAGCATGAGATTTGATTAGCCTTATTATCTTAGCTCGCCCAGTTACCAATGTTGTAAGCTGCCATGAAATTATCCACCCTTTTTAAAAATAAAGCCATAGTATTTTCCTTGATTATCTTCTCCTGTAGAGCTGAATTCCACATGCAAACAGACCTCAGCGATAAAAACAGCGGAGGAATTAGACATATAGCCTTTTAACTCTGTAGGTACTGTCTCCTTCGATTCTTTCATATCGCCTTTCCACGCAAATCAACACTCTCCTAATTACCGTGGTTTTGATTTTGCCTCCCTACAAAAAAGAAAACTTTCTTATTTTACTTTCAGTACTTCTAATCATTCACGTGACCTTTTAATGAGTTCCTTTGGGACAGTTTGGAAAATCATGCAGTTTTGCTGCCTTTGGCTCTTTTATAAAATCATGAATAATGTTTTGTGTACAGACATGAAATCATACTGTATCCCCCCAAAACCCCATCAACATAGCTCAATTTCTTGGGCACAAAAAACCTCATTTAAAACAAATGCACTGTTTTGATGATGATGATGATGATCTTGGATGGTATGCTGGAGAATATATATTCAAGTTATTGTCAGAAGATTCCCAAATGGTGATACACACAGCAAAGAAGCCGATACTTAGCCTGGAGAAGAGAAGGATCAGGGGTGACCTCGTTGCCCTCTACAACTACCTGAAAGGTGGTTGTAGACAGGAAGGGGTTGGTCTCTTCTCCCAGGCAACCAGCACCAGAACAAGGGGACACAGTCTCAAGCTGTGCCAGGGGAGGTTTAGACTCGAGGTGAGGAAAAAGTTCTTCACTGAGCGAGTCATTCGTCATTGGAATGTGCTGCCCAGGGAGGTGGTGGAGTCGCCGTCCCTGGAGGTGTTCAAGGGGAGATTGGACGTGGCACTTGGTGCCATGGTCTAGTTGTGAGGTCTGTTGGGATAGGTTGGACTTGATGATCCTTGGGGTCTCTTCCGACCTTGGTTATACTGTGATACTGTGATACTGTGATACTTTATTGTCTGTAATGTATCAGGTGATGAAGACAGCGTATTTTAGGGGTTATCAAATAGAGTGGAACTCTAGACTACTTGTTTGTCTGAAGATTGATCATAACTAATTATCCAAGTTATACATCAGTAAACAAAAGTACACAGGGCATGGGACTTGCAAAATATTCCAGCAATCAGCTTAAAGTTTCATTTAAAAGTACGCACTGTCTTCAAAGTATCACCAAGGTTGGAAGAGACCTCAAAGATCATTGAGTCCAACCTGTCACCACAGGCCTCACGACTAGACCATGGCACCAAGTACCATGTCCAATGCCCTCTTGAACACCTCCAGGGATGGTGACTCCACCACCTCCCTGGGCAGCCCATTCTAATGGCGAACGACTCTCTCAGTGAAGAACTTTCTCTTCACCTCAAGCCTAAACTTCCCCTGGTGCAGCTTGAGACTGTGTCCTCTTGTTCTGGTGCTGGTTGCTAGAGAGAAGAGACCAACCCCTTCCTGGACTCTAAGTGCCTGACATCCATTCCTCACAACAATTAAATAGAAAAAGGGGAGCTAGCTAAAAGAAGCAGCTCTTCTGTAGATACATCTGTTCATTTTGTCAGTAAAATAGTCATCACAATAGTGACAGAGAAGTTAGGCCCAGAATTCTGCAAGGCATAATTACAATAAAGACAAATTTGTCGTAGTTGACCCCAGCCAGTAGCTCATTCCTCTGGCAAATGTGGCAGTGCTGGTGGTGATTACAGGGTTTGTTTTCTATTTGTACAACCAGAACTGTAAAGGGACTGAAAACAATATCATTCTCCTTCCATTTTTCATGTTAAAATATTTACTTCTCTAACTCTGTATACTATGGCAGAAGACCTAGAAAAACCAAAAGACCATGGAGAAAGACCTTTACCATGTTAGATGTAGCACTGCCTAAGAAGTATCATGTTAGCAACCCTAGTCTCTGCAGTTTTACCAAGAGGAGCATCAGACTCTACTACTGAAAGAAACCCTTCCCTTGAGTGAGATCTGTATCATCAAAGGCAGAGTTGAAAGCTCTGTGGGGTCATAAACTCTAGTTCAGATGAATACTAACTGATCAGCCCAAAAGTATCAGGGTTGAGACTGACCTGCCATACGGTCTTCATGCTCCCTTAATCCCGTGGCTAGACTGAGACTGAGATAATCCCTGGCATAAAGCAACTAGTCTCTGGCACTATTCTAAGTTATGCCTTGCTGACCACAATCACTAGCCAGAAATTGCTGGAGCATAAGTCAGCACTGGCCAGGTCTCCAAGTGCTCTACCCTAAACTGAGAACAGGGTGAGGTTTGGCTGTAATGCAGTAGTGATCCATTAAGTGGATAAGAGAGATTTACAGTTCTTTTGAACTGAAGGAATGATGCAAAACTATCAGATTGAACTGCACCATCAGGGTCCTAATGACCATCCTTGGATGAGGCATTTGTATAATGAGTGGCATATGAACATAAGTAGTAAAAAGCTGAAAGAATATGATAATTTGTGTTAGACAATATCAATTTGTAAATTTTTCTCTAAAACAATACATCTCTGTTTCTTCTTTGACCCTAACAGGTCACGTGGATTAAGTGGTGGGTAAAAAATGGTGTGTGAGCTTTTGGGACACATTCCCTAAAGGGCTTTAAGACATTCCAAAGGCTGTGGAGCAGTCTAAGTACTTTGTGTTTAGGTATTTCTGTTACAGCCAAACCGGGACTCTCATGTTTCACAAGTTTGGTTTCAAGCTTTGAGTTGAACTGTAACCAGGAACTTCTGCGTTTCACAGTGAAGTGATTTTCTTTTACTGGCCACGAAGGCAAAGTCAGGCTATCACGAAAGATGCCAGCCTCAATTGCTACAACTCTTTCTCCTTAATAGTATAATGTTCAGCTTCCTCAAATACAGGGATTGTAAAAGAAGTCAACAAGATGTGGAGCTGTGAAATACAGGACAAAATGACAGTTATGCACCTTGCAGCTCTGGTTCAAAAGGTTTTCCATTAGAAAATCACAAGAAATAAACAAAGGGTAAAGCAAAGAGAAAGATCTGGAGTTACTTTTCTGGAAGTGAGGATTTTCTCTGCCTGTCTGTTTTTCTCTTGTAGCTGCAGGGGTGCAAACACCAAAAGGGTGGTGTGCTATTGCTTAGCTTACAATGCCTCATGGTGTGTTAAGTTTCCTTCCAGTTTAATAAGGAAAAGACAACATCTTGTGAAGAAAATGGTCGAAAATACTTTCAATTTGGCTTCCCCCCCCCCCTTTTTTTTTTTAAACTGAGAAATTGCAGGAGGCCTGTAAACACTTCGGACCTGGGAATGCATAATTCCACATGCTTGTGAAGCTTTCAGCACGTGGTAGCTATTGTAATTTGAAGATTAAGTAAAAATAATACCTAAAGGAATTTTACATGCTGGTTTCCTAAGATAAGGACAGCAAGAGCTTATTTACATGATGCATCTTTATTTGTCAATCCGAAGAAAGTTTTGCACCTGCTGACTGCTGTTTCACAATGTCTTTAATCATGCCCATCATGTAACGTGCTGCTTATTTTGATATCTTTGGTTGAATAAAAATCAGGTTATTTGTTATCTGGTAGGAAAGCACAATCGGAATCTGTTAAAATAAAAATCAGTACCCAGTGGATTTTCTGTTCCAAGTCTACCCCCACGTAGTTCTGCCTTGCCTTTCCCCCCACTGGCTTTCAGTGGTCTTACATGTTATTAGGATCAGGGGAAATTCCTCCCTCCCCCTTCCCCTTTGAGAGATTTGATTCATCCTTTGCCAGTTTTTCGTGCACTTGGTGACCGAAGAGGCAGTGCCAAGTGAAACGCTGGCGTGTCCCCTCCTGACTCGGGCCCAGGAGAGTTCAGCCCTGCCCCGGCAAACACCGACAGCAGCATTGGCGGGGGGGGGGGGGGGGGGGGGGGGGGGCGTGTGCTGCATGCTCCCAGCGTGGGGACACACACCGGCTGCCACGCAGCCGCTCGCTCTCACACACGGGCGCTCTCCCGCACAAGTACGGTCGCACTCATAACGCACGTTTACACAAGCACACGCGTGCCCCCTCACACCCCCCAGCTCCCTCCTTCACACGCACAGGCACATGCAGGTGCTGTCACACACGCTCCGCAGCCACACGCTCCAGCTCTCTGACATTCACGGACACGCAGGTTCTGTCACACGCTGTCTCACGCTCTCTCACACTCGCAGCTTCCTTCACACACACGCTCGCAGGGATCGGGGGCACGCCGCTGGCCTGGCAGGCAGGCAGACGCGGGGGGACAGACAGGGGGCTAGGGGGTGCAGGCGGGGGCCCAGGGGCGCAAGCGGGGGACAGGGGTCCAGGCAAAGGACGGAGAGACAGAGAGAGGGCCGACGCAGTGGCGCGCGCCTCCTCGGGCGCCCAGCCGTGTGCTCCTGGAGGCGGGGGAGGTGCTCGCGCGCTACCGCCGCGGAGCCCGCGCGCGCGCCGGGGAGGCGGGCGGGGGGGAAAGGGGGGGACGCGGGGGAGGAGGAGCGCGAGCGCGTGCTACAGCCACGCCGGCGGCGCGCGCTGAGGCGGGCGCAGAGCGGCAGGAGCGGCGGCAGGAGCGGCGGCACCTCTGGCTCGCGCTCTCCGTCCGCCAACCGCCAGCTTCGCGCGCCCGAGTTCGTAGATGGGGCCGAGCGGCGCCCGCTGAGGACGGGCCGGGGAGCAGAAGTCGGTGTCAGCCGGTAAGTCGCGGTACCGGCTAGGAGGTCGCGTGTGTGGGGCGGGGTAGGGGGGGAGGGTTCGTCCGCCTGCCTGCTACTCCCTTACTTCATGCCGGCGGGGAAATGGTGGTGGAGGCGGGGTCCCGCAGCCATCCCGGCCGAGCCCACTTGCCCCGAGGCCGTGCGTCCGGAGCGGGGCGCGCTGCTCCGGCAACTGGAGCTGAGACGCCCGGTGTGCCTGTGTGTGAGGGGGGAAGAACCGCCCGCCGCAGGTACCGGTGCCGGGCGGGCCTGCAGGGGAGCGAACATGGCAGCGCCGGAGTCAGGGAAGAGGGATTTTTGCCCCCAGAGCGAGGATTAACCCTCCTCCTCCCGCCTCCGGATGCGTCCCCGGGAGATTCGCTCTTCATCTGCCGCTCCGGATTATCAACCCGCCCACCCTCCTTCCACCACCCCCTTCCCGGTATTTTCTCTCCTCCGGGAGATTATCAGGTTTCCCGCCCCTCCCTCTCCGCGATCCTCCGCTTCTCCCCCTCACCTCCTCCGAGGGGATTATCTCCCCCCTTCTCTGCTGGATTATCCCCTCGGTTTCGCTCTCCATGTCCCTCCCTCCCTGATTATGCCCCTCCACAGCCTCGCTTTTCAGGGATTATCTGCTCTCCCTTTGGGGTGATTCCTCCTCTCTTGATCTCTGCCCCGGCCTTTCCATGCTTATTTTCCTCCCGAGGAAGTCATCCCTCCCCTTCCGTCTGCCTCTGACTGGGGAAAGGGGAGAAAATGTGGTTGTAATCGGGTGGGCAGGAGTTTCCAGTAGTGCTGTCATCTCCTTGGTCTCCGTACTAGTACTACAGGCAAGTAGGTGGTAGGGAGAGGCACCAAGGATGTGCAGAGCTTGTGGCGGAGTTCAGCCTGTGGCGTTGTGCTCCGCATGCAGAAAATACCTGCACTCTTTCTGCGATGTTACAGTTGTTGATGGAGATGCTGGTGGAAAAGAGCCCATCTGGATCAGTGCTTTGTAAAGACGTGCACAAGCATGGCAAGGTGGTGGATTTTGCACGTTAACCAGAAACTGCACTGAATATAAGCCGACAGCCCCCTAGCTTCTTTGAGAAAGGTACAACGTACTGGAGTAGCATTATAATGTGAGAAGGTGTATGGATGACATTGCTGCTGTACAGGGGTCAAAGCTGATTTGGATAACTTCTGTTTTGGCTTTCAAGGCAGTTGGCTTAGTCTATTGCTCTGTAGTGAGGAGGAACGAGGCAAAAGGTGTCTTTTCCTTAGTCTCCGATGCTTATGTGATTCATTGCCATCAATGTATGGCAGAGGAAAAAATGAATTTATTCCCAGGAAAGAGAAGGTTTATACCATGTGTTTGGCTTCTGTGTAGGTTAGACCATTCTCGTCGGGTTACTTCTGGTCTTACTGCCCATAGGATTGCGGGAGGAGAGTTGGAGATCTTCTGACCATCTTGTGGCACAAGGCCCAGGATTATATCTATTAAACTTCCCCGACTTGGCTTGGAGAGGAGGAGGGGCTGTGAGAAATTGTAGAAAGGCTGGGCAGCTATAAATAGATGTCCAACTAGAGAAGGCTTTGAACAAATCTTACCGTGCTGCTCCCGAACAGATAAGTGTCTGTTAAACTGGTTGAGTTGACCCTAGCATCATAACGTTTCCTTTTATTTCTGCTGAAGTTGTTGGCTTTTAACACCTTGACATGTGACTTGACCATGTAACATATGCCACAAAATTATTCTTGAAAATGCCATGGAGAAAATTCTTATTTAAATGAAGTGCTGCTAATTGGAGTCTAGTTTGAGCTCATTTAAATTTGATTTTTAAAGTACACTTTAGATAAATCTTTCATCTCCTTTTCCCTCCCTTGAAATGTGTGGAATTGATGATCTTGTTCTCCTTATTTTGTTCTCTTCAGTATTACGTTAAATAGATTACCTGGGATCCATAGTGCTGTGAAAAATCTGCAGTACTGAGGCATGGTGTCATAATGCTGGTGCTGTTGTTAGTTGTTTATTTAACCTTTTCTAGATGAGACACTTTACTCCTTTCATTGTCACTGAGTTTACGATACTTCTTTGGGGGGATAGTTCTTTTTGTGGAACCTTCAGCATCTAACCTGAAGTTAGTGTATATTTAGCTTCTTAGAATTCTGAGCGCTTGCATTGGATTCAGACCCTATGGATCACTGCTGTTTAAGCCAGTCTTGTGAAGAACTACTACTTAGGGAAATTCTTGACAAATATACTGTACCACCTGGGTGAAATGATGTATTTTCTGCTGATACATTAGTGGGCTATCAGTAGTTCATAAAAAAGTCTCTAAAATTATTGAAGATCTGTTGCAACGTGTATAGTGGAGTTTTCTTCAAGTACCTCTTGGGGGTTTTGTTGTTGTTTTTTAACAGGTAATGGAGACTATTTGCTTAAATCATGGCTTAGTCACTTACGTTTTGTCTTTTAAACATTAAAATAAGGAAGTAGGGAAAACATGCCTGGCTAATACGAAAGTATCTTAGCAGAGGCTAATAGAGAGGATGAATTGACATCCTGGTTTGAGGGAACTGACTGCTACTAGATGAGGGAAATATATTTGCTGCAGGGGTACCACAGGATGGTCAGATGGGTTCTCAGCACTACATATACCTGAATTTATTTTTTGCTGCTTATTCTTTTTTTCTCTCTCTCTCCTTCCCCCCCCCCCCCCCCCCCCCCCCTGAGATATTCATGCTTGAGTTAAAGAGGAGTTGAAGTGTAGGGAGAATCTCTGCAAGCCAAAAAAAGTTATGGTACCTGTAGGAATTACATAGTGTATGTTCTCTAAAATCAGTGTTGAGGTAAATTGGAATTGGTTTGGCCTTGCACATGTGGGAAAAATAGACTTTTTAGAAATACCCTGCAACTGGAGTAACACAGAAACTGCTGGAGTGGAATATGATGGCAGAGTTCAGAGTGAGTCTGTGAGAGGGAGGTGGTTTTACTGCCCTCCGCAACATAAGAAACTTGTAAAGGGTCCAGGGGAAAAGGCTGACATGTGAGAGGCAGGTTGAAATACAGATGTGTCAGTCAAAAACACTATTAGACCAATGTTGTGGTGTGCTTTCACTGTCAGGAAGGTCTAAATGTGACTTTTAAATCACAGGATAAATAGTAACTTATGATTGTTCTGGAGCTTAAAACTGATCTAAGATTTTAAGTGTGTGCTAGCTGGAAGGCAGTGCTGAACAGCTGGAACAGTAGGTGTTACTGGCTATCTCTGAAGTTGTGACTAAAGTCTCTCTAATCTGAATTCAACAAGGTGTCAGAATAATGTTTTGGGTTCTGTGAGGAGTTAAGATAGTTTTTACAAGGTGGTATCTGATTCCATGCTCATTATAACTATCTGAGGTTATACTACAACAAAACTGTTGTCTTTTGCAATAGGGTAAGCAAAGCCCTGTGATGTTAATGTGCTCTCCTGTGGCTTAAGAGTTGCTTTTCTCAGAATAAAGCAAATCTGAATTATTTAGTTACAGTTGATGTCATTCTTACAAGAATAATGGAGACCACAAAAAAGAAAAATGTGAAGTTAGGAGAGTTTTTCCATATCAAAACACTGACATTGCTATTTTGGGTTAATTAGAGTCCTTAAAATGGCAACTTGTATTAAATCATACAAATAAAAGTTTGAAAATGTGAGAGTCTCTACTTTTACCTTTTTACTTTTGTTTAATTATTTTTCAAGATCTCTTTGGCTTGGGAAAAAAAAAAAAAAAGTATTGCATATTGAAAATGTCACAGTTATTTAAAGAGCTTGTTCTAATGTTAGTTTCCAGGTCTCATGAAAGCATGGTGGAAATCAGCAAGATGCTGAAATCAGATGGTATCTCAGATTCACTAACAACAAATGTTATTTAAGAAATTACTTGGATATGTTAAGAGTATTGACTAGTTTTGCATTCTGACAAGCAACTGACAGTAGGAATTCAGCGAAATCCATGCTGACTGTGGGGAGTGTCAGTGTGTTCTGCAATTTTTTATAGGCTTGGAGGACGCAAGTTGTTTGTGTCTTACACCAAACATCGCTCTTACAGCTTTTGCTTACCCAGATCTCAAAGGATCACGTTGCTGTTTCAGTTGAATTCACTTTTCCAGTAGATGGAGACACAACTGTTGATTTCAAATAAGTTTAAGCCTTTACTTTTTCATTCCAAATGTTTTGTCAAAATACTGTTGAAATAATGAAATTTAGGAGATAAGAAAAATAGTTTAAATGTTTATTTCAAGATGATTCATTTAAGTCTCTCTTGCTGAGATATTGTTGGCATTCAAGTACTATTTCTGTAGTAAGAGTGGCTACTCAACTCGTTTAGCTTTAGTTTTCTAATTAGTCTTATCTCCACCCACTGCTCAAATGTGCATTAATGAAAAGCTAAAGTGATACCATTTTAAATACCTAAACACAGGATGGAGGAAAGCAGATTGAGGGTAAATAGACTGAAGGTAAAAAGACAGGGCAAAGCTTTTTCCTGAGAATAACCACAGTTAGGGAGGCACTCTAGTAAATTTGTAGGGGAACAAAAGGGAAATACATCAGCTGTTCTGACTATGGTTTTACATTCCATGACACATTTTTTGGGAAAAAAAAAAAAGATTCCATGTTCATTAGTTACCAGTATTTTCAGATATATGCATGCAGCTATCATGAGAGGTTTTGCATGTGAAATGCCACATAAAGAGTAGTTGATGTTTGTTTGTTTGTTTGTTTTTTACAACTGATTGGTCAGCTTTTACATATCTTCCTATTAAAATTCCACTCCATGCCTTTCCTGATCCACTGTTGAAGTTTACAGAAGACTTTTTTGGCAAGATGAAACTGCTTATACAGCAGAAGTTCTGAATCTGGAGGGCAAACTACAGTCTAGTGAATGAAATGAATGAAAAGTTTATTTCGCCTTTCCAAGCAATTTAGGCTTACTGTATTGTGAACTGCTGTGGTGTAGCATGCTTGTGTTGCTGGGCAGAAATTGCCTGAATGATACAATGCTTATTGTAGCCGTACTGCTTTTTACAGCTTCACTTGCATTTTTCGGGTCACTAGAAGTGCAGGAGGAGGAGGTGTAATTAACAATTGAAAGTTCAATTTATGCATTCATTGGTAAAGGACATTCCAGCAGGGAGAAATTGTTAAGTGAAACTTAATGTTTATAGAGTGTATGACTGTAAGGCAGTCGTCTAAATGCAAATCATGCACATAGTCAGATCTACTGCTACAGTTTTACACTAGATTTAGTAAGCAATAGCAAAATGGGATGAGCAGTGTTTAATTTGATCAGTTCTGATCAGGGAAGCTCTTTTATATAGATTTAATCTATATAGTATTTGAGCAACTTCCAGAAGCTTGTTGGTTGATGTAACTGGTGTTTGTCATGTGTGATCTTTAATATGAGGACAAATTCTTTATGTACATTGCTATATGTGATATTTAAAGCAGTGTTCAAGTGAAGCTTATTTATGAGGTGAAACACTAGTGATGTTAGGACTGGCTCTGTGATTTTTTTGTTTTGTTTTGTTTCATTCTTTCATAGCTTTCTCTGGGGTGGCCCACTGGCAACATAGATTAAAAAGTAACCTAGCTTTGTGATAATCTCATAGGTGTCATGGCTAAAGCGTGGTTGGACTCGATTTTAGAGGTCATTTCCAACCAAAACAATCTATTATGATTCTGTGATTCTAAAAAATAGACACACTACATTTGAGTCACTGTTCTTTGGGAAGCAGGATAAACCTGTAACCACTCTACTGGGTTTTAAACAGCATTTGTGTAACATTAGCTGGTCACAAAGAGTTGGTGACCGTGCTTGAGTTGTTCTGAATGATAATTGAGAATCTTTGTCCTTCTGCCGCTGCCTGCAGGGATCACAGCAATTCTATGTTCTCATTGCTAGAAGGGGGAAATGTTTGGGCCGTTTTGAGGCAGGCAATAAATACACTAAAATAAATATTAGGAAAGAGGTAGGAGAGCATTGAAGAGTTGGCAGTTGTATTGTGTCTTAAGTTCGTCATATAATTAGGTAGGAAAAAAAATTCATCCATCTCTCCGCGGATTCCCTTGTGCCCTTATCCTTTTGCCCCCGGCTCCCAAGATACTCATCTTAGGGATCAAGACATTGTTAGAAATCTTGCTATTGGGATAGGTGAGTAACTGAATGTGTGCGCTGGTGAGAAGGGTAAGTGGCTTTGAGTGTTGTTAAAAAGAGTACAAAAGTGAATTTTATTTTATCATTTTCAAATTCCGAATGTCGAATATGAAAGGGTGAAGCAGAGCCCATCCCGTCTCTCAACAGAAATGTAGCTCGAACACTCCCTCTCGTGGTGTCTCTGTGACATCTAAGCTGGGCAAGTACTCGGGGTCACACTACTGCTCTGCGTGAGTGACAGGAGCCAACTATTTTTGTATGAGAGCCTGCGTGCTGAGCAGTGTACAGTGATAAAAAAGCCAGTTCTACTTAACAGGTAACTAGATAAATACATTAAAAAAAAAAAAATCCACTGTAGCCAAAACTTGATACATTTAAAAATCTTGGTCTAGTAATTGGGCCAAAAAAGTCACTCTTCCATCCAGTAGTCTATTGCTTGGGGAAGTTACTGCAATCTGTTTGCTGGGACCTTTTGTTTTTTGACCTGAAAGCATGTGTGTTACCGCTGAATGGAGTTTGCTACTGGGAATTGGAGCATACATGTTTGCCAAGATTTGGCAAAAACTCTGCAAACAGCACAGACCAACTAAACAGCAGCAGAAGTTCCTGCTAAGTTTACCATACAGTTCTCAGCCTTAGGTCAGATTTTGTACTATTACAATTCAGCAGCAACAATAAAGCTATTGAACAGGAGTCTTCAGAAGGAGGTACTTTATTGGTACTAATGAATAAGAAATGGAAGAAAGAAGGGTGGATTGTTCAGCTGCTGAGCTCCTAACAGAGTAGAAGGTCTCAAGATGTTTTGTCATAAATAATTTGAAAGTTCCAAGAGAAGTACCAAGAGACTTGATTCCAAGCCTCTGGTATTATTTCACATGATTTCTTTTCCACTGCTCAAAATTTTAGCTTTTGGTGCCTAGTAAAGATCTTTTTTTGTAGGTAAGACATAAGGTTAGGCCCCATTTGACCATACATCTTATTTCTTCATAAAGTCATCAAAACTATTTTGAGATAGTTTTGTATCACAGTGAGACTGTCAGAACAGTGGCGTTAGGTCTTGCTGTTTAATGGAGTTGTTGAATTAAACGCTTTATGTTGACTTGTAAGTAAGTTAGAGCTCATAAGAATACAGTGGAGTTCTTTTAAAAAAAGGAATTCAATTTGTAAGGTACTAGCTAAAACCTGTACAGATAAACATCCAGGGAAACCAGCAGGCATCTTTTTCTTTAGGATTTCTTTAGGATTTTTGTGAGGGTTAGAGTAATTACAAATTTGGCAAGAAATACTTTTGCAAGAAGTTCCAAAACATTTTGCTGCTCAACTTAGAATGTGTAGACACTACACGGAAAAGTGGTACTATATTCCTGTTCATGCTTGACCTCTGGTGCTCTACAGTCTTATGGACTATACATATCTGCTTACCACCACCAAACCAGACCATTACACAGAATGTCTCCTTTTGTTCACAAAATTCCTTTATCAGTATTTGTGCCATTACAAAGCTTTTATACATTTCAAATAAATAAATAGATAAATAAATCAATCCCTTGGGCCTCCCCACACCAGGCATAAGTGATTTTACTTTACAAATATAATTACTGTACTTCAGGAGGTATTCTCTCTGGACAGCCATAGACTTGTTTGAATTAGATTACTTTGATTTTTTTTTTTTCCCTCCAGGGTGAGTTAAGACATTGAGTTTTATTTTTCTGTAATTACTTCAAAATTCATATCACTTTTAATGTTTGCTATTCTTCCTTATTACCAGACTGGAATGGGTGGGAATACTTGAGTTTTGAAGGTTAGCATTAACCTTTTTTTTTTTAACCCATAATGTTAGCCTCTTACTCTTGGAGCCTATCTTGTATTCACGTAGTTTCAGTTGTAGAGTTTCTTAATTTGGAAATACTGGAAATATTTACTTAATAAGCAGGGAGTAAGCACATGAAATCTTTCAGTTTTGACATTTGAGTAAGTCTAGCTAGAGCAATGTTTTCATAAATTTGTATTGCCAGAGTTCTGAGTTTGCAAAACTTTCAAGTACTTTGGCAGTAAGCTGCATGAATAAAACAAGGTACTACATTTCAACCTCTATGACAAAATCTTGAGACGGAAAACCAGTTAGTCTGAAATAAACAAGAGGAGCAGAGTTAGTCTTGGGAGATACTGCTGTTCTTCAGAAAATGTTTTCCCCATTTTTCTTGGTGAGCTTCACCAGGAAGGGAAATTTTTCAGGACAGATGATTGTGAATCATAGTGGTACATTGCTGCAAATGCTTTTATATAAATGGCCTTTTTCTGTTTGGATTTTGCTTACTTTAAGCAGTGGCTGTGCACTTCAGCATGGTTCAGAGAAATAGAAATCATAGTTCAGATCAGAGAAATCTGATGATGATTTTGTAAGAGAAGATGAATTTGTACTTAAGTGAATCTCATTGTTTGAAAATACAGTGCTGTTTTGAAATGCACAGAAGGAAATCTCTGGTGTTTTGAGGTCTCTGTGACTTCCTGTTTGTGCTGAAGGCAAGATTATCCAGGGTATCTGTAGAGGCGGTTCATTTTAATTCCATAGTTGAGTGCTCTTTAATGCAGTAAGTTTTCAAATAATAAGACCTATCATTGAGTCAGACCAGAGGTCCATCTGACTCCATATCCTTTTTCCAACATGCAATGCAACTTCTAAAACCATCCAGAACATATCAGGAGCTCCTATTAACATTGTCTTTGAGCAGATTTTCAAGAAGACCTGACTGGGGCCAGAAAATTTAGTGTCTGGATAGCTTTAAATTCAGCTTCCAGAAAGGGATAAAGGAGCGTGCCATGGACCCCAAGTGCCTGGACATCATTAGCTGAAAACTGGCAAAGAATTTAATTGTGCTAATCTGCAACAGTGGCAGAATCCAAAACTTAATGTGTTGTTCACAACTGAAATAACATCTTATGTAATTGCTTTGGTCTTGCACATTAACAGATCTGATTGCTTTGCATAGAGGAATGAAAATTAAGACAGCAGAATGACTGATCATGCCAAAGGCACAAGACTAAATTTGCCGGGAAGTCTGCCCCCTTGTAGACCACGAAGATAACACATTTGCCACCCTTTCTCTTTCTTTGCTTTTAGAGTTAGGATTAACCAGGGGAAAAGACCTTTGAGATCATCAAATCTGACCCATCAACCAACACCATCTAATCAACTAAACCATGGCACCAAGCACCTCATCCAGTCTCTTCTTAAACACCTCCAGTGATGGTGCCTCCACCACCTCCCTGGGCAGCACATTCCAATGGCCAATCACTCTTTCTGTGAAGAACGTCTTCCTAACATCCAGCCTAAAGCTCCCCTGGTGCAGCTTGAGACTGTGTCCTTGTTCTGGTGCTGGTTGCCTGGGAGAAGAGACCAACCCCCACCTGGCCACAATCTCTCTTCAGGTAGCTGTAGAGAGCAATAAGGTCTCCCCTGAGCCTCCTCTTCTCCAGGCTAAGCAACCCCAGCTCCCTCAGCCTCTCCTCATAGGGCTTGTGCTCCAACCCCCTTCCCAGGTTTGTTGCCCTTCAACATCTTTCCTAAATTGAGGGGCACAGGACTCAAGGTGTGGCCTAACCAGTGCGAAGTATAGGGGCAGAATGTCCTCCCTGCTCCTGCTGGCCACTCTATTCCTGATACAGGCCAGGATGCCATTTGCCTTCTTGGCCACCTGGGCATAATGCTGGCTTGTGTTCAGCCTACTCTCAACAAGTAAGCCCAGGTCCCTTTCTGCCTGGCCACTCTCCAGCCACTCTGACCCCATTAAAGTCATTAAAGAGTCAATATAAATGCAAGAGGGTGATCTAGAATATCAGGTACAGCTAAGCAGCTTTGGGTATGACTACCTGTTAGAAAAAGATTCCTACTTCTTTGCAGTGCACTGAGGAAAGATCCTGCATCAGGACCTTTCTTCTGTTCAATGTGATCTTGCTGTACGTTGAGACATTACCCATTTGAACGGAACAGGATTGTTAGCAGTAATGCAGTGGAGCTGGCAATCAACCTGTTAAATGTTCTTTAAAGAAAAAAGAAAATACAATATGTATACATAAAGAGGGCATTTTTAGTAATAGTGTAGTATTTTATATGTATATTGAGTGTATGTGTATATATGGATGCATACATATTTACCTTTAAAATTAAAATGCTTATCTCTAAACAAAACCCCCAGCATCCATAAGATGTCTAGGAAAGTATAAACCCAACATAACCATAAGTTATACTTTCCCCAGGTAATCTCCCATAATACCACTAATGTTTAACTTGAAGACTTTTAAAATCAAATGAGATTTATGGGTTATGTAATTTATATTGTGTGCTTTTACTATTCAGGGTGCTTCCATTTCAAACCCAGTCTCAATTTCTTTGTGGAATAGTATTCATATATAAATTGGTACTGTGCATTAGAAATCTGTTTGATTAAACATGAGAAACTCTTATCCTTGGACTGGATTACTCTTTAGTTTCCTTAAATAATTGATATGGATTTTCTCTGGAGTGCCTGATAACTGAGATGTGATATGTGTATCATTGTAGCTTACCGTGAAGATTGCGCCAGTGTTAGTTCTTGTTTTGGCAGTAGAGCTGGTGGTGAAGTTTGCAGTGGATTAATGATTACCCATATATGTAGTTTAGGAAACATGTCAGACTAACCGTGGTACCCACAGATTGTCCTTTGCTTAGCCATTGCTCTTCTGACTAATATATGTTGAGATGTAACAGCAGTAGATGTTTAGCCTCCAAGCACTGGAACCTATATGCCTGTTTACATTTTTACCAGAAGTCTGGCTGATGCTGGGTGGCATGTTCCTTCTGATGCCATCTTCAACATGGCCATGCTGTGTAAGGTGGACCTAGCCCTGGCCAAGATCTTCATGTGGCTTTAAAGCTTCTTTTGCCCTTGGTGTGAAGCTTTAATGAACATAGAAAGATACAGTGTAATGGGGGTAAATGAGAAACATTTTAATAGTTTGAATTTTGGGTTGATTGGTCACAGAGTCCTTTAAATTTACAGATGATCATCTGAAGCTAAAGGAAGGACTTCTAAATTAGCAATAGAAAGACTTTCAAGTCAGGCTGACAGTATGGTATCCTGTGCTTGGAAACAGAATTTCCATCAGTCTGTGGGGTTGCATAGATGATAAGGAAACAGTGATCTGGTTTAGATTGATGTGATCAAAAATCTTTCTTCTTAAAGTCCAGCTTCACATTGTTCTACAGATATACTCAGAATTGGGAGCAAGCTAGCAACTGACTCTTCAGTCATTCTACAGGGAGCTAGCAGTTTGTGATATTCAGTATCACTTGGAAAAGACTTGCAAGTTTACGGTGATACCCAATGACTTTTAAGCTTCTTGGTTCAGTGCTCTGATGCAAGTAAGATGGAAGGATTCTGGACTTCTAGACCATCTTGTGTTAACAGTGAACAGATGTATTTTGTTCAGTGAAATACAGAATAGAGACATAGTACTATAGAAATAGTTTTTGCTACCTGTTGGAAATGTGAAGACAAGGACCCAGAGAGATGTAAAGAGCTCTTTCCTCTTTGATTTTCAGTATTTCATCTTTTCACACTTGTTGCTGAAAGTTGAGGTTCTTGTGTTTGATCCTTTCATCAGTCTGAAGAGGGGATAAAAAAGCAATGTCCCAGTATAGTTTGCTATAAATGTATTTTAAAATATTTTTTTGAGTTGACTTTGGTTTTGCTTTGGAGCACGGAGTCTCATCAATGTCAAACCCTTAGTTTGGAGTAAGTGGAAGCAGAAGTTCTTGGGCTTGACATAAGTTGTGAAGTGTATAAAAATAAGAGCAGTTCCATTACCAAGAACTTGAGTTAGTCCTTTTGCGTTGTTCTTTCCTCTTGGGACAAGAGATTTTGATAGTGGTAGGTAAAAGAAATAATTGGGTTTCTTTTTTTTCGGTAGATCAGAAATAATGCAACAGTAGAGTCCAACTTTTCTTACCCAAGCTGCATCAGGAGGGCAGCACTTCCTCTTAACTATTGGTAACAAGTCCATTGGAACAGAGCTGAGAAAAAGTGCAGCACACACATACTTCTTGTTTAGAAATAGGAGAAAAAGAGAGTAACATTTACCAGCTGTACATTGAATATTGTCTGTTCAAATGATGCCCAAAAATACTGTTGTGCATCTGAAGACGTTGAATGCATACAAATCTCAGCTAATATTATCTAGAACTACTATACTTGGCCATCTTTGACCAAAATTAGAATCCTTATAAAGCTTTTATTGCATAGCTTTTGGAGTTCAGCAGCAGCTTCTGGCTGAGTTAACAAGATGAAGAAAGGCAAAAGAAGAGTCATCAGGAATCTAGATCCTGGCCACCTTTTAGAATAGAGTTTAAACACATTAGGAAGATCTGTGAATATCTATAGCATCATGTTAATGAAGCTAAGCCACCATATTTTAAGCATTTGGGTATGATTAAGAAATAGCAGGAGTACTTTCTTGGATGAAGAGAAATAGGCAGTGAATGAAAGGATAGCAGGTAAAAATGTACACGAATTTGAATAACCTTTGTGAACCAAACAGGTTAATCAGGAGTTAATAATATGTGACATTTCACAGTCTGTGCTTAACAAAATATATGCAAATACCTCTTGTCAGTGTCTTTTGAGAGGATCTGAACATATAAACCTCAGAGTGAGTCTTTCATTCAAGTAGGTCACTTCCTTCTTTTTTGCTCTTTTCCTCTGGCCTAATTCCCCAAACCAGCTTTTAAGAGATGCCTTAACTTTGAAGTCACTGTAACGACTTACCTGCTGTAGCTGAACATATACTTAAATAATTTCAGAAATATTTTAGCAAGTCCTAGTTCTCTGTAATACTGTGTAATGAACTTTTTTTAAGGCAGTAGGCTTGAAAAGGGAGCACAATGAGTGGCAAGTTGAACACCCTCAGCTTTGGAAACCTCCCTCTCTTTCCCATCAAGTAAGGTATAGTAAGCGTAATGTCAATTTCCAAACAGAAGTGCCAGGCTGTGTACCTGAGCACAGAAGAAGCAGGTGGCAGTCCCAATCATACGCTACCCCTTCCTGCATCATGAAGGCACTATCTTTCTTCCTTTTATTTATTTTTTTTTTGTTAGACTCTGCAAAAATGACAGGCCAGATGTGGTTCCTGGGCTGTTTGCTGGAACCTGCTGTAAGACATGCATTTTTTTCTCTTTCCTCCTGAGCCACTCCTTTTGCTGTATCCAGGTTTGCTAAATTCTTCATAATGTGTTGTCGACTTTCTAGACATATTTTCCCTTTGGCTTGATGCATTTCCAAAGAAATTGTTATTCAAATAGGAGCTCAGGACTTTTGGGCATCAAACAAAAATGTTTACTTTTGTTTCTGTATTGGAAAGATGGCCAGCTTTGCTTTGTATTGTAAGGTTTAGACTTTGGCTAAACATTTTAAACGCTGTTGTAGGTGTGTGTTTGCATGTGTGTGTGTTATGAAGGCTGCTATAATTTGGAAATGTATGAAACAGATGACTGCAAAAAAAGCCCACAAGACATAATCTGACACTAAGATGATCTTGAATTTTTGCATCTCAGCAGTGATTAAACTCATTAAGAAATATATTTTCCACCCTTCCTAAAAACATAATGCCACAAAAAACTTCACAGGATTAAAATCAGCTAGTTCTCTTACAGAGACCTCTTTCTACAAGATGTGTCAAAAGCAGTAAGTTTGTTTGGGTGCTCTTATTGTAGTAGCTGTCTTTTTATGGAATCTATTTTCCTTCCACAAAAGTCATAGGACACTGTGCGTTGCTCTGGCTCTGTTAGTGCTGTAGTTTCAAGTCAAAATTTCTAGGGAAAGCAAGAATGTCTCAGATGCAATTGCAGTGGTATTTCCATGCTTCAGATTTATGGCAGAGGCCTGCAGTTCTGCTGAACTGGCAAATTTGTGCTGCATTATGCACTTCTCTTCCTGTCAGTCTTTTTTGGTGTCTGTCATACAGAAAAACCTGTATCCACCTGTTCTTAGAAAGCCCCATAACTAAAGAGCAAGACTGGTAGAATTACTTTGCTGATTTATTTATTTTATCAAGTCTTCCTGGCATGTGCTTAAAAACATTGTATGAATGTTCATTTCTCACAGGAAAAATACCTGCTTAGGTTCAGGTTTCTGTCTAGAACAAAACCGGTCTGCCGAGTGAGTGATGGCCTTGGTCAGGGAACAATAAGGAAAACTGACAGGCAGTGTTTTATCTCTAAGTCTTCAGTGAAAATCCTTTAGGAGAAGAGTTCTACATATTCCTACTGTTAGTATTTTCATCAGAATAGATGAAAATATTTTTTGGTTTATACTTAAGTTTAGACTTTCTCTTTCCATGTACATTACTACTCAATATGGGTTGTTGACTCCTTTTGGCTTTAGTATCAAATAACTGTCTTGGGGCTTTCATTTGACATCTGTCATACACAGCAATAGTATGTGGGTAATTGAACTCAGTTGTTTGTCTTAAGGCAGTTAGTGGGTTTGGTAATTTTATTTGGACTCGCTACCTGTAGAAACAGAGAAGGCTGACACCTCGTGAGTCTAAAGAGTTGTGAAATCCATTGGTGCAAAACTCCATTTATTGCCAACAATGAAAATCTGAATTGCTGTTTCTGAATCACAGTTCACATGCTTAATCTTAAGTTTGAAGATCTGCAATGGACACTTTATTCCTATACTTCTTTACACACTGGTTGTCATTTGTAAAATACACATCAAGAGGGGTTACATAGACTCAGAGTATGTGTTTAGAGGTATTGTTAGTGCAAGACAAGTGTAACAGGCACATGAAAGCAGAAGTTACAAGGCTCCTTGGTTTACTCTACTGAAACTCATTCAATGTGCAAACGATGCATTTGTTAAACACAAGACAATCACAGTTTTGAGAACATGCAAAATGTATAATTGCATTGTGAATTTCAAGCACTTAAATCTATATTAAAAAGTTGCCATTAAACTATTTAACTCTCTACCTATTCAGCCATAATTGAGCCAAAGTGATCCATGCTTGATTGTATCTTTTTGATTCCTAGCCCTTGATGTCCATTGTTTTGGACAGGGGATGGTAATGAATTTGAGAAAATATTTTTCAAACATAGAGACCTGGCTTCTTTTTTGAATTACTGGCAGGAGCTCATTCAAATCAGTCTCTCTGGTTGCAAGTGTTGATTCCTTCTGTGTAACAGCTGGCTTCTCTGAGTCTGGAAACTTATGCTGGAAAGTGATGTGGTATTTAAATCCCAGCACTGTTTAGAAAAAGAGAGACTCTGCCAGAGTTCCTGCAATTGAGAGAGCTTCTTTCATGTTTCAACTGCTTCAGTCATTCAACACAAATTCCTTTTTATGGGATCAAGTGTCACTGCTTTTTGCTCCCATGACAGGTTTCTGTAGAGATGTAATACATATAATAAATACCCAGTGCCATCAGTAAGCTTCATTTATGGAAAGGATAATATATTAATGAAAACAAAAAGATATCTTTCCTATCAGTTTGCTATTCTTATTGCTAAGCTTTCCTCTAAACTGAGATTCCAAAGGAGGTTTCAACATGAAGATTTGATGCTTCTAATGCATCTCTGAGTGCAGACTAATGCTAATAGATGGATCAGCAGTTCAGTGAGTGCTTGCCTGGTTGTGAACAGGCTGCTGGATTTACACCTTTGTTAGTTATCGTACCATTGAATCTATTCAGGAACAGGTGTGCTGGCAGTCTGCCTGCATGTGCTTTACTTTGTATTTGTCTTCTCAAGCTATTTTTCCCCTCTCAACTCCACCAAAAAGCAAGCTGAAGTCTATCGTGCTACCAGCACATAGCTGATGTGTAGGATGCTCATTGCTGAGCTACCAGGATCTGTTGATTTAGGGACATGCAAGCCTGACCTGCTTAAATATATCAGCTGCTCTTTGAGGAGATACAGCCAGCCAGATTCTGTGCTGAGTATAGAACTTGTTCTTGCAACACATGACAAGTGGAATGTGTACAAGTATGCTGAGGGCCACATTAACAGACAGGGTAGCTGAAAAGTTGAGGCAGAATCAAGACTACATTTGGATTTTGGGCATGTCTCCAGGAATAGTCTAGTGAAAAATGAAAGAAATATGTCTGGTTATTTGAAAAATAACTAAATGGGTTTATTTCCTTTCTATAAAGAGGAATTTACATTTTCTGAAAATACATTCTTAGAGCATGTTTAGTTTCAGACCTTCCAAAATTTTGAGGAAGAATCTGGCCATTTAACTTCAATGCTGAGTTTGTGTGAGACAGTGACTATTCCGCCTGTTTGATGCTTATTGCCTTGTATCTGCTGTGTGACCTGTCTTCTGAGAGAGTACTTGTTTTCTCTGTTGCCAGTAGTTATGAATGTCATGAATGTTTTTTTGACCTTGTAACATCCAGAAAGCATTGGGTATCAGCATTATGGAAAAATTGCCCCTGTAAGTTCACTTGGCAACTTGAGGGTAAGTTCCTGTTAAATTATTTCAGAATCTTAAAGCTAGTTGTGGCCAAAGAACCAATTTATCCATAGGAGGGTAAATTGTGGTCTTTTTATATATCTCTTGGCCCAAATACTTCTCTGGTAAAGAGGAATTTAATGAGGAGTATAATAAGCAAAAACTACTATGGATGGGACTGACCTCTCTAAGAACCCATTTAGTGTGATGAGACAGTCCTCTCAACTGCCATGCTGATGATGGTTGGCAAACCAATTCTCTTTTCCAGGTCAGGACCCAGACTTCATAAAACCCTCTTGAGGAAAAGCTGAAACACAGAATTACTTATCTATTGCAGTGGAATTCCAAGGCAGGGGGTGGAGAATAATCATGGTCCCAAACATGGCATTTCTGATTGTACATGGGAGGACTTTAATAGGCTATTTTAAGACTCCTTTCCACTTCTCTCTTGATGACGTTAGTAATTCTGACTACTGATACCAAGTAACTGGCCCTTGAAATTTGTGCAAATCTGAGATATTTTTTAATCTAAAACCAGTGGGGTTCTTGTCTCAGGTACTGCTTGCACCACCATCTTCCTGTCTTCTCTTCTCCAGCCTATTTCTCTGAGACCCTTAAGCAGTGGGGGAAAGAACAGAACAAAGGACTTGGGTCAAAACCAAGAGAGTTTGTGGCTCTTATGGTATCACCATGAATAGAATTGAAGAGAGTTTGCATTTAAGGATATGTATGAACTGCTTTTAAGAAAATACAATTGCAGTTTGAAGTCTATAAAGAAATTATCTTCAATATTCTCTCATTTTTCCCCATTGTAGACTTTCTGATGTTTCACATGCACTCAAAAAGCCAAGTTTTGCTATGGCCTCATTGTCACATGAAAACATGTTATAAAAGACACCAGGAAAGATAAGTAAAAATTGTAGTTTTGAACATTTCTGCTTTCAGATCTTACAGCAGTTTACTCTTGAGTTTTGCAGTGAACTATCCAAGAAGAAAAGTTCATCTGACTTTGCAGGTGCCAGAATTTCTGTAACAAAACCCCCCAAAAACCCCACAACCCCCCCCAAAAAAAAACCAAACAAGCAAACAAAAAATTGAACTGAAGATGTGTTGCATTTGGATTTTGCTTGGAGGAACACCAGGATGTTATACCTGGGCATATAATGTGTTTCTAACTTCCCACTTCAGTTCTAGTAGTAAGCTGTACTTCATGTAAGCACATTCTTTGGACACTGGGAATGAAGCCATCAATAGTTGTTGGAAACAAGATTTTTGTTTATATATGAAACTGATAGTTTTATTTCTGAGCATGAGCTATATTCCTAGTCTTTGACCTCAGCCCCTCCATTACTCCAAAATTTCAGTTGTGTCCTTGAGCTTCTGTCATCTGCTATCCCACTTGCTAAGGGAAGAGCTGATGGGAAAGATGGTTAGAACTCATTGTGTCATTAGAAAACTTGTAACTATTTGGTTACAAGTTACTCCTTGCAACTTAAAAGGTTACTTAAAAGTTCCCAGTTCTGCTTCAGGAGTATGTGAGTGAAAATTCAGAAGTTTTTAGGCAAAATTTAGTGACACCTAACCTGGTATTCTAAGGAGAGTAGAAAATTACAAACTTGTCACTATGCATCAGGGGAATGAGCGCAAAATACTCCTTTGAAGATAACCTTTGCATTTTCTGTGCCAGTGCTCACCTTACAAAAGGTGGAACGGTTGTCCTTCAGTGCTCACAGCAGCAAGTTGGAAACTGACTTGAAAGTGATGGTGATGAACATTCAAAGTGGTAATTTCCTTAAAAATGAGTAGTTCTTAATGCAAGCTGTTCCAAGAGCACTAAAAATAATTTTTCCCATGTTATCGTGCCCAGATAGTCTTGAATTGAAATTAAATTTCCCACTTCTAACTAAGCAGTCATGATCCTAAATAAATCCTGACAGCATACTGTGGGGAAGTAGTCTGGAAGGTGAAACACATGACTAAGTGCAGTGTGACTTATTTCATGGAGTTTTTCATTTCCCTTCAAAGGCTGAATGTCTGGGTGATACTTTTATTTCTTTTCCAGGGTTCTTGAACATACCTTTTAAAAGACTAAAGGAAGGTAGCTGAGGATAATGAATAGGTACTTGTGTAAATCTTGAGTGTGTTAAATTAAAAAGTTTAGACAACTGGGCATACATGTAGGTCAAGTAAGCATTTAATCTGCCATCATGTTTTGCAATCCCTGTATTAAAGTACAAAGGTTTTATGTGGTATTTTTCACCATTTAAAAACATCAACAGTGTTGTTCTGCAAACAAATTTGGAAAAGCCATTTTCTGTCCACTGCATCACTACTAACATTCATAATGACATTAAGACACAGTCTTAAGCTGCACCAGGGGAGGCTTAGGCTGGATGTTAGGAAGAAATTATTCACAGAAAGAGTGATTGGCGGTTGGACTGCGCTGCCCGGGGAGGTGGTGGAGTCACCATCACTGGAGGTGTTTAAAAAGAGACTGGATGAGGCTCTCAGTGCCATGGTTTAGTTGATTAGATGGTGTTGGGTGGTAGGTTGAACTTGATGATCTCGAAGGTCTTTTCCAACCTGGTTAATTCTGTGTTCTGTAATTCAACTGTGTTTTGGTAAACTCTTGTTGTAGATAAGGCATTACCTTGTGTGCTCAGAACAAACATGAACTATGTCATATGACAGGGATAGTAAAGAAAACTTTTTTCTTTTTGTTGCATTTCTCCCTGAACTATTACATTGTTCATTTAGCAGCTTGCTTTTACAACTTCCTCGTGACTTTTGTTTCGGGCAGAGATGGGGAGTGCTTGCATGATGGGAATTAGTTTAGTGGAAGTGGAACTGCTAGAATGGGAATGAAATGCAAATCAATTTTTCTGGAAAATGTATCAGGTGATCATGTGAAAATGAAAACTAAGATGCTGGGCCAGAAATAATTCACATTCTATAATTTTTGCAGTTCAACATGTCTTAATTTTTTCAGTTGCAATGTGTGATGCAGAGGAAAACTTTCAGTGAAATTAAGTGGACTGAACTGACTGAAAACTTCCCTGTGGAAGTTTTATGTAGTGGGTCTTTTTCCTTCTAGAAAAATAGGATAGCTACAATAATCAAATATATTTTCTATTTTAAATTACAATCACTGTCATTTTGGACTGAAGAATGTATTGAAGTAGTCTAAATCCTTTCTGAAGTGCTTTAATTTAATTTGCTCTTTAAAAAGCTGTCTTGAGTTTCTTTTTTTCTTCATACGAATTTATTGAGCAGTTTTCAAATGCTTGGGCAGCATCCATAATAGAACCTCAACTGAAAATATTTTTATGTCTGCACTGATGCAGATCTAATTTAAATACTCTAGTGTTTCAGATGGGAAAGAATAATTCAACAAATGCTTTACACGAATAGAAATCCAAAACACAACATGTAGGAAATACTAATATATGTATGTGATGTATTAAAAGGGCACAGGGTGTTGTTTCTGAAGTGGCTGTGTCATAATGGGGCAATTAGATTTTCAATGTGCTGTGTTTGGATGCTTTAATTTAAAAAAACCCAAACCATTCTGTTGTTATGAAATAAGTCTGAGAATGTGTTCATAGAGCATCATAAAATTCTTAGTTAGAATTCTTCAGTGCCTTCTGCACTTACTTAAAGCTGTCAAAGGAAGTAGCATTAGAAGCAGCAGTAGTATCTGGATGAATGGTGGTTACTGGTAAAATTAATTGTCTAATCATTTCAAATTAAGCAAAAGAGGATAAAAAACAAAATGCCAAGAAGTAAGAGTAATAGCAGTGGGACAAAAACCTACATGTAGTGTTTTGCACTTAACAAAAAGTACCCTTTGTTCAGCAACAGAGTTAAGCATTGGGTGAGACAGATTCAAAATGATGTTTTGTATTTTTTGTGACAGACCACTAGATTGAGCTGAAAGTATGATGTAACTGTGAGAAAGTCAAAACAGATCTCATAATCTATCAGTAGAAAGGGAAGTATTAATGGTGTTGTGCAAGGCACTCATGAGACTCTTGTCTAATACATTTTGCACCATTCTGACTCCAATTGAAACAAAGATAAAGAAGAGGTACACGGGAGTTATGTCAGGCTAGCTTCTTTCCCGGCCCGTGTAGCACAGGGAAAATTGTTCTTTCTAGGGCAGAAAATTGACCCTCACTTTTAGGCCTAAATAATGATAACTGAGATATTGTCTGCTGGATGTAAAATTTGGGGTAAGAACAGGGATCAGAAAGAATTGTTTAAGCTAGATTTCATATTAACCAGGTATCTGAAGTGTGGATTTTCTGTGTGGTATTCTGTTGAGTGATCAGGTGTTTTCAAATGGAAGGATGCAAACACCTCTGAGATGCAAACTCCAGTGGAACCAAGCAGATCTCTAGCAATCGGATTCATCTTGGGTCTCTAGAGGTGCACAGTGTTGTTACTTTGCTATGCAGTACAGTATTGAGTTTTATGTATTAGAAGTACCTTGTCTTGTTTGCAGGCATATTCCAAACACATTAAAAATTAGCTCTTCAGGCACTGTTCTGAGCCTAGATATTTGCACTGACAGTAGAGTTCTTTACAGTCCTTGTGAATTTGAGCTTCTTTTCTTTGAAATTATGCCTGCATAGTGTGCCTGGATGCAAGTATGAATAGTTGAAGAGAAGTGTTCAAAGCAGAAATTGAACCTTCTGTTTTCTTGCTGCCGGCATGCCTGTTCTTAGACATGGGGCCCAATGTACAACTTGATGGTTCTAGCTTGCCTTTATTAACTATGACAATGTTGGTTGAAGACCAGATACAAGCATGTAGCACTTAAAGTGGAAGTCTCCTTTCCATTTGGCAGGGTGTTGACTATTTTCTGTTCAGGTGTAAATTTAGTACCTTTGTGAAGAAGGGATCTGATTTTGGGAGATCTCTTCATTGTTTTTCAGTTGGCCTTAGGATAAAATTGTCATTGGGATAAAACCGTATAGATGGTTCTACACGAATTCACCTCAACTATTTGACCTAGAAAAGTGGTACAATAAAGTGATTTTATTGTGGTGGTGGTGGTTTGTGGTTTGTTTCAGATTTTGTTACACACAGTGTCTGGTGTGGGTATGTAACTTACAGTCTTGTGCTCTGTATTTATATTGTTTGTATTTTGTTAGTCAATTACGCTGTCAGGCTTGGTCACTCCGCAACAGATAAATAACTTTGAGTCCTGTACAGAAATACAGAGGTATAAAGCTTTGATTCATTTGGGAAGGTACATGTTAGAGCTGAAAAAGTAAGGTACAGAGAAAGGCATTCTTCAAAACCTGTACTTAGTTTGTTCCATCTGTTCTGCTGGCATTAATTGCCTATGTGAATGCAGAAAATACAATTTTCTTCATCCATTAGCTTCCTTGATACTTCTTGCAAAGTATCAAGGAAGCTAATGATGTGATCCACTAAGTTCAGCCTGTGGTATGAGTGTGATGCAGGATATGTCCTGAAACTTGCTGAGTTTGTACTATAACTTTGGGTACAGAGTACTATCTCTGACTGTACATCTATTGAATATGTTTTGCCTTCATTTTAAAATAAGTTTAAAAATATCCTCCAGTACCTTAAGTGCTAAAGTAGTTGAAGAGTAAGGGGAATACAGTCTTTGTTCACTAAAACTGAAATTTCTCCAAGGGCATATACTGGGATTCTTTTAAAGTACAGTAGTCTTTGTGTGACATCAATATGTGCTTTCCAAACATCTGCAGCTGAAAGGACTACCAAAAGAGGAGCATAGTTTGATTCAGCCTTTTAAAAAGCTTTTAAAAAGCTTTTGGTTGACTTGCTTTTACACACTTGTGTTTGTGCTCTACGGTGGTTAAAGCTTTTTGCATGGTATTCCTTCCATGTTTTATTTCAAACACAACTGCTATTTGTAATTTGGGGCACAATACTATTTTTAATTTCTCTGCTGTTGGAACACTTCATCTTTTTTTCCTACAATGGAAGCCTTTTACAAACCCTGCTTGTCTAGGCTATAGGTAGAGGCTTTCAAAAGTATAGAATGCTTCCTTTTCTCTCAACTGACCTCCACTGCCTCCCACAGATTTGGATTTCTAGATTACTTAATGTTTTAAAACATATTCTTCAATGGCTGGAATATTTGGTCTTCATATTTGTGCAACTTGGGAGGTGCAGAGAAATGCTTCTGTTTTGAAGTTTTCTCAGTGGTCTCCTCAAAGTCTATTTCTTTCAAATAGCAGCATATGAACATTCTATTTGTTATTGCAAAGGGAAAAGCCGTGGTTTCCTTTCAGCTGTGCCTTATCATAACAGTTTCAAGGAGAAATAGAACTGGTTTCAAACTTTTGCTCCTTAGTGCTACCTCTTAGGAAGACTAATGCAGGTAGTCAGCTAGAGCAATGGTGTGAAGTTTCCAGAAACTGTGGAGGTAAATTTATTTATGTGTTGCCAGCTGGCCTTGGTGATGTTCAGGTCTTCAACAAAGATTTACTGTAGTTACTAAGTTTCTGGTGAACAGGATTTAGAAGCTGTAAACCAGAATATTAGCAATTTAGTATCAATTCATAAAGTAATTATTTGTAGGCATAGGTCTCCTTTTTTTTTTTCCTTTAGGATGTGAAAATTCTTATGTTTATCTTGAAACAACTACTGATAGCGTAGTTTAGTGTTGCCTGAGTTTCCCTGGAGAAATGCAGGCATCTACAGCAGAGCTGCCCCTGTTTATGGGTTTAAATTGGGGCCTTTGATATCACAGGAGAGTATGAGTGTCCAATATTTATTTAAAGGTAGTATTTACATGCGAAAGAGTATATAGCAGAGTCCAAGAAGCGAGAGCAAAGCTTTACATCTGGGTGGAGGATGCCAGGACATGATTACAGAATCACAGAATCACTGAAGTGGAAAGGGGCCTCTTCAGGTCATCTGGCCTAACCACTCTGTCCAAACAGGATGAACTGGAGCAGGTTGTCCAGGACTGTGCTGCCCACAGACTCTGTTCCTGCGGGCAATCTGTTTCACTGAGAATGAGAGACCTATGACATGAATGGAATCAAAAGAAATTCAGGCTCTAGGTAAAGAAAGCCTTTTTCAGCAGTAGGAAGTAGCGCAAAGAACAGAAGTTATGTAGTCTCCATCATGAGATGTTTTCAAGATTGCTGGGTAAAGCCCTAAGCAGCATGGTATGCTCTCATAGCTGTCACTTCATAGAGCATGAGATTGGATTAGAGACCTTGTGGGGATCCTTCCTACTTAAGCTTTCATAACTTGATCCAATTATTCTCCTGATTGCACCCCTGGGGAGAGAATGTTTACTTTTCAGTAATCATTTGTTTTAACTGATTACTCTCTAACAGTTGTATATGATATAATTCAGTACGAAATACAACTTTTTTGGTGGAGCATGAGAAGCAGAAAAATGGGAAAGTGAATTATCTTTTAAAATAATTGCATCCCCTGAACCTTCCAGAAGGCATCCTAAGCCCTCCCACCTCTTTCAGTATGGCACAAGTGAAGAAGCAAATTCATTAGGTGACTCAAACTACATTGGAGGAAACACCATGCAGGTTTCTGCTGTTTACTGCAGAGAACTTTCAACTGTGATTTTAGATCTCTATGATTAGACCATTAGAAAAAGAAGTTCCTCTTTGTAATACATAATAGCTGTATAGGTGTTAAGTGTTACCTTCTTCAAAGCTACAAGCTTAGTTATTGAGCATCAAGTTAATTGACTTCCTACTTTACAATTGTGATGGGCTCAGGGGAGACTTTATTGCTGTCTACAATTACCTGAAGGGTGGTTGTAGCCAGGAAGGGGTTGGTCTCTTCTCCCAGGCAACCAGCACCAGAACAAGAGGACACAGTCTCAAGCTGCACCAAGGGAAGTTTAGGCTCAAGGTGAGGAGAAAGTTCTTCACAGAGAGTGATTTGCCGCTGGAATGGGCTGCCCAGGGAGGTGGTGGAGTCACAGTCCCTGGAGGTGTTCAAGAGGGGTCTGGACATGGCACTTGGTGCCATGGTTTAGTAGTCATGAGGTCTTGGGTGACAGGTTGGACTTGATGATCTTTGAGGTCTTTTCCAGCCTTATTGATTCTATGATTCTGTGATTTTCTTTACAGTCCTTCAGAAAAGAGAAGACTAACACAATTTCCTCAGTGTACTGGATTTTAGTATATCTCTTATTAATAACTTACTGTCCATCATGAGACAGAGATATATATATTTAAAAAAGACTTAGCTTTTAATTCAGCTGGTCTTGGAGAAGTGATGCTTTATTCCTTTTTTATCTTTGCTGAAATAATTTTAAAATAGTGCTTTTCTTTCAAAAGATGCAGCTGTAAGGTCCATCTGTTCATCAGACAATTTGTGCTTCATCTTTTTTTAGGCAAATTTCACAGCCCAAAAGAAGCGTGGCTATAGTGTTTGAGTTGGGGAAGGGTGGTTTATTCTTCCTCGTGGCTTCTGTGACCTTAAGAGTCATGAAAAGTAGGCATGTAAGATGTAGTTGAGCTAGGTTTGATAAAGATAGGGACTGCTTGAGCTTCTGTTCGTTGTGATGCCGAAATTAGCTCAGCCTTGGTTTGCCAGGAGACTTAAAGAAAATGAAGTTAAAAAAGACAGTAAACATTTCTAAGCATATATGTTACTTCTTTTCAACATACAGAGAAATAGTGAGTAGAATTTGACTATCTGGAGGAACATTCATTCTTATCAATGAGACTTTTCCTCCTTCCTTTACTAATTCACTGCCATATATGCCATTAATTTTGCAGATTTTGCCATCAGTACAATATGCACAGTGCAGACAACTGGTTCCTTCACTGAGGAGACTTACTGTCTTTATAGAGCAGACTCACTGCATTTACTGAAGGAAGAAGGATCCCATTTAGAAAATGTGCCTCCATGATACTAGAGTGGACTGCCACCCAGAAATATTTGAGTTCAGGTGGCTATCAATAGGGCTATAGCTGCACTGACCAAACACTCCCTGCTTGGCTATTATTTGTCAGATAGCCTGGGTAAAACCTCACACTGGTCAATACAACATCTGTGGATTCTTGAGAACCTAAGTATCATTGCATCTATTACAATAATAAACCATAGTCATGTCTTGTGTGGGATTCTGTAGCAAATTTGTAGTCTAGTGTAGAGGAGACCTGGGGCTAAACTGCAGTTGTCCATAGTGCTTCTGTAGAAAGAGGCTCTTTACGATGAGGGTGGTGAGACAGGGGAATGGGTTGCCCACAGTAGTTGTGGATGCCTCTTCCCTGGAAGTGTTTAACACGAGGCTGGATGAGGCTTTGAGCAGCCTGGTCTAGTGGAAGGCAGCCCTGCCCATAGCAGTGGGGTTGGAAGTGGATGATCTTCAAGGTCCCTTCCAGCTCAAGCCCTTCTCTGATTCTCTGGAGGTATTTCTAGATGTGATCTCTGCTCAGTAAATAATTACTGACTGTGAAAATGCAAATGCACCGTTTTGTGTGCTCACTACATAATGCTTTGCCAGAGCCTTTTATCTTTAAACACAGTTTCTGAAACACTCTTAACAGCAGTAAAGGAAGGCTTGATCAATGTTTTATACGGTCTTGATCAATAGTCTCTTAGTGAATGAACCTGCTTGTACAAGCTCAAAATGTTAACTTCTTCAGAGATCCTCCTTTTCTTAGACCTAGGCTGCCAAAAATGTTACAATTTGTAACTGGGGAGAGAAGTGGCTGATACAAAACAAATTGTTCTTTTTTTCCTTCTGTTAAAACATAAATCAGTTATTTAAAAAACATGAATGCAAATGGAAATAATTTGTACCACTGCCATTGGTTAAGGTCTATATGAATTACAAATGGATCTTCTTTTGTCTATGCATATGAGGTGTCTTGTGAAACTTCTTTTGAGTATTTCCCTCCTGAAAAGCTTTTAATTCACATAAGAAATTATTGCCAAAGTTTAGGTATGTCACAAGATTTTAATCTTTCTAGACTTCCTGTGAAGTACCAACCTCACCCATAGTCCTTGAGGTATTTATTTCACCATCCTACCCAGATGAGTAGGTCATGTGGAAATAAATATGCATTAGTTAATTTAAATACAGTATACATAAATTTCTTTTAATTCCTATTAGTTTGTAAGCTTGGAGACTAATAAAATGCAATTGAGCTAAAAAAATTCTGTGCAAGGTATTCACTCTGGAAAGCTTTAATTTTCCCCAGTGAGTGACACATTTGTCTTCTGTCTGCAAATCTGGAAAATTTATTTAAATGTATGCTTCCTCTTTCCTTTGCATAGAATTAATGTAGGCAAGAATTAGGCCCTGAAAGAAAAAGTAAAGTCAAACTTGATGGAAGAGTCACAGTTGAGAGCTTACTGAAAACCTGTCTTTTTTGCAAATAGAAGAGTTATCATAGTGTCTTTTGCTTCTATTTGATCTGAATTTACTATTGTAAGGTAAGATGTAGATTAAACCTTTGAAGCATCCTTTGGTTGTCTGAAGAGCTATATATGAATTGGGAGGAGTTAATTCTGGTTGGTCAATTTTGTATTAGTAATGAGACTTTTGTGTTCTTATGCCTTGGGATGCATGTGCTTGCCACAGAGATCAATTAACATGTCATTCCCCCCTGCCTTTCCTTTTGTTGATAAGGGCTTCAAATCACAAACGAGTTGCTCTGAGAATGGGGTTATATGCATAGTAGGATTAAATTGTTCAGTGTATTTACACAGCAGACCAGTATGTTCCTGCTGAGTCTTGCTTGAGGCTTTAAACATTCTGCAGTTATGAAGACACTCTTTGGAAACTGACTGTGGAAATGAATTCTACATATGTGTATGCTCCCTGTCACCAGTTCTAGGGGCTGGAGTGGAGGGTGGCCCCTGTAATCTCGTTCTGTTAGGAGTACCAGCTCACACTCAGTCCCATTGTCACATTTTCTTAAGAATCCCTTTATTTCAACACTGCCTCAATTGAGGGCATGTTTCTGCTGCTCTGTTCCTCCTGTTCTGTCTGGAGGCTGTTGTCAGTATGTGTTTCTTGTAATGTGTGTGTTCCTAGACGGTTTTGTTAACCACTGTAGTCAAGCATGTCTGTCTCATACTATCCTCACAAAAGCAAACCCTTTTGTGTTGTGATGAGAATTTAAAATTTAAGGCAGATGGGTCTTAGCATATAGGTAAAGGCTTGTCTTCAGAGAGAGAAGGTGGCACATGGCAGAGCTCTCCAATTTTGTATGTTCTTACCAGTTCCCTCTAAAAGATGAGAAGAGAGAGGCTAGAGAGACCAAATTAATTTTCTACTGAAGAAAAGGCACATATTTGGTTTTTATTGAACACCAAAGTATTGAATGATAAGGAGCACTTCCTACAACCTGGTTCATGCAGTTTATTCACTGTAGTCCTTAGTTCTTGTTTGCCTGACTCAGTTCTGTTCTCATTTCGAGGACAGATTTGGTAGAGAAGAGGTGGGAGACTCAAAAGGCAATTTTTGATAGATCATGTAGATTTGATAGTCTCTATACCCCTTAGTTCCATCTGTTTCTTGCTTGATATGACCTGATCTTTCAAGTAAAATTTTTCTGTGTGAGTACTTACATCTTCAGCTTTTGTTCCTGCTGCTCAAAGGTAAGATATTTCACTAACAGAGCTAAGCTGGCCTTGCCCCAGGAAGGAAAAAAAGTGAAGTTGTTTTAAAGACTGGTGCTTGCAATTTCATGGGTATATCTACATTATTCTGAAATATCATTATAATTAAGCCAGGAAACAACATATCTCTTGCTATTTATATTTTAATAAGATGTTTTCTTTTTCCACCTCAAAAGAAGTAAACAAATGCCCGTGGAATAGATGCATTAAAAAAGGGCTTTTACATTAACTAAAGCATCTTCCCCTCCTCCCCACCTCTTAAATTTTCTCTGAATAAATCAAGTTGTTTGTAAGTACACATATGAATGTCTATGTAGGTCACTACGTTGCTTAGACTTTGAAAGCTGTGTTAACATGTGAGCAAATGTTAGCATTTCACATTGAATGGGAACTAATGTTTGAAGCTGGCCTCTGATTAGCATACACTGGAGGTGTTTAGTCTAGTCTGTTACAAGAAGTACCCATGTGTTGATGTCTATTCTTTTTAAATAAAACCAACTGACATCATTCCTATTGGAAGATGCTCTTGATGAGGTTTTTGCCATGTCCTGAGGGTTTTTGCCAGGGGAATGTAAAGCAGTAAAACATGGTGAAGCATATAAACGTTGCTTGAGTTTCTAGTTACTTTGTGTTTGGTAACAGGTGCAAAGACTTTGTCAAAGCTTCTCAAAGCTTTCTCTTGTGCTAAAAATATTTTACTTAACCTTGTAGCAAGTTAAATAAAGGGGTACTTAACAGTGTTATCTCTTTATTCAACTACTTAGAAAGATACCCCTTTCAAGATGAGGAACTAGCTACACCGAGGCAACAGTGACCCACATTGTGTTCAAACACAAACAATCCAGGGTGAATAAAGGTGTATCCCAATTTACATATACTTGCATATTTGTTTTTAATTCTAATATCAAGGCAACACTATAGCCAAGAAAACATGCTGTGATGGCTGTGCTGTGAGAGGAGGCAACCATCAGATGAAATAGGAAAATGATTTCTGAAAAGAGCTGGGTTTGGGTTTGATCACCTGGGATGCAAATCTGCTTTTGTGAATTTCTTTGAGCTCTGCATGTTAATAAAGGTGTTCACTGCTTTCCCAGAATAAACTTGCTAAACTTACTAAAACATGCTTAAGCAGTTTGGATGCTAGAGTTTGTGAAACCTTACTTAATAAAAACACTCATATGAAAATACCCTATCTAGCTGCACAAAGCTTGACAGTCATTCTTGTGAAGTTTGACATTGTTCTTAACAGTTTCTCCTTGGTGATAAAGTTTTTACATAGGGATTTTATTTTTTAATCTGATCTAATAATTTTATTCTAAGCTAGGCTTATTAACATGGAGATATATGAGGAATGTCTTTATTATGCACACCTCTGTCAGCACCAAGTGCTGGAATTGCAACTGGTAGTTGAGATGTATGCTTTGACCTGCAGGAAGCTTTGTATTTTAACTCAGGTTATTTATAAGAACAAATATGGTAGTCTGAAGTCTCTTAAAATCAGTTTGCATAACCATTACAATGTAAAGAAAGCTTATTATTATAACACTGGCAGTATTCATGCAGCACCTGGAAACATCTGTCTGCTTCTGCAAATAGTATAGCTTGCATAACTGCATTGAGTCATGAATCTGTAACTGGGAACTGAGAAAACATGAAACGAGGCAGGTGTCTCTGTAGCTGAACTGGTTGAGATATAGGACATGCCTAGTCTGAAGGAGATGTGGACTGTTTACAGGTTGATTTGGTGACTTTGCAGAATGTGTGATTGCTGACAGTACTTTGTTATAAAGTAGGAATAATTCTGCTTCAAGATCTGAAAGCATAAAGTAAGTGTCACTTTCTCTCCTACTTGAGGTTTCACAGAAGATTCACTTTTTGCAAACAAGACTGGTTAAAGCATACTCTTTAAAACTGCAATCTTTTGACATGAACTACTGTAGTTAAAATGTGGCACAGAGGATGATTTAAGTGTTGAAAATGCCACTTGACTAGATTTTAATTATTTTTTTTTTCCTTGGGGTGGAGTTGTCTAGAAAGAATTGAAATTTGTAAGTAGGTGTTGAGAAATGCTGTTTGTTCTGCTGCTGCGCAGTGTTTCATAATAGGTTTCATTATAAAGCAGTGAGGAAAGTCAAGGGTAAATTCCTGTGTGGGAGAAGGGGCATAGAGGCTTTCTAATTCTCTTGATAAATGCTGCTGTGCAGCGTGTGGAGTACTGCAATACACAATGGTTGTTTCTGATGCTTTTGGGCTTGTTGGGCATCTCAGCAGATTTTAGTATCCTTGTGTATGTAAACATGCACACACAATTCTATAGGAGTTTAAAAGCATACAGTTAAACCCAAGAACAGTGTAGGCTAATCACTACTAAGATAATAGGATGAAATAAGACTCTTTAGTCATATGTTGGAAAACAAGGAAAGAATGACCATTTACCTTGTGAAGGACATCATAAGAGAAGTCTTGAGTGCAAGGCCTACGAGGAGAGGCTGAAGGAGCTGGGATTGTTTAGCCTGGAGAAGAGGAGGCTCAGGGGTGACCTCATTGCTCTCTACAACTACCTGAAGGATGGTTGTAGCCAGGAGGGGGTTGGTCTCTTCTCCCAGGCAACCAGCACCAGAACAAGAGGACACAGTCTCAAGCTGCGCCAGAGGAAGTTTAGGCTGGAGGTGAGGAGAAAGTTCTTCACAGAGAGAGTGATTTGCCATTGGAATGGACTGCCCAGGAAGGTGGTGGAGTCACCATCCCTGGAGGTGTTCAAGAGGGGATTGGATGTGCACTTGTTGCCATGGTCTAGTAGTCATGAGGTCTTGGGTGACAGGTTGGACTTGATCTTTGAGGTCTTTTCCAACCTTGGTGATTCTCTGTTTCTATAATTTTCTCCCTTTTGCACTCGGCCTAAGATGGCATGTGTTCATCCCTGCAAGCTTGGGGCTAGCTGATGTAATCCTAGCTAAGAGCTGCTGCACACATGCCCAGATGTGCAAGTACGTGAACCTGCTGTCTAAAATAAAAATCTGGTTTTTTTCCACTTTATCTTAAATGGGAGAGTTGAAGCACACAGTTATGAAACAAATTCTCATCACTCACCTCAATGACTTCGTGGGACAAGACAGCTGGGATGATGGGATTTTCTGACTCTTTTCCTTGAGTCATTGAGAGCATTGTTCACCGTCACCCAAGTTGCTGCAGTTCTCTTTGTGAGTCTGTAACAGCCAGGAAAATCTCCACTGAGAATACTGGGCAGGCATGATATATTTCATACTGTAGGATATGCTTCCAATTGCACTGTGTTGTGGTGCCAGGTTGTGTAAACATCTGCACCATCCACACTTAGTGTTGGAGTGCAGTGAGTCAGAACCGGTAGTAAAGGTCTGCTGGGGATGGACTCAAGTGTCATCCAGGCAAGAGGTGCTTTGGAAGCAAATTTTTGGTTACAAGTAATAGTTTTGGAATTCTGTGTTTGTTGTAAAAGCAATGACATCTGCCTATCCGAGAGCTGTAGAGATTGTATTTGGTTGGTGTATGTATGAGGGCTGAATACTTTCTCTGGAAGAGATTAAATGAAGAGTCTTGAATAAGTTGCTTTTATTGTATTTGGAAACTATGCATACCTTAGACATAGTTTATATTTCCTTGTTTTTTTCAGTCTGTAGGTAGTAGTCATGAATCTTGAATGGAATGTGCTAGGCCTGGAGTTAAGCTGGTTGTGGTGGTAAGGGTTTGGATGAATTCTTTATTTCCACTTTTCCAACAAACAAAAAAATTAGTTTTCCATTCTGTCAACTTACTCTCGGTAGATGTAGTTGACTGCTGAACATCTCTAAGATTGTGGTGTTTACCAGAGCTTTTGATATTTATGCAAAGCCTCTTTTGGTCAGTACTTACCTTTTGGTTTTGTTTTGTCAGCAGCCATGCAGCAGGTCCTGGACAACCTTACTGATCTGCCGACATCGACAGGCGCCGAAGAAATAGACCTCATTTTTCTGAAAGGAATTATGGAAAACCCTATTGTAAGATCACTTGCTAAGGTATTTAAACTTGCTGCTCTGAGCAGAATCTGGAAGCATTTAGACTCTTAAATTACTGTGTGAACACTGAGTATGGATTGAAGTGTTAACAATGGCTTGTATGTATATCTTATTAAAAGACTTGACGGAGTTCTTGGTGGTAAAGATTTGGTATAATGTAATTTCTGTGCATGTTGGTTTATTGTTACATGTAAGATTCTAGGGGAAGAAGAAAAATTCAGAGACTCCAGAAATGGTGTGGTAACATTGTTTATAAAGAAAATGTCAAAATAGTTGAAATTAGAAGCAGTTAGTTTTAATATGGTCTCATGACCACTGTTGTGTGCAAAACCCATATGCCTTCTGACTTTTAGTATTTTTGCCAAAGATGAAAAGTGAGAGCAATAACCTTCATTCTCCCACAGTGTAAACAAGCTTTCCTTTTGTTCTTGGCTCAAAACAGCCTTCTGATCAGCCCAGGGAAATCTTTCCTTCATGCCCTTTCCTGGGTGTCAGTAATGCTCTGAGACACAAGCTGTCCTTAGTTTTGGTCTTGCATTGTGAGAATACTTGATTTATAGATAGTAATCTTCCTTTAAAAGTATGTATGATGATATTTATTAAAAAAAAAATCTTTGGACCCTGTAGCTGATCTTACCAGTAGGAGATGTAGTCAATATTGCGTACTACTTATGCTCCTTCTTATTCTTACTTCATGAATTTGGACTTTTCATGAGGAAAAACCAGTTCACTTCAATGTAGCTGTCTCTTTAATATGAATAGACATATGAAAGCAATGCCCTCTGGGCAGGCATGAAATGCTTGTTGTGCAGGGATTTTGCTCAGTATGAAAATCTGGAAAGAAAAACTTCTTAAGAATTCATATAAGAATTTACTTCTGTTTAGCTGTTAAAAAGAAATCACTGTAAGTAGAAGGCATTGCATAACAATAAACTTGGAAATAATGGAAATGTCTCCTCTGTTAATGAGCTGATTTCAGAGGGAGAAACTTAGAATCATAGAATTGTATAATTGTCAGGGATGGAAGGGACCTCAAGGGTCATCTAGTTCCAACCCCCCTGCCATTGCCAGGGACACCTCACACTAGATCAGGTTGCTGAGAGCCACATCCAGTCTGGCCTTAGAAACTTCCAGGGATGGGGCTTCTACCACCTCCCTGGGCAACCTGTTCCAGTGTCTTGCCACCCTCAAGGTGAAGAACTTCTTCCTAACATCCAATCTGAATCTACCCACTTCTAGTTTTGCTCCATTCCTCCTAGTCCTATGACTACCCAACATCCTAAAAAGTCCCTCCCCAGCTTTCTTGTAGGCCCACTTAAGCTACCGGAAGGCCACAATAAGGTCTCCTCAAAGCCTTCTCCTCTCTAGACTGAATAGCCCCAAGTCTCTTAGCCTGTTCTCATAGGAGGGGTGTTCTAGCCCTCTGATCATCTTTGTGGCCGTTCTCTGGACATGTTCCAGCATGTCCAGATCCTTCCTGTAATAGGGGCTCCAGAACTGGACACAGTACTCTAGGTGGGGTCTCACCAGAGCTGAGTAGAGGGGGAGAATCACCTTGCTTGACCTGCTGGCTCTGCTTCTCTTGATGCATCCCAGGATGTGATTGACTTTCTGGGCAGAAAGTGCACACTGGTGTCTCATGTTGAGCTTCTCATCCACCAGCACCCCCAAGTCCTTTTCTTCAGGGCTGCTCTCAAGCCAGTCCCTGCCCAGCCTATATCAGTGCTAGGGATTACCCTGACCCAGATGCAGGACCTTGCACTTGATCTTGTTGAACTTCATGAGGTTGGCTTGGGCTCACCTCTCCAGCTTGTCAAGGTCCCCCTGCATGGCCTCCCTTCCTTCCAGCGTGTCTGCTGTACCACATAGCTTGGTGTCATCAGCAAACCTGCTGAGGGTGCACTCAATGCTACTGTCCATGACTTGTGTACTAAACTTCACTAGACAAGTAAAAGCATTTTCTTACTTAGAATTGTTTCCAGCTTCAGTATCTGCTGCATAGGTCATCTTTAATATTTATCATGTAGAAAATGTTCATTGCAAAGCATTTTCTTTTTTTTCCTTCTCAAGAATTTGGGCTTTAATGGCCAATTACAATTATGTGAAATTTAATGACTAGCAGATGTAAAAAAATGCTTGTAATGGAGACAGATTCTTAACTATAAACTTGCATTATCTAGAATGCTGAAAGGCTTTAATTGTGTTCATATGGCATGACTGCACTCGTTTCCTTTGGTAATTATTGTGGAATTAAACCCAAAAACTGCCCTAACCAGCAGAGCTAAATAAGGGCAAGGTCAAAACAACACCACATTTCAGGAACTATATATAGTTCATCTCTATCCATTTGTCTGTAAAAAATAGATGAAACTTGGTTTTCTGTTAGAGGAGGTAGGTTTAACAGAATAGGCAGTTCTTAGAACCCTGAGACAGTCAGATTCTTTAAGCAGATTCGTTTCAGACCAGGTTGGGAACATAAAAACTTTTCCATTTTTCTTTATTAGTTGGCTATTAAAATGAAACCTTATGTGAGGTATCCCCACAAAGGACAAAAAGAAATTTAAGGAACTCTACCATGGGCAGACTTATTCTTTTCTTTTCAGTCCTTAAAAAAATAAAGCAATAAACATAGTTTATAATATTTTGCAATGCAGAGTTTGGCTAATCTTTGGGTTAACTTCATTTCACACTATTTCTTTCTAGAGTAAAGGCATTGAGGTAGGAGCAGGGTTCTTCTGCTGTACCTTTTCATTCTTCAGTAGGTGGTAAGGGAAAGGGGAAGTAACTGTTATCAGTGTAAGATCTGTTTTCCTGTCCTTTACTGATATTTATAGAAGAATAGAGTGGTTTGGGATGAAAGAGACCTTTAAAGGTCATCCATTCCGATGCCCCTGCAGTGAGCAGGGACCATCTTTAACTAGTTCAGGTTATATAGTTCAGGTTAGTCAGAATCCCATCCAACCAGATGTTGAATGTTTCCAGGGGTCTTCTGCCACCTCTCTGGGCAATGTGTTCCAGTGTTTCACCATCTTCATCATCATCATCACAAAACCCCCACTTCCTTATAGCTAGGCTCTTAGTTCAGAAACATTACCCTGTATCCTGTTGCGTCAGCTCCTGCTGAAAAGTCTGTCCCCATCATCCTTACAGGCCCCATTTAAGTACTGAAATGCAACAGTAAGGTCTTTCCTAAGATGAACAACTGCAAATCTTCTGCCTTTCTTCACAGGAGAGGTATTCAGTCCTTTGATAATTTTTTGTGGTCCTTCTCAGGACTCATTCCAACAGCTTTGTGTCCTTCTTGTGCTGAGGTTTATGTTCAATCCTGTCAAGCCTTTAGAATTGCTGTGCTTGTTTTGAAACCAGCTGAATTTGGAACATACATGAGTCTTGCTCAGTTTTGCTACTGAACTGTTTTATCAAGATTCTCTTCTCCTGAATTGTTAACTATTCTTTTGAACCTCAAAACTGTATCTTCTTTTCTGCAGTCACATTTCAGTATTACAGCATAGCCTACAGCCTTCTCCTAAATATTCATACTGTTCCATATCCTGCTACTCCTTAAATTATTACAGGATCAGAGGCTGTTGACTGATAAACTTTTGGTTCCTCAGTATGTATACATGGCCTTAATTTTTGAGGTGAAGGATGAGGATATTTGTATTTAGATTATGCCCTGTGTTGGTGGTAGTGTTGTAAAGGAAAATGAATGAGAAAGAAGGTAACCTGTATTCTCTAGTCTTACAAAGATTGTGGAGTTGAAGCATGTTTAGAAATAGATTTGTGTTTTTACATGCTGCACAAGAAGTAAACTTCAAAAGAAGAATATTCTTTACTGTATGTATTATATACAACATAGCATTCCCTTATCAAGGAGAATGTGTGTAGGTGCCAGCTTCCTGTGACTTTGAAATCATGGTTTGTATGTGTTGGTGTTGGGGAATGTTTAAAATGTCTTTGTCTGTGCTGAGTTAGCCTTTCCAGTCTTTGATCAGCAGTCCTGCAGAAATGCCATTTAATAGACATGAACTGGAATGGTAATGTTCAGAGGATTTCAGGAAACAAAGTTTTCTGGCTTTTGTAAAATTTTCTTCTAATATCTGTTTTAAAGCACTAAGAAGAAAATAGATGTGTGCACACACCTTCAAATGGTATAGATGGAAAGTATACATAGATGACTCCAAAGATATTTGTTATTTGTTGTGTTTTTATGTGCCAAAGCAATTGTTCTTTTTTGGAACTTCTTGTTATTATGGTGCTGTAAATAACTCTTAATTGAATGCTTTGAGATTCTGTTATTTTTGGCCTCCTCTTGTTCCCTCATTTATGATGCAGCACTACCTGTAATAAGCTAGGCTTTTGGATTTATGAGATGTTTCTGTTGCTACTTAAATTCATTGAAAAGTTGGAGCTTTGAGCATTCACAGTGTTTAAGAAAGAATTCTGTCTGCAGCAGTAGGCCTAGAAAGGGATTATCACAGAATGATGGAGTTTGGAAGGCACCTCAGAAAGGCATCTGGTCCAGCCCCCTACAAAAGCAGGGCCCCCTGGATATGGTTGTCCATGACCATGTCCAGACAGCTTTCGCATATGTTCAGGGAGGGAGACTCCAACCTCTTAGGGCATACTGAGCCAGTGCTCAGTCACCTTCACAGTGGAAAAAGAGTTTCTTTATGTTAGATAGAGCCTCCTGGGCTTCATTTGTGCCCATTGCATCCTGTTGTGTCACTGGGCACCACTGAAAAGAGCCTGACTGTCCTGTTTGCACCATCCCTTCATTGTGAGATGCTCCCTGAGGCTTGTCTTCTCAAGACTGAAGAGTTCCAGCTCTCTCTGCCTTTCCTCATAGGAGAGATATATCTGCTCCAGTCCTTTCATCATCTTCATGGCCATTAACTGGACTCTCTCAAGTATGTCCAGAACCATGCACAGTACTCGGGTGTTGCCTCACCAGTGTTGAGTAGAGCTCAACCTGCTGGCAACACTCTTCTTACTGTAGCCCAGGATCCCACTAGCTGCCTTTCTGCATTTCCCTTAGTTATGCAGACTTCCCTTTAGAATTTGCTGGTTTGATGTTGAGTAGGAGGACCCTGGAGTAAATGCTCCTTTTGCAGACTTTGTTCTGAGCAGATCTCATAGTTCCTTTTTGTCCTTCTAGAAGGTGTACTTGTACTTGGCTCTGAAGCAGAATGGATCTGAGGCCCCATACTCTTCAGAGAGGACTGTTTGGTATCTGTAACACAGATGTTACAGGGAATAAGGGCATACAAACATTTCTGACAGTGCTGCCTATGAAGTTTTTGGAGTCATGTAGTTAAGCATGCAAAATCCTTCAGCAGTTTTAAGCAGTACAGATTATACCATATGTAATTGTTCAGGCTTTCCTGCTAAAGGCTGCACTGAGAAGTTATGTAAAAGATTTATAAATTGGAACTACTTGAAGCTTCTTTACAGGTACAGTCTCATCTATTTAATCTTACAGGCTCACGAGCGACTGGAAGATTCTAAACTTGAGGCTGTCAGTGACAACAACCTGGAGCTGGTGAATGAAATTCTCGAAGACATCAGTCCCTTAGTAAATAAAGATGAAAATATTGCAGAATTGGTTGGAATACTCAAGGAGCCTCATTTTCAGGTGCCACCTTTTTACTGTACATTACCAACTTAATTGTATCAGTGTCCACGCATGGATCTGGAAGTAAAAATGAAACAAAACTTGAACTATAGCAAACATGATTATGTAGGACTTTACTCCAAATGAAAGGTAAAACAGAAGCCATGTGGGGTGTTAAATGAGCATGATTCTATTCTTTCATTCCACCTCAAGAATATGTTTACTTACTGTATTAAAATACACTGGAGATTCTTGGACAAATGTTTAATTCTTTTATGACTGAAGTTGCTGTAGCAATTTAATGAAGTCTTCATCCTTAGAATTTGCAGGTGGTCCAGTGCCTGATACTGAACCATTCTGCATTGCAGTTCAGCTGTTGGCATTCATACTCCTGTGTAAGTTTGCAGAGCGAAGGAACATGATCTATCATGTTGTCTGCACTGCAGCTTAAGTTGAGACTTTGTGCCACTCACTGTTGCTCTGCTTCAGTGAAGTTTTGACAGATGCTTGTCAAAAGCAGATGTTTTGCCATACTGCTACAATTCTATTACTGGCTTCTGTACCAACCCTTGAAGATTAGGCTTTGTAAATCCTTTGTAGATTCTGGATTTGCTAGGCAGGCTTCAGATGACGTAGTACTTAGCTCTGTAGAACGTAATGAAACCTTTTCCCCTAGTATAGATGTGCCTCTTTTGGCAGGTGTAGGGTCCTAGACAGTTTTTTTAGTTATCTGAGTTTACATACACTTTATTTCCTAAGTTTTCAGTTAAACATTTTACAGACATAGCAGTGGGGTGCATTACTGTTCAATATAGATAAACACTGGGAATGCTATCAAGCTGTGTTGTGGCCTGTTGGAGAAGGGAGTGCTTTAAAAGTTCAGCTTTTGAGGTAGTAGCTATTTTGAGCGCTGACAGCTCCTCTGACTCTTCTGAAGAGCAGTACGTTGGCCTCCTGTGTGCTCTTACTTGTTCAGAAGGGCCTCAAAGGCTGTGATTTGGAGACTTACTGGTAGTGTAAACCTGCAAATCAGTCTGTGATCCCTTAGCAGAAATTGGTACTGGAAAAAGAGAGGATGAGTTTGGAGGAACTGGTGGTTACAACGCAAAAAGACTGGAATTGGGGGCCAGCTGGTGCAGTGACAGACCTGACAAAAAGCCATTATGTTAGATAAAGTAGAGCTGACTAGTCAAAAGGAATGAATCAAAAGTCAAAAAGGATTCAGGAAGTGGAGTGCTGGAGTAGACTGACTTTGAAATGCACCGTGTCAGTTCTCTCTCTGGAGACAGATGACAAAGACCAGAGGCCACCTGGGCAAAGACTTTTTGTGGTGAAGACTGGAAATGGCCTGGAAGAGACAGAGATCAAATAAGAAATTCAATTAGGGTAAATAGCCAATATTTGTGTGAGGCACAAAGTGATGTTGGTGTTAGTTATTCAGGCTTAAGCAACATTTAATTTGGACGTTCCAAAGTAGCTGGTGAACAAAAATGCCATTATTTGTGGTATTTTTGTATGGTTTTTATTGGTTTATAGAGACCAGACTTGAAATTACATGTGTGCTATGTTAACTTCACAATTTCACTCTAATCTTTTGTCAGTGCTTCCTGATTGTACATTAAAGATCCATTTAGCAAGTGTATCTTCTGTTTGCCTTCTCTGTTGCCAGCAGTAGGCATCTAATGAAGGCTGTTAGGCTAGGACCAGCCAAAATCGATACTTTCCAAAATGTTCTGTGAAGATTTAGTGATCTGTTGCTCAGGTTTCTCGGTGTGAAGTAGTATCATCCATCTGTGGTGGTGTTTTCTTCCATCAGCTTGTTCAGTTGTTCTTTGATCCTGTGTGAAGCTCTGGCATTCACAGCATCCACCATCAGAGCGGAGACTAAGCTGTTCTGGTTTTGAGACTGTCTCCTGTCAGTGTCACTTAATATTTCCTTGTTCTTGTATAGGGAGAAAGTGAACAGTTTTTCTTAGTCATGTTTTCCCTCTCTACTCTTGATTTGAGAGGCTTCATTGTGTATGTGCCTGTCTGTGTCAAATAAATAAAGAGGAAGCAAAGCTGCAGACAGCTTCCCAGAGTCATTCACAGCAGCATGGACTTTTGAGGTGGTGTAATAATTTTCATGGCACCTCCTACTCATTATTTAAAAATTCCTAGTATTAAAAACTCCTACTATAGCTGGTGAATAAAATAGTTTGGTTGGAACTACAACAATCATGTAACCCAACTGCCTGACCGTTTCAGGCTGATCAAAAATTCAAGTATGTTATTAGGGGCAATGTCCAAATGCTGTTGAACACTGATAGGCTTTGGGCATCAATCATTCCAGTGTTTGACTGTCCTCTCAGGAAAGAAGAGGTACCTCTGGGCTCAGTAAACATAAAGAGGGTTTGAGGTTTTGGGTTGGTTTCATACTGTTGACACCTCTGAGATACCACTTCTGAGTCTGTCAGTTACTATGTTAAACTAGGGTTGTGTTTTCTCTTGCAGTCTGGGTTGAATCCTCTGGCGGCATGAATTTTGGAAACTAATAATTCCTGGCCCCAATTTTGCTCTTAACCAATATTTTCATCCACTTGAGAGCCTTACTGCTTATCATATAGTAGCTTTGTTTGGGGCCTCTTTCTACTTAACTAGATTTGAGAAGGATGACTTCCCTTTATTAAAGCTTGTGGATGCTTTCCCATGATCTATTTTGTTCAAGCGTTCTGTTCTTTGTGGAAGTAATTAATTTGTTTAGTGTCAACATCAGACTTAGTGGCTTAGTTTGTTGACTTTTCCTTGGAACTCAGTTTAAAAATTCATCTCATGATTATTGCATACTATGAACACAGCTGCACACTGCCTCTTTCACTATACTGTTGGGCAGCCTTTCTAAGGCTGGCGGAGGCTGTATGTCTCTTTCTGAAAAGAAAACAGAAAAGTACGTAAATACTCAACAAAAATGTGCTGTCCTTTGTGCCTCTTATGGTGCAAAGATGCATGTTCCAGATTCTGCAGGAAGAATCAAAGGCAAAATACAATGTAATTTGCAATTATAGAAACTGTAATGTGCATCCTTTCTCCAGGTCAGTAAACGTGTAAACAAGCTACCTTGATGTGACTCTTTAAAGTTTCATGGGCTTCATTGTGTAACTGCTTAGGAAGTTGATTCTGCAGGTTACAGATGAATGGTGCCACTTTATTATGGTGTCCTCTTACATTTGTAAGCTGCCTTGCCATACAAGTGTCACATGTGGCATCCAGTGCAATACCTTACTGCCTGTATCGTGTACTGCTGAAATTACAGACCTACATTCCCTTTAAACACTTTTATAGAAGAGCCCTGGGGAGAGACTGACTTCTGGAGTACAGGAGCATGCTTGGTTATACTGCTATGTTTGACTGTCTGCTCCCTCCCTTCTTTCATTTTTCCTTTCATTCCTTTCTTCTTATTCTTCCATTTAACCTTTTATGCATTTTAGTTTTAACTGAACTTCTCAGAGGTCAAAGTGCCTAAGATACTAAATTCTTCTGAATTTCACAGGGTTGATGGGTGGCCATCAGACCAGTGTGTATGGAGGAGCCAGCTGGCACTCCCACTGCTTAGAGGTTAGAGCAGGCCTTACCAGACTGTAGCTGGAGAGCAGGAGAGAGTGGTAAGAGAGGTTGCCTTGAGAGAAGAGGAAGGAGTTGAAAGTATCGCACTGTCGGTGTGGTTAAGCAAGCAGAAGAATCACTTCTGCTGCTTATGGAAGAGCTTGTTCCATTACTTTCACCTTTCCAAGAATTATGCAAGCCATTCATCCTGAAGAGTAGATTCTGCTGGCAATAAAATACTTAATCTGAAAAGCTGCCAATATTTTTTCTGAGAGTTAGCTTTATAATGGCTAATCATATCTTTGAAATGCTTCATTGAGAAAAATGATCTGAAGTTATGTCCTAGACAGATCTGAATTTATAGGGTTATTTTTCTCACATATTACAGTATCACAGTATCACCAAGGTTGGAAGAGACCTCAAAGATCATCGAGTTCAACCTGTCTCCACAGACCTCATGACTAGACCATGGCACCAAGTGCCACGTCCAATCTCCCCTTGAACACCTCCAGGGATGGTGACTCCACTGCCTCCCTGGGCAGCACATTCTAATGATGAATGACTCGCTTGGTGAAGAACTTTCTCCTCACCTCGAGTCTAAACCTCCCCTGGCGCAGCTTAAGACTGTGTCCCCTTGTCCTGGTGCTGGTTGCCTGGGAGAAGAGACCAACCCCTTCCTGGCTACAACCACCTTTCAGGTAGTTGTAGCGAGCAATGAGGTCGCCCCTGAGCCTCCGTTTCTCCAGGCTAAACAATCCCAGCTCCCTCAGCCTCTCCTCATAGGGCTGTGCTCAAGGCCTCTCCCCAGCCTTGTTGCCCTTCTCTGGACACGCTCAAGTGTCTCGATGTCCTTCTTAAACTGAGGGGCCCAGAACTGGACACAATACTCAAGGTGTGGTGTAACCAGTGCAGAGTACAGGGGCACAATGACTTCCCTTCTCCTGCTGGCCACACTATTCCTAATGCAGGCCAGGATGCCATTGGCCCTCTTGGCAACCTGGGCACACTGTTGGCTTGTGTTTAGGCAGCTGTCAATCAGCACCCCCAGGTCCTTCTCTGTTTGGGAGCTCTCCAGCCACTCTGACCCCAGCCTGTAGCTCTGCATGGGGTTGCTGTGGCCAAAGTGCAGCACCCGGCACTTGGACTTGTTAAATGCCATGCCATTAGACTCCGCCCATCTGTCCAGTCGGTCGAGGTCCCTCTGCAGAGCCCTTCTACCCTCTAACTGACCAACATCTGCTCCTTATTCATACCTCCTTATCAGCCTCCCTGATTTCTCTGAGATCTGAAATGATTGTCTTTTCATATGTGCTTCAGAGGCCTTCAGTCCATTTATTAAGTTCTAACACATAAACAGCATTATCATATTTGGCCCATGAAAGAGGAACAGAACTATTTTAAGTACTTCTGAGTCCTGAAGTATTAGGAAAGGAGTCCTGAATGCAAGACCCTACCATTGTTCTACTCTTTTGTATTGCCCTCCCACCCCAGCCACCAGTTTGTAATGTAATGGTTCTATTGGATCACAGTTTGGGAGCTAGTTCCCATAGGGGGCAGGCAGTGCTTCATATAGATGCTGCTGACAACTTTTATTTTCCAGGAAACCTTTTTCTTTTTTAACTTGGCTTTGGCACTGTAGAGAGCCTTGGATGTTTGGTTTTTTTCCTTTGCTTACTGAATTTTTAATTACTTTCTTTTTTTTGCTGGTTTTTTTTTGTTGTTTTGGGTTTTTTTTAACCTAATAAGTACAGCCACAAAAAAGTACTGTAAAGCAGTTAATATGTTCTGAGATTATGTATTACTTCATGACAGTATCTTACACAAAGAGGCCATAATGTCTGACACAGAACTTCCATCTTCCGGTCTGTTGTTCTGTTCTGTTCTGTTCTGTTCTGTTCTGTTCTGTTCTGTTCTGTTCTGTTCTGTTCTGTTCTATTCTATTCTATTCTATTCTATTCTATTCTATTCTATTCTATTCTATTCTATTCTATTCTATTCTATTCTATTCTATTCTATTCTATTCTATTCTATTCTATTCTATTCTATTCTATTCTATTCTATTCTATTCTATTCTATTCTATTCTATTCTATTCTATTCTATTCTATTCTATTCTATTCTATCATGCCATATCTTTTGCATTGCCTTACTGTGGCAACTTTGCCATTTTCCCCCTGAAAACCCTTCTATGGTTACCCAGTCTCAGAGAGTCAGCTGACCCTGCTTACATATGTTATGTGGAGGAAACTTTGAACCATTTTATGGTTGTTGATTATTCAGCCCATGTTGTCTTGAGACTTTGGCAGTGATTTTTTTCTAAACTCTTCCAGCTGCAGTATGGGAAAGGCTAGACTCCAGGGGCACTGGGGAGTTGCAGGAGCACAGGGTATCACTTTTTCTGATACCCTAAGAAAGAAACAAGTGGAGTTCAGGGAGATCATGGATCTCAGATCATGGAACCACATTAGTGAAATAAGTAACTGAGTGATACAAAATGTTGGAGAGTAGCCTGGCAGTGGATACAGACACGTGGCCCTTGTTGCCAAGTGGCTTTGTTTAGGTGTTCTTCAAGGCTGTATGCCATGACCTGATTAGCTGGGGAAACAGTGTCATAAAACTGGTGTAGATTCTTGAGTTTCAGACCTGAGAGTTAAGTGTGGGCAGGTAGTAAGTGTGGCTTATTTTGAGAAACCAAATAATCTACTTTTCTTAAAGAAACCATTTCATAACAGTGGGCAGCAGTGTACAGTCCCTAATAGTCCTGTGATGCTGTCGTGACACAAATAGCAAGGAAAAGATTCTGTGATTGAGACATGGCTAAGTCATAGCTGCAAGTTATTTGTTCATGCAGGATAAGCATGAATTCTGAGTGAATAAATGGGATCAGAATGTGGAATGGGGTCAGATTTGAGAACTGAACAGTCTTACAGAGAATTTTAAAAGGGTGACAAAAATAGTTACCTTAGTAGTCTTTTTTTGGACTGTGAATCAGAATATAATCCATAAATTACATGACCACTAAGGGCAGGGAGCTGAACGAGCGTGGTTATGTGTAAGGCTCCATGAGAAATCTCATGCTTTGTGGACAAACAAGTTTGGTAACAGTTTCTTTTAGCATGTGGCCAGAAAGGAAAAGAGGCAAGTATCTACCTGGCTTTGTCAGCAGCAGTATGTTAAAATGTGTTGTTGATGCTAGTTGGTTTCATTTTGGAAATTCAGAAAGAGCCCAAAATGTTGCTTGCAAACATTGGCATAGAGAGTTCTGTGCTCCTGTTTTCTGGACTGGATGTGCCTTGGATAATGAAGAGTTAGAAATTGTTACCATCTGACAGCTGCTTGAATGAAATAAATGATTGTTTTTTCCTATTTAATGTGATTTGGTTTATGACCACAGTATCAGCAGCCACAATAAGCAGCTGTCTTTACAATCTTCATGGCAAGGGCCGAGTCAGTGAATTAATACCTCCTCCTAATAGCAGGCAGGGTGGTCATGTAATGGGCAGATGAAACTAATTGTTCAGGGTTGTGACACTTTCAGAGCTTCCATGTTGCATTGGCACTAAACTGATGTGGTTGTGCAACTTTCAGGTTAGAGGTGGCTTACAGAAGGATGAAGCAGTGTGCATAGCAAAATTGTTATATTTGCTTAAATGTTGCATGCTCAGCTTCCTTGCAGTTTGCTGGCTTCCTCCAGAGTGTGTGTGTGTCACTTCCAGCAGTAGTCCCTGTGGTCTCTTCTCAGCTACTTATTTGATACCAGTCAGTGATATGACTTAAGACCACTTAAGTCTTCTCATCAGGCCACTATTTGAAACAGTGCTATGTTGTTTGAAGCCTAGTAGGCATCTCTTCTACTTGCTGTTTTTCTTCCTGTATCTGCCAGTGAGACTCCCTGGGCTATAGGGATGCTTTATCTTGAACTGCCATATATGGTGGCTACAAGGTGCCCCTTTTCCTCCTTAAGAAAGTAAGTCTCTGTTGTCTAATTGCATAAGTTTGATCTTGTTTTACCTGTATATAGTAAGATATAAAGAAAACATGTATAAGTATATCCTACTAGAAAACCAAGTCTAAATCGCATTGTCTTCCAAAGATGATTGCTTGTTGGGGTGTTTTTGATCTCTTCCTGTTATTTTGGGAACTGATGTATGTGACCTGATGAAAAGAGCATTAACTGTAAAGTCCTGATTAGCTGTAAAGTGACTTCTGCCAACTGGATTTATTTGCCTTGGCTTTATGGAAGCAGGAGGCACTCATTCTAGAAATCCTTGCACACCCCTTGCTCTTCAAATTATTGTGGATGAAAATTTTACTACATGAAACACAAGCATCTAAAAATGATTTACATTCACTTGTTAATTTATTTTTTGCTGTGGGTTGTTTACATTAACCATTTGCTCAGATACTGTCTCACTAGGTGAAATAGGATTTTAGGTACTTCTTTTCCCATCTTCTTACCTGCAAGGTCTCATATTCCTCCTCATAGAATGTCAGGGTGGGAAGGGACCACAAGGATCATCTAGTTCCAACCCCCCTGCCATGGGCAGGGACATCTCACACTAGATCAGGCTGGCAATCTGGCTGTCTCCTGTACTTCCTTAAGAAGCAGCATTTGCATTTATAAGAGAGCATATTTGCCAAGAAAAGTAGGCTTGTCAGGCCCTGTGAGTACTTGTAGGCCAATTTTTGCACTATTCCATGTGAAATAAAATCCTTTAGTGATCCTTTTATGATCAGGTCCCAAAGGGGCAGATTCAGAGGTTATTCAACATGAAATCCTTTTGCAAATGGTTGATTTATGATTTAAATGGAGGCTTTTTCTGTTCCTTTGCAGTCACTCTTGGAAGCACATGATATTGTGGCTTCAAAATGTTACGATTCCCCTCCATCTAGCCCAGAAGTCAATAACTCTTCAGTGAACAACCAGATAGTTCCAGTAGATGCTATTCGTATCCTTGGAATTCACAAAAGAGCAGGAGAACCACTGGTATGTAATTGGAGTCTGTCTTTAATTTAATGTATGAGTGATAATGTTTGCATGTGCCTAATCTCTTTCATTATGTTTTCATTATTCCCATTATTTTCCTGTGTAATTTAATGGGTGATAGGATCACTATTGAGAGCTTGAAATAAGGTATTTGTGTGTTCTCCACTCTGTTCTCTTTAAGCAGTTATGGGATAGGTGGAATGTCTTGCTAGCATAATTGTCTAATGCAACATCTGTTTGGTCCTGATAGAAAATTGTGTGCACTCAAGAACAATACAGTTATTGTTCAGTCATATGAAAACCTTGTCTGAAAGTACTTTTGTGTCCCCTGATGCTTATCTGTGTGGAGGAACTCTTACACTGTAGTCACTATGACTGTCTGTTTTCGTTGGGGTAGGTGGAGTGTCTCATAGCTGTATCTTTCTGCTTGAGATAATGGTAGAATGGAAGTGAAGAAATTCAGTGCTAAACTGAGTGTCAAATACCTCTTTCAGGGTGTTACCTTTAGAGTTGAAAACAATGACCTGGTAATAGCACGGATTCTCCATGGTGGCATGATAGATCGACAAGGTCTGCTGCACGTCGGTGACATTATTAAAGAGGTGAATGGCCACGAGGTGGGAAACAATCCAAAAGAGTTGCAGGAGCTGCTGAAAAATATTAGTGGCAGTGTCACTCTGAAGATTCTCCCCAGCTACAGAGACACTGTAATTCCTCAACAGGTCAGTAGCACATTTCTGATGATTCTATCAGAACAACTCCTGCTTGGTGCTTCATTGCCACAAATACACTGAACTGCAGTGAACTGCATGCGTTCATAACGTGATCAGTGCCCAACTAATCTGCTTTATAGAATTCACACACATACTGAATTCAGCAGATGAACTTGAACTTGGCTGATGCCCATTTCTGCTGTTGCTGTAAGCTGTCGAGTTCTCCAGGGACAGGTAACTTGTTGCTCTAGATCAGTGCCTTCTGAAATGTCTTACAAGACGCTCCTCCACGTAGTGGGTCTTAATGCCCTTGAGTAAAATAGGCTATGCCTACATTGAGTAAATGCTGAGGGAATGTCTTGTATTTGAGGCACTGCTTGCTTAGCTCCCCAAAGTGGCAGAAAAACGTCAAAGATGTTTCCAGTCCACTGATGCAACTTATTCTTTCTTCCCCTGCATCAAATTCCAGTCTCAAGCAGACATGTATCTCGTTCTTTTGCAAACACTGAGCTTGTGGCAAAATTAATCCTGAAGATTCTGCAAGCCTCGAATGCAGAGCTTACAGTCTGAGAATTTTTCATGTTTTTAAGGGATGTAAATCCAATACTGATTGGGTTGTATATATTGGAATGCACAAATGGATATTTCATAATACATTGTCAGAATAGAATAGAACAGACCAGGTTGGAAGAGACCTTCAAGATCATCATGTCCAACCTATCAACCAATCCAACCCACCTAATCAACTAAACCATGGCACCAAGCACCCCATCAAGTCTCCTCCTGAACACCTCCAGTGATGGTGACTCCACCACCTCCCCGGGCAGCCCATTCCAATGGGCAATCACTCTCTCTGTGTAGAACTTCTTCCTAACATCCAGCCTAAACCTCCCCTGGCACAGCCTGAGACTGTCCTCTTGTTCTGGTGCTGTTTGCCTGGGAGAAGAGACCAACATCTGCCTGTCTACAACCTCCCTTCAGGTAGTTGTAGAGAGCAATAAGGTCTCCCCTGAGTCTCCTCTTCTCCAGGCTATGCAACCCCAGCTCCCTCAGCCTCTTCTCATAGGGCTTGTGTTCCAAACTCCTCACCAATTTCGCTGCCCTTCTCTGGACTTGTTCCAGCAAGTCAACATCCTTCCTAAACCGAGGGGCCCAGAACTGGACACAGTACTCAAGGTGTGGCCTAACCAGTGCTGAGTACAGGGGGAGTGTCTCCTTCAGCCAAAGCTTGCTCTGCTGATTATTCTGCTCTCTCAGCTGGTGTATGCCAGTCTTCTCCATAGATTGCATTTTGCTTGCCAAGTACAACTTGGACCACGTCAAACTTTTTTGTGCTGTGGGTAAAAGCATTCCTTCAGTTTGATCGCTGAATTAGTAAGAATGTATTGTATAATAGTTAAGCTGTGTGTGTCTTTGGCCATTTCAGGTTTTTGTGAAGTGTCATTTTGACTATAATCCATATAATGACAACCTCATCCCGTGCAAAGAAGCAGGTTTGAAATTTTCCAAAGGAGAAATTCTTCAGATTGTCAACCGGGAAGATCCGAACTGGTGGCAGGTTGGTGAAAAGATTTAAACAAAAGATAAAAATGGAAATGCTTCACTGCTTGCTTTCAGCATAAACTCCCTTCAACTGTGAATTCCTTACAGTAACAGAAAAAAATAATATTTACACTGTAATTCAGTTTCCAGCTAATGTGAAGATAGGCACAATTGAAATACGAGAGAAAATTGAATGGTCTAAGTTGTCTCTCACACTCATTTTGCTGTTGTTGCTGCTGTTGATTTGTCTTTGTTCTTGTATCAAAAGCCTAGACATCCCATAATCTGTGGAAGTGGATAATTTCTAGCAGGGAGCCTTAGCTTGACTATGTTACTTGACTATGTTGCTATGTTTGTTCACCATTGGAATGTGCTGCCCAGGGAGGTGGTGGAGTCACTGTCCCTGGAGGTGTTCAAGAGGGGACTGGATGTGGCGCTGGTGCCATGGTCTAGTCATGAGGTCTGTGGTGACAGGTTGGACTTGAGGATCTTTGAGGTCTCTTCCAACCTTGGTGATACGGTGATACTTGTGGTAAGCCTTCTCTGATGGTGGCTGTGGAAGAAGTGGACCCCTTCCTCAGTGCTCAGAGTTGAGGAGAGACAGGGGGAAATTAATGTAGTGGATTTGAAGAGCAGCTGTACCTTTTATTTCTACAGTGGTGGTCAATGTCTGTGAGCTGTAACATGCACGTTCACAGTCAAAGTGTTTGGCACTGTTTCAAATGGTAACAGTTTACCCTGCTTTATGGTTGTATTTCTACAGTCAGTCCTTCAGTAGAAATCATGTAAGCCAGTGCTTAAGCTAATTCTGTTTTTCCAAGACACTATAAACACAATTAAACATCATCAGTGCCTTTTGAAGTAGGACAAATGAACCTTTAAGATGCTTTTCTTAACTGAGATGCTTAAATTGGAAGTGGCAGTGGCAATCTAAGCAGAGTTTAACATTCTGAATTTCCCTTTCTACCCTGAATTGCTAAATTGCTTTGCTAGAAAACAAGCAACAGTGAGCCAGGCATTACTTGAGAGCAAAGTATTTATGACTTCTTTAAAAGCAACAGATTTGAGTGTACATCAACAACTGTTGCTCAATTCTGTTGCTTGTTGGTGACAGTGGTAACAGAAAGAAAGAGAATAGAAAGTGTGGTGGAAGGCAGAAAATTTGTTACTGCCAAGTAAGTTTCAGAAGTTAGACACTCCAAAACTCCATAGCAGTTTGACATTTAGATTACATGCTGTCTTCTGTATTGCTTTCCAAATTCTCCAGTTGTAACTTGTGGGAGTCCAGGAGACAGAAAACTTCAAAGACTCAAATCATTGGTAAAAATTAAATGTTACACGAGTATAGTGTGTTGCAAGTATTGCTCTGCAGAGCATGCCACTGGGAAAAGCAATAAAGTTTTTCCCTTATGCTCTCTAGAAATGCTGGGCTGGCACTGAAAACTTGCTAACTGTAAAAAATTCAGGTAGGCATAGGAGAAAGGGTACAGGATGAAAAGCAAACAGTGTGCAGGATGAAAAGCAAGAGACAGGCCAACTAGCCATGGAGAAGAAAGTGTAGTATTTCACAACTGTGTGTTTGTGTGTGTGTGTTAGGCTTGCTGAGAGTTGAGCTTGCCATGGAATTATTTTATAGACAATCTTAGCCAAACTTTAAATTACTCACATTTCAAGACTGTAGTTACTTAGTGCAAAAAGCCTGAAGGCATGAGTTAGGCCTGGATTAATGACATTAGCTGTCTGTGCAGTTGCAGTTAATAAGTTCTCCTGGAACCTCTTTGGAGCAGCTCAAGAGTATGAAATAAGTGTACTGTGTACTAGAAAGCCTTGAGTTTTGTCACTTGAGAGCTCAGTGTTTGGAGCTCTAGCATTCCATTTAGGATTTTGATGGCTATAGGAGCTTGCACACTTAATGGGAACCAGTAATGAAACTTGTATCTGTTTCATTGAATTTTAATACTTAGTGGCAGGACATTGTTACTGTAAGACAAGAGGTTTTATATCCACATCTATGTTTGAATTTCCAAGACTCAGAAGTAAATGTAGTCCGTCTGCACCGTGCTGATGATACAGATGCTTCTCACAAGTTACCTATGATTGTTTTGGTGTTTGGTTTTTTCCCCCCCCAGGCCAGTCATGTCAAAGAAGGAGGAAGTGCAGGGCTTATTCCTAGCCAGTTCCTGGAAGAGAAGAGAAAGGCCTTCGTTAGAAGGGACTGGGACAGCTCAGGTAAGATTTTGATGAATTTCAGAAATAGATCTTGCCCTGTCTCCATTTGCTTTGCTTTTCCTGACTTCGTAGATACTGGAAAACTGCTGTGTGAGAAGACACAGAATACTGCAAAAAGCTAATTGTGTTTTGGCTCTGACTGGGGGACAAAGTGTAAAGTCTGTGCTTAGTCTTCATAGATAGGTGAATCGGTTTTGCCACCTGCTGATGTAAAGCTACCTGAGGTGGGAAAGTGTCAGGTGTAAGAATTAGCTCTTATAAAATGATGGATTTTAGTATGCACTGAAAGTGAACCAGTTAAACCTGTCTGAGGGGTTTTGCTGCTGCTTTTGACAAAACTAATCTTCTGCCCTAGACTTAGAAAAGTCTAAGACAGCCCTAGCAACTGTGGTTAATCTAAGCTTGTAGATGTAAGTAAGCCTTGGAAAAGCATGTTTAACCAAAGTGATGAGTTTGTCTCAATTTTGCTTTCTAGGGCCTTTCTGTGGAACAATAAGCAGCAAAAAAAAGAAAAAGATGATGTATCTCACCACAAGAAATGCAGGTATCTCTTAATATTACATGAGTCAAAGTTCTCTGGGCTTCTAAACTTTCAGAGTCTTTCAGAGCTGAAAGATTTGCAGTGTAATATTTGATAGGTCAAATGGTTTTTATGGTTTAGAAACAATAGTGACCGGTGATAGTGGAGCTGAGTACCTCTCACCTACACCAGGTAAGTGGAATCAGAGCAGAATTGTGTGTTTAAAAGAGCAGGGGAAGAAAAGCTTTGTTGCTTTCCTTCTACTCTGCTCTGGTGAGGCCACACCTGAAGTGTGCTGGGCTCCTTCCCAGTGCAAGAGATGTGGACATCTAAAGAGAATGAAGGGACTGGAACATCTCTCCTACAAGAAAAGGCAGAGGGAGCTGGTACTGTTCAGTCTGTAGAAGAGAAGGCTCGGGGAAGATCTTGTCAACGTATATAAACACCTGAAGAGTGGGTGCAGAGGGGACAAAGCCAGGCTGTTTGCAGAGGAGCCCAGAGACAGGCACAAAGGCCACAAGCAACAGCACAGGAAGTTCCCTCTGAATGTCAGGAAACACTTTTCCACTGTAAGAGTAACAGAGCACTGGCACAGTTTGCACAGAGAAGTTATGATGCCTCCCTCCTTGAATATATTCAAAAGACATCTGGGCAACCATCTCCAAGTGGCCCAGCTTGAGCACTGGAGTTGGGCCAGGTGCTCTCCAGATGTACCTTTCAACCTCAACCATTTTAGGATTCAGTGAAAGCTCAGTAATTGTTAATTAGTTTTCCCATTATCATCAGTGTTGAGTTTTCTCCTTGGAAGTAAAGGTAATTATCTGACCTTATGCTGTCCAGGAAGGGCTAACTCTTTTATTCCACTACCAATTTAAAACAAGAAAGCTTGTAACAGACTTAATGCCCTCTGAGTGCTATTTATATTGGCATGTGGTCTGTTGATATATAGCAGGAGTGCTTAAGTTCTTTTTCATCTCTGGCAGTGCTGGCTGTTAACCATTTGTTGTACATCTCTTGATGTAGAATTTGATCGCCACGAAATCCAGATCTATGAGGAAGTAGCCAAAATGCCTCCTTTCCAGAGGAAGACACTGGTCTTAATTGGGGCCCAAGGAGTGGGGCGAAGAAGCTTGAAGAACAGGTTTATAGTACTGAATCCCACTAGGTTTGGAACTACAGTGCCATGTAAGTTGTCTGCATTTCTGTTTTAATATCACACTTTGAGTCTCTGATTATCAGGAAAACATCTGATGTTTATCCCAGTGATTCAGGGTAGGAGTAATTTGGTCTGAGTATAAAAACTGTGTGGAGTGGGAAAAGAAAAGGTTCTTCATCTTCCCAGAAAGCTGAACTGACATATGACGACAGTGAGAATGTTTGTAACTAGCATTTAAATGTTACTGATGCCGCAGAAAAACAGCTTTTATGTGTGCAGTGTTTCAGTCTGATGGGTTTCTTCAGTGTCACTCACTGTGAGTTGCTGAGAGGATTCTAGAAGCTCCTACTGGTCTCCAGTAATGAACAGCCAGTGGAGTTTCTCAGGTCTGCCATTTAGTTCAGACTTTCAGAAATGGTCTGTTCCCTTCTGTTTTCAGTGGGCAAGGAGCAGATCTGATAGTAGGGGAGGAGGGATAGGTCTGACAGATAAACTGTGCAACATGAAAGAACTGTTCTCTCTCATTTGCTGGCCAGGGCACTAAGAGCTGCTGTGTGTGGCTGATAACAAGGTTGACTTCCCGGTGTTGCTTTGTAAAAGAAATTATTCCCTGGGAATCTCAGCAGTCTGTATTGGCTAAATAGTAAGAAACTGTCTATTGCTTCTGAAACTCTATTTCCTTCTAAAAAAGCCCTCAAAATTTACTAGTTTCTCTAAAATTCCACTTAGATGCTTTACTACTTACAACTAATACATCCCAGTGTTAGAATGCCTTTGCTTGGAGCTCTTGAACACCCTCCAAAAGCATAAAAGTTAACTTTTTCAGGCTGAGAGTCTGATCGTGCACATGCAGTACATAGTTTATTGTAAACAGAATCTCTGTACTTAGATTTTAAATTAATAAATACTCTCAGGTGGCCTCAGTTTCTTTGAGAAGAAAACTCTTCTGATTATTCATAAATGGATGTGTGAGGGGGGTTTTACATGTCTGTACTTTGTTCTTGTTGTTAAATGGCTGAAACAGATTGATTTTTGCTATGGGGAGAAGCACGTCCTTGGTGTTGAGTTCTAATCCAGCAATGGTGCTGTGGGGTTTTGTTTTTCAGTGTGGGTAGCTGAAGTGTTCAGTCATCTTCTGGCTGTGAGCTGTTAGAGCTCATTCTCCAAAATGTATTTCAATATGTTATGATGATTTATTTTTTTTGGCTGGTATTGTATTAACCATTGTAATTTTCATCTTTCTGTAGAATCTTGGCTAAAACTTGATGGTCTAGTAATATGTTTATTGCTAACAGTTTCAGAAGATCATTTCTCCTGGGATTTGAGTTTTCTATAATCATGAAGTTGATAGGAATTACTGGGACAGGTACAATGCTTCTCACTTGCATCACCGAGTTGCACCAAGTGATGTTACTGCACCAAGTGATGATCCAAGTATTGCCAAAGGGATCCATTCACACTGTTATGCTTAATGTATTCTAGAGTTCAAATCTAATTAAATGCAAGTAGTGGGCAGGCAAAGTGGGTAATAATCTGATGTTTTATTTTCAACCTCTTAAATAATGTCTGTACAGCACAGTGTAGCAATACCTAAGATAGCTGCTGATCTTTTACTTAAATATTGGCTTTAATCTCCCCGCAGTGAATTTAAGTTCCTTTACATGGTAAATTGGCCTGGAAAGCAGCATTAGCTGCACTAAGACTCTGCTATGGAAGCTGGGTTTCTGATGATTGATCTCGTTTCATAGCTGGCTCAGGAGATTCTACCCTGAATAAAAGGGCAAATGCAGTGAGCAAAGTGTATGCTAAGGTTTGGGGGGCAGGGTGGGGCAGCTTTTGTGGTCTGCTCTGATTTTTTTATTAAGTGAATAATGAAAAAGATGCCATGAATGACTGTTGTATATGGTGTGAAGGAGTAATAAATAAAGGAAGCAAGCAAATGGGTGGGTGAACAACATACAGGAAAGACTAGAAATAAAGGGAACAGGAGAAGCTCTGCTCAGTTTGGAAACTCACACTAGAATAACTGATCAGCATATGGAACAATTAAATTGTATATTCATGTGTATTATGCTCTCCCTAACTTAATAGAGAGTCCAGCCTCATATTTGTATCCCAGATACAAAACATTCAACTTGTATTGCACCTTTTTTTGTCCAGTTACCTCCCGAAAGCCAAGGGACGATGAAAAGGATGGGCAGGCGTACCGATTCGTGTCACGAGCAGAAATGGAGATGGATATTAAAGCTGGCAGATACTTAGAGCATGGAGAATATGAAGGCAATCTTTATGGCACCAAAATTGATTCCATCCTTGAAGTTGTTCAGACAGGAAGGACCTGCATCTTGGATGTGAACCCACAGGTATTTATAGTATTTCACTGCAAGTGTCGGGGTACGATGCTGAACAAGTACTGCCTTTGTGCTGGGCTGCTTTTTACCCAGTTCAAACGTCGCAGTATCAACTGGATTGCATTTAGCTGGAATGAGCTGGAAGGATGGAAAAAAACAACTTAGATGCTGCATGGAAGAGGAGTCTCACAGAGTAATAAATAATCTTTTTAGCCAAGGAAGGAGTGATGTTGAGCATTTCAAAAAGGCACTGTAGAAGTTCCTAAAATAGAAATAAGAATCTTTGCTTACCATGTTTCTGCCCATTCTAACAGACGAGTTTTGCTGCGCCCCTTAAGTAACAGGGACATGCTGAGAGTCATTCTCAAACTTGGTTTTCTTCTTTGTTTTCCCTTGCTTCTAGGCCTTGAAAATACTGAGGACTTCAGAATTCATGCCCTATGTAGTATTTATTGCTGCTCCAGAGCTGGAGACTTTGCGTGCTATGCACAAGGCTGTGGTCGATGCTGGAATCACAACCAAACTTCTCACTGTAAGCAGACCATTGCATACTTAGTTTGCTTTGAGCACAGAATCAACAAGGTTGGAAAAGACCTCAGAGATCATCAAGTCCAACCTATCACCCAACACCTCATGACTAACTAAACCATGGCTTGCTTGTCTGATGATATAAATGTGCTTTACATATGGAATCTGTGATTCTTAGGAAAAATACTGCAGCCTGCATTAAAGAAAACAACCAACAACCCAACCAACCCACAGCAGAGTGAAACTAGGCCTTGTTTCCACTGCTGCAGCAGCACCTGCTGCACTGAGGATGGCTTGGAGCTGCCAGAGTAAGAAGTGATGAATAGATTTTCTTCTCCTTTAAGCTCCTTGCATTTGTCATGTGAAGTGGCACATTTTATGCATTAGATCTTCTCTCCTTTTCTGAGACACAGTGTGTAGCAGAGGGGAATGAGAGACTCTGCCTCCAGCACAGCAGATTATAACCATGCCGTATGGGCAGGAACCATGCCTGTAGCCATGTGTTGATATCAAGACAGACAGTGTAATATAGGCAAAGCAAAATACTCATACCCATGGATATAAGGAGTTTGTTCTCCCATTTCATATTCTTCTATTTCCTGAACAAATGATTGTATTCTGCCTGTTAGTGATCTGCTATTTCTAGCATCCTAAGCCATTCCTTTGCAAAAACTCTGGCTCCCGTGGTGACACGTTTGCCAGTTTCCTTCAGTAACTGTGAAGGGAAGGCTATTCACAAAGTTACCTTTTCATTTTGGCTTTTTGCATTTACAGCTGTACCAGGACTTGAAAATATTAAAATAGATATTGTCAAGGGGACAGATCTCATAACTGCTTACACAAAAATTGCTTTAGTGCAAAAGCAGAGGGGAATTTCCTGAGAATGTAGGATAAATGAAACATACACAAAATGCTGAGTGGCAGCACTTCAACCCCACCACACATAGGAAGATAAATTTCCTGCAGCTCATGTCAGAACTGGAGTCACACAGCAGTAGTTTACAAATGAGGAGCTGATGTCAGGTGAGCAGAGCTGAGATGTACCCTCTAGAAGCAATTAAGTATTCTAGAGCTGTATTCTACTAGAAATGTCTTTTGTTACTAAGACTAATTTAAATTCGTGGAACTTTCATGCTTTCTGTGGGAATAAAGAAGGGCACAAACGTATTTAAGTAAGAGACTGATTCAAGCATTCCTGAAGCATCAGTCTGATTCCACTTGGGTGGTCAGTTGTATGTTAGAATAGAATAGAATAGAATAGACCAGGTTGGAAGAGACCTTCAAGATCATCGTGTCCAACCCATCAACCAATCCAACCCACCTAAACAACTAACCCATGGCACCAAGCACCCCATCAAGTCTCCTGAACACCTCCAATGATGGTGACTCCACCACCTCCCTGGGCAGCCTGTTCCAATGGGCAATCACTCTCTCTGTATAGAACTTCTTCCTAACATCCAGCCTAAACCTCCCCTGGTGCAGCCTGAGACGGTGTCCTCTTGTTCTGGTGCTGGCTGCCTGGGAGAAGAGACCAACATCCTCCTGTCCACAACCCCCCTTCAGGTAGCTGTAGAGAGCAATAAGGTCACCCCTGAGTCTCCTCCAGGCTAAGTGGTTAACTGCCCGCTGCCCAGGTTAACTCTCTGTGTACCAGCACAGGTTCACCTGCTGCTGTTGACTTCCTTAGAAACGGCAAGATCTGTAGACATTTGGTTGCCAGATTTACCAGCGTTGGCACAGAACTTTGTTCAGCTCTTCCAGTGCATTGCAGCTTGAGAAGTTCTGTGCAGATTTACTGTAAATCACAGTATCACAGTATAACCAAGGTTGGAAGAGACCCCAAGGATCATCGAGTCCAACCTGTCATCACAAACCTCACAACTAGACCATGGCACCAAGTGCCACGTCCAATCTCCCCTTGAACACCTCCAGGGACGGTGACTCCACCACCTCCCTGGGCAGCCCATTCCAATGACGAATGACTCGCTCAGTGAAGAACTTTTTCCTCACCTCGAGTCTAAACCTCCCCTGGCACAGCTTGAGACTGTGTCCCCTTGTTCTGGTGCTGGTTGCCTGGGAGAAGAGACCAACCCCTTCCTGTCTACAACCACCTCTCAGGTAGTTGTAGAGGGCAATGAGGTCACCCCTGATCCTTCTCTTCTCCAGGCTAAACCATCCCAGCTCCCTCAGCCTCTCCTCATAGGGCTGTGCTCAAGGCCTCTCCCCAGCCTTGTTGCCCTTCTCTGGACACGTTCAAGTGTCTCGATGTCCTTCTTAAACTGAGGGGCCCAGAACTGGACACAGGACTCAAGGTGTGGCCTAACCAATGCAGAGTACAGGGGCACAATGACCTCCCTGCTCCTGCTGGCCACACTATTCCTAATACAGGCCAGGATGCCATTGGCCCTCTTGGCCACCTGGGCACACTGCTGGCTCATGTTTAGGCGGGTGTCAATCATCACCCCCAGGTCCCTCTCTGTTTGGCAGCTCTCCAGAAATGAAAGCCTGTTATTTTGTATCTGTACATAGTTTTACATAGCCAGCTGCAGTATGTGGTGGGGAGATGCCCCTGCATTTGCAGGGGCTGCCCAAGTGCTGTGCTCTTCGTAACCTTTAAACTCCCTTCACCAGGACACCGATTTGAAGAAAACAGTGGACGAGAGCGCGCGGATCCAGCGAGCCTACAACCACTACTTTGACCTGACCATCGTCAACGACAACCTCGACAAAGCCTTCGAGAAGCTACAGACTGCCATCGAGAGACTGAGGCTGGAGCCCCAGTGGGTCCCGATCAGCTGGGTCTATTGAGGCCTCTGAGGAGGCGCTGGAGTCCACCGCGGCAAATACGTTGAGGTGCCGCTGCGGAGGCAGCGCCGGTAACCCCCCGCACCCGTGCATTTTTACTCTGTGTATATTCAAAGTACACTCCTCTGAATTTTTATAAAACTGTTGAAGGGAAAGTGTACTTAAATATGTAATTTATTTTAATTTTTCTAACTTTTTACAGATAACCTTTCTATTCATACCACATGGAGGAAATGCGTTTAAGCATTTTGGTATGGTTTTGGTTTTAGTACCTTTGCCTTTTTTTCATCCGAGAAACTTTCAGTAACTCACTTCCAACATTTGCATCTTGGTCTTACATTTTCACTGTGATTATTAAAAAAAGAGGATACTTGAAACCATTTTTGTAAAAAAAGTTGTTAACATCAGTGTTCAACTGGTCAAAAGTCTACAGCTCTTATTAGGAAAGAACACTTAATTCCTTTGGGTTTTTTTTCCTTCCTTAAAAACCCGACAGAATTTCATGGGAGCAGAACTTGCAATGTTAAAAGCGACACAACCAACACAGCTCCATTGCTCCAGCTTCTTGCAGCTTAATGTTTCACAAATTCTTGATGTCTCTTGATTCAGACAGCTGTTGTGTAGGTTCCTTTATACGTGTCTCTTAAAACACCCTGAAGCAATACCTTGCAAGCTGTGGATGAGGCTGTTCTGGGGAGCCAGCCTGTCAGCCCGGTGTGGTTCAAGTACTGACATTAGAATGCCTGTATGCAAGGTAACTCAGTGCAATTCGAGTAATGGTGAAGTAGCCCAAGAGAGAACCTGATAATGTGGAGCCTTGTAGAGTGACAGTTAATGTTTAGGACTATTTATTCACACTTGTGAAAATACATTGATTTAACCCCCCCCCCCCAAACCCCATTCTTTTCTTAGGACATGGCTGTTTGTATAGTGATCTGTGGCTTCATCTCCTGTGATAGCTGGCTGGGTTCTCTATTATCTTTTTGAATATTTGTGTGTGATCAACTGCTGTATTTTTCTGAGTGTGATGTAATGGACTCTGTGTGCTTTTTGTTACATTGTTTTCACAGTTTCCCTTAGCTGGCTTGTGAATTGGAGCTTGCTGCTACAAAGCAACGTCCTTTAGCCCTTTTGGTTTTACAACATACTTCCTTTTGTTCAGTGGCAGTTCTCCCTTAGCAGGCTCACCGATACAATTCGTGTTAGGTTCAAGTTCATCCATCAGAACTTAGGCTGCTGTACATTTCTGCTTCACAAGAACAAAACTGTAGTACAGCTTGTTGCTGAGAGCGGCTCTTTAGTGATCGTATTTGATACTATAATGTCAGCTGCTGTGTATAGTAACATTCACCATCTCTTACCAGCTTAGGTGTCTAAGCTGGACTCATCGATCTGTTTGATTTCTCCTCCATCTGGTGACAGGCACCTAGCTTCTGAATTCTTTTTCAACACCAAAGTGTGACACAGAATGCTATCAAAAGGCAAATTCCTCAGAACTGCTTCTGAAGGAAAAGAGGCTTACACACTGTAAAGCAGTATTGCTTCCTGGGGCTCTTTAAGACCATCATGTGCAGGACAGGAAAAGTGTAAGCCTCAAAAACACCTGTGTGCTACAGATGACTTTTACAAAGCCTATAAAATTGGTGGTTGCTGGGGAGAAGGAGCAGGAGGGGCTGGAGATCCCAATGCATGCAGAAAATGTTAGTCAGACCTGTGTATAGCACAGGTAAAGCACTGTGGCTCTCAACACTGAGATTTCAGTCCTGTCAAGGGAATCTGAAAATCTGTAAGGAACATTTGTATCACCACTTGGTTTTATTGCTATAATTTTCTGGGTTTATTTAAGTTTGGCAGAGCTTTTAGAAGTGGCACCAGCATGAAGCTTTTATTTTCCTTGCCCAGGAGACATGCTCTGTGATCCCATTGCTCAGAGGCTGCTTTGAGAAATGGATCGAGGCTTGTATGTAGCAGCAACGATGGCAGGGCCACTGCCTGTGTTAATGACTTGAGCTTGGCACTGTATGCTGAACGTGACTGAGCTGTGTGTGCACTGTGTAACAGGAGACCTACATGTGCTGTAAATAAGATGTGCTCTCTGGACAGATATGATGATGCCTTTTCATTATGAGTTAGAAACTATTCTACTTGTGATGCCAAAAGTGGGCTGAGCTCACTCTTCCCTAAAGAATGGGACGGGAAGATTCTTCAGTGTCCATACCATAGTACTTCATCCTGAAAATACCACTTTCATCTTGTTTTTCCACAGATTTACTTAACCAAATGAAACAAGGGCATGGAGGGTTAGTCACTGAAACCTCTCTGCTGCTCCTGTTTCCATCCCAGGGAGAACACTGTCAAAAGTGCCTCCCTGGTTAGTTGGCAGTCTCCAAATAGCCATGTGCTCGCTAAAGCCTAAAGCTTTAACTTTTGCTACACATTCATGTAGTGCTTTTATGTCAAGCAGCTAGCACAGTGGAGCCTAGTGGCTGACCATTTGGTGGTGTAAATGTAGATGCTAATGAGAAGTAAAATTCTGAAGCAATAAGAGAAGATGGCTTACTTAGGTTGTGCACAAAGATTGCATCAAAGTGTCCACAGGGTTTAATTGGATGTCCACGTGCAGGTTGTAAGGGGGAAGAAAATAACCCCAAACTCCTTTAATCTATTTGTTGAGTCTGGAAAACAGAGAGTTTGGACTGGCAGGTATGTAATGTTGGGGGGGGAGGGGAGCAGGGAGAAGGATTAACTTGGTTTTGTGCTGCTGGGGTTTGTGTTGGGGTTTGTTTTTTTAGCAAAATCAGATTTTGATCAGTTATTCTGTGCAGTTTGTCACTGGCAGGTAGGATGACCAGAATGGGAATGATAGTTGGTTGCTTCTTTTGCAAAGAGCATTCCTGGAGGTTCTTGGGATGATGGTGCCATGGCAGTTGTGTACACAGCCACGAGCATCTCCGTTCGTTAGGGTGTGCTGGATCAGCTGAGCCCTCTATGTTGAGCAATAAGCGGAGGAAGACACCAGGAAAGGCCAATTCTGAGCAACCTGATGTCATCAACAGCTGTTTGGAGTATTTGGGAGGAGTGAAAAACAACTGGGATCCTCATGTCTCATTCTGCACTTAAACATTCATTTCCAGTCAGGAGAACTTGTTACACTGACTGTTCGTGATAACAATAGGTCTGTCTGAGCGAGGTGAAGATGCTGCTAAATGTTTCAGATATGTGGTATGTATCACAAGATAAATATTTAAGTAGATTAGAAGAGTAAATTATCAACTAGTTGTCTGTGTATATGTCTGTATGTGGATGGTAAACCAGAAAATGCTCATGTCTGCTATCACATTGCTAAGCTACCATGACTTAACCCAGAAATGTACCTGCATGTGAGACTTTAGAACTGGTACACTTCTCTCCCTGGTTTATTGTGTTTACTAATGTATATTTTTCTAAGCATACAGATATTTCAATTGCAGAATTCTATATTTATCTGTAATTTCTATCTGTTTTGGACAGTGCATGAGGTGCTGTAAAATTCTGTACATATAGAGACTTATAGGAGAAACACTGTAGTTGCCCTGCAGATGGAAAGTCATACATAAAAGGACAGTCAGTATGCCAAGACCTGTAAGTTATTTCCTTAAATGCAGCAAAAATTCTCCTAAGTGTGCACCAATCTCACCTGTAATGTAAATACTTTGGTGCATGTGTACCCAAGTGATTACCTTGCTCTTGCTAACCAGTAGACTAGCAGCACTGCTCTAGGTTCTACATCACACGACAAGATGCAGTCAATTAAAGGTTAGGGGGATATTTGTAGTGGCGTATGCCATCCTGCATGGGCTCATAAAGGTCCTTCCAAGTGTTCTGTAGATATAAAATGAAGGTAAAACTGGAGGAGAATCAGACAGCCATGGGCTAGGGAATTGAATTTCTAAGTAGTGCAGTGTCCTGACGTGCTGTGCTCTTGGATCAGTGCAGCTCTGTGGAGCAGGACGGCAGGGCAGCTCATTGCTGTTGAAGTTCTGTTTATATAGACTGTCACATCTTGGATAGGCTCAAAATGTGACACTTCACTTCTTTCCCAATCCGCTGCAAAATTCTCATTGCATCTTCTAAAACTGTACTTAACTGATTTGATGTACAAACTGCCTGCAGCTCAGTCTTCACTAAGTGATCTGGGTTTGATTTGAAGAGGTTGATTCAGGTAAGAAATAGGAAACTTTTTCCTTTGAAATACAAACAGTTCCTGCTTAGGAACCCTTTGGAGCCAAGCTTGCCTCTCTGCTATGCTTAAGGACCAGTGGAGAATGATCCAGTAGAGCACCACCCCAGGAATCAGGAGCTGTAGGTTACTGCCTGTCTTTACACATGAGCTGTTCTGAACAAACTCAAACCCCATCCAGGCTTCCTCTGTCCTGCTGCTTCATTCAGACTGAGCTTGGAGGCAGATGCTGTTTCTCCATACATCTATAGTGCCTACTGCAGTAGACTGATACTTCATCACTCATTGTGCCTGTAGGTACAGCTTTAAGACAAACCACAGGTAGAGGTCTGTCCTATCTCATACAAATACATACAGACTGGTTGCTTCATGCCTCTCCCAAGTTCTGAGGAGTTCAAGTACCACCTTGTTATTGCCAAACTTCATGATAGTACTTTTGCAAAAGCAGTGGGAACTATTTGGTGATGTCTAGGTAGTGGTTATTGGATGCCAGGACTTGTAGCCTGCTAGGCCTCGCCTTAAACACCCCTTCAGCTGCCACTCCCTACACAAAACCTCTCCTGGCCCACAGAAGGGTTTCTGCAGGTAAAGGTACCTACCTTTGCTTTCCCTGGTGGACTGACATTGCTGAAGGTGGTGAAGTCCTGGCCCAATTGTTTGTGGTTTGTTATCATCTTCCTTGTTTTGGCCTACCCTTCTTGGTTTTCAGGTACATTTAACAAGCTTACTGATGGGAACTGTCTGGGATTCTCAGCTGTGTCTTGTAGAGGAAACAGGGGTCAGTATAAGCATTGGAATTTCAGGCTGGTAGAACTTACTGGGTTGAGTCCCATGACAGATACTACCAAAAGATTTAAAAACTAAGTGAAAACACTGGAAACCAACCCATTTTTAGAGGCAGCTCTGGCTTCCAGGCCTATTACAAGTGCACTCACACACATCCATAAAACTGCAAGTAATGCAGACAGCATCTGCTAATTTACCTGAATTCTCCCTGCTGCAAGACCATTCCACAGACTGCCCCTCGGCAACCTGCTGGATCCTCAGCAGCAGCAACTCACCCCTAGGGGCCTACAAACAGGCTCCAGCGTGGTGAAGGCTGGTGAGCAGTTTCACCAACTAGAATTTCAACAGGGTCTCAGCAATAGTTGTATTTTATAGACTAACTTACACTTGAAATAAATGTGAATTTTATTCTCCATGGTTTTAATCCTTTCCCGTGCTAGCCGAGTTCCTTTTGCTGCTAAGGCAGTGACTGGATGTGGAATACTTAGTGACCAACCCCCCCCCCAAGGCTGACATAGCTAAGTAGTCCTGGAAACACTCTCCCTGCTATCCTTTCCCTTTCGATGTCATTAGCTCTGCGCTGAGGCTTGTCCATGCACATTTGGCTGTCCTCATGGCTGAGCCAGGTATTACTCCATAGGTAGCCAACACTTCTGTAGAACACAGCAAAGCCTCTTTGGAAAACCCAAGTAACTTCTCCCTAGCTGGAGCTCTTGCACCATACACAGTGTAGAGCAAAAGGAAAGATGCCAATTCGTGCATTTCTGGGGGTGGCAGCAAAACTGTTGGCTGCCAAAACAAATTTGGTTTGGCTGATTTTTTGTGTTGGTTTAGGTCATGTACACAATTCTATATGGAGATAACTGGTGAAAGGTAATTCTGCCCCTTGCAAAATGCTTGCTGAGCATTCCTTCCCCCCTGCCCCAGCTCTCTCAACAGATATTGCCTGTGTGTAACATTTGTGTACTGTGGTATGTGAGGAGGGGGACCACTTCCTTTGGCTTGAAAAGGCAAAGTTTGCTGCTCTCCCACCCCAGACTGGGCTAAGAACTGTAAAACCTTGGTTCCATGTTTGGCTCTAATGTGTGTTAGAAGTCTGTCACTGTGTATTTCCTTACCTTGCTGCTTCTCACAACTGTTTTTGCCTCTTGGAAGCTCTTGTGCTTTGGTTTTGTTGTTGTTTTGGGGTTTTTTTTCCTTCTCTCATGTATTAAATCAAACTGGATTTGACATTTGTACAACTTTTAAAACTGCTCTCCTGTAAGAGAATCTTCTTTCTCTAGCTGAAAACAGCCCTCAACATACCTTAGCTGTTACCTGCACTTTCTAATGTAAACCTGGAGATGATTTAGTACCTAATTGTTGTTTGGATACCAATCCTCTAGAGCAGGCCTAGGAGGTGAGACTCCATAGCATCCTGACTTCATCCTGGTAGAGACAGCTACCCCGTAGGACATTTTTAAAGGGTGACTTGTTTTCTAGCCCCTGCCCCTCACCCCTCCTTTGTCTTTTTCACAGCTAATCTTTTCACAATAAATGCAGCCAAACATGACAATGTTAATGTACAAATTGTGAAATTCTGTTAATTCCCAACAAAATATTTTTGTATATAATAAAGATTTAATATGGAAAAAAAGAAGTCAGTAACTTTTTCTGATGGTTTTGGGGGGGTCTGGGGGCATAATCTAGCTGGCCAGAAGCGATCTGTGCCTTTTGTCTTTACCCAGTCCTTTCTTCCTGGGAAATCCCAGGGCATGAAGCATGAAATCAAACCTCTCACCAGACAAGCACCACCCTTCTCTGAAGGACCTTCAGCTGTTCTGACCACCTTCATTTGCTAGGGAAGACCTCATCAAACCCTGAGAAAGCCTTTTCTGTGCGAGGCCAGCCTGTCACAGGAGATTGCTGCTTTAGCTGAGATGTTGTGGCTGCACATCCAGCTCCTCTGAAGTGGCTTCTGAATTACTTTGGATCAGCCAGATCAGGCTCGGTCCCTGAAGAGGCTGTCCTCATTTGGCTTGGGGGAGGGCAGGACTGGAGTTACTTGGAGAGAGGCAACGCTTCTGCTGTACCCCTGGGTCTTCATATCCCCAGTTGCAGCTATTTTTAATATCAAAATCAGGATCCTTATGCACATTAAGAATATGGAAGAAGGAACTGGAGAGAAAATTATGAACATATAATCCATCCTAATGTTTGGTTTTTTCCTACAGCTGTGCTGCTCACTTAGTTCTCAACAGGCCACCCTGCTGCTCTAGAGACACTTCCATGGTGCCAAATAGAGGAGGGATGGGAAACCCCTTCACAAAGAGCTCATAAAAGGACCAGGCCAAGACTGGAGTGCAGCCAATGACTTCTCCAGACACACTGATCAATCCTAAAAGTATAGCAGCAGATGAGGCCAGGAGCCAAGAGCAATCTTCATGACTGGCAGGAAGTCTGGAGTCTCTGGGGCACGCTACTATTTGCCCAAGTGTCTCCCATGTTGTGTGTGCCCAAGGCTGCCCTAACAACCCCTCCTTTCTGGGTGTCTACTCCCACCTCAGGCACAAGGCCTGAGTGCTAGGCCTGCAGAGCAGGCTGGTATCACACAGAAACCGCTCAGTGGTGGTGGCTTCACACAGCACTTCCCTGAATTCCCCTGTCTCAGAGCTACAAGCAGCAGGGCTCTAAGGCAGTACAGTTCCTCCATCCTCCTGGGCTGTGGTTGCTGCCAGTGATGAAGCTGCTAGGGCTGCCCAGCATCACAAACACTGCCAGCCTCACAGCTGCCCTCACCTTGGCTTCTCCTCAGCCTGATTCTGTTCAGTGGCTTTAGCTGAAGCAAAAGCCTAGTCTACACCTAAAAGCTAAACAGCAGGAAACAAAGCAAGCCTCTTCTTTTTTTAGTGATGTCTCTATAAAACATTTAGCACTTGGGTGTTTTTTTTCCCCTCTCCTTAACCAAATCTCCTCTCCTAGACACAAGACACACTTGGAAAGCAGTTATGCAATAAAGTGCACACAAGGCTTGCCCCAAAACTGTGAGGAAGGCCCACAAGGAGCACAGGGAGAGTGGCACTACATGGATGCCCACATACCCACTTGGCATCTGAGTGTACCATCTTTCAAGGTCAAGAGCATGACTGGAATCCCCCAAAGAACAATGGCAATTGCACACATGAGGTTAGAAGTTGTTCTATTGTTTTGACATAAGGTGTAATAGAAAGATTGATAAATTAGTTAGATACAGAAGCAGCTTTAGACTTTCCCATTTACATCTCCCCAGAGGCTAAAGAAAACTTTCCCATGCACAAACACCACCCCCACAAGCGCAGCAATGTGCTTCCATCCTCCTGAAGGGCATTTCCATGTACACCAGTGCAAGGTTCAGGCAAAACCATCAGCTTCACTAAACAGAGGAGGCACAGAAAGGCCAACAGCTCAGTGTGCAAGGCTGTCCTGCACTCTCAGGGTATGGAAAGCTACCACGGTGCTTTACTGCCACGTCCATTTGCTCAGGGAAGGCTTAGCTGACATGAGGTTTTCAAGACCTCTTGTGCTCAAGACCGAGTGGGAATAGAGCAGAAAACTCAACCCAGGACTCCTACCCACTAGCTGCATGCCAAAATCACCACCATACCTGAAGAGAAAGCTCCTAATGCAATTTCAACAGCTGGGGCTTGCTACGGTGAGCAAACACTTACTAGAAATCAGCAACGCTACAGCGTGGAAGAAACCCCTAAGGTGGTCTTAGCTTTTGAAAAAGAGGGTTCTCTATTCCTTGCAGTGAGGGGTTCATATCTGTAAAGCTTAATAAAGGAAAGCCTAATCAAGTACCTCTTTGAGAGACCTCTATTCCACTTGCTCCAGAGTGAAGATGTTTTGCACATCAAGTCTTTAAAGAGCAAAACATTGACTGTGCTGCAGAATCCTGGCTTTCCACTGCCTGCTTGTTTGCTTCCTTACCAAAAGCAGTTTGTACTCTGCAGTTCTCTCCCACGCATATTAATGCAAGCAATCAGGCTTCTACTGCCCTGCAGATCTGACAGCTACCAGAATAGCTATGTTCAATTTCTGTTCCAGACTTGTCTTTTTAATTCCTCCCCTTCATCCCTTATTTATGTAGTTTCTACTGCAGACATAGCTCAGTGGCACTGCAGAACAGCAGCACACCTGATGGCAGTTCCAAGTGCTCACCCCAGGTATGCCAAGTCCACCCTGACCTCCACAGCCCCTGGCTGGACTGCTGCAAGTCTGAGTGGCTCTACTGCAACCTCAAACATACCAACACTACACTGCTGAGCTACAGAACAAAGAACAGTCTAGAGCAAGAGCTGGATACTCTGCAAGGCTCCTATACACTTCCACCTAAAGCATAAAATCCATACAATGCAACATAAAGAACAAGAGGGATGAATCTAGGTTCTTTCATGGTTACAGCTTTTACAGAAGACTCTGTCATTTCCAAATTAATGTTTGATGAAGCAAACAGTCTCTGCACGACATCAAATCTTCCTCTCTCGGTGAGAGCAGCCACAGGAGGACTGCTCAGTGCCACAGAGCCATCGGCTGAAGTGATGTTGGGCTGTGTGTGTGAGAGAGCAAAAGACAAAGGCATTAAAAAGGTTTTCCAAGCAGTGCTGCTCCTGCCATCACACAGCTCAGGTTTTTTCTTACAGAAGCATCAGGGAGCTTTACAAGGCAGTGGCAAAAGGACAAGATTCCCTTTACTATTGGCCTTGACAAGTCTGACATGCTCGTCCAGAACTAAAGATCCACGGCACCCTTTCAGGAGCAACATCTCTCCTACTGTGCCCCTTCCCCCACTTCAAGTTTCCTCATGGCAAATCACACTGAGCTCTCCCTCTTGCTTTGAGCAAACAGTAAAACTCCTCTCACCCCTATATATAGAAAAAAACTTTTACTATGTTTTTTTTTGGTCTGTGAGCTTAAAACCCTTTAAAACCAGCCCTGCCCCATTCCTTCAGCAGTTACCATGAATGGGCTCAGAGTCCTGGACCTTCAGAATTTGCCAAAGCTCAAGCACCACTGCTCTAAAAGCAAAATCTGTGTTTCCCAAGGGCAGGTGATGACTGTTCCTGAGACTCTGCCATGGGCTACTGACACTATCCACACAAAAAAATTCACACAAGTTACAATCCTCTTTCCCTCGCAGCCCGTGAAGTCTCCCAGCTACAGGGAGGTTTCAGAGCTGGGTGTACCCACCTGCAGCAAATCACCTCCATGGGCTGCTACTGGCAGGTTCTGCCCTGGCCTAAGCAAAGCTCACAGCTGAAGTTCACGCTGGAGGTTGTGTGTGCAAGGCGAGAGGGCAGAGCAGAGCCCCTGCTGCTGCCAGGGCCCACAGGCTGCGGTCACATTCTGATTACTCACCAAACAACACAGTGCCGGAACGACTCGAAGATCACAGCAGGCACGCAGCAGGACGAGAGTGTAATCAGACAGCTCTGTGAAGGAAACATGAGAAGGGAAAGGCTGTTCCCAGTGAATGCTGCACAAGGCTGGCTGCTGGAAATGGGACTTTCATACCAGTGAGCTCTGTACAGGGTGCTCCTGCTGAGCAAACACAGATGAGCTGCATTTCCGAGGCTCATCTGCGGGCATAGCACCTTGTGAAATGGATGCTGGAGACCAAAAGATATTCAGTGCTGAGTACAACTGCTGTGAGAATTCTGCTGAACATATGGAGGAGCCTGAGCCAGCCCTTTCCTGTCTGCTTCCCAGAGGATAGGCAATGGGTACAAGCCTCACACTGACTATCCCTGCCCTTGAAAAAAGGGCAGGTAGTAGGAAAGATTTCCTCCCCATCGTTCTTCTCATCACCTCAATACTTCCCCAGTGTTTCACTCCAAGCCTGCAGGCTGGATGAATGATTTAGGCCTTGAATAAAACAAAAACCTTTGCTCTCAAAATATATATGAGATGCTGTCTTCAGCAACACCACAGTTTGAGAGGAATGACATAGAAGAGGCTGCTTAGGGGCTGGGAGATAGACTAAACGATCCCCGTGGTGCCCTTCAACTCTAACTCAAGGCTGTAACTCCTGATAGAAGCAACAAACATAAACCAGCTTTTGATTCTTGATCCAGCTACATTTACACCTGGACATTAGCCGCAGACATTATGGCCAGAGCCAGGAGATAATGTAACACACTTAATTAACTGTGACCTGCTGTTAATAGCATCTGACAAGTGGTACCACATCAGCAGGTTTCTGTTTTCTCTCTCTCTTCTATCCCTGTAAATGAGTTAAGATTTCCTACTGGGGCACTGTGCCTATATGCAGCCACTGGCATTTTGCTGCACAGTGCCACATCTAACCAATTCCACACTGGATTTCCCTTCATAATCTTTATGTCAGGAAAATGTTGTGTATGTGAGAGAGGAGAGAAAGATGCCAAGGACTCTGTCTAGGACTTTGCAGGTAGCTTCTGATTAACAGTGTGGTGCCACCTAGATTGTGATTGTGGCATTTGTTTGACATTTGTGTTTAATCTCCTTTTTTTCAGCAGCTGCAAAACAACCCTCCCACTGCAGTGTCTCTATGTTAAATTAATCTTTGTTAAATATAGTTTTGCACTTCAACAATAAATGCTGCTACACTGAAGACAAACACCTAATTGGTAATTTTCATCATTTAGGCAGGAAGGACTCTAGTACACAGTGAGAGCAGGAATTAGCTTGCCAAACTGGCAATGCCCACACTCAGCAGAAAGCAGCACTGAGCATTCTTGGGGGAATGTGTATTTTACAAGCAAAATCTGTCAGGGAGGGAGGGCTGGATTTAATTTGCAGCCAGGGATGCTAAGCACGGTATAGGAAACCCCTAAAAAGGAACAGAAGAAATTACATTCAGGCAGCTCACCACCAACTGCTCAAAAAGAGCCATAAACACTTTGACACAGAGGGAGCTCCTCAAAGGAAGATGAAAAAAAAGAGAGGGGTGTTCTCTTCATTCACAACATACCAGAGATAGCACTGATGAGGAGGTGAGCAGCTGAGAAGAGTTCTTCATCCTGAGGCTGGTATTTTTGCAGCAACAGCTCACTCTGCAAGCTGCATCCTAAGAGCTGCAAGAAGTCAAGGAGGTCTCCTTGTTGTGCAGACTTTAACTCTTTCAGATCTGGCTGGCCCCCAGTGCGGATATCATCCAGCTGGAAGTGGAAGAATAAGCACGACTTCTTGATAACAGTAAAGTGCAAGCAAAAGAGAAGGTTCTGTCTATCTGCAAATTACTTTTTAAGAAGCAAGCAGAAGTTTCTTCATCTTACCACGTCCTCAAGGGCAGTTACCATTTCTTCATGGAGGAGGAGGTCACAAAGGGTTTTATACAAAGCTCTTTGCCTGTCTTCCGGCAGCTTCACGAAGGGCTGGAACTGAGTCTTCAACCGTGACAAATCTTTCCCAAGCAAGCAGTAAAAGGCAAAATTAAGCATTACTGTGCTAATGCCAGTTAAAACAGATAACATTTTCTCTGTGCAGTTTGTAAGCTCATTCTTCACCACATCCTGACATCTTGATTTCCAGCAGCACAAGTTATAATGCAAGGCTGGAACACAGCTGGTTTTATTTCCCTAATGAGCCAATGAAGCATCAATGAAAATAGTAAGAATCCAAGAAGTCAGCATTTTAATGTTAACTAAACTAACCATTAAGTTAATCTCCAGAGAATATTCATTTATAAGCCAGAATAAAGAGTTCTGCTCATAACCTTACTCTCCTTAATCTGTGGATTAATACAAATGACAAAGTCAGTGGTGTGAGTCCACGCACAGAATGAAAGGTTCCTGTTGTGATGCTGAATTGTTACTCTCCTCATATTTCATCAGGTGCACCAAAGAACTGCAACCCTTCACCTCTGACCCAAAAAGATTTATTACAAAGGTATCTTCTCAGCTGCAATGCTGACTCCACTGCAACACATACAATAGAATCACAAGGCAGTTCGCTGCACTTCTTTCCTTACAATTCTACTATGACACTAGAACAAAATGATTATCACAGTATCACAGTATAACCAAGGTTGGAAGAGACCCCAAGGATCATCAAGTCCAACCTGTCCCAACAGACCTCACAACTAGACCATGGCACCAAGTGCCACGTCCAATCTCCCCTTGAACACCTCCAGGGATGGTGACTCCACCACCTCCCTGGGCAGCCCATTCCAATGACGAATGACTCGCTCAGTAAAGAACTTTTTCCTCACCTCGAGTCTAAACCTCCCCTGGCACAGCTTGAGACTGTGTCCCCTTGTTCTGGTGCTGGTTGCCTGGGAGAAGAGACCAACCCCTTCCTGTCTACAACCACCTTTCAGGTAGTTGTAGAGGACAATGAGGTCACCCCTGATCCTTCTCTTCTCCAGGCTAAACCATCCCAGCTCCCTCAGCCTCTCCTCACAGGGCTGTGTTCAATGCCTCTCCCCAGCCTTGTTGCCCTTCTCTGGACACGTTCAAGTGTCTCGATGTCCTTCTTAAACTGAGGGGCCCAGAACTGGACATAGGACTCAAGGTGTGGCCTAACCAATGCAGAGTACAGAGGCACAATGACTTCCCTGCTCCTGCTGGCCACACTGTTCCTAATACAGGCCAGGATGCCATTGGCCCTCTTGGCCACCTGAGCACACTGCTGGCTCATGTTTAGGCAGGTGTCAATCACCACCCCCAGGTCCCTCTCTGTTTGGCAGCTCATCAGATTACCACTCTGTTAAAAGAAAATGAGCTTTCAAGTCCCCACTGCCAGCTGGAAGGTTGGAATGTGCTTTGCCACAGTCCAAAAACATGGGCAGGCAAGAGTTCTTAACCTTGTTCAGAAGACATTTCCCTTCACGTCACTCCAGTCAAGAAACACCTCTCTGATGTCTGAAGATTACTTCAGTGGAAAAGAAAACAAAAACACCCCAAAAAAAGCCCAGCCACATGTTTTCTTGTACCCAATGCAGTGTATGACTGTTCACACAAATAGCAGAACAGGAAATCTGCTTTAAATTGCTGTAGTAGAAATCCTTTTTTCATTCCCCCCCCCCGCCCCAAAAAGATAGTTCAGGTTAATTAAAAGCAACCTCTGAGCCTTTTAAGCAAGAAGGGCACACAGGTATGCCAAACTAAGAGAAAAACCAAAACAGTACCATATCCTTCTGCCCAGGGATGCCTTCTCCCTGGGGGTGTTGAAGGCCAGACTGGATGAGGGCTTGAGCAGCTGAGTCTAGTTGAGAGGTGTCCCTGCCCGTGGTGGGGAGGTCGGTGTAGATGATCTCTATGGTCCTTCCCAGGCTAAGCCATTCTATGATTCTTTCATAAAGTGGTTTTTATATACACATAGAGGAGGAGTTCACAGAATCACAGAATTATTGAGGCTGGAATAGACCCCTGAGATCATCAAGTCCAGGCTGTGACCTAACACCACCACACAGACTATACCTTGTCACCAAGTGCTGCATCCAATCTGTCCTTAAACACCTCCAGGGACGGTGACTCCACCATCTCCCTGGGCAGTCCATCCCAGTGTCTAAATTACCCTTTCCCTGAGGAAGTGCTTCCTAACATCCAACCTAAACCTCCCTTGGCACAGCTTCAGGCCATGCCCTCTGGTCTTGTCACCAGTTGCCTGGGAGAAAAGCCCAACCCCCTCCTTACCACAACTCCCCTTCAGGTAGTTGTGGAGTTACTCCTTTCAAACAAGTCTGCACTAGATTTCAGGACAGCAAATACCTGTCTTGGTCACTGTCAGCCTGTTGAACAGCCATGAACCAAGGGTGAAATTTAGAGATAACTGAAGTGACAAACTGCTGGAAAGTAAAGTGTGTTCTGTTTCCCCTTTTTTCATTCCTCTGGTGCCAATCCTGCCCCTTCCTTCCACACCCCTACAACAAACACCTTGGTCCTGGCCCATTGTATCATTTACAAACTTCCAGTTAAACCAGATTATCAATTTTGTCAGCCTAAGCTGACAAAGATTGCTTTAAAGCTTATCAGAAAATAACAAGGCTGTGTGAAGAGAGGGCAGATGTCTTCCTTTGTAATTCCTGAGACTTACAATGGCCTTTATTTAACTGAGAAGCTTTACTGACAGGATTTTCCAAACCATGAAGAAACATTTTCAGTGATCCTTTCTGAATGAAAGTAAAAATCATCATTCATCTCACAGAGCTTAGCTGGAATGCACCAGAACTGAAACAAACCCCTGATTTGGTAAGATCATCTTTATGACAAAGGGATTCAGAATGTTCCTAGGGAACAGTCCACTGCACATACCTGTTGCAGAAGTAAATTTTATTCTCTTCTTTCACTGCATTCCCCCCAGAGCTCCTGATAAAGGCTACTAAAATGAACTAATAGAATTTCTTCTGTACTATTGTACCAGATTATTTCCTCGTATCACATTGCTTAACTCGCTGTAATGTAATCACACAGAACATTCCTGGTAATACCTTGTTTCAATACACTTAGAGAAGCATCACTGGGAATGAGGTTTTTAGCCCCAGAGACCACCTCATTATCAACAGCATCTGGCTGATAGAGGAACGAAGCATCTTTGAACAGTGCTGAATGAGGGTAAGCTGAGCCTTCTGGGCCTTCTTTTTCAAAGCCTCCTTGCTGGTCATCCAGCAGACAGAATTCTGTAATGAGAAATTACATTTTAAAAAGTCATTCAGCAATTGCTGATTGAGATGCTAGCTGACATGATCTGGTGCTCCCACACAGGATTCCTCCATGTCTCGTCTCTTCTGCTTGGGAGGAATGCCAGCGTTTGCTGTACGTGAACGAATGAGCACTGCCGCAGCGCTGAGGTTTGCTACAGTGCCTACAAACAAAGGTCCTGTGCTGCAACCACCACCTTCAAAATGTGACCCCACCTCCTGTGAACTGAAGGCAGCAAAGAACATGAGAACTTCTCTCTGACACTGCAAACCTGAATGCTGCATGCAAGAGATGCAGGTATGAATTCTTCACACTTCCTACTAGTCAAGAGGCATGTTGTAATGCAGGCTACAGAATCCACTCAGGATGGAGACACATGACAGCACCTTCTGAGATTCCTAAGAACTCCAAGAGAGTCCCTTACAGAGCTTCTCCTGGTTGTGGCACTGATCACAGAATCACAGAAATATTAAGGTTGGAAAAGACCCTCAGGATCACCAAGTCCAACTGAGGACCCTACTCTACAAGGTTCCCCCCTAAACCATATCCCCAAGCACCACATCCAAATGACCTCTAAACACATCCAGAGCTGGTGACACAACCGCCTCCCTGGGCAGCACATTCCAATCCTTGACCACTCATTCTGTGAATTTTTCCCCCCTAATGTCCAGTCTACACCTACCCAGTCATAGCTTGAGGCCATTTCCTCTTGTTCTGTCACTAACCACCACCAGCACCAGCCTCTCTACAACATTAGACTTCTTTCTCAGCCAAGCCACAGGTCCTCCTCAAGTTTTCCAGATGAGTGGAAAACAAGAGGCTTTTCAAAGTCTGTAGAAGATTTCACCCAGGCATGTTTCACTGGCAGAATCACTCTGCAATTTACTGTCTCTTTGCATGAACTTCATGGAGAAAATAACACACTGGATCACCTCTTCTGTCTTGTCTTCACGATGAGCACCTGCCCACCTCACCCAAACAGGACTGATCATTTCTTGCCACCCTAGTTGGATAAAGCTGAAGGACTCCTGGAAGGGACACAGGGAGCCTTTGTAAGAGTAATGCTGAGAAATCTGGAACATCAACTTTACTTTAGATAGTGACAGCAGCACTGGAACAAGCTGCCCAAAGGGGTTGTGAAGTCTCCTTCTCTGGAGACTTTCAAGACCCTCCTGGACATGTTCCTGTACAACCTGACTCTAGGAGAATGTGCACTAGCAGGAGGGGTCTCTTTCAGCCCCTACTCTTCTGTGATTCTGGGCTCTTGTGTCCAACATTGTACACCAAGGATGCAGAATATAAGCATATTTTGGTCATCTTTCATCTGCTCTGATGCAAGATTTGAAACTGTTTCCCTGGCCCACTGCAGTGGGTCTAAGGAGAATACAGACAGGCTGCCAAGAGGAACTTGATTTTAAAGTAATATCTAACAGCAAAGGGGGAAAAAAACCCAAACCACAACAACTAATCAAGTACAGTGCTCACATGTACCAGGCACAAAACCTAAATATAACCTTCCTGCAGTTGTAAGAGTCTGTCTCACCAAATTAAGGACATTCAAAGCAGATGAGAAAGCACAGAGAGCACTCCATCAGCAAAAAGCTTTTCAAAGGGAGAGCAGACAAAGAAATCTCTGCTACAGAGAAAGAAAGATGACAGAGACCTTTATGCCTGCAGAACCCTTCACAGAGGAGAGGGAGCTACAGAGGAGCAGAAAGTTATTAACACAAATTAAAGAACCTCCCAAAGCAATAAGACTCCAGAGAGCAGCTAAGGCACCGTAGGGCCAACATGCTCATGTTGCTTTCACTGGTAATAAGGAGGCTTTCACAGGATCCCTGAAGGAGGAGGCCAGTGCTAATAAACTACCTGCCCTCCTATGGCAGAGGGATGCTAGGAAGGGAAATCATGCACAGCATCATGTGAGAAGTTTTAAGAGATACAGAGCTGGTTGCTAAACCTTGTGACAGGACTCAATTCAGAGGAAACTACAGGACTCTGAAAGATCTGTAGTACTAGGACTGTTCATTCTGTAGCTCATTAATTGCCATACTCTTAAAAAAAAAAAAGAGAGAGAAGGGAAAATAAGTGAATGAAAGAATATACACAACACATCCATCAGTGACAAACCTCCAACAGTGGTTAGACCTTGTTAGCTGTTCAGAAACATTATCAAAAAAGAAACAACACTGAAGAAGATCAATGAAAACAATCAAAGGCAAAGAGTCTCCTCTGCATGGAGAAGCTGAGAAAAATCAGAGGACTGTTTAATTTACACACATGAAAGAGGAATTCAGTCACACACACAAGGCAATGAACAGGACAAAGCGAGTCAGCCTGGTGCTACTATAGCTTCTATTTGGTGAAGCAAGAACAAGAGGGCTTGCAGGGAGGCTTTAGAGACACAAAACCGTCATGTCTGTAACAGAGGCAGATTTTACCTGTAGAGGAAAAATCAACATGTAGAAATAAACCAGAATGATTACAGGGAATCTAGAAAAATGTCCAAGCATGTCCAGTCACATCAGCCAGAGCATTCCAAGGGGGTTTATATAGCATTCTTCCTTACAGAATAACTGAAGTACTGCCAGTGGTAAAGGAAAAGACATAAAAGAACTCCAGCTTACATGAACCCTAATCTGTAATTATCTATGAAGAGAATCTCATTAACCATTACACCTGCTGCTGGTCATTTTCAGTCTCACATGAAAAGACTACATTAGTCTCTGGATTTAGCTTCAAAGGCTCTTTTAATTTCATAAACAGACTCTGATCACTGCTCAGACATTAAGAAGTTGAAGGTTAGGCTCTACCATACTTAAGTCTTGCTGGCATATCCCTAATTTTGTTGTCAGTTCCTCCACTCCACTTTCTCAATGACAGTCAGACAAGGGAAGATAGAACAAATTAAAAGCAGCAAGTTGTGAGACAAAACGTGCTGGCTTTGAATCTTAAAAGATGTAGCATTAAATACAAAGGGAGGAAAAAAAGTGGAAAAAAGCAGAAGTGGAAAAAGAGCAGAGGAATACAGATCATTAACAGGACCCAAGGATAATCAGCTAACAGGACATAAGAATTTTCAGATAGAAATCACATCAGTAGGTTATCAGCTATACACCTGTGTAGTCAGCCTTAATTGCACCTTGTTTCTCTGTATTACAGTTCCACTATAACCCTGGAGTCAATGCCCTCTGCTATATATGTGTTCAGTTGGTGTCAGAGCAATTCCACATTCCAGATATCATGTAACCTGTAAAAAATGATTTATTTACATTCCTGAATGTACAGACTTCTTTGATATCAGAAGTCAGTTAAAGGAGAATGCTGGATAGCATCTCCTGCATTTCATATCCAAAGGAATTGTACTCAGATCTCAACTGCACTTCAACTATTTCTTTCCACATCAGTTCTTTGCACAGTCCATCTGATTTCCTTCTTTCTTGCATAACATTTTCTTACACCCTCCTTTAGGTCAGAGAGTTTAACTGAGGGTAGACAAGAAAGAAAAACTTAGGCAATACTGCAGAGCAGGGTTACTGCTCCTCCACAAAGCCAATCTCAACCTTTTTTAACTTGACACCTGAAAGTATGCGACTTGAAATAAGTAAAGCATGGCAAGGACATTTGTGCAACCCTTCTAAGAACAATCTATACATGCAAGTGTGAAACAGAAGTGCTTAAATTCCAGTCTTGGATTTTATGAATAATTGTTTTCTTAGCATGAATGTCCTAGCTGACCATCAATTTATATTCAGTTCACTCTCCCTGTCCATAGCTGAAGGCAACAGCATGGGCTGAGGGCCAACTAGCTAGAAGGAGAATTTCAGAGAAAGACCTGGACAACAAATGAGAAGATCAGCAGCATGCCCTTGCAGCTTTGAAGTTTGCTGCATATGGACAAGAGTGTGGCAGATCAATGAAAGTAATCTTTGAGTTTGTGAGACTGCACTGAGAGTGCTGCCTCCACTTTTGTACTTCTCAGTACAAGACAGACATTCACACACTGGATCAATCAGCAAACAGCTACCGAGATCCCTGGGGCCTGAGATCATGTGTGATAAGAAGATGAGAGACTGAGTATGTCCAGCTGGAGAAAATACTGCTGAGGGAAAACCTTAATGCTATCTGAGGCTACCCAACAGAAGCAGGAAGAGAAGACAGAGCCAAACTCTTCCGTATGATGACAGGACAAAAACAAGAGACAGAAATGAAAAGAAAGGGAAACTCTAATTAGATATAAAGGCAAAAAAGCCAGGTTCACCATGATGGTGGTCAAACATGAGAACAGGGTGATGGAATCTTTGTCTATGGAGACAATCCAAACTTGAATAGACAAGGATATGAGCAGCTTGACCTAACTGCCTTGAGCTGGAGCTCGAGCTAGACGACCCGCAGTCTGCTGAATCCCAAGTTATTCTGACTTCATGATTTATTCAAACAAGTGAAAAAACATCACCAACACAGAAGAGCAGCATTTCACAGCACACATAACAATCACCTTCATGCACAGGGAAATGCAAAAATCATTGCCCAACAGACAGCTCTGTCCACAACTGAACTGTGTGCCACACAAGACGATCTTTATACTTACCAAACTGGCCACTCTGCTTTATGAACAGATCAATTACTCCATAGGCAATAGTGGTTGCAGGAGGAATTTCAAGGATCACACTAGAATCCTTCATCATACTTCCATCTTCACTCACTGAAACCTAGAGGACAGATTTTTTTTTTCACTGTTTACCTGATTCAGCTATTGTGTGGCTTCAACACAGCATTAATTAAGGGGAAGAAATGGAGAGACTGTGCTTTATTCTCCATGATGTCTAAGCACAAGTTATACTTGACATCGATGAAAATAACTGGATGAGCAGTGAGGTGCAGGTACAATACCAAAAGCAGCTTTCAAACTCTTACCTACCTTCTCCTAGTAAAAAGTTGAGCTCCAGGTGCAGCTTTTGCCACACATGAAATGCTATGTCACTAGGCAAAGGGTAGCCCTTTCAGTATCCTGTCCTGCCCTCTTCTACCCTGACACCCCTTTTGCCCAGCTGGAGGTCTGGTACCAGGAAGGTGGCACTTGGCAGAGGGTTGCTGAACTGCAACTTCTAGATTTCTGCTGCTGGAGACACCCTGTACACAGAAATGATTCATCTGCAGCTTTGATAAAAACCAACCACCTCATAATGTTTTGACTTTGGTTATCCCTCCCCAATTCATAGGCAATTGTTCAGATGTCCTCACAATGCAGCTAATCTCTACTCCCACGATCAAAACCAAATAGCTTCCCAATAAATATCACCACTCAGGAGACCCTGCAATAACTGCTTGGCTTTTCCAATACGTGTGCTTCAGCAATGCATTCTGCTCTTCAACCTCCACTGAGTAACAATTCAGTTTATGTTCTGCTGTAGACAGGAAGCTACATAGAAAATTACTCTCAATTTGACATCATTGCTGGAAACCCCACGCCTGGCTCACACTGAAAGATGGCAGCTTTTGCTAGGGAGGCAACGGGGAAAAAACCCCCATACAACCATTTTGCCTTTCTGAAGTTTCACAGCTGAGGAGCACAGCGAGTTCAACATGCTAAGGAAGCACGAAAAACAAAGTCTATTGGGAGAGATGGCAATTTCTTCTCAGACAGTATGCAAATGTAGACTCCCTGCAGATTTTTAATGACTTTCACCTTTACTGTTCTCGTAGTGCATCCCATGACAGCGCTGATTTTTTCTTCTGTCTGGATATGTTCAGAGATGGTACACTTCTGAGTTGTGATTATCTTTTCTCTCAAGATGCACAGAACTTCACGTTTTCTTTCTATCACTTGTTGCAGTAAACTGCTGCTTAGATTTATTGTCCTGAAGAAGAAAAGATGCCATTAGCAACGTAAATACTAGAACAGAGGGGAAAAAAACAACAACCACCCAACATTTTCTTAATTGTCTGAAGAAGCTTTTATTGTAAAGATAACAATGGCATGAGCAGTCTCCTCAAAATGATGATGTCCCCTTTTGTTATCTGGCAGCAGTAAATATCTGTGTTTCGCAGCAAGTCCCAACGCATCTATTGAATTCTTGATTCCCTACTCTGAGCAAAAATAGCAGTTGTTTGGCTATTTATACACACACACAAAAAATCAAGGGAGAACTAAGGAAAACTTTAAGCTTTCAGTGTAATACAAAAATAACCAGCTAGGCTCCTAGACACCAGACTGAATTCTCTGCTACCCTGACCTCACGCTGGCATTAACGTGGCTATGGCAGGGGACACCAGATAACTGTTTTCTTCAGAGTCTCACATTAGCACAATCAATATCAGTAAGTCAATGGGTCATACCCTGCAGTCTTCACTCAAAGAATGACTTCAACCAAAAAAGTTACCAGGGAGAACAAACACAAGATCTGTGCTCCTGGTCCAGATTATGAACCCCCTGCAGCCCCTACTACATACATAATGGAAGCACACACACAATGGAAGTACCTACGATAGCATAATACATAATAAGCATCTAAAATGATAGTGTTAGCTATATACACATCACAAAGCTCTGCTTCAAAAAAGCTGCAGTCAAGCTGCTGTAAGTTGGGGAACATAGAGCAAGGAAACTTCCAATCTGGTTAGTTTCTCTCTTTGTAATCAAGCCCCACTTGTCACAACAGCCCTCAGTTTTCTCTCTTTGACCAGGTCAGCTTCCATTTCTTCCCTCTCTTTCTCATTCACTCATCTTTGTCCCACAGCCAGCAGCTCACAAGCTCCCTTCATGTGATTTCTGGGCTATGCTGTGCCCTTGGATGACACCAGCTGTTTGTGGCTCCCAGCCTTAGTCTCCCTTCCTTCTCACAGTTCATTGTTACCACTCTCCAGCCATCTGGCCATTCTTGGTCTCATTTATCTCCTTGTCACCATTCAGTCCTGACACCCATGTCTTTGTACATTCTTCTACCTGCTGAAGGTGTGCCACCAGGTGCTTCTCAACAGGGGAGGGGACATGGGGCTTGTTTGTGACCAAATACTGGTCTTCAGTGCCATCCTGGACTAGGACAGCTACAGGCAACCACCACTGGAAGATTAAGAGCTTGCTATCCCCAGCTCAAGTTATTCAGTCTCTTCTCTTCTCTTTTACTGCAAATGGCTGTTCATGGGACTAAATGACAAATCCCCCAAAATATGACAGAAGGACATGTCTGACTTCACTTAAATAGAGATATCTCCCCTTTTAATTAAAAAGTTGGAGATTTATTAGATTCTGAGGTTTGGATTTATGCAGTCTGTGCAAGCCTGAAGTCAGCTCAGTTCTTTATTAAATTAAAAATATCCTGAGGCCATTTTTGATCTTTGGAGAGTTACATGCTTACATGAAAGTTCAATCAGTTGGAATGAACTGTCCAAAACCCTTAAAGCTGATTGTTTAAACAAGGGGAAGAAAATCCCTCTGAAGCAATGCCACAGCCACTAGCAAAGCACCCCCAAACATTCTTGAGATTATTAATACAACTTTTTCCTTTCTTTTGGTGCAAAGCCAGGCTTTATGCTTGGAATGCAATGAATCCTTGGATTAAACAAAAACTGAAGACATGTCAAGCAATCACAAGCACTGCTGCTCTTGGAAGTGCCTGCCAAATCAGAACTATTAGTTATCACATGAATAGGCCATTAAGCCTATCATGTACTTCATAGTAATTGGTTATGACTCTGAACAGGTGTGCTGAGCATCCTGAAGATACAAATTAATGCATTAGGAACTTGCAGTTTTAGCACTCAGCCTGAGAAGCTCCATTGGAAGAAATACCATGAAGAAGCACAAAAGCAGTCTGTCCTCTGTGTTCACATGATGTACTTTTTATCTGCTTTAGGGGATGACAAGCTGACAGGATATCCCCCCAAATTAAAGCAAATGTAACAAAACAAGGAAAGCCAGAAAAATACTGATTAGAGACTGGCTGTTTCTGAACAGGAAGCATACAGAATATGATTTCGACTGTTCACAAAGGAATGAACAAAAGGATTCAAGAGACTCTTCCTTCCATCTGCAGTATTCTGCCCTCAACCAGACCCCCTCACACTGCTGAGTTTGAGGTCCAGAAGCAGAGTGGCAGAGTGAGAGTCAGAAGACACAGGTAAACTTGCAAAGAGGTGCAGTGAAGAAATTCCTGAGGCAGCAGTGGAGGAGCTGCTGCAGAACTGGAGGCTATGCAGTGACACAAACACCATAGGGGCACAGAGCTACTTGCTTCAGCCTGTGATGTAGAGCTCCCTGCAAGCACTGTGTCACATAGGTGACTTGGGGTCCCTAGGACAAAGCTGTATTGTGTGTCAGAGACATGGCTACAGCCTCAGTCCCAAGATTCAAGTGACTTCAGGGGGATGTGTTCAACTGTAAAGCTGGCAGAAATGGCCTCCTTGCTAAGTTCAGTGAACATCATCATTCAGAGCTTTAGGACACATACCCTTACCAACAGCAACAAATACCTTTTCTTTTAGGACAGCACAGTTAAATGTGCTCCTCTAGGCTTCTGGCACTGAACTTTCTATCATAAAGCCCCTCACCACTCTAGAGGGGTGGGTGGACACAAGTCATTACTGGGGTGCAGCCTGGGGAAGGCAAAATGTTCTGCTGGTCTCAGCAACTCAGAGAGGAGACAACATGAGGTAAGCAAATACCTTGCTTATCTCAGTCATCATTGAAAACAGTCGCCAAGAGCAAAATGCAACAGGGTTAAAGTTTGAAAAGCAGAGCAGAGCTGTAAGTATTGAGGGCAATGGTCACTGAATCTGTGAGTGTACTGGTGCAAGAGATGAACTCATCAACACTGAGTATCAAGAATAAATCTGAACAACAGGAGGTGGCTGAGCTAAACCCCTGAGCACATGTGCATGCAGGCACACCAACTGCATTGCATTGTTTTATGTTACAGACCATGTTCCAGAGCTTTTGTTTCTGTTCTATGACCATCACTCTTACCATCTCTTTCATCATCACCCATACTACATCACTATAATCCTTTTCACATTGGGAAGCTGAGCTCAAGCTCTCAGAAGTAACACTACATAAAAGACAAGGAGATGTTGGTTTGTTAAGTCCCATTATCAACACACAGAGTATAACCCTCTTGAAACAAAGATAATTTAAAAGATAAGGGTTATGGGGTTTTGATTGTTTGTTCTGCTTGAATAATCTCCCTGAGGTCAATGGAAACTCTGCCGGTCAAACATGAACAGAGAAGAATTTCCTTGAGTTTTGGTCTCACACTCTTCACATCTAATTAAACACTTTCATTTGCCTGTAATGTAAAGGTTTCCTTCATTTTCATTCACTTTTGTCCTTCTTGCATGAGGAAAAGAGTGGAGAATAGAGGCACAAAGGCAATTTGCTGCAGAATGGAAACAGAAAAGCAGAAACCAATGGACGGCAGGAGAAAACAGACACCACCTGGCAACAGAGCAGGCTCTCACAGCTAAAGGAGAGCAGGAGTCTGCTCTACACCCCACAGCTGAGACTAAGGGTCTTTATTCCCTGCAGGTGCAGGACCACTGACAACACCATCCACAACAGGGTGAGGCTAGGGCCACGTTTCCCTCTTATCCTCTCTGTTCCTCTCAGTAACCCACTCCACACATCCTCAGAGCAATGTGTTTCTCAATTTACTACGAATACCAGAAGAAGTGCTTACTGCTGCAAGTACTCTCCATCCTCACACTGACCTCAGCACTGTGACCTGCCTGCACAGATTTTCACTGCTCCAAACTACCCACAAATGAAAATCTTTTCAGTCCCGCACTGAGCAGCGTCACCTGAACACACCTGCAGTCACAGCTGTACAGACATAGGTGCCCCACTCATGGGCTCACCCAAATGCAACTTATTCCATAAGATCCACATGACTGACTTCAAAACCTCTCTCACTGCTCAGTCAGAATTCTTCAGCTTGTTCAGTTGTCTCTGCTTCATTTATAATGCGCAGTAGTCTGATGTCTTCCATACCAATGCTGCTTGCTGCAGAGAGGCAGCCTTCACCTAGCTTTGTGCCTTCTCTAATAGAGACCTCCAGATGAGTGCCATGGAGTAAAAATCCACCAGCCCACACTCTGCCACTATTCACCAAGCAGAGACACATAATATTTCTCTTGTTAATTTATTTCAAATACAACCTCTCTGACCTATTTCTTGCAGTCAAACTGGAACACAGTTAGCTGCTTCAGTCAGCTCATTGATAGCATGTCACAATTTTCCCTACAGAATAACCTGACAATTACTTCATAGAACATCTTTCCCAAGAAGACCAGAGACTTCTGAGAGTGCAAGTGACAGACAGTGCCTCTGTTTTCTGAATGGCATCCTCCTGTCTCATAATACTCTGTGACTTCATATAACCCATGGTAAAAACCTGGATGATTTGCTCACCATACACATAAATACTAAAGGACTTTCAGAGAATGGATAACAGAGTGAATTTGCACTTCACTTGGATCAGGATTAGGCACCTCTTTCTGCCTCAGTGTGGACAACAGTGGGATAAAGGAAAGTGCCATTAGAGTGCAATATGCAACACTGTAAAAATATCTTTCAATCAAGCTAGTAACACCTGTTTTTTCTAACATGCTAATCACAGTTAGGAATCATTCCCATGAAATGATGGAAGTGTGACAGGCACACTTCTCTGCAGCTGATGTGAACTGACTGACTGCTGCCACTTGGTCCTACTTCTTTCTCTCTGCTGTCACTGTCCTTCAGAACTCCTACTTCAATCACCTGAGTGATTTCACCATAGTGAAAGAGTCAAAACAAGCAAGCAGATTTGTTAACCCAGGAGAACTACAGAGATTACAACCTCCTCATAATCTTTTTCCCTGAGGGAAGTATACAGAATGGCTCAGATTGAAAGGTCACCTAGTCCAATCATGCTGCTATAACAGTGCCATCTAGAGCAGGCTGCCTATCATCATGTCTCCAAGGAGGGAGACTCCAAAACCTCCCTGGGCAACCTGTGCCAGTCCTTAGTCACCCTCACAGCAAAAACAAATTAAATCTTTCCTGAGTCTCCTGTGTTCCAGTTTGTGCTCACTGCCTCCTGTTCTGCAACTAGGCACTGACCAGTGAAAAGAGCCTGCATCCATTGTCTTTTCATCCATCCTTCAGGTATTTATACACCTTATTAAGATCTCCCCTAGGGTTCTCTTCTCCAGGCTGAGGAGTCCCATCTCCTCAAGCTTCAGCCAACTGTTGAGGTACTCCAGTTGATCCATGATCATTTTGGCCCTTCACTAGACTATCTCTAGTATACCCATCTCTCCCTTGTATCGGGCAGCCCAGAATACTACATGATACTCCAGGAGTGACCTCACCAGCACTGAGAAAAGAGGAAGGCTCTCCTTCCCCAGCCTCTTGGGGATACTCTGCCCCTCATGCCTTTGCAACAAGAGCACATTGCTGGTTCACATCCATCTCAGTGTCCACCAAGACCCCAGGTTACTTTCTGCAAGCTGCTTTCCAGCTGGTCAGACCACAGCATTTACTGGTGCCTGTGGTTGTTCCATGTGCAGAACTTTGCACTTCCCTTTCTTGAACTACATGATGTTGCCACCAGACGGGCCTGTTAATGTCTCTCTGGATAGCAGCACAAGCCTCTGCATGTTATCAGCCACACCTCTGATGCTGTGTCATCAGCAAACTGGATGACAGTTGCCTCTATCACCCAGATGACTAATGAAAATGTTAAATAGGACTGGACTCTGTATTGTCCCCTGGGCCTCCAGCTGGGCACTGTACCACTCATCAATATGCTCTGAGCCCAGCCATTTAGCCAGTTTTCAATCCACCTCACCATCTGCTCACCCAGCCCATGAGCTTCTCTATGACATCTTATGGCAGACGGTATTGAACGCCTTAAAATAGAAGATGCAATGTACTCTTAAATCCATAGCAATATCATCGTGTTAAAGGCACAGGACTCTGACCTGAAATCAGTCTGTTACAGCATTCTGTGAGGTAGCAAGCACAAAGTAATACAAAAAGCAAGAATAATGCAAGATAAAATATGCTGAGTTTTTATAGCTAGAAGAACCATTTAATATATTGCATATTATGTTAGTAAGTGCGTCACTGCTCCTGCATCAGGAAGGATCTCATCCCTCATCCTTCAGCTGCCATCCCTTTCCAGAAAAGGAGAGTCAATGCAGCATCTAGAATCTAATGAAAAGATCAGGAGGATTCTCCTTCAGAAGGTTCATGATGAAGGGACAGGAAAGCAATGTGCTGCCACTCAGCACTTCCAGCTTGCTGAACCTTGAAGGCTCATATGACTTAGTTCAGAAGACACATTGGCTTTGACCTCTTTTAGAGTCTGCTGCTATTTTGACTTAACCAGACTAGTGCAAGAACAACATTTTAAAATGCAGCATAACTAGACTTTATGTACTGAAATAATAAACAAAGCAATAATTGATCAAGCAAGCACAAGCAATGTATGGCATCAGAGGAAATCAAGAACACTTTGCTGACTCTCACCTCACAAGGACTGACAGAACAACAGTGCTTGGCATCCAAAACCCACTTGTAGACAGCAGCACTCCTGAATGCTGAATTCCTGAACTCACACAAAGCTCCATGAACAAGACAAAAGCTAGAAGCTGGACACAATCCCTCACAGATCATTGAACATTTATGAATGAGTGACTGAATTTCCATTTATAAGGACTGCCACAATTTCCAGTGAGCCTTGGCGCTGTGCTGAAGATTCTGCCATCTTCACAATTTGCAGTGATCTGGCAGGAGCAAAGTCTTGCTTGATATCCAGGCAAGTGGGTATCATTATGCACTTTGCATCTGAGGCCTTAACAAGATAGGAGCATCTTTTCTATGAACTATGAACTAGCTCCTTGTATAAAGTGGCACCCACATTAACCTCATTTACAGTTCCGACCAGTTTGATGTAGAGCTACTGATTTCCATGCTTAAAAGACTATCATACATATCTAAGTATTGATTTGCATTCAGGATTAGAATCCCAAGATGCTGAAGTAAATCTGATTGGCAAGAAGAGGATTTGTTTGACAGAGTGGGTAACTTGCTGCAGAGGACAAAGTAAAAGCCTGAACAGAGGTTACTTTAGTTTGGTTTGCTTCAGGACCCTACCAAGTCTTAAAAACAAGATTCTAAATCTTAACTCACAGTATTTTTCTGACACTAGGTGCAGAACAATTTTACAGGCCCAGGATCTTCTGCTTTTAATATGGCATTTAGTACAAAGACAGTAAGGTGTCTTATTGTCACAATACCAGGTTAGAAGGAACCTCAAGGATCATCTAGTCCAACATTTCTTGGTAAAAATGTCTAGACAAGGCGGCCCAACACCCTGTCCAGCTGAATCTTAGAAGTGTCTCATGTTGGGGAGACTGCTGCTTCCCTGGGCAGATGATTCCATTATTCCAAACTTATTAAAATGCATTTGTTGCCTTGTGAATGCTCACAATTAAAAGAACAGCAGCATGTGTTCCTGTGAAAATGAGGAATTGATCATTTCTAGAATATCAGCCTAGCTAAAGCAGACTTACACACTGCTTCTGATGCCTTTTGCACTGATAACAAAAGCCTATTTTCTTTATCTGCAGAAAATCAGCGAAGGCTGTTAAAATGCACTACATCACCCACATCTGTACATCTCGGGTATGCTGCTGTCACAAATGAACCATCCTCATCTCCCACGTGTCAGGACTTGCAATACACGGTAGACCCCTGACTTGTCAGCTAGTTGCCAAGTAGGCTTTGGTCCACCACTGTGTTATTACAAGATCAAACAAATCCAATTCCAGAGCAGTAAAGGAAGTGTTATATATGTTGTAAAGCTAAGATTACAGCTCCCCTCAGCTATTACAGTGCATACCAGTGAGTTTCTAGATCTATTGCTGTGTTTTGTTCAACTGGTAGAAGATGCAGTGACCATGCTTGCTCACTTTGCCATTCCTTCAACTCCAAATAATCCAATTTTCTTGCACAGCTGCTCATACACAAAAAAGCATTATAAAGCCTGCTTACAAGTACACCAGCACTTCTGAACTCAGTTTCCATAACATATGCCCTAGTAACACAGTGAATCCAATCTATACTGTTACTTCAGTACAGGGCCCCAAAGAGGGGAGGACTTAGCTCTTGTTCCATGTGGTAGCATTCATGCAAATACATAAGAGAAAATTGAAAAGAGACTTTTTAAAATGAAAGGGAAAGGTGTGACCATCAAGCTTTCAAAATCTAGACACTTTTATTTCTGTGCATATGATTTATCACCTGAAAATGAGAGATAAACAATAAAATTCCCAAACTAAGGCAACACTACATTATCAATTGCACAGTGAGCACAGCCCAAGTCTTCAAGTTCAGTAATCTTTCCTGGCTGTTCCAATGCCCACATTAAAAACATACCTGTCCTTGATATCTTTCATAAGCTGCTGCAAGTCAATCTCCTGCTTCCTCAGGTTTCCGAACGAGGACTGGTTTTCCACATAGCCCTTCCCTCCAGCTCCTAGGCTGATCTTCCCAAATGAAGTTTCAATACTTCCTTGAACACAATCTTCAAACCTCCCCATGTATTTCACAAAGTCGGACTCCACAATGACTAGGAAAGCAATAAAAGTAATTTCTACCTTGTGAAGTGCTGAAATGGTTCTGAAGTGACTGGAAAAACTGAAACTTACATAAAATATGACAAGCTAGTGAAGGCAAAAAAACACTCCTGAGATTTACAGCTCTGCATGTCTTCTGCTTCCTCTGTGTTTTCATCATCTTTGCTCCACTATCTTTTATACTGTGCCATTTTAGGAACACCTAAGGTGACTGAAATGCTGAGCTCAGATGCATGGAAGATTTATAAAGAATGATTGAAACATTTCAGCCACAATGAAAAACTGCAAAGCAGATCTGCTTGTACAATAGGGTTAATACCTTGCCATTATATCGACATACTTCCTTACAGGGCTGTCCCACAGCTCCCTGAAAACCAATGGAAGCATCCAGTTGAGACAGCACTGCTAGTAAACAGCAGGACTGTATGGCTTAACAACCTTCAGCTCTCACTTTCAGTAGTCTATTTAGGCAAAACTTTTTTTGTTTAAACAACAAACATTCATTATTACTGCTTTTAGTTAAATGAATGGTCAAGTGAGAAAAGATCCAGGCATCTCATTTTCATGGATGGAGAATACCTTAGAGCACTCTTCTGAAAGAAGCCCTCCAGTAATATAATTGACAATAATAACAAGAAAGATGAGGCTTTGCATTCCTTTTATCTGCAATAATTGTGCTTTACCTGGTTGTATTGGTTTGTCTTCAGTAAGCACATCACTCAGGGTGACTGTCAAGAAGTGATACTTGGGCTTCTGCCAGCACCAGAATCTCTTCCTCTTTGTAACTAAGCCCAGAAGCTGCAGCTTGTCTGAAGCATTCAAGTGGGAGACAGGGATCAAGTCACCTCCACTGTCAGTTTCTCTCACAAAATTCTTTGTGGCTTTTGCAAACATCTTGGGGAATCAATTAAAGCCTGAAAGAATACAGCTGGTTTTCAACAAATAAAGCTGCAAAGTATAAATATTTACAGAGTCACTTTTAAGCAGTTCGTTCTTGTACTGGTATTACTGCAGGAATAGCAAGCGTTTCCACCTCATCTTCTCCACTCTGCACTGGGAATCATGACAGCTCACTTACCCCAAAGCAAAAAAACTTTTCACAGTAGCATACAGAAAACAATTTTAGCTGAAATTTTAAATAAGCAACAGTGAATAAGCAAAGAATGCTGCACTGCAAACATGATAGGCACGGCTTAAACATTACAATAGTAGCACGTGGCATTCATGATCACGTAGCTCATGAGGGAAGCAAATAAATGTGTGAGAAAAACAACTAGTCCTGTCTCTAGTTGGAAAAACTCCTTTAAAGAACACCCACACGTAATTAATCTGTTAGGGAGGTAAAAACATACACAGCTTACTTGAAACTCCAAGGAATCCACTAGTGAGCACCTCGCAGCGACCGGCTGGGATGAGGAGAGCGCTGGTGCAACGGCAGGGGATCTCTGCCTCCCTGCAGAAGCCTTCTTTTATTACCTAACATAAAAAGTTATCTCACTCCATATAAGGCAACTGGGTATTATTCACAGGAATTATCTTATCTTTTTAGCAATGAGTAAACATATTTATGGATGATAACAGTTGTTCTATAAAAAGCAACAGGTATTTGTGCTGGCATCTCAGTGACTAAGTTTTGGGGTTGAACTACGCCCCTGAAAAGTCCTAATTATTTTTTGGTTTTCTTTCTGAACCTTTTTTACCTTCAGTATTTTCCAATTTTCCACTTTCCATTAGCATAATTCACTGCTAAATTGAACATATGCTATTTGCAACTGCTCAACAGCTACATACATCACCTTATTCTAGCTGGTAAATGGCTTTAATTGAAAGATAGGAGCACTTCTTACTGTGTAAGGTTTTCTTGATCCCAAGCAATGCCTTTTGCTCTATTTACAAGGAGCTTTTTCAATATGGAAAAGTGGCTAAGCTTGTGAACACTGCAAAAAAAATGACCATTCAGAAGTGCTAAACACAGAGTTCTAACAAGTAATTTTGTTATCTTTAACAAAAACCACACCAACAAAGCCAAATCAAATCCCTTTTAATTTTCCAGCTCCCTGTTAGTTGGTTTAATGATATTTCCAGAATTCTTCAAAACTGCTAGCATTCCTTTGAATCCCCCAGCTGACACTAACTGCAAAGTTCAACTAAGATCATAAGATGTCCCAACTGGGTATCTACATGTTCATGATTTAATCACCTCTCTTGCTCTGCACAGATGTTAGATACTAGTGTCAGGTATTAGTGGCAGCACCACAGGCTCCACGGTTTAGTATCAGCTGGAGGACACAGTTAAAAACCCAAACAACCCTTTTTGCAGATGGAATCTTACCTCTCCACTAGCTTTTTCCAAATCACACTTCAGATAATACTCCTCCAGTATTTACCAATTCATGTTGAAGTGCCTACCTCCTCATTGAACCCCTGTGGCCTACTCTTAGTTCTCTGTGTAAGCAAGTAAAGGGTGTTTCCCAACATCACCTGCAGGGAAAGGATTTGAACACGTCAAAGTCACATAACCTTTCACTGAGGAGTCTTCCGGGACTTTCAGTGTAATTGTGGCTGCAACAAGCCTGCAGCACAGCCCCAGCTGCATGCCCTGAGAATATTTTCATTGTATTTCTTGTTCTCTGACCTTTTCCTAAACTCTGCAGACAGACAGATTTTTTGCATTCTCATATTTCTCTTGCTTAATTTTCTCGGTTCCAGTCTCAGTAGGATTTAACAGAATAAGCAATGCAGCTCCACTGAAGCAGAGAAGAGCCCAAAAACCCAAACCCCAACAGCCCCAAACCCTAGTCTTCTTTTTCCTTGGGATTTGTCTTGTGTGACACTGTATTTCACAACCAACCAGATGACTGATTTGTAATGGAGGGGACCATCAAGAGAATTCTTATTGCCGGCATTAGCTGCTCTTCCCCATCACAACCTTCTTCAGACATTTCTGTGCTTTCCATGGCTATTGACTTTTTCTGACCCCATTCCTACATGAGCAACACACGTGGGCACAGTCTCTGAAAACAAAAAGGCCTATCAATTTCTGAAGATTTTTATGGTAAGACAAATTCCAAGAAGCAGTTCCCAATGATCTGGCATTTTTATACACTCACTAAATGTCATTAAAAGAACAATTAACACCATCTATAAAACTTCTGGTCCATGGGGGTTTCACTTCACTTTTGACTACCAAAAAAGACATCAAGGGAAGAGCACAGAGTGCTTATAAGGACTCTCAAGGCTCACCAGACAGGAGAGATGGGGCTGTCTTTAGCTTCAGAATGACATCATCAGTGACTCCCACATTTTGCTGTGCTGGGAACGTCTTTGCAGGGAGCATATTTGCTGGTGCAGTTGTACCTGCAAAACAAGAGTATTCTGTCCAAATTCCTGTTATGCCTCTTTGCATATGGTGCCTTTAACACTAAATCTTAAAATGTACCCAAATATCCTATTCCACTAGCTCACAAAACAAAGACATAGAGCAAGTGAAAATGCCTTTACCCAACACAAGGAATACATAGAATAAACCAGGTTGGAAGAGACCTTCAAGATCATCACATCCAACCTATCAACCAATCCAACACCAACCAAACAACTAACCCACGGCACCAAGCACCCCATCAAGTCTCCTCCTGAAAACCTCCAGTGATGGCGACTCCACCACCTCCCCAGGCAGCCCATTCCAATGGGCAATCACTCTTTCTGTACAGAACTTTTTCCTAACATCTAGCCTGAACCTCCCCTGGCACAGCCTGAGACTGTGTCCTCTTGTTCTGGTACTAGCCGCCTGGGAGAAGAGACCAACATCCGTCTGTCTACAACCTCCCTTCAGATAGTTGTAGAGGAAGTAGGAAGTTAACAGCTACCAGGATCAACAGCACCCTGACCGTTTATAGGCACAGCATTAAGAAAACCCTGCCTTTGGATCTTCTTCCCCTAAATTTTTAGAGCTGTGCTTAGTTTGCTACAATTAAAATGGAAGGTATCAAATGTGGTAGGAAAAGTCTGTCAGAGTGATTTGACTTGCAGATTGATAGCTAGGGACGAAAGGAGAAGAGGAAGGTGGAGTACCTTCTTTGCTGGAGATATTTAAAATTAGCCTGAGCCTGGGAGGATTATTCAATGAAGGGGATGAGAGCGAGTGAAGATAGGTACAGCAACTCCATTGTTCACTTAAAATCATACCCTGCTTCTTTCCTTTATCACAGCTCCCTAGCTCAATGTCATGGGGCACCGTATCTAAAGAAACATCTTATGAATAATTGGCATTTGCCTTTGGCAGCACGAAAGCAAGCACTCAGTAATTGCCAAGTGCTTCTAACTCAGTAATTGCCAAGTGTTTCTTACATTCTGTACACACATATGCTGACCTTTATAAAATAAATATAAAAAATAATTTTTTTTGCCATTTAAGGTAAGATTAGCCACCTCTTACCCAGCTCAAAGGGCACAGGGGAATTTGGGAAAGGGGTTTGCCAAATATCAGTTAAGGAAATACAACCCCTGAAGGCCAAAGATGACCACACAGGAGCCACAGTGTCAGTAGAGCTGTTAGGCATTAACTCTGCCATGCAGCGGTGGTAGTGGCCTTTGAATCCTAACGAAATTGTAGTTTGTGCTTGAAGGGCTACTGAAGCATGGGAGTGATGGCAAACAGGATGTGTGGTTTAGGACAAAACCTTATTTTCACCCTTGTAACTAACCAAAAAACAGCCATGAAAACGAATTTATAAAGCTTAGCAAGGACATTCAATGAATTTCAGCCCTTTGAATGCATGCGGTCCCCAAAACCACACCAAACACATTAGCTGTGGATGTAGCCCTCTTCTGAGCCTTGAGAGCTTTACAGCATGTGCCTCAAGCATTTGACACTGCACAAACCCACCGGCAGCTCAAGGCACCCTACAGGGACACAATACCCACACCTGGGGCTTGCAGGTGATGCCCTGCGAGGTGGGGGTGTGAGGGCCTGTAGCAGGAGCCGCAGGCTTTGGGGACGGACCCAAGCTGCCCTTGTCCTTGCTGAGCAAGCCGCCGGCCACCTCATTAGTTACTGTGCTGAGGCGGCTCACGCAGGCGTTCGAGTGAGGGCATCCCCCGCACGTACTACGCCTGACCCCCTCTCAAAACCATCACAAGTGAACTGGAAGCGTTCCGCCTCGTTCTCCCTCTGACAGGGACAGAAAGCGGGGCTCCCGCATCTGCGCGACCGCAGCCGCTCCTGGGGGAGGGTGTGAGAGGGTCAGGCGGGGCGGCGAGGGCCACACGGCACGCCGAGGCCCCGCGACACTCGCCCCAGCCAGCCGGCGGGACGAGACGAGCGGCGGCGGCCGGGGTCCTCTCCGTGGGCGCTGGGGAGGCAGATACAGCCTGCCCCCATCACCTCTCCGGGCCCACTCCCGTACTCACGGCTTTCCGGGCGATCCCCGCCGCCGGGCCCTGAGGATGCGGCGAGCTCCGCCCGCAGGGCGTGCCAAGCCGCGCCCGGAGGCGAGGTGCCAAGGGCGACGTTCTGCGAGTAGCTGGCGCAGAGCCCCGGCAGCGGAGGGGCTTGTCGCCGGCGCAGTGGTGTGGCATGGCGTGGCACGAGCAGCGCAAGCCCCGCCCGGGTGGTCAGACCGTGCGGGAGGGCGCGGCGGCGGCGCGCCGGGGCGCTGGTCGAGGCGCCGCCGCCATGTTGCCGCGCAGGGCCCCAGCCCCTAGCAGCTTTGCCAGGGGAGCCCGGCGCGCTCCTGTTCTCCTGCGAAACCCTGGGACGGTTTCTGCCTCCCTCGCCATCCCTTACACCTGCCTGCACTGGGCGCTCCGCGTCTTCCCCGGCGGTTGAAAGGTCTGCCACGAGGTGGCTGTACACAGGCCACGGGCGGCGAGGGCTGCTGGCCCGATGCTGGGGGCAGCTGTGCGGCGCAGATGCTCAGCTGGAGGCCTGCGTGGGGGAGTGCGAGGGGCTGAGATCATAGATGAGGGCCTGATCCCATCACCTCAGCCAGGAGATGGGACAGCTGTCTTTGCCTGGTTACTGCTCTTCCAGTAACACCGGCAGCTTCGTCTCCTTGCTGGTACTTGCCTGAAACTGATGTTTCTCATGGAGTTGTTCTGCTTGGGAAAGACCTTTGAGATCATCAAGTCCAACCATTATCTACCAAGCCTGATGCTAAACCCTGTGCTTTGGCACCACACCTATGTGTGTTTTAAACACCTCAGGGATGGTGATTCAACCACCTCCCTGGGAAGCCTATTTGCAGTGCTTGGGAACCCTTTCAGGGAAGAAGTTTTTTCTAAGAAGTTTCTTCTAATACCCAGTTACAACTCCCTTAGTGGACTTACAGGCCGTTCCTATCACTTGTTGCCTAGAGACTAACCCCCACTTCACTACAACCTCCTTTCAGGTCTCCCTTCAGCCTCCTTTTCTCCAGACTAATTATTTTATGACGTAAATGAAAAATAAAGTTTTGTGACATCCTCTCAAATGTAGCTCAAATCACTCATGGTCAGGAATGCAAAGTGTCAGCGGCCCCTGTGTGAAATCTGCTGCCAGCAGCAGTACTGCCACGTATTTGGCTGTAGATTTGCAGCTTTAGGGTTGTCAGTGTTGGCCTTGTGAAGACAGAGCGGTCTGAATAGTAGCTGCAAAGTCAAGGTCCCCAGCCCAGGGGGCTTGAACAGCAGCACTGCTGAAAATGAGAAATGTGGTCAATGGAGCACAGAGGGCAGGCTCACCATGAAACAGTGAGCTCTGTCACCGTAGCTCAGCCCTCTGGAAATAATGTAACACCAGTATAAAACAACTGGTTTGTTTATGGTACCAAAGGACTATATTTTTCAGGGTAGTAAACAACAAAGAAATCATTTTCAAGTGAACGGTGCCACAGGTTAGGTACTTCCCTTGTGGTTGGAAGGGAGAGCGTGTGTGGCTGCAGGGTATAGTCGCAAGCGTCATGTCACCAGATCTTAATGGCATAACATCTGGGCTTTGGAACAAAGTGGAGAGTTGCATGCCCTTATGTGACCTGGGTGAGAGGCAGCAGTTGATTTGTGTAGCTGAAGCAGCATCCATTTATCCCATAACTACCCCTATTACCCAAACCTTCCCATTAGTTTCATCAGATTGTAAGCCATCGCTCCTGTCTGATTCCCCCAGGTGGCATTCTTAGTGAATCAATGATAACTAAGTTTCCCTTCCAATGTTGAACCTGCTTACAGAAATTTGAACAAATTACCTGAACTGAACTAACTAACTATCTGCATTTGGGAAAATTTACTTTTTATAAGCCAATTTGAAAAATAAAGCTCCAATTTTAGAGCTTCATCCCGAAGGAAAATCACCCACACATCCTTAGGAGACGTCTTTTGAGGCTCAGCACCAACCTGCAGGATCGCTGGCTCCAGTAATAATCTCCCACAGTGGCCAGCAAGAGATGTTTCAGCAGCTGTCATGTTTTTCCAGGGAGTGGCAACGTGTGATTCATTTCACATGCAAGTGCCTGCTAAAGCAGATTTGGAGAAGTCAAGCCAGGAAGTTGCAAGGAGGCACATTGCCATGGAAATATTCACGAATAAAAGCAGTGAAACTTGCTAATCATTTTAAGGATGTTACCAGTGGTTTCAGTAAAGCACATCAAATAAAGGGGAGCCATACCAGGAATGTTTCTGTCTTTCCAAGAAAAAAAACTTGAAGCAGAAATCTTGTCTCCATAGCCAGCATAGGATAGTTTTCAGATGCTTCTCATTAATTAGGAGAGACAGAAACACAGCTCTGGGTGTCAGCAACCAGTCTTGGGGCTACACAGCAATTAACATAGAGGCTTCAAAGTCTGTTAGCAAACCTGGCTGTAAACTGGAGATGTTTAGGGTTGAAAACCTACCTTGAGCCTTCAGTCTTTATGGAAATGGTCATCACATGTACTGCACAAGTCAGAACTCACAGCACATGGTTGCTTCATGACCTACTGGGATGCCAGCAGGAAGAAATACACATTGTGAGCGTGGTCAGAACTGGGATGTGTCTGCCACATGCTCCCATCTCCTGAGCTGAAACATGAAGTGCATCACTTCTGCATTAGAAGATCTTTCTGTGTTACTCCTGCATGAGAGCAGAAAGAGCAGGAGAAAACCAGAAACTTGTGCCTGTAGGACAAACTGCTTTTTGTACAGGACAAGATTTGCCTACCTCATTTAAAGAAGTAAAGTGAGACCCTTGACAGACACAAGGACTCCACAGCCACAACTTAAAAAACGAGTAGTGCACATAATAAACCACAAAAGACGGTAGTCTGACAGGGAAAATAAAACCAACCAAGCTGTTTTAAGCTCTTCAAACACCTCTGTGTGAAATTCCTCTGGTAATACGAAGACAAGACATCATTGTACAGGCCACCACAAGATGTCAGCATTGCAGAACGGTTATTTCTGCCAGGTACAGAAAGGAGCTTTGCATCCTGGAAGCGTTTGGCTGTAGATGTTTCAATTTTCGTTTGGTTGGTTTGGTGGTGGTTTTTTGTTTGGTGGGTTGTTTGGGGGATGGTGGTGGTTATTGTTTGTGTGTTTGTTTTGGTAAGGTGCTGTAATCTGGCCTTACTTTTTTTTAACCATTGGCATGTGAATCCAACATCTGCTGCAAAGTGGATGAGAAGCTGGACATGAGCAGTGTGCAGTTGCAGCCCAGAGGCAAATCACATCCTGGGCTGCATCAAAAGAGTGAGGTGATTCTGCCATTTTGCTCTGGAGCTCTCCATTCAGGAAGGACATGGACCTGATGGAGAGGCTCTAGAGGAGGGCCATGAAAATGATCAGGGGCTTTGAACACCTCTGGTAGAAAGATAAGCTGAGGGAGTTGGGGTTGTTCAGCCTGGAGAAGAGAAAGCTCTGGGGAGACCTAGTAGTGACCTTCCAGTACCTGAAGGGAGCCTACAGGAAGGATGGAGAGGAACTGTTTACAAAGGCCTGTGGTGATAGGACAAGGGGCAATGGCTTCAAACTAGAGAAGAGCAGATTTAGGTTAGATGTTAGGAACAAGTTCTCTACCATGAGGGTAATGGAACACTGGAACAGGTTGCTCAGGGAGGCGACTGGGGCCACTTCCCTGGAGATACTCAAGTGAGGCTCGACAGGGCTCTGGGCAGCCTGATGGAGTTCAGGATGCCCCTGCTGACTGCAGAGGGGGTTGGACTAGATGATCTGTGGAGGTCCCATCCAACCCAGACCACTCTATGATTCTATGATTCTTAAATGGTTTTGTTTGGTTGGTTTTGGTCTCTTATGTGGAAAAAAGTCTCTGCCAGCAGTACTAATGCTATATTACACCTTGTAGCCATCAGTGAGCTTTTTCAGGCTGCATCCAGCCTAGCTGGAAAGTGCTCACTGAAATTCAGCCTGTGTATTGACATGTTGGGAGATTTGGTCCAAAGCATTTTGTTGCTGCATGCCAGGCCTTTTTGAAACCCTCACAGTGTCTGGAGAAGGGTCTGCTGGCTTCAGTGCTGCGGAGGAAATCAGAAAAAAAGCATGAAACTATTTTGGGCTTCTCTTTAGAAAAGAAGGATACTTAGGGTGGTACAGCTTTGTAAAGATGTCAAGCAGCATAAGCCAAATTACCAGCAAAAGAATGGACTTCTTTCCCCCCACATTGCCTTTTGCATGAATAAAAGACTTGAGCAGCACTCTTTGTTTCTTTCTTCCTTTCAAACCAACTACCCAGCCTCATTTGTATTTCACATTAAAATTCATCTCCTGTGCTGGTGGGATGCTCTCTAGTGTTTGCCTGTACAGTTCAGTCCTCTGAAACACTTCCTGTTGCAGTCAACAGCTTTCTCCCTCCTGCTGGTAGGGCTGTCATCTGCCCTGCCACAGTGCCAGCAGCTGGTGACAGGCTTAGCAAAGAGCAAGTCCCGGTGCCCTGCTTAGGGGAAACCAAGGGGAGGGTGTGGCAAGCCAAAAGCGACCATGTGAGTTCAAAGCAGCCAGAAAGCCTCTGTCCAATCATCTCTTAACAGTGTGAAGGTGACATCTTTACCCATCTGAAGATGGGTACCTATGTGAGCTGAGTTTGGCCACTAATTAGAGGCTATCTTTTGTTGTCAGGTTCATTTCTGCTACCTTTAGGGACCAATGTGAGGGGGAAAAAAAGAATCCACTTGTGAGTGTTTTAGTCCCTTGGAAGGGCAACTGGAGGATGCCACACTGAGATGAAGGAGGTGGCAGATTTATTCAGCCTGTTTGCTATAACTTAGATCTTGGTGCCTTGAGTACAGATGCTGGCATAGGGGGGAGATAGTACTGTGTCTGCTTTCAGTGTGCTATGGCACAGGGCTCCCCTCTGCCCCTGTGAAAGCTCTCTTCTCCCCATCCTGACTGTGTTTTAGAGGAGCTAGAACCTTCTCAACATCTTCCAGTGAAAACTTCGTGATTTTTTAAAAAATATATATCATTTTCCCATGATTTAAAGAAAATTATCCAAAAAGTTAAGCTAGGATCATGTTTCATGGGTTGTGGTTAGAGCTAGTGATGTCTCTAAATAATATGAATGATAGCTTGCAGGAAGCTGCATGAGCTAAGTGCTTCTAACATTGTAGATTAGATGGCACCCACAGAACTTTATTTCATTTACAATAATGATAAAGACCTAGGAACAGATAACATTTCTTACATGCCCTAAAAGTCTTCTTTCCATAATGGTTTATTATGAACCATCTGGTCTTCTCAGTGTTTTATCAAAGCCCATCTGGCTGCTGTATTGTTTAGGCTATTCAGGAGCAAGACTTCCTTATAAATTAGCCAAAAGGAATGGCTATCGACCCACTGTGTAAGAGCTCCAAACATTTGTGCAATCCTACATAAAGTGTTGCTATAAAGGCATATTATTCCACAATTAAAGGTAAATATCAGGAACAAACCCCCAACAAACCTAAAGTGAGCTTTGTTCCCTACACTTCTTCATTTTTCTTCTTTGTTTTACCTCTTGGCTTTCAGACAGTTGAAGCCGTACCAAAAATGCCAAATGAGGAATTGTATTAAAACCCCAAAATATTAGGATTTTCTTTTTCAGTAAAACGTTGCAGACAGAGGATACTTGTTACTGAGCCTCCAAAAAAAATTAGTCTCATATACACCTCACAAACTGTAAGCAGTCTGTCAGGGTTTGTTAAAAATACATCTGTCCAGCACATGGCACTATTTCAAGTATAGTTGTTCAGTGCCTAGTGCTATGGGCAGCTAGGTACAACTGATTGTAAATGATTACATGGAGTGATTTAACAAGTTGTATTTCCACTCATACTGTTACAGTTTCAGATCAATAAAAAGTGTGATCCTAAAATTAGTGGAGTCTCAGAGTCACAGGGAGTGGAAGGACTAAGGCAAGTACATCTAAAGAATCTATGGGAAGTTTAGGACAAAACTAGCAAAACAAGAGGAGCCTGTAACTGGAGCTACCTGTAGAGAGGAAAGCTAAGTGTAAAGAACAGGTTTTCTTTACTGGTTCACACAACTCTCTCGCATCCTCTGAAGGGATGTGTGCACCAGCACCCTCACAAACACTACCTGACTGCAGGAGCAAATGATTTGGGCAGAATTTCCCAAAGAATCTGCAGCCTGTGGTTGCAATTCCCCATGAGGCAGCCAGCTGGATGGTGTTTGGGTTACACTGACAGAACTGGAGCATGGCTGTAGTCAAACCTTGCAAAGTGCTCAGAAGCTGATTTTAATATTTCATCGATGTATATTCTCTTTCCTCTTACTCCTTTCCCCCACCATTTCAAACAAACAATTCCTGTTAGTATCCCACCCAAAGCATTCACATAAGCATCAGCTTTAGGAAGCTTTGTAGCTAGAGTATAGTGGAGTTCTTACTATGGCCTTGCCAGTGACATGGGACATCCACTTTCTGATATTCACAAAAAGTGAGAATATAATATCCTTGGGTGCTCTACCCTCCAACTTTGAAGTTTTACTCCCCAACATGAAAGGGGGATATATTAAGGATGAGCTGGGCTCACAATCTGCTGGTAACTAGAGAACTCAGAAAAGGTCAAGCTTGCTCTAACTAACCTGCTTGTGATGCTCTTGTTCAGGCAAAGTTCTCAGCAGATGTCTTTACAGTTCTCAGTAGAAGTCCTTCCCATGGGAAGGACCTAAGAATTTGGTGCACTGCTTATGAACTTCATAAGAAAATTGATTTTCCTACCCTAAAAACCTACACAGCTATTCTATTATTCTATAGCTCTACTTGCTTTCAGAACATTTGTTTCATTGAAGTGCATGCAACAAACAATTAGTACAACCGGGATGAGATCACTTGACTTCACTCCATCTTCAGTCTGTCAATGGCTGAAATAACAAAGCTAAGAGTAAACAAACCAGTAAATCTCTCAGCTATTAGACAAGTTCTCATCTACTGATGAATCTACATAATCTTCCTTGCTCTAGGCAGCAGTCTAGGCTTTGCAGACATCCTCAGGAAACCTAAGAAAATAAGGATTTTTCAAGGCATCTACTGCAGCAATTCAAATAAAGAAATTTGTAAGTTATGAAAGCATTTTTTAATTAAATTTTGATTAAAAAAAAAAATTCAGAATCTAACATCTGATCTCAGTAAAACAGCAAGTGAAACGTCAGCTAAAAAACCCTCCCATCAAAACAGTGTCCTAACACTTAGAAAAAGGCAGTAATTCCTGAAGAATGTGAAATTACAGAGAGACACATCACCTGATGTTCACACCCGTCATCTTTTCTTCCAGGAACTGATTAGCATTCCAAGAGCCTGTAGAAACCTCACTGAACGCTCACATTCACTGTTAACTTCAGCCTCAGTTACACACGGCTCAGTAGAGCAACATTGATTTACCTCAAATGGGAATTTACACAGAGCAACCGCAAATATTTCCCGAGGTACAGAGTAAGCAAAGACACAAATTAATAAGCATACAGCAGAATTTGGTATCTGGCCAGCTTTTAGCCCCATGAAAAACTCAGTGTAACCCTGCAAATTGTTATGCATCTGCTGCTCTTAGAAGGGTTTAAGTTAATAATCAACAAATTAAGCATGGCCAGCAGTGTTTGCAAAATGAAAGAGGTGTAACAGAGGCATTAAGAAAAAGCCAAAATGTATCTGCTACTGTGCAGAGCAAGCTCTGCTCCGCTGTCAGTGTTTTTCCTTGTGCTACAATGGTTTGAGTCATTTGCAGTAAGCAAAATTACTTTAAAACAGAGATCGCTGCAAATGAGCAGACAGCTGAGCTTAAACACCAATTGGGTGCAAGGCCTATACAAGCCAAGTTTACCTTACACTCACAGAATCATAGACTCAACCATGTTGGAAAAGACCTGAGAGATCATCAAGTCCAACCTATTACCTAATACCTAACACCTCATGACAACTAAACCATGGCTTCTAGTGTCACATCCAATCCCTTTTTGAACACCACCAGGACGGTGACGCCACCACCTCCCTGGGCAACACATTTCAATGGCCAACTTTCTCCTCACCTTGAGCCATAACTTCCCCTGGCACAACTTGAGACTGTGTCCTCTTGTTCTGTTGCTGGGTGCCTGGAAGAAGAGACCAACCCCCACCTGTCTACAACCTCCTTTCAGGTAGTTGTAGAGAGCAATAAGGTCTCACCCTGAGCCTCCTCTTCTCCAGGTTCTTCTCCTGTAGGGATGAACAGCCTGCTTTGTCTGGGCAGCCCCTGACCACACTGTAGGTACTTGGCACGTTACTAGCTTGAGGGGCAATCATGAGAAATCCACTCCATATCCATTTCTCCTACTGCCCTAGGTATTCATGATTAGGTACCAGTAATGAGCATCCCTTGCCATCTTCCTCTCCCCTTTATGAGAAAAATACTACTGCTTCTGTAAACTACCACTTCCCCCAGCAACTTGAACTAAATGCTAAGTTCTTTCAGGTACCAATTAAAGCCTATTACATCTCTACAAAATTGATCTTCAGGGAAGCGATTCCCATTGGCATGATGAGAAGGTTCCAAAGTGCTTAACCCAATACAGAACCAAAATAGCTGGATTTCAAAAAAAATAGAAGTTGATTCTTTACCACTATATAGCTATTATTTCTTTAAGTCTCCACCTTTATTCTGTCATGTACAACACTTAAGGATGATTTGTGTAGTAACAGATTTATTGATACAATTTTCCCAGCTCTTCCTGGAACCTCTGTGAAGTTAGAATACATAGAATAAACCAGGTTGGAAGAGACCTTCAAGATCATCGCGTCCAACCCATCAACCAATCCAACACCACCTAAACAACTAACCCATGGCATCAAGCACCCTGTGCTCCCTTACCAAATCTTTGTACTCACTGAGCCTGGGAAATGCTGCAGGACTGCAGTCAGGAATTACAGGTTGGTCAAGAATTACACTCACTGTACTCCCACATTTTTCAAGATCCTAATCCACTGGTATGCATCTTACACATGGTGAGACTGAGAGACATAGCTGAGACTGGCAGAGACTGGCTCTGATTGGCAGAGCTGCACTGCATCACCATCTGACAGTAAAAAACCCACACAATTGCATCAATACAATTTCCTTCCAGTTATTTATGTTTCTTTGGGTTTGAAAGTTGTTTTATGGAGATCATGTGGTTTGTGATCTCCACATTCACACTAAAGCAATTAATGCTTTTAAGAATCAACAATTCATTTATAGCGATAAATTAATTCCCTCGGCTTACCTTTTCCCCTGCCTCAGGTGTTTGGCATGTTAGCCATCTGACTGCCATGCAGTGCGTGCAGGTAACTGGTAAACAACTGGAACATGACACAACTACCAGACAGGTTGTGAGAGCAATAAATAAGGCTTCCAGCAGATGGAAGCTCTTTCACGCTTGCCATGTTTGCAAGTGCAAACCACACAGATCACTACAGCAGACAGACTTACATCAGCTGACACTAACAACATTGTGAAGAAAGAATGCTTACAACCCCTGGGAAAAAGTCAGGGTGCTCTATGGCCTTTTGCAAGTATGATTTATTAACATCCAACTAAATGGGTTACAGATACAAAAGTAATAAATCAAACTGTGCAGCAAGGTGCTCCAATATTATTACAAAATGTTGGAGTAAGTGAAGCAGAAAACAGGAATGATCCTGACTGCAGTAAGTCCTGATCAATCTGAAAGTCAGTGATAATTCTAATGCACACGATGCCTGCCTTCATTCTGGAATCACTGATGCCCTACCAAGGCAAAGAACAAATTCAGCATTTAGCAGCTTTGTGTCTGTCACACCTCATACATGTGGTCATTTTTCCAGTATGGGAGCTAGCAAAATATTGTTAACATAAATACAAGACTGCCTGATTCTGAGGGATACCAACCATCTCCAAGGTGTGGAGCTGAAGGAGCTCACCACCTCTTGAGGATCAACCTCCCAAACTTTCTCACAGGCTTTATTACAGTTTTGAATTACACAACAAAAACACCACATCCACAATTCATGTAAAAACCAAGCAGCTTAAAATATTTTGTGTTTAACTTATGGCAGCTACGCATGTGGAAAATTTCTCTTATTGCTTTCAAAAGCTGCAGCAAGAGCAGTATCTAAGAACCAAGCAGTACAGTAACACATTTGGTGAGAAGTTAACAGCATTTACTAAGTTTCCACAGGTAAGCCAGATAACATGCAGCTTCTTATGAACCCACCGCTACTGGAGTAAGTTGCACCCACCAGTAGCTAGAAAACAGAAAGGATGAGTTAGTGAATACTCTGAATTTTATTTATAGTAGGCATAATCCATGAATGAAAACACATTCAGCTCAAAAAAAATCCCTTCCACTTTATCTTCACTACTTTGAATAGCACCATCTGATGCTAGCCCTTGCAAGATGTATTCAGTTACGTGGAGAAGTTGGATTTCATCCTTCTCTCTATTTTATATGCACTGTGGGCCAGTTTTTGCACTCCTCTTCATCTTGCCTTGCCGCTATGAGCTGTACATGAGATAATGCTGAAAATTTCCTGCTCTGCAAAGCTGGTCATCTAGGGAGATGACAGAAGAGAGTTACACAAAAGCAGATGCAAGGATATTGATTAGGGGTATGCTGAGGAAGATGTAGCTGCACGTTTCCATTGCGCACTACCCTTACCAGGCTGTGGTCTGAATCCAGAGCGCAAGTGGGAAGAAAGTCCTGTTCAGAGCCAAGAAAATGATACAGAAGTAGGCCATAATATTTGTAGGGAAAGATTTTAACTACAGCTTTTAGGCGTGATTTGTCATTTAAAGCTTGTTAGAATGGACTGTTATCCTATTTTTTAGAGGGAAAAAAAATGTAGTAAAGTGAAGATGTGCCACTAATAAGGACTTCTAGGTATGGGGGTCCACATCAAAAACCTAAATAGAACTGTAAGCAGGTGAAGGAAAACAGAGGGCATGGGAAGGGGTAAGGGTTTTGTTAGGATGCTTTTTTGGTGGGGTTTGAGACCAGCACTGGATCTTTGTGTGGCCCCACAGCCACATTCCAGTGCCATGAATCTGTGTACCTGTCTGTACAGTGACCTGGCCGCAGCACTGAACTGCTAAATAATTGGGTGCAGGTGTTTGCAAACACGACTTCCTTCAGGGGCCACATTTTAAAGGAAGCCAAGAATTCTGCCTCAGGTCCTTCTTGGTGGTGGAAAATCAGATCTCTAGGATGTTTCTTTGTCAAAACTTAGTATGTTTTGCTCTTCCTTCAACATGTCTGATTTTCTGAGCTCTGTCAAAAGGAGCCAAATACTTTGTTGGACCTGTAATTCAAAAAGCATTTAAAAGAAGTAGATCAGTGCTGGAAAACTAACACACAACTAATTGTGCAATGATTTTGCTTCATATATATAAGAAATGCCCTGGATTATTCTCAGGGTTTTGGTTTTTTTTTTTGGTCTGGAGATGACAGTAAAATTCTGAGCTTTAACTTCTTGATACAGGAATTTTACCAAAGGAAACATTATGTAAGGCACTATTCAACCCAATGCTTCTTGTCATTAATTCAATGTCTTCTGGTGATTTTAGATTGTAAGATACAAGGCAACACTGCCAGCCTGCTTTCTCAAAAACCATGACACAAACACCCAGTATGAGATTAGTTTCATTTAACACTTGCTGATTTTAATGCATTACAATTCCTCAACTTTGCCTTTTGGCTTCTAATCCTTTCATTTCAGATTCTATCCATGATAAAGTATGGGGAAATCTCTTCCATACATGAAGATACAAACCCAGCAATCGGATCAGACAGTAATCACAGTAGCTGCCAAGTTTAATCCAACCTCCACAAATTTTACTCCCTTTCTTAATAGCTTTTAAAAATATTGAATTCCCCCCCCCCCCCAACCCCATCCTCTTTTGTTGTCAAGTGAATGCTATTTTTGGTATAAATAGTAATTGCCAACAGCAAGGATAATTACAAATATCGACTCATTTCTGTGCCAAGTTTTGATGGTTAATACAAGAATAAAACACAAGAAGGGAGCAAGCCATGAAGAGATCCTCACTTTCCTTGAAAAGCCAAACAGCTCCCAAAGGTTCTGATTTCCTTTGGAGTGGAAGTGCAGATTTTTGTCTTCGTATTGATGTGAACCTTGCCTTGTTGTAAGCTCCTGGCATAGCAGTCAAGTCTTTAAAGGACATATCCAAATAGAAAGAGTTATGATAAGTTCTTTGGTAATAAATTACAGAAATGATATTGAGGCAGAGCTCCTGGGCAAAGGGAAAAATGGTGACAAAGCCTCTAAGCCTTTAAGGAAACAGAAAGCAAGTTTCAAATATGCTTCTAATCTCCTATCACAGATCTATTTTTAAATGGAAGCATTCACTGTATTTCCTTCATGTTACACATAACAAATGGATCCATTTTTAATGGGTTTGCTTTAGAGCAATGCAGCACAAAGTGCAAGCTTTTCTAAACCACTTCCCTAGCCTCCTTTATCCATGCCATGGCCAGCTGGTTCCAGTCAGAAGTCATTCTAACATGCCAACAACATTTGAGTGTGTTTTCTCTCCCTGAAATGACATGTAACAAAAAGAAAAGGGGGTGATGGTGGTGATAGGATACAGATCTATACCTTGGTAATTGCACTGTTGCCAGAGAGTCACAGACACATAGAACAGCTTGGGTTGCAGATAGGTAGGAATGCAAATTATTCGGCTAATGACTGTGGCATTGTGATTTGATGGGAAAAGCATCAAATACTACCCCTTCTTTATAATCTTGATTCAAAAGTGCAATTTCTGCTACATTTGCTTCTTGCTAAATTCCTGACCCATGGTTTAGTAGGTTCACAAATCTAGCCATATGTATAAAATAACAGGAAAGGGATGTAGTTGATTTAGTGCAAGACACTTCCATATTTATGTGAACATGACACACAAACAGAGGAAGATCAAAGACTCTGTACACTTCTCCATAAGGCAGATGGTCATATTTTAAATATAAGATCTTAAATATGCTGTTTAATTCTTAAGAGGTAGAAAATATCAAAATACTAAGAAAAAAATCTCTAGCTTAAAACAATCAGTTTGGTTCCTTTTTAAAAAGTCTTACTGCTGCAATTTTCAGGTTAATAAAAACCAATGAAGCTATGGAAGCACAGGATTTTGTGCTCTGTGTAGGTTTTACTTAGTGGAAAAAGAGAGAGCTTTTTCATCTAGTCAGTGCTCAAGCAGTATATACAAAGGATCTCCTCTTCTTGCCCTGTTGGGGGCTATAAGTCTGAAGTGGAAATTTTTTCCAGTGGAAAATTTTGGCGATTCCTGATTTTCTAGCACTACATTTAGCCAGATACAGCTTACATATAAGGCAATAGAACCACTGATGCAAGCTCAGAACTACCTCCTCCATAATGCTAAGAAGAAAGCTAAGAGAAACAAAAGCTTATTTTAATCTTTTCTACAGGCAGCAACAGACCATACTCTGTTTCCAGCACCAGCTGATAATCTGTTTTATCAGTTTACACCAACCTAGAGACAGCTGAACTACTCACTGAACTGTGGAAGCCTACTTAGAATTTGAGTTACTAAGGCTTGCACCGCGATTTCTCAGCACAGCTAGGAGATGCTGATGCTACTGTCTCCAATGCAGTTCAATAAGGCATAAGTTAACTCAGAACTGACATCATTACACGTTGGAAAAGTAGTGTAAAAGCTCCTCTTTTCCCTCTCACTGTTAACATTCAGTACTATTTATTAAATATTTTATAAAAAAGAAAGTAGGGTATTTATACATTCAAACAATCACTGCAACAGTCAGAGTAAAGGAAACTAATCATCAGAGTCTAAATTAAGCACAAGTCTGTAGATATGCACACTTGCACACATACACACACCCTCCTCGTACATTATGTGTGTGTGTGTGTGTATAGATATATATAGAGAGATATTTTATATATATATTTCTTTCAAAATCAGATCTGAGAATACAGGACAGAATGTCTTCACTTAGCTCCTCTTTCACCAGAGGACAGGATTGTCCAGTTTGGAAAAACCAGGTTCTTTTCTAAGTTCCATGTACGTTCCGTTGCTCACCCAGCAGTCATCGTCGGATTTCCTATTAAAGATTAAACAAGTGTCTTAAATGTAAAGCTTGTATTTGCCACATATATGCTGTGTAATGCAATGCAGCACTATGCACAGGTACCAAATCCAGCCCATGAACCAGGTGCAGTGCAACTCAAGGCAGCCTTCAAACAAGTGAATCAAATGGGTATGTTTGCACCAGGCTTTCGAGATTCATCTCAGTAGCCTAGTGTACAGCTGAGACCAACACTCTTATCTCACTGTCATATGCCAGTGCTTAGCACTTAAAACTGCAGTCCAGCTTTACTTCACAGTCTCAAAGGCAGCTTTGAGTGGAAAGTGGAAACTATCGTATTACCTCTCCAAAGGTCACCGCTTATATTGCATGAAGAAATCCTGGAGCTCTTGGTCAAGAGGTGAGACTCACTGCACTGGGCACAGTACCCTGAAGGAATCTGTCTGGTTTTAATCTAGTGTGCAATATATTTGGCATGACAGCTAATTATTCTTTTAAGTAAATCAAGGCTTGTTATTTGCTGAAGAGAGAAATCACTATTTAAAAGCCAAATGCATAATTCATATCCACTCTAACACTGGATAACGCTTTTGCTGTATAGTAATTAAATCCTTTATTCTGTTATTAAAATCTACACCACAAATCTCAGTTTTCAAATCCCCATTATGAGGATCCAAATCCTCATCCTTATTCACAATTCTTATTGTGGATGTGCAGTTATGAAGTATTAGACTTAGCCTCTATCGTGCTGGAAGCAACATTTGTTTCTCTTTAGGAGGTGTATTCACATGTGATGAGTGAGCTCACCAGCTTCTCAGACATATAGCGGTCTGAGCCATTCCCTTTTTGCTCTTATTTTAAATGTTGCTGTGTTCCTCAGCAGTATCTATGTATACAGAGGGAAAAAAAATAGGATCCCTGATCTGTTGACTGTGATACACAGGCCCATACAACATTCACCTTGGCTCCAACTCTTTCATTGCAGGAGAACAGAGGAGCGGGAGGGCAGAAAGCCGTGTCCTCATTAGCATTCATTTTTGTCTTTTGATAGCTAAAGTCTCCTATTGATTGGTTTACAACAGGAGGAAATAAAGTGCCCTCTGAGTGATAATTCTCTCCCCATGAAATAGGGGAAACATGTCCAAAACCAGTCCTAGAAAATCAAAGGCTCCAACTCTGCACACTTTTACACAAGGCAATCCCACCAAACTCAGCAGAGGTAATTAAGCTACATCTAGCTACTTCATCTTGCCTGAAAGAATCAAACCTGCTACATTCATTCAGGCAAATGAAATGTAAACTAAATACCTATTGCCATTAAGGCAAACAATCAAAAAAGCAGAAAGAATTTTAGGGATGCACTAATGAAAAATTAAATACAGAATTCTAAGTTTTAACTACATCTGGAATGTTCTCCCTTGCCAACATATAAAAATCAAGAATACAGAAGAAACCTGGAAAGAAGTGGAGCCCACTCAATAGCAGTTCAGAATTTCAGTAAATGATAGTATGTGCTCTTGTATAGTACCTGAAAAACCTAGGCTGATGCTCTAGATTGTTCTCTTCCAGTACCTTCCGTCGTTCTCTTTGTAGCTGCTCAATCCTCTGCTTTTGCACTTCAGCTCCTTCAATATTTCCTTCTTCCAGACACCTGTAGCACCAGCAATAATAAGAGACAGAATTAGTGCTTCTGTCCCCCATCGTTTCCAGGTCGTCCAGAGCTCCAGAATCTAATCTTTAACAGCAGTGTTTGAAAGGTCAACAGCTACATGACAGACAACTGCACTATCAAAAAGCACTTGAGGGAATATAAGGCTGAATCTCAGAGTCATCATTACATTATTTTACTTGGAAGTTAGCAACAGTAGAAATATACAGAAAGAAATGTCAAGTATTCAGTTTTCAGATGTTCACTCAGCATCCAGTATCTGAAGCACTGAAGTTTTTACATCCTCTGAAAGGCAGCTATCTAGAAGCATCCAAGAGCTAATTTTAGGCAACACTAGCCTGTTTCAGGTGCACATTTATGTAGAAATTGGAAACACTGCAGGTGTCTACACTAAACAGTCTCAGCTTAGGCTAAAGTACAGAAGATTCAGAACTACTTGAGGAAGTTATTTGAGAGCTGAAATGTAGTACCTTTGGTCTGGCCTAAAACGTGTGTCAGTGGGTGGGAGTAAAGGCCTAGTTTGCAGGTCCAGCTCATTTAACTCCAGTGCAAATTGTGTGAATCCATACCACTGTTCATGATCTTTAGGCATTGGATCTACAGAAGAGAGTACATTCAGAATTCCAGTTAAATGCTGTCCTCTTCAGAAGGAAGATTCCAAGCTCCTCCTCAGTCATTTGTTCATCTCTGAACTGTGACCTCAGTTCTGGGTGAATAAGAGGTTTTTAATAATGTGACAAAAGACAACATGCCCCTTGATTGTTGCACTGCAACAAAACAGATCTGTGTTCTCTCAGCTGAAGCAGAGCAACACCATGATCAAGACCATGCTAGCATCACAGTGCTTTTTCAAAACACAGTAGACAAAGATCCCACAAGTCTGGGAGAAGTTCATTACAGAATGAACTGACATTACAGCAGCAAGCTCTGTGGGCTATCCTCCAACGTTTAATATCTGAGATACATAATAATTCTCTATACAAAGACAAGAGGTTAGTTCCTTTCTTTTTTAATTAATCTCTCTTCCTTTTAGATCCCTCAATACCCACTTCATGCCCAAGTATGAAAACTATGGTGAAAATACAGGAAGTCATAGGATTATGTTCTCTGTATTATTGAAGTTAAATGATGCATTCATCTGGTCTAAATTTTAAATGCTTGACATAAATCTAATACTCCCCACAGAAATAACAGTAAGTTAGGGCCCAATAAAGAGCTTAAAACAGCGAGCTGCTTCTGAAGCAGATCTTTAGTCCTTTATCTTAGCCATTCTGATCACTAACTTGCTCTCCATATGCAGTTAGAAGATGAAGTTGTCCCGCAGTACAAGCTGTCATGCCACTTCCCAAAGAGCCGGTGCACAACTTTCCCAGCTTTATCCATGACACTGCCTTCAATCTCATGTGCATTTGGAGTCCAATACTTTGCCTAGAATTAAGAGGAACAAGGGCAAAAAAAGGTGCATAAGAGATGAAGTGTAAGTGATTTTTCCACATCAACAGCACCATGCTATATAGAGTGGTTTCCTGAAATGAAAACTATTCATCAAGGTGTGCATTATGTTACCATATGCAAGCAGCTGCTATTAATCAGCTTATTAAAATACTGACATTGAGAATTTTAGTTATTTTTGTCTGTTTAGGGGCAGTACCAGGTAAAGCATGGGTTTTAATTGATTTTCCTTTACTAGGAAGAAGGCATTTATTGCCAAACCCCCCATTTGTATTTCAGTTATAAGAGCATTTCCTGAGTAAGTCACATCTTGATAACTTGTACTGAAGCAAAAGCTTTGATTAACACCACAACCTCTCACAAACTTCCCCAAGCAACTGCAAAGAGCCAGAAAAGAGCAGTAGGTGGAGCACCCTGCATAAGCACTGGTTCTCCAGTTCTTGCATGAATGCAACCACAGCACAAGCAATCTGCATGTTGTGAGTGTCAGTAGATGTCTTGTGCCTGCCTCTCTCATCAAACACGGAGTAGGTTTTTCATGAGATTTCTTTCTTTACTCTCCTCATAGTTTTCCACATCTCCAGTGGAATCACTTGAGAAAATCCATAGTATCATAGTATCAGTCAGGGTTGGAAGGGAACACAAGGATCATCTAGTTCCAACATCCCTGCTATGGGCAGGGGCACCCCACACTAGATCAGGCTGGCCAGAGCCTCATCCAGCCTGGTCTTAAACACCTCCAGGGACGGGGCCTCAACCACCTCCCTGGACAACCCATTCCAGGGCTTCACCACTCTCATGGTGAAGAACTTCCTCCTCATGTCCAGCCTGAATCTCCCCACCTCCAGCTTCATTCCATTCCCCCTAGTCCTATCACTACCTGATATCCTGAGAAGTCTCTTCCCAGCCTTCTTGTAGGCCCCCTTCAGATACTGAAAGGCCACAATTAGGTCACCTCAGAGCCTTCTCTTCTCCAGAATGAACAGCCCCAAACTGGTCCTTCACTTTCTTATCTGGCTCTACCTGGCTGTTGTAGTTACCTTAATAAAATTCAGTTTGCAGTGGCAAGTGTCATCATTGAGATTTTTGATGATGATCTCTCCATAGTGTTCAATCCATCTTTGTCCACTTAAAATGTTATGGATGCAAGACGTCACCTTGTTCCAAGCAAAATGGTCTTTAAAACTGTAAGAAAAAAAGTCATCCATGAAAAATCCCATGCCATGTTCAAATGAACTCATACAGAAATTTTTTTGGGGTGTTTTGTTGTTGTTGTTTTTTCCTGGAATGCCTCAATGTCTTGTCTTACACCTCAAAACCAAACCCTATGACAACAATTCCCTCTCCCAGAAAACCCGTTTCACTTCTGCTACAAACCTCGGACTTGAATTCAGTTCTCTCTCAATCTGTTTGTCCCTCTTTACCAGTTTTAAGTTTCCAAAAGCAATAATTCCACTATCTTCTACTGGCTGAAATTCCCACTTCACATCTTGTAACACTGGGATAACTGAAAGTCATGATGACTCTGGTCAGACTTATTGAGTAGAATGAGCTTGGCTCAAGCTTTCAGGGCTGAGCCAATGCGTGTGCTTCAGGCACGAGCAAAAGTTCTCACTGAGTTGCAGTTGCACGCTGGAAGACAGCAGACAGGAAGAGGTAAACAACTACCAATAGATAATACAACATTTTACCTTTTATTAAAGAAATAAATGTGCCTATAAGACAGCTTTATAAAACCTTGAGAAAAGGATTCTCCTGAAGACAACATATTCTGCAATTTGTTCTGGGTATTGAGAGCCAAGTTGCTACTGGTAAGGTAAAGGGTAAGCTCACAAAGCACCAGCTTCTCCACAGCAACTGCCTGCACACATCCCATGAAAGTATTAGAATCTTTCCTTACCTTTCCTTAATCACTTACTTTCACTTGCTGCATTGCTGGAGTAGGCACAGGGACAGTTTATACAGACTAGCAGATATGCAGCCAGTTTGCCCCAGTTTTCCTGCATGTCACATGCTCTATCACACTTGCAAAAAATACTGTATTTGCTCACAAAAGAACCTTAATGCTTCATTTCCACCTACAGTACCATTTTTGTACCAAATTCCACATCAGATACACAGGGATACAAAACAGCATATGGAGACCACATATCAATCAGATTATTTTCCAGATCATCAGCCCTCACAGGCCCTAATTTACTAGTTCCCTTGCCTCAGAACCCTCAACTCACGTCCTAAAGACTCCAGCTTACGCTGGCCACTATGAACACCACCTTTCATACATTATCCTTTTGGATACTGTTTCTGTATCACATTTTTACCCACACTAAAAGGAAAAAGGCATTGTTAGTCTGATGAGTGCTAGGTTCATTTTTCTTCAGATGGCAGCATAACTAACTTTGCAGATTCTCTTTAGAAGATGTCATTTGGACATTAATCCCCTTTTAGACCTCTGGTGCTGCAAAATGATGAACACAGGTCAAATTTTAGGAGATCTTAATTGTTGACCTGCAGTGGGCACTCTGAAAAGCCAGAATAGGAACACTGCAGACTTTAATTGATTTTTTTTTTTTGGGTGTAATTAAACTATGCTCAGCACATAACTACAATGGTTACTTCCTTCCTTGTATAATAAACATCTGATACGCAACTGTTGCTGTTTATCACTCACAATAACTGTTTTGCAGTGATGATAGCTATTGGCGTCACCTACACACCAGGACCCCGTGGTGTTAGGGTTTGTGCAAATGGAGGTACAAAAGACAGAAGCACCAACAACATCCTGTCCCCCAAACCCAAATTCAAGCAATGGAATTCATAGCTTCCTCCAGCATGCAATTTTTGACTGCAAGTTAAAAAAAATATCTGTAAAGCTTAAAATTCAACTGAAGTATGAAAGCACTGACTTTGCTATTCTCAAGATACAAAGGAATGCTATTTTTTATTGCATCTTTTGGTCTTGAGTTTATGCTTCTGTTTTATACTTCTGGTTTTGGTTTGGTGGGTTTTGTCCATGTTCTTCCTCTCTCTGCTCTGTTTTTAAACTTCATCATAACCACCAATTCTTCCAAAATTTGCAGACAACACCAAGCTGGGGGCAGGAGTTGATCTGCTGAAGGGTAGAGAGGCTCTGCAGAGGGACCTCGACAGGCTGGACAGATGGGCACAGTCCAACGGCATGAGATTTAACACATCCAAGTGCTGGGTTCTGCACATTGGCCACAACAACCCCATGCAGAGCTACAGGCTGGGGTCAGAGTGGCTGGAGAGCAGCCAGGCAGAGAGGGACCTGGGGATACTGGTTGATAGTAGGCTGAACATGAGCCTGCAGTGTGCCTAGGCAGCCAGGAGGGCCAATGGCATCCTGGCCTGCATCAGGAACAGTGTGGCCAGCAGGAGCAGGGAGGTCATTCAGCCCCTGTACACTGCACTGGTTAGGCCGTGCCTCGAGTACTGTGTCCAGTTCTGGGCCCCTCAGTTTAGGAAGGATGTTGAGTTGCTGGAGTGTGTCCAGAGGAGGGCAACGAAGTTGGTGAGGGGCTTGGAACACAAGCCCTATGAGGAGAGACTGAGGGAGCTGGGGTTGCTTAGCCTGGAGTAGAGAAGACTCAGGGGAGACCTTATTGCTCTCTACAACTACCTGAAGGGGGATTGTAGACAGGCAGAGGTTGGTCTCTTTTCCCAGGCAGCCAGTACCAGAACAAGAGGACACAGTCTCAGGCTGCACCAGGGGAGGTTTAGTCTGGAGGTTAGGAGGAATTTTCACATAGAGAGAGTGATTGCCCATTGGAATGGGCTGCCCAAGGAGGTGGTGGAGTCACCATCACTGGAGGTGTTCAGGAGGAGACTTGATAAGGTGCTTGGTTCCATGGTTTAGTTGATTGGGTGGTGTTGGATGATAGGTTGGATGTGATGATCTTGAAAGTCTCTTCCAACCTGGTTAATTCTATTCTATCCTAAGGGCTGATGCAGCACAGCATGTTCTCATCTGGATAGCTATGGCTCCAGTATGTACACAAATGTCTGTGCCTGAGCGGACAGCAGCGCACGACTGCAGCACTTACACAGGGAGAGTTACGTGTGTTGTTCCAACTGGAACAATTTCCATGGACTTGCCCCAGAATTTGTTTTTCCATCTCACATCTGAAACAGGAAGAGTTAAAAAAAAAAAGACAAAAAAGACAAGGTTAGTCACAGGCATAGGTGAGACTACTTCTGTGTTCTACTTCATTTGCAAGAAATGCAAACTAACAAAGTGCAGCATAATAGAAGTGCTCAAAGAATGCTGTGGACCTTTGAAAAGTATTTTCTTTGGTTTGTTTGGGGGTTTTTTGTGGGTGTTTTTTTTGGGGGGGAGGGTGTGGTTTGATTTTTGGGTTCTTTTTTCCTTGTTTTGTTTGTGTGCTTTGTTGTTGTTTTGGGTTTAGTTCTTTTAGGGGTTTGTCTATTTGTGGTTTTGGTTCCCCCCCCCCCCCCCCCCCCCCCCCCCTTACATTGTTGGTTACTTAAATAGCAACATAACAGAGGTTTAAAAGTCCCCTCTCAAAAACCTTTTCAGAGGAGAATAATATGAATAAGCTACTGGCAGCACAAATTTCTCTGCTAATCACTTGCTAGTGAATGAGTGCAGGCATTTCCATAAACAAAAGCAGAATTCCAAGTACAAAAATATAGCAACTAAGAACGTCCACAGTGAAGAAGTAAGAAAATGCTTCAAAAGACAATTTCAAAGAGGATTTAATCCAACTTCCTCTAAGTTTAACTGGCCTTTTAAAGTCTTGTCTGAGTCACAGAAAGACCTGTCCATGGCTCATGTAATTTCTCAGAAAAAAGGAAATGAGAAATCTCAGTGCAAGCTTAGCTACATTTATTGAGCAAAAACCACCCTGAAGATAAAGAAACAGAGAAGTGTAGCAGAAGAATTACAGAGTTAAATTGGGCTGGATAATGTAGTAACTTCAGAGCTTAGGGATAGGAACCTTGTTGCGTTAGACACTAGGAACTCCGTTTCCTACTCAATCTGACAAAGAGGGGAGAATGAATCTTTAGTTTCAAAACAATGCTAGTACTAACACAAGGAAAACCAAACCAGTTTCCTGTTCAGCTGTGGGGGGTGGAATCTTTGATGCTGGCTGCGAGACAGGTGCTCAAACCATTGTTAGGGGGTTACATCCTGAGTATATATGTGCAAGTGATAGAAATGCCCCACACCAAGCTGCCCACCACTGCAAAGGCTGGAAAGGGACACAGGGCAGAATTCCTCATGAAAAAAAAAAGAAAAGATACTTTTCTTATTACTTGCAAGAAAAAGCTTTTATACTCTTTGGTTCTAAAGTTTGATGCTGGGTCAGCATCTTTAGTGACAGCAACTCTTCTGGGATTTCTACACTGCAGAAGTCCAAAACTACCTTTAGTATGCTGATACCGAGCCAAATTCTGTACTAGCTTTCTCTCTCTGCAGCGGGATAGGAGAGAAAGGGCAAAGGCACAAACTACTTAGTTTAACACTTAAAATAGATTATCAGACTGTGTTATGTTCTATGTTCTCATAAATGGTAAAGCTGCCCCACAGAGGGAAACATCTTAGGAACCAGTGTGCAATTTGATAATGTAAATAATTTAAGAAAAGCAAAGTGTTATTTCAAAGCTATGCTCAGAGTATTTCAGGCACAGATACTGTAATAACTGAAACTTTCTATCCTGCATTTCCATTGCAACCCTTTGCAAGAGGAAAGTCAGTTTCAGAAGTACAAGAAAATTATCACAGTATCACCAAGGTTGGAAGAGACCTCAAAGATCATCGAGTCCAACCTGTCACCACAGACCTCATGACTAGACCATGGCATCAAGTGCCACATCCAATCTCATCTTGAACACCTCCAGGGATGGTGACTCCACCACCTCCCTGGGCAGCACATTCCAATGACAAATGACTCTCTCAGTGAAAAGCTTTCTCCTCACCTCAAGTCTAAACCTCCCCTGGCGCAGCTTGAGACTGTGTCCCCTTGTTCTGGTACTGGTTGCCTGGGAGAAGAGACCAACCCCTTCCTGGCTACAACCACCTTTCAGGTAGTTGTAGAGGGCAATGAGGTCTCCCCTGAGCCTCCTCTTCTCCAGGCTAAACAATCCCAGCTCCCTCAGCCTCTCCTCACAGGGCTGTGCTCAAGGCCTCTCCTCAGCCTCGTTGCCCTTCTCTGGACACGTTCAAGTGTCTCGATGTCCTTCTTAAACTGAGGGTCCCAGAACTGGACACAGGACTCAAGGTGTGGCCTAACCAATGCAGAGTACAGGGGCACAATGACTTCCCTACTCCTACTGGCCACACTATTCCTAATGCAGTCCAGGATGCCATTGGCCTTCTTGACCACCTGGGCACACTGCTGGCTCATTATTTCCTAAACAACTGTTCCTGTCAGAATCCAGTCTCCTGGCTCACTGGAGATGATCAAGATATTTCTTGACACTGAAACAGATGAACTAAAAGCAGTATCTGGTGGGATGACAGCACTACTGTAGCAGTGTTGCTGAGGAATGTCTCCTTTTCAGCTGAATAGATAATACGGGAAGTGAAAAGGTCTTTGCACACACAGCTTACCTCATTAACAATCTACCTTTCCGATTGACTCAATGCTAATCTTTCCACATAAGTTAATATAGTCCCCTAACAAGAGGCCACAGTATTCACCCAACTGCCTCTGTGTTAAAAATCATTGTCTAGGTACCCTTGAAGCTCAATTTAAAAAGGTCATTTGGGAACAAAATCAAGCCAACCTCCTAAGACTCTGCAGTACCCTGCCTGACTATCCTGTGCTCATCAAGACCAAATCTCAGACTATTGCTCATTGGTCAGTTCTCAGCTCTCATCTTTACGGAAGAGCTTTGTTCTCTAAATGCAAATGTTAAAACATTTGACTGATAACCATTGTCAAGCTCTGTTAAACACATCAGTCTCACCATTTTTATTAAGACAGGCTGCTATCTAGTCTTAGTTACAGTTTTCTGTTACTGAATACATTTGTGGTCATCTTTGCTTTTTGGCTAAAACAAAAGGACTCATGTCTCTGATTTCTTCTTGCTTTGTTTACAAAGCAAAGAATTACACTGAATAATGAAACCCAGACTAATGACAGAGTTCCCATTTCTATTCAGTACAGTTCCATCTGTAATAACTATAATCAAGCTAGTAGTCAATCCTAACAGAATTTAAAGTTATAATATGACTCCACTGTGAATTAACAAACCTCTAGGTGAAGTATTTTAACCGAGTTGAAAGGCACAGTTATGTTCTGTCTACACTCCAAAAATATCTAACCCCACAGGTGCTGCGAGTGGCTGACATCAGCAGCAGCAATACACAGCTCCAATATGCTTGCTTCCTTTGGAACAAGATGTTAGCAGTCAAATAGCATGAAAACTTATGCACTGTAATAATGTCAGCAGAGAAAGACAAGGCAAATATATTTCTCCTTGCTGTTACGTTCATTCTTGGAAAGCATCTGCCAAGGCCCAGGATTCAGCTCATAATTTCTCGAGCTGTGTTCAAGCTTGTTGGTTTTATAAAGAGCTTGAGGTACAACTCTTCTTTACTAAACAATCACCCCCCAGAACAAACTTGATTTTAAATAAATGCAGCTACTTGTACATGAAAAGAATAATGACTGTTTTGTGAAAAACCTTGAACATTACTGTGATGGCAGAACATCCAAATAAGAAGCATGCAAGTAAGTATAGGCTAGCATTTCTTAAAGTCATTGTAATACAATTTAAGCAGAGAATTTAACTTCCCCCCCCCCCCCCCCCCCCCCCCCAGTCTCTGGATATTTCATGTTAGACATGCAATGAAAATATTACAAACACTGTAAAAGTGAAGGATAGACTGAAGAGTTACCTTGCCAAAAAGAAAAATTCACAGATTCAGCATGGCATGCAGAAATAGGTGGATGGTGACTGACCTAATAGTAAGACACAAAAGTGGAAAAATAAGACAAACATAGTAACACCTGAACAGCAAGTTTGGTTTGGGTTTGCCCTTCATTTTTTTGTATATTGCATTTACAGTTTGAACATTTACTTTCCTTTTACAGTTGTGTCCTGAAGGGGGAGTCAGTGAAATTAGTAAGTGCTGAGACCTAAGAAGTGTTGAAAGAAACAGAAAACACCTTTTCTAGAGGCCTGTGAATTTTGTTCATTAAGTGAAAACCTAACTATGCATGTTGCATTGTCTCTAAGGTGATAATTACATTTACCCTTAGGAGCTCTTCAACCCACCACAATAGATTAACAGAAGTTGCACTTTGAGCACATCTACAAAAGTAACAAGGCAAAGGTTCAAACTCTTTGGTACCTCAAAACCCTGACTATGAGGGAGGAGAGACACTGATAAGTATCTCTGAGGGGACCATGGGTGGGAAAGTAAACAAACAGAAACATCAAACCATGAAACTCCACGTAGCAACCCCTACGGCTGCAGCAGTGACAGCCCTGGTGGTTCTAGCACTAAACTCTAACCACATACACTGCATTTTGTCAACTTTGGGCAATGGCACACACATAAACTAAGGCAACCACCAAAACAGCAAAGCAAAGCAGTGAGCAAATAACAAATACACAAAGCAGACTATTAAAAGGAAAGAGTAAATAATAAACTAACTGCATAAAGTGAAAGCAGCCACTCTGCCCTGGCTGTAAATTCTCCCTTCTGGATGAATGCAACTAAAACCTGACCAGGACTAACTCTCTGATGTGGAGTGCCTACATGGGCAACTTCATTTTCAAGTCAGATTTCTATTTCCCACTATGAATTTAATTTCTTAACCACCTACATGGCTCAACTGCAGTTTTACTTTGCTATTCATTTTCCCACTTACTTACTGAACATCCTTTACTTAGCTTAAAAAAACCCCAAACCACCACATAAAAAAATACTAATTACCTTCAGCTATGCCCTAATCCACCAAGAGCAACACATTCTTTATCTCACATACTGCACTCAGATTAACCCTGGATGTCACTATAATTCATGGGTTAAACTTAGCTCTCACTTAAACTGTTATAATTCCAGAGTAAGGTCATGGTGCTATGTGGAGTTATTCTAAACTTACTCTAGTAATAGACCAGAATCCCTGTTATTTCATGTGTTTTGCCTCTCTATTCCATGGATTACATACTGTCTGCACTAACAAGTTACCTGGAGTGAACATCAGAGTGCTTGCACAAGCAGTAAGCAGCAGTTCCTGATGCAGAGAAATATTTAATGCTTGCAGCCTACATGAAGTACCTTTCCTGCCTTCCCTTCCTAATATTCTTTCCCCCCTGTACCATTACAACAACTTAATGCACACATCAGAACAATAGCTGTTTACAGCCCAAGCCCACTCATGTATTAACAATCCTCTTTAGGAAACAGAAAACACTTCATACTGATTTATCCAATACTCAGTGGCAAATCTCTTCCTTTAGTTCAATCTAACACTCAGTTCAGTACCAATCTTTATTCATCACTCTGTTACTCCTGTTTGGTGTTACGCTGGTAACTGCAGCGCTTAGTACACATCATCTTAGAACCGAGGCAGCACAATGAAGAACAAGATGCATTACTCGAACTTCAAATTTGATTTTTACTTGGTCTGTTTTGCTGCCTTTTTTCCCCTCCTTGCTGTCACTCTTGCCTGTGACATTTCCCAAGGCTAAGGAAAGATCACGTTTTTCTGTCAGCAAAGAACAGCGTACAAAATATTGTACCTTCAGAAGTGGCAAGAATCAGTTTTCATTTCCTACAGCAAGCCTTTTAGAAGGCTTTCTCTGGTCAAATTTCTAGGCTGTACACCCTTGCCTGATGCATTGTTTGTAACTTTTTGTCATGTTTAGATGGAACGAAAAAGCTTTCAATTATTCTTACTCTGCTAGGCACCAGAAATTCAAGTTTTAACTCTTTTTTTTTTCAATCCTTGTGATTTTTGGTAACCTGACTGGTTTAGACTTAGTATTTTTTCCACCCATATTTAATAATTATTCTTCTAATGGGGAAGTAATTTCATAACCACTCAGCCCTTGGTGTATTAGATACATCCTTCGCCTACTAAGCTGCAGTACCAGATTTTATAGGCTTACCCCACAAAGTATTTTTGACAGGGAGCAGAAATATTCACAGGGCCACAGAAAATACTAGCAGTTGATTGACTCACATGAATTTATCTGTTTTAAAAGACACTGAACAGTTGAGGATGTTTTGTTTTTCCTTTAAATGATCACACATACAAGAAAATTACAGGAATGCAAATGCTTGTTGCAGTCATGATCAGATTTCAGCACGGGGAATTGCAGGCTACTTAACCAAGTTATCTGGTTATTGGAGAAGGCAGCCTGTGCCTTCTCCAGTGTCAGCTGCTGGTTGTCATCTCAGAGTTAGCAGAATTTCCTCAAAACCCCCTTTTCTTAATTTATAATTCTGCAACATCCCTTAAGTTTTGCTGGGCTGGGGGTTGTTAATTAGGGCTATTAATTCCAGAGGATTCTAGCCACGCATTCAGAATTATACAGGGTATCAAGCAGCAAGTTTAAGGTTTGCAGCATCAAGTACCTGTTCTGCAAAGAACTGGAAACCCTTATCTTCACGAATACATTCGTAGGTTTCTCCAAGCACAGGATTAAATGGCTTACTTCCAGCTCGGTAGTAACTGGATGCATATGCAGAGACTGCAAATGCAGCTATATACACCTGAGAAGAAAAGATGTGACATTTTGATTAATTTATTTACCACAGCCATGCACACTTTTTACTAAACATTCTGATTTAACAGGGACTAGGGGGGGGGGTGGAGTCTTATCCTGACATCAGATTCTGTATTCTTCCTATTATGGGCAGACTGAAAACAGGCATGCCTCCTGCTAGCTCCCATACTAAAGAATATTCAGTTTTCAGAGAGTCAGTCAAAGGTACAGGGATGGAGCTATTTGGGTCAGAAACTACAAATTTCATCCACTGAAAGCAGCCTTCCTGAAAACTGTTTGAAGCAGCTTAGCATTCTGCAACACACTTCAAAGTGCTAACCATAAAAATCATTGCTAGAATTTGTATTATAAGTGGCTTTGATCGTTATGGTCTGTGATTCTTATATGGATCTAGCACCACCCCTTTTCCTGAACATGGCACAGGAAGTACTGGATGAGTTTTCACCAAGTTTGCCGTGCACTGCTAATGCAGTTTGGATGGAATTGCCTTTTGTCTGCTGTGCTGTTACCTAGACATGAAATTGTTCTTGATTATGGCCAAGACACAGGTAATCCTTCCATATTTTTGCAGTCAGCTCAAGCATAATTCCTCCTAAACCTGAGGGCTCTTCAAATAAGGTCTCTTTTGTACCATTCCCCCCCACTTTTCATTCCCTTTTCCTTATCTTGTGACAGTGTAGATACTCTCGTTTCACCATTTCAGAAATTGAATCCGTTTCAGAATGGCTCTTTTATGAATGACTGCAATTACTGTGCCACAGTTAGCATTAATTTGGCCTGAGGAATTTCTCAAAGGCAAAGAATCCTCTGTTCTGAGGTAATTTCCAGATGCCTGGGTGTGGGAAGAAGGGAAAAGGCTTCTTTTTGTTCCCATACGAACAGCCACTGCTCATTTCCTTTTCCTTTTTATATATGTTCTCAAGAGCACAAAAAAAGCCAAACCCCACAGCTAATAGCCACACCCTGTGTCTTGAGAACACACACTGTGTAACCCTTGCAGAGTGTCAAAATGGAGCACAAGGTTTTCCAAACAGTATTTGCAAAATGACTATTTACATTCATTGATAACTTCATTTTAATGTCAGATACATTGAGTTGAAAGGGCTGAATTCGGTTTAAAGGGCCAAATTATAGCTTCCATTTAGGAAAATTGAGAGATTTTAATCCTTTATTTACAGGCTCTTTTCTGTTCTGAAAGGCACTTTTCTCTTGCCCTTTTGCCAAATGCTGAATTCAGGATTCTGCTCTGGCTGAAGCTGACACCACTATTGTATCCAACATGCATTCATATTGCCTGGTTTTGAGATCCTAAACATTTTGGATCAACCCCTAAAACCAGTGAATAAAACATCTGGAGCTCATTTAGTTAATATAAAGAGAGCTTGGTGATGTAGGGCTGGAAGACACAGCATCCTCTGTGCCCAAGTGTGTTACTCAATTAGACACCCTTAAAATAAAAAAAGAAAATATATTGTAGCTTTCACACTCAAGAGGGAAGTATATTCAACTGCCCCTCCCTTTTTGCTGCAAATGCATCATCTTGCAGAGCGAGAGTTGCAAACCAGCTCTTTGTTTAGCCTTGCAGCGCAGCAAGATGCTTGAGGACTTCCTGACAAAGCAACAGAAGAGTCACAAATAGCAGGTAACTAAGTACACACAGACAGACGCTTGGAGAGTCTGTCTCCGGGGCGGGAAGAAAAGCAAAATGGACCAGAACATCTTCATTTCTTTGGCAGATTGTTTTTATATTTCTTCTCATTATACTGACTGTCACTAAGTATTTGGAATCACGTATTCACCATCCGTTCAAACGGGCTCGGCGTATGCGCTGCTTTATCCAGCAATTCACTGTACTCCAGCTCCTCGCAGAGACGCTGAAGGGTGTTAAGTGGCTCGTTTAACTGAACAGGCATGGCCACTTTAGAGAGATCCTTTCCTATGTTATTTCTCAGGATGTTCCATAGGCTGATGTTACTGGTATTAGGACACGGAGCTGGCAAACACGTTCTCCGCTTAGAATTGCGTCCCGTTCCACTTTCAGCAATGCAGTCTGAAAAGGAAGGAAGTGGCAGAACAAGACAGTTCAGTGTTTACTTAGTTTAAACTCCTTTGCAAATATACATTGAAATGCAAATCACCCTCACAATTTGTTCAGCTATTTCACTTGTGGTTTGAATGTGGTCTGTTAGAAAAACGATAAGAACAAGACTTTAATTTCCCTGCCAGGTACAAGTGATGTGTTCCCCTTAAAGGCTATAAGAAAGGCTCAGGTTTCTGTTGAATGTGAAAGTGTAAATATTAGAGCTATTTTATTTGCAACAGGGATGAATTCCTCTCTGTTTCAGGGACATAAAACCTCCCTTCTTGACAGAGCTTCAATAAGGCTGACATTTCTCATAAGGCAAGGCGTAACTTGGAGATCCAAGAACAATAACAACTCCTACCTATCTTGTACTACTTGTGTTGAATACTCCTACCAGGGAAATGTACTGCACCACAGAATTATATGCAAGCTTTTCCACAGTGCTCCCCACAGTGCTTACATTTAAAAAAATGTTAGTGATGTTAGCTTTCAGATATGCCCAAATATTGATGAAGAAACCTCCTGGTTTAAAGGTGGAAAAGCTGAAACAGCTGTGGAACTGTGGCTTTGGTAAAGATGAAAAGAAAGAGTCAAGAGTCCTTGACATGAATATCTGAGGTCTGCGTTGCTACATCAAAGCAATCAGAACAGGATAAATAGTTCTAAGTGTGCTATGAAATGATTTGTGGCAGGATCAAAATAGAGCTACAAGCTTCTGCAGCTAGTCTAAAGTGATTACGCTGCTTAGCTGTACATCAGTCTCCTTTCAGAGAGGAATATGGTTGTCGAGAAAAACATATTTTATCTTTACATGCACCTAGGAAGCTCCTACTCTAGAACCAGTTACCATTTGGAGACCCGCAGTTATAGCTCCAGTCTGACAACCACTGTCCTCATTTGTCTTTCCTCACTCAGCTTTGTCTTGGAGGAATTAAAGCACCACATCTTCCCTGTGTGAATCACTGCCTTTCAATGCCCATTTCCAAAAAGTATTTCCACTGCAGGTCCACTGACATAAGCATATCAGCAACAGTGACAAAGCACAACCAACCACAAGGGCTAACTGCTCCATCATTGCCATGTGGGCTAGTCCATGCCACATGTGATGATTTCAGGCTGTGCCTTTAAAATCTAGTGACAGATTTTGAGCAGAAAAGTAGAAAAATACAAATAAGTCACTATCAGGTGTAAAAAGGAAAACAACAGATTATTCTAAACAAATCCATTGGAGGGATATCTGCCATAAAACTGGCTGTACCAAAACAATTCTCTCTCTTTTTCTGATCTCCTTTCTGCTTGCTTCACTCAGGAAAGATTAACCTGCTTTTTCTCAGCTGACCTTGGCTGTGTTGTCTAGTAAAGTCTAACCCATTGCTTTCTCTCTGCTCCCTTTTCTCTCTTGGGACCTGGGGATAGTGGGGAGGGCAGTGGAACAGCTTCCCTGGTCTCTGACCAAGGGGAGTTTTGTGTTGTTTGCTAATTGTAAATATCTGTATATTGTGTACATATTCATTGCATTCCATTGTAGAGTGTAGTTTTTGCTTGTAAATACAGCTTTCATCTGCTTCTAACTGACATGGCAAAGTTAATGCTGGGGGGGGGACATTTCAACCCATCACACTTCAGATGCAGGTTTTCAAGTGCATTCAGCAGCCTCAAAACTTTGTGGAAGAAGTTTCCATCTTTCCTGCCACTCACAAACTAAAGCCCCTTAATAGCTCATATGTCAAAGCTACTCTAAGGAAAGGTGAACTATTTTTAGTCTACTTCATGACTCTTATTTTTGCAAGAAATAGCATGGATACAACAAATTTTATATATATATACACACACAACCCCCTAAAATACTCATACTGTAAAGATTTAAGAGTTTGGCTCCTACACCTCCCCATCTTGGGAAAAATTATTTAGTATCAGAAGAGGTCCATTAGATACCTGAGGAATGAGATGATATCTGGAGAGGAAGGAGTTAAATGCTAAAAAGCTGTCCTTGTTCAAAAGAGCTCTCTATAAAGGGATTTTGCTGTGTCCCTTGACATCTTTTGATTAAAAGCAGAATATTAATTGACTGAACTACATATTCTGGACCAGCCCATTAATTGGGAAAAATTAATGACAAGAACGCAGAGCAACAAGTAAGATACCCAGATACCGAATTTTCTATGCAGGGAAGTTTGCCCATTCCCATTAAAAACAAGCCAAAACCAAACCAAACAAATCCCACAAACACAAAAACCCACAAAACAAAAAAAAGGAACCCATGCAGCCTTTCAAGAGCTGTGACAAATGGTCAGCATCAATACTGAAGGAGATTAGGACATCTGACCTCCAGCTAGACTCAGTGACTTTTAAGGCCAAACCGGACCATCACCTTCATCTGATCTGACCTTCTACATTACACTGGCCAGAGGATTTTATCATAATCCCTTAATTTATAGCTCAGCTAAAACCCTGTAGGAAAAAGAAATCTAGTTTGCTATTAATGGGAGTGGCAGGCTGCCCAAAGCACAGAAATAGCAGGTACCAGAAGCACGTGGAGGTGCTGCTAATATAGGTGAGCTTCAGTGATCATCTTTGTTACAAAAACACGAACAGCTGCACTGGTACAGTTTCCTAAGGTCCAGATCATGAGATCAATCAATCTGTGTTTTTTTCCTGCCTTTCAAAAATAAGCCTTCATTCTCAGTTACAGAATACAACAGATCTCTAGGCCCTAAAGTATACCCAAGCTTGTAGGGATGCGCTGGTTCCTGGAGATGACCAGGAGACAGCTCTTAGTAAGAAATGACTGCTCAGCATTTTTGAGGTTAAAAATAGTGGGAAGAACATTGCAGTGAGCTGAAAGGAGCCGAAGGCACGAGGTCAGTTGGTTTGTTATGAACAATTCTTCTCCATCTTTTTTTAATCCTGTCTCTAATTAGCAAGACAGTTAAATAAATGTGTGTACTAACAAGGCTATAGGATTACAGCATGCAAAAAAGTAATCCTTATGGTCATACATAAGGCCTGCCAGTGTGTAATTATTCTCATGCTCCTTCAAACACAGCGCTGCTAAAAACAACACAACTCTGGATGCAGTTTTTAAATTGCAAACTGAAAAAGAGAGAGTGACAAGATGATTACTTCTTGAAAACAAGAAAGCAGCTAGGTCTTGCTGCTTTGAAAAATCCTGTTGCTATTAAAGGAACTGGAAAAGGAGTGGGAATTGCACCAAAGCCAAGAAAGATCACTATTTGACCATTCGGCTTCATCAATGGTGCCCAGGCCCTGTTAATCAGATTAGCCAAAATGTGCTGTTCAAAACCAAACCTGAGGCTGAAAACAAGAAAAAAACACAGGTGGCTTACAGCTCATAAACCTGTAACATCAAATTATTTCTAGTAGGAGAGGGGGGAAAAAATAGGCCAAACAAAGAGAATTCTCAAAACATAACAAAACACTGAACTTACCTAAAGTTTGTCTTTCATTCTCCATGTCATTGCTTAGATTATCTTCTGACACATTATCACTGATGTCACTAACATAGGAGTCATCATCTGATACCTAAGTGTGCAAATAATAAGCAAGGTCTGTCACTCATTAAAATAATGCTGTATGCACGATGAAAACTGTTACTTTGTGATGCAATTATTGTCTTGATAGTTTTGAAGTGTTTAAACTGTGTTTCAGTATTACAGGAAAGTACCAAAAATGTCCTAGGAAGACACAACTGAGTTTAGGAGGAATTACCATCAACCAGTGGGGTTGGACTAAATGACCTTTAAAGGTTTCTTTTAACCCAAAGCATTTTACTATTTAATGATTGAAAATTCAACTGGTTTAGTGGAGACATGCTTCATCTTTTTTGCCTTACAGCTAAGATGGCTTTCCTCATATAAAAAGACAAGGTTTTTATGGAGCCCAAGGGAGGTGACAGTGAGCTAGTAAGTTTCATTATGCATGACATTAACCTCAAGGTACCTACCTACATGTATCACAAGGAGAGGCCTGAGTATCTATTTCTATGACACAATTTCTTAAGCACCTCTCTCATGACTCAAGGCAGACAGTACAATACAGGCAGTATCTGCATGCTAGCCACCAAGCTGCCATTTGCCTCAATGTGCATATAAGGCTTCCTCATAGTAACTGTTACATTTTAGTGTGAAAAGACAACCACAACCAATAAATACACACATCACATTCATTTCTTAAGGGCTTGAAACATGTTCATTTCCTGGCAGTCATCCAACGTGCAGTTAACACTCAAAGACGGCATGTCAAGTAGCAGATAAGAAACTGCAGCAGAATTATGTCAGTCTTAATGCTCAAACCTCATTTTCTGAAGAGCTAGCAGACAACAGGACTTCCTGTGCATCAAAAAATTCTGTGAGAGAGTCAGCTATAGACAGCCTGCTTTCATTGGAGACCTGGTGAACCAGACCTCTGCTTTCTTCTCTTGCATTTTCCTGTTTAGGAGAAATAAAGAGTTTTGAGAGGAGAAGTACCACAAAATAGCATTCATGCATACAGCTCCACAGTCACATAGCTGAAAGGATTGTAAAACACTGGGAGAAGACTACACATGCTCCTCTCCAATTTAGTGAAAGGTAGCATGTGTTTTGAAGAAAGATTCAATCTGAAAGTAAATCAGACCAAAGAACAGAGAGAAGAAAAAAAAAGGCAATGCATATTCAGTAAGCCAGTTGTGGTGCTGCAGGTACTTTGATATTTGAGTGATTTAGCCAGATATATAGAAGTGTATCATCAAAAAGCTCAGAAAATAAAATAAAATCAAATCATCTCTTTATATTACATCTTGGACTCACATCCCCTTCTGACCTCTGCAAATGAATTAAACTTTTCTCCCCACCCCCTGCTTAATGCAAAGCCTGCAGTGCACTGGCATACAAAAATTCAGCAGGGCAAAGCTGCTTTCTAACAGCAATGCTTTCCTGGCTCACTTAACTAGATAATTTACTTTGCTGTGCTTTGGAGAGCTTTCCTTCATATCCATAACTGAGATAGCTCCATGTTATCCAAACTCAACAAAGCCACATAAGTGACATTACTTTTGCTGCTGCGTACATGTTTGGCTGGCACAAAGATCTTGGTAACGCCCCCCGTAGAAGCTCTACAGATTGTTGGTGTAAGCAGAGTTCCAAAAAGTGACCCAGCAAAGGTGGGGTGACCAAGTGAGACTTGGTTCATTCTGTGGATGCAGTGAAAAAAAGTTTGTAGAACATTGTGTACTATTATTCAGACTAAAGAAAAGGGCTAGCTGGTCCAAAGTTTAAAACCCAATGTTTTAATGCTTGCCTGGATAGCTTAAAAAGCTTTTCTAGGTGCTTTATTAACTTGCCCTACCATCATTCTGAAGGAAATACAGTGTTTTACTTTCAGAACAATACAATCTGACAAGTCTACAATCAAACTGACAAATCTTTCAAAGCTTTTCTGCTGGTGGATTTTACTACAGCATGGAATGTTATTCAGTACAGGCTGGCAGTGGTGCCATGGTAACAAACCGAACTGTTACGCAGAAGACTTAAAAACAAAAACATCAAACCAACCAAACAACAATAATAAAACCCCCAAAACACCCAACCAAACAAAAAAAAATAAAATTGAAAAACCCTAACACCACCACCAAAAAATGCAAACAAACCCCAAAAAAACCCCCAACTTCTGGTTTAGCAGCAAGAAAAGAGGAAACTTCAACATTGTCTCTAAGAAAGCCGTTACACCAGCCTACAAGTAAAAAAAAAACCAACCAAACAAAAAACACACAAAAACCCCAACCCCACCAAACAAACATCTTCCAGAAATGAGTATTGCTACTGGGGTTGTTTCCAATACTAGTTTAAATCTGAGAAGGAAAGCAAGCAAGAAAGGTCCATAAAAGAACAGCAGGATTTTGTATCTATCACATGAGAGTATCTGGTTGTCTTATGGTCTCACTCTGGCATGCTAAACTATAACATAAACCACCCTATACAGAAAAAGACCTTTTGCTTTATGCAAAGGTTTGAGATAGTCACTAACTCTGCTTCAGCTTTCACAGATCTGTGGTGGCACCTGATGTGTCATTTATAGCCAAGTTTTGCCCAATGGCCCAGTCCTTCTCAAAGCAGCACTACTTTATCATTCTCCTCAGACAAAGCTAAACCAAAACTTCTCAGTGTAAGTGATTTCATCCTTAAGTTTCATCCCAAATCATGCCAGAGGGAATTTGTGGAAAGAAAAAACAAAACAAAACAAAAACCCCACACCCAAACAAACCTTTAAAGGAGCTTTTGAAAGCTATTTTCCTTGTGTGTGCGCACGTATATAAATAGTGCACAGAACAAGCTGCAGAAATAATCCATTGTTATTGCAAGGACCTCCACTAAAGAAGAAAATAAAGAACTCCTGACATTAAAACCCAATGTTTTAATGCTTGCCTGGATAGCAATTTCAGTGCTGTTCATATTTTAAGCTGACCTTAGGAAAAAACCCAACAACAAAACCTAAAACAAACCCACACATGAAAAAAAAACCAACCACCCACAACCAAACAGCAAAATATGACCACAACATAGTTCTGCTAAAACAGAACTAAACCAGAAGGGGACAGAATGACTGAACTCTTTAAAAATAAAAGGCAATAATGTTATGTAAAATACCCAGTGTTCTATACACTGGAGTTCTAATGAAAGGGTTATACTACAACTGCAGCAGAGGTTTCTGTGTGAGAGAACATTGCAGAAAAATCTCTCAGAGCTCAGGCAGTTCTTGCTTCCCTCATTAGCAGCACTAACACACAGATACTGTGGCCTATTCACATGGAATCTGCAGCAAGTCAAATAATTGTCTGACCATCAGCAGGCCTCAAACAAGCTAACTGGATATGTAGAAGACCCCCTGGCTTTACACACATAATTACATGGCTCTTGTATAGCTAAGTTCTTTGATCCTTTCATGGAAATGTCTGAGAGCTGTTCTAAACCTTCCATGGTCCACCCTGGTAGCCAGTGTTCGGGGCTACAGATTTAGACAAGCAACAGATAGAACTACAGAACTTGAAAGTTAACAAGGGATTAACAGGGAGAGAAACAGTGGCACGAAGGGTAACAAGGTAGCAGCTCAGTTCATGCTGATTGGGAAGCGGGCAGGAGATGAGGGAGAACACCAGGAACCAGTAGCAAAAGCAGCAGAAGTGTGCTGAGGAAAACTGTTCACAAAGGAGAGTCTTTTAAATGGGGGATTACACAATGCGCTCATCAGAAATGACTCATACCCATGGGAGCAGACTCATTCTACTAACACAATAGGGAGGACACACAGCACACGACAAGACACAGCTATGCAGCACTCTCTAGGTGTAGGGGCTTGAGGAACAGACACCACTGAAAGAGGAAATCCATACCCACCTTCACCAAATCTGGACTTGATTTTGCATTAGATGCTGAATCAAGGATCATAGATTCGGCATGTATTCTGCGTAACCGGTCTTTAAGATCTGTGTTTTGTGCTATTGCCTGGAATATTTAACAAAAATATTGGGGATATAAAGTTCTCTCAACTAACTTGAACTTGGCTTTATTTTGTAAAAAAGGGTGAGGAGTATTCAAAGTGTAATATAAACACAATCACCATCTGATTACTTTTTTCCTCCAACTAGTTCAGAAAATCATTTATTATAAATGCTGCAAATCTTGGTCCTTATCTCTCAAATTAAAACATTTTTTGTTCACTTTGAGGGAGAAGAGGTGTAACTGGACAAAAAAAGCTGAAGATTACAAGGCTACTTCAAGATCACAGGCTTTGCAATCTGATAAATTACAGCATTTTGTGTGCATGTGTGTGCATTTTTGTTCCTTTCAAGCTCTTTTCCTTCACCTCTATCTCCAACCTAGCCTCTCTCAACATTAATTCTTACTCTAGCTACATCCAATGCCATTGGATTTTCCCATTATCCTGCTATACTGACAGTTCCCTTTGCCTTCCACTGACAGAGAAATATGGCTTAAATTTAGACAAGTACAGGCACAATTTACAACCTATCAGCTTAAAAAGGCGATCATCAGAATAAAAAACCCAACCAACAAACATTTACTGCAAATCATGCTTATTACATGTTATTTCCTCATGCTGAGTGCATCTGATAGACAAATGTCAGAGTAGACTTGTAAGAAAAGAATGCAATCCTGTCTGCTTTCAAACTATCTCTGAAAAAACAACCCAAACCACTGGGTTACTAATTTTGGAACAATACCGAAGGCTTACTGCCTATTTTAGTGATCTGAATCAATACTAGGATGTGGAGAACCTTCCTATTTTACACATCCACTTTGTTCCACAAATGCTTTTGATTTCAACAGTAATTTTCATTAGAAATAATCTTGAGGGCAGGAAAACCAGTGAGCTCAAAATAATGATGGGAGAAAGTAATTTCTGTTTTTACATGTGTGGTCTGAATTCAACTTGCCATCAAATATCACGTATCAGCTGTTGGAGGGGACAGCCTTGTGTAACACCTATGACATCAAGTAAGCACAAAAGAAGTTACACATCTTTCATGTTACAGCATCCTCCAAATTCCCTTGTTTGCCACAAAGTGTCTTCTTCCTTCCTCAGAAATAAAACCCTTATACTTATCCCCATTCTATATTTGCTTTTCTTAGACTGTGTGTAGGTCAAGGATACTGTCTCAATGAGGAAGAAGAGGAGACAGAGATGCTAATTTTGTGGTGTTTTATCCACTCTAGATCTCTTCACTTTTCTTCCTTTGCTATCCTGATGAGAGTGAAACAGATTTATGTTTGATAGCTGTCAACCTGTGACTCTGATTTGTTTGTTCCTCACACACAGAAAACAAACTGAAATGAACAACAACGAACACTAAGTCAAAGTCACCAACACAGAAGTGTCTTGCAAGGAAGCTTTAGAAGTATGTCAAATTTATCATATGTGTGGTTCCATATGCCTTCAATGAAAGCTTGTTCCTCTCTCCTACAAAACCTCTGCTGTACAGAGAGAGAAAATGCCTGCTGGCATTATGGCTTTGCAGAGCTGCAGACTAAGAATAGCTCTTATAGGTGTGTTAACCTCTGTTGAAACTGCCTGAATTCACAGATGACTTCTGGATGGACTACAACAGGCTTACCAAGTATCACCTAATACTTTTAAGCATGACTTTTAAAAGGCATCTAGAGGATGAAGACAGACAACAGAATTTTGTTGCTCTAGCAAAAAATTAAACATGCTAAGCTGAGTATTCACCGAGTTCCAAAATCTTAAAATGTGTGTTTTGGTTGTGTTCTTTTAATATAAAATGGTAGGCATAGGACACTGGAAAAATAAAATCACCTATTGAAATATCATCTGAAAGCCAAAACCAAAGAAGTGGGTGAGTATAGCTATTATGCAACAGCTTTCAGATTTATCTGAATCACAACCTCTAAAGGCTTAGGCAAAAAGGCATGTTATACACTTGAAAAACCTATAACCACGTGCAGCTTTTGTAAAGGAAAGGGAAGTTTTCTCATTGAAACAATTCTAAGGTGATCTATACCACATTTATCAATGCCAGAAATCTCCCTTGCCTTTGGTTAGGAATTTTTGAGGCCATAATAATTGCCCTCATCGTTCTGAAATCAGATCACTGTTTGGACAACATGTTCAAACATGACCAATCTGAAAGTTCTAGCCTCAGCTAATTACATCAACAAAAAAATCCACCTGTTTAAATGACAAAAGATTGTGCTCTTTAAACTCTACTCTAACAGCTCATTGCTCCTTTTGGGCAACTAACAGCTAATTAAAGTCGGAAGTCAATATAAACAAGTTGTACTTGAGTTTGCTTTGAAGTGCATTGATGCAGCATGGGGAAGCTCTAGTGCATTAGAGCCTTTATTTTATGCCAAGTCATGCAGTGACTACTTGAGTGTTGCTTAGGGAAAAAAAAATGTCAAGGAAACCCACCACCCACCAGAAAGCAGGGATTAAGCAGTGAATGTTTTGAGAGAAGGCAGACTCACTGGCACAGAACAGCCCTCTGACTCTTAGCATCAAATGATACAGATTATACTATATATAGCTACATCAATCTACCAAACTTCAGTAATTTCACAATACCTTTAACATTTAGGAAATAATCTCTTAATAACACCATGTATAATAACTTACTGTGATTTGATACTGTGAATTCTAGCACAGAACAGACACTAAAGAGACAGAAATCAACTGCTATGAAATTCAACAGTAGCATCTGATGCCAGCGAAGCTTGCAGAAGCGAATTCAGCATGTCACTTACGGATGTTAAGGCATTCTTCAAACCAACTATTTGTGCAGATGGAGATGAGGATGCATCATGCTCCAGCATCTGCTTCAGCTTTTCTCTCTCTGTAGATATGGTGCTGAAAGCTGACCTCAAGGTGAAGTAAACTAGAACCATTTGGTAAAAAGGGACAGTTAAAAAGCAGCTACCAGTTGTACACATACCAATTACATCGAAAGTTCAGTGAAGCATCATTTATGGTGACAAACAGAAATTTAGGTTGAGAGATCCAGGGTGGGTTACTAAATCCAAGCAATATTAATCAAGGTTACAGGGTAGACTTTTTTAGTAGGAGAAGTGTTCATGGTGAATGCTACTGCGTTGACTATATTAGCCACAGTCAAAATTACTCTGATTATTTATGACAGATGGCAACAAAGCTAACTAACCACATCTGCTCTTCACTTGAATTTGTTCCCCAATTAGCTTGAATCTTCAGATGGTCATGACTTTATTCCACATTCCTTTAAGAATTCCAGTGGGGGAGAAGAGAGGGAAGAGAAAATATTAAATAAGGGAAAAAAAAAATCAATCCCAAAAAGCAGCCATAACACAAAAGTGCCACAGCTATAAGGTTAGTGGTTTCCCCATTAAGCAAGTCAAGTGCCATGTTGAGTTGTGTTATCTCTTTTTGAGATAAAGAAATTTCAGCTTGTTAGATGATTTAGTGACTCAAAGGGTCAGATCCTGAACGCCGTGCATGTCACACTGCGGCTTCTATTGTTTCCTGAAGCATCACCACCAGTCTGAAACAATTCACTCAAACAACAGGTCATGCAATTTTGAAATCACTAGATTTTAAAAGAGGAAATGCAGTTTGCTTTTTCACTTCAAAGACACATAATATTTTCTTTAGGCAGAAGGAATGAACAAACGTAGCTTGAATAAGTTTTTATCAAAGATTGCAACATTCATCTAACTGGAGAACCAGAGGATTTCTGAGGGCCCAGTCAAGCCTTGTAATGTAGTCATGAGAACTACCAATGAAAAAAATATATCTACCCATTTACAGAGAAACAGAGATGCAAAATCTGAGCATGGATGCATTGAAAGGGTAAAGAAAAAGAAATTTCTGACACCTGTCTCTTCTAATCATCCACTCTAAGTTATCTGACTCATCATCACTACATTGAGCATTTGATATAATCTAATTTACTCTAGGAAAGTATTCTCAAGGTGTGTTTCAACACTGCAGTGCACTACCAAAGCTAGTTTTCTCTTTGAAGCCTTTAGCAGTATCTCTGAGGATGGGGAGGAAGATATATCTAAATGATAGATACACTATGATCTATCTTATTAGCCCTTCATGTGTGGATGACATGACCAGAATCTTCAGTGACCTTAAATGTCATTTAGTAAGTTGTATACCAACTTAAATTTCCAAGCTTTGTTACATTCTGAAGTACTAATGTTGCAGTTCAATTCATTTGAATCAAATCTGAAGTAAAAGTTTTCTTCACCTTTTTCTGGAAGGGCTATGGGGTAAAACAGCTTTGGAAAGCAATTTTTCTCACCCTTGGTAATGATTCTGTGTTAAATAGCACCAAGTCAATTGTCCCCTCAAATTTCCAACCAAAATTTCTGGTATGGCCGTTTCAGGTAATATGATCTGGATTTCTTTGCTTAATAGCAACTTTTCCAGCTGTGCCTCACACCCCCTTCTTTTCTCTTTGTGGGAAACTTGCATCAATTTTGACTATAAATGACTATAAAGTTTACTACTTAGATGCATTCCTTATGTAATGTAGTCAAGACGTGTCAGCAACGGAGGGGAAAAACAAGCACAGAATGCTTATTGGTAACATCAACAATTATCTTGTGCAAAAGGGGACAAGGCCAATACTTTCAGAAGTCTTTTAGATAAAAATGCCTTCTTCACAAAGATCACTTAAACAATGTATTTTTATATATATATATATGTTATTATTTTTTGGTGTGAAGGTAATGGAGCAAAGCACTGCTAATGAAAAATGATTTTGAGAGAAGAAACATTTCCAGCCAAGCTGCCCCTCTGGCTGCTTTACATGATTTTACTCTTCTGTATCCACTAAAAATAGGTTACTGCCATAGCAACCCTTGCATCACCAACAAATGTTGACTCTGAAATACAGTGAAGCACAACGAATATACCAACATACATGCACACATGTGCATGCAAACACAAGAGAGTATAATATGCTGGTGTGCTTACAGCAGTTCACTTTGTATTTTTTCCTAAAAGATAAAAAAACCCTAATCTAGCACATGAAACAAAGCTCTATCCTTTATTAAGCCAAAGAAAAAAATGAAGTAAAAATCTGATATTAAGGCACTTTTCTCAAGTTACTCAAGATCCCAACATCTGTCATTCCTCAAGGGAATTAAAGGAAGGCACCACCGTGCTTTCCTGCTTCTCCTAAAAATTTAACAGGAAGCATTCTCAGAAGTCACATCATTATTTAAACTGTGATGCTATAAATCCACACATGAAAGACAATTGAATTTACCTTTGTGTGCAATGTGAAATAAATCTTCTTGCAGTTTAGTAAATTCTGATGATGTTTCGGAGCCATCGGAGTAATTTTTCTCCTCCACAAAATCTATTGTAGATAAGTTTGGATTGGAAGCGTGCAGTCTCATAGGGGCAGAAAATACTGAAGGCACCTGTAAGGAGAACAGCCATTTAAGAGTTGCTAGGGTTTTGTTGTTGTTTGCTTGTTTGTTTGTTTCCCCAAACTATGTTACATGTTGGAGATATCAGAAATGGAAGAACTACCATCAGGAATCAATAGGCTTGGAATGGATGATGCCCGGCAAATGAAAACACAGACATAACTTTGCCCAAGGTACCACAATTGGAGTTTTGGCAAAGCACCAAGAAAGAAGCCCATTAAGAGCTGTACAGGCTGTACTATTTTTCTCCACTTGTATCTAGTCACATGGCCTCTGGATGCAAACATGTACAAAGGTATCTGCAGAATGTACAAAGATCTGTCTGATATATTACCACTTAAAATGAGGACATTACTTAGGAAGGATTCCTATTTCCTAAACTGATCACACCAAGAAATGTAAATAACTAAATCAATAACTAAGATTTGAGAAAGATGGGCACTGAAATGACAGAACATTACCTGTAATGTTCCTTTAGCCTCTTTCCCAACAACTCTGGATCGCCACCTCCTGTGTGTCCTCTTTTCCTTCTTTGGACTTTCGAAAGGTCCAACCTTTTAACAGCACACAGAATGAGAATAATACACATTGCCATAAGGCTACCAGAGTTAAGAAGAAATACCTTCATCCTTTAGGATATAGGAATTGCAAGGGAAAACTTTTGTGTGTTTGTTTTGTTTTTCACACAACAAACCTGCATAGCATTTATAGAAGGCGCTGAATATGTCCTGTGAAGAACATCCATGCTCTGTAACAGCTGGTTCATTTCCAGTAAATGTGTGTGACAGTTGGAGAGATCTGTTTTAAACAAGAGAATATTTTGAGTTGCCCTCAAGGAACAGACACACTGAAAGTATTTTTTTCTTTGTAGGATAGTCTTATTTTGATTGTAGCTGGCTGAAGTTATTTCATTGACTGGAAGTACTTCATTAGACAACTAGATAAAAAGCTTGCATCCTTCCATCTTCCAGTTCACACTCAAAATATTGAAATGTGTCTATATGGTGTGTATAACAATCAGAATATTTTGTCCTAGTTGTCCACAGAAAAATGAGAGCGATGTGCAGTTTGGGACTAGTCAAGATCTCCTCATCGTAAAGACTAACAATGCCAGAGGCATCAATACTGAGTTGTACATTTAGAGCTGGGGATCCTTCTAGATTAGAGCTGAAACTCGCTGGTAGGTAGAGCACTACCAAATACATACCACACCAACACTACCAACACAAGAAAGATCTTCATGCTTTTTGGAAAAGTTGCAAGCAGAAGGTGACTTTGAAATACAAAGATTGAGTGCTTCTTAAACTACTACATTTTGTATCCTTCCCTTTATTTAATACCCAGCTCAAGAAAGTTCAGCTCTTACTACTAAAGGTGATGTTCATGTGTGAAAGAAAGTGTACTGAAATATATAGCTTTCTTAAAGAGATGCTTACAATTCATAGCCCCATATCTAAAATCACTAGTCCTTCTGAAAACAAGGCTACTGGCTACAAGGGTAGCCAGTTAACCAACAACCACCCCTTTCCTTACTCTCAGAGAAAGCTTTAATTACAATGACTACTTATGGTGCAGTAGTCTAGTTGTCAAGAAAAATTAGGGGAAATAGTAGCTACTTCCCACCTCCTTCAAATATCATTACCTCTTGAGCATTTTTCCATGTCTTCAGAAGACTGTAGCCAAGATGAAATCCTGGACTCGTTACTCGAAAAGGAAAATGACAAGTTACCTCCAGCTGAAAATGAATTCTGTTTGCTCAAGCTGCCTGCCTGTTCCAAAGAAGAACAAGTGATTTATTAACAAAAAAAAACCCCATTTTGATGTTGTATGCATGAATTTTGACATGGTCAGGGACAAAGACTGAAGGCATAACACAGAGGAAACAATGTGTATGAACTAGACTAGGAGTACAGTCATTATGCATAATGTCAGGATATTTAACCTAGCTGCTGTCCACAAGCAACAGAAATACTAAAAGGAACCATAAAAATATGCTGAAAACTAAACTTTAAGGAAGGGCAAAGTTCTACATAGAGTAAGTCAACTTAATACAATCTGAACAGCCTATCTGAACAGAACCAAAGTCATACATTCCATTCCTTCTCCATGCTCTCCAAAGAAGCCCCCCCAGACAACTGAAATATAACATGCACATATTTGTTAAAGCTATTTTTCAGGGAAGAAAGCAAGATCTGCTTGATGGCATTTAAAAATTTTACTCAAGGTTGCACAACTTTAGAATGGGTTTGGCTTGGTAGGCATTAAGATGTGTATGACCGTACATCTCATCTGGGTAAATACAACCCTTTTGCAACATCAACCTTATTTTTAGTAGTCCCCACTACCAGATGCTTCAGGAGGTGCTGGAAAGTCTGTGTTAGGACTAATTGAGCAGCTCAAGTAAGTAGTTTCCAAGAGGAAGTCTACCTGATACTACAGGCATTTGATTGTGGCCTATAATGCTGTTCTGTTCTCCAATATAACTACAAATAATAGCCATTCAAATACCTAATTATCTTTAGACCTCAATAAACTTTTCATCTTTAATGATATCTATGGTAGGAAGTTGCACAAATTACATGCTTTGTCAACATCTTGTACAACATCAGTTTTAAAATGGTTCAGGGAGTAGGGAGGTCATTGTGCCCCTGTACTCTGCACTGGTTAGGCCACTCCTTGAGTACTGTGTCCAGTTCTGGGCCCCTCAGTTTAAGAAGGACATCGAGACACTTGAACGTGTCCAGAGAAGGGCAACAAGGCTGGTGAGAGCACAAGGCCTGTGAGGAGAGACTGAGGGAGCTGGGATTGTTTAGCCTGGAGAAGAGGAGGCTCAGGGGTGACCTCATTGCTCTCTACAACTACCTGAAAGGTGGTTGTAGCCAGGAAGGGGTTGGTCTCTTCTCCCAGGCAACCAGCACCAGAATAAGGGGACACAGTCTCAAGCTGCATCAGGGGAGGTTTAGGCTCGAGGTGAGGAGAAAGTTCTTCACCGAGAGAGTCACTCATCATTGGAATGGGCTGCCCAGGGAGGTGGTGGAGTCACCATCCTTGGAGGTGTTCAAGAGGGGACTGGACATGGCACTTGGTGCCATGGTCTAGTCATGAGGTCTGTGGTGACAGGTTGGACTTGATGATCTTTGAGGTCTCTTCCAACCTTAGTGATACTGTGACTAAATGTTTAAAATGTGCCACTGTATGACCACTTCACTGATTATGAGAAAAGCTGTGTAAATTGTTTGGTTCTTCTCTGAGACACCATTTGCAAACTTTATTACCTCATGCTCACCTCATATCAAAGCTTAGGTAGTCCTAGTTTTAAATCCATTCACAGCAAAGATCATCTACCTCTCAGTCAGTTGTGGTTTTCTTAGTTGGCCTTTTAAAATTTACAATATAAGCACCAACTTGAATCTCAGAATAAAATAAAATGCATTATACTTGTAATATGATTCAGTACTGTGTCAGTTTATATAGTGAGCATGCATTATTAGTCAGTTATTTTTCATTTAATCTGTGTAGATTAATGCTTATAATTCAGATTCAATGTGGTCCTGGGTGGCCTGATCTAATTGGAGGTGTCCCTCCTCACTGCAGGCCGGGTTTGACAAGATGGCTTTTGAGTCTCTTTGAACCCAATGCAATCTGTGAATTCATAGTCTAGCTATTTTATTCCTACATAAAACTGTGTGGGATTTAGGCATCTATATATGTATTCCCAAATAATAACCCAGCACCTTTAAAAAGCACAAGTAAACTGAATTTAAAGATGGCCACCTGCATTGGCATTCTGTGAACAAATCCCACATTTATAACCAACTTTTCCAGAACTCATGGCCACGAGGGGGATAATCAGGAGGGTAGAAGGAAGCAGGCATTGCCCAGAAACAGGCAAGAGATGGTGTGTGTAGCTCCAGTTAGCATAGTTTTGCTTGATTTGCATGGCTAAACTTCAGAATCTAGCATTCCACAACATATCCAGGTACATGCACCTATCTCCTGACAACAACAACAAAAACAGATGTGAGAACCATTCAGGTGTTTCTAAGAGCAAATAAAATGCAATGCAAAGTTCACTTGCTCTCTCAAAATAACCTAACTGCTGGATTGATATCAACTATTATCAAGCAAGGGCTGGTGTAAACTGGCAAAATTCCATGTAGCTTCAGCAGAGCTAAGGTGATTAACTGCAGCTTAAGAACTATCCCCTTCTATTTTTCACATGAAAATAAGTAGGGCTTCTTGGCAGTACAAATCTGGATTAATAAATTAGAAGTGAGTTAGTGTGTTTCATGCCAAAGAAGAAATGGCAAATTTCCTGACAGCAAGCACATATTTGAGATGGTCACATGGATTAATTTTTTTCTTGCAGGGGGAGGGGAGAAGCACAGGCATGTATGTATGCTTTATGACATTCCACTTTTGCCCTCAATATTCTCCTCTTCTATCCCTGCTCTCTTTTTTGGAGGAAAGAGCTAAACAGCCACAAAAGGTTTGCTGTTTCCTTGCAGACACAGCCTCAGAAAGGCAGGCTTTCAAAGCCACAGAGATGCCAGCTCAATGAAAAGTGTGGAGACAGCTCTTTACAGAACAGCCTCATTACTGCAGGGCAAGTTACTGCTCTTTCAGCTGCCTGCTTGCACAGATCTACTGCTGCTCAACCACTAGCAAAAAGCTGTTCAGGCACGTGTTGTGTTTGGTAGAATTCATACTCAGTCACAGGATACTTCTACCAAAGTGATGAACTGCAGGTATTTGGGAACAAGCCCACTCAAGTTGTACAGCAATATAGCAAAAGAAAAAAGAGATGAATGCTGTGTGGGAGACACTCTGGAGTTGACAGAAACAGAGGATGGTTTCAGTTATAGTAAGTAACATAGCGTTGCTAAAATAAGCATTATTCTCAGAAGATATCACTGTTTCTAAACTGGAGCAGAAGAGCTTCTTTGGGTGAATGTCAGCCAACTGATGTGCAGACTGCTGAAGAGAGAGATTGTGTTCAGGCACAGAACACAACAACCCTTCCAAGAGACTGTATCCAAGAGGTCAGTTAGGATTCTAGATAGATGCTGAAAGGAAAAAAAGCCCTCTAGCTGAGTGGTCTTCAGACTAACATTCACCAGCTTAAGAAACTCAATAGGCAGTTTGAAAGTCATCATGAAAACATAACTTAATGCATTAAAACAATGAGACAATATCATAAGATTTAACAGCATCATAGAGAAAAGTGCTTGGGAGTAAATCGATACGTAATATCATTTTGTTCTTGACATTTCAGATGGTAACTGAAACCCCACCACAAACTTCCAGTATGCTCTTTACTTCATAAACACGAATCAGACTAATTTAATCCCAGATGAGAGGTCATCATTTATAAACCACAACTATTACCTTTCTACCCGGAGCAGAGTCACAGAAGTCAGTTGGAGTAGAGACGGGGAAGAAAAGATTGTTGACATCATGAGGGAACATGGAGATCTCGTTCTGACGGTACACTCTGTGATGACGAAGTTTCGCTACCCACTCATCAAACAGCTCCTGAGATTTCACCTGCACAAAACTCCAGGGTTTGTAACATTCACATCTGAAGTCACTAACAAAGAAACTAAGTTACTTTGTGCCCATTAGGCAGCTAGCCTGGCTGACCTTTGTTGGCAAAGTATCAGGGAAGCTTTTCTAATGATGCTCTTACTGAAATACATACTGTATGACCTTAAATGTGACAGCAAACTAATCACAGGACAAAGTCAGGAGAAGCTTCAGTTAGCATAGTTCTGAATTCCAATGGAAAACATAATATTTAGCAGCTTCTGGATGGAAAAACCCCCCTCAACATTATTTATTAATTATCATTTTTAATAATAATAACAATGACAACCACCCCCTAATTTATCTGTTCTTTGTTTTGGGTGTTTTTTAAGGTTTATTCATGGTTTAACTAAACACAAATAGAAATTTGATTTTGGTGATGTATTTTAGAAGAATTTCTTCCACAAGGGTAGATGAATCTACACATTTGACTGTGGAAAATACTTCCTATGTGTAAGAGAAAGAGCAAGGTACAACTACTGAAAATAAAAGCACTCATGTAACAAGTGCATAACCTTCGCTTGAAGAAGCGTGGGTGAAAAGAGTGCTGCTAAGCATGAGGCATCTTGAAGAGGGTTACTAGTTACAAGAGTACAATAAGGCCTCTCAAGCTATAATGTCTAAACTACTCTACTAAGACAGGAAAGTAATTCATTAGTGTAACTAAAACAGACCTACTATTCAAAATTAAGTCTCCACCATACATAGCTCATGTTAATTTGAAAGCAAGGCTATAACAAACTTGAAGACCTACCTTCAGATGGTATATCTGTTCTTCTGTATCCAAATCTATACATTTTGTTGATTTCTTCACAGACATGACAGAAAGTCCAACATCAATACAGCCATGAAGCTTCCCTCTTTCTATCTGCAAAAAAGGTAAAAATAATAGAATCACTCCAGAATAAAGCAAAAGGATAGACATTACCTGCTGAAACCATCATTTCCCTCCCTTCAACCTACTGTTTAGAACCACTGAAACTCCTTCCCATTGCCAACTATGTGGAATTGTTGTCTTTTTGGTTAGTGTTTTTTACTCCCTAATGGCCTTAAAGGGTTTCATGTTACTTACATCAGCGAGGCATTTAGAATACTTCAAAATCCCTCTGTCCAAAAAGAAGTATCTCTGTAATCAGAAATGCAGAGAATTAAAAACAAACAAAGCAGCCCCCAAAACCCCTACCCCACCCGCCCTAGAATGCTGTCTCTGCGCTTAAGCAACTTTTTTGACACAAAACCACACCAAGCATGCCCCACTCACATGACATCAGGCTTTTAGATACATATTCATCTCTCACCTTGTGCCAGCCCTTCAAAGGCCATTTCCTCTTTTTCAACAAGCAGCCCTCCTGCTTCTGTGGCTCCTGGGTACAATTCATCGCCCCTCGGAGTCCTTCTACAATCTCCCAGCTGTCCTGTTTAAACAGAAAATCCAGATGCAGAAAATGTAGATCTTTTTTTCTTCCAAAGAACAGAATTGTTAAGAGAGATTCAAGAGGAAGAGGACTGTAAGTAAAAAACCAAACCCAAATAATTTAACTGTAGACCCATCTCTACACTTTGTTATGCATTTTCAGAGAGAATAGAATAGACCAGACCAGGTTGGAAGAGACCTTCGAGATCATCGTGTCCAACCTATCATCTAACACCATCTAATCAATTAAACCATGGCACCAAGCACCCCATCAAGTCTCCTCCTAAACACTGCCAATGATGGTGACTCCACCACCTCCCTGGGCAGCACATTCCAAAGGCCAATCACTCTCTCTATGAAGAATTTCTTCCTGACATCCAGTCTAAACCTCCCCTGGCACAGCTTGAGACTGTGTCCTCTTGTTCTGGTGTTGGTTGCCTGGGAGAAGAGACCAGCCCCCAATCTGGCTACAACCTCCCTTCAGGTAGTTGTAGAGAGCAATAAGGTCTCCCCTGAGCCTCCTCTTCTCCAGGCTAAGCAACCCCAGCTCCCTCAGCCTCTCCTCATAGGGCTTGTGTTCCAAGCCCCTCACCAACTTCGTTGCCCTCCTCTGGACACACTCCAGCAAGTCAACATCTTTCCTAAACTGAGGGGCCCAGAACTAGACACAGCACTCAAGTTGTGACCTAACCAGTGTCGAGTACAGGGGCACAATGACCTCCCTGCTCCTGCTGGCCACTCTGTTCCTGATGCAGGCCAGGATGCCATTGGCCTTCTTGGCCACCTGGGCACACTGCTGGCTCATGTTCAGCCTACTGTCACCAGTAACCCCAGGTCCCTCTCTGCCTGGCTGCTCTCCAGCCACTCTGACCCCAGCAAAGATGGGAGAGATGAGACTCCTTTTTCTTTTTACTTTGATAGAAACACATATTAAACAAAACATTGGAGTTATGATACCATCCTTCTTAGAATATACTTACCAGAATTTTATGTGTATATTTTTGTGTGCATACCTACAGTGGCTGTCCACAGCCTAGTCACAGTTTAACATGGAAACCCCTCTGATATCAGAGGCATAAATGGCCAGAGCTAAAAGGACTTTTTGGAGGTTCTGAAGCAGAAATAAAAGACACTGAAAATTAAAAACTCTCTAAAACTCTTTTGCCCACATTCAGTAAGTCGTGGTTTGGGGTTTGGTGTAAATTATAGCCTTCCTAATGGAAAAATAATAGAAGAAAACACAAACAAATTCAAAAGCCAGGGAAGTAACACAAGTACTATGAGGAATGCGACATAAAGGGAGAGTATAAGGAAAAATAAACCCCACCCTTCATCAGATACACTTCTAATTAAGAATTCCTGGTGGCAAAAGAGAGAGATCCTCTTTTAAAGGAAAGACCCTGCAGCAGCCTAACAGAGAAGTAGTATTTTTACAGTTTTTCATAGTATTCTTACAGTTTTTAGTTATTAAATAGAATACATAGAATAAACCAGGTTGGAAGAGACCTTCAAGATCATCATGTCCAACCCATCAACCAATCCAACACCACCTAAACAACTAACCCACGGCACCAAGCACCCCATCAAGTCTTCTCCTGAAAACCTCCAGTGATGGCGACTCCACCACCTCCCCAGGCAGCCCATTCCAATGTGCAATCACTCTTTCTGTACAGAACTTTTTCCTAACATCCAGCCTGAACCTCCCCTGGTGCAGCCTGAGACTGTGTCCTCTTGTTCTGGTACTGGCCGCCTGGGAGAAGAGACCAACATCCGTCTGTCTACAACCTCCCTTCAGGTAGTTGTAGAGAGTAATAAGGTCACCCCTGAGTCTTCTCTTCTCCAGGCTAAGCAACCCCAGCTCCCTCAGCCTCTCCTCGTAGGGCTTATGTTCCAAAGCCCTCACCAACTTTGTTGCTCTTCTCTGGACTCGTTCCAGCAAGTCAACCTCCTTCCTAAACTGAGGGGCCCAGAACTGGACACAGTACTCGAGGTGCGGCCTAAGCAGTGCTAATACTTGCTAATGCCAGTGCAACATGAGCTCCTATAGGATCTGACAGATCTAGAATTATGAACAGGAAATGGCATGTGCTGGTACCATCACCACATGTTTGAAAAAGACAAAGAATGCTTTAACATACAGAATTTAATGACAAGGAAAAAAAAAGGACTAGTATAAAACACTTTGGAAAAACAGAACTATGTCAGGTACTTAAAAATACAGACTGACTAAAACAGAAATGGAAAAAAAAACTACCCAAACACACAAATATCAGCAAAGGTGCCAGTTGTGCTCATTTATGCATCTCCACAACCCTTAACATCCATCCCTAGAAACCAAATTACAGCAGGTAATGTGCTCATTACCCAAGTAACAAGGCATAACAGCAAAGCATATTAGAAAAGGTAGTCATTAAAGGGCTTGAGGAAGGTGATCTTTTATTCCACCACATTACTGGCAGCACTCCACTATTTCATTGTTTTCCTTGCACTGCACTTTATGGAACAAACTGGAAAGCTGCTTTGCTTCCCTGACTTGAGTTCATTCTGCCAGCGCTCACCACAGCACAAGCTGCAATAAGAAGAAATGTGGGGGATGAGCAGCTCCAGTCCACCAACATCCTACAGATCTACTACCTGAAGGTCAGTAGAAAAAGCACACATTTTGTGCCCCTACAGCTCTGGGTTTTATCCTTGTCAGTTTTGTAACAAATGCCTTCTTTACTCCCTCCAGGTTGAGGGATATTTTTAGGGATACTTAGATGCCATTATTTCTAACCAACAATAAAGAAATCATATTTTTTCCTGTTGAAAACCTGCAGTTACACTCCATAGTATTTAGTATTTATTTTTACTCCTCTGAAACTCACATAAAATCATCAACAATCATGAACCCTTTCCTTCTTTGTGGTAAATTACTATGATTATAGATCAGGCAACAGAGCAGTTCCACATGGAAATCATAAGTCAGTGGGCTGAGAGCAGAAGGCCTCCTGGGTTGTCTCCTAGAAACATCAGACTAACACTAGCTGCAGAAACACTCTGCTGCTAGAGTCCCACGACACTGGGCTTTCACAGAGTGAAGCTGGCAGAGAATGAACCAGAGAACCAGCTTGTGCCTGCAGAAGGACAGTTAGCTGGAGCTAACAGCTATTCAAGTACAAAGGCAGTTCTAAGACTCCACAATTAAAGACTTTTTCTACCTTTTTGGTTTTCCTTTTTGACAGAACATTCCAGTCTACAACCTTGGCTTGGAAGTCAAAAGAAATGATGTTTCACCACCTCTTTTGCCTTCAATGTAGATATCATACCAGGTCTCTATAATGCTTTCCATAGTAGTCTTGGGTTTAACTTTCCTATTAAAGGTTATTTATTACCCTCATAATCACAGGGATTGGTGCTGTTACAATGACAGCAAGCAGCCTCTTTAAATAAGATCAAATAGAGTATAATGCTACAATTTACATTAACTGAGTAACAGCTGAACTTACTGCTGCTTAAATGACCACATGTGGGTAAAATCTCATCTCCTTAGATTGTATGATCTATTTAATGAGCCAATAAAAAAAGGCAAATGATGCTAACATTAGCCATTTTCAAATTAGAGACCTGGATAAATGTAAGCATTAAAAGCTAGAAAGCTGACAGGACTAGTGAGAGAGAATTCTAATTAAGAAAAGGATCACCTGTGACATTAAGAAAAATATTGTGTTCATATTTGTTTCTTTAAATTAGCCAGAAGAGCTAAAAAGCTGTTTTGCCTGATTACCAGCCAAGCAATTTCCCTTATCTGCTGAAATACATTAACTGCAGCTCCCAAACACGTAACTTTTCCACTGATAATTAATCTGATAGCAATCAAGGCTGGTGAAGAGTAGGCTCTTTTCAACATTCTAGTGTTATACCTAATAAAACAGCTTTCTTGAACTTTAGACCAAGTTCTCACAGCCTTTAGTTAAGCTTAAACACAGTGTATGGTTGATAGAATGGTCTGGTTGCAGGAGACAAGCAGAAATTTGAGTACAGTCAAGGAAAACACAAGACTCCAGATTAATCTTTCTGTAAGGAAATTTTGTCTGTGGCTCTCCTTGTCCAGACACAAGGTGTCTCCCACATCCTGCAGGAGAGCCACATTTTTCACTGCTCTTCAGGTCTGTGAAGTGGCCAAGAATGTGCTTCCACAACTAAAAAATGTGAAAATGGCAAGGAAAGCTGAAGTGGAAGCACTTCTTCCCAACGAGCAGGCCCAGGGGCTTGCCCAATCTCAGATGGTGAAAGCAGGTGTCCTACTCACGTTTCTGCCCTGGGAACCTCACATTTCAATTGCAAACTTTATGTAAAGGTAGCTTTGCTGAATTAGAAATGGATACTTCCAAAAACATAAGAATGTTTAACCAACTCAGTTAACCCAAGAAAAAGCAAGGAACAGCTCAGGCAACCAACAGTTTGGTGACCACCTGGATACATGCAAGGTACAAAGCTTCAGTAACAGCACTTGCTCCTCTTGCACATACATCTATGCAGAAGACACCAATCTTTCCCACCTGAACCACTGAACACCCACATTTTTCAAAAGTCTGCTGCTGTGACTGGCTTTGGATCCATTTGCTCCTAACACAGATCCTACAGACTCTTAATTGTTGCTTTGTTTTGCAAGACATCTGACACCTCATTTGATGAGGAAAAAGCATCAGTTGGCTACTGCTGGGAGCAGCTGCAGAAGCAAAAGAAAACTGCTTCCTCTCTGAAATTAAGGTAAATGAATCAGACTGGTTGGTTATCAGCTGTTTCTTATCTGTCTGAAATAGCAGAGGAGTAAACTGGCGACACTTGATTTCCTGGAAGCATTCAGATTATGCTGTATTTTGCTGAACCTTATACCAAAAGGGGGAACAGAAAGAGATACCCTAAACCACAGCACTAAAAACAAACAACAAAACCACCACCATCCTCCCCAACTCCCCACTCATTATGGGCCAATATCTGCACAAAATTATCAACACTGCTTTTGCTACCAAGGCAGAAACTTCACTCAAGGTTGAGGGAGGAAGATATTAGAATAGAACAAACCAGGTTGGAAGAGACCTTCAAGATCATTGAGTCCAACCTATCATCCAACACCACCCAACCAACTAAACCATGCATCCAAGCACCCTATCAAGTCTCCTCCTGAACACCTCCAGTGATGGTGACTCCACCACCTCCTCGGGCAGCCCATTCCAATGGGCAATCACGCTCTCTGTGTAAAAATTCCTCCTAACATCCAGCCTAAACCTCCCCTGGTACAGCTTGAGACTGTGTCCTCTTGTTCTGGTGTTGGTAGCCTGGGAGAAGAGATCAACCCCTTCCTGGCTACAACCTCCCTTTAGGTAGTTGTAGAGAGCAATAAGGTCATCCTTGAGTCTCCTCTTCTCCATACTAAGCAACCCCAGCTCCCTCAGCCTCTCCTCATAGGGCTTGTGTTCCAAACCCCTCACCAACTTTGTTGCTCTTCTCTGGACTTGTTCTAGCAGGTCAACATCCTTCCTAAACTGAGGGGCCCAGAACTGGACACAGGACTCAAGGTGTGGCCTAACCAGTGCAGAGTACAGGGGGAGAATGACCTCCCTGTTCCTGCTGGCCACACTGTTCCTGATGCAGGCCAGGATGCCATTGGCCCTCCTGGCTGCCTGGGCACACTGCAGGCTCATGTTCAGCCTACCATCAACCAGTACCCCCAGGTCCCTCTCTGCCTGGCCGCTCTCCAGCCACTCTGACCCCAGCCTGTAGCTCTGCATGGGGTTGTTGTGGCCAGTGTGCAGAACCCGGCACTTGGATGTGTTAAATCTCATGCCGTTGGACTCTGCCCATCTGTCCAGCCTGTCGAGGTCCCTCTGCAAAGCCCCTCTACCCTCCAGCAGACCAACACCTGCCCCCAGCTTATTTTGCTTTTCTCAGATTCAGAGGTGCTCATTTGAGATCAGCCCTGGAAATTTACCCTGTAGTTGCTTCTTGGCTTACATTTGCTCTGTGGCTTAAAGAACAAGCAAGCAAACAAAAAAAACCCCAAACACATACCCATTGGTCTTCAGAGGTAAGTCTGCCATTAGGTAGCCATAGCCATTTTAAAAAGCTTATTTAATGAAATAAAAGCATCCTAATTTTCTGAAATATTCTGTGTCATACAGCACCTCAAGGTGAATTACTCCAGGAGAAAGAATGAAGTAATGAGTTTGAAAGGCTTTCAGAGCAATGCTTGCGCTTGCAGCAAACTGAACAAAACAGATGACAGTGCCAGACTTTCTTCCAGCGTAAAACGCAGTCAGTTGTACCAAATATTTTAAAGTGCTAAAAATAGAAACCCTCTTGTTGGAGGATAAGAGTTGGCATCAGCTGCAACTAAAGCGTTTGTTACGGTTCATAAAGTTGGCAGAAATGATTTAATTTTCTTTTCTAGAACACGAGGGTTTTTAAGCAGCTCTTCTAACACAAAGCTTTCCCCTACTGAATCTATTTTAGAAGTTAGTTAACGCATCAGGCTTTAAAGTTACTGCCACGATATACCTTCTTCAGATCACAGGGCATTTTAAACTTAAACATGATCAGCAATAGTTTTCCTTCTTCACAAAGCACAGCCTGAGTTGTGGCTTTGTGGAAGAGATTCCTCTCCACGACCAGAGGAGAAGAAAGCAAAAAAACATGGGATGTGGCAGTACCCTCCAACCTGCTATGAGGCTTCAAGCTGAAAGTGAATTTAGTGGAACAGGATTAACTGTTAACATCTTCAGTTCACACTGCAAATATGTTGCATCTGGCAGAAAAAGTGCAGCAGATTTAGTACAGGAAGGAGTAGGCTTCTCCAGTTTCTGCAGCCTTGCTTCAGCCAGTTCTTTTTTTGGCACAGTGGCCCATCTTCTGCACAGGAATCTACCTGTGATTTACACCACTAACACACTCTGCTGTGCAAGAAAAAATAACCAAATGTTAGCAGGAACAGCAGACCTGTACTACAGGGGTTCCAGGGGTTCCATATCCCAGCTTATGATTTGCAGTGAGTGCATACAGTATCACAGTATCACTGAGGTTGGAAGAGACCTCAAAGATCGAGTCCAACCTGTCACCACAGACCTCAGGACTAAACCATGGCACCCAGTGCCACATATCTTGAACACCTCCAGGGATGGTGACTCCACCACCTCCCTGGGCAGCCCATTCCAATCATGAATGACGCTCTCAGTGAAGAACTTTCTCCTCACCTCGAGCCTAAACTTCCCCTGGCACAGCTTGAGACAGTGTCCTTGTGTTCTGGTGCTGGTTGCTAGAGAGAAGAGACCAACCCCTTCCTGTCTACAACCACCTTTTCAGGTAGTTGTAGAGAGCAATGAGGTCACCCCTGAGCCTCCTCTTCTCCAGGCTAAACAATCCCAGCTCCCTCAGCCTCTCCTCATAGGGCTGTGCTCAAGGCCTCTCACCAGCCTTGTTGCCCTTCTCTGGACACGTTCAAGTGTCTCGATGTCCTTCTTAAACTGAGGGGCCCAGAACTGGACACAGTACTCAAGGTGCAGCCTAACCAATGCAGAGTACAGGGGCACAATGACCTCCCTGCTCCTGCTGGCCACACTATTCCTAATGCACTCCAGGATGCCATTGGCCTTCTTGGCCACCTGGGCACACTGCTGGCTCATGTTTAGCTGGCTGTCAATCAGCACCCCCCCCCAGGTCCCTCTCTGTTCAGGAGCTCTCAAAGGGAGAGCAAGGGAATCTCTGCCTCGGGAATTGGAAAGACTCAAAACTCAGATCCCACTATTCTGGGGGTAAAAAAACCAAATGAACTGTCCCTGCACGTTTCAGAGTAAAGAACTGCTGCTTTAGATCAGCAGCACAGATTAAAACGCCTGTCAGGCAGATCTGTCATTAACCTGGAAACAAGCCAAGCTCTGAAGGTCCCCGAGTTTGCACAGAGTATTTGGCACAGAATATTTCAGAAAATCAGAACGCTTTTATTTCATTAGATAATTTTTTTTTACATGGCTATGGTTACCTAATGGCAGACTTCTCTCTGAAGACCAATGTGTATGTGTTTGGGGCCTTTTTTTTTTGTTTGTTTGCATTTTCTTTAAGCCACAGAGCAAATGTTAAGTTTCAAACTCCTCCTCAAAGGAGGAGTTTGAAGAAGTCCTTCATAGAATTGTAAAATGAAGGGAAAAATATCAAAATGATTGCACTTCCCTCTCCAATCTGCACAGCATGTAGCAAGATTATTTAAACTTTCAGGATCCTATTCACTCTAACTGATAATATTACTACAACAAAGAAGTAGCAGTAGCAGTGTTACATCAGACTCTTCTACCAGGGTTTTGCAGAATTAGATAACAAAATTCTGTGTTACTTTTTAATACTAGGATATTTTTAGCAGATCTATAGAACTGTTCACATTGTTGCTGTTTTCATAGCAGAGCACCTGACATGCAGATGAAGAGGGTTAAATTAAATCCAAGATGGTGGCAGGACTCGTCCTCAGTGTTGGCAGCCTGAGGTAGGTTGATACTAGTAAGGACAGACTGCAGAGCTCAAATTTACCAATACCAGAGTCTGAATGAGAAAAGAAGCAATGAAAGCTAGAAACAAAATTACTTGATGAGGTGTGACAAGAAGTCCACCATGAGAAGGGGTGAGCAAAAGAACAGGACACAAGGAAGATCTTACCATCCTCACTGCCCAGATCTCACTATCCCCACTGCATACTGCATGGGGTATTTAAATTTGTTTTTCCCAGCAGAACAGTTTGTTCTGTAAACTGTAAGACAACTTCAAAGACCACCAAATTGGAGATTGACAGGATGACATTAAACTTGACTGAATTATTCCTTTTCTCCAAAGAAAGCAGGTGAGGGGAAAAAAAAGGGTAAGAAGTAGGACCCACTAACAATAGTAGCAAAAGCCTGAGCTAGCCAGCAGATTTGGTCATGTTACATGGCAGTAAAGGAGGTTCTTGCAGAAACTGCTTATGTGCAGCCAGGGTTGGTTATACTGCCTGTGTAACACACCACTGGACTTAGTCATGCTCAGATAGATCTTATTATTTAAATATGACATGATAATCCTTGATAGACATGAACTGTTGGAACAAACAATACCAAAATGTTTTAAATTACACTTTATACTGCAGGAAAATAACAAGGAACACTTAAAGCAAGGATTTCTTGGCTAAGTACATTGGAAATGCACAGCATTTCTTACAAGCTCAGCTCTTTAAAAATCATAAATTGTTCAGAGATTTGTCTGCCTTGCAAATTGTAGGTACGGGGCCAGAAGCCCTAGAAAAGCAGGTGCTATTTCAAAACACAGCTGAGGTCTCCAAAGCTTTTGGGGGATTGGGATGTTCAATGCTCAATTCCAATTAAAATTTCAACCTGATGCCACTTCAAGAACTCCAGTAAGCCATCATTTGTAGGAATAAAAGTTTATCACGAGAATATTGCTTTTGATTTGGCAAGCATGGACTGAGTTGGCTTAACCTTAAATTCTCGGTGTGGCTACAGGCCAATATTTCTTGCCTACAAACAAAAGCCACGGTCAGCAGTCTCACTCATCAGGTACAAAGACTTGCAGATGTGTCTTTTAAAACTGTAAGATTTAAAGAACAGCAGCACCTCTGCAGAAAACAAAGCATCCTTGGTGTTGTGCACCCATATACATGCTACACAGATGTTTATTTTTCGCAACGCCGGTCCTACAGCAACAACCAGCACACACAGGCTTTCACAGGCACTTTTGCATTGGCAAAGAGGATCTATGGCAAGTTTCAGAAAAATGGGATCTCTTTCACACATGCACATATACCTTCCCCTGGATACCTGAAATAAGCAGAGCAGTTATACAATAATGTACCACGTAGGTGGTGTCTCACCGGGAAAATTTGGGATTTCAGGGTCAATCCACTGAGACCAAGATGCTACAGCAGCAATGTTTTACTATTAAGACTCCATGTATACAAGGTGATCAAAAACTTAAATTCACTTTTAACAGTCCAGTTTTACAATTACCTGATATTCAGTAATGTGTTTACTGCATTTGACTCAAACCAAGATGCTGCTACCAACAGAAAATGAGAGATTAAGGCGAACAAAGAAATGATTCAATGAAAAAAAGCAACAGGAAAACAGAATCTAAGAGATCTGCTGATATGCAAGGGCAAATGTAACTGCCTCTCCTCGTAATGCTTTCAGTTTGGTTAAAAAAAGTTTGCATTACCTGTCGACTTCCCTGCTTGGAGGAGCAGCTGCTTGTACTTCTTGAAGGAGACAGCATTTTCTGCGACACACCAAAGCTTTTTTCTTCACTCATGATGCCAAACCATTTGTTTCACATAAGCTTACTTTAGAACACCATTACAGAGTAATTAAGAAAATGTGTTGGAAGACTGCTGAGAGAAGTGCAGAACTCGTCCTTCACCCAAAGGCAGTCCAGTGGCATGATTTGCATCCCATGGAGATTCCTAAGAGAAAAGAGAAAAACAAAAAAGCCAAGTTATGAGATGATGTCTCTTAGTGCCATCCTGCAGAATGAATCCTAATAAAGCCTTTGGTAATACAACTCACTGCATTACTGTACATCATTACAAATTAATCACTCACTTTAGTTTTTCAAGCCTTGAACAGGAACAACATGAATTTGGGATCCTAAATATGCGCTTTAATTGCCACTATTTATTCAGAGGACAAAGTGCATCTTTTAATTCACTTGGTTGGGGTTTTTTTTTGTTGTTATTTTTTAAACCCATACACAGAGTATAATAAATGCCTATATCAAATAGACCCCAAATAGCCTCAAAATGAGAAGCAAGCATTGAATAAAATGCCTCACAAAAAGGACAGCGAATTAAGCATGGCTTCAGGTTGTAAGGGAAAGAAAAATACCTACAGACATCTATAGAATGAAAAGAGCAGTACATAAAAATAGTGAGCATGCAAACTCAGCTGCCTACAGCTGTGCGCAGCCACTTTTACCTGCAATCAGAAAGTTGTAACTCTTGTCACCATCAGTTGCCTCAGTCAGTTACTGGAAGAATAATTAACAGTCTGTTTAATAACAGTTCTGTTTGCAGCATATGCAAATAAAAGCCATGCCAGGAACTCCCAGTGACGGCTTTCCAGTGTGGGCAAGAGTCGTCATGGTAACTGCATTTATTTATTTATTTATTTATTACAACCACACAGAGGACACAACAAAAGGATGGTGCTTTCCAAAACTTGGAGTGGTGGTGGTGGCAGTTTTATAAGCTGTGTGTCATTTCAGAGTTTATTGCCTCGGGAAAGGAATGTGCACGTTAAGAGGAGGGGAAGGACCGCCTCTGAGGAAAGTAAAGAAGTTTCGACAGAGAGAAGGAAAATTCCATTGCCAGAAAGGGGAGGCACTACTTCACAATCCCCTCACTTGCACTGTCATAACAGCCCTGAAATGGGATCACTGGCTGTTGAAGTTTGCCATTCATTTTCACTTGAAGAGGCTTAAAAGCTCTGGGAGAAGCAGCATTTTCAGATCCCTATAAAACACAATTTATGACTTTTTTTTTTCCCCCCACAAAACCACACACACCACAAACAAACCAACCCCATTAAAAACAAACCACCAACCAAAACCCACACAAATAAACTAAGTGGAATGTTTAAGATAATACAGAAAACCTCTCTCTACTAGAGCCTGAAGCATCCAACTTCTGAATGGAGACCTTTTCCAATCCACAGCACCTCTTTAGCATTATAGTTTTCTGCAACATTTCAACTAACATGCCCTCTTTCCACCTGAAACAAGGTTTCTTTTCATGGCGTATACCTCACCTAGTCAGAAATATTCAGTTACCCCCCGAGAAGATCTGTGCTCAGCAAAAGTAATGAAACAGCCCCAGTATTCCAATGTCAAGTGAGAAAGTGAGCTCTGCTGAGGCTCTTTCAACAGTGAGTCAGCTTGGCAATTATTTCTGGAAACCATCAGACAGGTACAAGGTGAGAAAGAACAATGCAGGAGCTGAAGAAAATCAGAACAGCACAGCAATGTGATAGCAAGGTCTGAACTGGGCCTAGCACGTGAGTTTTAGACTGAAATTACTGTTGAGATTAGCAGTAGTGGGCTTTGTAGAAGGTATAGTCACTTCCTATCCAGAAGATAAATTTATATGTCAATTCATTAAGAATTAGCACTTCTAACACATCTATATTTAGCTCTCTCCATGAAGGTTTTTAAGAGCAAGTATGAAGTGTACCTTTCTTAGTTTCAAGATGTATTTGGTGAAAGCATTTGATAACATCTCTATTAACAAGCAGAGGTCAAATATTCACAGTAGGGATGGAAACATGCTTCCTGCAAACTCATTGTACAGATTCACACTTGAAAAGCACTGTGCAGCAAGTGCTTTACTATTTTTTTTAGCGCACTGCTTGCTCAGATAACAGACAGAGAGGTCCTAAAGTATTTTACATAGAATAAACCATGTTGGAAGAGACTTTCAAGATCATCGTGTCCAACCCATCAACCAATCCAACCCACCTAAACAACTAACCCATGGCACCAAGCACCCCATCAAGTCTCCTCCTGAACACCTTCAATGATGGTGACTCCACCACCTCCCCTGGCAGCCCATTCCAATGGGCAATCACTCTCTCTGTATAGAACTTCTTCCTAACATCCAACCTAACCCTCCCCTGGCACAGCCTGAGACTGTGTCCTCTTGTTCTGGTACTGGCTGCCTGGGAGAAGAGACCAACATCTGCCTGTCTACAACCTCCCTTCAGGTAGTTGTAGAGAGTAATAAGGTCACCCCTGAGTCTCCTCTTCTCCAGGCTAAGCAACCCCAGCTCCCTCAGCCTCTCCTCATAGGGCTGTGTTCCAAACCCCTCACCAACTTTGTTGCCCTTCTCTGGACTCGTTCCAGCAAGTCAACATCCTTCCTAAACTGAAGGGCCCAGAACTGGACACAGTACTGCTTCCAGAATTGGGCTTTTGCATTTTCCCTTATTGCTTCAAATTCACTAAATGGGATGAACAAAAGGCTTCTGTTACCATCCCTGAAGGAGGTAGGAGTGAAATGTGCCTTCTGCCCGAAGTGGTTTATTATTACTGGGTTTTGGTGTTTCCTAGTAATTTAACTTATTTCCTTGAATATTCCAGACCTGAACATGAAAGTATATGTGAATAATGAACATGGCCCAAACTCATCTGTGGTTGCCCTTCAACAATAATCCACTTATTATTTCAAGAAGGTGGAAGAATACAGCTCCTACATTTCAAGCTGAGTCTCATGTTCTGGCTGTCAGCAGCAGTGACAAGGCCCCTCTAGGGTGACTGATATTTTAGACTACCTGTGGAACTTAAGGTTACTAGGTATAAGAGCAACTACAACTTTAAGGCAGGCCTAAAAAATCATTGTAATGCTAACCAAGCTAAGATTGCAGCTAAAATTGATGTTTTGAGGTCATCAAGATCAATTTGCTTCAGGTTCCATACGTTCTGCTCCTCCCCATGCCACAGGACGGCCTCGAAGCTGTGGTTTTTCCCACCTTTCTTCTGGAGCACACAGTGCCACTACTCTGGTCTACTTAAAAAGACAAATAGAGGTGTGAGGCTGAGGCAGATCCAAATAAATCCAGGACAGGGTTTTTTCGCAGGTGCTAAGTATTGGCCTACTTCTTCACTATCAAGTCAACAGCTGCAAAAGTAGGCCAAGAGTGCTTTCACAAATGACCTCGCCAGGTGCATTTTAAAGAATTAAGAAAACATGAGTAGCAAATATTATTTATAGCTACTACCCACCAAACCCATGAAAAGCACTTATCTCTGGCTTATGTGTTACTAAAAGCCTTATCATTCTGCATCAATTAAATCTAAACACGATATGTACAACAGGAAAACCTTTTTTTCCCCCCATTAAAAAGTACCATCCAGAGCAGTCCTCCAAACCTTTAAAATTGCATGAGTTCAAAGCAAACTCTCAGCATCACAATTCTCCTCTGCCAACCCTCCAAGCAACAAACTTACAGCAAAATCTGACTTTGTCCACGTCTCTCAAAAGCACAAAGACAGAAATTCAGAAGGAAAAAAACCGACCAACCAAAACAAAAAATTCACACTGGAAGCTGCAGTTAAAAAAAAAAACAAAACAAGTCATCAACATTATGCAATTCTTTTTGTTATGGCTTTGGAAGGAAAACAAAGTTTTAACAGCTGCTTCAGAGCTGATTCAGCAGCGAAAGAACACTGCAGAGAGAGCAGCAAAACTGGAAGCGCGCATCTCGTTCTATAACTGTAGTCAATTACGGTTTTGTGGGTAGAGAATAGGAACAGCAGAAAGCCTGATGAGAGTCATGTGGGCACAGCAGGAACGGGACTGAGCCATCCAAATCAGAGCTGCAAGCAACACTGAGTGACTTTGACAGAATTAAATCTGTGCTGAAACCTTCGCTCCGCAGCTATTGTTAAATTGCGTTCACTCACGCCTCCCCCAAGTATTGCTTTCATGGCTTCCTCTTCAAGTTGTCAGCTTTAACCTATACCAGTGTCTCATCTGGCTCAACAGAAGAAAGAATTATTTACAGACTACAAATATGCCACATGCAACTATTGGAGATGTCTTTTCCAGGCAGGTATTTGCTGTTCCTGAAGTACCATAAGATTCATACTGTTGAAAGCAAAACCACGCAAACATTGTCCTGCTTACAGAAGAGAACCTGCAGAAACAAACCAGAAATAGTTTAAAGCAACTAGAGCTCTTAAAACTGCATCTGAAAGCAAAAGTTCAAACAGCTTAGGGAGGCTAATAATGACAGAGGTAGTTCAGAACTATCTTCCAGCATGTGGTGGTTTTAGGCTGTGCCTTTAAAATTTTGCTACAGATTTTAAGCAGAAAGGTAGAAAAATATAAATAAATCACTATTGGCTGTAAAAAGGACAACAAAAGACTATTCCAAACAAATTCACTGGGTAAATACCTAGAATAAGATGAGCTGTACCATAACAATTCTTCCTTTTTCTTTTCTCTTCTGATCTCTGGCTGGTTTTGCTTTGCTTGGGAGAGAATGTGCTTTTGGCTGGCCTTGGCTAAGTCTAACTTCTCTGCTCCTTTCTCTTGTCCCTTTTGTACAGGGAGGGAGAAGCTAGTAGCTTCCCCTGGTCCTTAGCCAGGGGGATCCTTGTGCTGTTTATTAACTGTAAATATCTGTATAATATTGTAAATACTGTGTAATTCGTACATATTCATTGCATTCCATTGTAGAGTGTAGTTTTTGCTTGTGAACACAGCTTCATTTGCTTCTAACTGAGTTGTTTTGGCAAAGTTAATGTTGGGGGGAAGCTTCAACCCACCACACAGCAGGTAGGTGCTGTCTCTTCACATCATCCAATTCACAACCTCTTTTGAGCAGACTGCCTTCATTAGTCACAGACACATACTATTCTCCAAAGTAGTCTGTGATGCAAAGAAACAGTTCCATCTAGCCTACCTCCTTAACGAGGCTATTGCAGTAACTAAGTAATGCTATTTCAGTGACCCAAAAGAGAGAAAAAAAATGTAGTTCAAACCAAACTCCCCTGTCTAATGAAGAGAAACACACTGTGGAAAAGGCAAAAAGCTAGACAAACCACAGACAGATTCATAGAAGACCAGGTTGGAAGAGACTCAAGAATCATCTAGTCCAACCTTTCCAGGATAAGAGTATAGTTTAAATGAGCTGGCCCAGCACTCTGTCAAGCTGGGCCTTAGAATTGTCTGATGTAGGGAAATCCACTACCTCCCTTGGGAGTTTATTCCCATGTCTAATAGAATAGTGAAAAAAATGTTTTCTGGCACCCAGTCCAAATCTCCCCAGTAGCAACTTGTGCTCATTACCCCTTGTGACTCCTTGTAAAAAGGGAGTCTCCCTCCTCATGATAGCAGCCCTTTATGTACTTGTATATGGTTATGAGGTCTCCCCTAAGCCATCTCTTCTCAAGGCTGAACAAACTCGGTTCTCTCAGCCTTTCTTCATGTGACAGGTCTGCCAGTCCTCTGATCATTCCTGTGACTCTTCTCTGGACCCTTTCCAGCCTGACTGCATCCTTCTTGTATAGCTGGGACCAGAACTGTACCCACTACTCAAAGTGCAGCCTGACCAGCACTGACTAGAGTGGGAGAATAGAATGACATCTTTATCCCTGCTTGTGATACCCTTACTAATGCAACTCAGCATCCTGTTGGCTTTCTTTACCAGGGCACCACACTATTCACTCACAGTATCACAGAATCACTAAGGTTGGAAGAGACCTCGAAGATCATCGAGTCCAACCTGTCACCACAGACCTCATGACTAGACCATGGCACCAACTTGAACACCTCCAGGAATGCCAACTCCACCACCTCCCCGGGCAGCCCATTCCAATGGCAAACGACTCTCTCAGTGAAGAACTTTCTCCTCACCTCGAGCCTAAACTTTCCCTGGCACAGCTTGAGACTGTGTCCCCTTGTTCTGGTGCTGGTTGCTAGAGAGAAGAGACCAACTCTGTCCTGGCTACAACCACCCTTCAGGTAGTTGTAGAGAGCAATAAGGTCTCCCCTGAGCCTCCTCTTCTCCAGGCTAAACAATCCCAGCTCCCTCAGCCTCTCCTCATAGGGCTGTGCTCAAGGCCTCTCACCAGCCTCGTTGCCCTTCTCTGGACACGTTCTAGTGTCTCAATGTCCTTCTTAAACTGAGCGGCCCAGAACTGGACAACCAAGACACCCAGGTCCCTCTCCACAGTGCTGCTCTCAAGCCAGGAGGCTCCCAAGCTGAGCTGCATTCCTGGGTTATGTGTTCCCAGGGGCAAGACCTGACACTTGGTCTCATTAAACTTCATACAGTTCCTTCTTGCCCACTTGACCAACCTTTTAAGATCTTCCTGGAAGGTGGCTCTCCCTTGGGGGGATGTCAACTTCTCCACTTCTTTGTGTCATCAGCAAACTTCATCAGGGTGCTCTTAATTCCTATATCTAGCATACTGCATTTAATACTAGATTATTTTTCACATGTACTATTCATTACTTGATGCAAGAGAATCCTTTATGTTCCAGTGTACAGAAAGAGAAAAACAAACACAAAACACCCCACAAAACCCCTAGATACAATCAAGTAGAATATATGCCAAGAAAGACATGAAGGAAGAATGTTCTTGAACGTCTAGTCAGGCCCTATTGAAGCAAACAAAGTATCTGCTGTTTCACCAAATGTTAGGGCAAATAATTCAATTCTTATATGAGAAAAATCTGATATAAATATAGAAATAGGTCAATCAGCATCCTAAAATACAAGTATATACAACAGCACCACCTTTTCCTCACGTCCACCATGGAAACCGAGTATAATGCTGCATGCGACAATGATTCATTTTAAGTGTGCAACCCTGGCACTGTTTTCACCTCCCAGGAGATCTGTGACAGATCACACTTGTATAAAAATTTAAAAAATAATAAAAATTGCTGGTTATATATTCCAGATGTGTTAGAAACCTTGGTAACTAGGGATACAGAAAGTATGTTCAGTAATGGCTGTACCATTGCGGTAATTAGTCAGACATCATACCACCTTTGACACTCAACTTTTAATTGCAGTGGAGAATCCTAACTAATAGGACTGACCTAGCTCACAGTCAGGTCCTAAATAATTAATAATTCTCCTCCCTCCCCCATCCCTTTCAGAAAGAGCCTTGCCTAGGGACAGCCTGGCAGCTCAGGGCTCTCAAGCATGAGCTGCTGGACTGAGTGAGGTCCCATATGCCCCCCTGTCAGCTCTTGGCATGACTTAACACACTCAGCTGAGAAGCCAGGACATTGAAGCCATGCAGACCAGTTTGAGACCTGGTAACAAAGGGGTCAGCAGTCTCCCTGTCAAGAACATGGAGCAGAAAGTAACAGCTACTGAGCTGTGATCAAACCCTACACTGGGAGCACAAACACTGCATACAGCAGTGCTAACAAGTTTTACAGCCCTCCCTAGGTTCTGATAATAAAGCAGCAAGTTGGTTTGCACTGAAAGTGCTATTCGTCTAGAGAAGACCTCACAAGTGAGAAGATGAACGATGATCAGGCCACAGAAAAGTGAGAAAAACATACAATAATTTTCAGTAAAGAAACTAACAGGCACATGGGTATCATTTTACACCCTGTACTAAAAGCCTTGGAAAGACCCATCTGTCATTGGTAATGTCCCAGAGATGATAGGGCTGGAAATATTACTATCAGAGTTCTGGCACGAGCTTGGTTGCCTTTCATTTTCCTGCTATCTATTTCTATTTAAAGCTTTGCTTTGTTCACTGAAACAAAGATACTCCGCTATGCCCCGAGGCTTATTCCTTTTTAAAACTGCACTTGCTATCACTAAAAGGTTAGGGAAAATCATACTGGTTTTCCTAGGTTCTGTTTCGATAGGCACAATGTTAGTCCTGGAAATATCTGTCAGTCTGCCAGCATGTAGTAATTCAGGATCTGAAGACAGCACTGCCTGCACCTCCAGAAAAAAGACATCACTTTCCTGTCATATCATTGAAAACATCCATGTAACTTTGAACCAGACTGTCTCTTTGTGACCTGACAAGCTGCATAATGCTGTGAAATGCATAAATCTACTCAGCTGATGTCAAGCAATATATTTCATTAAATCAGCAAATATAGATTAACTAGGGGAAAGAAATCCAGAATCAATTGCTCAAGGTTCCAGGTAGAACAGCAAATAGGATTACTGGAAGAGTTTTGGCCCAGCAACTATCCTGACCAAAGTCTGAAGAACAAAAAACCATGGGGTGTATATGAACAGTAAACACAACACAAAGATCATTTCTCTCATGCAGGAAAGCTAGACATACTCATTAAAGAGCAGTAGGATTCCATAAGCCTGCCTTGTCCTCCTTGATACTGAGCTTTACTTTCTAGTAGAAAAGAAACCCACACAAAACAAAACCACAAACAAAACCAAAGCCCACAAACCAAAAATCTAGGCTCTCCCTCCCAGATACATGACAATTTCAGTGTAGAGAAAGGCATGTCATGCATATGTCACTGGATTTCTAAAAGAAAAAAAGTTAAAGGGGACAACACTTCCCTTTCAGAATGTTTAGTGCTTGTCCTTTATAAGGAGGCCTATTAGCTCAGAATTTAAATCTCATTAACTTTAATGACCATGGTAACAAGATTCAGCTCTTCCAAGGATACACTGAAATTTCTTTATGCACTTCATAAAGTGTAATAACCATGACTTATGAAAATGTCACATTTCTTTTTGATCAACTTAGTGTATCTTTAGAGGTTTCAGCCTGAAGTCCATTCCAGAACACCTTTTTCAGTGTACTCTACAACATTAGTTGTAAATATTATGCCAAGCGTTTCTTTGCAGGACATTCATATTAAGATATCTTGAGATGTCAAAAAAATCATTCAGTATTCTCAACAGGGGCAGGTAGTTGTTAGCACATCACAGAATCATAGAATGCTAGGGGTTGAAAGGGACCTCCAGAAATGGAATAGAATTAACCAGGTTGGAAAAGACCTTTGAGATCGAGTCCAACCTATCATCCAACACCATCTAATCAATTAAACCACGGCAGCAAACACCTCATCAAGTCTCTTCCTAAACACTTCCAGTGATGGTGACTCCACCACCTCCCCAGGCATCCCATTCCAATGGGCAATCACTCTTTCTGTATAGAACTTCTTCCTAACCTCCAGCCTAAACCTCCCCTGGTGCAGCTTGAGACTGTGTCCTCTTGTTCTGGTGCTGGCTGCCTGGGAGAAGAGACTGACTCCCATCTAGTCCAAACCCCCTGCCAAAGCAGCATCACCTAGGGCAGGCCACACAGGAACACATCCAGGTGAGTTTTGAAAATCTCCAGAGGAGACAACTCTTTATCACCCTCATAGTAAAACAGTTTCTCCTCATGTTGAGGTGGAGCCACAAGTGTTCCAGCTTGTACCTGTTGATCCTCAACCTATTGCTGGGCACCACCAAAAAGAGACCATCAGCTTCATGTTAACACCTACCCCTCAGATATTTATAGACATCAATCAGACACACACACACTCTCCCAGCCTTCTCCTTTCAAGACTACATAGCCCCAGTTCTCCTAGTCTTTTCTCCTAGAAGAGATGTTCAAGTGCCCCCCTAATCATCCCTGGACTCTCTCCAGTAGATCCATATAACCCTTTCTAACATCATCTCAAGTAAGGAATCAAAACTTCCTAGTGCTGTTTCTTAACACATGAATAAATCTTGACAGTTTAGAGAAGCATTATAACACGTGTAAGTATACTGAGAACAATTAGTACTCCAAGTGGTAAGTATTTTTTATTGACACAAAAAGGTGACAGTTTAGCTGCAAGCTTTCAATTCAAACAGAATTTTAAAAAGGCAAATATAAAGCAAAAAGTATACACAGAAAAGGGTTTTCTTTTGAAGGAAAAATGTTAAGGCTTGGACTGGAGCTCTTCAAGGATAACACCTGCAACTGGTTCTTTTGCTTGGAAGTATGTAGTATGTGCAGGTATGCAGGTGACAGACTGCAAGAAGCAAACACAGATGGAGTTAACCATGCATCACACTTGGTCTTAAATCCATTCATATTTATGATTGTAACAAACACCCTTACACTGAGAACCAGGAAAGAGGTTCCACAGATAAGATTTTCTGCAACATTATCCTCATGGCATAGGATAAAAGTGAACTGAAAGAGAACTAGAAACAGAGAGATGCAAGATATGGGAAAACAGATCACAAATCTGAATGATTACAGGCAGTGTTTTGCCTAAGTAATATGAAATGGGAAAGTATCAAACATAATAGCTGGGTCAACCAAAAAAGATACAGGCTAAAGATGAGGGCCTCAAACTGGTAGCTCTTGAGCAGGAAGGAAAGCACAAAAGAGATCCCCTCTCCACCTCAAATGACAAGACCATCACTACCTCTTCAGGTTCTGAAACACTGGAGAAGAACCCAAATCCACTAGGGTTACCTTAGAGGTCTTACATGTACAGAGCTGGTAAGAGAACTTTTGACCTGGAAAAAAGGAAGGAAGAGAACAGAAAGCTGCTGCAGCAGCAGCCACACTTGGGAAGAAGAGAAGGTCCATTTCAGAGTGAGTGCATTCACATCAATTTTGTCTTGCCACTGCCTAGCTACAACAGAACACAATCTAAAAGCAAGTTAGGAGATCAGGCAAAAAAAAAAAAGCTTCAATTAAGACTATGAATAATTTAACATTATTACAGACAGCACCAAACATGGGAGATGTATAAACAAATAGTGTATTAAGGGCAACAAGGCTGGTGAGAGGCCTTGAGCACAAGCCCTATGAGGAGAGGCTGAGGGAGCTGGGATTGTTTAGCCTGGAGAAGAGAAGGATCAGAGGCGACCTCATTGCCCTCTACAACTACCTGAAAGGTGGTTGTAGACAGGAGGGGGTTGGTCTCTTCTCCCAGGCAACCAGCACCAGAACAAGGGGACACAGTCTCAAGTTGTGCCAGGGGAGGTTTAGACTCGAGGTGAGGAAAAAGTTCTTCACTGAGCGAGTCGTTCGTCATTGGAATGGGCTGCCCAGGGAGGTGGTGGAGTCACCGTCCCTGGAGGTGTTCAAGGGGAGATTGGACGTGGCGCTTGGTGCCATGATCTAGTTGTGAGGTCTGTTGGAACAGGTTGGACTTGATGATCCTTGGGGTCTCTTCCAACCTTAGTTACTGTGATACTGTATTAAAACTCTATACAAGTCTATTACAGCATGGCATCCCAATGTCCCATCCCCTGCCTCCAGCATTAGAACTCAGAGTTAATACAAAGCTGCTGAGAGCTTTCATGGATCTCAGTAGCAGCTCCGTGCCGCCAGTGACTGGTTAGGGCTGATTCATATTCACTTTTGAAGCTGAAAAACAGTTGAAGAAATTCTTGCTCCCAAGCAACTTGTTACTGTCCCTTTCCTGGAAATCTGTTGTTTCCTTCCCAATTAAATAATAAAAATCCCAGGAGCCCTCCTTCATCCACTTCAGTGGAGAGACATTTTCTCAGGGGTTAGGCAGTTCATATACTTTGCATTGGACAAACTTCAGGGACAATCACCACCAACTTGTGGGCAGGGAAGTGGCAGCAGTATTATTTTTCAGCTGATCTGGAGAAGATACTCTGTCCCTAATCTTACATTTAGATGAATGCAAGCTACCAGCTATCGACTCAAATGTAATTAAAGCCAAAAGAAACTGCATGATTACCAAAAAGCTTCAGCCATACTCAAGCATTTTTAAAGGTTTAAAAGATGAAAGGTTTTCATTAGGCTACCTTGGCAACATGGAATAATTAATAATTTAGAAAGAACTTGATTTGAGCCCAAGTGAAAGGTTGCTACAAATTAACAATTCATATTTGTTATTTCTAAGGAGTACATCATCTTTTTACCTCTGTTCCAGTCACTGGAAACAGGCCATAGATACAGCAGCCAACAACGTGAAGAGTTTTATAATGTGTGCAGTCAAGTCTCGTGGTTGCTTCACAGCATTGTTGCTGGTTATACTTGAACTGCAGCTAACCACCTGGATTATTAATTACAGGCTACAAAAGCAGCAATGGCAGAAGTGCTTACAAGTGATGCAGATTCTCCTTAAACTGCTTAATATGAGGAGAATGTCACCAATCTTGGTCCTTGCCATCTCTCTCTACTCTCCTCCAAAACTCTCACCATTTTTGTTTCTTTCTCAAGTGCTGGCACATGGGAATAGCTTTTCTAGACCATGAGGACTTACAAATAAATTACACAATTAAACTTACACAAATTAAACTCACACAAATAAATTAAACCCGTGGTTAACTATAAGCAGTGCAGCATAAGCTGCATCCTGACAAGAGACATTTTCCACCATCTTTCATATCCTGTACTTGATGCATTTCTGAAAATAGAAAAAAGAAGGCAAGTCCTTGGAGGAAGGAGCTAGAAGGGGGGGGGGGTTATTTTTAATTAAAATATGTCTAAAATAACATGTGAAGTTGCAGAGAACATAATATTGAAAGCTAGTTTCTTAACAGATGGCACTCATGAACAATTCATCCATGCTGACCTACATATTTTTTCCTTAACTTTTATTAGAATACATAGAATAAACCAGGTTGGAAGAGACCTTCAAGATCATCACATCCAATCCATCAACCAATCCAACCCACCTAATCAATTAAACCATGGCACCAAGCACCCCATCAAGTCTCCTCCTGAACACCTCCAGTGATGGTGACTCCACCACCTCCTCGGGCAGCCCATTCCAATGGGCAATCACTCTCTCTGTATAGAACTTCTTCCTAACATCCAACCTAACCCTCCCCTGGCACAGCCTGAGACTGTGTCCTCTTGTTCTGGTACTGGCTGCCTGGGGGAAGAGACCAACATCCGTCTGTCTACAACCTCCCTTCAGGTAGTTGTAGAGAGTAATAAGGTCACCCCTGAGCCTCCTCTTCTCCAGGCTAAGCAACCCCAGCTGCCTCAGCCTCTCCTCGTAGGGCTTATGTTCCAAGCCCCTCACCAATTTCATTGCCCTTCTCTGGACTCGTTCTAGCAGATCAACATCTTTCCTAAACTGAGGGGCCCAGAACTGGACACAGTACTTGAGGTGCAGCCTAACCAGTGCAGTGTACAGGGCAGAATGACCTCCCTGCTCCTGCTGGCCACACTGTTCTTGATGCAGGCCTCATCATCCTCCATTGACATACTCCACAATTTTGCCTGCAAGTGATACTTTTAGGATAAAAGGACTGAGAAACTCACTCAAATACATATTTTACATGGTGAAATACAGAACTCAAAGGAAGAAAATACCTTTAAAAGCTTATGCCATAAAATTGCACTTTTGACATAAAATTGCCTTTTCAAAGGGTGCTCAGAATTGAAACTATACAAAGTTTTTTCACTAAGTCATGACCAAACCTGAAGCTTGCAGACATTGAAGTATTTTCATAACTCACCTGCACTATACAGACAACAAACCATGGAACTGAATTTCTTGAGTTTATTCAATGCATTTAATTGTGGAAAGGTAGAAAAATTACATTCATGCAGAAACTGGAAAGCTAGATGGGGAATGGGGGGTGGGGTGGGGTGGAAATTACTGTGAATGGCAATTTGTCAAGAAAATGCACAGTTTCTACATGAAATACATCCTGTCTTTTCTCTGAAGCATCACATTACACTGGGCTTGAGCTCATCACAAAGTATGTCCAAACCATTCAAATCTCTTAGTTTTGTTACTCCCGAACTACAAGGATTTACAGGGAATATCACATTCCAAATAAATCTTGGAATGACAGATGGTAGTTGGAAGGATTACATTTGGAGAGGTTACATCATCAGGATTTGCAGTTTTCCAATTTTCTGTTGTCAAAAAGAAGGAAATAAAAGGCCTCTGTCTGTCCTAGCAGCAAACAAGCAAGGTGGCCATGAGAGCCAGCAGCCCCACAGCTCTTATTTCAGGCTGTCCTTTGCAAGCATGCCAGCTTGCCTGACTGCTCATCAGCATCTGGGGAAAAGAGCAAGGCAGTTTGAGCATATTTTCACTTCCTGTGCAGCAGAGAGACTGCTGCAAAAACCTCCTTTTGGAAAGGCAGGCTTTCCTGGCGTAGAAAAGGTGAGCTTCTACATAACATGTTACTTATGGATGGAATTTTATGAGCAGCATTTTGTGTTTAGCAACATAAAGATGTCACTAACAACGTGTAACTGGATACCACAGGTATCTGATTGCCTAACAAAACTCTGAAACCCTGCACATGCCAGCAGAGACTCAAGAGGAGGAAGTTTCTGTTTTGACTGAAGGATCAGCGCCCTGACACCTCTTCTGCTAACGATCTTCCAGAGTAGAAAATTCACACTAATTGCAAGACTCATAAAACAGCTATTATTGTGGAGAAAATGCAGGAATAGCTTCAGTGTGAGACATTGAAAGGTTGTTCTCTAGGGTGATAATCGTAATCCCAGTTAAGAAGACGAACAGTGAAGGTGATCATTGCTTACTGAGTTGAAGCAAATGTTGGCATTCAACAAATCCAAGTGCTGGGTGCTGGACTTTGGCCACAACAACCCCGTGCTGAGCTACAGGCTGGGGTCAGAGTGGCTGGAGAGCTGCCACACAGAGAGGGACCTGGGGATGCTGATTGACAGCCACCTAGACATGAGCCAGCAGTGTGCCCAGGTGGCCAAGAGGGCCAATGGCATCCTGGCCTGCATTAGTAACAGTGTGGCCAGCAGGAGTAGGGAAGTCATTGTGCCCCTGTACTCTGCATTGGTTAGGCCACACCTTGAGTCCTGTGTCCAGTTCTGGGCCCCTCAGTTTAAGAAGGACATCGAGACACTTGAATGTGTCCAGAGAGGGCAACGAGGCTGGGGAGAGGCCTTGAGCAGAGCCCTATGAGGAGAGGCTGAGGGAGCTGGGATTGTTTAGCCTGGAGAAGAGGAGGCTCAGGGGTGACAACTACCTGAAAGGTGGCTGTAGCCAGGAAGGGATCGGTCTCTTCTCCCAGGCAACCAGCACCAGAACAAGGGGACACAGTCTCAAGCTGCGCCAGGGGAAGTTTAGACTCGAGGTGAGGAGAAAGTTCTTCGACTGAGAGTCATTCGTCATTGGAATGTGCTGCCCAGGGGTGTGGTGGAGCCACCATCCCTGGAGGTGTTCAAGAGGAGATTGGACGTGGCACTTGGTGCCATGGTTTAGTCATGAGGTCCGTGGTGACAGGTTGGACTCGATGATCTTTGAGGTTTCTTCCAACCTTGGTGATACTGTGATAAAGTTAAATACAATAGCAGAACAAGAAAGATCTCTTATCACACTCCAGAATTGTTTGCATCATCAAGAGAGATAAATTTGAGGAACAGATCACTTACATGCTGAGTAAGTATCATACTTTTAAAGAAAAATCAAGAAATACAGTACAACACATTTCTTGAGTAGCTGGTGTTGTCTCCCATCTACTCATTTCGGTCAACCGAATTAAAACATGTTAGAGACACCTGCCAGTTCATTTAGGAAGTCCACACATCAAAAGCCAAATAATGTATATTTGTGTCAAGTACAAAAAAGTTCTTGAATCACTTGGAAGAAAGTAGTCTGATCTCTCTCCTTGTATTTTTTGCCTTTCACCACCATTAGGTTTCTGAATAATTTTGAAAAGTGGGACAAATGGGATCCACATGCCAGGCTCTGAATAGCATTCACTGTCTGCATCTTCATGCTTGCCAAAACATCCTCCCTTAAGGTGCAGCTCTTTTTGGGTTAACCCAAAACTACATTAAAAGCTTTCACACTTCACATTTTGCTTTCACATAGATGATAGCACCCCAGGCACACAATCACTGACCTATTAAAATAACTTCAGTATCATTTGCAAAAACAGGAGGCAAATTTCCCTTCACTCCCTGTGGTGTCATTTGCTCTTGTGGGTTGTCAGTACAACTCCAGCATGCCTGCTTTAAAATAATATGTTCCAGGAAAAGCTGCAAGGTTTTGCTGCCTCATGTAGTGTGATCTGGCTTTGTATTAAATTTGCCTGGGGACTCCACAAGCTGCTCAGACTTCACAGTTCCCATAGCCCCACTCCCTCTGCCTGGAAAGCTTCTCTAGAGCTTGGCAAGGATGTGGAAAACATCATAACGATTTTGGAAGTTAAACTCAGCAGTTTAACCACCTTATACAGAAAATTTGAGAGGCTTAAACTCACCAAGTTCAGCAATTGTCAAGCTGGACACTATACACTAAGAATGAAAAAAGTAAACGCACGACAGATGTGTTTCTTCCCATGTGAACACAATGATTCTCAGTGAATACATCTCAATTAAGTCATACATTAGTTATGTCTGAACAGAGCAGAACAACAATTAACGTTTGTACATGATCAACAACTGCCTTTTTGCATGCAGAACCAATTCCAGGGATGCTGAAGGCCTGACTTTTCTTCAGCTGAGCAAGCAGCAAGCTATTACTTCAACAACATCCTCTTAATCAGCTTTCACATGCACAGAAACAGGGTAATTCACAGGTAGCAAGTTAAATAAATAACATGAAAAGAAGCAGTTCAAACTGGGTTGCCACAGTTTATTCAAAAACACTAGACAGCCTTCCACTTGATCTTTCTTACAACACATGGAATTAAGATTTCTTCCCCACTGGTAACAGAAATAAAAATCCCCAATGCTGTTTTTTTTTTCAAGAATTTCAGAGTACTCTGAACTACAAATGCATGTAGAAATGAAAGTGTTTCTTTTGTGGTAATAGTAAAACACTCCTCGTAAAGGAAGGTACACCTTCCTTACTCTGAACTTTAGAACATGGTCCTGTTTCAAATCAGCTAAACAAGCAAAGCCCTTGCTAAGGATAGCTCAATAAAGCTATCCATTAGAGGGGGGGGGAGGGGAAGAAGAGAAGAGACTTGTTCTCAGCCTTCATTGTAATGACAAAAGTTTTACTCACTAATACTCACTAAAATATTTCCTGATGCTGCAAGGCTGAAGTACAATTAAATGTCACTGCCCATTAGGTTAACCTGGACCCATGACAGAGCATATTTGGATGCTGAGACAGAAGCCCCCAGGCTCTCAGTCACTGCAGAGCCTCAACAGATTTGGACATTTTACTCACTATCTGCATCACTTGAGCTTTCTGAGTTAGCCACTGTGCCTGGATCCATCAGTATGGCACCTGCCTGGGAGGCTCAGAGGGACTGCAGCTGCCTTCTCTACCAGATACACCTCAGTTTAGGAAGGACATTGAGACACTTGAACGTGTCCAGAGAAGGGCAACAAGGCTGGGGAGAGGCCTTGAGCACAAGCCCTATGAGGAGAGGCTGAGGGAGCTGGGATTGTTTAGCCTGGAGAAGAGGAGGCTCAGGGGTGATGACCACATTGCTTTCTACAACTACCTGAAAGGTGGTTGTAGACAGGAAGGGGTTGGTCTCTTCTCCCAGGCAACCAGCACCAGAACAAGGGGACACAGTCTCAAGCTGCACTAGGGTAAGTTTAGGCTCGAGGTGAGGAGAAAGTTCTTCACTGAGAGAGTCATTCATCACTGGAATGGGCTGCCCAGGGAGGTGGTGGAGTCCCCATCCCTGGAGATGTTCAAGAGGGGATTGGACGTGGCACTTGGTGCCATGGTTTAGTCCTGAGGTCTGTGGTGACAGGTTGGACTCGATCTTTGAAGTCTCTTCCAACCTTAGTGATACTGTGATACCTTCAGCATCTGTATTACATTTATCAGGCTAAACTTCTGGAGCACCACCCATGGAAAAACCCACAATTCATAAGACTGCTTCATTTCCAAAACCCATGCAAAGCACATACATATTTTTAGCCCTACTTTCTATACATACATCTGCAATGCTATCACCTGGTTCAAGTGCTAGGGGTCCTTTTTCTTTTTTTTTCCTCCCTATGACAATGTTTTTATTTTTCAAATGCATACTTCATCCCTAGAATGCTATAGTCAGATTTCTGGGCTATAAGTTGAATAAAATGTGATGCACAGTTATGTAACTGAAAAAAAATAAATATGAATTTATCTTCCCACAGGTGACAATTCTAACAGCACAGCTGGAGCATCCCACACACAGCCAGATACCTAAAGAAGAGACAGTGTTAGTGGTTCCTTACCCCTTGCAAGACACTTTTTAAAGGGTCTCCAGTTCATCTCCCCACAGGGCCAAAGATCCCACTTCAGAAACATTCCTCAGATTTTGTGCTGCTAGTCATGAATTAACCGAGTCTGAAGATGCTAACAAGATAAATCCCCAGATATTCAAGCCTGCCTAAACAGTATCACAGAGGTTGGAAGAGACCTCAAAGATCATCAAGTCCAACCTGTCACCACAGACCTCATGAGTAGACCATGGCACCAAGTGCCACGTCCAATCTCTTCTTGAACACCTCCAGGGACGGTGACTCCACCACCTCCCTGGGCAGCACATTCCAATGACGAATGACTCGCTCAGTGAAGAACTTTCTCCTCACCTCCAGCCTAAACCTCCCCTGGTGCAGCTTGAGACTGTGTCCCCTTGTTCTGGTGCTGGTTGCCTGGGAGAAGAGACCAACCCCTTTCCTGGCTACAGCCACCTTTCAGGTAGTTGTAGAGAGCAATGAGGTCACCCCTGAGCCTCTTCTTCTCCAGGCTGAACAATCCCAGCTCCCTCAGATGTACACTAAATAAGCTGTGGTTTGACCAACAGAACTTCACAGAGGTAATTATACCCTACTCCACTCGGACTTCAAAGAAAAGAAGAAAACTGTGAGAGTCATGTACACTGAATTGCATTTCAGCCTTAATGGAGGTGTTAAAAACATTTAATTTTGCTTTTTTTTCAAAATAAGAGGCAAGACAACACTGACAGGAATAAAACTAAATGCATTTACAAATAATACTTTAGCCTGAAATTCATTCACGACTTGAAAATGTCTTTCCAATTCTGCTTGGAAAAATACATCAGACAAAGCCCAATATCTGATTTTAAGTGCCAAAACACAGTTGGAAGAAATTATCACTCCTTTCTTTCCTTATATTTCTCTGAAGCCTGGAGTTACTGTCCTCTTTATCTTCCAGCTGTGCTGTCCTCTGTACTTTCCCCCACCATGCAGAGATCGTGATTGTTGATGTGTGGGTGCCACTCTCCTACCACTACATCCAGTCTCACAGAAGCACAGCCTGTTTGAGTGGTAGTGCTTTGCCATACTGACAGTCTGAAAGATACTCAGTATTCAGCAATTGATCCTTTTGAAAAATGCTTCTGTGATATTGTTCAAAAGTTTTCCATCTGAAGTACAACTGGAGGGAGAAAATGAACTTAAACACACAGCCACAAATCAGTGAGAGCTTCCAGGCATTTCTGGGGGTGGGAAGAAAACAGCCTCAGATGAAAGCAAGAAGTTTCTCATTACAAGTGTTCTGAACAAGAGATCTCAATTTTGTCAAGTGAGATCTAATGATACAGTGTAAAGCTACTTCAGTGGAGGGGAGGTGTTTGTATTTCCCCCCTCTTTTTATTTCAAGGGCCAACTTGATTTATTTCAGCTGTTACAGTTCCTTGCAATTGTTACTTTCTTTAGCTTGGTGTTTGGGGATTCTTTTTTTGTAGTTTGTAGCATTCATTTTCCAGTTGATGCATTACATCAAGGCTGGTAGAAGTAATAAACATCACCCTTGAAACTAGGCTAATGTTTGCCAAATATATTTGGCTTTCTACATACCATTATTGTACACACTTAGTAAAATAGGATGCATGATTTCTATAAACTTGAAAAAAAACCAATATTGAAGACAGTCTTTTCACACCAGATCAGAGAAGGGCAACAAAGTTGGTGAGGGGCTTGGAATACAAGCCCTATGAGGAGAGGCTGAGGGAGCTGGGGTTGCTTAGCCTGGAGAAGAGGAGACTCAGGGGTGACCTTATTGCTCTCTACAACTACCTGAAGGGAGGTTGTAGACAGGCAGAGGTTGGTCTCTTCTTCCAGGCAGCCAGCACCAGGACAAGAGGACACAGTCTCAGGCTGCATCAGGGGAGGTTTAGGCTGGAGGTTAGGAGGAAGTTTTACACAGAGAGAATGATTGCCCATTGGAATGGGCTGCCTGGGGAGGTGGTGGAGTCACCATCACTGGAGGTGTTCAGGAGGAGACTTGATAAGGTGCTTGGTTGCATGGTTTAGTTGGTTGGGTGGTATTGGATGATAGGTTGGACACGATCTTGAAGGTCTCTTCCAACCTGGTTAATTCTATGCTATAAGTTACCCTGATGATGATTATAGGAAGGGTCTGACAAAAGGGTAAATGTTTTGCCACTACTCATAAGGACTGAAACACTTTCTTCTACAGCATATGTAGTGCCAGAGACAGCTACAAATAAGCACAAAGTACATCCACCACAGCAGCCCCTGCACCCTGGTCACCAGCACTCCTTTACATGGAGTTTGCAAATATAGGGTAGATAAAAATCGCACAACTTGCAGGGGGAGATGCTGAATCATGTTCTTAACAGCTGTTCCTCTAGCTATCATCTCCTCATAATTAGTGGTTTCTTTTAGATTTCCTTGATCAGTGTATGGCACTGGAAAAAGTAAAAATAAACCTCAAAACCATATGCAAAAATTTAAAGTGAGGTATCAGCTACAGTTTGGTCAGGTAAAACAAATAGCTTTTCTAGAGTCTGTGTGTAAGTAAAACCATGAACTTCTGAGGGAAGAGTAATTTTGCATTTGAAAAACACTAACAAAATTTGGTCATTTAGTGACTTTGAAAACAGCCAAGGGAACTCCCCCACTTTTCAACCACTCCCCAGGAGGATTCAGGCTAGTCAGGAGAGAAACCTTGTCGCCAAATTGGATACATCTGTTTCTCTGGAAAACTGAACAATACAGCCTACTTCTGGGATTGTTTAGCCTGGAGAAGAGAAGGATCAGAGGTGACCTCATTGCCCTCTACAACTACCTGAAAGGTGGTTGTAGACAGGAAGGGGTTGGTCTCTTCTCCCAGGCAACCAGCACCAGAACAAGGGGACACAGTCTCAAGCTGTGCCAGGGGAGGTTTAGATGCGAGGTGAGGAGAAAGTTCTTCACTGAGCGAGTCATTCGTCATTGGAATGTGCTGCCCAGGGAGGTGGTGGAGTCACCGTCCCTGGAGGTGTTCAAGGGGAGATTGGACGTGGCACTTGGTGCCATGGTCTAGTTGTGAGGTCTGTTGGGACAGGTTGGACTTGATGATCCTTGGGGTCTCTTCCAACCTTAGTTATACTGTGATACTGTGATACTTCCCTGCAAGAGCTCATGCCACACAAAGCCAAGAGGATGATTTAACTGAGGCACTAAACACTCCAGTTTTAGGACAAGAAGACAGCCACAGTCCTCCCTCACCCACTGCTGCTCTCCCTTTTCTTCCCTAATACATCCTCTAAAAGATGAGTGAAATGAAAAGAAAATACATGCTGTCAAGGATTAATTTATAAGAAACCAGAACCAAAAAGTTTCAGTATCTCTAGACTCAGATGGGTGTTCTTCTATAGTTGGCCATGAAGGTCTCTTCCAACCTGGTTTATTCTATTCTATACAGCACACCAAAAAAATTCTCCAGGGTTAGTGTTATGTTGTAGAAAAACCTCTCATTTGCATTTTCATTCCTTTATGCTTGCTAAAGCAGTGAATCATTCTATTAATATATTTTCCAAACTATAACACTATAAACTCTGAGTTTAATAGGGTTTGAAAAAGTCTTTGGTAGTTTCTCCTTGTAAAACGTGTTACGGGAAACAAATCACTGCACAATTGTTGTTTTGTTTGTGTCTTTTTTAGAGCATGGTTGTCAGCATACTTGCATATTTTATGACCTGTTTTCTTTCCCATTAAAGGAACAGAAAAGGAGACAGGAGAGCTGTGCCCTGATTCTCAGAGAGTAGGTGGATTTTGTTCAGAAATCCCTGAAGTTGTGGTCATTAGGGGCATCTTGCAAGACCAGAATAAAATAATCTTGTTGAAGTGTTCACCTTTGAAATTTGACTTCTGAAGTTATGATCACACTGCCCAACAACAGCTGACTAAACCTAGTTTAAGTTGAAAAAGCAAATTAAAAGCAGCATATGCTTAAGTGGAAGGTTTTAAGGGGACTCTAACCCTGGGAATCAGAAAAGCTCTTCATCACCCCCTTGGAATCAAGGCTGCCTAGTCCCAAGTGCTGTATCTTGCTCATTCAAAAAGGGGACAGCAGATGGGAACTGAAAACACTTAATTCCTCACCTAAAAAGCTAACAAAATACCAACAGACTGTACTTCTGAAGTACAACCAGAAAGAAAAAACAAAAATCAGTACAGTGGTGCAATTGTGCACTTACAGATCAGAAAATTAGTTGTGCTGCACATTTTGAAATCTCATCTTTAAAATTACTTTTGGCATTTTAAGCAATTTCCATGCAAAGGCAGTTTATACCAAGTCATGCACAGAATACCTTCTTAGCCACCAGCCTAAAAGTCATAAAAATTGAGAGTTAAGAATCTGAAGTAGACATATAAAAGTTGGTGAGGGGTTTGGAACACAAGCCCTACGAGGAGAGGCTGAGGGAGCTGGGGTTGCTTAGCCTGGAGAAGAGGAGACTCAGGGGTGACCTTATTGCTCTCTACAACTACCTGAAGGGAGGTTGTAGACAGACGGATGTTGGTCTCTTCTCCCATACAGCCAGTACCAGAACAAGAGGACACAGTCTCAGGCTGCACCAGGGGAGGTTCAGGTTGGATGTCAGGAAAAAGTTCTATACAGAGAGAGTGATTGCCCATTGGAATGGGCTGCCTGGGGAGGTGGTGGAATCACCGTCATTGGAGGTGTTCAGGAGGAGACTTGATGGGGTGCTTGGTGCCATGGGTTAGTTGTTTGGGTGGTGTTTGATTGGTTGATGGGTTGGACACGATGATCTTGAAGGTCTCTTCCAACCTGGTTTATTCTATGTATTCTATGCCATATAAATTATTAAAGCACATACATACAGCTGTCTGTGAAAGGACTGTTGCTAAGCTAAATTTACTCCCAAATATTCACATATAGTTCATCAGGTTTTAATGAGAATTAGTTTTTTCCATACATACTTTAAAAAAAAAGACAAGCCAGCTAAAAATATTTTTCTTCTGAGCCTAGTGAGACTTTTGTAACTTTCTGTTATCACCTTCACTTACATGATCACAGAGATATGTGGCACATTTCCTCCTGAGAGGGTAGAAAACACAGCCTGCTGTATTTATATTTTTGCATGCCCGTTTTATTACAACATGCTAAATTTAGTCAGGAGTTTACTAGCTATGAAAGCCATGTACAGGCACAGAAAACTTGCATACTTATACTACCCTCATGACAAATCAAAATCCACTGAACTTTTCATTTCCCAACTTTGCAGCTGTTTCCCTCAGAGTCCCAAATACTGAGATAAATGATTAATGCTTTTCCCAGTTGTAAACCAAAGCTTTTCACTTAAAGCCTGTGGCCAGGTGCTAGAAGGTATTACAGGTAAAACTATAAACTGGCTTATCTTGTGGTGTTTTTTACCTTGCTGGCCACTTGTTAACATAATTTTGTCCAGTGATGACAAAAACAATCAGCAGGTAGGAAGTGGCACATCATTGTTTGTTAAAGCAGTTTTTAAACACAGTTCCAACCTTTGGAAGCAGAGTTGCTGCCCCAAAGCTGGCATTAAAATCACATTAAAAGTCAGGGCACTTTTGCAGTCCTCCTTATCCTTCTTGGCAGCAACATCAAATTCTCTAAAGGCCCAGTAACATGGAAACTGCTTCTGTAACAGCTGCAGATTCAAACAGCTTTCAGCTTTGTAAAAATGAACTTCAGATAACTTCCCTTTAGGGTGAATTCACTCTGAGCACCAAGTACTGCTTATTTCCTTTGTCAAAGAGACAGTGCTATTCAGTGAAGTTACACCACGTGTTAACATGAGACTTAACACATCTCAAGTAAAAGGTGTTGCAAATTATTAATTCATTCCAAGAACATACGCCAACAGGCTGGTACTACATCAGTATGAAAACAGAAACATTGCTAAGATAAATAGCAGTTCTTTGCAGCCTTCTGCTACAACTCTTAGAGTAGCAATGAAAAATTTCCTCTTTGTGTCTGCTCAAACTCTGTTGATTTTGTATCCCTTATAGGTCTAACACCCTGCCTTTTAGAATCTACCAAAATGCAAGGGAAATTTTTCTTGCACTAGAAAGATTAATAGAAGCAAAGTCTGGTCTTGCCTTGATTTCTTTTCACAGGTTTCCTGCACAACTGCTTGTGAAAGTTATGAGCCTACCCCTTCCACAGGAACCCCCTCTGTAAATAAGATAGTCACATGCTACACACTGGGGTGCAGCAGATCTATGTCCATTTTTGCCAGATACACTGAAACGTTTTGAAAGCCCTTAGACAACCCTGAAACACTGCTTTGCTACTTAAACATAAAGCTTCCCAACATAATCAGCCGTTTTGTAATAGTATTTGATCAATTCTGTTATCTGCACAGGTAAAAGGATCCCATAGCAACTAGGAACCTCCCAGAGAGAGCCCATTGTAGCAGTGTGGCAGTACCTATTGACAAAAATAAACCAGGTCAAAGTATTCTCCACTCACAACTCTCCCCTGATTCCTTTTCAGCTTCTAACTTGTAGAAGCTCAAAACATACATGGATGGTAATGTGCTTTAAAGCAGCCACACCTAGCAAAGATTCAACCCTTGTGCCTCCCCCATACTTCAGTTCCATAACATATCTCCAGAGGAAAGTCAGTCCTGTTGGGCAATATATAGCTAGCCATAGCTTTTACATGCTCACAGTAGAAACTAGGAGAGATTCAGCCTTAAAGAATTAAGTCACTAGATTCAAAGCAGTAAATAAGCCTACACAAAACCAGATGCAAGTATAATGGGAGATGACTTCATAAGAGCAGTGCTGTATTCTGATTGACAAGTACAAGATCAACATTTCAATTTCAAAACCTTTGTTTTATACACAAATCTCAAGACTGTAAGAACTGCACAGTTCAGAACATGCAGGCCTTCCACACTTGCAAGCAAACATGGAAGTTACATGCATGTAGGACCTACAGCATCCTACCTCCCCTATGTGCCCTGTAATACTAATTTAATCCTTATAGGTTAAAAGGGACAAGAATATATTAAAAGTTAAAATGCAGCACAAGCAGTTAGCCAGAAAGCTCAAGTGCATTATCAGTGTCCCTACCCAAAAAGGGAAATAGCACATTAAGTACTCAGGATGCATTGTGAGTATATGCACATGCTATCAGAAAAGATAAAACACCCTAAGTACCACGACTGACAACATGACTTGGGACAGAATTTCCTCCTAATGATAAATCTCACCATTAATGAGCACACCCACCAACAACATGAGAAGTTTTTCAGTATCAGCAGTAACATCTCAACCTTGTCAGAGTCCTATCTTTGGCTGTGATCTACAGAGAGCATTTCAGAACAAGACACAAAGCACAAAGAGTTCAGTGGCACAACGGGTGAGAGAGTCCCTTCCTGACTTGGTAGGTGACCAGTGAAAACCCCAAAGATTAAGATTAATGGGAATCCAACACAGTACAACCCAGCAAATGGTATTATCCAGTTCTGCCCAGGGAAGTGGTGGAGTCACCATCCCTGGAGGTGTTCAAGAGGGGATTGGACGTGGCACTTGGTGCCATGGTCTACTCATGAGGTCTGTAGTGACAGGTTGGACTTGATGATCTTTGAGGTCTCTTCCAACCTTAGTGGTACTGTGATAATTGAACTTTTTTCCTCAGTTACCATTTCTGTATGCTGCCAGTAGACCATGCAGCCTCATTTCAGTAATGGAACTAAATTCTTCTGCTGTTCCTGAATTACTGTCTTCACTGCCCTTATTCAGTATTATTCTTTAAAATGTTAACATATTTCAACTCACTGAGTTTAGAGCAATAGTTTTGTCTACTCTTTTCAGCTGTCTACATTTAATGACTCCTAATTTCATGTTTACCTTCAAGTCCTTGCATCTGCTATTTGTTACATTCCTGAAAATACCACCACCCTCTGCCTAGAGACCAAACATCTGTGGTTTAATTTTAGAATTAGGGTTTTGGGGCTTTTTTTTTAAATGTACAAACTTCTGTGGGCTTAATAATCCAAGTATTAAGGGTGGAAGATTTTAAAACAGGAGTGAGAAAGAACACTTCATGTGTTAACTTTGGTATTTTAGATTAAACTAAGGTTCCTTCAAATGTGCTGCCTTTGAAGAGTAGAGATCTCAAATAGCTCTTAATGTTAGAGCCTATCAACATTTTTAGCCTGCATGAGCAGGCAGTGGGCAGACAGCTAGAATAAGAACATATTTGACTTATGAACCAGCCTTGCAATTTTATTACTCAGACCTTCCCAAATCTATGGCTGGCATTTTTCCCAGTAACTCAAAAAATGAAGCTGTTCTGCATGCAAAATTTCCAATCTCACATTAAAAATCTTGTGGTTATCATCTTGCATTAAAAATCTTGTGGTTAAAGATAACAGAATAACCTTCCAATAAGCCTTTGAAAAAGAAAGAGGAATAAAAACACCACACAAAAATCTAGTTCTGAAAAACAGTGACTTTAATTCTTTGTGTTATTTGCATGGGCAATGCAAGAGAAATAGGGGGGGGAAGTCTTATACAGGTTCAAGACAATTACATCACTTACCAGGAGTATATTCCTTATTGCACTGAAATAGAAGGGAATCTAGAGGAGCCCCAAAGGAAAGTAACAGCTACAAGGAAACACAACTTAAGAATTCTCCTTCACTAGGCACACTAGGCCAACAGCAGTTCTGTGCTAGCTTCCAAAACATGTGATGGCCTGAAAAATTATCATCACTACCCCAAAAGAAGGCAAGAAAAACGTTTCAACACAGCCTCAACAGTCTCTTCTCCCAGGCAACCAGTACCAGAACGAGAGGACACAGTCTTCAGCTGCACCAGGGGAGGTCCAAGCTGGATGTTAGGGAGAAGTTCTTCACAGAAAGAGTGATTAGCCTTTGGAATGGGCTGCCCAGGGAGATGGTGCAGTCACCATCACTGGAGGTGTTCAAGAGGGGGCTGGATGAGGTGCTTGGTGCCATGGTTTAGTTGATTAGATGGCATTGGGTGATAGGCTGGACTTGGTGATCTTGAAGGTCTTTTCCAGCCTGGTTAATTCTATGCGTAAGGTCAGACCTTATGCAGCAACTCCAGAGGCTGAAGGACGGGAAAACAGCATTGCCATTTCCACCATTTCAAATCTCAAAGCCTTTGTTTAGCTCAGGGTTATCCCAAAAATTACCTAGAATTTTTCACTTTATTATGCAGCCTCCTGTGTAAGAGTTTGACATGATCTTCACAACTGAAATCCATGGTACCAGGACAAACTAAGTGCAGTGGTCTTAACTTTGATGTTTGTAAAGTATCTGAGATGCCCATCAGGAAGCTGGGGCTTTTATCTACAGTTTAGTAATCTCATAAAGCCAACTGATGCCTTTGTTGTTCCACAATCTTTCCCCATTTTTGCACACACAGTAAGCCTTCCTCATCCCAAAATGAAATTTTCCTTACAACTTTCTGGTCTAAAGAAAAAGGGCCCATGTTCCCCAGCACTGTGCTGTAGTGGTCTGATCAGTGGACACAGGGATGCACCCACATGGTATTTTGTTTCTGCATATTTTGCAATACAGGTGTGCTCTTTCTAAAATCATCTGGCAAATCCTGACCAGCTTGGAGTGATTTATAACAAGTAATTCACACTCATACAGATTTACTCACAAACAGGAATGATTTAAAAAACTAGAGCCTAATACACTTGAAAAGGAACAGTTGAAGAGCAACCATCTCTCTCAGTGGGTGACTACCACTCATGTAAGCATCATAGAGAGATGCTCACTATAATGCAGAACTGAGGAAATTAATTATTTGGTACCCAAGGGGGGGGGGGGAATAAAACCCCAAACATGCAATAACTGATCTTCAAACAATTCCACACCATTTCATTAAGTTGTTTTGTACTGTATCAGACCCATAGAAACTACATATTTGCGTCCATTTCTCAAAGAGCCTACCAAGAGTGCAACAAAGACATAATCTGTAGCAAGATGACCCTGCCCTTTGGGGGAGGAAACAACTCAAACTCTCCCCTCTCAAAGTCAGCCATTTATTTCTGTTACAACTCTTACTAAAACCTGTAGCAACATGACTACAGAGCAGAATGACAGTAGAAAATGGACCCAGTTAATAGCTAACCTGGAAAAACGCCAGGTTTTTTTAACCACCTCGCTTGCTGAACCAGTTCACTGCCACGAACATGCTGCCAGCATACAGGAGGTGAAAAGAGCAAGTCAGACAGCTGCAGACAGGAGGGCAGAGCAAAAACCACCACTTTTTGGAAGCAATGCAGAATTATGTTTGTTTACACAGAAAGTGACAGGCTGCAGTAGAGAGAGCAAATGACTCGTTCAAAACAATCTGCAACAGATACACCACCTAAAATTCATTTTAATGAATGCAACAAAAAGATAACAGCCGTGCAAAGTCTGCCTGAAAGTAAACATTAAAATCCTATAGTTTGCATGATGGATCAGCTAGATACAAGTGTCATTATATAATGCTGGCTTTAATTGCTCTGACCTAGATATAGCTTTCAGAATTTAGTAGCTTCCCCTCAGCTTTTCTGTCATCCAAAGAGAAAAAAAAACCTTCCCACCAGAAAAAGCAGAGGCACACACAGTTGCATACCACCACAGAGAAGCAAGAAACAAACCATTAAGATGATTGCTACAGTCTCCCAACAGTCATTCAGAGCTACTGTTTTCAAAAGACCAATAGCTTTTTTTATTCCCCCGCTCTGGTTCCCGTTGCAGGAGGTGTCAGAAGCATGGGTACCTGTGCCTCTCCAAACTAAGCCATTTCGTTGCTTTATTAGCACACTTGTACTGAAACTTGCTCACCTCACAGTATCACCAAGGTTGGAAGAGACCTCAAAGATCATCAAGTCCAACCTGTCACCACAGACCTCATGACTGAACCATGGCACCAAGTGCCACATCCAATCCCCTCTTGAACACCTCCAGGGATGGTGACTCCACCACCTCCCTGGGCAGCACATTCCAATCATGAATGACTCTCTCCATGAAGAACTTTCTCCTCACCTTGAGCCTAAACTTCCCCTGGCACAACTTGAGACTGTGTCCTCTCATTCTGGTGCTGGTTGCCTGAGGGAAGAGACCAACTCCCTCCTGGCTACAACCACCTTTCAGGTAGTTGTAGAGAGCAATGAGGTCTCCCCTGAGCCTCCTCTTCTCCAGGCTAAACAATCCCAGCTTCCTCAGCCTCTCCTCACAGGGCTTCTGCTCAAGGCCTCTCACCAACCTCGTTGCCCTTCTCTGAACACGTTCAAGTGTCTCAATGTCCTTCTTAAACTGAGGGGTCCAGAACTGGACACAGGACTCAAGGTGTGGCCTAACCAGTGCAGAGTACAGGGGCACAATGACTTCCCCACTACTGCTGGCCACACTATTCTTGATACAGGCCCCATCATGTTTCCAGCCAAGATATTACATTTCCCAGAAGAGGAGGAGCAAGTCTCCTGCACACAAATGCAGCCTGACCTTTCCCTACATCCATTGTATTGGTATAGAATCATAGAATTGTCAGGGTTGGAAGGGACCTCAAGGATCACCCAGTTCCACCCCCCTGCTATGGGCAGGGTCACCTCACACTAGATCAGGTTGCTCAGAGCCACATCCAGCCTGGCCTTAAAAACCTCCACATATAAGAGGGCACCTGAAATCTGCTGTGGCAGCAGAGACTGCAGCACCCCAATAACAGCAGGAAATGAATTCTCACTTCTACCTTCTTATACCCAATAAGGATTTTTTAAAAAATAAATAATAAATTAACAGAGTTCTATGCAGCAGCCTTGTTTCCCCCTGAGCTGATAACAAGTTTCAGACAGAAAATGTGGCTGATTGCTAGAAGTGTGTTCTACAGATTCAGCATTTCTGTTTCACCAGCATTTTGGAGGTCATTATGACATGCCTGCAATTTTTCTACAATTCAGGGACTTAAATTGAAAGAAAGAAAGAAGAAAAAAGAAGAGGCTGACACCTGCCTATGGCAGGGGAGTTGGAATTAGATGATCCTTGTGGTCCCTTCCAGCCCTGACTGATACTATGATAACTTGTGCCCTCTACCCATTTTCTTTTTTATTTCATCCATCCTCTATTCTTTACTGAGGTGAACTCAAATTTTATGAGTTCTGGTCATCTTCATCCCTGCCTTTAGTGGGTGGGGAAAAGAATAACACTACTCATAGAAAAGAAAGTATTTAGCAGTGCACAGCAAGTGCCAGATGGCAAGAACCAAAGAGATGGGCCAGCTAAGCCTCCGGCTTTGCCTGTGTTAGAGCTGTGCATGAATGTGAGGAGTGCCAGCTGGAATTCTGCCAGGCAGCGCCTACCACACTGAACAAGACCAAAGGTAGCATGCCACAGGTGTTCCTGTCCTCTGGCCTGCCATTTCTGAAGTGCTGAGCATGCTGGATAAAACAGGTTAAAGGAACTGTATCTATTTGTTGCTTGAGAGACTTTACTGTTCCGCACCACGACATGCATGCTCAGCTGCTGGCTGAGCTGCCAGTATGGAAAAGCTCCCTTACTGCAAAGTGCAGGCTTAGACAAGCTTCATTTACCCACTTCTGATAAAGCACAAAATCCTGGGGCTCATTGCATTATGTTTTTCTCCTTCTGGAGTAACACACTCTGTATACCGGATCTGTCACTTTCACAGAAGGTGATTTTATCCTCAAACTCTGCCAATCACAACAGCCTATTCAGTACAGGAGTCTGTTTTTAAAACAAACAAACACATCATGTATCTACTACAGACAAAAAATACTCTTAATGCTGTGTGTTAACTGCTGTGAATCAGAGCTCAGTGCCCTAGAGCTCTGCGGGGTTTCTTCTGAGTTGAGACGTTCCACTCAGGCAGCGGCAACCAGAGGGAGGCATGACAGGGCAGGGCTGCCTGCCAAATGTGGCTTCACAACCCCTGAGCACCAAAAAAAACCTCTCTTCCTCTGCCCACATTTTAAATGAGGAGTGAGCAGAGACCTACCACATGCTGCCTTTAAAGAAATTAATAGAAAAATTCACACAAGGGTGGGAGAAGAGTTGAGATCAGCCAAAGCAACCATGGTGTCAGTATGGGAGACCAAGTATTCAGCTACAGTAGCATTGACTGTTCACTAAATTGGGATATGGGGATTTGCAGGAAAGAAAAAGATACCAGAAAAAGGTGATTTGTTTTCTTGTCACCAGTAACACTGAAGAGACTTAATTCTCATCTCCAAAATTAGAACACCTATGCAAGTATAACCCCTTCTCTTCCTCTTAGTGTCACATGTATACCCAGAAGCACACACATACAAAGCACATCAGCCTCAGGTCTGGACAGCAGATGCCTAAACAGTCACAAAACATTCAGAATCACAGAATCACCAAGGTTGGTTTCATGAAAGTATTAAAAATCAATTAAGTTAAAGTCAAAGCAACAAGACCCATCAGACCAAATAAATACCATCCTCCAGCATCCACCCTTTGGCCACAAAAACCCCATCCAGAGCTACAGGCTGGGGTCGGAGTGGCTGGAGAGCTGCCAAACAGAAAGGGACTTGGGGGTGCTGATTGACAGCTGCCTGAACATGAGCCAGCAGTGTGCCCAGGTGGTCAAGAAGGCCAATGGCATCCTGGCTCGCATCAAGAATAGTGTGGCCAGCAGGAGCAGGGAAGTCATTGTGCCCCTGTACTCTGCATTGGTTAGGCCACACCTTGAGTCCTGTGTCCAGTTCTGGGCCCCTCAGTTTAAGAAGGACATTGAGACTCTTGAACATGTCCAGAGAAGGGCAATGAGGCTGGGGAGAGGCCTCGAGCACAAGCCCTGTGAGGAGAGGCTGAGGGAGCTGGGGTTGTTTAGCCTGGAGAAGAGGAGGTTCAGGGGAGACCTCATTGCTCTCTACAACTACCTGAAGGGAGGTTGTAGCCAGGAGGGGGTTGGTCTCTTCTCCCAAGCAACCAGCACCAGAACAAGAGGACACAGTCTCAAGCTGCACCAGGGGAAGTTTAGGCTCAAGGTGAGGAGAAAGTTCTTCACTAAGCGAGTCGTTCACCATTGGAATGTGCTGCCCAGGGAGGTGGTGGAGTCACCATCTCTGGAGGTGTTCAAGAGCGGATTGGACGTGAAATTTGGTGCCATGGTTTAGTCATGGAGTCTGTGGTGACAGGTTGGACTTGATGATCTTTGAGGCCTCTTCCAACCTTGGCAATTCTGTGAAATACATATCCTGCAGAAGCTGCAACATGTTCACAGTAATTTTATTCCTGAAGGGAGGAGAAAAAAAACACAACTAAAAATGTGATCAGTTGTGGTGGCTACAAATTCCTCAATCTCTTTATTCACCAGATGCTTTTCTAATACATCTGGTGACCTGAAAACTGCCTCAGCTGCAGCAAGAGCTGCTGAAAAACTCCGGCAACAGCCTGTGCTGCATTTGTGTCTTCATGGGGAAAGAAAAGAAAATGTATATATTTAACTGAAAATATTTACTAAATTTACTATATTTACTAATTAATATTTACTAATATTCACTAAAACACAATGAGAAAATGCTGTTTAGATACATATATATAATGTAATATTTAATGTGACTGCTTTCACAGCATTATCAAATTATTCCTATGTCAGCCCTTCCCCTCTCTCTTTGCACTTTATGTATTTTCCTGCTGATTTGAAGATTTAGGTTTTTTTCTGGGTGCTCAAGGTTACTTAAGTTACAGTTAGAGAGCAGAATGGGGCAAGGCAGCAGGAAATTTAAAGATTATTTATGTGGCAGGACTTCAAACAATTGATCTAGTTATATGTCAACAGATTTAACAAAGAGCCATTAAAATAACAAGGACAGAGAAAAGATCAGTGAAACAGCAGAACATTTAGTCACTCAGCAGGACTGTCCTGCTGATGGACTCTCATTCATGAGACAGGGGCACCGACCCTTTAGGACAAGGTGACACACCCAGGAAGGGAGATTTGCAGATGAAATGCGAGAAGTGAAAGTTGTTGGGCACCCACACAATCTTTATATCTAACCTCATGGCAGTAGCAAAGGAAAATGATGATGTGGCCAAAAAGGACTCTGATAATTTGATAAAGGACTGAAAGTCCCAACACAGATAAGAACAAGGGTCAAACAGACAAATAGTCTGCCCTGGTAGGGGCAGGCATGACCAGATAAGGCATTAAGCACGTGTACTTTAAAAAGGTGACAGGCGTCTTAGTGGCTAAAACACACACTGTAAGGCAGACAATTAACAAAAGCCAGTAGAAGCAGTTCATATCTATACCACTTGGAACTAATTCTGAAAAAAACCAAAACACATCACAGCAAAAGAATGAACAGAATCCAACTAAGTCATAAAAAAACCCCAAAAATATCCCACTTTAGCTAAAAAGACAGCCCTTCTCAGAGTGCTGAGTCTGCACTAGATTCCAAGAAACCAGCCTCAGCACAGATCTTGTTATTAGAATGAAAAATACCACAGTGAAGTGAGCATTCCAGGAGACTCATGTCTCTGGTTGAAGTGAGTAATAAGCACAAGGAACTAGTTTAAGTAGTTTATCAATATAGAGTATGAATTCCTCAGTCTTGATTATGATGAACTGCTGCTGGTTGTAGCCAGGAAGGGGTTGGTCTCTTCTCCCAGGCAAGCAGCACCAGAACAAGAGGACACAGTCTCAAGCTGCACCAGGGGAAGTTTAGGCTTGACATGAGGAGAAAGTTCTTCACTGAGGGAGTTCCTAGCCATTGGAATGGGCTGCCCAGGGAAGTGGTGGAGTCACCATCCCTGGAGGTGTTCAAGAGGGGACTGGACGTGGCACTTGGTGCCATGGTTTAGTCTTGAGGTCTGTGGTGACAGGATGGACTTGATGATCTTTGAGGTCTCTTCCAACCCTGGTGATTCTGTGATTCATTAGATGTGCAGAAACAAATCTGGAAATACCTCATGGGATTCAGTGTGCAGCAGACACTTTGCATGATGAAATAGGCCCAAGTAGATAGATAGCTTCCCCACTCCTAAAAAGGCAGGGAATTAGTTGATTAAAGAAGTTACATCCTATATGCTAAATGACAGGAACAAAGTAAAAGCTTTCAAAAAGCTGATCTAAAAGTTACTAAAAAAGTTCAACAGCATATTGAAACTAAGTGAAGAAGTAACCTGGCAGTGAAAATTTCTTAGCAGACATCCTGTCTTTGTTTCTTTACTATGAAACAGGCTTGGAAACTATCACACCCAGCATGGAATCAAAAGTAACAGCTTCCTGAGCATGAGCTGAGGAAAACAGATGATGCTGCTACAGATTTCTGCAAGAAAAGGTAGGTTAAGTACAGCTGCATTAAACTTCCATGAGTTCTCAAGTTGTTTTGTCTGCTTCACCTACAGCCAATAAAAGAATTTAAAACCATGTTATATTTTAAAGATTGGGGGAGGGGGGGGAGAAGCACAGCGAGAGATATTCTGTGGTGGCAAAGGAGCAAACCTAACGTCTGCCTTCAGAGTAGGAAGTGAGAAGAGAGAAAGGCAAAAGAAATCAGCCATAGTACAGTCAGTAACATACAAGATTTCAGACTTAGTCAGAAGGAAATACCAAAGCCTGAAAATAAAATTACTAGGTTGGACATGGAATTAACTTGGGGCTAGATAATGGTCCATGCTGGGAGCAAGGGCAGAACAGGCAGTAATGTCCATTTATATAGGGATGCAGGATGATGGGAATGAAATAAAGATCAGTTTCCAGTGTCCACCCACCCCTTGTACTTCTGCAGGACTTTTTTTTTCTTAAACCCATAACAGAAGTTAATACCATCAACATAGAAAGTCAGCCACATCACAAGGTTCTCTGCATCTCTTCCTGCCTAAAGGTAATTCTCCCAGACTAGAGGAAAGGGAGAGTATCCCACACACAAGCAGAGCAAAAAACCCGAAGCAGCTCACAAATGCTCAGTGGGAATGCAGATGTTGGCCTAAACACAGAGAAAATACCAGTTTTAGCCAGGGGTACAAGCTGGTCATAGATACATTCAGTTAGAAACCTGGATTAAAGTTTTAGTCAAAGCAAGGAAGTTTTGCCATAACTGGTTAAGGGGACAGCTGGGGACAAAGCTCTGATTATTTTAAGATGATGCTTGGTCACTTCACAAAAGGGGATGTACAAAGGTATTGACTGCAACAAGTAAACAGGAATATCCAGGAACTCCTTTTCAGTGATGTGGCATCTCAAGCACAGCCACTTCTGCTGCATCTTTAGATTCCAATGCTACTACTACTGAATTCACCTGGTCTGCAAACTGACCTTGCCTTTAAACCTTTAGAGTTTCCATCAATAAAAATAAATTACTTAATCTTCAATTACATGCATTTCTTTTGAGAACAAAGGTGTTGGTTTGTTTTCTTTTCTTGGTTTTTAAGGACTATTAATTTCAAAAGGTAGCTGACAAAGGAAACTGTACTTTGTAGAACCTATGTTTAGGCTACCAGACAAATGCAGCTTCTGCTACATCAGTTCTAACACTGAAATGGATCAATAATTTCTTTTTCATGCCATATCAATACTTTGCATGCCCATGCCTTTTCAAAGGTCATGAGTGCAGTTCTGGGACTCAAATACTCAGAAGCAAGCATTTCAGACTCTCAGTACAGTTGGTTGGTTTTTTTCAATTCCTTCCTTCAACAGAGCCAATCCAAACACAACTCTGGCCAATCCATGCCTTGGGATTTTTGTTTGCACCCCTCCTACACCCCTCAATGCATTCTTGCGTGCAAAGGTTTCAGTGGCTTCGAAGGCTTAAAAAGGTTTGTAAGGTGACTCACCTGTGTTTACTCAGAACACCCTCATTGCTTTCAAGGGCCAAAAAGAACCACAAGGATGTAAAAAAAAAAGTTTGGTCAATCAGAATAAACATAAGAATTAGAGCTAGGTACACTGATACATAAAATCTGTTTACATGCTCTTCATCCCTAGTTCCCTTAGCAAATAGAGTAGGATAGAATAAACCAGGTTGGAAGAGACCTTCAAGATTATCGTGTCCAACCTATCATCCAATACCACCCAACCACCCATGCAACCAAGCACCCTATCAAGTCTCCTCCTAAACACCTCCAGGGATGGTGACTCCACCACCTCCTCGGGCAGCCCATTCCAATGGGCAATCACGCTCTCTGTGTAAAACTTCCTCCTAATCTCCAGCCTAAACCTCCCCTGATGCAGCCTGAGACTGTGTCCTCTTGTTCTGGTACTGGTTGCCTGGGAGAAGAGACCAACCTCTGCCTCACTACAACCCCCCCCTTCAGGTAGTTGTAGAGAGCAATAAGGTCCCCCCTGAGTCTCCTCCTCTCCAGGCTAAGCAACCCCAGCTCCCTCAGTCTCTCCTCATAGGGCTTGTGTTCACCCTTTCTCTCAGCTGTAAGCACATTAGGCTGGGCTGCTACTGAAGATATGATTTTATTGATAAAGTAATGCACAACACATGCACAGCCCTCACTTCTTAAGTAATCCATTGCAAAATGGATTGAGTGGCAATGCACTTGCGGACAGTTGAGTAATGACATTAGGAATGAAAACCCCTCAAGGATTCAAGTTCTGCAAGATGTGAGTGCTGGGAGACAGGCCATAATGAGGAAGGCATTACATCTTCCTGATTGTCAAGAAACAAACATTATTTTTAGCTTAGAAAACAGAATTCTCTTAACAGCAAGGAAAGATGATAATTTTTTTGCAAAAGAGCTCTACAGATGGAACTACTATTTAGTAGTTTAATTGGAGAAAACCAGAAGCAGCACTGCTTCTGCACTGAACAGAGGCTGTGTTTATGCTGGCCATGCATTATACTCATAGTAAAGTAAATAATGCAAGCTCATTTGGCAAGGAAACATTTGGTAGTTCAATGTGAACTGTCATTTTGTCTGGATTATCTGAAATGGCATCCAGAGTCTGGCAAACATGGATGTTTTCAAATGCTGAGCCCTGCCTCAGAAACCAAGATTTCCTAAGTCTCTTCAAGTATAAAGCAGTCACCACCGCAGAAAAGCCCCACAAATGTTTCCCAATGTGAAAACACACAGTCACTGGATGATACCAAGATAGAGCCATTGTTGTTCTACCACCAAATTATGACAAAGTCAAGGAAGTTCCTTGTTTAAAAATAAAGAGATGACTGGCAATACAACTAGAAATAAATGGGAAGTTGCATCTTCCCTGTTCATTTTAAACTAATTGACTAGGACCAGAAGCAGATTATTAAAGCCTGCCCAATGAAAACAATGACCTTGCATACATTTTAAAGCACTCACTGGTGTCCATTACTTGAAATCTGACCTTTTGAAAAATGTAAGACTATCACCAGCAAGGGAACTTCAGCATGCCAGCAATTGCATGTATGTGATGTGGCAGAAGAAAGTGACTTTGTACACCTAAGTAAGAAAGGGAAAGAACAACGACAAAGGAAGTCTGTGATTTTATTTATCCTTTTACTTGAAAACAAAACAAAAGCAAGCCAAACCACAAGCAAACAAAGAAGTCCCATCTGCCAAAGTGGCACTCTGGCAATGGCTCTGCTGTTGATTTTCAAGTGGAAGCATTGATCCTGCTGAACTTCAAAGAATACAGTACCGTATAGTATTACGCATAGGAAAATAGGATGTGAAATGAAGTGTGTGTACATGCACGTGGGGAAGAAAAGCCAATGATTCAGCTGTCCTGTGGAAAATTCCAACACCTTAGCTCTAAATATGAAATTAAGTTCTAGATTTATGCCATAAATTAAATGAAGCAACGTTATTTCAGCAGTGCATTTGAATTCCCATTCTAAGAGAAAGGATGTTAAAAAGCTTGTTTCAACAAAATAAATAGAATAGAATATACCAGGTTGGAAGAGACCTTCAAGATTATTGTATCCAACCTATTATCCAATCCACCTAATCAACTAAATCATGCAACCAAGCACCCCATCAAGTCTCCTCCTAAACACCTCCAATGATGGTGACTCCACCACCTCCCTGGGCAGCCCATTCCAATGGGCAATCACTCTCTCTATGAAGAATTTCTTCCTAACCTCCAGCCTAAACCTCCCCTGGCACACCTTGAGACTGTGTCCTCTTGTTCTGGTGCTGGTTGCCTGGGAGAAGAGACCAGCCCCCGTCTGTCTACAACCTCCCTTCAGGTAGCTGGAGAGAGCAGTAAGGTCTCCCCTGAGACTCCTCTTTTCCAGGTTAAGCAACCCCAGCTCCCTCAGCCTCTCCTCATAGGGCTTGTATTCCAAGCCCCTCACCAACCTTGTTGCCCTCCTCTGGACACGCTGCAGCAAGTCAACATCCTTCCTAAACTGAGGGGCCCAGAACTGGACAAAATTCATGCCTTTCAGCTGATGTCACTTATTTATTCACAAAAGCTGTTCCCTACTTAGGAGAACTCACTGTTCTCAGCAAATTAAGATTCCCTAAGTACTGGGAGATATTCCATAAGTGAGCCTTAGTTTTACAAGTTTTATAAGGTTACCATAATATTGAATGCTCCTGGTTTTAATGCCATACAGATGAGGTTATTGGTGGATTTGAAAGACTAACACATCTGCAAATGAAGTCAGTGATATCACTGTAAAGAACAAGCAAAAAAAAAAAACCAACACAAAATACAACATCAGAACAAAAAACACCAAAACCACCCAAAGAGACAAAACACAAACCAGCAAAAACCAAAAGGGTTTTCTACTTCCTGAATTTCAGAAGCTATGGCAGGAGGGCAAGAGCTTTGAATTGTTACTTCCTTTAGGAAGCTTTAGGTTTCACTTCCCTTAAGATGAGGGTTTTTTTGATGGAAGCTTGAGAATAACATGGCAAAACACCCCTCCATATCCAGCCCAGGAATCTAAACCCAGATGGGTAACCACTCAGCCTACCAGCGGTACAGACATCACAGTGGTCAGCAAATGAAGGTCCACGACACATCTTAACTCTCAATCCTTTTATTCAGTAAATAGTATTTGTTCATGCTAGTAAAGGTACACCTACTGAATTCACTTCTTAAAAAAACACACCAAAACCAACCACCACACAGTGGCTTTTTGCCAAAACATGACAAGGTCCTGCAGACCAACACCAAAGTTCTTTTCCTTCTATTGTTCCACGAAACAAGAAAAGCAAACTCTTCTTTACCAGTGTGGTTCAGTAACAGGACTAGATTTAGCCTAGATTCTCCTTTTTTTCATAGACAAATTGTTTGTTAGCTAACCTTACCACCAGCAGATTAGCAAACTCCATTAGTTCAAGCTCTCCCTTTCTAGAAGTCAAATTCTGTCAGACAGACACCTCCACTCCTCCAAAAGAAGCCTATTCCAACAGTGGTTGCACCCTGCTGTATGAAAGATGCCCTGCATCCCAACCATGCTGTTACTTACTGACTCAGTTAAGGCCCAGGCAGGACTGGGAAAGAGCACTCTGACTCTGGCTGACTTTCCCAAAATCATTTCTAGATCTCAGCTCTCATGAGACCCCACCCTGACTACTGCATTCAGCTCTAGGGCCCCCAGCATAAGACAGACATGGATGTGCTAGAGCAAGCCCAGCTGAGGGCGACAAAGATGATCAGGAGGCTGCCACATCTCCCTTTCATGAGCAGGCTGAGAGAATTGGGGTTGTTCAGCCTGGAGAGGAGAAAGCTTCAGGAATACCTTTCAATATCTAAAAGGGGTTGTAGAACAGATGAAGGAGGACTCTTTATCAGAGAATGGAGTGATAGGATGAGGTGTAATGGTTTTAAATCAAAGGAAGGTAGATTTAGATTAGATAGCAGAAAGAATTTCTTTACTGTGAGGGTGATAAGGCACTGGAATAGCTTGTCCAGTGCATGGCCAGGCAGAGAGGGGTGCAGGGTGGTGTGTGTGGAACTAGATGACCTTTAAGATCCCTTCCAACCCAAACCATTCTATGACCTAACAGAGTCCGAAGTGCAGAGTCATCCTAGACTAAACTCCGAAATACACTAGCAGAATTACCACAGCATGAGTGAGGTTGGAAAGGACTTCTGGAAGTCATCTAATCCATCCCTCCTGCTCAAGGAAGGCTATTCAGAGCCAGCTGCACAGGATCATGTACAGAGAAAGCTGCTGAGTATATCTGAGAAGGGAGACTCCACAACACTGCCTGGCAACCTGTGCCAGTACTCTATCACATGGGGGGGGGGAAGGGGAAGGAACAAAAACCAACTTCCTGATGTTCAGAAGGAATCTGCTGTGTTTCAGTGCCCATTGTCTCTGGTCCTGTCCTGTTACATATCTTAATAAGTGACAAAACCATTATCAGAACGTGATCTTTTAAGGAAACTAAACAAGGCTGTCCTGAATGATTCACCTAAACCTATTTAGCAGCAAATAAGATGCAGTTCTGAGAAGTTTCCAGGACAGAAGAGCACCAGGCTAGACCACAAACCTTATGAATCACTCTAAGTTACTAGTTTTAATAAAAATAAAAAACCAGCAAGAGGTCTTCTCTTCAGCCATAGTGTTCATAAAACCTTTTGCTTATTATTACTTGGTTTTGTTCCACTATCCCTTTAAAAAGCAAAGACCTGCAATCTTGTAGCAATCATGCCGGTTCCAAATAGCCTGATGCATGCCGAGTGGCCCACTTCTTCTGAGGTGGTGAAATTTGGGCTGAAAAAAAAGCAAAGCAAAGCACAAACCTAAACCAAACAACCCCAAAACTAGTAAGTTTGTAGAACATCTTCTGCCTACAAGGCTGCATAGCTCCCAAGAACTGAGAGATCATGTGCCACCGAGCTACACAGATGCAAATACACCCAACTGTGGGGGAGAACCCCCCCCAGCTGTCAAATCGTAGAAAGGTATCTCTCAGCAAGCACCAGCCTGCCTACTTACAGCAAGCAGCATCAGGAAATGAACCTTAGAATGCCACCACAAATTCCTAGACTCGACTCAAACTAGCAAAGACAGTATTGGGACTGGTCTCATCATCTCACCGGCATGCAAGGCAGTAACCTCCAGCGTGTCTTCAGGATCCCCATTGCTACTGACAGTTTACACTTCATTGTTTTAAAGTGCTCAAGCAGTACCACAGAGAATTAACAAACAGACACTGTTTCTTTTTTTAAGGTATACAAGATGATCAGTGACTAAATGTAATGGGTTGGGGCAGGTCCCCTCCCCACCACAGTCAGAAATAACGACTGCCCCAACCCATTACACTAAATCACTCCCCCTGCACTGGGAGGTGCACTTAAGTGCACAGTTTATGTTGTCAAAACTTTGTCTAGGTGGTCTCAGCACCCATATTGGTCACAAGCAGGGGATATAGGAAGAAATAATAGACCCATAAACTCTCCTTCAGAACACAGTAGAAGACTGTTAAACAAACCTCTAGTAATACACTTGCAGCTAGTGCAGACCCAGGTGCCAGCATGAAGACAACACATTCGGCATCGTGTTCAGAGGAGACACTGTTATTAATCCTCACAGCCTGAGGCAAGTGGCAGAATCCTTTTGACAACAAAATGTATCAAAGGTGCTTTCGAGGCCATCTGTTGCCACTGAAGACAGGACAACAAAGGTTCTGCAAATAAATAACAACTGTACATTTCACTCGAGGAGCTAAGAGTAGGGAAGAATCTCTCTCTCCTCAAGGCTATTTTCCTAGCTAGAGTGATAAAGCAAATAATCTTGGAAAAGAGGGAGACACTGCAACTTTTTGTTTGTTTGTTTTAAATGAGTGAGTGATGAAATGGAAGAAAGTAGTCCCAGAGACCTATATTCTGCTCCGCTCGAGTGAAAACTTCAAGGGCAGGGCTTAACCTTCCATAACAAGCAGAATTAACAGAGACACAGATGGCCTTGTGCACTGAGAAGGATAAAGTCTCCTGGCAGACACAGCTCTGTTGGTGATTGACAAGCTGTTCAGAAATTGTCTCTTCTGTGGTTTCAGCTACTCTCTGGGCAGGAAGTAGTAAACACGTAAGGCAAACGGAGTATACCCACAGAGTTGTTCCTTATCAGATTCATTAACACCAGGAGCTTCATTCATTTTCAGTAGCAACTGCACGAAAATGGAACAGACTAAAATTAGAACAGTAACAATGCATATGCTGCAACTAGGAAAAGCCTCCAGAACCACAAGAAAAAGTGGTGTTGAAGCAAAAAAGGAGCGACCCAAAAGTGCCCCAAGTATTTGCCACAATAAATACAAGATGGCACTTTGTGATAACACTCTGTAGTATCATCACCAGCACTAATAACAGATTTGGTAGAAATTACAATGAAGGAAAAGTACAACTACACTCAGAGAAACATTTCAGACTTTTACCCTAAAAACATTCATTAGACAATAACACCAAATGGCCAGGAAGTCCAATGCTTCAGGTTTTTCTAATGGCAAAAAAAATTGTTGTAATGATACCTGCTGGTTTCAGTAAAGACAGAATAGTTATAATCACTGGCACAAATAAGGATTAGCTTCTCTTCTCATCTGTACTATTTTGTATCGAACTGTCTTCATTCTGACAACAGCAGTTAATTACAAGCGCTGCATATAACAGCTGCAACACCACATACTGCCATGGTTTTGATGAGATAGTCTTCTAGGTTTCAGATCAACCAATGCACAGATAGAACCTGAAGCTATCACTCCTTGCTATTATGGCAAGACAAATCAAAAGAAGAAGTCTCCTTAATTCCAATGCAGTGCATTGAATCACAGAACAACAGAGGTTGGAAGAGATCTCCAAAGATCGAGTCCAATCCCCCTGCCAAAGCAGGATCACCTAGGATAGTCCACGCAGGAATGCATCCAGGCAGGTTTTGAATGTGTCCAGAGAAGACTACACAACCTCCTTGGGCAACCTGTTCCAGTGCTCCAGCAACCTCACTGTAAAGAAGTTTCTCTTCATGCTGAGGTGAAATCTTGTTCAAGCTTGTACCCATTGTTCCTTGTCATATTATTGCACACCACCAAAAAGAGATTGGCCCCCTTCACCTGACAACCACTCCTCAGATATTTATAGACATTTATCAGACCCCCTCTCAGTCTTCTCAAGACTAAAGCACCCCAGGTTTCTCAGTTTCTTTTCATAGGGGAGGTGCTCAAGTCCCCTAATCACCCATTCCATCCTCTATTGGATTCTCTCCACTGGTCTCTGTCCCTGTTGAACTGGGAAGCCCCAAACTGGAAGCAATATTCCAGGTGTGATCTCACCAGGGCAGAGTAGAGGGGGAGAAGAACCTCTCTAGACCTACTGGAAACACTTTTCTCAATGCACCCCTGGATACCACTGGCTTTCCTGGCCACAAGAGCACACTGACTGGGAAGGCAGAAGAAAGGGAGATTTGTTTGCACACTCATGTTAACATAAGTGCCAAAGAAAACATTTAGAAGGAAATAATTAAGTGTTGACATGGCAGCGGCTGTGTTTGCCTAACCTAAATATTATGCAGCCACCAAACCTCCACAACTTAAAGACTAAAGAAGGATTTTTCTTTCTTTTGTTTTCCTCTCTCCAAGTACTTGTAATTTCATAACTGGACTTGAAAGTGAGAAATCTAGAAATATATACACATTTCTTGGTGAGACAAGGAATGTGGAGCCTGGCTAACATGCTATTAAATTATTTCAAGGAAAGGATTTTTACAAACTCAGTCTAAGCTGTTTAAAAAAGAATGAAAAGCAGTGCAGAGGCATATAAAGAATCATATCTGCAGCCTTCCTTAACAGATGCTATTAGGCATCCACTATCTTTATGTCAGGCTGTCTAAATGCCAGATAGACAATTAGTAAATTCAGAGATCTAAGAGCTAGAAACTCATAGGAGTTCTCAATGCACTACTTCAGCTTAAGGCTTAGAGGTCAGTGAAAGTCAGTTCTCACTCTTATTCTTCCCTTCTGTTGCGCATAACAGGGATTCCTGACAAATCATGCTTATCAGTATTTATTTTCCACAGGGAAATATTCACATTCCTGGGCTAGAATAGCCTTCATTCACAGACTACGAATCAATAGCAAACAGAACGTTGTAAAAATTGTGTGGCAACTTCCACATCAAAAGCAGATCAACCCTTTTTCTTTCATTTTGTGGTTGGCATCATGGAATGCCCAGACACTGAAATAGGATTAAGGACTGCTGTGCTCAGAGCCACACACCAACACGTGACTCCTACCCTAAGGAGCTTGCACTGAGTCAGTGCTGTTCTGGCACTCCAGGCAGGCAGGATGGTAGAGGCTGAGCTGCACTGGGCTGACCTGACCAAATGCATTTCTCTGGCTCAGCTAGCACTCCTTGGTGCATTCACTAACAAGGCAGGTACCAGAATTGCCACTGAATTCATATTTAAGAAAAAAAACAACCCAACAACTCAACAAACCCAAAACAAAACAGACAAACCAGCCAACCAAAAAGCCACAACACAACAAACTGGTCATTTAACAATTATCTCAGTTGGGAAGTCTGAACACAGAAAAATCAGATTTGTCCAATTTTTTTGTTCTCCTCCTACTTCTGCCCTGAGACTGCCCTCAACTCTTTGGCTTTTTTTAAATGTTTCAACCAAACCACTCCAAAACCATTACTCCAACATAGTGTTAATGCACATCATAACTTCATGGATAATAGAATCTGCTAGTTCTGAACATGTGCACTATAGGAAAGTCACAAGCAGCTTCAAGAACTTTGCATGAGCAATAAACTACAACAGATTGAAAGGAGGAGGAGTTAGAGATATCCTGCCTCCCAGGATCAGACCCACAACTGTGCTTTTCTTAGCTATTATGTTTCCAACTTTGCCTAGATTGTCATATTCATTAGCATCAACACCCACATCACTCAGTCCTGAAGGCAGACATCAAACCCCACCACAATCAGAAAGTAGGATTGAGGAAAATATATTTTATGTTAGCAGATGAAGGCCAAGTACTCACAACAGGACAGAATGTTTCATACACAACCCCCCCCTGTCCTTCAGATGAATGAAAAACTGTAGCAATGAAACGCATATTTTAATGCACAGTAACCAAAGGTTTACACACTGGTACCACAAGTGACAACTGCAGAAGACTAAAACCAATGCTTGTCCCCCGAAGTATACTGCTTGAACACAACCACAAATGCAGCAGGCAGACATGAAAACGCAGCGCCTCAAAGAGCAGAGCTGGGAACATTTGGTAAGATCTGGTAACATCAATCCCCCCGTGAAGAGTTGATTGTCAGATCTCACAATATCTGCACCCTATTATTGGAAGCTTGGTACAGGAAAAGGCAATTAGAGTCTCCTAGAAGTTTCTTTGGCTTCCTTAGTAGAGGTGTATCACAGTATCCCCTAGCCCTTGCCACCAAAGCTTTTTCCATTTGGTGAGTCAAATCTTAACATAATTGAAACCAACCAAGACATTTCTACCGACTTCAGTGAGATCAAAATAAGCTGGCATAAATACGGTGCCACTCCTGACGTACAAAAGAACCACAGAGTTACACAGCCCCACGTTTTATTTCATTTGAAATGCACATTAGCACAAATCAAATTCAAGCCTAAAATATATTAGCTGCAAAATGAGAAAAGCCTTCCTCTTGAACACCTCATTCATTCCAAGTTGCTCAGAGCACTGTTTGTAACAACAGCAAAGTGTTTTGCAATGAGAAAACATAAGATCCCAAACTAGTGCTCTATTGCACTCCACTTTCTACACAGCATGCAATGAATGAAGGGCAGCTTGTTAGGCTGCCATCCATCTACCAGACACCGTTGAAACTAGAACCAGTTCTGCAACACAGGCACAGCTACCAAGCAAACCAAGTAAGACTGTATAAAATGCAGTATTGATGATTTGCAAAAGCGAAGGAGCCAGCCACACAAACAGTGTTGCAATAAGCAGACTCCAGCATGACTGTCACCGTAATTTCCTGTCACTGGTGAACTTGCTAGTAATTTCAGCTCAACCACAAGTTGAGCGCTCAGTGCACACACATGAACACATACACAGAGAGCATCTCCAGTCCCTGAAACTCCCCTCCCACCTTTCCTGCATGCAAACACAGATATTACTCAAAATGATAAGAAAGGACATAAATGGACCTAATGCAGTGCTTGGGGAGGGGCATGTCAGAGTAAAGATTTTTCTTTATATTATAGAATTATGAATGCTATTGCTTTGTAAATGAACTAGGAGTCACAATGGAAAATATTTAGCTTAATCCACAAGGAGTACAAACTAGGTTACTGGTAGTTTAAAATCTTCAATAATAGAAGACAAAGCTCATAGAAATTAAAACTATTGTTACCCATGGGGTTAGTGAAAATATCCATGAAAACTCTTGCTTTAAATACCCCAACTGGACTTAGAAGTTCTGTTGAAATTAAGTACAGTGAAACACTCTAAACTCCATGATTAATCAATGAATGTCAGGGAATGAAGCAACAACCAACTATTCCCTGTGTCACTTCTTAACAAAGCAGAGAAAGAATAACACTATTACCATCATTAGAGGTCTAGGACAAATTACCTTACAATCAAGAAGTGAATTCATTACATGTCCTTTTCTCTAGCCATTCCAGACAGCCTCTTAGTAAAAATAAACGAGGAAGTGTCAATGAAGAGTACTTCACTGGCAGTGAACTGTACCAAATAGTTTTCAAGTAATGGAGTATTTAAATGCTCACATTGCCTAATTTGTCCTCAAATGGAAACTAAATCAACCTGGAAACTGAAGTGGCTGGACTTAATTAACCTATTTTCTTGAAGGCGTTGGCAAGAAGAAGAAGAAGAAGAAGAGAAAAAACACACACACACACGAAAAAACCATCATAGTACCCTCCCCCCCGCTCCGAGTACAGAGAACTAGAGACGAGAGCGATAGCTCTGCAAACATGCCCGGGACTTCTGAAGTTACATTTCAGAGCCAGCCGGCTGCCAACTCGATTCCCCAGAGCAGGCAGCAAGCGGGGAGCCCGATCCCTGCCCGTGCCCTCCCGGGAAAGCCACCGCTCCCCCCCGGAGGCGTTCGGGAAGCAGCTGCCCGGTGTATCACGGCTAATCTGGAATTCGCTCCGGCTCGGTGCCGCACGTAGCACGCCGGTTCAATAAATGCCAAGCAGCTCTCAGCGGGACCCTCCCGGAGCGGGGGAAGGTGTTTTAAGTTGGCTGCCACTCGGAACAGCCGCGAGGGGTTGTGACAGCACGGCCGGGGACTAAGAGGACCGCATGAGGAGACAGAAGAGGAGCTCGGCGGGGCAGCCAGGAGGTGCCGGGGCTAAGGCACTGTACCGGCAGCAGCCACCCACTCACGCCCCGGCTAGCAGCCCTCGAGGCTGCCGCTATAAACTATGCGAAAAAGGGGCTCTTTGTGCACCGAAAAGCTACTTTTCTCACGTGCCGATTTCGCCGGCGACCGCCACCTCCCCGGACCGCCCCGCGGACCACCAGCACACACCGAGGCGCTTCAGCTAGCGGGCCGCAAACAGCGCCCGCCCGCAGGCTACGCCCCGCCACTCACCCCCCATCCCCGCGCTGCCCTGTCACTAAGGAGCAGCGAGGAAGCAGCTCCACAGTCGCAGTCCTGCCCGCAGACCCACCTGAGCTTCTTACCTGCCGCCGGCCGAGCTACTGCCCGCCGGGCGCCCCCGCCATGGCCCTCATCCAGCAGCGCCCCGCAGCCAGGAGGAAGAAGGAGTAGGGCGGGGGCGGCAACCGCAACCATAAAAAGCCGCTCTACCTGCGCCAGAGGCGGCCGGGAAGCGCAAAGCGACCCCTCCGCTCCCTTCAGCTTCTGGAGAACGTCCACGGGAGGCGCGGGGGCGGGACCGCCAAGCTCGATTGGCAGCCGCTCTGGCCAAGGGGACGCGCCCGTTCGCTTCCCCCTCTCTCCCTCCCGCGCGCGGAGGAGGTGTGGTTCCCGCCTGCTCTCCCCGGCCTCTGGGCGGGGTCAGGGGGTGGGGTGTTTTCATGACGTCACGGGCGGCGCCCGCGGACAGGTGGGGATCGCCTCTTGAGGGGACGCGAGGAGAGATGCCCCCGCTTGGGCTAAACCGTCCGAAAGCAGTGGGGACAGGGCAGGCTGCGGCGGAGCACTGCACGGTCCCCTCGACGGAGGGGGCGAAGCGTGGAGCTGATCCCGGTCCGGCCTTGCAACACAAGGAGCCGGAGGAACGATGGCTGCCTCAGCCGCGCCGTCCTAAGGGCGCGGTTGCACCCTTGGGGCGAAGTGCAAGCCGGCACCTATAGGGAGGGCTCGTCGAAGACCTGCCACACCCGCAGCGACCTGAGGGCATCAACGGGCGGGAAGGATTCCCGGGGCCCCACCTTGCCCGCTGCCTCGGGAAGGACTTCGACGGGAGAGAAACGGCTTTCCCCGTCCCCCTCCGCTGGTCCCCGCCCCGGTGTCCTAAAATTAGCGTGTTCTTCTGAGTCTTATTTAGGAAGAAACAAACTGAATGTCTAATGCAAGCCTTTGGAAGCGCTCTGGACCTTTTACTCTGTGTGCTGAATCTTTCCAAAATTGTTACCGCTGGCGAGGATGCAGACGAGATGTGACCCAACCCACAATTTACGCAGCTTTTGTTTACGAAGTGCCATTCAATTCACACTTGGGAACCTCCTTGATTTCCTCATGTGCCCAAAACACGTTGTCTGCTTTCTGAGTCCATGTAGGACTTGGTGCTTTTTTCCCAGCTGCAGTGATTATGGGAAACAGAAACCCCTTTCTTCATTTATACTGCATTAGAAAAGAGCAGGAACGCTTGAAAAATCGAGTTCAAGTGACATCACAAAGAGTAGGGAGGGTACTCACAGATGGGAACTTGTGGTAGTGCAACCCAGGAGTAGAGAAGTCCTTTGCACTTTGAAGGAAATCTTGCAAGGGCATGAGACGCACCACAGAGTACCACATTTACTAAGAGCACAGTCTAGCAGAGGCTTCCCCAACCATAGACACCAAAGCAATCCAAACACCTTGAATGCCACTGTCAGAGCTGGCCTATGTGCTGCCAGAGCATTGGCTGCTGACTGTAGCCATACAGCCTGATGACAGCTTAAGGAGATGCCACCTACACAATGAGAACTCAAGCAATCATATTTTGGTCAGTGTCAACCAACAAAGTCAACAAAAACCAACAGGAGGAGTTTTTGTTTTGATTGTTTAATGTAACATCAAGCTGCTGCTGTTTGAGAATTCAGAGGGTGTTGCCAGAGGGTATTTATCAGCTTGCAAACAACTGGAATTTAACGATAGCAATTCCTTGGGTTCTGAGTTTTATGAAACTTTGGGTTTATAAATACAAGTTTTAGGACAAAATTAGCACTGTCCTTTTAATCATAGAATGGCTGGACTTGGAAGGGACCTTAATGATCACATAGTTCCAACCTCTCTGACGTGGCTTTCCACTAGACCAGCTCAAAGCCTCATCCAGCCCAGTCTGGAACAGTTCCAGGGATGAGGCATCCACAACATTTCTGCTCAACCTGTTCTAGTGTCTCACCAACTCCACAGTAAATATCTTTTTCCTAACATCTAATCTAAATATACTCTGCTCTAGTTAAAAAACATAGCCTCTTGTCCTATCCCCACGTGCTCTGATAAAAATGTCCCTCTCCAGCTTTCCCACAGGCCCTCTTCAGGTACTGGAAAGCCACTATAAGGTCTCCCTAGAGCCTTCTCTTCTCCAGCATGAACAGACCCAACTGACTCTGTCTTTGCAGAGAGGTGCTCCAGCCCTCTGATCATCTTTGTGTCCCTCCTTTGGACCCTTTCCAAAAGATCCATGTCCTACTTGTGTAAGGGGCTTCAGAGCAAGATGCAGTACTCCAGGTGAAGTCTCACAACATCAGAGTAGAAGGGCAGAATCACCTATCTTGACCTGCTGGCCATCCCCAAGTCCTTCCTTGGCAGGCTCCTCTCAATCCACTTGTCACCCAGCCTGTATTTATGCTTGGGGTTGCCCCAACGCAGATGCAGGATCTTGCACTTTGCCTCTTGAACTTCATGAGGTTGGCATGGGACCACTTGTCCAGCCTGTCAAGGTCAGAGCACAATGGTTGAACTAAAGGCACCAAACAATTTAAGAGAAAATTAGGCAACTGGAATATGCTGATGATACAACTGATCACATGGTGTGATAACACATTCTTAAGTAGCTACATGTTTCCAGCTCCCACTAAAACCAAACTCAAGCACCTCTTGATAATAGAAAGAAACTGGGTGGCTCCCTGAAGATGAGCAGTCTCCAGGATCTGCAATAAAAGTGAAATTAATAAAGCAAAAATAAAATCATCTCCCAGTCCAAAATCCCCATCTTGAGCCCTGCCATGCAGACATGATGCTATTTGAGCTTCCTGAAACATTTAGCACATTCACTTTTGCTGGTTCATCACAGCAGAACACATGGACTGAGCACGTATCTGGTCCATATTGAATTATTTCACTGGAGTTGTATCAGGAAGGAGTTTGATCTTTCTATGGATTTAGGCCTTTGTTTCCCTTCTTTTTGTTCTGTCCTTCTGTTGAACAGAAACAATGAAAAAAATATTGATGTGTTCCCTTTTCATGGGCTAAGGAAGTTTAGAAATCAATTGACAGGCAGCCTTTTGAGACTAAGATCATTCTTTCTGTTAGAAAATCGACACAGAAATGGTGACAGCGTGTTAACTGAGAAAGAAAAACGCAAGATGGTTGTACATATCAGGGGGAATGCATAGGCAGAAAGCTTCAGTCTGAATATAGATTGCTGGTTTTCCTGCCTCATAGATCCATCAACACAAAGCCATCCGGTTTATAATAGTAAAAGGAAGGCGGTTAGGTTGCTTCTCAAGCACCATGCACTTAGCATTCGATTTATTCTTGCTCTTTGGTTTTCCTGTTCTGATTGATGGAATCTCATGACCCTGTAGTCTTTCCAGAGCTATTAAGAGGAGGAACTCCATTCTGCATAATCCAACAGGTATTTTTTTCAAACTCAGTGTTCCTTTCATCTAATATAATTTTAAATTAAATTACACAGCCTGAATTAAAATTCTGCCACTAAGTGTGTCCTTCTAGCTTGCTCTTTCTTGTGGCTTTGTAAAGGCAGTTCACGATGATGGCTCCTGTGGTGCAAGGAAAGGGATAGTCTTTTAATTTCCAACTGCTTATTTTTTTCCTCTCTCTTTTTTTTTGTTTTTAATTATTAGGTGAAAATAATTATTGCATCCCTATTTAACTCAAAGACGTGCAATGATATTTCATGTGTAAGCAGTCTTGGTCTCACGTGCATGACCAAGCTTCCATACCATGCATATAGACCAGACAGAGGAAGACTCATTTGAGATACAAGTTGTGTCCTGTGGTTTGAGCTGAACAACTGAGACAAATGAGGCTTGTGGAGAGCTTCTACACTCACAGCAGAGGAATATGTTTATCAGTATCCTTGTGGCTGAGAAGGTGTGAGCAGCAGCAGAACTGTATACATTGCAAAGTTATTTGATTAATCTATCTTTCTCTTCTGATGACTGTGCACATGTGTCTTCAGTCCTGGGCAGAAGTGATGTGTCTTGAAATTCATCAGCGTCTTTCTTTGTGCACCAAAATGAACCTGTCCTTGGTAACTCACCTCTTTCCACCAGCCTTCCCCATTATGCAATTTCTGGCCTTACACCAGTACCTTTTTGGTTTATTATCAATTACCCCTGAGAAACCTTGCCTTGGCAACTGTTGCTGTTGTCCTGCAGCATTTACAGGCTGGGATTACACAAGCTGCTGGTACTACCCTTCCTCTGTCTTACTTGCTGGTAGTTTGAAATGTTTGCCCATCTCCCTAATCTGCCCAGGCTTCCTTTCATATGATCATAGTCGCTGGGTCTTCTTCCATGGCTTGTCTGGCTTCCCAGCTAGCTTTGGACATGTTAAATTCCCTTTGGAGGCCTTCTGAATACCTCTGAGGTACTGAGTTTACCTCTGAAGTGCCAGGCACTGTAATGCCCATTTGGAAGCATCTTATGTGTTGCAAAATTCATTAACTGTTGCAAATACTTTCAGCAGTCTTGATTTTGCCCTTCATTTGTGTGGTGATCAGAGCTCTACAACGGTGGAGGGCAACAGACCTGCTATCACAGCAACTTTTACTCTTCTTCTCATTACAAACTGCTTAACTGGCTGTAGTTTATTTATTCAGATGAGGGCAGAAAAAGTAGGAAGTCTTACAGTCTTTCCATGTTGGCAAAGCAGATGTGTGGCCAGTAATTGGCTACACAAAAGGGGAAGGCAAAAAGCTGGAAGGAAAAAAACCTTCACTAGGTCTGCTCTGAGCAAGGAACTACCCCAAAACTGCAGACTCTGGATAGCCTTGACTTTTGTGTGTCTGTGTGTTTGTGCAGAACCTGCTATAGTAAGATCTGTGAACTTGGAAATAGCTGAATTCCAAGTAATAACATTTATTACTGGTACTAAAAGTACTTTTCTTGCTGTCAATTTGACTTGCATTTGTCTGTTCCATTTAGCTCCAGGGAAACTGGACATGCCCAGTGGTACTGGGTCTAGCTCCCAGGCTTACTGCATTTGAGGGCCAGCTTGTGAATGTCAAGCAGTTACCACATGGTTGACTGAGCAAGTCCAGACTGCTGGAGAAACAGGGAGTTAATAACCACTGAGCTTCTGCATCACACAGGCAAGGACGTGCTTCAAGCAGTAACTTCAATACTGACTTGGAAGTGAGAGGCAACTCCAAGGTTTTCAAGAGAAAATCATTGTGGGTTGTTTTGGTTTTTTTTAAGTAGCAGCATTTTCCTTTAAGAAGAAAAGCTAAACAAACTGGCAATTGAAGATTCTGGATTTGTTAGTCTTGTGCTGGTTTTATACACACCAGATGCTGTTTTATAACATTTATTCTCCTCCCCCTCATTGGTGACTATTACTCATTCGTTCAAGTATTCTGGGATTTTTGTGTTTATCCAAAATGCAGTCAGATGGAAAAAAAAAATGCTTCTATTTTTTTCCATATTACTTAAGGCAGAAAGTGTGAGAGGACATGGAAGTTTACTGTGCTCAGAATGTGTGATTACATAGATGTGATACCGGTGTCTTGCAGAATGTGGCATCCAGATGCCATTCAACTGGCAGAGGGCAATGCAGCTATTAGGAAACAGTGAAATTCAGTGCACTGTGGGCCAGATTATCCTTCCCTACTGATGCAAGCCTGGTTATTTGGGTTGCTGGTGAGGGTTGTGCCCTGGAGTAGAAGCAGAGACCTTCTGTGGGACACAAAGGATTGGCAGAAATACTCCATACACATGTCTCCTTTGCCTTTCTGAAGTCTTACATAGTCGCAGATGGAAGGCTTAAACTGTCCATTGCAGTTTCTACTTACTTCACCGGGCTCAGGGTGAGGCTCAGACATACCTCTTGTGTTGTGTTCTTTCTCCACAATTATTGTACACAGCATAGAGCACTTCAAGTCCAGAGGTTAGGTTCCTGCTCTCATTTTCTCAGAGGAACTGCACACAGATCCTTTAATCTTTGAAAGCTGTTATGTTTTCTGCAATGAGAAGAGGATCCAAATTTCTCTTACTAGGGCTAACTTTACTATTCTTTTCCTTTGAATACACACAATAGGAAAAACTGTGGGAACATTAATGCAGGCATACTGCTGATATCAAGTTATTTCATTGTTCTTCTGAAACTATGAAAGCAAAAGGTAAGATAAGGCACTGAATTTATATCTGGAAGGCATTTTCTGGAAGGCCGTGGGAGAGATACCTTTGCATTTCACTTCAAAGTGAAAATAAATTACATTGTTCCAATAGTCATACCTACAAAGTACATTTCCTGCCAGCATGGGCAGTTTTCCATGGCATGAGCTTCTTAAAGTTGTTTGTGCTTTGTTTGAGTGCAAGGGATACTCAGGGATCAATAATGGCAGTAAGAAGCGTGACCCCTACCATGTGTGCAAGTTCAGCTACAGACATTAAACTTGGTAGCAAACAGTTGTTCCTGGCTGGCATCAGAACAAAAGAGCAGATAATCAACTTTCTTCACACTCACATGAAAGTTAGGCTTCTGGCTTCCAACCAAAGACGTGTTGCAGAGCCTTTCTGCTCCAGTGATCAGTCTCTCAGTTCTTAGGCCAGGTGTAGTTACAGCCAGTTTGTACTTATTGATACTTTGCATCTGCAAAGAATACATAGAATAAACCAGGTTGGAAGAGACCTTCAAGATCATCGCGTCCAACCCATCAACCAATTCAACACCGAAATGTATGTAATGTAATGTACCAGACCAAGAGCCACAGCACTGCTACAGCTCTTCAATAGATGTAATTAGGTGGGAATTTCACTACAGGAGAGTAGGAAGCATGCCTATCACTGGTGTGAACCAACTGTTCATTTTGCATCAGGAAAACAGTCTGGCTGCCAAGCTAAGCTATGTGGGTTGAGTTCTGCTGATGTACATTAGTAGCCTCTTCTCTTTCTGTGCTGCACCATTAGTGTCATGGCCTGAGTTTTAAAACAATTCAGAAGCCTGCTAGTTTGGCTTCCCTTTTCCAATGCTGCCAGAAGTCCTTATTTGACAGAAAAATCTCTCTCCCTAGACATCATAACCCTGACTCCACACAAAGCAAGTCAGTAAGTCCAGACAGATTTTTTTAATTATTTTTTTTCCCAGAGGCTAGAAATTATTCTATGCAGAAGGGACATCCAAGAAATGAAAGGAAATCTTCACCTTTGTTTGAAGTAACATTATGGTTCTAGGCAGCTTCACCAGACCAAGTACACAGCTGTTGAAATCAATGGAAAAAATCATCTTTCAAGTCCAATGAGCTTTTGAGTCAGATGCCTCACCTAATGGATCAAAATGTTGAGAGGTTAGGATTTTCCCTTGTATCTGAAGACACTGATGAGAATCTAGGCAGGTTCTGGGAAGACAGCTACCTCTCTCCACTATTGCTCCATGATAATTGAAGCAAGACAGGCTACCCAGTCTCTTGCTCAATGCATCCTTTCATCTGTACTGTTTTGCTGCTGAGGAATGAGTCTCTGTGGTTAAGAAAGTTTTGACAATGTTCAAGCAATGAAAACCTTAATTTGAACTCAAAGGTGACTGCTGAGAAAGAGACAAACAAAAGTATTTAGAGCCTTAGTGCCAGTCTGACACGACTGAATGACAAAGTGCAAGAGAAGAAAAGCCAACACAAATATGGAGGTCACTAGCAAAAGGTGTGAAAGGAAATTTATTCACCTGCAGTTCAGGTATAGCCAGCTCATCCCAGTCACCTCAGTCCTGCCAGCTGCTGGATTAGGCAAGGTGTCACCTGGCAGAAATTCAATTAACAGTGCCCTCAACGAGCGCAGAGATGCACAGCTCCTTTCCACTTTCCTGCCTCCAGAAGAGGTGTGGAAAAGGGCTATTGGTACAAGCTGTTAAAGCCAGCCACTTGTAAAATCTGCTTTTGGATACAGATAGACATGGGTTTATTAGCTGCTGTGATTTTTATTTTAATAAGCTGCTATTTTTAATCCTAATTATAAACCCTCACAAAACTGTTGAGAGGTTAAGAACATACTGTAGCAAAAATGTTGAGGATATTGGTCTGTACTTATTTGTAGGTATCAAGAGCAACCAAGTACATATTAATGTTTTTAACAAGGGAAAGTCCTACATTCATAACTAAAGAAGAAAAATACTTGGCAGAGCCATGGAGTAGTTGATGAACATTCATTATCATGCTAGTTAGTACAGTGGAATGGCAGAAAATAACTACCTGTGGGGAATTCAGGGTTTTATCTTGGGTTTTAGAAGTAATGAAGGCAAAAGGCTCCTGAAAACATCTTTGAAATTGAATTGTGTTACATAACTGGGAGCAGGTGCTAGAAGAATGCCTAGTAAGACCTAAAAATAAGCAGCATATAAATTCAGGGAAAACTATCCCCCAAAATGGAAAATGCACTTGGAATTAGACGGGCTATTTATCTGACCTCAAAACTCCGAGGCAATATGTCATGGCAAATATTTACTTCCCAAGGAAAGAATGGAAAATACAGTACCTGCTCTTCAAAGTGGAACTCCTGTTGATTTTAAGAGTGATATAGCTTAGAGAGTTTTAGCTCACTGTTGAGGTAAGCAATTAAAGGTGCATTTCTGAGGCAGCTGGAAGACTATTATAGGCTGTAAGCAAACAGCCATAACAACATAGGGAGAAAAGCAAGCAAATAGGCCTCCTGTGCGTTTGCTTTGATAAGCCAAAATAAAGCCACTTGCTGATGGTGGGAAAAGCATTCATTGTCTAAGATATAAACATTATTTCAATATTAAAATAATGGCTAATGAAGGATGAAAAGATGCAACTAATTCAGAGCCTTGAAACTGTCAATAAAGTCTTTTTCAAAGAGGCTGTAAAGGAACTTGAGAATCAGAGGTGAAAGGTAAAGTTCTGTCATGAATTAAAAACCAGCTGAGAGAGAGACTACGAAGAGCTAGAATAAATTACTACTTCTTAAAATGGAAAAAGGTTAATAGCAGAATGCCCCAAGGACCCTGGCTGGAGCCAGGAGCTCTGTGTATTATTCAGAGTCTGGGAGGATGAATGGTCGGCTAGTAAAATTTGCTTGTGATAGAGATTATTTGGGTTTGCTGTAGTTTGGGAGGACTATAAAGAATACTAGATGGAGCTTAAAAAGCTACAGCAAATATTTGGAAGCAGTATGATTGTAAATGAAATGCCAACAGAGAAAGTTCGGGATAAAGCTTATTGGAAGGAACTTGCATGCAGTGGGTTCTGAATAAACTGTAACCTCCAAGAAAGGCTCTAAGCAGAACTGGCAAGACCACTGAAAAAAACACCACTAAAGCTGCCAGTGTGATTGCTGTCATCTTGAGACTGTGTGCAAATATGAACTGGCTGTGCCAAATAGTTTCAGCAAGACCCATAAATGTTTGAGGGCCAGATTCAGAAGAATTAAGTAGTGACTGGAGCACTTGTCAAAGATGCAGGAGAACCAGTTCACTTTTCTGCCTTGTGAGGGAGGTGTGTTATCTCATGAGAGATGCCAGAAAAACCACAGCACAAGCTATGCCAAAGGGTGTGGACTGAGGGGATTCATTTACTCAGAAAAAAAATATAAATAAATAAAATGAATCCCTGACTTTGACTTTAGCAGTGATGAAACTGTTCCCAGGGAGATGCAGTGCTTTAATGCCACTACCTGATCTACTGCATTGAACTATCTCTGTGCCAAAAAGACCTTGATTCCTCTCAGTTATCCCAGAAAATATTCCAGAGAGGTGGTCAGGGCATCTGTACCATGAGTAAGCACTTACAGAAAAGCAGGAATGTTACATTATATTTTTCTCTACTTGTCTTCTTTGCAAAGCCTTTCTCTGAGACTGAACAGAATGTTTGTGTCAAATGAACCTGTGTTTTATTTGGGCAAGAAGGCAGACTTCAGTTTTGATTGTAACCAATTTTTGTTTAAATTGTCCAGTTTAGCTGTCAAATCAATTTGTGGTGCTCAAGATGCAAGTGCATTTTGACACCTCATCTGCTGAGTGCTCAGTAGATGTCAAAAAGTGAGTAAAGTATTAACATCTGTAAGAAGAAAATGAAAGGTACTAAACGAAACAATATGATGCCATTCTTCTGGTCCTCATGTTAACAAAAGGCTGCTGCAGAGAAGCTTTGAAACTTTAAGGCATTTTTTCAAAGACACCCCACATTTCTTCCTTGTACAGCTTTTTGTGTTCCCACTCCCTTATTTCAACTACCTCTTTTCTTCTCCCTTCCTTCACCACACTCACCTGTGCCATAAGTGTTGACCCAAACATCTATCATTTTTCCTTTTTTATCCCTTCTCAGGTGGCCATCCTGTCACTTCTGTGTTTGAGGCTGACAACAACTTGATTTTGAAAAGCACCTTTTTTTAGCAGGTACATGCTAAAACTCTGTATGCTTTCAGGTCTTGGAATCTCACACTTAAGTGATCCAGACATAACCAGCTGATGCTTTCACAAATCATGACTGCCATAAAAATCCCCCAGTGCCAATGTGAACTGCATACTCAGTATTCACTCCCAGAAAGAAGAAAAGTGGCACAATGTGTGTGGGGAAAACAGAGCATGTTACCTGGGCTTCTGTGCTCTCAAAGTAGCTCATGGAGAAGGTGTCCAGAAAGGTGTGTGTTGTTTTCATCCAGCAAATGTAGGCTGAATGGCAATGGTGCCTTCAAACTGCCAGCTGTAAAGATATGAGTAATTGAGGTGAGATTTCTGAATATAAAATGGGAAGAAAAGAAAGAAAAAACAACAAAGAAAGAAAGAAAAGAAAGATCAGAGTAAGAAACTCCATAGGAAAAGAGAAGACAGTATTTCACGAACTACTGAAGTCTCATCTCCTACAGATCTGTCTCTCTACATGTTTCCTACAAAGCTCCACTCACTAACACCAGCTTTCCCCTCATCTTTTTCAGTTTACCCACATATCCCTAAGCTCTCCTACAATAGTCTCACCTCACTCCAGGTCCTTAATTACCAGGCAGGGAAGAGGCCAGATGTTCTGCAGCTGAACTGGAGTTGTGCATCTGGCCAATTAGCAGCACAGCCTAACAAGCCAGCCTGTTCTCACCCAAAAGAATAACGGTTGAATTTTAACTCCTTTCCATGCTTCATAAGGCAAATAACAGGCTTTCCCCCTCCTATCTAGCCACAGATAATTCTGCACAATTTGCAGGAACTACAAATTTGCCAAATCTGGCTGGAATCAGTAGGCAGGTTCATAGTCATTAGAACCAAACTGATAGATGGGTGAACAAATGGAGCTTGGCTGACTAGGCATGGTTGCCTTAAGAAAACACACTAAAAATAGTTTTCTGTTGTAAATGCCCAACACTCTGGTGACCCTTTTCACAGTGAATAGTCTTACATAAATTTCATCCATTTAAAAAGAAGTAAAGCCTAGCTATCTGATCCAGCTGAAATAACTTTGTGAATGGAAATGAGCTCCTAGAAATACAAAGGATGAAAGAAGTCTCTAATAAAAGCTGAGCCAAAGCATGGCAATGCAGTATAGAGCAGACTTCTGGTAAAATACTGCCATCCTAGCCACCAGATCCTGTCATTGGTGTGGTTTTTAGCTTGTATGAAATACAGACAAGTATTTAGTTGACATTAACCCATCCAAACTTAAATAATGTCAGTCTCCTGCTGGTCAGCTGGTGGAGAACTAACTAGGTGGGCATGGTAACTGTGCTTTCAGTGCAGAGACAGCCACATGGTCTCCATGTGAGCTAGATTGAATCTGGAAGCAATATACTCATATTCTCAAGGGAATGTGCTCTAGGACTTATTGGGTGGAGTTCACAGAGTCATAGACTTATTTATTTTTTCCATTTGGAAAAGGGATTTTATTTCCTTTGGAAAAGAGCTCTAAAATCATTAAGTCCAACCATCAGCCTAAGACCACAAAGAGAAGCCTTGTAATGCAGAATTGCCTGCTAATAAATGTCCTTGTATGTGCTGATGCCATGTTTCACCAGTGTATTTTATTAAAGTTTTATTGTCTTGCCTAGCTTATCCTAAGAACTTGCTCACAACTAACTTGTCAGGATTGTGCTCCAGAATCTGGCTCAGCAGCTCAAGGGTGGCCTTCATGGACTCTGCTGGGGAAGGTACAAATGACTGAGTTATTCCCAACTAGATGTTTCCTTCCACAAGGCCACAGGTAACATTCAGCAGTGTTTCTCCAGCCAGGTAGACTTTAAAATATAGTTGTCCTCGAGCATTTCCCTCAAGCCTTTTAATCCCAGTCCCATAGTAATGTGGTATAAAAGGTAAACTCTGGCCTGGTTCAGAAAATTGCTAGCATTCTAACTGTTTGTGCATGGAAAAGAGCTTTTCCAGATGTATTAAAAAGAGATAATACAGAAGCTCATCAATATTTAGAGGACTGCAAACTGTTACAACATGTGCAATTAAAAACAATTTATCAGGAATATAACTCATTTACAATGCAATAAAATAGATGTATGTGTATCTGAGCCATGGTGATTCTTATTTTTCAACCAAATTACCCATATCTAAGAGTGAAGTACCTTGGAGTAGCTAAGCCCAAGTCCTTTTTCCAGTGTGACATGAAGTACTGGAGATTTGTAATGACATCTTACATCTTATCGTGCTTTAAGCTCATCTAGACCGTAAGCACTAGTCTTGTATTAGCAATCTGCCCCTCCTTTCTCCTCTGTCTCAACAACTCTTTCTGATGGTCAGATATGTGCTTCAGGAGCATGTTAAGCTGTCCATGGGGACACAGCCTTTTGGCCTTGTTTTCAACAAAGCCTTGTAAGCAGAGCTGAGACAAGCCAGAAATCTCTATTTCCTCACTTACAAAGAGCCATTTTCTTTGGCAGCACAATACCTTGCGGCTGCTCAGGGCAAGCATTTTTATCTGACAACATTCCAGAGATGTAATCATAAAAGCTGCAAATAATTACCTTCTCAGAGTGTATCTGACACTTACCAGTGAGGGGAGCAAGAGAAAGTAGCAAGGACTCAGGCTGTGAAGGCAGGAAAAGGAGGCTGCAACTGGTTTGGCAGGTTATTTCCATTTCACTTTTTCCTGCCAGATCTTCAGAATCTTAGATTAAGATAATAACAATAGAAGTTGTTCTTTTTTCTTTTTTCCCCCCAGAGTAAACTTGTGCCTTTTATATATATATATATATATATATATATATATATGACCATTTTTGCAGACTGTGCCCATTGCCTATCTACAAAGAATATTGTTGCAGCCTCCTTAAGCTTGGATGAAATGACTACAGTGAGTGCAATGCCTCTGGGTTTGCTCTCTGAAATTAGGATTTCCAGCTACCATTTTTCCCCTGATGAAGCACAATGCTTCCCTCTTCATATCTTTGTAATGCTCCACAGTACTTTGCATCAGATCTCATAACATCATGAGTAACGTGAGTTTTGGAAGGCTGGGGTTAATTATCACAGGCTTTTCCACTTTGTTCTATCCCAGCACTTTCTTGGAGGCTTACAGAAATATTATTGCTGTTGCTGTTTGCCTTAGAACTTCAGTAAAGCCCAAGTCATATAATAACATAACACTTAACTGCTAAAGGGTGACACAGTTTCCTTGACAAGGGAACAGCAAACAGGTCTATTGCAAATGCTATTCTTGGAATTAGGTATCAGAGCCAGACAGTCTGGTTGATACAAACTCTGAATGAGGCATGCTGCCAAGTGACAAAAAGCTCCATTCACCAAGAAAATGGTAAATAATGCTCTGGTGGGCTCCTAGTCACTTTTACACAAGTACTGCATAGCAGAATCCTGTTTCTTGGAGAACAGCAGCTCTTTCAAGGTCACAGCTTGATAAAGCAGTACACCCACAGAAAGCACACCAGGAAGCCAAGAGTAGGAGAAGGTGTTAAACACTACACTTTGGGTAAGCTCTGCTTGCATGAGCTGGCCCTGTAGTGACTTCTGCCTCTAACTTGTTCAGATCACTGAAAGAGAGAACAGCTCCTGGCACAGGCACATGAGCACTGCAGAGCTGCGACTCTTCTCTTTGCTTACTGCGGTTATCAGGGAGCTGTTCCCTGTCTAGGAAATACCTTTTTTTGTTATTCTAAAATTTCCAGCAGCTGTAGAAGTTTGCATCTGACTCTCTAGTCATCACTGGTGACAGAGCTGTTAAAAAAATGAAGCTATCACAACTGTGATTAAAGAGGGAAGTTATTTATTCAGTTAGCAGTGAAGCAAATTAAGTCCGATCTTCTAAAAGTGTATTTTCTGTGTCCAGTGCACTAATCCATACACAATCCAACTCTCTCTTATATTTCTTGCAGCACTGCTATCACCATGTTCCCAGTCTTTGTCTCTCCTATGTCCCTGTACCCCTCAAACTCCTCTTACAGCCCCTTGTTCTGTTCATACAACCAAAGATCTACTTATGTCCTTTGTTCACAGCCTTCAGTCTTTCTACTGAGTGTGAGCCAGGACAGGGTATGAAGGGCTACTGGAGGCAGTCACTGGTTAACCAGCTGCTCTCTGAGTGAGAAACCTTGGCTGAGTTCCTCTTTTTTACCCTCATCCAGTCACCTGTCAGGTCTCTCAGATCTCTCCCCAGCCATCCCTTTGAAACTGGCCAACACGTTCAAAACTCTTTGACAAAGACTTTATTTCCTTCAGACATGGAAGTGAAACAAACAAAAGAACTTGCTGCTTCTCTCTCTAAAAATATAACCCACTAAGAAGAGCATGTATCACACTATCACCAAGGTTGGAAGAGACCTCAAGGATCATCAAGTCCAACCTGTCACCACATACCTCATGATTAGACCATGGCACCAAGTGCCACGTCCAATCCCCTCTTGAACCCCTCCAGGGATGGTGACTCCACCACCTCCCTGGGAAGCCCATTCCAACTGGACTGGGAGAGCCTACAGAAATGAGAACCTGAAGGATTGGGGTTGTGTGGTGCTCCAAGTAACTGACAAATGAGCCACCAACAACCTAGAAAAGAATAACAGGTTTATCTCTGCATTTTTTCATAGTCAAGGTCAAATTGTCACTTATGCCCTGAGATCTGTTTGAGATGCAAAATGTGAGCGGGACAGCATTCCCACTCACACCTTGGATTTCAGAGAGTGGTTGTGGCTCTGCAGCAGCATCACCACCTCTCTGCAGCAGGAGAGGTACAGGGTGACATCCAAAGCATTACTCATGTCCTTCTGTCTGCAGATAAGTGGTGATGGCAGTCACTGGCATTTCTCCCTGGGCACTGAGCCCAGAAGGCCCATCATGCCTGAGGGAGGAGGCACTGTGCACATTCTGAGTTTTGATTCTGACTCTTCCCTCCCCAGCCTCCCCTGAAGTACAGATGTTGTCTGTGTGGCTCCAAACATCTCAACTACATCAGCATTAATAATTCTGAGAAGGTTCTGGTCCTCTTCTACTCCTGTGGTCTACCTCTGCATGATGAGCAGCAATACAGGTGACTGCTGGATTACTCATTGTAGGGCACCAGAGTTAACTACACAAAATAACCTTGTCAAGATACTTCATTTGATAAGAAATGAAAAATGATTCTTGCTTCCCAACACTATCTTAATAACTGCCCTTATGCTTACAGCTCAGCAGAGCTCTCTACAAATAATTTTGTCCCACTGATTTCAGGACAGGAGTAAGGCAAGTACAAAACTCATCTGATAACTTTGAAAACCAAGCACAGGTCCCAAACCCATTCATCAGATGTATATCAAGGAATGGAACAGCACACACCACATACTGCCAGCATCAGGGGGGAAGAAAATGCAATGAAGATGATTCATATTTATAATATTTCCCATGTGATTTTGTGGGAGTACCCTTAGCCTTTTACCATAACCTAAATTTAAAGAAAAGCAACAACTTGTTTCCAATTCAATAACATAAGCATATGACATCCTGTATTAGCCTGAGAAATGAGGGAGGACACAGTACCACATAATTCTCTCCTCTGATGCTCCACATTTTGCAAATTCATTATATTTACATGCTATCTTAAGTCATTTGAAGAGCTGCTGTCAGCCAGAAGCAGCAAATAAATGAGTGGAAGACTATATTTGGAGACTTATAAGGAGCAAAGGCCACATCTTATCAGACTACTGACTAATAAATAGAATGGAATGGAATGGAATGGAATGGAATGGAATGGAATGGAATGGAATGGAATGGAATAGAATAGAATAGAATAGAATAGAATAGAATAGAATAGAATAGAATAGAATAGAATAGATTAGAATAGAATAGACTTAACCAGGTTGGAAGAGACCTCCAAGACCATCGAGTCCAACCTATCATCCAACACTATCCAATCAGCTAAACCATGGCATTAAGCACCCCATCCAGTCTCTTCCTAAACACCTCCAGTGATGGTGACTCCACCACCTCCCTGGGCAACCCATTCCAATGGCCAATATTTCTATGAAGAACTTCTTCCTAACATCCAGCCTACACCTCCCCAGGCACAGCCTGAGACTGTGTCCTCTTGTTCTGGTGCTGGTTGCCTGGGAGAAGTGACCAACCCCCACCTGGCTACAACCTCCCTTCAGGTAGTTGTAGAGAGCAATAAGGTCTCCCCTGAGCCTTCTCCTTTCCAGGCTAAGCAACCCCAGCTCCCTCAGCCTCTCCTCAGAGGGCTTGTGCTCCAAACCCCTCACCAGCTTTGTTGCCCTTCTTTAGACACGTTCCAGCAAGTCAACATCTTTCCTAAATTGAGGGGCACAGAACTGGACACAGCACTCATATCATGGGAACTCTCTAAGATGTCATAAAATCCTTTGACTTACAGAAAAATAGAAGAGACAAACAAAATTCTCAAGTAAAGATTGATATGAAAAACTGGATTTAATAACCTGACTTCCTTAAATGGCAACAAGCAAGTAGATAAGGTCTTGTTTCAACACCCATTTCTATCCACAGATGCTACCCTGAGTAGCTGGACCACAAAGATCTGAGTTTCTCCTCTTACTGCTAATAAAATGATGGCTGAAGCAGATTGTAGGTGTCTCACTGGCCGTGATACCCTGGAAGGTGCTAAGGGAGTGCTACCAATTCACACAAACCAGAAATCTGCCTGAGAGAAGCCATAAACAGAATCTGTGGTGTAGGAGACTCGTGATATGAAATAGGGATGACTGGTAGGGTGGAATTACAACTTCCAACAGCACCTTGAGTTTGGAACACATAGCCTGATTTTTCTAATGATATGCTGGCATGTTTTAAAACATACTCCAGCATTTAAACCAGGAAAAGAAGCAGCCATGCTAGTGAGAAAGGGTGTGTGTGTGTGTGTGTAAATCAAAGGAACTTTTCAAAATTCCTCTCCCTCCATTGCTTGCACAGCAGAAAATTACAAATCATAAAGTGTTGGTCTGAGCCATTGTATTTCCTGGTCATTCAGATCACTACAACATAGAGGAATCTCTTCACTTACCCCCTGTATACCTCCAATCCTTCTAGGTATCACAGAAATCTTCTCTGTTCTGCACAGTTCCTCTGCTGTAACTCCATATGGGTTACAGCCAAGAGCACAACTACAGAATCCTAACTTTAGATTGTATGCTTCTGAAGCTGATCTGCTGTCTGCAGAGCCCCGCTGAAAGAGCTGCTTATAAGGACACAGTTCTCCTTATACTGTGTATTTTTATCATTTCATAGCTCATCCCCAAATGCAAGAGTTCAAGCTATTGTAGCTCTCACAAGCTGATGGAGATGAGCCAGTCCTGGCTTTATTTCCACATTCCTGTCCACCCACTTGTTCTGCATTGTTCCACAAAAACACCTTATGCCTGGGCTATTTATTTTCAAACGTGTTACATTTCTCTCTAATTAAAGTGGGAGAGTAGATGGACTTGCTACTTCTATGTGAAAAATGCTAATTGTAGCATCATCTAAATAACTCCAGAAAAAAAAAGTATGAGCTCTGCACAGAGAACACAGTGAATGAAGGAGTAAAACACAACTATGTAGCAGCCCTGGTAACTCGGGAGTATGAGTCAAGCATTTCAGAAAGTTTGAAGTCTTGGGAAAAGTGATTTCTGGCACTGTACAGGGAAAAAACCCCAAGCACCAAGCAAAAAAAAAAACCCCTCCAGGCTGCTTACTTATGCAGTTAAATGCAATTTGTTTCTTTATATAGCTTGCAGCATACAAAACTTTGCAAAGAGAGTCAAGAGTTGATGAAAGGGATGAGTCAGTGACTTAGAAAAGGAAAGAGGATTGGGCAAACATTGGGTAGCAGGCCTGACATGGCAATCCTTTGCTGTGGGACACTGCAAAAGTGCACAACAAAGGAGGCTTAGGGTTTGTATGCAAGGGGACACTCGGTAAATTAAGCCAATTCATCTGGCCATGGGACAACAACATGCATTAAAGCCTCAAATGGGTGTCCTCATTTAGGATTAAAGTGGTCCTAATGTGACTAAAGTGATCCTTAATCCTTGGGGATTTAGTCCTAGGTGAAAGAGTGCTCTGAATTGATTCAAAGGCATTTTGTAGGATGAAATATTCAGTATGCATGTTTCTTCCTTTTTAAGTTATGCCAACTGACCTCATACTTCTTCCTGATTCACCATAACTGCCGATTTCCCCCATGAAACACAGCTTTGAGATTGCATTCAGAATGTCAGGACAGGAGTTGGGAAAATGGCAACCAAGCACTGTATTGGGAGCACTGTAGACTGCATGGTATCATTGAGAGAACAGGTAAAAGCAGAGCAAAAGCACTAACCAGACTTGCTGTTAGATAAAAAATTGCCACCAAAAGCCCAAAGGTAGCCACCCTGGACCAACAGCACACAAGCCACTGCTGCCAGGGTGACCCACCTTTGCTAGCACAGCAATCACCTTGTGTTTCAGCTGGGGTAAAAATTTCCACCCAGGGTAGATTTGCCTTAGTTCAAGAAACTGTGTCATGCTCTTTAGCATGGAGAGTGGGAAGCAGGAGGTAGTTAAGACTTTTCCAAATACATCTCATCTATGTGTCCATAGTTCAGGGTTAGTTCCAAAGCAGTCCCAATGTGCTTTGGGGGAGAAGGTGGTGTCTGCCACAGTCACTTCCCCATCTCATGATACAAAATAATGCCATGGTACTTACAGATGAGGAGACTTACACTCCTGATTTCCCCCCACAAATCCATCTCTGTGAGGCCTAAGAAGATAAACCCAGAGGAAGTCAGGGCATAGTGATCTCCAGGGCAACATCCAGCTTTCAGCCTCCTTCACTCGGCTTCAAGATGGGATATCAGCACCAAATGCGTCAGCTAGAGCAGAGCAGCACCCGTCTGCCTGAGCCTGGACACAGCTTAGGTTAATTTTACACAGGTCCAGCAGCTGTTCCAGGCTGGTGCTTCCTTATGAACAGCCAGCAAATTAAAACTGACATAATTAAAGGAGGAAAAAATGTCAATCCCATCTCAGCTTCCCAGGACAGTGGCAGCAGGGAGGGTATGGGGATTAGTCCTGACACTTGCACTCCTGCTTCACTCTTGTTTTAAAATCTTCCATCAGGGAAGTGTTGTTCTTCCTCCTGATTCAGGGGCTATTGGACGATGAATGAAGGCAGGAACCCCATTGCCATGTAGTAACAGGATTCCAGAAATGCAGAGAATCTCAGAAGTCATCCCAGAAGTCCTTTATTGCTGCATTGTAGAATCCCCAGCGTTACAGAATTTGAGAGTCCCACTTACAGAAGTAGTCATGGGAGCCTTCAACAGATGAAGCAGCTAACAGAAGTCCCAAGCATATCCCTTGCAGCATCCCTACACCAAAGCCCTTGCCAGAAGAAGTAGCTAACTAACAGAAGCAGAAGTCCCTATCAGCCCTAACCCCCCCAATCTACCTTATAGCTTGGAGTGGCTGTTTTTATACTCTTTGTTGTCAGTCCCTTAACCAGTAAAACACAACCACATGTATAAGATAAAATCTTTCCCCAATAAGAGGTGCCAGTATGTCAAGGAGGCGGCTTCTGCAGCATGTTTCAGTGCAAGGCTGCCAACGTGAGGATGTTGTTCTTGGCACACATGGAATGTTATTGCTTTGCTCTATGCAGCGTGCTAAGGAATTGGCCAGCTAAGGAATCATGCACTCTGCATGCATCCAGCAGCTGCCCTCAGAACAGTGGCTGCAACGGGGAAGATACAAAAACATTTACTTTCTAAAGAGGAAAGCCAAAACTGACACTGACAGAAACAATACAGATCTGATCAATCCCTGAATCCTTGACATGCTTACCTAGCCTAATCTTGCAACATGCACTTATCTGCGCTTTGGGATTGTCCATAGTCTACTTCTACTATCAGCTGCAGCAAGTCTCTTCTGACTTCTGCATGAGCAGAAGTGTAGGCAGACATTCCCTTCTCAGCTTTCCTCATGTTGAAGAATTAGGCCCCAGGTCCTGCAGATCAGCTGTGCTGGCCTCCTCTAACAGGAAGGTGCAGGAGAATTCTGACAGTGCTCTTATATTCCTATACAGTACCCTCTTAAGTGAAAGATAATTGTGTGGCAAATGCTGGGCTGACTCTGGTGGTGAAAAAAACAAACAGATGAACAAGCAGGGCAAGGACAATCATCTCTGAATGAGAGTAAATAGTTAAATGTGGTTTGCAGTGATGAGTTCACCACTGCCTGCTCAGTCCTAGGACAGATAGTGAGACAATTGAGGCCAAATGCTGGAGAACAGGTTTATTGCTGGTAGGGGGATACAACATCTGCTGATACTCCAAATGAACAGTGTGGCTTATCAATCACAAATGCCAAACTGAGGAGGATGCTTTGGATCTTGCCTCTGTTTCATGATGTGGGATGTCACTGGACAACTCTAATCATACATGAATGGAAAATTCCTTCCATCAATCTCTAGCCTGCTAGTGTGAAAACCAGGCCCAGGGGGCTGAGAAACAACAGGTAGGAAGCTGTGTATTTGTAATTTACACAGAGGTAAAGCAAACTTGATTTTATTTTTGGTATCAAGATGAATTTGTCTGGTCTGGCAGCAGCAAGACAGGAATCCTTATTGATTCACTTATCTGATCATCCCAGAGGCTGAAACACATCTGAACAAAAGTCTCTAGAAAAGAATAAAAGAGAGCATGGGGAACTGTTGAGAAATCAGCTGTGTTTCTGCAAAGACAAAGCATGTTGGACACAGCAGACTGAAAATGAGGCAGATAAAGTTGAGGTTTCTGCTGCTGCAGCACTCCTTACACCCTTGCAGCTAGGTTAAATCCACAGCCTGTGAAATCTGGTGAGCTGGCATTAGCATTCAGCCTCTTTAAGGCACAGCTTTCTAATCCAGGTGCCACGGAGGTGTGCAGCCTTACCTGCTCAAGGAGAGGCAGAAGGGTGAACACAAATGAAAATGTGATGCAATGAAGGAGAATGCAGAAAGTATATGCTGCAGGAAGAACACTGAGTTTCAGCTGTTAGCTAGTGGGGAAGATGATGTTTTCTGGGATTCTTTCTTTTCCTTAGGAGAATTAAGATGACAGAAGCCCACCTCTCAGGAAAAAGGAAATGAGAGCCCTGCTCTGTTACAGAGCACTTCAACAATAGGTAAAAGCAGGGTCATGTCTGTACAGCTGCACTCTGAGTGCCAACTTGGCACTTTCAGTGTCAATATCAAAGTGCAAACCCAAAGGGTGCCAGCTAGAATGGCTAGTCTCCTCTTTCCATGTTTTGAACAATAAGGTCTGATTGCAGGTTCAAGGAAACGTTTTGATTTCTTGTTAACGCGCTGTTTACCACATGATCTCAACATATAGCTTAGACAACATATTCTTTACAGACTCAATACTTTTGTTTGTTTTTTCTTTTGCCTTAATCTTTTTCTGACTTTAAAAGAACAACCAACCAAACCCCAAAACAAACAACCAAACAAAACCCACCAAAAAGCAAACATACACAAAGCGAGCAGAGTTTGACTTCTGCTGCTTAGGACACCTCCCAGCATAGTCCACAAACATAACACCGGTTCTGTCCTTTTCAAGGGCATTCTGCCCAGAGTGCTCTAAGGAGGGCTGAATCTGTGTCAGAATCTTGCAACAAACAGCTTGTAGAATAAATCACAATGATTTTCACCTCATTATATTTGGTATTGTCCTTTAAGAAGCAACCGTCTGGAACACTCGCAGTAAGTTCTGCAGGGGACATTGGTGAAGGCTAAGCAGAGCTATGTGTGTCCTGGATAATGAGTTTATGAGATACAAGGATGAAGACTTTCTCTTTTTGAACTGCCCATTTATACCTCTGTGTCTAAACATTAATTGCTGCTGCCTGGAGGAAAGTGATTTACCTTATGATAAATGTTATGGTCTTTGATCAGTAAGCTATTGCTCAGTGCTAAATTAGATGATCGTGTTTACGCCTGCGCTGCAAAACTTGCAGCACTACAGTCACACAATGGTACAAAACGATGTCTTGTCATTTGGGTGAAAGAAAAGTGAGTGTTCCTCAGTAAACAGCTTTGTTACTGAGCCCACTGTCGGTACATCCAACCCACAAGCCTCGTGCTGCTTGAATTGTACCTCATACATAGTTAAACACACAGTACTGTTCATTTAGCCTTCTCTTTCTTCCTTGTAGTTCTAATAAACTGAGCATTAATGCCGATTCATACAGCTGCACTCAGTATGAAATTTGGCTCTGTCTGCTCTCTCAGGACAGTCAGAATTTGGCACAACAACAGATTTCCAGCAATTGAAGATGAAGACTGTGCACTGCCCTGCTGCATTCGGCCCAGCTAATCCCACAAGCTTTCTGCACAATATGTAGAGGTGCAGCAGATCTTCTGCTGACATATTTCTAGTGCAGCTTTTAGCAGGGCTGGATCTTGACTCAGCTTGGTGACAAGAGAAAGGAGCAAAATTGATCGTGCTGCTCCTGGTGCTGGGCAAAGTGTTGGCTGTAATGATTGCAGAGCCTCCCCAGGAATTTCCACTGGTGCTTGATGCACACTTTGGGCCCCCACACACTCCGTTCCCTTTGAAATGAGGGGTAAGAGTCCACTCTGCTCCACTGGAGAAAGAACTATATCAATACACAAATTGATGTTCCCAGTCAGCCACTGCCACCCACCTGCCTCTCCTCTCATGACAGAGTTTGGTGAGGAGCCAAAGATGCAAAGGTCTCTTGGCCTCACTGTGTCACTCATGAGCAACCATGTCCTTTGGAAAGGCTACAAGGCTACCTACCACAAGTGTATTGCTAATGGGCAGGCTCACTCAGTGAATCGCCTAGGGAAGCGGTTGGTACTTTCACCCCCAGAAACACTGCCCACATCTCCACACCAAAATGTGGTACTCGGCTATGGTGCCTGACCTAGCAGTAGGACTTGGCTTCCATGCAGTATTCTGCTAATGCAGCTCTTATCTCTTTGATAGCAATGCTAACTCAGTTAGAATTGATCTGGAAAGCTTTACATCATGCCGCATTGTGCAGCACAAGCATACCTAACCCTTCAAGTGAAAAGCAAGAGCAAGCCTAGAGCAGAAGAAAACAGTAGAAGCTGCCATTTCTGCTACCACCTCTGAGTATGGAAACATTACTCCCTAAAGGAGTTTTCATTTTGTTACTGAAGCATCCTTTTAAGTAGCCCTTCTCCTAAGAAATTCAAGAAACTGAGGAAGCTGACCAGAAATTAAAATACTGTTATGAAAAACACAGCAATGTCCTTGCCCTGTGAGGCACTAGATTGTCTTGAAAGCTTCATTTCCAGTTGAAATTGAACCTGTGCTTCAGATGTTCCTAGGCATTTACTTATTATCAAAGGACATTTGATAATCAAAGGATATTATTTACATATAAACAACATTTTGGTTATTACTGAACTGTGGGTCAGTATTATTCAAAGGAACACACAAAGGGCTTGAGCAGCAATATTCCCCACTCCACATTTTCAAAGCAGCTTTAATCAGAGGCTGACACTATATGACCAGCAATTTCAGCAATGAAAGGTGCTTGCAGGAATGGCTGTCATTTTATGAGTTTGTAAATGAGGCTGAGTTTGATGAGTTACTCAATGCTACCAGAGATACTCTGCTCTCAAATTCCTCCAAAGAAAGCAGGATGATGGGTGTTCAGCAAATTAAAAAGAATCCACACTATTATGGACAAATAAGACACAAGCTCAAAACCATACAAAAGAGGGAATAATTTGCTTGGGCATTTTGGTGAGTGTGGTTGCAACTGAATAATTTATAATATTCTCAGTGTGTGTTTATGTCCTCTTGTCATATATGTGTTCTAAACACTAATGAAGCAACTACATAATTAAAGTAAAGCTTCTCCACAGCTTGGAGTTGTTACCTCTTGGTAATTGCACAGAATGAGACCAAAAGCATGTGAAAATGCTCAGCTGAAGAGCTGATCAGAGTGAAAATTAGATCCCATTCCTGTCGCTGCCACCTATGGAGACAGAGCGTTGCACTATTGCAATATTGCTTTTTTTGCTGTAAGATTACTTTTGCAGGTTTTTTGGTGGACTTTCAGCTGTCCACAGAAGTCAGCTTTTCAAAATGAATTTAAAAAGGGACTGGTATGGACTGTATTCAAAAGAGCAGAATCTAGGGAAGGAAACAAGACAATAGTCACTCACAGGGCAGAATGCTGGATGGGTCAAACACTCAATTAAACAGCCAATAACATCCTAGTCCTGCTCTGAATCTTACTTTTTGTTTCTACAGTATCAATTTTTCTATGTCTAGGTGATATTTTTGTTTTTAAGTTTCTCACATTTTTCATGGGAATTCTTCAGTCCTTTTACATTACATTTGCTTTGCTTCTTCCTAAAGCCTTATGCTTCCCTTATGACTTTGCCTTCGTCAGGTCTGCCTCCCTAATTTCCATCTGATTACTTCTCCAGCTTTCCTTCCCCTTGACTCTCTCCAGTCCTTTTGTTCTCTCCTTCCTAAGGAAGGAGTCTTGAGGACCTTCTTTCCACCCTTCACCCCAGCTGCCCCCCCCCCAAATTTGTGCTTTCTTTCCTCCCCACAGCTTTGCCAAATATGAATTATGTAGCTGATTTTTTTCAGTGACCTGAGGAAACTTTTCATTTTTGGTGACATTGCAGCTCAGACAGGGGTACCAGAGCCCACTTTCAGTAGCTGGCAACAAAGATAGATCTGTGCATCCAGTGCCAGTAGGCAGCGAGGGAGGACAGCTCTTTGCCTTGCCTAGGCAGTTCTTTAATGCTATAGGGTGGTGTGTAGTGACTGAGAAAGAGAGTACCCTTTCCAGAATGCACAATTTTGTGCATCTATGTGATGTGGTTTGATGGCCCTCATTATTGCAAACATTAGCATGAAGTTGATATGAGCAACAAGGTGAATTTTGAGGCACAAACATGGTGCATTTTCAGTGTCTACTGTTAACTGGTGCAGCCTCTCCTCCTTCCCTCAGGGGCTTACTGATTTCTTATCCCCACTCTTTTCACTGTAATGAGCTGAAGAGCAGGCTTGCTCCTAGCTTGTCTTTATTTACTGTTTTCTTCTCACCTGTCTTTAAACTTAGTCATTCATCTTTTTTTTAGCATGACAACAGTGCCCAGTTTCATTACAGAAGAGGCTATTGGCTCTGTTAGGATATGGTGACAGCAAATGAGGTTTGCATAGCTTCTCTAACTGCCTGGGATAGAAGCCTGCTTTTTGCCAGCTGCTCCCAGGCCTGGGCACAACAAAGGCAGGTCCAAGTGGATCTGCAGCACCTCAGGCACATCAGCTGCTAAGAGGCTCTCCTGATTTCCAGGAGTTTCCCCTTGGGTGCTCGTAGATATATTGAGGTCTGCTTGGACTCTGCAGCCACCCAGAACCAGTGAGAACTTGGGAACAGCCTGTTTGCCTTTTGTTTTCTTTTCCAGTCCCTAGAGGTGAAGGGAAGACTTGTATTAAATGGTTATGCATCCTTTCTGTCTGTCAGCTGGCTTACTTGTAAGTCTTCCTGCCTGGAGAGCCATATCTGAAAACATATAATTGTAGCAAGACTGGGCAGGGACATCAAACTTGCTGCCTCTTATGCTTTTCTTATGCAGGATTTGAGTTCAGGTTCCTGGTCCACTTTAGATTCACAGAGTTTCTGTCTTTGACCCCTGTGCTATGAAGATCATGCACTCTTTCTGTTCCATTTTGACCATTTTAGGTCCATATTGCTTCCTCTTTCCCCTTTGCTGTTACAACAGTCCACATTTACATTGTGCCTTTACATTTGTTCCCCATTTTCATCACTGCAAGCCAGGAGAGAATCAAGCCTTACAACTGTAAACAAGAAACCCCCAGGGACACAACAGCATTCCTACACACTTTTGCTTTTTTTTTCCCCCTGTAAGTAAAATGTAACTGGAAAAGCCCAACTCAAATTGATCCTGATTCCCAGAAACATTGAATGATTGTATCTTAAATCAAAATTATAGCAGCTATTCGTGGAACAACGATGAGACTGAGCAGAAAGAAAAATAACATTGTCAAAATAGCTAAGAAATATTATCAAGATTCTTTTGCTGGCCCAGGAAACAATTGCAGCCTTTGAGCTGCAGAGTGCTATATTCTTATTCAGATAGGTGGCTTGCAGAAACCCAAGAAATCTGTCCTGCTGCTCCTGGAATTGATAATGTCACACAAGCTAAATCTTAGTGTGACAATAGCAGTGACAGCAGCCTAGGAGAGTAGTTACTGCTGGCTAGATAGAAATAAGAGATCATCAACAAGCCCAGGCAGGACTGCAGAAAGAACAGATGAGAACCATGCAGGTTTCACGTATAGAGGTGAGCATGGAGGAGAAACAGCAGGAGGAAACACCCCAGTCTCAAAAGTGAGGCAGGCCTAAGCAAAACTATAAAAGCCACAAAGGAACAAAATTTAGAATGTTTCTTTTTTTTTCTACTATTAAAAAAGTAAAAAGAAGTATAAAAGACAACCTTTTGAGAAACATAGCGGCCAACATCATTAGCTGGGAGACATGCCTGCGGTTTTAATTATAGATGAACATCAGTAACCACTAAATGCTCCACAAAATCTCTTTTGGAGATGGAAAAAAAATAAATAAAATGGCAAGAACACATTTTCACATTATTCTAAAGAACACTGAGGCATTCCTAAATGCTTTTTAGACCTCCTGCTCTAAACTAGCTGTCAATGTGTGTTGGTTGAAATGTTCAGAGAGTTGCTGTCGCTCACCGATGCGTGCGCCAAAGCAGAGCTTCGCCTTCCCGTAAATGCTAACTCTTAGTGCTGTTAATGAAGTCATGCTCTGCTAATGCAATCAATACTCTTTTGGTTTTTTTCTTGGAGGAAGAACCACAGCTTTCTGGATTTCGGACCACAGTTGTTGTGCCATCCTGTCTGATTTTCGTAGCTGCTTCTAAGTTGTAGAGCAGCCATTAAACTTAAGAGCAATGACAGCTTTGGAAAGAGTAATACTGCATGCTGGAGATGATTACTAAGGCCTTTATTTCTTGAGTGCTTAGAAATAGAGAAGCACTGTAATATCTAAATCCCACAAAAGCTGATTATTTCCCCACTGAGCTTCAGACACAGGTCAGGAAAATGAATAGTAGGAAAGAAGCGGCAAAAAAACAGGACGGCTGAAAACATCGCTCTGGGCTAGATATTTTTATCCAGCACCTAGTTCTGAACTGCCAGAGACTTGTACTTAAAATAAAATCACTCAGTGCACTAGGTCTGTAATTATTATTGCAGAAACTCACATGGTGTAGACTTTTAATCCCTAGTACTTACACTGTAAGTGTAGTGAGGGAACACAGAGCATATATATGTATGTATTTGAGATAGCAATCAATGAGCAAACTGTAGATCAATGCCAAGACAAGACTTTGTTCAGAGAAAACTAGGGAAAACACCACATTTTTCAGACCTTTCGGGGGGAGGGACCTTTTAGGGTGTCAGGTAATGATAGGACTAGGGGGAATGGAAAAAAAAATAGAAATGGGTAGATTCAGATTGGATGTTAGGAAGAAGTTCTTCACCATGAGGGTGGGGAGACACTGGAACAGGTTGCCCAGGGAGGTGGTAGAAGCCTCATCCCTGGAGGTTTTTAAAGCCAGGCTGGATGTGGCTCTGAGCAACCTGATGTAGTGTGAAGTGTACCTGCCCATGGCAGGGAGGTTGGAACTAGATGATCCTTGAGGTCCCTTCCAACCCTAACAATTCTATGATTCATCATCCATTCACTGCATTCAAGGTCTTTCTGAATAGACTGTTTAATGCTGGATAAAAGAAGGATGAAGAGTTTTGATCATTTTAGGACATAAATCTGGGATTCCAGGTATAGGATGTCCTTTTAAGCAAAGTTGTCGCTTCAGTCATTAAATTAGCTGTTCTTGCTGTAAGAGATTCAAGGCACCAGCAGAAAATCATTCACTTCTTATAAGTATTGGTCTGCCTCTCCTATTTCTCTATAAAATGGAATTCAAACAACGTATACAAATATTGGCCTCTGAGTTTCTCTGAGGCAAACTTTGAAGGAAAGGGTGTATCAACAAGAAATAGTAATAATAATAACAATACACCACCAACAAAACCAACCAACCAAAACTCAAACCAGCCACAACAACAAAAACACCTCAAACCTGTAGGCCTGATATATATTTACATACAGGAGCCTATTGAGATGCTTTAATAGAGTGGTCTGCACCAAACTTTCCCAGCCAATACAGTGTCAGGAGAGGTTTCTCCTTTTGGTCATTGTGACAAGGAACTCAGTCCAAGGCCAATAGGGAGCATAAACCCTCTCCAATGAAGTTTGGGTGTAGGAGCAAAACTTTAGGCAGACAAGTGTGAGATGCAAGGCCATATTAATTTCTAGTTGATACCTGTCACTATTTAAGGCTTCAAATTTCTTCAGACTTAAAAGAAATAAAGAGTTAAGTTCACTTCTGGCACTCATTGTCTGGACTCACTGGTGCTTGCATTTTCTGTGTTCAAGCACATGTTGGCAGCTTCACAGTCTCGTATTCATTAAGGCATAAGAGAAAACCCCTAGCATTCTTGAACTAATCAATCTATTCAACACTTGCAACTTGCTTGTAGCACTATGCATTGCTACAAAGCTTGGCAAGACAGAAAGAAATTCACCTCTTTGCAACTTTTCAACAGATGCATATTTGCCCATAGTTAGAAAGTTGAAAGCATTTAATTTTTCCCAACTGTAGGTGGATACCACTCCTGACAGCAGTAAAAACACTGCTCCTGTTCATCAAACAAACCCTCTGCACCACTTAAAACTTGCAAAGAAACAGTTTCAGAGACAGGCACAAGAATGTACAAACCCAGACTGGTTCCACCAAGTGAAACACACATTTAGTGGAAAAAGGGGGCTTAAGCAACAGAGCACCAGGCCTTCCATCAACAGGTGGCTTTACAAAAGGGAGAAAGTGTCCTTGTTTGTGGCTGGAAAAAAATGATACCCATAGAGCACTCCAGGAAATGAGTAAATCCCATCTATATGAGGTACACCTACAGCTATGGAAAAGAGCTCTATACAGCGTCCACAACTCACTAGCCCCTGTTTTTCCTCTTCCACCCTCCAGGTCTGTAACAGAGACAAGGACCTCAGTTAAACAATAAGAAAAAAATGAAGAAGCTATTGCATTCATTCAGAATTTCCCTTAAAAGTAGCTTAAACCAAGCATCTGCTAGCTAAATGTTTTAGCAATCACTACAGCCACGTGTACCGTTCTCTGGAGACACAGCTGTAATAGCTGCAGACAGCAAAGGAAGCAGGACAGGTCACCAGAGGGTCGAGCATTTCAGAATTCCATTAATATTTTCTTGTTCTAATATGAAACTAGCAACTTACAGATTCTCATTGTGCTAGTGTGAAGCTTTTGCATAGACTTAAGTGTCTGTGCTACTGAGAGTTAAGAAAGCTGCCTTTTCAACAGCCACTTGGTGCTGAGTGCTGATATTTACTGCTAACATACCTGATATTTACTACCATTTTCAGTGAAGTTAAAAGCTCTCCCATTAGGTCCATAAATAAAGAGAAACTGAGTATATGATGTGCACCAACAAAGCGAACATCTGCAGATAAAGGACTAAGAAATTCTTATCCAATAATTACCCAATATTTGAAGTCCCTCAGAGTCATCTTCAGACAGTCATAAAAATGGGGGGCAGGGGGGAAACCCCAAAGCCCTTGTGATTATGTTACTATATATTCTTTTCTCATGAGGAAGAGACTGGCTGGGCCATTCAGGCACACTCTAAATTGAAACCTATTAGTTCTTACAAAATAAATAAATCACAGTATCACAGTGTCACAGTATCACTAAGGTTGGAAGAGACCTCAAAAATCATTGAGTCCAACCTGTCATCACACACCTCATGACTAGACCATGGCACCAAGTGCCACGTCCAATCCCCTCTTGAACACCTCCAGGGGTGGTGGCCCAACCACCTCCCTGGGCAGCTAACCAAGCAACTAACAAACAACAAACCTTGTTGGGTTTGCACATGGTGGGATTTTGGTAGCAGAGAAGAGGTTTTTCTGGCATGGCTCCTGTAAGAAGTTTTGAGAGGCTCTCACAGCTTCAAGCTGGACCCACATCTGGCTGAGGCTGAGCCAATCAGTGGCAGTGGAAAGCAGCTCTGCAATGAGGTAAGAGGGGTAAAAGCTGTTTGGTTAGTTCTTTTGTGGAGCCAGGCACAAACTGGTAGCAATTTGTCTCTTCCTCCACTCCCCTTTTTTAATCCCAGTAGGAGTGGGTATAGACTTGATGAGATTAGATCACAAAACAGGGGACTGGGAAGGGTTTCCCAGAGCCCTGGGCTGGCAGTAGCCTTTCACCGTTGTTACAGAAACACCCCAGCTGTCAGGCACCAAACTGTGGACCCATGACTCTTTACAGTGTTATCTTCAGGCCATGGTGTCAAACCCTTGGAGTGGACTACTCCAGCTCCCTCCAGGCAATGGGAGAAGCCTTCATCATGACCTTCCCCTTGTCTGCTTTTCTAGGGATAGTATCAGTGCTATACAAAGTGCTGATGTGACTGATATGAGAAAAATAATACTAACTACCTTAGCAAAGGAAAAGTCTTCTCCAAATCTTGAAACAATGAAAAATAGTTATTGGAAACTATTTTGTGGGAGAAGAACATAAATCTGGCTAACCTGATCATCAGCCAGAGCAGCAGGCTGCATTGCCTAGAAGCTGAAAATGGATGTTAAAGAGCTGGGCAGATGACACCATGGTAGATGTGGATACATTGTGCTTTGGGTCTTCTTATTTTCAGTTGGTGACTTGACTTTCAACTGAGTTCTGGATTGGCACAGAGAAGCTTGGAGGACTAGCACCCTTAAATTAAAAAACAAAACAGAACAACACAATTAATCTGTAATTTAGGCCAGGAGGAAACAAAGTGGAAATGAAACAAGCTTACTACAGGGTGAAATGTTACACCTTGTTATTACATGTTCAGCAGTTACAAAGTCTGTGTCTGTGCTTAAACCTATTAAGCCAGGTATGAAAGGAAAAGCAGTGAAAACCCAGAAACAATGAAAACCAAATCAATGCTTCTTATATATTCTGTCTAGCTGCATTTCATGCTGACTGTACTGTATGACTACTCTCCCCTGTTCTGGAGCCCTTCTTTGTTGCCCATATTATGTTCACTGTAAGTACTGAAGTTTACTGACCTGTAGTTTTCAGGTAAGAGCTGAAGCAGAATTTAAAGCTATGCCATCAACTGCAGTGTAACTCAAGCATGTTGCTTAAGTGGGGACATTAGGCTCTAGTGTTACCAAAGGATTAGAGCTTCCAGCCTTGCAAAACATCACTGGATAGATGCACTGAGTAAACATCACACCATTTCTCAGCTGGCTGATCTGCTAATGTGGAACAGATCTCACTAAAAGCAGTGGAATCAAAGTACAGACTGCTGGAGCCAGGTAGCCTCAACCGTACCAATTGACAGAGCCAAAGCGAAATGAAAGGCATCCAACCAGAGGGATATTCACTGAGCACACACACAGGGTTGCCAAACCTTCAGCTGAAGGCAGGCAGATTTGGCTTTCATTGTTTCTGAGTTTTCACTGCTTTTCCTTTCATACCTGGCTTAATAGTTTAAGCACAGGCACAGACTTTGTAACTGCTGAACGTGTAATAACAAGGTGTAACATTTCACCCTGTAGCAAGCTTGTTTCATTCCCACTTTGTTTCCTCTTTCTTTGCTTTGTGTCGTCTTGGTTTCTATACCGTGGCTCTATTCATTTGTAGAAGATTTCTCTACCTTCCTGATATTTTTTTCTGAAGTGGAAGTATCTTTCAACTGCAAAGCTCTCCCTTTGGCTTGCTTCTTTCTGTGGGGAGTTGTTCCTGATGTGTCATTGCATGGTGCTGCAGAGACAGATGCCATCTTTCTGAGAATTCAGAGTGACAGCACACAAACATAGGAGCTAAATTTTTAATGTCTGATTGCACTGCTCCTGGTAAGAGTTAGACACTGAAAACAAGTTGAATTGCCAGCATACATAGAGACTATGAATTGATTTGAAGAAGAGCAACACAGCCTTGGGAAGAGGTGCAAAGGCTTCATGTTTGGGCATGTGCCAGGAAATCTATACCGATAGCTAACATTGATACCCCCAGGAATGACATTCCAGCTAAGAAAGAATTCTGACTCAATGCTACAAATGTTAATTTTCCTAGGATCTTAAATAGTAACAATGTCAGCATTTAGTTATATTATAAACCTATGGGGGTTTGGAGTAGCTCAAGTCTATCATTAAACAGCCATAAAACAGTTTTACAAACAGAATTAAGAGTGTTATTTTACTGACTAAAGTCATCATGCCCCTAACAGCTAGCAGAGAATCTATATTCAAGCATAACTTCAACTGATTACATCAATGTGAGCTCCACAATAGGACCTAAGCCAGAATATGCATTACAGATTGCCACTTTTGATTACAGTTCTTTGACTACTCAGGAAGAAGCATTTTGCTTTCTTACTGAATTGTTTACTGCATGATTAGCTTTAAATTTAACACAATTTCAAACCCGAGCTTGCCTGGTGAATTCTGAACCATGAATCAGTCTAAGAATTCAGAAGAACCTAAAATTACTGCAGTCACATTAGTTCATTCAGATGCACTAATCACCTCCAGCGCTTTTTGTTGAAGACTTGCAGTAAAACTGCTTCTCCTACGTCAGGAGGAAGTTCTTCACCATGAGGGTGGTGAGACACTGGAACAGGCTGGTGGGAGGTGGTAGAAGCCTCATCCCTGCAGGTTTTTAAGGCCAAGCTGGATGTGGCTCTGGACAAACTGATCTAGTGGAGGGTGTCCCTGCCCATGGCAGCGGGGGTTGGAATTAGATGATCCTTCCAAGCCTAACAATTCTGTGAAATGAACTTTTGTCTTTCAAGCCGTCCGAGGTTTGTCCAAAATCACCTTCCGGATAGGATTGCTTCAGCCGCTTTTTGGAGCATTGGCTCCCCCTCCTGTTCATTTGCTGTAAGCACAAACCGGATGAAACGGTGTCAGGTAGAGGCGTTTTTAGCACTTGACTGCTTTTTGGAGGCATGTGTCTGAATGACACCATCTTTCTTTAATACATAAGAATATCTGGGTCCAGAGTGGTGTATACAAAATAACACACCGCCATTGACTGAGGGATAGTTAAAAAAACCCCACAGACACAAACAAAACCTTCCAGTGAACTGGAACAATGAAAAGGGCAATATAAAAAGAGCTTTCAAGTCAAGTCATTACCTGGAAGCTTTAAAAAACAGTCCACGAAAGAGTTGAGCCGTGTTAAGTTAGAGGACATGTGAATAATGAAGAAGCTGCCTGCAGTTCAATCAATACAAACAAAGTATAAATTGCAACAGTGACACAGAATTGATGGGGTTGGAGGGGACCTCAAGGATCATCTAGTTCAAACTCCCCTGCCATGGGCAGGGACACTTTTCACTAGATCAGGTTGCTCAGAGCACCATCCAGCCTGGCCTTAAAAAATTCCATGGATGGGGCTTCTACCACCTCTTTGGGCAACCTGTTCCAGCGTCTCACCAGCCTCATGGTGAAGAACTTCTTCCTGACATCTAATTTAAACATCCCATCCTCTAGCTTGGATCCATTCCCCCTAGTCCTATCACTACCCAATATCCTCAAACTCCCTCACCAGCTTTCTTGTAGGCCCCCTTAAGATACTGGAAGACCACAATAAGGTCTTCTTGGAGCCTTTTCTTCTCCAGACTGAATAGCCCCAACTCTCTGTTTGTCTCCATACGAGAGGTGCTCCAGCCCTCTGATTATACTTGTGGCCCTTCTCTGGGCATGTTCCAGCATGTCCATGTATTTCTCATAATAGGGGCTCCAGAACAGGACACAGGACTCCAGGTGGTGTAGAGGGGCAGAATCACCTCCCTCCACCTGCTGGCCACATTTCTCTTGACGCAGCCAAGGCTATGGTTGGCTTTCTGGGCTGCAAGTAACAGGTCACACGAAGATGAGAAAGATCATATGAGTAAACAATGACAATTTATACATGAGAATCAGAACTAAAATCCATCAGCTCAGCAAAGACCCATGCAGCTGAAAATGTGGTACTTTTCATTTAAAAATAGCACTGGGAAGAACTCCAGATCTAAAATGAATAGCAGGTAAACTGACAGAGTAATTGGAAATAAAATTACAAGGTCCCATAAGAGACATGGTAAGATATGCAGAAACCTGATTTCCATTCCTTTCCATTCTCTGAACAAAATGACTCAGCAGCAGGAGAAATGCTACAAATGCCTTCAGGGAAGGCTAGTTACCTCCAGGGCAAACATGATCCTGCAATGAAACCTGGGTGAGAGCAGAGGGTTCTTGAGGCTACATGTAGGTGACACCAACAATATAATGTTTGTGGAGCCCTTTTCCTGCTTGTCTGGAAGAGCTACACATCAGGGAACATCCACATCATCATGCTGCAGCTTACAGTATAAAAACCCCAACAAAACAACCTGAGCTATGTTGCAGGGGAAAGCCACACAGAAATCTCAGTTGCTTTCATCAGTCTTGCTGGGATTTAAAAAGATCAATAAAAGGCAATGGCACATAGATTAAGAACCATCAGATATCTTAAAAAGAGATTGTCACCAGCCGTGACTGAATGGGGACATCATCTTTTCAACAGATGACTGGAAGGGTGAGAACTCTACTTGATGTTTCTTTCAACAGGTTTTCAGTGCTTATGACCAAAAGATGGGCAGTGTGGTAAGACAGGGACAGCTCAGCATTACTTACAAAAATGGAATTTAACACATGGAGAGTGAGGAAGGGGAAGATGCATCTGGAGAGTGGGTGATTCTGAAAGGAACAAGGCAGGAGCTCACACAGCCTGAGCAAGCTACAGTGAACAGCATTAATGAGATGCAAAACCAGTAAATGACTTCTGTTCTCCCCTGCCAGGTTTATTTTTACCCAAGACTGTTTAAAATCAAATGCATAAACATCCTGGAAAGAACACACCTTCTCCCCTGCTCCAAGGTATGTTTTCAGCACTGCTACAGCAGTCAGCTCCTCGTTTTCTCCCTGGCTCTCCTGCATAATGACAGCTCCAACAGAGGCAGAGAGCATCTTTTTCCCAGCACACGCATTAGCTTTGGTGCTTAACACAGCCTTCTGTGAAGCTGTATCCCATCACAGAAGCAAATAGGTCACCCACATCTCTTACCTCCTCCTGTGAGATCTCTAAATACAAACTACTTATTCAAAAGGTGACTATCATATTTTCTGTATTTCAGATGAAAAGTACAATCCTGGAAAAAATATATGAATATTCACATGCAAGCTCTGAAACATGGGCATGTGGTGGTAACTGGTTAGGCCACACCTTGAGTACTGTGTCCAGTTCTGGGCCCCTCAGTTTAGGAAAGATGTTGACTTGCTGGAACATGACCAGAGGAGGGCAACAAAGCTTGTGAGGGGTTTGGAACACAAGCCCTGTGAGGAGAGGCTGAGGGAGCTGGGGTTGCTTAGCCTGGAGGAGACTCAGGGGTGACCTTATTGCTCTCTACAACTACCTGAAGGGTGATTGTAGCCAGGTGGGGGCTGGTCTCTTCTCCCAGGCAGCCAGGACCAGAACAAGAGGACACAATCTCAAGCTGTGCCAGAGGAGGTTTAGGCTGGCTGTAAGGAAGAAGTTCTTCATAGGAAGAGTGATTGGCCATTGGAATGGGCTGCCCAGGGAGGTGGTGCAGTCACCATCACTGGAGGTGTTTAGGAAGAGACTGGATGGGGCACTTGGTGCCATGGTTTAGTTGATTAGATAGAGTTGGGTGACAGGTTGGACTCAATGATCTCAAAGGTCTTTTCCAACCTGCTTAATTCTATTCTAACTACCTGGAGTCTTGACTCTGCCATTACAGCACTGGAAAGGGACAGGATTTCACACTCTTCCTCAGATAATGTTTCCTGCTACTAGCTCTGGGATGTTCACCTCCCAGAATAACTTGGTTTTCAGGACATCGATTTGAAACATGTTTAACTCATCCTAAATGCAGTAACACAGATACTTCTGCTAGCCTTGAAAGCATTTTTAGGCTGTTTCAGATAAAGGCAAATGTCAAGGCTTCCTACAGAGATGAATGTTAATGCGACTGATCTGATAGTTCAGAACTATTAGCTGTTTAATTTCTGTTCTGCTCTGCAAAAGAGGTACAATATATAACACTTGGTTTGGATCACCGACATGGTGTTTCATAGCAAAAAAAGGGAGAGTATTATATAATCTGCCCCCCCCCCCCCAACTAGATCTATTAAAATGAACAGAACTTTATCTAAAATGGAAACTTTCCCAAATTTAGCTGTTTGTAGAGTGATTACACTTGAATGGTTAAGACTAAAAAAAGTTTCTGCAATGCTAGGTCTCACTGAGATGCACAAAGACTAAATTCTGCAAGCTGAACAGTATCCTTCCTAGTCTAGTTTTGAACAGGGGAAAAGCACACATCTGAATTTCATCTTTTTTTCCAGTCATAGAATCATAGAATCACCAAGGCTGGAAAAGACCTTTGTGATCATGGAGTCCAACTGTAAGTCAATTACCATGACCACTAAACACATCTTGAAGCTCGACATCTACAGCTTCTCAAGTACCTCCAGGGCCAACGACTCCACCACCTCCCCGGGCAGCCTGTCCAACACCTCGCTGCTCTCAGTAAAGTTTTTCCTAATATCTAATCTAAACCTTCCCTGGCACAACTTCACCCCATTTCCCCTCATCTTATTGCTTGGGAGACCAACATCACCCTCGCTACAACCTCCTTTCAGGCAGTTGTGGAGAGCATTAAGATCTCCCCTTAGCCTTCTCTTCTCCCGACTGAACAACCACAGCTCCCTCAGCCCTCCTATGCCATACCCTTCAAACGCTTTGTCAGCCTCATTGCTCTTCTCTGGACGTGCTTCAGGACCTTAATGCCTTTCCTATACTGTGGAGCCCAGAACTGAACACAGTACTCAAAGCTGTGCCCTTACCAGAGCTGAGTACAGGGCACAATCACTTCCCTACTCCTGCTGGATACACCGTTTTTGATGTTCGTGAAAATATCACAAGATCAGTTTTAAAGGCACATCCCTCCAAATCTGTAAACTGGTAGCCAAAACACACCTCTTTTTGGATGGTGCTTTGAATCCCTTGATTTGGAACTGTAGAGGAAGTACTGAAAACACCAAACATCTAGACTGATACTGCTACCATAAAAAAAACCCACACTACTAAACTTGCCCCTTCACAAAATGAACTCCACTTCTCCTACCCTATGAAACTAAAAATCAAAGAACCAAAGGTTGACTTCACAACCAATCTGGACACCTCCCTCCACCCTCCAAAAAAACTTACCAGGAACCTGCCTTCATACTTACCCCAACAAGCAATCATCTAACCCTCTTCCACTTTGGTGTTCTTACTTCACTGACCCACTAGTAGAAGCATTACTGCATTGTGCCCATCCAGTGGTATATGGCTGATTGTTACCTAATACAACAAATCTTTTAAGCTATTGCTACCTTTGACTCTATACACAGATGAAATTTTGAAGGTCAGAAGGATTTTTTCATTAACATGTAAACAGGGATGCATTTCCAGTCTAGAACTGAAAAGTTGTTTCCAGTGGTAGCTGCCCTTAACCTTTGTACCACAGTCTCTGAGGCACAGAGAACACGCCAAGCCAAATTGTGTCCCCCACTTACTTTGGGTAAGGGATCACTGCTTTCTCCTGAAGGATTTTTTTCTGGTGATGGGTAACTTACTCCTTGTAAGTTGTTGCCTATGCAGAATTAAATACCACCTTACTGCAAAACCCTCTTCTCCAGAGTTTCTCCTCCAGTTCAGTTAGGTACGAAGAGAAGCTCGGAGATCACAAAGTCCTCTCTCATTTCATGGAAGTGCTTGTGGAATGGTGACACAACTCTTTCCATGCAATCCACAGTAATCATTACAGAACATTACAGAGCTGGGTAAGGTCACATTCTGTATCTGACTACCTTCACCATGATCTTGGCACAGTGCAAACTAAGCTCTGCATAGCTGTAGAGGTGTTAAGATTAGCATAACTTCTGAAAATGCAAACGGTACTAAACTACTGCAATCTGAAAGCAGCTCTTAACAAGCTTTTAGTAAAGAAGCTGTTGTTAGTAATAAGACTGCTTTCTTACATGCAAGAAGTCCTGCTAGCACATTGTTTGAAAAAAAAACATCTGCAAACCACAAGACATATGGTATCAACAGCTAAACAACCTGTTAGTAGCCTTAATGCCTTTCACTCATTAATTCTGAGTAAAAGCCCTTTGGAACCCAACTCATTAAGCACACGGTTCCACTTGGCATGACTCAACCTCAGCCAATCCTACAGCACAGCTCCAGGTTTCAGCCTACTTTGAATTTTGCTGATAAAAATCTGCTTTGTCTGCTGATAAAGAGAACCCTGGTGAAAGAACTTAGCTTTGCTACTTCTAGCCCAAAGTATTTTCTGACTTTGCCACGCTTGTGAGTGCTCAGATCAACTCCGTTGTCATTCACTCTTTTTCAGGTGAATGCTTTTGCTTGTTTCCTAACAACATAAAGCTGAAGTCTCAACTTTTCTCTGCATGCCCACTATTTTTCCACTCATTTCAGACACATAGAAGCAAACAAGACTTTTAATTTTATTTAATTTACAGTACTGATTGCTCCAAGTTATGCCTTACTGTTGGTACACAGTAAATACAATCATCTGAACAAGTCACTTAGTATGGAAAAAAAACCCACCAAAATAATGCAAGTTAAAACATTAAAAATACTGCTTTACATTGTGCAGAACAGAACTTTCAGAAGTTAGGACACTGGCTACAGCCAGGCACACATGAAGACCATTTCCTTTTAGCTTACCAGCACATTCATTCCTGCACCCCCTTCATCTGAAACTGCCTGTAACAGTAGATTTTAGGTGAACGCTTCTGCTGAATTGAGAAGATTCAGTACCTCACAGCTTGGTCTTTAGCACATGTATGTCCAGAACAAGATGTTTTTCTGTTCTAGTCATTACACCAAGAATGGCTGAGTTCAGATTTACTAAACAAAGGGTTTCAGTGACACTGAAATGAAGATGTTTCCAGAGGGGTGCTGTGCTCTACTGGTGCATGCAGCTGTCAAAGACTGGATAAATTAGGTAACATGCTTTCCCTAGACAAAAGAAAAGTGGTTGGGCATAACTGCCACTTCACAAACAGTACATAAGTCAGATGAAATGCATCCTTACTGCAATCTTTAGTCAAATTAGTATATACCACAGCATCTAGCACTGATTAAATTTAGAAAAATATTATATAGGGGATTTTTAAAGCCTCTGAAGCAATGTAATAGAACACGGTGGAAGAGGACAAAAACCACCTTGCTTTTTCAGTCTGGAAGAGCTGGGCTGCCAAAGCTATTTATGACGCTGACAATAATTCACTTGATTGTTTACAGTTCTTTTTTAACCAATGAAGAGGCAGGAAATGTTTCTTTTATCTGGTTTTAATTTTATGATCAAGAATGACTGAACAACACAGTTATTTAAGTCAACCGGATTACATAGTTTCAGTTAATGGCTGCCAAACAAGTGTGTACTCCAGCGACCCACCGGAAGCAGTGTAACCTGATGGGTGAGACAGATCTTAAGGTTAGATGCAATACATGTAAAAATAGAAAGTTTAAAAACCAATCTCATCACAGGACATTTCCATAGCCATCTCCTTTGTGAAATAAATAAGGCAGCAGATAACTTTTACTTCGCAGTGGCAGATTTGAGGTATGCTATTAAGTCTTGTCTCTCAGACTTCTTCTTAATACCCGCAAAAATCATCTTTGTTCCTGGGATATACTTCTTTGGATTTTCCAAATACTCCATCAGAGTATCCTCACCCCAGGTGATGCCTACAGAGAAGAAAAACAAGTTAATTTACAATATCAAACATTTATATTCCTGTGCTCCATATTATTCCACTTTTTGGTAGATTTTTACTTCTAGAACACTGTGAGCTGAGTATTTTTGTCCCTAGTAACTGAGAAAAGCAGCTTCAAGTTTACCTTTGTTCTTATTAGCATCCGTGTAAGAGAAGCCCTCAGCCTGGCCAGTCTTGCGTCCAAACAGGCCATTCAGGTTGGGACCAGTCTTGTGCTTGCCCCCCTTTTCAACTGTATGGCACTGGGAACATTTCTGGACAAATATCTTCTTGCCCTTCTCGATATCTCCCATTTTCAGTACTGGAAGAACAACACACAGAGGTCAGTACTGCAATGTCAAGGTCACCTAGTCAACAGAAACCTTAAAGGTGTCCTGTCACTTTACACAGCTTCTCAGCCTAGTAATTCTCTAGCACGCTTTCTTGCCACAAGCTATAGCTCCTGGGTTTGAAGATTAGCATAGAATCATTAAGATAACTTAAAAGGTATCGAGGTGATGAAAACGCTTGAAGAACAAAAGAGCCTTCCCTGAGCCAAAATAATTACCCTGCAGCATTTAAACAATATAGAGAGAATTTCTAAAGAATAAATTGAACACAGCTTCCATATACAGCCTGTATAGCAGGAACGTTTTTTTCCAGTCATTAATAACCTTGTGCAATAGGACAAGAGGATTTGCATGTGTTCCATTTCAGGTAGCAAAGCACACCAGCAAACCACCTTGAAGCCTGGAGCGGCTGGCATCAAGCTGGCCCGCTCCTCCTGCCACAAGCTGGGACGCCTCCCGGGCCGCTGCCAGCAGCAACGCTATTAGTACGCGGTGTGGCGAGCGCAGCCAAGGGCAACCGCACTTCCCAGCTCCAGCTCTACCTCCGCTGGGGCTGACCTTGAGACGAGGAGCAGCAGGCTTCCCGCCATGGGGGGCACGCTCGGAGCACGCGGCGCGACACTGGCGCGACCCCATCACGGCCCCCAGCGATGGCTCACCCAGCGAGAGCGGGTGGGCCAGGCCGCATCGCCTTCCATTTCGAGTGGCTACGGACAGGACCCACACAAGTTGGATGCCCCCCCGCCCCAACTTCTTTGGGATACAGCTGTCGAGATGGGGACACTAGGCCCCACGGTGACCTTCCGCCGCACCCGAGAAAACCTCCTTAGGCCGCGGCCCCGGACTCCCCCACCGTGTCCAATGGAGCCGGTAATCGCGTTCTCACGACAGATGCATCGCCCTCACCTATTCCCCTTCCGCTGCCTCACCACCGTCCTCCAGTCTAACGGTCCCCCTGGGCCACAGAAACAGGCCAGATCCGAGTCAGGCCAGGTCACATGAGGCCCAGGTCAAAGAGAGACCGCGCACCCGGATACCCCACCGGCTGCTGCCCTCACCTGCCTGTCCAGCTGCCCTGCTGACGCTTCACCCACAACGGTAACCACAACACCGATACACCCTGCACCGCCCGGCGTCTGAGCCCAAGGACACGCCGCACTCCGCCCTATGTAAGCCGGTGTTGCCGCAACCAAGCTATGCCGGCACTCGGCCCGCCCATCCGGTCGTGACAACCAATCAAGTGTGACATGTAGGCTTCTCATTGGTTACCGAGCCTATCAGCCAAGGCAGTGGCAGCTAGCAGGGTAGGTTGCGACTGGCGGGACCCAGGGCTTCCTCCTCCTCCCCGCGGAATGGCGTCAGACGTAACGCCGGTATGAAAAGAACGGCGGGGCACGGGGGTAGGGGGCAGGGTTCCAAGCTCATGCGCAGAGCGGATGCCAGAGCAATAGTCGCGCGGGTTTTGGCGGGGCGTGTGCTGTGACGTACCGGCAGCACCCACCCCACCCCATCGCGCTCCGCAGCGGTGTTTGGCTTCTTGCGGGGGGAGGGGAGGGGAGGGGAGGGGAGGGGAGGGGAGGGGAGGGGAGGGGAGGGGAGGGGAGGGGAGGGGAGGGGAGGGGAGGGGAGGGGAGGGGAGGGGTCGGGTCTATTCTCCGCTGCGTGCGGAGAGTTTCAGATACTTCTTTAAGGGAGTATGAAGAACAAAGAGGCTGAAGTGTGGCAGTAACGGGAGCGAGGCTGAGCCCCTGCAGAGTGGAGCGGGGCTGGTTGGGAGCGCTGGGCTGGAGCTGCAGACGGGTTTGGAGCGGGAGCAAGTGTACAGCTGGAGCCTATAGCCCCTGTGGGATGATAAAGTCATAATTTGAAGAAAGATGAGAGTGTTACACAAGGGTCAGACACAAGAAAAGAAGAGTGCTCCAGACGTCTTCCCGGCAGGGCTGTGGTTCATGAAAGGGAAGTGTCGATTCCCATACAGTGAGGGCTTCTAAAGAGACTTTTAAGTAGTGAATTTCAGACGTGACTGCCCCCTTGCCCTCTTTGGCCAGAAAGAGGAAGAACTTTTTAAAAAAGCCTCGTGTAGTAACGTCCAATGATCTAAAGATAATGTTCACGAGAGGTGAACTCATTGCTTTAACTATAGATATGAAAATTGTGAGCATTTCCCACCGTCTGTCATTTGAGAAACTTTGTGCTGGAACTGATGTAAGTGTGCTCTAGCGATTGCTTTGGAGCAGTGTTCATCTGAAGCGCCTGTATGAAGCAAGAGGGAGTGAGGGTAAGGATACCGCAAAGGTTCCTCTGATGACAGATTTGTTGCCCACGATTCACGAGAAAATTCTCCAAGTTTGGAGAAAATGCTTTGTTTTCAAGTGCTCATAGTGTGTAGAGCACGATGTTGGTGCAGTTTTGAGCACTTCATCACAAGGTTTATACAACATTCCTAAACTTCAAGAATTACCACTCTATTCCTGACAGTACACTTACCACAATAAAACTAATTGACTTCGGATACATGGGATAAAATGCGTGCAAAGGAGCTGCTTTAAATTGGTGTTGTAACATCTGTTGTGCAATTCAACCCTCAAACTCTGTCAGACTCCCAGAACTATTGAGGCTTGACTGGAAAGACAATAGTTAAAAAAGCTGAAAGCATTCTCTGTTTTTTGTTTGTTTGTTTTTATTTGCCATTTGGTTTTGAACCTTCACAGTGCACTTCCCCTCGTGTTTTTAGACTTTTTACCAGGAGTGTAAGACCTAACTTTAGTAAGGCTACTATGTCTTGTGTCAGATGTATGTGACTTAATATCACAAGACTCATGATAAGACCTCTGGTCTCTCTTGCCTTTAAAAGAGGAAGGAGCTGATAGCCTGTTTAAGCCTCTTTAAGAAATAGTAGTGTGAATTCTTAAGCTTCTTTAAGCACTTGATGTGGACTGATGCCTGCTGACATCCAAAGGTTCCCGTTTTCTTCATAGAATGCAGACTTCAGACATCTGTAACTCTTGATCTTTGTTGAGTTTTGTCATCTAAATATGTTCTCCGTACTGAGTACTGTATATCGAGAGCTTTTGTTAACCCTTCATTGCTAATGATTGGTAAAATGAACTGTTGTTTTCTCTGTCATACCTGACCACCCTGATGACTGCTGTGTGACTTCCAGCTGACATGGTGAAATGCCCTTTCATGAAGGTGTAAATGATGCAAATGGAGTACTTGTGGGTTTGCACACTGCATGGTTGGTGGGAACAGAGTTCCTGCCTAATATAGGTATACAGTAGTTTAGAGGATGTGTTTTCACCAGTAAGAAGAGGTATCTCCAACAGAAAGGACTCAACTTACTGGTGTAAGGTCACTTGGGTGTCCAGTTCTGGAGCTCCTATTACAAGGAAGATCTGGATGTGCTGGAATGTGTCCAGAGAAGGGCCATGAGGATGATCAGAGGGCTGGAGCACCTCTCCTATGGAGACAGACTGAGTGAGTTGGGGTTCATCAGTCTGGAGAAGAGAAGGCTCCAAGGAGGCCTTATTGTGGCCTTCCACTATCTGAAGGGGGCCTACAAGAAAGCTGGGGAGGGACTTTTTAGGATATTGGGTAGTGATAGGACTAGGGGGAATGGATCCAAGCTAGAAGAGGGGAGATTTAGATTAGCCATCAGGAGAAAGTTCTTCACCGTGAGGGTGGTGAGGCATTGGAACAGGTTGCCCAAAGAGATGGTGGAAGCCCCATCCCTGGAATTTTTTAAGACCATGCTGGATGTGGCTCTGGGCAACCTGACCCAGTGGAGGGTGTTGGAACTAGATGGGGTTGGAACTTGGGGGAGTTGGACCTAGATGATCCTGAGGTCCCTTCCAATCCTGATAATTCTGTGATACTAAGTGGAAATCCAAACCAACATAGTAGTAAGAAATGATCTGTAAATAAAGTAGATGGTGCCAGAAGCAAGGTTGTTCAAAAGTGTTTTGTTTTTTTTTTTAACATTCTACAGTAGGACAGACTAACAGTGAAATTGTACCCTTCACTGCCAAATACATCTTTAGTATAACCATATAGTGCAAACCCTGCAAGACATCATATGACTCCTGCTGCAGGACAGAACGGGTGGTGGGACTTCCAGAGCAATGCCGAAGACAAAAGTCAAGTCTTTTCTGGCTTTGTGGCTTTGAATTGCTGGAGTAAACTAAAATGACTCAGGGCACATATTCAGTGCACTATTGCTTTCCTACATGGATGAACATTCATTAATGTTCATTTCATTTATTGATGTTAATAATATTAACGTTAATTGCCTTGGCGTGGTCTGCCTAGAAGGTTTGTATTTTAGTGTTTTACTGTGGTTACACCTGCAATTCCTTTGTCTTTTTACTGCCTCAGTCCATTACACTATGGAACAGTAGTCATTTTGCAATCATAATTATTCTGTCCCAAAGAAGGGAGCAATAACCCAAATGTGTGAAGCCTGTTATTAAAGGACAAAGGAGCCAACCCGTTCTTTTTGAGAGATACATTGCAGATAAAAGAAGTGTGGCATTGCAGAGCTAGTCTGGAATTCAGGAGAACACCTCTTTTTCTCTCAGTTCTGTGATACAAACTTCTTGTTTGGCCTTTTACAAATACCTCAGAACCCATTTATTCTGTTGAAAACATAAGAGGTTATGTGATTGAGTATTTTGGCCTCTTTTCATCCTCACACTGCATGGAAGTGGGCCAAAGCTGAGCTGCTGCTATCTATCAGCTAACCGTACCAGTGTTGGTGAGTCCATGGTCTGTTCTGCAGTCATGGTGGTGTGAGCTGGTTTTCATAAAGGTCTTCAGTTATAACCTGAGTCATCAATCTTACCTCATTACAGAACAGCACTTACGATTTCTGAGTTGTACAGAAGCTGTTAATTTAACCTTTGCCTTTGAAATTGTTCATGAGAAAGCTGGATTTCTCCATAGTATTTTCAAAGCCTGATTTTTTTAACATGAAAGAGTGATTCTGGCCTGAGCATGAAAAATTGTTGGTGCTGAGGTCCTTCAAAAATACTCTGCAGCTGCAAACATGTGCTATGAGGGATAATTGTCTACACTGTTACAGTGCATGTCAGTTAAAATATACTGATGGCTTTGGTTTTGTTAGGTCTTTTACAGGGCCTTGGAATGGAATACAAGCACCTGCTCACCTAAACAGGTGAGGAATGAAGATGGAAATAACTACAGACTGAAGAGTGAATAAAAATGACACATGAATGACATGCCTCCAGTCTTTGCTTCTTGCTGTGTTTTATACAGTTTAAGACAGAGGGGGCAAATGTGCTGCTGCTTGGAACAGGTGTGTAAGTTAAAATTCTCTCAATGTAGAAGTTCCTGTTCACAAAGGAGACAGGAGTTTGGTAAAACTTCATTTGAATAAAGGGAGAGTTCCCAGGACAATTCCTTGTGGGGTCTCTCAAACTGCTGGGAGATGCAGCTCTCCTTTTACCCTAAATTCCCAGACACAAATTTCCCTCTCCCTTTCCCCATTGGCTAAGGTACTCAGGATTTACAGTCTTTCCCCAAACACCCACTACATGTCCCACTTCACATGCAACCCTCCCTACTACATACATTGTATGTTCATTTAAAGTAGGTTTTCCCCTTCTCTGGGCAGAGAAATTAATATCCAGTAATCTATTAAGCCTGTGCTCTGGCCTAAAAGTGCAAAAGTTTAGGCTGTGTTCAGTGTCTTGCCATCCTCAGCCAGACCCCCCACTGATTTACAGCTAGGTTCAAGATAAGGTGCTTTGCAGATGCCCCTTCGGAATTGATGCACATAGCTAAGGGGAACTGTCTGGTTCCTCCCTTTCTCTTCCAACTCCCTCTTAGGCAATTCGTCCTTCTGTAAAGACACTGGTTACTTTTAATCCCATCAGGTGGAAAGACAGAGCAGAGTCTCTGAGATGCTGCAGTTGCTAAGGATCACTATGCATTAGGATCCTTCTTAAGACAAAGCTAAGTTTGTGCATATGTCTACTTTTGTGTAACATTCTTATCAAACAATTCTTGGTTGTATTTTAAGCTCTGTTTGTAGTAATTTCTTGTGGCAGCAAATGTCTGTTTTGTACAGTTGTCTCAGACAACAGTGTGAGGTCTGTGGTGACAGGCTGGATTTGATGATCTTTGAGGTCTCTTCCAATCTTGGTGATTCTGTGATTTGTTTGGGGTGTTTGGGTTTCTTTTTAATGACTGGAATGACTGGATTGCTTTCAAAGCATATTTCCATTATTGGAAAGACAAAAGCTATTCTCAAATTAAAAAGAACTGCTACTATATTGTTACAAAGATAAAATATTTGGGAGTGGGACATAGAAATAGAGTTTTTTTTGCACCCCAGGGTGCCAAGTGGCAGCTGAAGGATTTGATCTTAGCAGGTGAAGGCAGAACTTGGAGTTCTTTCTGTATCTGCTGGTCTTTTGGTTCTGGAGAGTGAGTTTTGTAGCGGGGTGGATGCAGCTAGTTGGCATTAGGGGAGATAAGGGATATTCTGTTATGGGAGGTTTCAGACAAGGAGGCTGAGAATTGTCTGGCCAGTATGTTGTAGACTCCAGTTAGGCACAGGCTTGAGGCAGTGCTGCTCACAGGGAGACATCAGCTAATCCAGCTGGAGTGGGAATCCGAGCAGGCAGCTGGAAAGTTGCCAAAATGTGGTAGTTTAGGCTGGTTACTTGACACCTGAAAATAGAAGCTGAGGCCATGAGTCAAAGCTACCACATGCAATGATGAATGAAACTGAAGCATCTCAACCATATCCTCTTTGGAGGGGATGACCATTGCCTACATTTGCTTTGTGTATCTATGAGAGCCAAAGATTACTATCCTCTTATTCATGTGATCAGCTTGGACATTATCTTCTGAATAATCCAAGCTATAGAGCAAGAAGTACTTCTGCAAGAGCTTAAATGAAGATATTGACAAATTAGTCTCCAAAGCATCAACTTAGCCCTGAGGAAAGCTCCAAATTAAGACTCCTTTTGTAAGGAGATTTGTATACGTGGGTCTCCTTATTTAATGATGATATGCTAATCTAATGTAATCTGCTGAAGCCTACACCATTCCTGTATTTAAGCTACAGGCCAGACTGGAGGACCTTTTGTGAAATAAGAGCATGAGCATGTCCCATGATTTGATGGGGGTTGTAAAACAATAAAAGCTTTGATTACCTTAGGATTTTCAATGGAAAAAACCTTTTACAACATAAGAATTAAGGCCATAAACTGGCAAATTTAATTCTGTTCTCTCTCACAGGAATAAAACTGGTGTGCAAGACTAGTGCTTCTAAGTGGGTACCAAGTGTTCTGTAGGGCTCTGAGGGCTCTGTGACAGCAGCAGGAGGAGCTGTTGAATGTGGAGCTTGGCTGAGTCACAAGGTGGCATGATCCATAGGTCGATCTGCAAGCTGTCTTCCTCCCTGAGAGGAAATCACTGCTGCAGGTGATTCTGTCACTAGAGAGGTGGGATCCCTCCCTGCAGAAATCTTCTGTTAGTTTTGCTTCCTGTTGTATCAAGTTTTCAAAACATTTGTAACCAAGTAATCACCTGGCTGGTAGTTTTAGAACCAGGTTTTACTACCTCAGCTTCATTGCTTGCTTTCCTGTAAGACTTTATGAATCACAGGCTCACAGGATGTCAGGGGTTGGAAGGGACCCAATGAGATTGTGAAGTCCAACCCCCCTGCCAGAGCAGGACCGTACAATCTAGCTCAGGTCACAGAGGAACGCATCCAGATGGGCCTTTAAAGTCTCCAGAGAAGGAGACTCCACAACCTCTCTGAGGTGCCTGTTCCAGTGCTCTGTGACCCTCACAGTAAAGAAGTTCCCCCTTGTGTTGAGGTGGAGCCTCCTGTGCTGCAGCTTACATCCATTGCTCCTTGTCCTACGACAGGGAGCAAGTGAGCAGAGCTGTCCCCTCCCTCCTGACACGCAGCCCTCAGATATTTATAAACATTTTTTAAATGCCCTCTAAGTCTTCCCCAGTCTAAAAAAACCCAGGTCCCTCAGCTTCTCCTCGTAAGGCATGTGCTCCAGTCTCCTGATCACCCTCATTGCCCTCCGCTGGACCCTCTCCAGCAGATCCCTGTCCCTCTTAAACTGGGGAGCCCAAAACTAGACATAATATTCCAGGTGTGGCCTCACCAGGACAGAGTAGAGGGGGAGGAGAACCTCCCTTGATCTGCTGGACACACTCTTCTTAATACACCCCAGGATCTCATTGGCCTTCTTGGCCACCAGGGCACATTGCTGTCCCATGGATAACTTGTTGCCCACCAGGACTCCTTCTCCACAGGGATGCTCTCCAGCAGATCACCTCCCAGCCTGTACTGCTGCAGTTTATTATTCCTCCCCAGATGCAGGACTCTGCACTTGTCCTTGTTGAACCTCATTTGGCTCCTCTCTGCCCAGCTCTCTAGTCTGTCCAAGTCTCACTGGATGGCCACACAGCCTTCAGCTGTATCAGCCAAGCCTCCCAGTTTGGTGTCATCAGCAAACTTGCTGAGCAGACTCTGTCTGTCTGTTCCCTCATTGATGAAGATGTTGAGCAGAACCAGAGCCAGCACTGATCCCTCAGGGACTCCACTAGTTACAGCTCTTCCCCCATGATTCTTTGCTAGTATCTCTTGCTGTAAAGGAAGTTCCAGTCAATAATGACTAGCTGGAAGCATGGTTCAGTTCAAGCCAAATACTCAGTGTGTGATCCTGACAGTCTCCTGATCTGCACAAAGGGAGTGGGGAATCTGTTCTCTTAATGGGACAGTTTAGGAGACTGCAATGAAAAAACTCTCAGTGAAAAATACAAGGGCATTTTGCTCCCTCTTCAGGTCCTCTCCAGGAACTGAATAATCTCTCATTTAATTAAGCAGTTAAAAAAAGGAAAAGGTCCATATGCTGTTTCTGCTTCTCTAATCCCCATTTGGCTGCAGCTTCTTAAGGTACTCACTGAACAAATATTGGCTGCATTACAGAATTCTGGTAGCAGCAATATTAATCTGTCAGCACACAGAAAATAGCAATTTAAAGTCAGCATTTGCTTTCTTTTTCCAAAGCAAATTGCTAATCCCTGAGACAGTTTTCCATTAAAGTTTTCTGTGCTGTTTTCTTATTTTCAGAAAGCTTTACAGATATAATTCAAGGTGTTTAACTATATTGTATCTGGGGATTTTTTTGTTTGTTGTTTGATTTGGGTTTTGTTCAGAATTTTCAAGGATCCTAACCAGCTCAGTAAGCACAACGTGGCTGCAGAGCTGTTCTGTCTCTATTTCATGCTCTTAACTATTTTTATAACCACCAAGTTAATGCCCACTATTAATCCCTAGCTACTGTATTGACCACTTGCAGCCATCTGAGGATAACTCCTAATAATAGCTCACATCTTTTCTGTAGCTTACCTGCTTCATTCTAAGGCTCCTTCAAAACCATGCAGAGATCTCTATAAATCCCATTCTCCCTCTACCAGTCTTCACTGCAGTTTAAATGCAGTCTTTATGACTTTTCTAGTTCTCTTAAACAGTCCTGGCTTAGACTTTGAGTGAAGAAGGGAAGAGTCTGACATAGAAATGTAGGCCTGGAGAGGTCACAATCAACCTTGGAACATGGAGGCTTTGGGAATGTGCTGTGCACAGCCAAAGAGAAGCCACAGCTCATGAACATCATGTTTGTCCCTGTGTGTGCTGTATTGCTGGCATTATTGGTATATGATTTGCTGCAGAGTAGCAGGGGGTTCTTTGGAAGCTTGATGGCTGTGAAAGCTGGCAAACAGCCTTACTGGGTCAATAGCAATGGTCCCCAGTGGTTGCTGGTGGGTTGAAATTACCCCCCAGATAATTTGGAGAGCTACCCCCCAAATAATTTGGAGAACTACCCCCCAGATTGCCAGACCAGCTCAGTTTGGGATGCACTCGAAGGAAGCTCTATTTACAAGCAAACTGCAATCTAGAAATCTGAAATGCAAAGAATATGTACAAAATATACAACAGATGTTATATATATATTTTTTTTTGCAATTCATGAAGAACACAGAAGCTCCTCAGACCCCCTGAGTGGATCCAGGGGACCCATTCACCTCCTCTCCCACACCCTCCCTTCTTCCTGTTACTTCACACAGTAGTCGAAACACAGATACCCCTGGCAAGGCCATGGAAGAGAGAGAGAGAGAGAGGAAAGTTGCAACAGAGGTGACAGAAGAAGAAAAGAAAGAACTTTTTATGCCTCTGCTCTATATGGCTATTAGCAATCCAATGAATTATATAGACCATATCATTAAGTTTTTTTGTATCCAGTGGTAATAATTTACTTTACTTTCAGTCTTTGCAGTCAGGGACTAGGCTAAAGTTCCCCCTTCAAATCTGTAACACCACGTTATAGCTCCTTTTGTAAACTAGTCAGGTCTGTTCTGAAGCAGTCTGTTTTCTGATGCTCTCCTCATCTATTGAAGAGTTATTCTTGGGGGTGCTGGTGAATGAGAAGCTCAACATGAGCCACCAGTGTGCACTTGCAGCCCAGAAAGCCGATCACATCTGCAGCTGCATCAAGAGAAGCATAGCCAGCAGGTCAAAGGAGGTGATTCTCCCCCTCTACTCTGGTAAGACCCCACCTGGAGTACTGCATCCTGTTCTGGAGCCCCTATTACACGAAGGATCTGGACCTGCTGGAATGTGTCCAGAGAAGGGCTACAAGGATTATCAGAGGGCTGGAGCACCTCTCCTATGAGGACAGACTGAGGGAGTTGGGCTGTTCAGTCTGGAGAAGAGAGGGCTCCAAGGAGACCTTCTTGTAGCCTTCCAGTACCTGAAGGGGGCCTACAAGAAAGCTGGTGAGGGACTTTTTAGGATATCAGGTAGTGATAGGACTAGGGGGGATGGGAAAAAAAAATAGAAATGGGTAAATTCAGCTTGGATGTTAGGAAGAAGTTTTTCACCATGAGGGTGGTGAGATGCTCAAACAGGTTGCCCAAAGAGGTGGCGGAAGCCTCATCCCTGGAGGTTTTTAAGGCCAAGCGGGATGGTGCTCTGAGCAACGTGATCTAGTGTGAGGTGTCCCTGCCCATGGCAGGGAACTAGATGATCCTTGAGGTCCCTTCCAACCCTGGTATTTCTATGATTCTATTCCTGAAATGTCCAGCTGGGGTCATCAAACCACACCTTGTGGTTCCCAGTGTAAGTTTATGCCCAGACTGTAATGATGATCTATGAATCCATTTGGCCTTCCATGAACTAAATCCTTCCATACCTAGTGTTTATCTCATGATGTGTTTCTCAAGAGAAAACATATTTTCACAGCCTCTCAACCAAGACAAGCTCTTCTAGTCTTCTCAAAGAACCAGCATGTGTCCTTGGCTACCCTAACTACCCTGATCTTTAATGCTTGAATTTATTGTCTAGGAAAGCATAATTTTATCTAGGAAAGAACAGTTAATTTGTACTGAGGTACCTTTCATTTGTTACACTAGTTTTTAAAGGACCAAGGAATGTGCCAGTTAAAGGAATAAAATAACATTGAAACCATAGAATTTGTGTCTCTTTCCCTCAGTCATGGTATTTCTGAGCTCTTTTGTCTCTCCTGGTATGAAATCATGAAAATATTTTTGGGCTGTTGTCTTAGAGGAGGAATGCTGCAGTTCCAGAGTGTTACCTGGTGCCAAGGAACCTGACAGCTATGGATCCATTCAGGCAGTGATGGCTCTCCTGGCCCATCCTCTGGTCTCCATGCAGGCTGACATGCTTCTTGATGCCAAAACTTGTGCAAAAAATTCTACTTTTCTCACTCTTCATCCAGTAGGAGGCTCTGGCTTACTTAGACTAACTGGATTGACCCATATTGTGTGTTTGTCATGTCTGGACTTGAAGTTGTCAGAGGAAAGGAACATGCAAATTTTGGAAGGGATTCAAGTTCAGGCCTTGTTGTAAGCTGCAATGCTTCTGTTTGCAATGTGTCAGTGATTTTCTGAAGTTTGTTTATCAGTGTCCTGATGTCCAGATAATGGACTTCCTAGTAGCATGTCTGAGACTGAAGGGCCTGCTTTTGGCTTGCATCCCATTTCTGGTCTGTCTGTACTTTCTGTCACTTCATGCTGCTGACCTAGACTGGCCACTGGTTTTATTGTATTTGAGTTGCTGGCTACAACAGTAGGAACATTGAATAAAGGCAGAAGCATCTGAGCACTGGAGGAGTGCAGTTCTTGTGGAATTGATTCATGGGGCACTGACCTTGAAGTAAACGTGCAGTACATCCTTCAAGAAGTGCTGCTCATGAGAGACTAGACTGAAATGTTTCTATATGGACCAAGTATCAGGATTTACACTGTCATCTAAGTTCTGTTTTAGCAGAGACTGCTTATTTTAGCAGCCCACTGCCTGGGAGTAGTGAAATTGCTGTTAGGAGTCTCCCAGGCAGATGGAAGCAGCTTTAGACGTTCATTAATTCCCTGCTACGCAGGGAGCTTAGAGTCAGTCTTTGCACTTTGGAAAAGCAAATGTTTGCCTCCACCCCAGTGCATAAGGTATAAATAGGTATAGATATCTGTGCTTCTGCCTTCTTTTTGTCTATAAGCATCTGTCTTCCCATTTGTGGTCTCACAAGCATTATGATAGTGTAAATGGTGACTTGTGATAGTGGCTTTTTAACTTCTTTGAGGAACTATTGCAAGTGGGTCTGAGGATGCTCACTGGCAGGTGGCTTTTTAGCTTTCCCAGCGACAGTCTGACCCACTGCTTGAATACTGTTACCCTGTAGTCATTATTTGTACTGCTGAGGCTTCAGATACTGGTGCAGTTTGTATAGGAACTGTTCAAACATGAAGTATATTTGAGTCTTATAGCTAAAGAATGGACTTCAGCAGTTACTGTGCTGTACAATCCTGAGTGTTTGACGTTTAATGTATGTATGTTTTAAGTGGAATAACATTGTTCAAACAAATCAGTACGGCCCAGGGCAGGCTTTTGCCAGTCACACTTTGGGAGTCATAGAGCAATAAAACTGCTCAGTTTTGAATTAATGTAAGCTGCTAGTTTGGGCTCTCATTACCAGAGGTAAGCTGTTGGAAGTGTTCCTTAAAATGCTCATCACCATAAAGCAAAACAGTTGTTTCTTCATCGTGCTGCAGAAAAAGCTGCACAGCTTTTCCATTGCAGGTACAGGCATTTAACTTTCAGAAATTGTCAGTGCCATTTCAAAAGGGTTTCCTTGCTTGGATTTAGTTATTTTTTTTTTAATCAAGTAGAAAGAAAGCAGGACAATTTGCAGCCTTTTGCTACAGGGCTATTTTTGGACTATAACAGAAGATTACAGAATCTTGCTTAGTTGCCCTGGTTCCTGTGCATCAGTGTGCTTTAAACGTGGAAGTGCTGTAAAGCCAGCAGAGCAGGAATCCATTCCTTCTGTTTTTACCTGCAGAACTGCTTAGTCATTTGCAGTCAATTAGACCTGTGAATGTACTCTGCATGATAATGTGCCAGTGTCACTCAGTGTCTTAAGTTATTCCAGGTAATGATGCATTAGCAAAATGCAGCTCAGCTTGATTTGCTCTGCTTATATCCCATGTTATGGTTGGCTTGCATGAGTAGCACTTAACACAAATGGTATCTTTTCACTTCTATACAGGCCACACAGAATATAAAAATTGCTGAAGACACTAAGCATGGAGTTTTCCAATCCAGTTTTACACATTCTTTAGGGTAAGTCTTTGCATTAAAATAGAATCTGATAGCGTTACTGATGCACCTTGAAGGAAGAAGGACAAATCGGTTGATGGGTTGGACGTGATGATCTTGAAGGTCTCTTCCAACCTGGTGTATTCTATTCTATTCTATTCTATTCTATTCTATTCTATTCTATTCTATTCTATTCTATTCTATTCTATTCTATTCTATTCTATTCCATTCCATTCCATTCCATTCCATTCCATTCCACTTACATAAATGGAGATGAGTCACAGATGAACCACTTCAGGACGTGGTTTAGTGGCCATAATGGTGTTAGATCCACAGCTGGACTTGATCTTAGAGGTCTTTTCCAACTGAAATGATTCTGTGACTCTGTGAAACTCTGCCATGCTTAACCTGGTATGGTTAGGAAGGAGGCAATAGTTTGCAATGGCAATAGGTCACTTGTCAAGTACAGAACATGCAATAAAGCCAATAATTTGCTGACATCTGGGGAGCTGTCCCCATTAACACCAGCTGAACATCCAGCCAATATGTTTCGGTCTCTGTAGTGTTGCATCATTCACATGAGTGCTGCCAACTTGTTTTGTGGAGACTATTACTCATACTTCTCAAGGTAAAAGGTCATTTGAATTGCTGTCATGTGTTGGTGCAATTTTAAATGAGATAAAGGAAAAGAAAAACAAAGGGGGGGGAGGGGGGCAGATAATCACAATAGCTTCCCCCGCCCTGCAAACCTTGAGCAAGTCATTAATCCATGACAGAAGTTCTGTCAACCAGGTAATGTCAGGGATAATTCAGTATGCTGAGCTGTCTTTGTTTAAAGAGTGAACCTTGCCCTGAACTTAAGTATTATCAAAGGGAAGGCTTAGTTCTGCCAGTTGAACCTGGTAATGTTTTTGCCATTATTACTTGCAGCGGAATCATGAGCTTCTCACAAAGTGCAGTACTCATTAGTTCAATGTCTTCACCTTGTTCTCCACTTAATCTGCCAACTGTAATAGTTATCCAGAATAAGTGGACTCATAGGACCTCTTCCTTCATGGAGACACATTTTACTGCCACACATATTTATTGGCTAGGAAAATCAGAGTTAATGCACAGCCCCCTGGAAAACCTCAGGCAATTACAATTTGTGTGGCCTTTGTTACTAAGTGACAAAAAACTGAATTTCCTTTAGAAATGTTGGGGCTAACAATTTGTGGCCTTTCAGTGCTCTTCTAAGTGAACTACTTCAACAAAAAAAAGCTTTCTGTGAAGTCCTAACTGTATGTTGTGATCCCCAGAGCTCTCTCAGCGTTTCATAGTGCATTGATTGTTCTTAACTGTGAGATTATCTCCTGTCTCTTTAAAAGTGGAGTTGGGGGCCACTATCTTTGTTGGATTTGTATGGTGGATTTGACCCTTTCCTTCAGCAAATGTAGGAAGCTGAAGGCTGAAAAGAACTTGGTAAGGTATAAAGCAGCTGTGTGTGCTGGACAATTTTAAAGGTTTGGAAAAACACATGTCATAACAACCTCCCCTCCTTTCCAATTATCTATGTAGTTAATGCTAATAAAAGTGAAAATGAGTTGCAAAAATGTCTTCAGCACAGTTTTACAATTGAGGTAGAAGTTTCAACAGGTGCAAAATTCACTTGAACTCAATTCAAATAACTTGGAATCAAGCTTTCCTTGATAACTACTCCTATGCAAAATGTCACAAGCTATATAAGCTTTCTTCTGTGGTCACAATTATAGACTACCTTGAAATGGACTGATGCTTATTGATTCCCTTGCCACATCTGTAGGATTATGTGTCTAAAAAGGCTTTATCTTTCTTTGTTCACCTTTTTTTTTCCCCTACTGCACTAGTCATGACTGTTATCTGTCATCAAACTTCAGGATACATCCCTTTGGGAAGAGAACTGGAGAGCAAGAGAACTTCTGTTCTATGGACCAGCCTAGTCTCCATCATTACACTGGGGAAGGCAAGGTTGGAGTGAAAAACCTTTCACAAAGAGAACATCTATTTTCATGAAGACATGGAAGTAGAGACACCAGCCTGTCAGTATCTTGGCAGGACTTTTGGAGAGATAAAGAGAAGCAAAGATCCATTCTGCCCAAATCCATTACTTGGGAGGGCTGTAGTCCTTCTGAATGAAGCCTTACAGTCATCAGCTGTTATTTCTTCTTGTTCTTATCTCCAGAGCTGCTTGGCTAGGTTCTAAGAGAGCTAATTAGTACCTAGACTTCAATCACAGAACAGCCTGCTGGGTTCTGATCTTGTTTATGTATATCTGAGGTGATTGAAAACTGTCTCTCAAGCTTTTCACTCTTTGTATGTTTGATGCCATGAACGTGTGGCCAGCAAGGGTTTGGAGCAGTAATGGAGCTCTTGGTGTAGAAATGCCTCTCACGAAAAGAGATGCAGAGAAGTTTGCTTTAAAACAAAACAAAACAGTTTAGGAAGGAGGTTGACTTGCTGGAATGAGTCCAAAGAAGAGCAACGAAGTTGGTGAGGGGTTTGGAACACAAGCCCTGTGAGGAGAGGCTGAGGGAGCTGGGGTTGCTTAGCCTGGAGAAGAGGAGACTCAGGGGTGACCTTATTGCTCTCTACAACTACCTGAAGGGAGGTTGTAGACAGGCAGATGTTGGTCTCTTCTCCCAGGCAGCCAGTACCAGAACAAGAGGACACAGTCTCAGGCTGCACCAGGGGAGGTTTAGGTTGGATGTTAGGAAGAAGTTCTATACAGAGAGAGTGATTGCCCATTGGAATGGGCTGCCTGGGGAGGTGGTGGAGTCACCATCACTGGAGGTGTTCAGGAGGAGACTTGATGGGGTGCTTGGTGCTATGGTTTAGTTGTTTAGGTGGTGTTGGATTGGTTGATGGGTTGGACACGATGATCTTGAAGGTCTCTTCCAACCTGGTTTATTCTATGTATGTATTCTATGTAAGACTTAAAACCAAACCAAACCAAACCAAAACCAAACAACCAAATCAAATCAAAACAAGCAAAAAGAAGGCTTTTTGCTCTTTCCTATATAACCTTGGAAGTATGTGTGCTGTCCTGGCCAGTGCACAGCCTTCTTCTGACAGTTGGAGGGAATGCTGACAACTTCATGCCTATATGGATAGGCATTGATCAAAATGACAGATGGATCTGCATTTTAAGCTGTAGACATATGCTTGCTATTCAGACAGCTGTAGTAGTGGGAGAGATTCTGCAAGCTGGCATTAATGTTACCTTGGGAAAATGACCCCGTGGATGTGGAGATAGAACCTATCTTCACTCTTTTGGTACAAAATCAGCAGGGTTAGATCATATCACCCATTTAGTCAGTGTAAATTAACCCAGCTGTCTTTTTGGAAGCACTCAATATGATCATCTGCACCACCAGATTTGCAAGGGTAGTTGCCTTAAGCAAAGAGGAGGTGGCAAGCAGCTGAGGGCTGGAACTTATGCCAGATAAAGCTGCCTCTGCAGAAGGCCATCTGCCTATGGCCAGTTGCAGGAGTTTGAGCCTGATTCACACACCAGCAAGGAAGGTTCTTGTTGCATTATCTATGCATGCTTTTTACAAACAGCAATGACAAACAATAAAACTTCATGAACTGTGAGCTGGCTCTGTGCTCATAATGTCACCATCAGAGGAATAACTGAGTGCTACTGGATGTCTCATAAAAATGAAACTGCAGTTCATGCTTGGAAGAGTTTAATTTCCAACCCTGGGTCTATCATTTCTTTTTTATTTCTTTTCTTCTTTTCTTTTCCTTTTTTCCCCATCCCCCCCCTTTTTTTCCTTTGTTTTACCTTATAATGCTGTCAGCATTAACTACCTAATAGCCGCTCTGAATGTTGTAAAGGTAAGATGTAGAAAAGGCAGAAAGCTTTTAAATGCAACCTTCCAGTGGTAAAAGTCACCTGAGTGCAGCCTGAGTTATCTGTACTTAACCAGAGATTTCTCCTTCAGTCCCTGAGAACTGGAGTGTCTTCATCTCAGAGGAAGTCAAACCATATGGAGGGAACAGCAAATGAAATCAGGGTGCTTTCTGAATGCCACTGGTAACTGTCCCCTCAGATAGTCATTCTCAAGCTGCTAAGCTTTCCTAGAAATAGGCTTCAGCCTCCAATGAGCCTCATGTTATGCAAAAGTGGGCTTTGTAAGACTACCTCCACACACAATTAGTGTTTCTTAAATTGACCAATGATCAATGAAAGCTGACTGAAAATGACTACTCCTAGCATTCCATGTACTGTGGAAAGATTTGGGGTTTAATGGACAAATGCTCCACTAAAAATGGCTTCTGCACCCAGTTACATAAATAACTTCACAGCACTGTGCCAGTGACTGGGATTGGCAGCTAATTAGTTGACCTCCTACTTAACATTATCAGCTTTAACTATGCTGAGAAGCTTCTAATCCATGCCAGCATGCTCTGTTTCACACAGTTACTGCCAAACCCTCCCTGGCTGGCATTGTCACGGCACATAGAGGTGCTGGCTTTCTCCTGTCCCAAATTCACCATACCTGTTTGGGCAGACACTGTTGAGGACTCCTCATCACTTCATGCAGGCAATCTTTAATGTCTTCCAAAACACAGTACCTATCAAAATCCCAATGTAGTAGAATGCCTTCAGGGAAAAGCAGAATGAGAACCAAAATGTCATGCTCTTTCCTTCCAATATATTATGTAAGAGACTCAGGGTAAAATGCTGCTGGGCTTAAAAACAGACACCTCATGATTGCTTCCATGGTGTTCTGTAAATCAAGAATGTCTAGGGCTTCATCCCAGGCTTTGTAAGGGATAAGAAGAACTGTGTTTTCTCCCTGGACCTTATTGTATCATCTGTGTAAAGATAAAATATTTTGAATCATTCAGCTCTCATTTCAAGGGTAACTTTGTTGTCCTCAGCAAAAATATGGCAGGCATGACTTTGCCCCCCAGACTGCTAGTTTTTGATCATACTGATGCAGTTTCTCCCCACCATTTTTCTTCCAGTGCTTTGAACTGTGAAGAATTAATTGTCTGACAGAAGGTATCAGATACACTGAATGATCCATCTCACTTTTGTGGGGTTTATCAGCTATGTTAATATTGGCTTCTGAGGCTACAAAGCATTCACTTGAGCTGAGTTTAGTCATCGTTCTTATTGTTGAGTATCCTCCATGGGGACTGCAACTGACATCACAGAGAGCTCTAATTTAATAATAATAATAATGATGATAATAATAATAAACAACCAGGTTGGAAGAGACCTTCAAGATCATCATGTCCAACCCATCAACCAATCCAACCCACCTAAACAACTAACCCATAGCACCAAGCACCCCATCAAGTCTCCTCCTGAACACCTCCAGTGATGGTGACTCCACCACCTCCCCAGGCAGCCCATCCCAATGGGCAATCACTCTCTCTGTATAGAACTTCTTCCTAACATCTAACCTAAACCTCCCCTGGTGCAGCCTGAGACTGTGTCCTCTTGTTCTGGTACTGGCTGCCTGGGAGAACAGACCAACATCCTCCTGTCTACAACCTCCCTTCAGGTAGTTGTAGAGAGTAATAAGGTCACCCCTGAGTCTCCTCCTCTCCAGGCTAAGCAACCCCAGCTCCCTCAATCTCTCCTCATAGGGCTAGATACTTCAGGTTTTGGTTCTGTTATGCTTCAGTACAAGAGTCAAGACCTCAGTAGTGTTTTGTAAGTGTTTCAAGGCCAAATTGTGAACCAACGGAATGCTGTCTTACTTCCACACCCTCTTTGGATTCTTCTGAACTTTACCACAACTGCATATTAAGACCAAACACCAAACACCTTTCTCCAACTGATGAATAGAGAAAAGTCACAACCTCATACAGGCGTGGCAGGTATGACCACTCACCCCTCAGACACAGGGTTCTGACAGACCCAGAGCAGGGGGTTGATGCTTGCTAGAAGATGATAGGGATCAGTTTGACACCCCAGACATTAGCTGGCTCCGCTGGGTCTAGAAGTCAGCCCTCTGACTAATGAAGAAATTTACTGCAGCACAAAAACTCGTGAGGGTATAAATGGAGTCCTGCTATGGAGAGTTGAGTTCTCTCCGCAGAGAAGCAGCCTGACAATCAGGTCTTCCCTTAGAATGGAACCTAAGGAGTCCTCACCCCTCCTTCGTGTACCCATGGGGAGATTTTCCATTTATGAGTGAGTGTGTGCATATTTTGGTTCAGCTCTCCAAATAGTTTAGTTCTGCAACAGGTTTTTTCCCAAGTGACATCCGAATCTGTAATTCCATTGTGTTGGAAGGAAAGCAGATCAATTGGAATAAAGCCAGAGTTTCCCAGTGTCTGCTCCTGTCTGTTTTGCAGGTGCCTGCATGACAACAGGAGCCAAATTAATTGCATTCCTGAGACTGTACATCATGACATAACAAGATGTCTTACCAAGCTAGGATTTTCTGAGGCTTCTATCTCATAAATCTGCTTTATACATACTCTAGATCCCTTCACTGTGCTTGGTAGATGCTCCCAAATGCTTCAATTCACATTAGACAAAGAGGCCATGAACAATGCAGCCAAGAAAGCCTAATTAGCTGGTAGGCAAGTCAGCAAGAGCAGTATTTGTTAGGTAGAGTGGGTGTGCTAGGCACACTGTGCTAACCTGCTAGCCCTGTCATTGCATACTTCCTTGGAGAGAGAGAGGGCTTTGCCTAATGGCATTGCAGCTGCTTAATCGCCAAGGAACCTGCACTGGGCAATTATGGCTGTAACTTGCCTTTTTATTTCATTAAAGAAAGATAAGATGCAGTATAGGTGAAGTGTGCTTGCTTAGCCAAACTCCCTGGCCATTTACAAAGCCTGTAGTAAGGAAACAAAGTAATACAGAAGTTACCTGAAGTGACCTGTGTTCATCTGCTCCTCCCACACTTTATCTGAATCAGTGCAATCAATATCTATTAGGGAAAAGTCAATATGTAAGCAGTGCAGACAATATTCTTACTGCTGCCACTTATTACATGAGGAATGCTTTCTGTTGCTAGGTGCCAAAGACTGAAGAGACACCGGGCAAAAGTGGTGTACAGAACTGTAGTGGTTAGAAGGTTCAATCCACCCACCAACATAAAGCACAGCTAAACTCAGCTGGAGAAGCGACATGAGAGCTGTGTTTTACAAGCAATAATGAAATGCAAGGGATGTATACAAAATATACAGTAGTTACAATATCATACAAGAATGTACAGAAAGGAAACAACACAGAAACCCTCCTGAGGAGGATTTCACCTCGCATTCCCCCCCAGACTCTCTCCCCCTCCCCTTTTTCTCTAGTTAATTACACAAAAAGAGAAGAGTAGAAAAAGAATGTGTGACTGTTTGACGCTGTGCCTTTAAGGACAAACAGTGCTGAAACACACTGGCAAAATGTTTTCGGTACTAGAACCAAAACATTCTGATATTCTAAACGAATTTCATTGGTGGATAGACAAAATGCAACTTTAGATTGTGGAGCAGTTAATTATTTTTTTTTTTCCTCAGTTCAGTTTGGTTTGGGAGTTGGGGGAGTTTGGGTTTTCAGCCTGTTCTCCCTGCCTGCTCTTTCTGCGAACTGCTGGAGATGGCCTTCAGATAAGCAAAAACTAATCCTGCATGGGCTCTTGAAGCTTACTAACAACCCTTTTCCTTAGTAACTTGCCTTTCTTTCTCTCTAACCCCTTTTTGGGGAAAAAGGGAGGTAGGGGGGGAGAGAGGGGGTTCCAAGGCGGGGATCCCTCCCTCAGGGAGGGATTTTTGTTGTGTTATTTTTCTTTGCTGTATATTTCTGTGTAAATACCTGTATATATTGTGTTATACATAACCTGCTTTCCATATATGCTTGTAAATATATAGCCTTGCTCCTTCGACTGGGCTAGTTGTGGTTTCTTACTCTGTGAAGGAGGGAGAGCAAAGCCCTCTCTCAACCTACCACAGAATGTTAGGAGAGTTGCAGTTAAGCTCAAAGCAGTTGTTAAGAGGTTAGCTTTTCTTATCAGTTTCAGTCCAGGGTCAGCAGCATGCATTCTGGCCAAGAAATGAAAGACAGGCTGAAGCTGGAGTGAGTGAGAGAAAAGAATGTGAGAGATATTTCCTATGGTACATCTCACATCTGACCAATGACAATCATTTAGAATAGAATAGAATAGAATAGAATAGAATAGAATAGAATAGAATAGAGAATAGACCAGGTTGGAAGAGACCTTCAAGATCATCATGTCCAACCTATTATCCAACCTACCTAATCAACTAAACCATGCAACCAAGCACTCCATCAAGTCTCCTCTTGAACACCTCCAATGATGGTGACTCCACCACCTCCCCAGGCAGCCCATTCCAGTGGGCAATCATTCTCTGTGTAGAATTTCTTCCTAAACTCCAGCCTAAACCTCCCCTGGTACAGCTTGAGACTGTGTCCTCTTGTTCTGGTGCTGGCTGCCTGGGAGAAGAGACCAACCCCCACCTGGCTACCCTTCAGGTAGTTGTAGAGAGCAATAAGGTCTCCCCTGAGCCTCCTCTTCTCCAGGCTAAGCAACCCCAGCTCCCTCAGCCTCTCCTCATAGGGCTTGTGCTCCAAAACCCTCACCAACTCTGTTTCCCTTCTCTGGACACCTTCCAGCAAGTCAACCTCCTTCCTAAACCGAGGGGCCCAGAACTGGACACAGTACTCCAGGTGTGGCCTAACCAGTGCAGTGTACAGTTTAGAATTAATCTTTGTTTTCCTTTTTACATTCATCTAGAGAATTCTGCAGCTACCCTTTCTTAGAGGCACAGCCTAAACTGTCACAAGAATGTCTTTCTTTTAAAGGAGCAAGTAAAAAAGAAAAGTAGACTGTTGAGTAATGAGCTCTATCTTAATTAACCATGTTACATGCTGTTATTAAAAAGAAATGATTTTATCAGTAATGCAAACCAGAAAGCATGTCCTGTTTACATCTGCAGAGAAAAGTCTTATTCATTCCAGGCTGATTAATTAGTTATATTTTACCATGGAGACATATTTTATGTTTCAAACAGATTTTAGAAGAAGCCATCAAAAGAAGACAGTAGCTTTAAAGGGCAAGGATTTCAAGCCCTGAGGCTAGCTAGAAGTTTCTTGGCAATTGTACTGAGTCAGAAAAAATGTCTATGATTTAAAGAAACCATTAATTTTCTTAATGGTTCTTTGTGGTATGATGGAATAAAAGAAAGTGTGAAAAACCTGGCAGACTGGACCAATCTAGGTGGTTCACCCGGGGCTCCAAAATCATCTGTATTTTATGAGTAAGACTTAATTGCCAGGTCTTGCTTGAAAGGGTCTTTGCTGTATGTGGGCAGGAGAGATTGCCTGATGAGAGCTCTTTCTTGTTGTTGTTGAAGGTTTGCTATTTGTACAGTGATCACACAAAATGTCTCGATTTTACAAGCCACGTACCAAAAATCTTCATGTTGCCCTCTTGTTTTTCTCAATGAGGAGAGGGATATCCCCAGTTCCTTCCCAAACAGGAGATGGTGGTAACTTCCCAGAACGCCTTCCTTTGCTCAGTTTAGGACAGAGCCATGCAGGTTGTTAATGGCCCCCATGAGGACCCTATCATTTCAGCCTTAGCACTTCTTCTGGGAAATCTTTTCTTCCCATAGCTAGTGATTACCTAATTGTGTGGTTAATGACATAGCCATGGGAGCTGCATCCAAGCTCTGTCCAGTTCACTAGGGACTCAAGAGCTGCCACTTAGCCACTCCATCACTGAATTAGTATAAATCAGTAAAAATAGATAACAGTTACAAAGAGGAAGTATGTCCACTTGCTCAAAGAATTTAAATAGCCCTGTGCCTAGTTCTTTCTATGCTGACATGAGTGTCCTGAAGATAAACTTCAAGTTCCAGATCAATTTTAATTACACTTTGTTCCAGTACAATTTACAGAAGTCATTCTTTCCATTGTGAAGCCTGTGCTGAGATGCTGTGGGACTCAGTGCAATCGATGTGATGTGTGATATCTCACAAATTACCATGCAGGCATAACTCCTGCCTCAGCTGAGCTGAACAGCAGATCTCCTTCTAATGTGATGCTACAAAGATAACAGGGCTTAAGGTGCTGGATTCTGGAAAACATTTGTGTATTGTTATATTTATACTGACATGGGACTCTGAAACTTCCTGTCTGGCCTGAAAATGGGAAGCTTTTACAGCTACAGCCACACTTACAAAACAGCAATCTTCAAAAGTTTATTCCACAGAGACCTCTAATTGATTTTCCCTTTCTGCAGTGGGAGCTGGTGCTGTGTGTCTACTGGTGCTGTAGCCGTGGAGGAGAATACTTCTTGGAGTTCAATATTATAATTGTAACACAGTGTGAATTGGAAACAAGCACTGAGAGGTGTTTTCAATTTCCATTCACATCTCGTTGCCAGTGTGCATTGTTACATTCTGTGTTGCATTCATTGGACATATTTCCTTATACAAATATCCAAAGATAAGGAGAGTCAGCCTGCTTTGTGCTCTGGCATGGCAGAACTGCTTAAACACCTTTGCAGAGCAGTTTTCATTGTGTCTAAACTTAAGGAAGCAATAAAATAAGGATGAACAGGTGTTTTTTTGTGACTCCTGCCATGCTGGAGCCAGTGCAAAGGAGGGCAACAAAGCTGGTGAAGGGCCTGGAGAATAATCTTATGAAGAGCAACTGAAGGGGCTGGGGATGATTAGTTTGAAGAAGAGGAGGCTGAGGGGTGACCTCATCACTCTCTGCATCTACCTGAAAGGACATTGTGGAGAGGTTGGTGCTGGTCTCTTCTCCCAGGTAATTAGTGATAGAACAGGAGGGAATGGCCTCAAATTACAACAGGGTAGGTTTACACTGGACATTAGGAAAAAAAAATCAGGGCAAGAGTGGTCAGGAATCAGAATGTGCTGCCCAGGGAGGTGGTTGAGTCACCATCCCTGGATGTATTTAAAGGTCATTTGGATGTGGTGCTAGGGGATAGTTTAGGGGTAAACTTTGTAGAGTAGGGTCAATGGTTGGACTTGATGATCCCAGGGGTCTTTTCCAACCTGAATGATTCAATGACTATGATTTAGAGATGCTTTGTGAGCTCAGGCCATAACAGAGCCTCAGAGGAGGACAGTTACTTAGACTGTTCCTTATATTTTTTAAAACTCAGACTGGTTAATCAAGCCTGAAGCCACCCAAAATAGTTGACAGCACTGAGATGATTTCACTGCAGTTCTAGTGGACTTCTGTTGAAGTCTGCCAGTATCACATGAGAAGCAGCTGCTCAGTAATATGTTAACTGCCCCTTCACATCCACTCCATGGAGGATACGGAGTCTATCACAGTTTCTTGAAAAAAAGATCATACTCAAGCTGGAGAGACTTTTGTTCCCCGTTTGGAATGCTGTAGAATAAATCCCTGGAGGTGTCCAGATGGGCATTTCCCCATTTCCTTAGCAATGAGTGCATTGTGAACGTTCATCAATCAACGTTTCATAAAGTAGACATAAACCGAGTTCCGTGTGTGAGAGAGTATCCTGCAGCTCCCCTCCTGCTGCAGTGCAGAGCACTAGATGCAAAGCTTGCTCAGTAATGATAATAAAAGACACACTGGAACCTGTGTAACCTTCAAGAGTGGCTCCCACATCCCACCATTTTTCTCCTCTCTGACACATTGTAGGAAGCTCTGAAGAGCTGTTTCTTTTCTCAGGTGAGGTGTTGGCCTGAGAGTGATGCAGTGTGGTGAATCTCATGCCCTTCATCTTCTTATCTAGATCAGACCAGAGAACTTATTTCAGCTCTTTCCTGTAAATTTCCCACGTGCTTAGTAAATTATGAAGGGAATAAAACACATCCTTCTTGCCAGTTTTAAGAGAAAGGAAATTATGGCTGGAGAATAAAATGTTTCATGTGTAGATTTGCTTTCTCTGCAGCCCTTTGTTATTTCAAAGCGAGGCAATCGCTAATCCTGCCTAACCTTAAAACCTGCTTGGTTAGGGAGCTGCAGGTCAGGGAACCACCAGAGGATGGGGAGCTGGTGGCCATCCAGAGAAATGGAAATTCAGTGTGGCATGATAAACAGTGAAATCAGAGTAAAACCCACGTGGACAAAAAGCCAGTTTTCATTCATTGTGTGCTGCCACTGAACCTGCCAAAAACCTACTGGTGTGACTAGTTGTCTTTGGAAGGACAGCTTCAAATGCTCTAGCCTGATACAGTGTGTGTACATGTATAACTAGGGCTCTTGGCAAGGGCTGAGGGGTATTTTTCAAGGCCTTTCAGGATTTTCCAGTCTTGTTTGGTATGAACTCGTCACACCTTTAGATAGGAGGCGTCAACTACTTTTCTTCAGTACATTTTACTGTGAGGACATGTGTGTGGTCCACTGCTAATGCACTTCAAAGAGCACATCTGCACAAACCCAGTGATCCACTCTAGTGCAAAACTGCACAATATGTAGTGAGCACACTTAAAGTAAAAGCATAGCTGCCCCATGCCAGTGTACAGAGTTACTGCAAATGCCTGGTAATTAATTTCACACACAAGACAGTAATGGCTCAAAGGATCCCTCACAGGCTGTAAGGTAAATAAACTGAGTGTTAATAGCTCCTGGGTAGGCCTGCAGAGCACCACTCTGAGGGTGTTTTTCAGGAAAGGATCCATGTGGCTGTCACTGCTTAATAGTCCCTGACAGCAGCAAGCATATTTGCTCTGGAAGGCCTTTGACTGTGAATGTGAAAGCATTTGTTTTTTATTGGTTTCACTTTTTATTTAAAGGGATCTAAAGGAAAGATCTTTCCTTCAGTTTAAAAGTCCTTCAAAGTCTCAGAAAACATAGCCTTACAGGAAAAGAAAATGTTCAAACTAGGACCAAGCACAGAGACCCAGCATATTTCAGGCGAAGAGATGAGTGCAAAAGAATGGAGAAAGAACATCAATGTGCTATTGATCAAATATTCAGAGCCCAAGGTCTTGTACTTTTCAGTACGTACAGGGGCAGAGTTTGATCTGCTCTTGTGTGAAATCATCTTCCTTCCTACACAGCTAGCAGCAGGGTGTGGAGTCCCAGCAGTCTCTGGCTGCTTCCTCTTACGGAAGCAAATCCGCAGAAAGGTGACGCAGTCTCTGCCTCAGCCCATGTGTAGGTGGCTGATCCATTCTGGTGAAGAGCTGGCACAAGGAATGCTCTTGCTCTGAAGGGAATGGATCCCAGAGCATCTGAGGTTGACCAGCCTAGGAATTACTGAAAACATGGCAGGCTTCCTAACCTGTGCAAAGGGCAGGTTTTAGTTTACCCCACAGTCTGTGTTTCTGCTCTTGCAGGGATACCAATATAAATAGAATAGAATAGAATAGAATAGAATAGAATAGAATAGAATAGAATAGACCAGGTTGGAAGAGACCTTCAAGATCATCGTGTCCAACCTATCATCCAACACCACCTAATCAACTAAACCATGGCACCAAGCATCCTGTCAAGCCTCGCCCTGAACACCCCCAGCGATGGCGACCCCACCACCTCCTCAGGCAGCCCATTCCAAGGGGCAATCACTCTCTCTGTGTAAAACTTCCTCCTAACCTCCAGCCTAAACCTCCCCTGGTGCAGCCTGAGACTGTAACATAACAGGACACTTATTTGACTAGCAAGTCACAATGGACCAAATTGTTCTCCAGCATTATTCTATGGTACTCAGTGAAGTTTTCTTGGGGATGGATTAGGTAATAAAACAGATCCACCCAGCTTTACCACGCAACATATAAGTGCCCACTTAGCTTCAAAACAACTTAAAAAATGCTCCAATTCTCTCACAAAAGTGCATGGGCCAGTTCTTGTCACTTGGTGCTTAGGAAACTTACAGGAAGAAACTCACAGGGCAACTTGCTACTTCCTTGTAGATTGTGCTTAAATTCTGCAGAAGCAGTACAGCCAATGCCTCTAATGTGTGTTGCTGGTCAAAAGCCAGCAGTGAAAAGGAATAAAAAAGGAATTTTGGCTTGTACACTCTTGTAGGTAACCATACTCCTGCTTGTCCTGCATGCTCTAATGAGGCAATAAAGAGAGAAGCCTGCCAAAAGCAGTGGAATACAAAGAGCAGGGTTTCAGGTTTCCACGTGTAGCTTCTGTGGCCTGTTTGCAATTAGGTCTCCTGCTTTTCCAGAGTGTCTGAGTTCACACCAAATGGGGAGCAGGTACCTCACATGCAGGGAGGCAAAAGGGAGAGCCATGGGATCAAGCAATGCGCCTCACAGCCCTGTAAAGATAGCTGAGAAAATGTCACAGAATTATTCACAGGTTCCTAATATGTTCTAGTTATCAATGCTAATGTGAAAGGTGTAACTTGTTAATTTTCTGCTTGTGAAGAATTTGCATTTCCCTTTTAAATTACCATAACCTACAGCCCGGGGAGTTTGATCACGTTTAAGCGTTTGGCTGGTGCCATCAAGTGGCAAAATGTGGGATTGCAGAACGCCGGCAACCATCCAATTTGACTCGGTCTGGTATCGCTTGAACAGCAGCGGTGAGGAAAATAATCCTTGCCAAGCCTCCTCCAAAAATACATGCATAGATACTTATATAAAAAGACAGATAGGGGACACAAGGGACAGGGTGTTGCCCTCTATATCAGTTACCAGCTGAAGTGCATGGAGCTCCACCCGGGGATGGATGAGGAGCTAAGTGAGAGCCTATGGGTCAGGGTTAAAGGCAGCACACAGATGACATTATAGTAGGGGTCTGCTACAGGCCATCTGGCCAGGAAGGCTGAGCAATTGAGGCTTTTTATAGACAGATAGGATTCAGAAGCCCCTTGTTCACAAGGTCTTCATGGGAGACTTCAGCCATCCTGATATCTGTTAAAGTGACAATACAGAAGAGCATAAGCAATCTAAGAAGTCCTAGGAACTCTATTTTCCTTCTCCAAGCCAACTGGAATTGCTATGCTGGACCTTGCTCTCATCCACGAGGAGAGGCTGGTGGTCTGGACATCCCTATGGCCACAGCCCAATGCATGCAGGACACCCCACTGCCTGTCCCATTCTACTCCATGGCAAACTGCTCCTGTTCCTTGGCAGAAGCCATGGGTGAGTTATATCTCAGTGAGGCCACTCAGGCTAGAGGACTGGCAATAGACAGGGGAAAGTAACATGGGAAAGAGGATGAGGTTAAGTGGATCCAAGTGCTGGCAGGACCAAAGTCCCAAGTCCTTACTGATCTAAGGACAATCACCCACATAGGATGTCACTAGTTTCCAGGATGATGTCTCTCCAAAGCAGGAAACAGTGCTTTACATTTCAGCCCTAGAGCTTTCTGACATCTGTGATCAATAGAATGAGTTATCTAACTATGAGCCTTTCAGTGAGGAAAAGCTTCCAGGGAAAGAAGGCAGGAGGGAAATTATACATTCATGTGGGTATGCTTTGGCTCGAATTCTGTTAGTATGTGACATCACACTGAGAGGTGTTGGAGATACAGACAATGAGGCAGGAAGTGATGTCAGCAGTACTTGAGATGGGAGGGTTTTAGAGCACTCTTGGGAGCTGGTATCCAAGGCATAAGTGAGTGATGTGCTCTGTTACCTCTCCTGAACAAAGCAGTAAATATAGCTACAAGGCAAGCTAAAAGCCAATTTGTTCAAGAAAAATTGATTGGGGAGAATCGAGTGAAGTCATGTGGGTGTCAGATCAATGCTTGACAAATGGGCTGAGCCTAGGACATTTCAAATAAGGCAGGCAGCGTAGCAGCAAGACTCCTGTGAATTGCCACTTCACACTTCCACTCTCAGAGATATCAATATTCTCTGCTTAGGTCTTGTGTGGGATTTTCACACCAGCCTTCAAAACAGTTGGGCTTGGCCACTGATGGCATCTAGATTCTGGCTGGCTTGCTGGATGTTTCTGCCTTCCTGTGCTTGACAGGTGGCAACAGATTTTTTTGCTAGGTTTTACTTTCTTCTGCTGTCCTTTTCTCTTACTGCAGTAGGATGGTTTTTTTGTTTGGGGTTTTGGCTTGTTGGGGTTTTGTTTGTTTGCTTGCTTGAGTTGACATAAAAATAAATGGATGAGATGGACAGAGCAGGTTTGTTCTGCTGTTTCTTTCAACAGAGAAGGCAAAACTAGCTGGAGGTCCTACTTTTCTTGGAGAAGCAGCATGAGGAAAGCTGGAAGCAAGTCTTTTGGCAAGTGATAATACACAAACAGCTGTTCTGAATGCCTATTGAATACACTGTAGTGTGGTTATCCAGTTGAGCCAGTAATTGGTTTATTGTGATTTTGGGTCAGTGGTTTATTTTTAACATGAATGGCTTGGCCATCACATTAAAGTGCACCACACTTCAATGTTTGTGCCATGGACAAGTGATAGAGCTGTGCCAGTGATTCCCAGAGTTCACAAGTTTAATATGTTCTGAAAAAAAAAATAATTAAATTCAATGCTGCTTCTTCATTTTTCATCTTAGTCCAGAGCTGAATGTGTGGAAAGCTCAGCAGAATCTTTTGCTTCATTTCATTAATTACTCAGCTGTTGAAAAACTCTGTTATTTCCTCTAAAAAAAAAAAAGGAAATAATTCTATGGAAGGTTTAAAGTTGTGGTTTTCAGATACTGTGGGAATGACCTGCCTGAGCTGTTATTACAGAGGGTGTGCTGACTAGAGGAAAAAGGCTTAGGACATCACTTTTACCCTCTAAATTTTCTTATAGAAGAGATCATCCCACATGTAAATCTATCAGTACCTAAGCTGGATGTATCTCTGCTACCTGTATCTGCAGGTTAGTAAATTTCTTTGGGAAACAACTAGTTGAGGGGACTAAGGTCCCTAATACCTCTTTGTATAACTGTCTTACCAGGCTACAGTGGCTGTTCTGTGCTGATGTGACAGAGGGGGTGAGGGGAAAAATAGATATCACAAAATTGCAGAGTGGTTGAGGCTGGAAGGAACCTCTGGAAGTCATCTGGTTCAATACCTGCTCAAGCAGAACCACCTAAAGCAGGCTGTCTGGGACCAAATTTCCAAGGAGGGAGACTTCACAGCTGCTCTGGACAACTGTGTCAGTGCTTGGTCAAAAGTGTTTCTTTATGTTCAGACAGACTGCTGTGTGTTTCACTTGGTGCCCATTGCCTCTGGTCCTGTCACTGGGCACCACTGAACCTGGCTCCACCTGTACACTCACCCTTCAGATATTTATACCTATTCAATAGAATTAACCAGGTTGGAAAAGACCTTTGAGATCATTGAGTCCAACCTATTATCCAACACTATCTAATCAACTAAACCATGGCACCAGGCACCCCATCCAGGCTCTTCTTAAACACCTCCAGTGATGGTGACTCCACTACCTCCCTGGGCAGCCCATCCCAATGGCCAATCACTCTTTCTATGAAGAACTTCTTCCTAACATCCAGCCTAAACCTCCCCTGGTGCACTTTGAGACTGAGAGAGATATACACTGAACCTTCTCTTTTCTTCTCTAGGCTCTAGCCATGCCTCATGATTGTCAGTCACCAGCAAACTTGCTGAGGATGCACTCTGCTCCATCATCCTCATCATTAATGAAGCCAATGAACAGGAACAGCCCTAATATTGACCCCTGGGGTACACTGCTCATTACTGAACTCCAACTAAACTTTGTACCACAGATACCACTCTCTGGGCCCAGCCATTCAGTCAGCTTTCTATCTCCTCATCCAGACTGTAATTCATCCATTTCTCTATGATTTTATTGAGAACAATGTCACAGGCATTACTGAAGTCAAGGTAGACAACACCCATTGCTATTCTCTTGTCTACCAAGTCAATCATTTCGTCATGGAATGCCATCCTCCTTATTGTCTCATTCAGGAAAGATGAAAATCTGCAGAGGCAATAATTAAACCAGTACCCACTCTGTGCTGAAAGTAAATATGCTTCAGGTGGTTTAATACAATGTAGCCAGTGGAAAGAAAAAAAAATAGGTCATTTCTAACTGATTAAAGCTGTGTTTCTGTCACTTGCATGGCAGTGAGCTGAAAATAGGTGAGGCCAGCTCAGCTAAACAGAGAGAAACTTATTTTATCTAATTCATCTTTTCCCCCTGATTGTGGTGGAGGAAACAGAGGCATGTGAAGGGGACTGAGATGTCACTCTCTGGACTCCTCACTGATTTTGATAGCCACAAGCTTGTGAGAACTACATGTGCCTTCAGATGCAAAAAGAGCCAAAGGATGCTGTTTATTGAAGTGAGAGATGATACATATCCTTGTCCTTAAGCCAATGCTAAAAGGCAAGAGTTAGAAAGCATTGCCAGACAGCTTGAATGCTCTTGTCATGCATTGTGCCAAATGCTGTTGATTTAAGCTTATTATTGTGTTGCTTGTTCTAGGAATAGCTACTTTAAAATGTTATTTAAATAGTTATTTAAAAATAGTTCCTAGTTACTTTAAAAAAGCTGAGGATGACCAGACGTTGTTAATGTTGAAAGTTCATGAGATAGCTTTTGGAAAGCTGTCTGTGGAGTTTGCCGTTTCCTACCTCCTCTCGCAGCCTCTCAGGGCAGTTTATAGCCCGGATTCTGCCTGGAAACGCAGGACTCTCTTCCGAAGTAGGCTTCGCAAGGAATGTTCCTTCTGCCCTCTTGTGGCCACAGGGCGGTGTTGCAACTACAGGAATTGTCGAGGACTCGCATCGCACTCCGATGATCTCAAAGCTCTTGCTTGTACTTTAGAGAACGAACACCAAATTTCGTGTCTCCCAGTCTGGTTTTCTGTGTGCAACGCACTTATCTATATCTGTCTTTTGAGTCCAGCAGGTGACTCTTTAGATGGTCAGATTAATTACATACAATTTCCTTAGTTTTACCTCCCAACTGAGAATATCATAGTATCAGTCAGGGCTGGAAGGGACCACAAGGATCATGCAGTTCCAACCCCCCTGCCATGGGCAGGGACACCCCACACTAGATCAGGCTGGCCAGAGCCTCATCCAGCCTGGGCTTAAACACTTCCAGGGATGGGGCCTCAACCACCTCCCCGGACAACCCATTCCAGGGCTTCACCACTCTCATGGTGAAGAACTTCCTCCTCACATCCAGCCTGAATCTCCTCACCTCCAGCTTCATTCCATTCCCCCTAGTCCTATCACTACCTGAGATCCTGAGAAGTCCCTCCCCAGCCTTCTTGTAGGCCCCCTTCAGATACTGGAAGGCCACAATTAGGTCACCTCAGAGCCTATATGAAGATGTGATTTGCATACTAAAAGAACAGGTAAGGATCGTGTATTTTAGTTCAGGTGCCTGTGCCTCACTTTTGACCTGTTCACATGACAAATATTGCATAATTGCACAAGAGAGCTTCTTCACACCTTCGGTGATCCTTTCACTTATTTACAGGTTAAATTGTACTCAGTTTTCATATCATGTTTGGCAGTCAGTAAATACATTGATTCCAGTGGAGTTCCTTTAGATTTTTCCCAGACTGAGGACAGGTTGAGGCCACAGTGGCAAGTTGCATTTTACAAAGATCCTGTGCAGTTTGAAGTTTACCATATATCCCTTGTATGAATAATGATATTAAATACAGAGTTTATAGAGGGCTGTACTGTTTCAGTTAAATGTGCTGATTACCACATTTTCTGGCAGGAATACAGAGATGGGAGAGGTGCACATGCATGCACAGTGGGGCTTAGTGCTTGCTAGCTGGTGAGGATCTGATCAAGAAATGTGGCAGATGTGTAAGAGCATATAATGCAGCAGAGATTTAGGAGATCAGTGTCATACAAAACAAGAACAGAATATTCACTGTCAAGGTAATACTAACACCATCAGAACAAGAGGACACAGTCTCAGGCTGTGCCAGGGGAGGTTTAGGTTGGATGTTAGGAAGAAGTTCTATACAGAGAGAGTGATTGCCCATTGGAATGGGCAGCCCGGGGAGGTGGTGGAGTCACCATCATTGGAGGTGTTCAGGAGGAGACTTGATGGGGTGCTTTAGTTGATTAGGTGGGTTGGATTGGTTGATAGGTTGGACACGATGATCTTGAAGGTCTCTTCCAACCTGGTTTATTCTATTCTAAATGAGAACATTTTGCTGTTATATGTTGATAAACAGGGGTGGTGGGGAAGCCATTCCTTTATACATTACCTACAAACTTTCTCCTTATGTACTGCTTTTCACAGTCAGCCCAAGTTACTAGATCCTGTGATTTCTGGGGTAACTAGGCATTGCCTGCACTGGTCTTGTGCCATGCCAAGCTGTATACCATCTGCACTTGGCACAATAGGGAAATAAAACCCAGAAAGAGTTTACCACTGTACATTTGAGGTAAGGGTGGGCTCTACAATCCTTCAGACCACCCCTGGGGATTCATAAATTTATATGAAGTATAAATATGTGCAAGAAGACATCTTCTAGGAAATGCCTTGAAATATGGAACTTTGAGAAGCATAGAGAGGTGTCTGAGCTGGCACAGGAGGCACCTTCTGAAGACAATCTGCTCTTTCCCCCTCCCCTGCTCTTTTCACACAAGATTGACACTTTTAGTTCAAGAGCAATACAGAATCATCTGCCTTCACACTTCTTTGCAGGTTCCATAAGCCATATGTGATCCCAGTATAACTACACTATAGATACCTTGATATGCCTTCACTGGCATTTAATTTCCTCACAAGTATCTAAAGTAACCTTCTGACTTTTCTTTCACAGCTGCCAAAACAAATCACCTGCTGAATTATGCTGCACCATAGTTGGGCTCCTCAGTTATAGAAAGATGTTAAGTTGCTGGAATGTGTCCAGAGAAGGGCAACAAAGCTGGTGAGGGGTTTGGAGCACAAGCCCTAGGAGGAGGGTCTGAGGGAGCTGGGGGTGTTCAGCCTGGAGAAGAGAAGGCTCAAGGGAGACCTTATTGCTGTCTACAACTACCTGAAGGGTGGTTGTAGCCAGGTGGAGGTCAGTCTCTTCTCCCAGGCAGTCTGTGACAGAACGAGAGGACACAGTCTCAAGCTGTGCCAGGGGAGGTTTAGGCTGGATGTTAAGATGAAATTCTTCACAGAAAGAGTGATTTGCCATTGGAATGTGCTGCCCAGGGAGGTGGTGGAGTCACCATCACAGGAAATGTTTGAAAAGAGACTGGATGAGGCACTTAGTGCCATGGTTTAGTTGATTAGATGGTGTTGGGTGATAGATTGGACTTGATGATCTCAAAGGTCTTTTCCAACCTGGTTAATTCTGTATTCTGTATTCATTTGAAATGCCTCATGAGGTAAAGGCAAACTTGTAGCTCTCAGAATTGATGATGGTCTCTAAGATCAAGCAGGTACTTAGCCAAAGAGCTAACCACACTCAAGGACAAGCTCAGCACCAAACATATATTTTGTTGTTTTTCTTGAACCTCTTTCTTCAACAGCAAGTTGAAAAGAGAGTTTGTCTCTATTCTTTTACCAATAGAATTCTTCATATTTGTCACACAACATAGTTAGTTCTAAATGTTTTTGTTACCCCAAGACGCAGGTGCTTTTTGTATACCTACAGAATGAAGCAGTGAGGAGAAGCAGCTGATTTTTAAGAGTTCCTCTCTGTTCTCCTTCACTAATTCATGCAAATAGCCCACTTAAGGCCTGCTGCAAACAAACAGCACATGGTCATCAGAACTTAGCTGCTCTGTTCAACATGGAATTGGATTTCTGTGGCAAGGTTTTGGTAATAATGGGGAGGGCTACAGGGTTGGCTTTCACAAGAAGCTGGTAGAAGCTTCCCCTATGTCTGACAGCACCAATGCCAGCTGGCACCAAGCTGGATCTGGCCAAGGCTGAGCCCATCAGCACAGGTGGTAGCATGTCTGTGTTGACATTTAAAAAGGGAGGGGGAATTCCCCAAACCTGTTGTGGTAGTGGGAAGGTTCAATCCTCCCACCACATAAAGCACAGCTCACTCAGAGAAGCAAATTAAAAGCTGTATTTTACAAGCAGAATGAAATGCAATGTACATGTACAAAATACACAGTATTTACAACATATACAAAATTGCACAGGAAAGAATGTAACACAGAAAGACCCTCCTGAGGGGAAGCCCCCCACAAAACCCCTCTCCTCCCCTGCTTTCTTGTCCAAGCTAACTAGATGAAAAAAGAAGGGAAGAAAAAAGGAGAAATGGGTAATAAGGGAAAAATTGTTAGTTCAAAGCAGTTGTTAAGAAAGTTAGTTTTCTTATCTCATCAGTTTCAGTCCAAGGTCAGTTGCATATAGGCTGGCCAAGAAGGAAAGAAAAGACTGAAAGCCAGAGTGTAAGTTCTTAAAGCTACATTCGACTGATCTGCCAATGAAATTAGTTTAGAATTATCTCCTTTTGTTTTCCTTTTTACACCAAAACATTCAGCTAGAGAACTCTGCAGCTATCTTTTTCTTAAAGGCACAGCCTAAAACTGTCACACCTGTGCAAGAGCAGCTGCAGCCATAGAGAGGAGTGAGAATGTGTCACCGACCATGGTCAGTGAAGAAGGAGGGGGAGGAGGTAGAATAGAATAAGCCAGGTTGGAAGAGACCTTCCAGATCATCGTGTCCAATCCAGGTCCTGAGCAAACCCAGCTCCTTGTCTCCTTGTGCCTCTGGTGGGAAGGAGGTAGAGAATTTAGGAGTGAAGAGATAACATGGCCTGTTTTATGCTTGGAATTTTAGTGATGCAAAGTAATTTGTTTTCTTTGATGTGAGGCAGAGTGGCTCTGGGTTGAAAGCCAAGTAGAGCTTTGAGTTAGTGTGTGTCTAAAAGTTGCATTTGGTTTTGAACCACTACTCCTTTATCACTTGTTACCAGTGTATGCCAGCACAAATGTGGTATTTGCAAAGAAATATCATGACTTAATGTGCCAAACAACATATGTAAAGCATTATGCATGCCTGTGCACCCACACTGTGGCGTGAACATGTGAAGTTTAGCTCCTGGGTTTAATACTTAACCATGTCTTTCATTATGGCTGAAGTAGCAAATATGTGTGAGGAGAAAGGAGAATAAATGTTCTGCAATAAGTAAAATGTGAAGCTGTAATTTAAGGGATTGAAAACATTCCCTATTTGATTATTTGCTGCCTTTTGTTATACAAGAGAGATCAACCCTCTGGGTCCACCTGAATTGCAGGAATTCTGAGAGAAGAGAAAGTTTCTGATTAATGCTTTGCTTTCCACTCTGTTAAACCATAAAATGGCTTTCTTCTGTTTTCCTATAGTTTTCAATGTGTTGCAAGAGACAAGGTAGCTGCATCATACTAAGAACAATGAACAGGGTAGTTAATGAGTGTGGTTAAACTCAATTGTTATGAGCATCAGAGATAAATACATCAAGTACCAAACCTTCAAAACCAGAACAGCTATCCTAAATGTGACCAAATAGGGGAAAGAGATAAGTGGTCTGCAAGTTCCAGAAGATGGAACACTTAAAAGCTGCTGCTTATCTGGCCCATTAGTGTTACTGAGTGGGAAACCTCCTGCTGTAGGAAGTAACCTACATTTGGTGAGGGACTTGGGGTCAAAGTTTTAAAGGTGTATATATAGAATCAGGAAATAAAAACTCCTTCTGAAGTAACATTTTTCTTTAAGCTTTGCATGTCCCAAGCTTGCAGAAACAGAATCACAAAAAAGTCTGGGTTGGAAAGGTCCTCTGGAGATCATTGGGTTCAACCTCCTGTTGGAAACAAGGCCCTAAAAGAATTAATTGTCTGCTGAGATGTTGCCATGTGAGACAAAGCAGTACTTGGGTGCCTCTGAAAACCTGGGATGTAGCAAAATGCATTTTCCTGTGCAAGGTTTTAATTTGCTATGGTTCTGGATAAAGTCATAGGTCCAAATTTGTAGCTAATCTCTTCATGGGATCTACATGCATAGATATAAAAAGAAGGAATACATAGAATAAACCAGCTTGGAAGAGACCTTCAAGATCATCGCGTCCAACCCATCAACCAATCCAACACCACCTAAACAACTAACCCATGGCAAAATGCATTTTACATTATAGCTCATTCTGAAGATAAAATGCACTTGAGGATAGCTTAAATCTCTTTCCCCTTCAGAATAGCACAGATTTTTCTCATCCATATCTGTGCAGCAAGAGATCTGAATGGCACTAGCTGAGGCCCTTTTACACCTTGTGTCACCAGGAGAGCTGCACATGTGCAAATATGATATTTGTGCATGCCCATGCCATCTGTGCTAGATGTAGTTTAGTGGGTGTCAATAAGGGAAACACTTCCAGTTACTGCTAGTGGGTACTCTTCAAGAGTGTTTAGGATTTGGAAATTCCCCTTGGTCTGTGAGGACCAAGGCTGTCCCAGCTTTCATCTTTTGAAGAAAATGCAAAAGGCAGTCACAAAAGCAGTAGAAGCGAATGTAAGACTGAGAGATTTCAAGCATGAGAAAAGGAAAAGGTCTCTTGACATTCCATTAAATCTCTACAAATGATACAGTGAAATCAACAACATGAGGAGCCCTCAGACTTCTAAGACAATCAGTAGATTGTCAGCTGTCCTCTCCATAAGCTTAAGTCAGGATCTAAAATAAGCCTGGTGTTGGTTTTGCATGGTGGCTCTAATAACAGACATAAATATTATGTGTATGGCAAGGAAGGCTGCGAGCTCCTGAACCCAACTGGGATTTGTGCTGGTAAGCCTCAGTAGTCTGTCATTTGATTTACTTGAGTCCTTTCCTTGCTTCTTCCCAATTCATGAATAATATCTGTGTATGGCTAATAAATAATCTGGTGAGTAATAGCTATAGCAACGCATGTTGCCTGTTCTGCCCCTTCTCCTCCCGTTGCTCTATCCAGTGATTGTTTTCTTGGCTCACATGCTCTCAAGCCAAACAGAAATTTTGCACAGCATAGCATATTTCCTCCTTTATGTACTTCTCACCTAGCTCTTCCTCTGCTGAGGGAAAAATAAATCAGCAGCCATCTCCTGTAACTGCGCTGTGGAGCTTGCAATAAGGGCAACATAATTGTACTTGCTGGTGGGCCAGTGTTTGGGCTTCTGTTTCCCTCCCATAGCAGCTATCATTAATGCCTATTGATGTGTACCCTTTCCCTGTTGCTAGGTGATATGTACCTTAAAGAGCAACTTCTGTGGCTGCTCAGAGATTCTCACAAATCTTGTTTGCTCTTGGTTATCATGACATGCAGTGAGGTTTGCAGGACCAGAACACAATTCAAAGCACAGGGCATTTCCTTCTGCTCCTCACCTGACTGTAAATCATATAAAGATTCCACAGTTTTCTTGACTAAAGAAAAAATGACATCTGGTTCTGGTGGCAGGCAAGGCCATGACTTCTACTTCCTGTGCTGTGTTTTGGACTTCTCACTCCCAATTTGTTGATGACCAGTGTTCTTCAGCATGGACTCAGCTGTATTATCCAAGAGTTATACTGAAAAAGTGGTATTTCACCAGCAATTGTTAGGTCAAGTGTTCTCTGAGACTCAGAGAAAAGCCCAACGATCCATTTGAGACTCTTACTCTCAAAAAGTGTGATGTCATTGTTGGTAATCTGTTAGATGTCCTTATCTCATTGATATTTCAAGTCTGATTGAGTAAAGAGGCCAGATATTCTCAGAACTGTGGTCTCACTGCTTTGGATTAAATTAGATGAACCAGCCACAGGTTGAACAGACCTGTGCTTCAAATAGCCTTAGAATCATAGAATTGTTAGGGTTGAAAGGGATCATCTAGTTCCAACCCCCATACCATGGGCAGGGACACCTCCCACTAGATCAGGCTGCCCAGAGCAACATCCAGCTTAATCTTAAAACCCCCCAGGGAAGAGGCTTCTACCACCCCCCTGGGCAACCTGTTCCAGTGCCTCACCACCCTCGTGGTGAAGAGCATCTTCCTAACATCCAATCTGAATATACCTTCCCCCCACCCCCATTCTGCCTAGTCCTATCATTACCTGACACCCTAAAAAGTCTTTCCCCAACTTTCTTGTAGACCCCCTTAAGATAGTGGAAGGCCACAATAAGGTCTCCTTGGAGCCCTCTCTTCTGTGGACTGAGCAGCCCCAACTCCCTCAGTCTGTCCTCACAGGAGAGGGGCTCCAGCCCTCTGATCATCCTACTAACTTTGTAGGGGAACAGCAACTTGAGACCTGCCCCAACTGCAAATTTATGTAATGAAAAAAAAAAAAAAAGATCAATTTGATTCGGGATTTTTCCAGGATATGTGTAATATAACAGATGCCTACCTAACCGGGGGGCCACCAGGCCCCCCGGCCTTTGTTGTCACCACCACCATCACCCAGTGTGCACCGTGGGCACTCACCAGCGATGAGAGGAGGATCCCTCAGCCCAGATGGGCTCAGCTTAGAGCTTCTGCTTTTGCTGGGGGGGATTAAAAAGGAGAGTGGGTGGGGAGGGCCAAATGGCCACACCTGGGGTGGGAGGAGACTCCAACAGAGCCCAGGTGCTCTGGGATTTGAGGGGAAAAAGCGAGGAAATGGGGAAGGTGAGGGACTTCTGTGGTGTCAGGTAATGATAGGACTAGGGAGGATGGAAAAAAACCTAGAAATGGGTAGATTCAGATTGGATGTTAGGAAGAAATTCTTCACCATGAGGGTGGTGAGACACTGGAATGGTTTGCCTGAGGAGGTGGTAGAAGCCCCATCCCTGGAGTTTTTTAAGGCCAGGATGTATGGGGCTCTGAGCACCCTGATCTAGTGTGAGGTGTCCCTGCCCATGGCAGGGCAGTTGGAACTGGGTGATCCTTGAGGTCCCCTCCAACCCAAACAATTCTATGATTCTAAAACAATTTTGCTGTTTAGGCTGGATGTTAGGAAGCAATTCTTCACAGAAAGAATGATTGGCCATTGGAATGATTTGCCCAGGGAAGTGGTGGAGTCACCATCCCTGGATGTGTTTAAAAAGAGACTTGATGAGGCAATGGTTAGTTGATTAGATGGTGTTGGGTGATAGATTGGACTTGATGATCTTAAAGGTCTTTTCCAACCTGGTTGATTCTGTGATTCTGTGATATCTGGTTACTAGTTATTCAGCATAAAAGATGAGAAAGAAGTAATAAATTAGACTTTCACAGATCCAAACCCTGAGGAAGAGGAGATAACAAGACAGTGACAAAGGGCAGAGCTCTTAGGTCAGTGATTGATGGGACCTCAAAGGAACCACTCAGTGCCTTGAGGAGGTTCAGCCAGAGCTTTGTTACTGGTTGTCATGGATCTCATGGGAAGGAGCAAACTTAAAATGGGATATCTGAAAGGGTTTGTAGAATCACATAAAACTTATTATGGGATATTTTAAGGGATGTGGGAAAGTGCTAAAACTTGTTTTGGGATGTTTAACGAACTGCCAAAGGCAGTCAAAGGGAGGGCTCAAGATAGATAGGGCAAGCCCAAGCATGGGAAAAGGCAGAAGATGGGGGATCAAAGAGGTCAGCTGTGTGCAGGCCAGCTGATGTCAAGGTTATCCCTTGTGCCTGGTCATCACAGTTTGTTTTATCTTCTTGTTAAGCTCAATAATTGAATGTTTTCCTATAGGAGTGTGCTCTGTTCTCTGGGTATATGCTTAGCTGTCAAATTTCAAGCCAGGCTAGCTGGTGAGCTCTGTGCTATCAACCAAGAGTAGAAGGGATGTGAAGGTCTGAGGGCTAGCAGCTGGAGAGACAGATTGTTTGGATGCCAGCTATTGAACAGGCTAAGCATCTATTGGCTGCTGCTGAAGGGACCCAGAAGAGGGCCAGAAGAAAGAATCCCTTAGATTCCTTAGTCTGCTAGATTTGCTTCCCTGTGGCAGGTGCTTACTGAAAACTCAGTTTTGTGGGAAACCTGAACACTCAGTATTCCACTTGAAGGGAATGGCTTTCATAAGATATATGAAATGCAAGTGTGGGCTTGTAATGGAGTAGCCTTTTCCTGCACATGCATCTGGGAGCTGTGTTGTCATTCACATTAACAGAGGAATCAGGACACTCCCAGGGCAGATCTTGTAGGACGTTGGGGAGCGCATGATCTTAGATATAAACCCCAAGATAATTACATTAATTACAATGTGACTTTGGTTAGAGGTGGTCCCTCTGTGGGGTTCCAAGAAACTAGGTGTTTAAGACCAGGCTGGATGAGGCTCTGGCCAGCATGATCTAGTGTGAGGTGTCCCTGCCCATGGCAGGGGGGTTGGAACTAGATGATCCTTGTGGTCCCTTCCAACCCTGACTGATTCTATGATTTATCTGTGGCAAATTCTTGACATAGTTGCCTCTCAGATTTATGTCTAACGTGACTCATAAACAACAGGAAAAGTGCTTTCTCTGTATTTTACCTTATTTAGCTGCATGTGACTGTATGTGCAGTAGCAGTGGTTTTGATCTGGCTTCTGTTTGTTATTCACATTGCAGACATATTTTTTTTCATGCTTCTTTATTCATACTCTGCTCATTTTAATTTTGCTTCAAATGCTTCCAGTTATACAGCTACTGTTCTGAAATTAGGTTTTACAGCCAACAGGACATCAGTTGCACAGAAACAGAGTTTAGACTACACTGCTACTGAAGCAAACTACTACAACAGTCACTACAATTATCATTACCTTATACATTCCAGGGTTTGTACAGAGTAAATATGTCATTTGTTACATGAAGACAGGTTTGCATTTCAGTTCTCATGTTTCCATTTCATGACCTTTAGTTTGGAAAACACATTGGAGCTTTCCCAAGTCTTTCAGATGATGTCTTTGTTATTTCAGTGCAGCATCAATGCAACAATTCATATCCCTAAAAATATCAGATAAAGAACGAGAAATATGTTATAATCAGGTGATAGAGTGGGAAAGGAATTAAAAGAATCAAATTAAATAAGAAAGAATCTTGGCTTCTGACATATCAGTTATCTTTCCTGGCCTGAACTTCTACTTTATGTATGTGTCAGATGCAAGTCAGGGGTAGCCAACTGAAACTTGGTTCCAAGACAAATGGACAATTCAAATAAAGAACATCTATAAGAAGGACTAAAAAAGCCAGCTCAAGTTATTCTTAGCAATAGGCAGAAATATTTTTCCTATGCTGACAACATTTCTGACATGTCAAAAAAACATTTTTCATCTTAACTTGCTGTTAAAAAACAGGATCCAAACATTGTCTCAGTAAGACATTGGGGGGAGTGTGTGAATAAAGATTTCAGATGAGAAAAAAGCCCACATTTTCAAAATGCTACAACTCAGTTTGGAATTGTCTTTCTTCCTTTCTTCCTTTCTTTCCTTCTTTCTTTCTTTCTTTCTTTCTTTCTTTCTTTCTTTCTTTCTTTCTTTCTTTCTTTCTTTCTTTCTTTCTTTCTTTCTTTCTTTCTTTCTTTCTTTCTTTCTTTCTTTCTTTCTTTCTTTCTTTCTTTCTTTCTTTCTTGCCTTCTTTCTTTCTTGCCTTCTTTCTTTCTTGCCTTCTTTCTTTCTTTCTTTTTGGACGTGGCACTTGGTGCCATGGTCTAGTTGTGAGGTCTACTGAGACAGGTTGGACTCGATGATCCTTGGGGTCTCTTCCAACCTTAGTTATACTGTGATACTGTGATTCTCCCTTCCTTCCTTCCTTCCTTCCTTCCTTCCTTCCTTCCTTCCTTCCTTCCTTCCTTCCTTCCTTCCTTCCTTCCTTCCTTCCTTCCTTCCTTCCTTCCTTCCTTCCTTCCTTCCTTCCTTCCTTCCTTCCTTCCTTCCTTCCTTCCTTCCTTCCTTCCTTCCTTCCTTCCTTCCTTCCTTCCTTCCTTCCTTCCTTCCTTCCTTCCTTCCTTCCTTCCTTCCTTCCTTCCTTCCTTCCTTCCTTCCTTTCTTTCTCTCTTTCTTTCTTTCTTTCTCTCTTTCTTTCTTTCTCTCTCTCTTTCTTTCTTTCTCTCTCTCTTTCTCTCTCTCTCTTTTTCTCTTTCTCTCTTTCTCTCTTTCTCTCTTTCTCCCTTTCTTTCCCTCTCTCCCTCTCTCCCTCTCTCCCTCTCTCCCTCTCTCCCTCTCTCCCTCTCTCCCTCTCTCCCTCTCTCCCTCTCTCCCTCTCTCCCTCTCTTCCTCTCTTCCTCTCTTTCTCTCTCTCTTTCTTCCTCTTTCTTCCTCTCTCTCTTTCTTCCTCTCTCTCTTTCTCTCTCTCTTTCTTCCTCTCTCTCTTTCTTTCTCTCTCTCTTTCTTTCTCTCTCTCTTTCTTTCTTTCTCTCTCTCTTTCTTTCTCTCTCTCTTTCTTTCTTTCTCTCTTTCTTTCTTAAACTCCAATTTGCATAAATTTAGAAAGTGGAAGAGTAATTTTTGGGCAGTTTTGTCTGGTCATTTTCTAGTGCTGAAATGGGATATATTCACCAAAGCTTTAAACTTTTCAAAATGAAACCTGATCTAAAAGAGTGTTGTCATATCTGATCTTGTCATGAACATTTTTGGCTGTGGCTATTTGGCAGCTTCTCATCAGAAAGGCTAATTCTTGTGATGAGACTTTTTTTTGATCTGATGAACTGCAAAGTCTTTCTTTTGGCACGTTGAAATCATATTGAAATGCTGAGGGGACATCCCGTGAGGAAGTCTGCTTGTATTCAATCATCACTAACCTATGATCTGAGTATAAGCTTGAACACTTGCTTACTATTACCTGCTTCAGGTTCCTCAACATCTTGAGACAGACTGACAGGCAGTGACTTCCCAAACCTCTGTGGCAAATTTAAGAGTGATTGGCTGGAACTTTTAACAAATGGAGATCTCCCAAGCCTTTGTGATACCTTTGCAGCACGACTAGGTATGTTCTCTCCAAAGGCTCTCCCGAATCTCAGTGGCAAATTAGCAATGGGTTTAATGCTTCTTTCTTCTGGATGATTTCTTCCAAACCTGAGAGGTAAATTAGTAATTGAGTTTGGCATCTTGTTTACTGTAGGAGGGTTCATTTTGATGATATTTTTTGATCTCCAGTCTTCCATTTCCTCAAAATTGAGACTCCTCTGCTTTTCTTCTATGGTATTATCTTTAATCTAAAGAGGGGAAAGGAAATAAAAAGGATACTATCATTTTATAGGGCATTACTCCAGCTACAAATTACAGAGATTATTCATTTTCATATGTGAAAGGTGCTGGATAACAGGGTTTTATAGATAATGCTTTTTAGCTGTATTTGCTAAACTTCAGTGTAATGTGAGCTACTTCATATGGATTACTCCATATGCAGACATTGTCCTGATCACCTTTTCAGTACACTGACCACAAGAGTACATCTACATATCAGTATTGGCTAATACCACCAACAAAAAATGCCTGGAGGGGAACATGCTGACTGTTTGATCACTTGACACACACCCAGCCTCTTACTCATCTGGGTCTGGATGAACAGGAGGATGGGCTAAGCTACCTGCAGGTGTAGTTTATTTACTCCTAAGCATTGAGTGGATGCTTCTGACCAAATATCCATCCAGGCTGAGAGCCATGGAAAGCTTTTGGGTCAAGTCTACATCATGCTTTTTCTGGCCTTGCAGTATATATTGCTCTGAGCTTTAAGTTGCTTTAGTCCTCCACTAGTACACAAGATGCATTTGGAGTTCCTAGGCTCCTAATATTTTTGCACCCAGCACAAAATCAACTTTCTGTGCCTATGCTGACACATAATGAAGAACTGAGTGCAGTGTATTACTGGTCTGATGATGTAAAGGACAGCTGTTGTTTGAAAGATAGTTGTATCAACATGACCTTTTCTTACACAGCAACACTACTTCCCTGGACATACTAAAAATCACTTATTTTTTGCCACAAAAATAGATTCCAAGCCTTAACAGCAAGTATGTGCAAATATGTTTTTAAATGTCAGCTAAAGATACAAATGCTGCTAATCTTGATTTCAGTTCCTTGTCTCTGATGACTTCCCTGGGAGCTTCTCCAACTATTGGGAGAGAATGACCCATTCTAGTTCATATTCCAGGATTAAAACATTAAACAAGCTCTCCCTCTGATTGCACCTGGATATGCTTTTATTAAGTATACAAAATGCAGTGAGCTGAAGACCAGAGGATTTCGCTGGCTTAATTAAAGTTGTATTTTGGTTTGAACAATCTTTGTTATGCCAACAGTGATGAGTTAACAGGAAGGGGTTTGCTCTGATGTCCCAGAGAGTATTTGCAGAGCAGACAAGAAAAATAATACAGATGAACTGTGCAAATTTCATGTGGCATCTATTGAGACATAATAAATGTGCTACCCTACAAAGATATTTTCATAGCCAATTTCCAAAGTAGAGTTTTAAGGCCATTAACTATATTAGATTTCAAATGTTCTCTGTTGATCATTATTCTTTGAGTATTACAGGCGTGCCTCTATTAATTCTGGATTAATAATGAAGGTTATGTTTATGTGCATCAAATGCCTGACAGGAATGGTGATTGAGGCCCCACTGTGTAAGTAAGAAACACTTCAGGAAAGGTCTCAACCTAATCGCAGGACTGCGCTGGAAGGAAATTGAAACCTGAATTGATTTACACAGCACGTCTGTCTGAGCAGATGAATTTCCTGACAATTCTTTCAACAAGAAAGATTTTCTCACACACACACACACACACACACACACACACACACACACACACACACACACACACACACACACACACACACACACTCACACTCTGCTACTGCTGTAATGCTGAATACTGTGCAATGAGATTAGGAGAGCCTTTGGCAACAAACTCAAAGCGTTCAGGATCTGTCCCGCAGTTCTCCCACATAAGGTCACAGTAATGCAGCTCTTACCTCATAGTATTTATCATCATAGTCTTCTCTGTTCTGCAGACTGGATTTCATCAGTTCATCTAGGCACATACTATTTGATGTTAGAAAGACCACTGTGGCTAAAGCAAATAGAATAGACTTCTTGGTTGAAATTGCTTCCATTTTTCTCATATGGAGCTGTCTGAGTAAGCTCAGAATCCGTTCAGAAAAGAAAGCCACCATCATTTTATACGATCAGGAAACAAAAAGATTCTGTTCCCTGTGACATCAATCTTGAAAGCTTCAGCTCTTAATATTAATTAGGTTTAGTAATTTGAATATATATGTGAGGAATGTTGGAAATGTCTTTTGTAAGCCTTTTAAACCAGCATAGCTTCTTGTTAGGGACACACTGACTTCACAAATATTTCTTTCTGGTGAAATATGTCTTAATTAATTAAATCTGAGAGCCAAAGCAGTAGGGAGTTAGCACAGCCACAATGTTCCATCCCCAATAGATAGAAGCAGCTTGTTGCTTTCTTTTGTGATAGTGTCCTCAGAAGGACTATGAAAAGAACCTTTCTCCATGTATGTATTCTTCTGCTTAAATGATCCTTTTGGACCATATAATGCCTTTTTAACAGTATGTGCAACTAGGAACATTTGGCCCATTGAAATCATGTGCTGTCTGTTGAAGTTGTTGATCATGAGACATGTTATATATCAAGGAGATCTATTGATGTATGTGGTCTATATGCTCTAAGCTGAGGATGTTAATTTGCATTCAGATTGAATGAGGAATATGCTTTTGAACCTCTGCCCATCAGTTATGCTTTCAGAACTTTCAAAGATTATGTTACATCAATATTCTTAAGGGCAAATTTCCAGCTTTTGTGTGCCACTTTCCCTTGTTGTACACAGGATTTACATTCATTTCCTCTTTGTTTCATTGTTGTGTGTAATCACAGAACCACAGAATGTTGGGAAATGGTTTGAACATCTGTGCAAATTAGGCCTTGAAGGACTTTCTGTTATTAATATAGCAATGGAGTAGGAGTTGTGGAAAAGTTCTGATGCTTGGTATGCTGAAGTCAAGCTGCCCCTTAGATGGGAGGCAAACAAGATAAGGAGCTGAGAAAAGGAGCAATTAGACTGAGCTAGAAATTCCACAGAGTAGTGCAAACAATGATGTAACCCTTTTAGAAAGTAACCAATAGTGTGTGTTAAATTAGAATAGAATTAACTATGTATAAGATAAGACTATAAATAAGGAAGTGTGGAACAATAAAGTAGGATTTCGTTGATCATATTGATCGGTATCAACCCCTTCTTGCGGCAACAGAATACATTTGGTTGGAAGAGATCGTCCAGTCCAACCCTTGACCCACCACTGAATGGTCAACACTAAACCATGTCCCTAAGCATCAGGTCCACATGATGCTTAAATATCTCCAGGGATGGTGACACCACCATTGCCCTGGGCAGACCATTTCAATGTTTGATGACCCTCCTTGTGAAGAAATAGTTCCTAACATCCAGCCTGAACCTTCCCTGGCACACCTTGAAACCATTTCCTCTAGTCCTGTCACTTGACACCAAAGAGGAGAGGCTGGCCCCCTCCTTGCTCCAACCTCCCTTCAGGTAGCTGTAGAGAGCAAAACCTTCTGGCCCCGGATGACTGTAGGAAAGGTTGGGTTCAAATATCAGGCACTTGCCTTGCTTCAGAAAGCTACTGGAAAAAAGTGTCATAGATAGGAACAAGCATGGTAATGCATTGTCTCAAGGGTCAATGCTTCCCCTTTGCATTCCCTGAGACTGTCCTACAAGATGTTGTTTTAGGGCACGGTGTGGTAGATGGGGAGGGAAAAACTATTGGACCAGTAATGACTCATGAAGAGTGGTTGTGTGTGCATACATAAACAAACATAGGTAGGAAGTGAGAGAGCATCTGCCCTCAGAGTGCCTTGGTGTTGGTTATACCCTCAGAGTAAGTAATACATATATACATGTACCCTTGAAAGTCATATGTGTTCTTGGCAGGTAAATGGAGTTTTGGGGTTACCAGAATTTTAGTATTTGCAGGTCTGGGCCAAATTCTTTGGAAAACAGGGGGAATAAAGGGAGGATGTCAATGGAGGACAAATCTGGAAGGAGTCCATGTTCTCTTTAGTGGGTCAGAGGCAGCAAGTTCTTTCACTGAGTGCTGAGTGTGGATTCCTGACTCTCCAGAACCTCACGGCAAGGGCCTTCAATCTGTGGGACCAGATGGGTTTTCCAAGTTCTTTTTCTTTGTGGTAACATTAAAGGCAATAGTGACTGTAATTGAAGCACTAACATATTTCTAACATGTGGCCATTTACCACTGGGGTTTCCTTTTACCTAGCTACTGGTTTGTCAAGCTCTTTTGATCAATGGTCTTTCAATTAACTGTATGAAGATGTTTGATTTCTACATTAAATGGAATTGGCAAGATCCAAACCCATGCCTGCATTGTTTAGCATAAACACAAATGTTGCTTTCTCTGGGCAAAATAGGAAAGTGTATTACTGTTGTCTAAGTTGCATCAGGCTTTCATGACATTCAGCTTGTCTCCTATTGCATCAGGCTTTCATGACATTCAGCTTGTCTCCTATGCATATGGATTTTCTAATCAACACAAAGTGATGTTTTCAGGTGTTTTGCATGCCAGGCAGTCAGAACTGTACATCCCTGTACTTTCTTATGGATTAATTTCCCTTTGATGGCTCTACTGCAGGAATTCTGAAAATTCTGAGTCAAGCAGTTACAAGGATTGTTTATTATCTTTCCTGAGGAAGGACTTGTCAGGCCCTAGCACTCAGAATGGGTAATGTAAGCACTCTTCATCACTGTGACTGCAAATTCTGCTGCATTTAGTCCATCTTCAGTAGCAGCATAGACTGGTCCATAAGACTTCAGGCTGAGGCATCTTGATATGACCTATTAAAGTTATTTATGGGTAAGGGAAGATATATTTGTTGGTGGCAACAGTGTTAGGGAAGAGGGCTGTCAGTTCCTACATTGCTCCAACTTGATCTGATTAAGGCATTTGAAGAAGAAAGGGCTCTGAGTATTGCTGAAAACAACTTTGAGTTCCTAGCTCCTTGTCCCAAATTTACTTTGTATTGATACCTTACATCACACACCAACAAAGCTATTCAGAGGACTTGACCATACCTGAACTTTTGCTTTGAAATTCCCCAGTTAAATAGGAGCAAGCCCTCCCAGAACAAGAGGACACAGTCTCAAGCTGCACCAGGGGAGGTTTAGGCTGGATGTTAGGAGGAAGTTCTACAGAGAGAGAGTGATTACCCATTGGAATGGGCTGCCCAAGGAGGTGGTGGAGTCACCATCACTGGAGGTGTTCAGGAGGAGACTGATAGGGTGCTTGGTGCCATGCTTTAGTTGATTAGGTGGGTTGGATTAGTTGATAGGTTGGATGTGATGATCTTGAAGGTCTCTTCCAACCTGGTCTATTCTATTCTATTCTATTCTATTCTATTCTATTCTATTCTATTCTATTCTATTCTATTCTATTCTATTCTATTCTATTCTATTCTATTCTATTCTATTCCATTCCATTCCATTCTATTCACCTACATGTGACATGAGCCTCCCAGGCAGCAACAGTTTGAAGAGATTTTCCTACAGGTGCATGCTACAAAAAAGGAGTTGCTTCTTTTTCTCCTCTTAGTTTAGTGTAGACAGGCACAGAAAAACATCATTTATTTTGGCTTGGTTATACAACAGTAAGGTGGATCTCATCTGTTCTGAGTTACTGCAGTTACTTGATGTGTGCCTACTCTCAAAATGTGACATTAAAATGCAATTGGTGGTCATGGCAGGAGTGGCTGAATTTCATAAGCAACCCAATGCACAGTAGTGAATGAACAAATTTTAATATTGCTCTTTCTTTTTTTTCTTTTTTTAAATGTAAGAATATCCTGATAAATCTTTATCCATTATTAACAACATGTGCTGTGAAAATTGCATGTCATATGACTCATGCCATCAGTAAAGATCTATTCGTATCCATAAGGATAAATCACTTATGATACATTCATTTTGCCATTACTGCCCAGTCTGTGACTCATTTTGAAGAAAGAAGATTTTTAAATGTATCATTTTAATATTTCTTTTTTTTTTTCTTCTTTAATTGGCAAGCAATTCTGTTCATTTTTCACCCATTCCCATGGCATGTAGTAGGTTGTGCTGGCTTTGCTGTGTTGTGCTTCTGTGCTGGTGCAAAATCCAAGGTCATTCTGCCCCTGCACTCAGCGCTGGTTAGGCCACACCTGGAGTACTGTGTCCAGTCCTGGGCCCCTCAGTTTAGGAAGGATGTTGACTTGCTGGAAGGTGTCCAGAGAAGGGCAACAAAGCTGGGGAGGGTTTGGAGCACAAGCCCTAGGAGGAGTGGCTGAGGGAGCTGAGGGTGTTTATTCTGGAGAAGAGGAGTCTTAGGGGAGACCTCAACTGCTGTCTACAACTACCTGAAGGGAGGTTGTAGCCAGGTAGGGGTTGGTCTCTTCTCCCAGGCAACCTGTGACAGAACGAGAGGACACAGTCTCAAGCTGTGCCAGGGGAGGTTTAGGCTGCATGTTAGGAAGAAATCCTTCACAGAAAGAGTGATTTACTATTGGAATGTCACCATCACTGGAAGTGTTTAAAAGGAGACTGGGTGAAGCACTTACTGCCATGATTTAGTTGATTAGATGGTGTTGGGTGATAGGTTGGACTTGATGATCTCAAATATCTTTTCCAACCTGGTTAATTCTGTATCCTGTGTTTTAAATTCTGTATTCTGCTTGGAATATATATGGATCTAAGCAGTCATGCTTCCAGTGCACTCAGTATCCTGACATGGTGTATGGATGTAGTCCTGTAGTCCCTTTTGAACTGAAAATTAGTATTTCAGAGCTCAGGGGCAGCAGTGAAGCTTGGTTTTGCACAACTTTGTGACTGAAGAGTAAATGGCAGTGTGTTATTGTCTGAGGGCTAGCAAGGATTAACCTTACGGCAGGATTGCTGTGTAAGCAATGTGTCTCCTCTACTGCTATGCTTGTTATCATGAAGCAGAATTCCAGCAAGACTTCTCCCTACCAAATTCAACTGAACTTGGCTTGAAAGTTGTCAAGGGTGACTGACAGGCACACACTTATGCACAGAGAAACACATATTTGCCTCATTTCATTTGGAAACCAATACTAAATCAGGAATTACTCTGCTGAAATGCCACTGGTATAAAGCCTCAACATCTGTACAATTACTGTGGACACAGTGGTAATTTCTACCTTTAGCAATAAGGCATTAGCTATGTACTAAGAAAGTCCTCTTCTTTCTGGACTACAACTTGGTAAGGAAAAACAACCTTTATGAAGCAGCCCTCTGATCTGCAGAACCAGGCCTTCGGTTCTAAACCAGATTTTCATCTACATGCAGCTTTGAGCTTTCTTGTTAGCTGGGTAGTAGTAAACAAGGGACAAATGCATGTAAATGTCAAGGTACAAATGATCCTATTTTAAGGCTGGTGGCTATGAATTGGTCTCTGGTGTTAGAAGATGTTTTCCACCTTGATTAGCCCAATCCAGGACATGAGTGTGAAACTTCACATTTTAATAGTTGGGGTTTTATAATTACTATTTTATCCTTGTGCTTTTTGAGCCACAGAACAGCATGGCAGAGACAGAAAATAGGAAGACACTTGAGTTATTATGGTAACAAGCTGGGAACAACTTTATCTTCTTGGTAAATGAGGTGTGAACAATAATTTTGGGTTAGACAGGTTCTTCAATTATACATTGGTGTTAGTAATAAAATAAACATGTTTTCAATAACATTTGGTATACAAATACATTCTTCTTTTTTACTAACTGCTCTACAGAATGTAATACTGTACTTACCAATCTACTACAGTGTGGAGCAGCTCTAGCCCATTCTTGTCTATTAAAAATTAAACCCTTTTGCCATACATTATTGAAAGTGCTTTGGTTGGCTGCAAATCAAGAAAGACTTCATAGAATCTTTGCAGAATGAGAAATCTGATTAAACCTCGGGTCCACAGGCAGCAATGCAAAGTGCACAAGAAAAAAAACCCCACAACATTAAATTATGTCTTAAGAACTCCTTCAGGACTTCAAAAAATCATTAGCAGCTTTTGTTCAAGTTAACTATTAACCAAGGGACTCTTAATAGATTCATTATTCCACGTTCCCCCTTCCCTTTTCTTCACTTTGGAATCTGTGCTAGTTATAGATCCCTTCATTCCTTGTTCTCCTCTTTTTCAGAATGATTTTGTCCTAGAAATATTATGCTCATTTAACAGTTCCCCAAGTGTACAAACACTGAGGATCAGGAAGATTACACTATTTTTTTAGCTGAATTGTGGGTTGCAGGGTCTGGTTTTCACTTTAGGAAAAAATGTAAGCAATTTAGGGCTGGAAAACAATTAAAGGAGAACACCTATATTTCCTAGAGGGAAGCAAGTGTTTTATTGACAAAGCTAGAGAAGCAGGTCCAGCTTATTTGAAACAAAACATTTCTCACTCTCTTTTTTTTTCCTTAATGTAACTTTATAAAGGGAAGAAGGGAGAGAAAAACCTGTTCTCTCCATCCTTGCTGGTTTTTGACAATGACATCAGGCAGTATCCTTGAACTGGAATTAGCATTTCAGTGGGAAGCACTGAACACTGCCTGTGCTGGTGAAGGAGATGACTGTACCATTGCTTACCTTTGAGCTGACTATTAGCCACGAGGCCTTCTCTTTACATTGTGGAAAAGTGACAGGGAACGTGAAGTGGCACAGCCATGGTCCACAATTGGGAGTTACTGTTGATACATGTGTGGAAATAATAATTCACAATCCCAGCTCAGAAGGTTCCCATCCCACCACTATGTTCATGGGAAGAGGAGAGGTGAACTTCTGCTTCATTTCAGACATGCGTATCCTTGCATCAGGATCAGGGTTGTGCCCACCTCTGACAAACAAGGCCACCAAGAGGTACCCTGCCACCCCTTGCTAGCTCCAGAGGCCTGCCACCTCCCCTTGGCTCCTGTTGCTGTTGACCAAGTAAATCAAGTCAGAAAGAGGCTTTATAGACTCGTTTACTGTCATGTCACCTAGGATAGAAATGAGGACCTGCCAGGAGCTAAGAAATCGTTGAGCAAGTTTCCTACCAGGGTTGTCTCCCAGGGAGAGGACCAAAGTCTTCTCAGCTGTTTGAAGGAGGACTTGGGAAGAGAGGTACCAGCTTGACTGATTAACAGTGCAGACAATTGTCTGATTATTGCAGATTTTGTGCAGCTTCTTTTGAAACATGGTACTGGCTATTGCTTCAGATAACATGCTAGGCTAGCTGGAAAGCTTGGCTGCTTTAGCACTGAAGGTACTAAATGGTCACAAGACAACGGTCTTGTGAAAAAAGAGTCACTCTTCTCCAGCACTTTCCATCTCTTTTAATTTAATTTAATTTAATTTAATTTAATTTAATTTAATTTAATTTAATTTAATTTTATTTTATTTTATTTTATTTTATTTTATTTTATTAAGTGGTCTGTGCATCCCTGTTCATCTGAAATATAGAGGACAGATTCTCACGATGATCTGATCCTTATGATAGGTTTAGGCGGGACGTTAGGAAGAAGTTCTATACAGAGAGAGTGATTGCCCACTGGAATGGGCTGTCCAGGGAGGTGGTGGAGTCACCATCATTGGAGGTGTTCAGGAGGAGACTTGATGGGGTGCTTGGTGCCATGGTTTAGTTGATTAGGTGGTTGGATTGGTTGATAGGTTGGACGTGATGATCTTGAAGGTCTCTTCCAATCTGGTCTATTCTATTCTATTCTATTCTATTCTATTCTATTCTATTCTATTCTAATGGGAGGATTGGGAATGGTAGGGTGCAAGTGGGTAATGGAGCCCATGACCGTTCAACTGCTCTGCAGCTCCTCTTTGATATCTCAGGGCAGCTGAAAGGGGAAGGCAAAAAAGGCACCGGGAAGACAAATTGTATCACCTCAATACAGGATGAGATGTGTAGTTTTCAACTGAAAGGCGGATCTGGACATAAAAACAAGATTCCTGAACTTGAATTGCTGTGCCCCATATATACTGAAACAGCTGTGTGCAACCTCACTTTATTTTGAAAGAGAACATTTCAAAACTTGCCCAGTGTGGCCCTGATTTAAGAACGTTTATTGATCCTGCTGGGGTTTACCACTAGTAACACCACTGCTCCTCAAAGCACTATTAAAACAGTATTGTTCCTCAAAATTCTTATCAGATGCCAAGTCAGTTCATTTGCTACTCAGTTTCCTGAACTTTGCACAGACTTTCTTAGAGACAAAATCAAGGAGGTTTGGTCCTGATAGCAAAGGAAGTCTGATGACAATTGCTACATTGTAAGGCAAGGGCTAGGAGCAACGATTGCTGTGTGCAGTGCCTGTGGAGGAAAAGAGTAATAGGCAGAGAGCAGGAGGATGAGAGCAAACCTGGACAGTCTGTGCAGGACATCAATCCAAAGCTCAGTTCCTTGCTCTGTAAAGTGTAAGAACAAAGTAAATCTTGAGTTATAGGGCTATAATTCCATGGCTGGCTTGTGGTGACTGTATAACGCCACTTGAGCTTTGCTCTTGGAATTTATGATATCGCCACAATCCCCTGGTGGATTTACAGTCCTGTAACTTTTTACAGTAGTGAGCTGTTTATTTTTCTATTTACAACACTACATCACTGGAGATATTTATAACAGTCACCTACTCCTATCATATAGTTCCTTATACTCTTGGTTTTGTAGGGAAAAAAAAAAAACCCACCAACAAATATTTCTTTAGGAGAAGGCTACCAGAGGCTGGGATGAAGGAGAGGAATCTCCTTTTCTGCCTCTTTGTGTCTTTAAAGACTGTTTAATTTAGCAACAGTTTGCCCAGAGACAGGAGGGCATAATGACTACCAATTTCCCATCTCTGTATGCCAAACAGCTGCATGGTTCTCATTTCCACATATTTTCTTTTCTCTTTCTTGCTCCCCTGCTAGTCATTGGTTTCTCAATTAAAGTTCATCTAACCAGCCTCTCACACAGGATGTCACTGTAAGAGAAGACTGAGGGAAGGTCAGAGTGGCACATCACAGGCAGGCACCAGGCCTGAGGCAGGTCTTGGGCTTGATCCCACCCTAATGCTGTGCTGTGGATTTTGGTTGAGAACAGATGGATGTAATGAGTAATTTGATTATTTGTGAATGTGGCAGGGAGGTAATGACAGCAAAAGGGGATGAGCATGGTAGGTGTCATCTGCCAGGCTGCTCTAGCATCACAGCCATTTTTCTGCTCCACAGGTAGCTGTGTCAGTTATTTAATGTAAATAAATAAAGATAAACATCCAACAGTCAGCTTGCTTGGATAATCTACCCATTGTACCCCAAGCACTGAGAGCAGAGGCATCACAAACTTGGCAGCAGTGCTGAGGAGCTGCTTAGGAGAGTTAAAAACATTTGAACAGAGAGGGAGAGGATGCCCAGAAGCTTTTGATTTTGTTGGAAGTAACTGACCTTGGCATGTAGAAAAACTCAGTGTCTCTACTAACATCTTTCAGTGATTTTTGCTACAGGTCAAAAAGTATGTCTGTGGCCAAGAGAAACTGATCCTCTGTCTCCACATGCAGAGTAATGGGTATATAATAGACATGTCTGCAGGACTGTGGTTTTAGGTGAACACAAATTATTGTGAAGGAGTTTTATTATGAATCCTGAGTTATCCCAAATTCTAATACAGATTCATAGGGTCAGCCACATATGGGGATTTTTCTTAATTCTTTTTGTTGTAAGCAACAAGGTGCTGGATGTACGATGCACAATCTTATTCTTCAGTCTGGGATGTGAAGAAAAGTCTCAGACTGAAGAAATATACTAAAAAAAAACCCCAAACCAAACCAAACCAAACCAAACAAAAAAAACCCCAAACAAACAAACAAACTACCTCAGTGTCTGCTTGGCCAAGACTCTTCATATAGGACATTTGTGTAGGAGAAAAGCCCACACGTCCCACTCTTTGACACTAAATAGAATAGAATAGAATAGAATAGAATAGAATAGAATAGAATAGAATAGAATAGAATAAACCAGGTTGGAAGAGACCTTCAAGATCATCATGTCCAACCTATCATCCAGCACCATCTAATCAACTAAAACATGCAACCAAGCATCCTGTCAAGCCTCGCCCTGAACACCCCCAGTGACGGCGACCCCACCACCTCCTCAGGCAGCCCATTCCAATGGGCAATCACTCTCTCTGTGTAAAACTTCCTCCTAACCTGCAGCCTAAACCTCCCCTGATGCAGCCTGAGACTGTGTCCTCTTGTTCTGGTACTGGTTGCCTGGGAGAAGAGACCAACCTCTGCCTCACTACAACCTCCCTTCAGGTAGTTGTAGAGAGCAATAAGGTCTCCCCTGAGTCTCCTCTTCTCCAGGCTAAGCAACCCCAGCTCCCTCAGCCTCTCCTCATAGGGCTTCTGTTCCAAACCCCTCACCAACCTTGTTGCCCTTCTCTGGACACGCTCCAGCAAGTCAACATCCTTCCTAAACTGAGGGGCCCAGAACTGGACACAGTACTCAAAGTGCAGCCTAACCAGTGCAGTGTGCAGGGGCAGAATGACCTCCCTGCTCCTGCTGGCCTCACTGTTCCTGATGCAGGCCAGGATGCCATTGGCCCTCCTGGCTGCCTGGGCACAAATCTCCTGATTGAGATTGTAAGATGGTATTTTCAGGGTGTGTTTTTAATTAAACCATACCAAATACCTTAAGATGCCTAGACATTGACAAGTAGGTTTTATATAGTTCCCTCCTAAGCACCAGTCACTGCAATTGCCTACTGCAATTTCACATGAAGCTTTTATTTGGGTCAGATCTTCATGCACTCTGTCCTGGCTTAGGCTATGGTAGTGCCTAAAACATCTCAGCGTTTTCTAAATTTTATCTGTGTGCAGACCTTCGTTATTGGATAAATATCCAAATTAGGCTGCTATGCAGTTTGCTTTTCTTTTGAGCATGCAATGCCGTCGGCAATCAAAAACGCCCCCCCAAAACCCAGGAAAGCAACTCCAAAGGATTTATTCAGCAGTCACTCGATTTAACCACATGGGGGCATGAGATATTTATTTAACAGAGCGTTTTAGGAACGTGTGTGGGAAATAGATGATGATTACCAGCCTTACTGGTAAACTGGGATCAGAATCATCACTTGCTCTTTTAGCTCTTTGCTTGCAATCAGAAATACTCAGCAAACGATTATTACATTAACCTGAAAGAGACTAACAAACAAAAATACAGCGTGCCCAAGAAAAAACAACCCCATCCAATCTGATTTTAAACATCCCCATTAGTTAACAGGGCCTCCAACTATATTTTTATGATGCTAGTTTGGCACCTCTTGAAACAGAATCTGTCATCTTCCATATAACCCTCCACATCTGACTTAAATAATCAGAACATTCAATTTAAACGAGAAGGGAGCTGCTCTCAGATACAGCAATAGTAAATCCATTTCATTAATTACCTGGATAACATTAATTTTTGTCATTCACTTGCAAGATGAGTAATATGCTCTATACACTTCGGCCCAGATCCAGCAAAGCATATAAAATCACACTGGATGATGTTGAGTTCTCCTTGAGCACACGCCTTAACCTGAGTACATCTTGAAGTGCATTCCAGCACAGAGAAAGTGGCACAAGCAAACCTTTAATTAGTTTTAAAATGGAATTCAAAATGCAATGCCATTCTTTGCACTTTACATTGACAAAAAAAAATAATGCTTTGAGACTCTCTTGGGACAGAGATGACTAAACCTATTCATCCACTTTGGTCTCCAAAAGTGAATGAATGCTCATTGTTTTCTGCTGTAGTTCTCCCCTAAATTTATACATTCCTTTCTCTCAGTCAGCTGGTTTGTTTAAAGCAGAATGTGTATGTGAATATTTCCAAGTCTGGTATTTTATGGAACTTTTTATTTATAAGATAATTCATGCATGTTATTGGTATTTAAGAGGATGGAATATTTTTACTTCTGCTACTGTAATTTTAGCAAACACGAGTGGCAGTAACACCATATAAACAAGTGTTCACACTCCCTGCAAGCCTACAGAGAGTGAGTCCATATTGCAGCCTTACCCTGCCAAAAGCCCACCAAGTGTGAAATTTCAGTCCCCAAAAGTCAGTCTGTCATATGTTGGACTGCTTTTCTTTTGTGTTCCCTGTTATGTCTGCTCCCTGCTAGCAATGAAGCACTTTCCTGTCTTAAACTCTAAAGCTATCAGCCCATCTATATGCTCTCTAAAATAGATGAGGCTATGAACATGGTGTCAGATACTGTTTTCCGGTAAGTTTTTCTGAGCCCCTAATACATCAAATCTATTTGAATTTATTATTCACATAACTTTTTTATGGAACACTATTAAACCAATTTGGTTGATCAGCACTGTGGCATTTTTACTAAGTTACAGTGCTGTGAGGTCACTGTTCCTGGATGTGGCTTGCTGGATCATGCACTACATGCTGATGTCATGACATCCTCGTATGCAGGAGGAGAATGCAGTTTGGTGGTTTGTTTTGCTTTGTTTTGTGTTTGTTTGTTGGTTTTTTTAATTGCTTCTTCTTACATGCAGAACTGATTAGGGAGAATGAGTTAATATTGCTCTTCCTCAAAAGCAATGCAGTCTTGGGAAAGGATCAAACAGTCCCTCTGAATTGGCTACCACCTTCCTGACTGGATATTGTTTTTGAATGAAACATCTGACACATTCTCCAGCTGGGATGTTATTTTGTTCTTCTTGACAAAGTAATTCAAAATTTGCTGAAAAACAAGCTGAATGGAAGATGGCTTTTTCCTACTTATTTATTTATTTTTCCATAGGCATCTGGAGGTTTCTTTCAAAGCTGATGAGATCTTTCATCCCAACAAGAAAGGCTTTGATCCAAATTCTAAGATCCCCCGATCTCCTAGTTAATTGGTGTTAGTGAGGTAGGTTTGACAGTCCTTAATGCAGTCTCTGGAATGCCTTACTGTGTTAAGACCTGTCTGTTGTGGCTCAGTCAGCTCAAAGACATCAGTTTTCTGTCCTTTGACTTCTGCTGCACTGGGATGGTTACAGGTTTTATTTGCTTTCATTATTTTCTCTTGTAAAACCGTCGAATGCCAACAAAGAAAAACCATTCCTGTAGCTTTGGTTTTCACAAAACCTCTCAGATTAGAGAGTTGATTGTATGAAAAACTAAGCTCTCAACTTTCTGAGATCTTTCCTGCTTTTGGGGGTGATCATGTCTATTTTCCTGTAATGTTAACTGAAAGAACAGAAGCAAGTACCTTTGCTTCTACCATGTGTACATTGATTATATACTGTGCATAGTAAAGTATTCTCTAAAGAAAATGCAGCTCATTTTTGCATCCAGATTTTAGTGAAACAAAGTCTGTGCCTTTCCTTCATGGTAGGAGGCAGCAGAATAAAGGAAGTCTTACCTTCTGCACTGTGTATCAGTTGATAGTCAGGGTAATACTTTGGCAAAGAAATATGTCTTTTTCTCAAACTCCTGTGATAATGTAGGGTGTACACAGTGAATGAACAGAGCTCTTACACCTACAATATTATCAGAATGAGAGGAGGGACAGAAAAGAAATACAAAAAAAATAGTTTCCTTTTTTATTTTGGGGGCTCTACAAAAACCCTTTTCCTCCATCAGGGCACACAACAACTTCACAGGACCATGCCTGAACTTCAAGGAATAGTATGCCTAAAGAGCAAAATCATATAGCACTTGAAATTTCCTGAGTGAATAGTCCAAGTTTCTGCAGCTGAAGAACTTGAAGCTTTGTAATTCATCTATTCTCCCATGAAACTAATTAGCTTTTCTTTCAATCATTCCAACAATTATCCAGTTAAACTTTATATTTGAAGAATCACATGTCTAAAAGTGTATTCCCCCCACCCCTCCCAGCAGTGATTAGTCTCATAAAGTATTTGGTGCTTTTTCTCAAGACTTTGCCTACTTCTGTACCTTTGCAACATCTCCTGGTGGGAAAACTTAACTGGAACGCATTTTTAAGTAGGTCATTCAGTCAGATACCATCAGAGTATGAAGTTGTCATATTCCTGAGAATCTGTGGGCAGTGGGAATCAGCCAGCTATTGTTTAAGGTACAGGAAACTGTATGATAGAAACCAACTCCTGCCATTTAAGTATCATGCTGAACAATTGCAGTATTACTTTGGTTGCTGGCAGACTGCTCCCCAGACCAAAAGCTATTGACCAGTTCCATTACTGAAAAGATTCTCTGGCTCCATATTAACTCAAGATTACAGAACTGCACTTTGGAAAGAGTGTGGGACCTTTGTGGTGTGTTTATTGTCTGTTAAGCTAGAGGGTAAGCTTACTCATACTGCTGACATCTGACCATGAAAGCGTGTATGAGTTGCAACACTGAAAATATTAAAGATGAAAGTAGAGATTCCTCATCCACTGGACATAAAAAACACAAAGCAAAAATCATTATTAGCCACTATGTTTGAGAAACTATGTGATGGCTATAACCCGGCAGCTGGTATTGATCTTGGCAGTTAGAAGTTTAATATTGATTAGAAACTGATATACCACTGACATGCACATATCCATTTCTCTCAGAATATATGTCATCTTTTTTTTTTCCTCTAGGTTCATCTCTAGAGCAAAGATCTCAGAGTTCAATGAGCTACTCAATACTAGGTTCTGCATCTCACAGCTTTTTTTTCCCCCCAAAAGTTGATTGAAAGGCAGCCCCTTTGAACTCCAGTTAGCATACAGATCTGCAGAGTGTAAGGTTTGAACACAAGTGGGAATCTCAGGTTGGGGGGGGGGGTAGGGTGGGGAGGGGGGAGGAGGAAAGGAAGGAAAAATAAATGAGGCTTTTAAAATCGTTTTCCAAGATGGAATAAACCCCACACACTCTTGTAAATAATGAGGAAAGAAGCCAGCATGTAGATGGAGACACTGACTTACGATTGCTGTTGCTATTCGGGGCCAAGACAAAAGACTGTTAAAAGCACTAGTCCTGTGCTCCAAAAAGAAAAGGCATTTAAAGATTAAACTTCTTCTGTCATGCCAAAGTTTGAACTACCTGTGAGAAATACATCAGTGGACACTGAGATTGCTCGACTCTGGATGACCTCCAGGTTATGTGGGAGACACACATAGATCCAGCGGCTAACTGCTTGGGTTAGCATGTCCGTGCTGTAATCCTGTGCCCAAATCAGCCTGGATTGCTTTGGTCTGATTTGTTGTCCACACTGGGAGCTTCTGCCATCTGAGGGTTGGGGCACCTGGTTTCTCTCTGCATGTGAAATTTCCAGCCTTCATGCTGACATTTACATGCAGTGCCGAGGGCTTCCTGACTTTTGGAAACAGCTTCAGACCGTGATTTTTACCAGTCGCAGCTGCAGAAACGAACTACAGAACTCCAGTTCTGCAGCTGTGAGTAGCTGCTCTACAGGCTGCAGAAGAAAATGTACATAACCAAGTGCTTTAAGCAGCCCTTGTGTTGGGATTGCCACTCCTTTTAGATTAGGGATTTTTGTTTGCTCAATTGTTTTTAAGAGGTGCAATAAGTTATTTTTAGCAGAGTAGTGTTTCATTTGTCCATTGTTCGACATCTTTAGGGAAGTCTAACAAATGTAGTTATCATTCCCTGGTGTCCTGAGACAAGTGCCTGGTTGTTTCCATATCCCTACTGGAATCTGAGAGCAATGGGATACTTGGGCTAGTTGGTAAGCTCCATATGTGAGCTCAAAAATCTCCTACATGAGCTTTGGGGTTTTTTTCACAAGTTTAAGCACCTTGGGTTGATTCAAAGTGGCTTTGATGGCCTTTATGCAGGCTTTGTGCATTAGACATGAAAGGCATTTGAACAAATTCCAGCTCAGTGTTTAGGTTTGGCATTTTAAAGATTTACTCTTAGCTCTCTTCCTTTCAAGAAAATTTGCTTCACCCAGCTTTTCAAGCATTTCCAGAGAAATGCCTTTGGAGAAAAGAAATCTGGCTAAAGATTGGACTTACTTTACTTCTTCACAGTTTCAGCAACAAATCCAAGCAGCTTTGTGTTTTTAACCTGAATGCGTCAGAAAGTTCAGTCACAGTCCAAGAAGTTTCATTTACTCATATCTAACATATTTTTTGACTGGCATAGCTGTAATCTCATTAAGGTATCTGGGGAGATTGACATACAGAGGGAAGTAGCATCTATTGTTTCCTGGTGCTATGTGTTGGGATAATCTGCGAAGCCCTAGTGGAGTTGTAACTCTGAACATGCTGATCAGAAGCATTAAAGGAATTAACATAAAGCTCTATTAATGGCTTAAGGGAATCTGACTAAACAAACAAGGCCACACTGAGCAATAAATGTGAGTCTCAGACTGCATGACTTTCTTCATAACTACTCTAATTAATTGCTACAAAAGATTAATTTTATAATACAGCATGGATATCAAAGGGAATGGCTTAGTGATTTAAGTGTTATGTGTCTCCCTGGGAGATACAGGTTCAGTTCTTCATGCAGCTGTTGTCAGCTTTCCAAAATATAATAGCTAAAATGAATTTTTTTGTGTTTTACTGCTAGAGTTTCTATGGAATAAAGACCTTAGCCACTCTTCCACTGAAATCAGTGACAGGGTTGCTGTGAATTTCAGTGGAAGGAGAAGAAGGTCCACCAACATTAAAGCCAAATTGTGCTTTGACATTATTTCTACACTTTCCTAAGTTAAAAACATGTCTTCACATAAAACATCCTTGCCAAGACCCTACTTTCCAGCAATGGTTACAAGTTCTGCATGGTGACATGAGGCTCCATAGAACTCCTTTACAAACCGACAAGCTGGATGTATAATTAGCTGAAATTGATTGCCTTGGTTTCTGAATCAAGATGTGGCAGCACTTTGATCTGTTGTGGTTGGAAGTGCAGCAGAGCAGGATCCTAGCTAGGCTAATGACATTTCTTGTGAAATAAGTTAGAGGAGATGACTCTAGCAGACTACCTTTGCACAGACTGTCCTTTGGCCACTCGTTCAATTCTACTCTAGTTGGTCACTCATTCAATTCTACTCTGGTCCAGAAAAGTGAGGTGGGGTTCCCTGGAGGAGTTTCAACCCAGTAAGCGCTTTCTTTTTGGCCTAAACCAAAGGACTTCAAGGCCACTGCTTTATATGTTGTATTGCTCCTGGATATAGGAGTCTAAACTAGAACTAAGGTAGGCACATGGGACAGGACTTATACCAGGTAACACTCTATACTGCCAGTCTAGTTGTCTGTCTGAGATGATTGACTTGACACACTTCATAATCAGGAAAGGAAAATATGCACTTTACAGGTGCAATTCCTCTGATTTCAAGATGTTCACTTTAGGAGGAGGTGAGTGGCACCCAGACTGCCTCAGGAGTAATTCTACTTTTGACTGCTTGTATCCCAGCTGCAATCAATCTGTTGCTTTAAACAATTGACAGTATTGCATTTCAGTGCCACAACTGAGCCTGTGGTATCTACATGAATGGTTTTAGTGACAGCAAATATAAGACAACACGACTTTGATTAGTCCCAGTGAAGGGGGTGAAGCCAAGGCACATAATTTTATACTTGCAAGGCCACGCACATAGGAAGTGTGCTGATAGATCAGCTGATGTGTGATACCCTAACTGTGCATCTGAGCCCAAAGGGTCATCAGCCAGGCTTGTTAATAACCTCAGTGAAGAACTGTCAAGCAGAACAACATCCCTTTCCTTGTAGATCTTGGCTGAAGCAGTTCTTGTTTGATGGCTGGCCTGATCTTTCCTCTCCAGAAACTTGTGAATGGAGGCCAATAATTATTCTTAGTTTATTTTGACAAGTCTTTCCATTGCTTCCTCCTCACTTAATATTTCTCTGCAGGAGCCAAGTTGGAGGCTTATGCTTTAAAGAAAATGAATGGTAAAATAAGACTCTGCATTCAGAATTAGGAACTTAACTAGGTGACTTGATTTTCAAAAATGCCAATTGCCCAGAAAAAGACTTCCAGCTCTAGAGACCATTAATAAAAGTCTTTGCTTTATAACTGTTATTACTGTTATTCATATTTATGGTATGCATTGCAGTAGTACCCTGGCAATGAACAAAGACCCATTGTGCAAGGTACTGTACAACTAAAGAGTCGAAAGTCACATGGCTTAAAATTCCAGCTTCCAATTCCATGGTGGAAATAAACTTGGAGTATGCACACCTCTCGTGGCCACCCCCTCTTGTGGAAAAGGTCCATCAGCTCTTCAGATGTACTACTTTCAAAATGCATCAGTCAATGAGTAGTGTTTACAGGGCACAAGGAGAGCCAAGAAGCTCTGTCCTGCCCACCCCATCATTTCTGACGCCCTTCTGGGCACTGGGTTAGAGACCCTCTCCGTTGTTCTCCATCTCTGTATATGTCACACAGTTGCTCAGTGTAAGCCCTGCCAGCTTTCTCCAGGCAGCACTAATGGCTTTGGCTGAAGTGACAGGTCGTCTTATTTGCGGCTGTTTCTGTGCCTTTCACGCCCGATCAAAAATGTTTACAAAGGTGCAGTCAGGGGATGAAGGAAGGGGGAGCAGAAGAAAAGAAATCCAATTTTGTTTGGAAACAGTTTCAGAGCTTAATTAGCAAGGAGGCGGGGGTGGGAAGGGGGCTGAACAGGTGGTGTATTATTCTGCCAGGGATCTTCAAAAGGGAGGGAGTGCAGATTGTTAGTTTGCTGCAGAATGAAAAATGAGGAGTTCGACAGTACCTGGATAGTCAAGAGCAGGTGAGCTGCTGATGTAAGGTCAGAGTTACACACACAAACACACTCAAGAAATCTGCATAGGGGGGAAAAAAAAATGGTTTCCTTTTTGCCCACAAGGGGATGGATCCCAGCTTTGCATCCAAGATTTACATGGATTCATATTCATTACATTAGCAGTAGCCACATTTAGCAGTGATTCCCAAAGGAGCAGGAAAATTATGGCCTTGAAGAAAGCTGCCACATTTCAAACTCTCCAGCTGTGCCTTGCCACCATTGCTACATTCCACTGCCAAATGCAGTAATTTATGAATTTGTCATTTTTATCTGCAAAAAATGTTAATTTTCAGAATGAAGAGCAGAATGGGAAAGGACTAACATGCTTAGAAAGGGAATGCCTGCACTTCCTCTTAACTGCTTTTTAACTATTTCTCTGAATCTGTAAATGTTATTTGTGTGCCTGAATTCATTATTATTCTGCATTAGACACTTAAAAGAAAGCAGGGGTGCCAGTGAATAGAGCATTCCAGTTTCCAAGAGTCATTTTAAAGAGGTGGTAGCCCAGCAAGATTACAGCAGAGTTTGAATAAATAGAGAATGAATTATGAATAGTAATGGTTTTGGGGGATATTATTTAAATATTGAGCATGTACCATAAAAGAATACTAGATATTGCAGTTGGATGGAATTGTGTACATATGCATCTGTTCTGGCAGGGCAGACTAGGATAGAATAGAATAGAATAGAATAGGATAGGATAGGATGGAATAGAATAGAATAGAATAGAATAGGATAGGATAGGATGGAATAGAATAGAATAGAATAGAATAGAATAGAATAGAATAGAATAGAATAGACCAGGTTGGAAGAGAACTTCAAGATCATCACATCCAACCTATCATCCAACACCATCTAATCAACTAAACCATGCAACCAAGCACCCCATCAAGTCTCCTTCTAAACACCTCCAATGATGGTGACTCCACCACCTCCCCGGGCAGCCCATTCCAATGGGCAATCACTCTCTCTGTGTAGAATTTCTTCCTAACCTCCAGCCTAAACCTCCCCTGGCGCAGCTTGAGACTGTGTCCTCTTGTTCTGGTGGATCCATATATTTGGGGGGAGGGAGGGAGATTCCTAGAGTAAGGCCAGATCCTTGTAAATTCTCTGACATCAAAAGAAAAGAAAAAAAAATATTCTTAATGTAATATTTGTCCCTCCTTCAGCCTTGTTGCTGAAAGCATCATGCAGAGCTATCTATGTGGGACCACTGAAAGGGCTGGTTTGTTTGCAGGCTGAGAAACAAGTGTGTAATAGTCTTACTTGTGATCTGATTCTGCTTCACAGTGTTTCTGTTTCCAGACTAAGGGAAACAAATCACACTGCACACATTTTTCGATCTCATGGAATTTCTTAAGGTAGGACATTACAAGCACAGCTTCACATTAAAGTTCCCGTGCCTTACGAGGCGCCAGCTTAACAGAGTCCAAGAGCAGCTCTGCCAAAGCTTTCTTACCTTACAGTTTAGTAAGTTCAGCACTATCACTGCGATGCAGAATAAAGGCTTTCTAATTCAGAGATGTTTGCTACTGCGTTGCTGAATGGAATGGAGATTCTACTCAAGTGAGTGGTTCACATCCAGGGATATCTGCCCATAGATCATCAGGTAGAGCTATATTAAAACCTTTATGTGTTCCTTTGTGAAACCAGGCGTTTATATTGTTGACTAATTCTGGTGTCTTCCCCCTGGTGCTCAATGATCCCTAATTTTATGGCCTACTTAATGAGGCAAAATTCTCCATTAGTTTTTGAAATGTCCCTACCTTTTAATGTCAGAGGACGTGCTTTCATAATATTACCTGTCTGGACCAAAGGCTCTCCTCTGCTGATAAAATGAAAGCAAGGACCTCACAGAAGGAAATAATCAGCTCAGGCCTCCAGGAAGAAAAGATACGTTTTGTACCTTGCTGGTGAACAAATAGCTCTTTGTGGAGACTGCCCGTCTTGTTCTACACAAAGGCAATGCACATTAACAGTCAGAGGAGGCAGGTTCCCTCCTGTGGCCTCTGTCCTGACACCCTGGCACTGTGGGCAAGAGGAGCCAGCATGCTGTTCTTGCTGTATGCAGCTTATGGCTTAGCAATCAGGTGACATCTGTGAGCGAGGACCCCAAGTGCCCTTGTGAGCAGGCAAAAGATGTTTTGTTGTGAATCAAGGGGAGGCTGGCATTGCAGTCTGCCTCATGGGGCTTAGTCATCACTGAATTCTCTAAACATATCCTAGGTTCCCTGGCCAGTGATCAAGGGAACAAACCAGACACTTTTTCATGCCATCTCTCAGCAGGTCATTCTAATAGTTCATTGATCCTTCTTGTTGAACATATTTCCCTTTATTTAATTTCAGGTTTTCCTCTGTTGGCTTTGTGATATTCCTTTTCCTTGCTCCCTTACTGAAAATAAGGATCTCCTGGCCTTGCAAGTTTATTCACTGCCAGTATTTGGGGTCCATGAACCAAAGCCTAGTTTTACTTCTGAGCCTTTCATAATGCCACTGATTTCAGTCAAGCTATACAGGATTTACACCAGCATAAAGGAAGTCGGTACATGACCCATGACAGGAGCTCCTTATCAGTCTTTTTTCTTGGCTGTGTAAATTAATTTTTCTTGAGCCTTCTCTCAGGATAGTGTAAAATATGAGGCAAAAGCCTGTAATTCACTACTGGGTGAGCAGCAGCGACTCCCCCTCTACCACTCTCCTGCCAAAATCATGGGAGAATAGCCGGTGATCTCAGCTCATATTTGCATTACACGAACAAGACAGAAAAATGATGGCTCAGGTGGCACAAAGGACATCGTCGTTGCCAATGCTGTGCTTCCAAGGTGGGGAAATGCATTGGAGAGCAAGGAGTAGCTGGCTGTACTCTCTTGCTTCCTGGTCCCTTTTCATGCGTATTAATGTCGCATAGAAACTCTGTGCTGATCAATGGACAAAATACTGTACTGGATGTTCCTGGCTGCTGAAATTACATCATCCAGGCTTCTGTTTTTCCTTCCTTTGCTTATTTTTTTTTTTGGATTCAAGAGCTCTCTGTGTAAATATTAACTATAGCTATCAAGAGGCAGTGGAGACTTTCAAGAGACCTGGCCGGGGGATGTCAACCCTTTAAATCATGATACTATTACTTCTTGCACTGTGCTCTGAAGGTTATGCCTGTGCTTGCCCCATACACAGTGCTGCCTGATGGAAGTCTTAAAAAGCACAGGGCTCATCTTTCCTTTTGGTGAAAGATCTACACCTGCAGACACCAGAGACTGCCTGTGACTCCCTCTGGCTGCTCACCAGCCAGGCATCACCCACCCCTCAGTAGAGCTGGAGGGGTTCAGGTGTTAAAGAGCACACGAAAAGGCCTGCAAAACCACTTCCCATTTCACAACAGCATTGCTACTGCATATGTTGCTGAATCAGGTGGTAAGAGTGAAGAAGCAGGCAGATGACTGTGTTGGCTGACACACTGCCTGCTGTTTTGAAGTTAGACCAACTCAACTGACTGGAGATACTCCTGGCTTCTAGCACAAATCCAGTAATTCCTTGCATTATGCAGGTGGGGATTGCAGCAGCCTGCATTTCCCAGTTGTTTTGGCAAATGCTTAGCTCCATTTCTATTTGCTAATATATCATCACACTTTAAAACTACATTTAGCCTTCTTTATTGGCTTCCTGATTTAAAAGTATTTTTATAAGCCCCCTCATATTTGGTGACAACTGAAGGTTTTCTTGTTGAGGTTCAACCCTTACTCTGTGAGAGTGAGTTACTACTTTATAAGTGGCTTACAGGTATTTATTATCCTGGGTATAAAGGTCAGGTTTTAATGTTCTTTGTGATATATGGACATGGCTCAAGATCAGGCAGTCTTGACTGATAGATCTTAAATTATGAACTGGTGGAAGAGGAAAGAAATGAGAAATCACAGCTTTTGCAAAACAAGCCTGAAATAGCACTTTCACATATGTGAGCTGGTGATAGAAATATGCCACTTTCAGAGGGTGGTTGCTAAGTCACAGTATCGAGCCCAGCTCAGAGAACTGAGAGGAACATTTTAAAAGCCAGAATCAGCTCTGTGCTTTCTTTCTGCTGAAGTCTCTTACACTGAAAAAAAATGCAGTGTTAGTAGATAGTATAGCTGATAACAGACCCAAAAAGGACAGTCCCCAAATAGCTTTCTTTGGCATTCACACAACTTCAGGGGACCTCTAGGTGACCTTATCTTCTCCTGTGCAACAGAGTTGTCCTCGGGCATCTTGCTCCTCCCTTATGCCTGTGCCTAGCATTTGGGCACTGTTCTGTTAAGTGTGTTAACAACTGGGGCACCTTTGTGGGGCTTCCTGCAAAAGCACCCCTGGAGACCTTATTGAGGCCTTCCAGTATCTGAAGGGGGCCTACAGGAAAACTGGGGAGGGACTTTTTAGGTTGTCAGGTAATGATAGGACTAGGGGAAATGGAAAAAAATAGAAATGGGTAGCTTCAGATTGGATGTTAGGAAGAAGTTCTTCCCCATGAGGGTGGGGAGACACTGGAACAGGTTGCCCAGGGAGGTGGTAAAAGTCTCATCCCTGGAGATTTTAAGGCCAGGCTGGATGGTGCTCTGAGTAACCTGATCTAGTGTGAGGTGTCCCTGCCCATGGCAGGGGAGTTGGAAGCAGATGATCCTTGAGGTCCCTTCCAACTCTAACGATTCTATGATCCATGATACAATTTTAAGAAGAGCTCAGATCCTGGGCCTGGTGGCCTGCCCTAGGTGATCCTGCTTTGGCAGGGCAGTTGTACTCAATGACCTTAGAGGTCACTTCCAACCCCTAATGTCCTGTGATGATGTGATTCTGTGAGGTGGCAAAAGGGTAGCAGTGGCACTAATCTGCTCTCTGCTTCCCTCATAGGGGCAGGGCACTGGTGCACAAGTGTGGCTTTCAAGGGTAGAGGCAAGACTAAAGAATAACACATCTCCTGGTGCTCCACCAAGTTGGCTGCTCCTGTGAGGACCTCTTGGCAATGGCAAAGCACAAACTGGTCCAGGACATTGTAGGGGGGGAAAGAAAAGGTGAAAAGTGGCTCAAAGCTGCCACCTTTTCTCTCCTCCTGAGCTGTTCTAAGGCAGTGTTTCACACAACTGAAGATTTGGCTGCAGGTCTTAGAGTCTTTAAATGGTTTATGCAGGTAACCTACTTCATCCTCAAAAGGCTTTAGAAACATGAACCCATATACAATTCTTTACTTGTATGTGATGAGAAGAACACCTGAAATTCTGCTGTTCTATTGTCTGCTTTTGATGTGACAACAATTAGCTCAAAACCTGCTCAGTAAACTGCAGGTTTGGATGTCAGCACCAACATGCCCTCTCTTTATTCAGAAATGAAAGATCTAAGAGAGATTTCTTCCACATAGGAGTTGTGTGTTTGGCCATCTGGAAGAAAACTTGGAATTGGAAGAGGATGTCACTCATGAACTGTTTTAGCCTGCAGCTCTCTGTGTCCTCGTGTCTTTTGCTATCCAAGAACAGGAACATTATGTGGTCATGTGTACCAGGGCTGTAATAAGCAAGATAGAATAGAAAGAATAGAATAGAATTAACCAGGTTGGAAGAGACCTTCGAGATCATCATGTCCAACCTATCATCCAACACTACCCAATCAACTAAACCATACAAGATGCAGAAGTGCATAATGGATCTAAGACTGGGCAAACTTTATGGAATCTGGGAGCAGGGCCTTAAGTGGGAAACTGAAGTGTCAATGATTTTGTGACTTGCAGCTCTTAATGCAGGTTTCTGCTACTACACTTTCTCTGGCCTGATGGTAGCAGTGGGGTTAGCCTGTGTTCATGCTGCCAGGAGGGGGAATAGAGTTTCATGCAATTCTGTCTACTGTTGAGAAAGTATGCTCTTTAGAAAAAATAATAGCATAATTAAATGTGGGGTCAGCATCTGCCTGGAATAGTCCAAGACCTGTTATTCTTATTAATAGAAAAAACCCCAACCCTACTTACTCTGCCATGCATATGGAAGTATGCCTTTCTTTTAAACTGGAGAAGGAAATTACTGTAATGATATTGGTTATTTAGACAGGGAAATGTTAGCTGCTCATAGAAGATGGAAGCTTCCTGTCCCTTTCATTTTGGATACATTTTGCAGATGTGGCTCTTGTTGACTTTAGCCTCCAATATTATTACTTAGGTTTGATTTATGGTTATGATACTTCTGAGACAGTAAAAAAGAAAAAATCAGATCTGGAAGTTCATAAAAAATAATTTCTCACTGGTTCTTCAGCAAAAACAGGTATTTTTTTGTAAGTAACATCAAAGTTAGCTGTACCACAGGAATGACACTTTTGCAGTTATCTTTTTCTAACTATGACTGCTAGATACGTGGGTTTCACATCAGTGTTTTCATCTAAATAGACTTTTCTTCTATCTTATCACTATCTAGCTGGCTTAGGTTATAGTCTTTATTTCTATTAGGTGAAGAATTGTTTTTTAGATTGCTCATTGTGCAGCCAGTTTACAAAACAAACAAACAAACAACAAAACCCAAACCCCCAAACATCCAAAACCCCCCAAACCCCTCACTATTTTTTTCCCTCAAACTGGTCTGAGAATTCAAGCTAAGAAAGTGTTAAAAATAGCCTAAAAATGTCAAAATGAGACTATATTTCATAAGTCCCAACATTTTAATTTTTCCTTTAGATCAAATTGAGTCAGGTGTTTTTCTGGCTCCACTTGAGTGGCATCTTCCAGATCTCGTTTAGCATTTAACTGGGAAGTGTAGATTTCTACAAGTGAAGCCATCCTTCTCATACTATGTTGATGCCAGTCAATAGGTTGGGAGGTTACACAGGGAAGGTAATTTAGCAAAGGTGTCCAGCCTTCAGAGAAAAACAGGAATATGCAAAACCTGGATGACAGCTCTGATCAAGCATTGCAGCAATCAGCTGAGCCCCCATTTATTTAAACTGATCCAAAATAATACATTTTCTGCTCATGTGAAGAAAGACAGCAGCCCTACAGTGTTCCCTGCAAACTGTCCTTGCCAAACTACACACTCTGCATTTTCCTGTCAAAATGTTGTAGAAATGTTAAAAAATAGTTTGGATCCAGTTGCTATCTGTCCTCTTGGATGGTGAAACGCTGGAACAGGTTGCCCAGGGAGGTGGCTGAGGCCCCTTCCCTGGAGGTGTTCAAGAGGGGATTGGATGTGCTTTAGCTTTTGAGCAGAAAAGTAGAAAAATATAAATAAATCACTATTGGGTGTAAAAAGGAAAACAAAAGAATATTCTAAACAAATTCACTGGAAAAATGTCTGGGATCAGAGGAGCTGTACCATAACAATTCTTCACATTTTCCATTCCCTCTTCTTCTCTTCTCTTCTCTTCTCTTCTCTTCTCTTCTCTTCTCTTCTCTTCTCTTCTCTTCTCTTCTCTTCTCTTCTCTTCTCTTCTCTTCTCTTCTCTTCTCTTCTCTTCTCTTCTCTTCTCTTCTCTTCTCTTCTCTTCTCTTCTCTTCTCTTCTCTTCCCTTCCCTTCCCTTCCCTTCCCTTCCCTTCCCTTCCCTTCTCTTCCCTTCTCCTCTCTTCTCCTCTCTTCTCCTCTCTTCTCCTCTCTTCTCCTCTCTTCTCTTCTCTTCTCTTCTCTTCTCTTCTCTTCTCTTCTCTTCTCTTCTCTTCTCTTCTCTTCTCTTCTCTTCTCTTCTCTTCTCTTCTCCTCTCTTCTCCTCTCTTCTCCTCTCTTCTCCTCTCTTCTCCTCTCTTCTCCTCTCTTCTCTTCTCTTCTCTTCTCTTCTCTTCTCTTCTCTTCTCTTCTCTTCTCTTCTCTTCTCTTCTCTTCTCTTCTCTTCTCTTCTCTTCTCTTCTCTTCTCTTCTCTTCTCTTCTCTTCTCTTCTCTTCTCTTCTCTTCTCTTCTCTTCTCTTCTCTTCTCTTCTCTTCTCTTCTCGGCTGTTTCTGCTTTGCTTGGGAGAGATACCGTGCTTCTGGCTGGCCTTGGATGAGTCTAACCCACTGCTGTTCTCTCTCCCCTCCTCTTTCTCAGGACAGGGGAGCTTAGGCTGGCAGTGGAATGGCCTCCCTGCTCTTTTTGACCAGGGGGGGTTCATGTTGTTTGCTAATTGTAAATATCTGTATAATATTGTAAATACTGTATATTTTGTACATATTCATTGCATTCCATTGTAGAGTGTAGTTTTTGCTTGTCAATGCAGCTTCATTTGCTTCTAACTGAGTTAGTCTGGCTGAAGTTAATGCTGGGGGGAAACTTCAACCCACCACAGAGTGGCATAACACAGTGTTTGCCATACACAGGCAGCTTTGTCAGGGCCAGCCTGGCTGATGCCTTTATGGTTTTGGGCCAGCATTGCGCTTTGTAGGACTTCATCAGATCGCACACCAGAGAAGGCCTTTGCTTGGCATAGGGCAGTGAGAGGGCTGGGAAATGTCCTTCTGCCTGTGCTGCCAACTGTAGTTCAGTTGCAGAACCTGCCTTGTTATTTATTGATTGGCATCAAAAGTGTTTCTCTGCAGTGTGAAGTGCATAATGGAGACAGCTTTGAAAGTAAATAGCTTTCTGCACTTGCTAGTGCACCTAGGCAACAGCACTGGATTATAGTTATAGAATGTGCTCAATGCAATCTATTATGTAAAACAGAAAATATAAAGGGGTTTGGAATTATCAGAAGTAGATTATCACCTTATTATTGTTTTGCAGAAGACCAAACCAACCCAAAACCTTTCAAAATGAATTGCTACTCTCCAAGAAATACTTTTTGTTGCTGCTGTTGTCCTATATGTCTCAGGTTTTAAGGATTATTGCATTAACTGCAGAATGAAATCCCAAGCCTTAGCTGTGCTCTCATTTTATTAGGGTGACATAGTGATGATCCCACAAGGACCCTAAAAAAATCTGCTAAATAAGGGATGCAAAAATGTTCCAGCCCAGTGCTATTACATAGGTCTCATGCTTTCCCCCCCTGTCCGTTCTGTAATAGGATGCTTTGCAAATTCTTCTCTCAGCAGGTTTTGAACGTGAACTTGTATCACCATTCTACAAAATAACAAACAGCTTTGGTCTATAAAATCTCTCAAATTGTTTTCCACAGAAGGGATTTGCATGCTGACTCATTCCCACTCTATTTATAACCTGTATCCCAAGCACTGCAACTGCACGACTTCTGATAATGCTGTGAAAATCACAGGCAGGGCAATGGGAGCTGAACACATTTCCACTTGCAGGATTTTACCATTTCAAGATTTATGCCAGATTACCTTGTTTGTGCATGTCTGGACTTTAATGGTCTTTCTTTTTTTTTTTTTAGAGCAGAAAATAGGAGTTTGTGGTTGTATTCCCCAAAGAAGGTTTTTTATGAATCCACCATATGGAGTATTACATAAAACTAAACTTGTACCAGCAGTGATTTTTATGTAAAGCAAGGCAGTGAACGTTACCAAGAATTAGTTAGTGCAGAAAATGTCAGAAAACTTGAAATTTTATGAATGTGATTTCCACACCACCACCCAAATTATGTTTAACTTGTATTAATAGCAGTCCAAACCTCTGCTTTTTCATGCAAGAAAAATCTTCATTGCAGCAAATCCTGGACATCTCAGACATTTACTGCAGCTGACCTTTCCTCCCCATCACCTCCCTTGAAGGCAGTTGTGCTGTTTGGCACAACAGAGAGGAGTATGGTGATTTATGCAGGAGAAGACTAAGGAAATCTTCCCATTTTTCCAAACACCCACATCTCTCAGTTCATACACTGTAATCACAGCTACTTTCTTCAGCACTGGTGGCAGAAAGCAGTCTTTCACCTGTGCCTTCCTACAAATGGAAGGAGCAGACCTGCTAGCAAAAATTGCAAACAAGAGAAGTATCAGAGTTGCAAAGGAGAGCATGAAGATGAGCAAGGCTGTTCTCATGGAAATATGTGTTTGCATAAGTATTGACATCAGGAGACTCTACACTGCTTTCTCAAAGAGCACCTCGTGGATTTGGGAGTCATTCAGCCAGCAAAAAGAAATGTGCCATGCAAAGTAGGTAACCAGTCACACCAAGAGAGCAGCAGATGGTGCATCTACAAAGCAATTGTCACTGCCAAGAGCCTGGCATGTTCTGTAGCCTGAAATGTAGCTGCCTCATTAATGAAGGTGCTACACTTGGGTTGGGAATGTCTATAAAAATCTATGTATGCTTGTGAATAAATTGTAAATGGGCTCTGAGGTTTGTATCTGGGTTGTAAAGAAGAAGATGGAAAGAGGATAGGAAGAAGAGCCAGCTATAGATACCTAATCTTGCTTCTTTTGCTTGTATCAGTCCTGGCAGAAATTCCTGGACAGCTCAAAGCAGATTTTGACCCCAAAGCACAGTGCATTAGGGTTGGTGACCCAGGTAACCACTGCTTCTTTATGCTTTCCAAGCCCCTTCATGGCAGTTCACTTGTTACACTAAAACTGGTTTAGGAACATGGGCATAAGGCCAGCTTGGCCCACATGGGGAATTCACACCTGAAGGGAACTGTGATTTTTCTAGCAGTGAAAAAGGGACAAATCCTAAAGGACAGCCCAGCCCTTGGGACTGGCCAACCATTTCTGTAGAATGGGACACAAAGCTACCATATGGATTTGCCATATAACTTTAGGATACTTTGTGTGAACAGTGCAGAATTTCATGTTCTTACTCCTTTTCCCACAAAAGTCTTTCTTGCCTGAGAGTCTTGAAATTGGAGATTGAAGATCAAGTTGGCATGTGTACATAGACATATCCTGGGTGACTGTCAGCTTCTGATCTTTTTCAAGGTCAACCAGGGCCATTTTGCCATCATGTCTGAGTTTTACAGAAGCCTGATGCCTTTGTGCCTCAGAAAACCTCCTACTTATACCTGTGGAAAGGATGCTAGGCAAGAAAAAGATCACCCAGTCCGTCACTCTGGAAGAAATCCTCAGCTGGGAAAATCCTCAGAGACCCAGAAGTGTTACCACCACGGTTCCCACCAGCCGAGGAACTGGCCTCTTGGCCTCTCTGCTTGTGGGAATCTCCCTCCTTGCTTTTTCATTAGCTGATGTATCACAGTCTTACAGCTGTCTTCTCCTGATCTAAATTGCACACTAATACTGTACATTATTGATTAAATGAGTCTACAAATGCCTTTTTAATATTGTATGGGTTGATCAGTCTTCTCAGTTAATGTACAGCACCTCCAGTGGGCTTTAAAACCTAGTGAAGCAGCATTTCACCAGACCTTGCTGAAAGGGAAAAAAACTGCATTAGGGTCTGTGCTCACACACACACTGAGGTATGTTTTGGCAATGGGGAATTAATAATGATTTCACTTGCTATGCTGAAAAGCTCCCTCTGCTCCCAGCTGGCCATTGCTGACCTAACTCTTTGCAAGCAAAACAACTGATGGGAGACTGTTGTTATATACTCCAGTGGCAAAGCTGCACTGTAATAGCTGAGGTAGTTTAGCAACTAATTTGGCATTTCCTGTGATTTTAATTTTGGGTTTTTTTTTTTGGAGGAGAGGTTTCAAATGTTTTCTTAACCATTTTTTTTTTAGCTTAAAAAAACCCCTTATATACACAGGGCTGTAATAACTCCATTTCCCAGGTTTGACATTGGATGGTAAAAATAATAGTGTTCTGGGTATTTCAAGTGATTTTTTGCATTACATAAAGAGCATTCAGGAATGACTCTACTTTCTGTCTCAGTTAGTTAATTATTGTCATTTCCCTTTTGCTTTCATTTCTCAAATCTAAATTCCTCTCTTCATGACTCAATCTATATGCAAATATTGGCCCATTTATACCATACTAGGAAAAATATATCAGTGGGCATGGGGGGGTGGGGTGGGGATCATGTTTATCTGGCTTTGTGGAGTTACAGAAAATTGGGCTGAAAAGGCCTAGAGGGATCACCTAAATCTACCCCATCCTGTTTTAAGCAAGGAGACAAAAAAAATGAGGATCATGTGTCCTGAAATATGAAGTGAAATCTGAACCTCAGGTCTGCATGCTGAAGGCATTGCACAAATAAAAACAGAGATCAAGCCCAGAGGAAGGGGGCTTGTGAAGATATCTGTGATTTCTATGCACACTTCTTATGATGGGCTTGGCTGAGAGGCAGAGCCAAAATCAACCCCAGACATTTACCTTCAGTCAGTATTGAGGTGGAATTACCACCAAAAAAACCCCAAATCATAAACCTCTAAACAAATTTGGTCACTATGGGTAGTCAGCACAAAGCTTTGAAAGGCAATGAAGTAGTTTCAGTTCTTAAATGGCAACTGCACTGGGAGGTGGCAGCTTCCTGGTGACTGGCGAACGAGCCTTTTGGCTCAATCCCTCCTTTGGGATGCTGGATATAGCTTTGTGATGTTTACAGAAACAGTGGAGAAACAAGCAGCGAGAAAGAGAAGAAGCCCCAAGACAGAGCAGCAGATCTGAATGAAATGGAATTGAAGCAGATAGACTGGAGAGGCTGGGGAATTGCACAGCAGCAGGAGTAATGGTGAAGAGGTGACTGGTTGCAGCACTGTCTCTGGGCAGCTCCAAAATCCACTGAAGTCTCAAAAGATGTAAAGAGAATGTTTTGCAGTTCTTAACTGAGTACATGTGCTTCAGGACATCCTCTGAGTGGAACCCTAATAAAGTAGTACATGGTGCCCAAATCATTGTTTTAGTTGGAGTGTTTCTTTGTATGTTGACCTGAATGAGAGTCCAGCAGCCCAGACTGTGAATCTCTTCCTTGCTAAGAAAACCCTTGCTGCTCAGTCTTAGTGGACATTAGCAATGCAGTGAAACCATTATCTGTTCCAGTTTTGTTCAATGTGATGCAGTGTTCTTACCTTCTTTGCTTCTAACATAAAGAATAACCCTCTGCACAGCTCTTGCTAGAGCATCTCATTAACAGATAATTGCTTAAAACCTCAATGGAATTTGCATCCGTGATGGTAAATGACCATATGGCAGTTTATGGTAGAACATTCTGGGCTAGAATGGGTGGTGGGCTGTAGCTACCCATGCTGCTTTAACAATGCAAAGCAGTCATAAACTCACCTTAAGTGTTTGATTAAGTCAGGCTTAACAACCACCCTCAGTGACTGTGCTGCTTTCACTGCATAGTAGGTTGTTTAAACAAATGCTTAGTTGGAATGACACATTTGCTGGGAAATAACATTGCTGCCTCCTTGGTGTAACCTGAAGAATTGTACTTTTTGAAGCTGATACTGATTAGAATTATTCCAATTGAATCAAATGTTTTGATTGCAGTTCTCTTCAGCAATTGTGTGACATATAATAACAATAATAATCAAAGACCATTTACCTAGAATAGGTTTCATTTATCTCAGTGATAACCAAACTATTCATTGAGCCTATCTCAGAATCAAACCTGAAGAGTAGCTCTGAAAATTGTTATGAAAATGTTTATGAAAATTATATGTTGTGAAAATTGTTTAATAGATTAAGCTGGAGTGAATAGAAGGGCCAGGAGCTGAAAATGAAAATATATGGCAAAAATCCATTTTGATAGTTCTCAGTTTGTGTGGGTTGCCAAAAGAGTATCTGTGGTCTGTTGTGCAAAACAGAGAGAGGAGGGAAAGAGCATTTCAAGTATGGCTGTGCTTTCCTATAGTCCCTTTCTAAACAGCTCTTCAAGGTATTAATTCAGAGAAACCACAAAAATGAGCATTTCATATCAATCTACACAAAATATATATGTACCTGTTGTTGCATACAAAATTACTGCTCAAGCAGTCCACCTCCAGCCATGGAACAACGTCTGGTGGGCTGAAGGCATTAAGATGTATTAATTTCATCCTCTGGGGATGTCTAGGACTGCAGCCATTTACCAGACAAATGAATATACAGAACCATTAAAAGATATTAAATACTAGTGCAAATGTTTAACTGCAAGAATATGACTAATCTTTTTGACTCCAGAGGCAGCAAGGCATACATCCTGAGTGGGTACTTGAGATTTTTGTTGAATGGAGATGATAGAAGATTATTTCCTCACTGGAGTATTAGATGGTGTAATTGTCATGGGGATTATCACTCTCACGTGCAGATCAGGGCTGCAGTCACACTGCCCTCCTTGTGCAAACTCTGCTGCATTCACTGTATAGCAGTATGCCCTCCGTGACCTCTTTTGACCACCTACAGGAGACAACCTAGGAGAATATACGATGGCTTTTGTGAGTTGTCAAAGCTGACCTCACACAGAGAATGAGAGAAGCTTGACTGGATGGAAATCGGGGGTAAAAATGGACTTCAGAGCTAGGAGACCCTGCAGGCAGAAGCAATGATGACATTTTTGTGCTGTATTTCATAATAAGGATCAACATGCATCCCTGCACGTAAGTCCGGTTGCAGCGAGCACCAGGTCAGGGCTAAGTCATTAGTGTTCCTGCTACTGGATCTGTATGTAGCCTGTGGCTCCTATTGAATGCACTCAAAGACCTTATAAGCCAGGGCAGATCTGCAAGCACCAGGTTGAATCATTGAACGTGTTGCCTGTCTTTCATGGCCCTGGCATAAGCGTGGAGGAAATGCTGCAAAGGCAGAGAACTTTGCTAGGTAGAAGTTACATCATAGTTTACAGAGTACCCTTTAGACTGTGAGTAAAAGGCAACGAGCAACAGAACAGGAGGACACAGTCTCAAGCTGTGCAGAGGGACGTTTAGGCTTGATTTTAGAAAGAAGTTCTTCACAGATGGAATGGGCTGCCCAGGGAGGTGGTGGGGTTGACATCTCTTGAGGTGTTTAAGAAAAGACTGGATGAGGCACTTAGTGCCATGGTCTAGTTGATTAGATAGGGTTGGGTGATTGGTTGGACTTGATGACCTTGGAGGCCTCTTCGAACCCAGCTGATTCTGTGTTTTTTTTTTATAGAGACAGAAGGCAAAGACCTGAATCTTACCGTGAAGCTATCCATTCCTTTAACTTCTGTCCCCATTTAAATGAAATAGGAGGACCCATTTGCGGCCAACAAAATTAGCTAAAAGCTCCTCACATAAAGGCAGAGACTTCAATGAAATCGAATCCATATATTATCTCATAGGAACAGTAGTCCAAAGTTAATTTCCAGGTTAATAGGCTGTTATTGCCATTTTCAAATAAAGCAATTAAAAATAATATTCTTATATTACTGATAAGGGGAAATCACACTGTCTTGGGTTGTCAGCTTATTATGTTTAATGTTCTTAGTCAAAGAGTACCTAGTACAAATTATTTTAGGCGAAGATGGAAGAAACCTGCCCACAGGAAGAAGCAAAATGTAGATTTATATAATTTTTTAATTAAATCTTGTGATAAGAAGCCCTACTCCTCAACTTGTCAGATGAGCAAAAAGTATTTTCTGTCTGAATATACTTTCAGCATTTTTTTTTCTGAACTGGGAAGCAGAGGTAAAATGAGATGTTAATTATGCTCCAGACATGTTTTGCTGTGGATATTGAATGCTCTGCTTAGAGCACACGTGATATGTTAAAACATAATCTCTTCCACAAAAGCTTTTTGTGGAAACTCACAGAGCACTTCCATTTCTTTACTGCAAGAAGATCTGCGACATGCAGGCAAAATCTGATCTAGGAGAAACCATATCATTTCTCAAGGGGAGTTACCATAACATATGAACTAGAAAACATTACTTTCCCCTTGTCAAATGACATGACTGGAACATATGTCCCGCTCCAATTAGAAACTGTCTTTCTTGGATTATCATCACTTCACCCTGATCTTGTGAAAGCAATTTTGACAGATCTGGGGCAAATTTAAAAGCAAAGGAGACAGCTAGCCTTACAATTGATCAGCAGGAATTAATTTTGCAGATGATTTTTTTTCCCCTCTGTTTGAAGTAGGCGATGAGCTAAGCAAATCCTCCTTATCTGTGCTGCTTCGGTAGATGTATGCAGATGTGTTTCACAACAGGAAAACAATCATGCTTGGCGACTTTGTGGGACTTACTAGGCCAGAGCAATGCAAAGTTTCTGATTTTGCATTGTTTCTGCCTAATGAAATCCCTTCCAAGTTTGCTTTCTCTAAGGTGACTGATCTAGCAGAAGAGTTTGCAATTGCCACTGCGCTGGAAAGTTTTACTGAACAGAGTGAGGGGATTTTGCCTGTGGTCAGCCAACAGTCACAGGCCACGTGGGGAATCCTGACCTGGGAATGGACCTTGTGGTGATGAGATCCTGATGTTTCTGTGTCTTCATGGATCTACAGCACAGATTTGGAGTACAGCAAGTGGGAGTCAGTTCCCGTCATTCCTGTTCGCAAGCCTACAGACAGCCTTTGGATTTATGAGAGACAGCAAACCTTTTCATCCCTGAGAAAACACCTGTGGCCTGCGCTTAATCCTTAAGACTTGTGAAAGTTTTGACACGTGCCTAAATAATACTTCACTTTGAAAAGCATAAAATATGACCTTGCAGTACAGCCTTCCTAGTCAATGGCACGTATTCACCAAGTGGGGCAACATAAATAAGAAAGTGGCAAAGGTTTCTGCTGATTTCAATCATTCCAGGATATGGAATCTGTGATAAAATTCATCCTCTGGGATCTGATTCAAAGGCTCAGATGTGAAATACATCTGTCTTTAGAGGATTCTTGGTCCAGCCCATGGCAAGCAAAAATAATAGCAAAGCCATGCTAAACACTGCAGATTTCAAGCACATGCTGGTGTTGTTCAGTGGTATGGGGCAGCACATAAGGGAGTGGACTGAGCAGGGACCTGGCCAGGCTGGGTCAATGGGCTGAGGCCAACAGTATGAGATTCAACAGGGCCAAGTGCAGTGTCCTGCACTTTGGTCACAATAGCCCCATGCAGTGCTACAGACTGGGGGCTGAGTGGCTGGAGAGCAGTCTGGTTGAGAGGGACTGGTAGTGCTGGGTGACAGCAGCTGAACATGAGCCAGCAGTGTGCCCAGGGAGCATGGAAAGCCAAAGGCATTCTGGTCTGTATCAGGAACAATGTGGCCAGCAGGACTAGGGGTAGAATTCTGCCTCTGTACTCGGCACTGGTGAGGCATCAACTCGAGTGCTGTGTGCAGTTCTGGGCTCCTCACTTCAGGAAGGATATTGAGGTGCTGGAGCAGGTCCAGAGGAGAGCTGCCAGACTGGTGAGGGGGCTGGAGGGAAAGTCTGATGAGGAAAGGCTGAGGGAGCTGGGGTTGATCACCCTGGAGAAGAGGAGACTTAGAGGGGACCTTATCACTCTCTACAACTACCTAAAAGGAAGCTGTAGTCAGGTGGGGGTCAGGTTGGATATTAGGAAGCACTTCCTCGCAGGAAGGCTGATTAGGCACTGGGATGGACTGCCCAGGGAGGTGGTGGAGTCACCATCACTGGAGGTCTTTAAGAAAAGACTGGATGTGGCACTTGGTGGCTTGCTTTAGCTGATGTGGTAGTGTTAGGTCATAGGCTGGACTTGATGATCTCAGAGGTCTTTTCCAGCCTCAGTAATTCTGTGATTCTGTGACTTCCCAGTCCCAGTAAAGTTGTATTTGAAGTGCACAGGATACTTTGGGACTGTGCTATACATATGTGTATACATACCTTCATACCCAAAGGCCAACTCAAGACCTATAATCTTCTCAAGCTCTCACATCAAACTTGCTTTGACAGTGTAAGTTTTAGGTTTGTCTCTGGGCATGGCTTTGCCAAAGGGATGGGACCATACTGAGCAGCATGTGGACTGGTTTCAGTTGTGCACAAAGCCTCAAAATTGCATGAGGAGCACAAAGGAGTACTTCTCACTGTCAGCAAGTGACACTTTGTCTTTCAGATTACAGTTTTTAATTAAAATGGGCATTTCTGACCCAAATATTGGCAGCCACAGCACTGCTGAAGTGTGACATCATTTATGACTCCAGCAGTAAGGAGTTCACTGTCCATGATCATAAAAGAGATTCCAGTCTTGATTTGATATCGATTTAACAGTCAGCATAAGTTTTCCCTTTAATATTAAACAAAATATGTCAGGCTGAAGTGTTAACTGCTTTCTTCCTCTGGGTTTCTCCATGGATATTTCTTCCAGCTCTTCCAAGAAGCAATGCCAGGCAGAAAGCAGGCTTCAGACCTCCATCTTGTAACACCACCTTTCTGGAGCAGCTGTACGGTACAATCCTCATCAGCACTCTTTTGCCCCTAACACAAGTGAAGGCCATTTGTGCCAGAAATTTTCTGTTACAGTAATTGCCAAAGATTGGTGAATCCAGGCTTCATTTCTTTCTGCAGACACACTGCTAGTTTCTAACCCTGTCCTCAACCCTTGCTCCCCAGCCATCCCTGTTCTAATGGCTTTAGTCTATTCTTGCAAGTCTCATTTATTTTCTTGCTTCCTTTTGACACGGGTGATACAACACATGACCTCTGATTTGTCTGTCTCCTGCTCCTATGTTTCTGATATTCCTTAAGGAGATGTACACTTTTCCAGCTCTGCTTTTCCCCTTAGCGAGCCACATTCAGACTCACATCAATGTCTCTTTTAATGGAAGTTTCTTACTCCCATATCTGAATTTAATCTCCAGTGGTGTGTTTTTTTTCCCTGGCTTTAGCTGTAATTCTCCTACCATCTTTTGTCCCTTTGTTTAAAAAGTGACCAAAATCATGCAGTAACTGTTCTTTGAGACATCAGGAGGGACCTGGTCTTTTCAGGAAAAGAGACCATCCTATGAACTGCACCTTGAGATGACTCAAGTGAGGTCAGTTTTGACAATATACTGTTGCTGTGAGCTAAAATATCCTAATAGCAGTATGCAAGATTTTTCTCTCGGTACCTTCTCCAAGCCTAAATCCTTAGAATTAAAGACAGAGGCGACACCATGAGCTGACACAAGAGCTTGAATACCTCCTCTCTGTACTGTTCTCTGAGAGGGTTTTTGGGAGAGCTGAGGAGGAAAGGATCATTTCATTTAATTGCAAGCATGTGGAAGTTAGAAAAATTTGTTTACATATTGTATTATGAAGTTGTTGGGATGGGGAAACTCCTGGGATGTGTGCTACACTTCAAGTGCTTTTTATTTTAGCTGCTCAAAATACAAAATAATACATGGGACATCTACTTAAACATACCTTGCCCTTACAAAATTCCATCCCTGCTAGCACTTTCATTTATTTTTCTTTACCCCAGTGAACTAGGACTGATTGCACAGAATCACAGAATGTTAGGGGTTGGAAGGGACCTTGAATTTGATTAGACATTTTAAATCCAGGCCTGGTTCGGAGTGCTGGCTTTCTGAACACAAAAGAGCAGATGTCTCTATGTTGGGTCTACATGCAAAAGCTTATGGGTGAGAAATGTGAAAAAATCACTTTGGTCCTCTGCTTATGCTCCTTTTAATGTTGCAGGTGGAAGCAACTCTTTTGTGACACTTTCCTGCTGCCTGTGTAACAGATCTTGGAAGTGAAGCTTGCTTTAAATAAAAATTCTGTTGATTTTCAATGGTCAGGGCAGAAAACGTGGAAGTGGCGAAGAAACAAGGTGGTCAGAGACACACAGGAACTTCTAGTTTGTACAATTATTTCTGCTTTAGTTTTCCCTGTTGTTGCAACTACACAAAATCCCTGTTTCATGGTTGCAGTGCCTGGGCTTTTGTTCCAGCAATCAGTGTATTTGCTGCCTGTGTCTTAAGACCTTTGCCTCCTCACTGCTTTTGGTGTCATTTACACACATAATAAACCAGGTTGGAAGAGACCTTCAAGATCATCGCGTCCAACCCATCAACCAATCCAACACCACCTAAACAACTAACCCATGGCACCAAGCACCCCATCAAGTCTTCTCCTGAAAATCTCCAGTGATGGTGACTCCACCACCTCCCCCGGCAGCCCATTCCAATGGGCAATCACTCTCTCTGTATAGAACTTTTTCATAACATCTAGCCTGAACCTCCCCTGGCACAGCCTGAGACTGTGTCCTCTCGTCCTGGTACTGGCCGCCTGGGAGAAGAGACCAACATCCGCCTGTCTACAACCTCCCTTCAGGTAGTTGTAGAGAGTGATAAGGTCACCCCTGAGTCTCCTCTTCTTCAGGCTAAGCAATCCCAACTCCCTCAGCCTCTCCTCGTAGGGCTTGTGTTCTTGCCATTTGTGTTCTCGCCAGCTCCTGTCACTGCTGTTGGAGCTGGAGGCCAAGCAAGGCAAATTTCACCCACAAATTTCATCTCAGACAAGGTTGAAATTAATTTAGATGAACCAGGTTTCTGCCTTTAGATCTCAGTGCCCTGAAGTGATACCTTACCCCGACTCCCTGCAGGCCTGCCAGGCATCATTCTGCTGCGCCGCATCAGGTACGTATTCCCCAACCAGCTACGAAGTTTAATTTTGTCCTGTGATTACCCAAAAGTGATTTGGAAAGCAAGAACCAGTACTGATTATTTCCATCGTCTTGGACTGATGACAACCCATGAATTACATGCAGCAATATGGTTCTGAGGGATCTCAGAACCGGTTGAAAATAGAGGTTTAATGATTGAATTATCTGTTCTCTCTCTGTGATAGAAAGTAATGCAAGACAACTGACTCGGCTATCAGACAGATTACATAAGCCCAAGTTAAGTGGTAGAATAAAAATGAGTGATATTCCTCCTTGACTTAAATACAGCACTAAGTACTATGCCCTTGAATTCAGCATAAAGCAATTTCCTCCTCTTTGGTTACAGCTAGGGGGCATTCCGAATGCAAATAGCGTCAGCTTTGCATTTTTAATATTTCTTATATACATAATTCACTGCCTCGGTTTAGAAACGTTATTGCTACCTCTTCTGTGCATTTAAATCATTTTGCACCCCTGAACTTCCATATTAACTTTAATGCCAGCTCGTGGAACGTGTTTTGTGCAGGCAAGCTCGTGCTCGCAGCTCTTGAAATTCACAAACTGCACAGATGCGCATCCAGGCGCAAATGCTCCTTCTGTCCCTACCTTCCCCATGCAACAGCCTGAGATCAGAAGTGAATGGGTTGACCTTGTCTCCTGCCCCACCCCATCCCCACCAGACCAGTGTGATCACAGAGGGAAACTATATGACCAATATATGGTGGTACCAAGTGTTTCCCTCTCCTAAGTGTGGCAAAATTGAAACCAGACTGACTCAGCAACAGTGTTTGGAGTGCTGACAACTATACAGTCAGCGTGACTTGCTCTTGGATCATAAACTGTGCATTCTGAGAGACTATAAACAAAAGGTATGGCCAAGTGCTTGGCTGCTTTGACTCTGCTGACTGTTTCTCAAAGCAAATTCAATTTGGAAAATGAAAATCAAGACTGCTGCCTTCTACATCACAATCGATAATAGATGTCCTGCCTCCAACTCTGATTTCCCATCAATTTCCATCAACAGAAGCCAAATGGCATGATGAAAAATCAACCCCCAGCTTGCACAGATTTTTGTGCACAAGCTGCTGTAGCTCTGCAAAGCCAAGGCAGGGGCTGAAGTAGGGATAACAGTCAGAAGGATGCTGCCAAAAGCCTGGAAGTGTTTCCTGGCTGCAGATGAATGCCATTTACCTAAGCTGTGGCTGCTGTTACTGGAAAGGATATTGTGGGCTGATCATGCCCTGGCAATCAACAACTTAGAGCCCAACCCACTGTATTTTCCACTAAATGGGTGTAGGGGTCAATCTCCAGTTTGATTTCTCTCCTCTGATCTGAAATAATTTTTGCTGGTGAAATGATGATGGTGAAATACTGGTGAAGTTTACTGGTGGCACTGTGAGGGAGAAAAAACATGTCATTAAGACAATGAGCTGGTCTAGCTGAGACCAGAACTTGGGATAGGTGTGAAAATGTATTGTGCCTTCTCAGTACACAAGGCTTCCAGTAGTCCCCACTGCAGTACGTGGGGAACTCAACTGGAGCAATGCAAATTGCTCAGGGTGCAGCTAGCGAGTCACCTCAGAAGCAGTTAGAACTGGCCACATTCCCATCCCACTGCAGTGCAGTACTGCACTCCTGGAAGTGAAGTGTTGTAATTGGCCCTGCAATGCTCCAGTTCAATTTCCAGGTAAAATGAAAATACATTTATTTTGGTCACTCTGAAGGATCTTGTGTCATCTGACTGTGCCTGAAGCTATTCACCCTGCTTAATGATGCAACAGGTAGGGTGGTTGGCTCTGTGATGGCAGCAAGCTGGTTCACAAATGAGGATCTGCTTTGAGTCTAATATTTTGATTTGCTGGACAAACCAAATGAAAGAAAATAATCCATTTTGTGTTGAATCAGTGGTTACTGTTATTAATTTAAATGTCAAAACTAATATCCTCCTTCAAAATCTGCCCTAATAAAATTGATTGATTCCACACAAAATCTCCAACTTGAGATGCAAAAAAGGAGGAAAAAAAACACAAAACAAAACAAACAGGCAGAAGTAATTTGTTTTGTGGTCCTTGTAAGAGAAAGCCCTGGGCTAGATTCATGCTGGCTATCCAGTAGTCTGGTGGTTAGGACACTCACTTAAAATGTGGAATCTGCATTCAGATCTGCTTCTCTCCCTGAAGGCAGTCACAGTTCCCTCTCCTCAAGGAATCAATCACTACCTGCAGTGCTACAGGGCATGGAGATAGGGTTGTATGCCATTTGGAAAACAGCATGATGAGTCCCCTTAGTTGATTCTGCTCTCTTTGAATAAATTGTTGAAAACAAGAACCCACATCTTTCACTTTCAGGTTTGTAGCTTACCAGTCAACCTAGAGTGTTGTTTGATAACACATCTGGGGAAACATCTTTCGACATAAGTGTTGTATTGCTCAGCTAAAGATTCATATGAAAAACTGGACAAATTGCTCAGCTTCCTTGTTAGAATAGACTAGACTAGACTAGACTAGAGTAGACTAGACTAGACTAGAATAAAACAGGTTGGAAGAGGCCTTCAAGATCATCGTGTCCAACCCATCATCCAACACCATCTAATCAACTAAACCATGGCACCAAGCACCCCATCAAGTCTCCTAAACACCTCCAGTGATGGTGAATCCACCACCTCCCCAGACAGCCCATTCCAGTGGCAAATCACTCTATGAAGAATTTTTTCCTAACATCCAGCCTAAACCTCCCCAGGCACAGCTTGAGACTGTGTCCTCTTGTTCTGGTGCTGGTTGCCTGGGAGAAGAGACCAGCCCCCACCTGGCTACAACCTCCCTTTAGGTAGTTGTAGAGGCCAATAAGGTCTCCCCTGAGCCTTCTCCTCTCCAGGCTATATAACCCCAGGTCCCTCAGCCTCTCCTCACAGGGCTTGTGCTCCAAACTCCTCACCAGCTTTGTTGCCCTTCTCTGGACACATTCCAGCAACTCATCTTTCCTAAACTGAGGGGCCCAGAACTGGACACAGGACTCAAGGTTGAAATTGGTTAAAATACTTCACTTTGCAAAAGTTTTGAGAGGAAGTAACCAGTATGGCCAATCCTCCACACAAGCTTTGCTGTAAGTAACAGTGCATTCTTATTATTTAGCAATTTCTTTTGTACAGCAGCTTGTAAGGGAGCATATGTCTCTGGTTGTACTAATAGCCAGTGTGCTGAGCCACAGAGAAGCCTGTATTCATGCCAGATGTTAAGTTCCACTCTGTCCATGTCCCCTCATTTCCTTCTGTCCCAGAAAAAGTTGGAATTCTTTGGAGAGTGACCTTCTAGAACACCACCTTACATCTTATTTATTTCTCTATTCTTCTGTCGTTCATTACATTAAAGGTGGTTGGTTGTTGGTTGGTTGTTTTTTTTTAATGAGGCACTGTGGGTAGGGAGAAATAACTTTTACCTTCTGCTCTAATTGATGAATGATGTGTGAACTAATCAGAAAGCATTGCTATAGCCACCATTAAAGCAACAGATGTATGTGGCTCAGGAGAGACTTGTTCAATAGCTTCAGCCTTTAAGTGCGGAGGATAAATGGGTGGTGACATCATTATACCTTGACAAATAGAAATTATATCATTCTCTCTCTCTTTTCTTTTTTTTTTCCATTGCTAATGGATGAGTTATTTCTGTGGCTTTCATTTTCATAAGGCCCATTCATTGTCTCTAAAGTTAAAACCTTTAAAACTCGCAATATGTGACTAACGTGGTTATTACACTTACAAAGCGGTGATTTTCACACGGTCTGCAGGATGCTGCCTTCAGAGAGTTCTTTTCCTCCTCAAAGCTACTTTTAATAGGATAATCCTATGATGTGCAATATGGTCAAACAAAACAAAGCATTTGCAATTCATCCTTGGGTTGATTTTTCAAGCAGCCGCAAGAGCAGCGTGCAAGAAGTCAGAGGACAATTGATGTGGTTATATGGCATCTCCATCACTTGCTGGAGGATATCAGGTTTGGAATGAACTTTCAGCCTCTGAAGAGAGAGTTGTTCTGCACAGTAATTCTGTGCCATAATAAACAAGGAAATGTTCCCCCTCTCACCCATATCTGCCTGGTATGTCTTGAGCTCTTGTCTTGTTTGATTGCATTTCTTATATAGTCACTGAGATGGGCCACAATTTCCCTGAAAATCTCAGTTATTACTGAAGATTGCATTTTTCCCCACTTTTACTGCAGCTAACAAATCAGAAGCTAAAAATAAAGTGTGCGTCTGTTTGGATAATCTATTTCCCCCGAACAGATTAAAATGACAGAATAAATCTTGGAAGTTCTTGGAAGAGCTTTGAATGAATTACAACAAGAGATGAAAACAAGGTGAATTTTGCTTGCCTAGGGCCTAAATGAGAGAATTAAGGTGATGCTGTGTCAGGGCAAAGTTTGCAAAATAAAATAGGGGTCACTAGCATGTACTGCAGAAGTATAGAGAGCAGATTAAAGGTGACATTTCTGCCAGAAGTCCTTTATGTACACAGGGCGGGAAAGAGCGATCCAGGTTAGTTAAAAAAGAAAGAAAGAAAGTCTGAAAGACAAAATTCATATAGAAGATCTCCTGGGTGCTGGCTTTCCTTGCTCATAGTCACAGCTTTGAAGGCAAGGGCTGAATAAGTGCTCATCCTGGTACCCTGGAAAAGGGGCAGGCAAGACATGGATAAGATAGGCTGGCAGTTTCTCTGCTCCTTCTGCACCTCTCAGGCCAAAACATTGCTATATGAGAAACCCTTTGCAAAAGAGAGCCTCAATATGTTATCCGGTCCTCAAAAGAGCTGATGTACTAATCCCAGCAGGCAACCAACTTTGAAGGGATACGTGGCTCAGCAAAAGGCTGATGGTTGCCCCTGCTAATGGTGGAGCATCACTGCTGTTCCTGCCAGAAGTTGTAACTGGAAAATAATGGTGGAGCGCTCCTGTTCTGGGGATACTTTGCTGAGATTTAATTGAAATGAGTGTCTACGTGTGTGGTTGTAGGAGCCAAATCTTAGTGCTCCTCTTATTGTCAACCAGCTGCCTTTAATACGGGAAATTATCCTAAGTGCAAGAAGAGGAATGAAGAGGCAATTTAATGTAAATATAGAAAGTTTAAGTGCTGTCACTAAACAAAACCAACCATTGCTAAACCCACTCTGGAAAAAGCTGTGCTTAGCCTCACCAGAAACAAGGTATTTGCTTCAGGAACAGCGGCGAAAGAATTTGTGGCATTTTCACAAGAGAACTGGCAGCAGATGATCGTTTGGGTCCCTTCTGGCCCCAGAATCTATGAATCTTGGAAATGATGCCTCATTTCACAATCTAAGTCATTAAATAGACCCTTTCATTATTGGAGTAATCACATTTCTTGGAAATGTGGCCACTATCCGCTAAGATGATATACCAAATGATTCGTGTTTTATTGAAATTCAGGGAAAGAACAGTGTTTGTTACCAGAATTCTTCTTTTTTTTTTTTTCCTTTTCTTATTATTTATTTTTATTATTTCCTCAAGCTCATTAGAACTGCAAAAAAATAGAAACCCACTCAGTGTTATAATATAAAAGCATCGTGAAATTATGCACACCAAAGTAGCTACCCCATGCAGAGATACAGGCTGGGGTCAGAGTGGCTGGAGAGCTCCCAAACAGAGAGGGACCTGGGGGTGCTGATCGACAGCTGCCTAAACATGAGCCAGCAGTGTGCCCAGGTGGCCAAGAAGGCCAACGGCATCCTGGCCTGCATTAGGAATAGTGTGGCCAGCAGGAGCAGGGAGGTCATTGTGCCCCTGTACTCTGCATTGGTTAGGCCACACCTTGAGTCTTGTGTCCAGTGCTGGGCCCCTCAGTTTAAGAAGGACATCGAGACACTTGAACGTGTCCAGAGAAGGGCAACAAGGCTGGGGAGAGGCCTTGAGCACAAGCCCTATGAGGAGCAGCTGAGGGACCTGGGATTGTTTAGCCTGGAGAAGAGGAGGCTCAGGGGTGACTTCACTGCCCTCTACAACTACCTGAAAGGTGGTTGTGGCCAGGAAGGGGTTGGTCTCTTCTCCCAGGCAACCAGCACTAGAACAAGAGGACACAGTCTCAAGCTGTGCCAGGGGAGGTTTAGAGTCGAGGTGAGGAGAAAGTTCTTCACTAAGAGAGTAATTGGTCATTGGAATGGGCTGCCCAGGGAGGTGGTGGAGTCACCGTCCCTGGAGGTGTTCAAGAGGAAATTGGACGTGGCACTTGGTGCCATGGTCTAGTCAGACGGGTTGGACTCGATAATCCTCGAGGTCTCTTCCAACCTTAGTGATACTGTGATACTGTGTTACCCCCTTTCCCTGTAATAACAAAGGAGGCATGAAGCACTCAGAGAAAGGGAGAGGTATGTCAGGGGATCACAGTCACATATATATACCTTGATAATGCTTCCAAAAAGAATATGGGGGCAAAGAAAAGTGCTAACTGCTAGTACTTTGAAATTATCTTGGACATATACTGAAATACTTCTAAATGTTTTCCAAATACTTGAATCATTTTCATCATACGACTTTCCAACTGGATGCCACATCCTTACCCTCAACACAATGAGGAAACCTTGGGGCACAGCCAGGTTTCAAACAAGGATGGTTCTTGACCTTATGGTACTATGTCAAGCTGAACTACTGCTGTGGGAGATAGAAAGCACTCCAAAAAACCTCAGGAACCTCAGGAAAGAGAGATACTGCTCAGTTCCTATGGGTATAAATGTGTCTTTACAATAGAAAACATAGGCAAGCATTGTCTTTAATTTTGTCTCTTCCAGTGCCTAGCCCAGGAGAGGGGGACCAATTCAACTTGAATGTCCTGATGGTACTGTAAAACATGACCAATTGCCCACACCTGATAGGCCTGCTGGTGGTCTCCAGTGTTGATACTGCAAACAAGCATTTACCTTACTATGAATGAAGCTCTATTGGCTCAAAACTCTTCTTCATGATGGCACTTCTGGATAAATAATAAGCTCAGCCAGAGAGGATGAGTAAAGCAAGAAAGTAATTTGTTACACGGAGTGGCTGCAAGGTAGGATTGAAGTACACAAAACAATTTGCCTGAGAAAGTAGGTTCCATAGAAGCTCCTGGTTTTGATGAGCTGTCTCTCCAAAGAACTGGGTACACTTTAACAGCATAATTTCTGATTTATCTGCTGTTGCCAGATAAATTGTCTTCTGGAGGGAAGAGCAGAATTCTCTTTATTTAATGTACCATGTCTGGAATGTGGACTAGATTCAGCTACATGTCGCTTACAATTATTTATGTAACTTATTAATCACTGAGCTGTCACTCAACTGTTTATAAAACACAAAAGAACACTTGGAGCCTGAAAAATTACATTTTTCCTCCCCTACACCTCCCCAAAGGCCCCTTTGCACTTCTGAGGGGACCTCCATTTAAATGAAAATCTGTTGCCCAGTTTAAGTAACAAGGAACTCTGTAATGATAATTTAAAGAACACACTTGTACTTTGTGCTTGGGAATTGAGTGATTTGCTTTAAGGGGCTGTAAAACTTTCCTTTTAACTTTTCTGGCCAATGCCCCTGGCTCATTGTGTAGCTGTGTTGGGTTGTTTTTTTTTCTTAAATGGGTCATGGATAGGTTCCCCTTCTTGCCTGCTCAGCAACCTGTTTTTCCCATGCTCATTACTTGGAAAATCACAGCACATCTCAGACTGCTACCTGTGGATTATGCCTGTTTGAAACTGACCAGAGCACTGAAAATTTAGGATGCTTATGCACAGGCCTGCACACACGTATGCACACTCTGGGATCACACGTTTCATTTCTCTAGCATCCCCTTTCATGATGAGTTAATCTGTGTGGGTTTGTGCAGCTCACTCTTGAGCTCCTGTGCAGGGTATCTCACGGCTTGTCCTTCAGGAGCAAGTATGATGCCATTTCAGAGACCAGCGTCCAGGCTGGAAATGGTACACAGAAGAGCAATGACTCCATTCAGCTGAATTACATTTAAAATTTGATTATGAATGGCATCTTTGAGGCAGGCTATTCATCATTTGGTGCTCTATGTGGGTCTCAGTGTCTTGAAGCTTCATAAAGGCAATTTATTAAACAGCTTTAGCCAGACCAGGAGATGACTCAGTGAGCCAGTGAAAGCTCGTGGCTGGCACCCGCTGCTGGCTGTGGGGTTCCTGCATTATTGCCCTGGGCTGCAGTACACTGGCAAGGTGCTTGTGCTTTTGGTGCCTCAGTTTAGCCAGCAATGCAATGATTACACCAGTATTTACCTTCCTTCTCACCCATTTGGTGGGCTGACTAGCAACATGTTTTTAATCTTTGCATGAAAGGCTCCACATTAATCCATGCCACGCTTTGCTTTGTTTGCTCCTACCATTAAAATTACTTGTTTCCCCCAAAGATCTGCCATCTGTCACTATTCACATTTTACATTTTTATGCTCCACAGTTGAGCAAACACCAATGCCTGAATAATTCTATTTCCCATTATCAGTCCTTGGAAGTGCCCTGAGGTCGGGGCAGTTGCAAAGTCCTGTTCCTGGTTGGATTCCCTGGGAGCTCTGGGCTCCCCCTGTAGCCTTGTCCTCAATGAGGCTGCTAATAACATCCTATGGTTTTCATTGAAGCAGTTGCCTAATCTTAAAAAAAAAAGAAAGTTTTGGTTTGCCCACATTGCCATAATTTGCAGGATGTAACATAGAACTGTAGGGAGCAGAGGCAAAGGGATGAGACACTGCCTGCATGGACGCAGGCAGCTACAGGGGACTGCTCTGTGCTCCCTGCATGGGTAATGATATTGCAGTGTGGTTGGGTATCTTTGTCTGCATTTAACAAAGGAAAGGGGCAGGCCCTGGGTGACAGCTGGGACATACAGCTGTGAGATGCAAGCCACTGTCTGAGTAGCCAGTTGCAAACGATTTCTGTGTTTTCATCATCTTTGTGAGTAATACCCTGTCAAAGTCTCATCAAAAGTTATTAGTCCCTCCATAAACTGGTACTTCAATATGTAAACTTGCCTTGTAATTAATTTTATGAGCTATGCCCCTGGCACCATAGAGCTCTTATTTCATTTTAGGAGCATAATTGATTAGGCTTCCTGTAGCTATGATGTAGAGACCAAGGATGTCACCAACAAACAAGGAGCAATTTTTGACAGTTCGTTTGTGAGGGGATAGCTACTGTTTGCCAGTGGTGAGCATATGTAAGGCACAGCAAAATATTTCATACTGCTGCTGCTGTGCCCTGCTTGAAGTTAAAGAAACAAAAGTAAAACCGAAGAGGCTGTCTAATAACACAGACAAATTGGTAAGGTTTATTCAAATTTATTTGTACAGCAGCTTTTATTCTCCACTGTAAAGGCTTTTTTTCCCCCTTTATTTATCTCCTTTGAAGATATTTGCCCCACTATCACCAGAAGACAATTCCCATTCAGGCAACCAGATTTTGCATTGCTAAAATTTCCCTCTGCTTCAGTTGTATCAGATACTTTTCTCTGCTTTCTGCAACTGTTATAGCACAGTAAAATCTCTCTCTCTCTGCAATTACAGAGTGCATCTTGATGCCAATGGTTTAATAATAGAATGTCCCTTCTTCTTTCTCCCTGTTTAATATTTGAGTGAATGTTACCTGAGAGAAATGTGTGGGAGACACTCAGGTTGTATTAGCTTAATTTATGGTTAACATCAGTGAGGCAATATTTCCAGTGGATAAGGTCAAAAGGGCCTTCTTTTCTATTAATTAAAAATAGGCTTACGTAGGACAATGCATGTAAGTAGTAAAGACATAATGTGTATTTGTGTGGCCATAAAGAAAAGGAGTGAGGTTATTCACAGACCACCAATTGGAGCTGGAGTCTCACCCTGATGCTGATAACAGAAGCAAAAAAGTAAAAATCGTTATTTTATTCTTTCCATATCCTAGAGAGAAGGTGGCTCTTGGGGAGACCTTATCTCAGCCTTTCAGTACTTAAAGGGGGCCTTTTAGCAAGGCCCCTTGGGACAGTACAAGAGGTGAAGGTTTTAAACTGAAAAGGAAGAGATTTACACTGGATACAGGGAAGAATTTTTTTACAGTGAGGGTGATGAAGCACTGATACAGGTTGCCCAGAGAGGTGGTGAAAGCCCCATCCCTGGAACATTGCAGGTCATGTTGGATGGGCTGTAAGCAAATCAATTTACCTGAAGATGTCCCTGCTCACTGCGAGGAGCTGGTGAGATGGACTGTATGACCTTCAAAAGTCCCTCCCAACCTAATGCATTCTGTGAGTCTATAATTCTATCTCCTGCTTATGCTAGCTGGAGAAGTGACTTGAGGGGGTCCAAGAAAGGCAAATCCTAGTTTGCTGCAGCCCCTTAAAACCTGTAACCACACGGTTGAAACGTAAAGTGTCTGACGCTTGCTGCCTCTATAGGGGAAGCTATGTATGGCTGAATTCAATAGGAAGCTTTATCTGTAATAAAAAGAAAGCAAAACCTCAAACCCCCAAAATTAAACTAAGATCATTTCAAAGGGAGAGTCAGAAGAAATGAGACATGCTTCTCTCCAAAAGTGCAACAGAATGATAAATTACTTTTGCCTTTCTGAAGCCAAGCTAGAAAACCTCTGCTCACCTCTATTATCTACTTCTGGTCTCTGAAGATGCATTACCATATTAATTCATTGCGTTATACAATTTGAGCAACTAAATGAGTTTACCTCATGCCCTCTTAATAGGATTTTCTTCTAATGCTAACTTCAAGTGATACATTTTAGAGGATCCTTGAAGCAGAATGCATCACAAAAATTTATTTAAACTCAATTTAGCTTACAGATTATGACTTATCCTTTCTTGATGAACCAAGTAGAGAGGCTGAACCACACAGCCTCTCTCTGGAAAAGAAGTCTCTTGGCATTGGGACTGCAGCACTCTCCCAACAAGGTTTTGCTGGGGCAAAATAGTAGCTCCCACGTCTTGGGAGGTCAAGAGGAACTGTTTATGTAAAAGATAACCATAGCATCACACAGTAAATGACAGGCATGATGAATTAGGATGGTTACATCTGCAACCCATTGTAATGGATGTGGTGGTGCCATGCTACACATCATATCCAGCATGTGCCAGGGTGGTTGAATGGCTGTGTCATGAGTGGGCTCACCAGACAGCAGGCTACCAGACATGGGGCTTTGGCCAAGGGACAGCCTGTAGTGCAAAACATCAGAAAGCGTTTTCCAGTCACTGAGGTAGCCGGAAAGAAGATAAAAAATAGGTCAATTAAGTTTTTAGACATTGGCAATTTTATGACCTAGGACAGTGGTTCCAACAAGGGCCCTCCACCCGTGCCCTGGCTCCAGGTGTTCTTGTACATGCATATGTATTTCTACATGCACATAAACACTCACATAAAATATGCCTGCAAGCAGCTTACAAACAGAAGCAGCAACCTGACGTGTGGGCTCACATCTTTCCCCGTTCCTTCATCTACCCAAGGGACTGAGCAACTTGAGTCTCGTGGGATTACCCGAGGATTTATGGACTGAAGTTCACACCAACAGCCAATGTGTTGATTTGCCTCTCTATCTCTCATCCACAAAGATTTCAAGCGGTGAGAAGCCTGATGGAAGGCTTTTTGTGCAGCTGGTCCCCAGATCTGTTCATTCCTGTTCCTGGGCATCCTGGTGGTCAGTGTCTTCAGCCGTTCAGGAAGATTTCTGTGCATATCAATAAATTCTGAAATACTTCCATTTTACCAGGGGTAAATGTTTATGAAAATGACCAGCCTGCAGCTCTCCTCTGTTATTCACTGGGGCCTCCTTCAGCTGAAGCCTTTACTTCTGTGTTTTCCTGAAACACTAGGGATGGATGTAATTTCATTGACTAAGTTCCCATACCTGTCACCCATTGGAGAAGCAAAGACAATACTGTGCAACTTGGGTACGTAAATTTTTAACCCTGCAAACCATTCACCCAGTGTAATTGTTCTCAACAAGTTCTGACTATTAGAAATAAAAGAACAATTTGACTTTCATGAAGCAGAAGAGGACAACAGCTCTGCATTCAGTGGAGCTGCTCTCACCTGTGAAGTTCAGCACCTGTACAAAGTTTGCAGGTCTGAGGTATGTATATGTGTAACTGTGCTTTTGTTCATGAATGATAGAAACTCTAATACTATGGACAGAATTATCACATTGTTTAATCCCCCCCCCCCCCAAATAGTAGATACTCCAAATGAAACTGCCCTGTTTCATAGTCTTAAAATCATTAAGATACAACAGTGAGATTAACCCAGTTCCTTTGGTTATGCCACATTTTGAGTCCTGTGTCCAGTTCTGGGCCCCTCAGTTTAAGAAGGACATCGAGACACTGAACGTGTCCAGAGAAAGGCAACAAGGCTGGGGAGAGGCCTTGAGCACAGCCCTGTGAGGAGAGGCTGAGGGAGCTGGGATTGTTTAGCCTGGAGAAGAGGAGGCTCAGGGGTGACCTCATTGCCCTCTACAACTACCTGAAAGGTGGTTGTGGCCAGGAAGGGGTTGGTCTCTTCTCCCAGGCAAACAGCACCAGAACAAGAGGACACAGTCTCAAGCTGACCAGGGGAAGTTTAGGCTTGAGGTGAGGAGAAATTTCTTCACCGAGCAAGTCATTTGTCATTGGAATGGGCTGCCCAGGGAGGTGGTGGAGTCACCATCCCTGGAGGTGTTCAAGAGGAGACTGAATGTGGCACTTGGTGCCATGGTCTAGTTGTGTGGTCTGTGGAGACAGGTTGGACTCGATGATCCTCGAGGTCTCTTCCAACCTTTGTGATACTGTGATACTGTGATACTCTGATACTGTGGTTGGTTTCTTTACCAGTCAAGCTTTTGGGCTGGGTTTTCTTTTCTTCTTCCTTTTGTTTTGTTTTGTTTTGTTTTGTTTTGTTTTGTTTTGTTTCATTTTGTTTTGTTTTTAAACATTCAACTACTGGCTATTCACAGTGGCTCAGGGAAGTAGCGTTAACTTCCTGCCAAATGGAAATCAGTTCCTATTTGACCTTCTAATATGTACTAACCACCTTTTAACTTTAAAGGGACTACCATCTCATCTTTGTAGCACTGACATAAATTAGGAAATAGAAAGTATCTTCATTTGACAATCTCCACTCTAAGTACACGATCAGCAGTCTTACACAGAGTGATTTTTATTTAATAGGATTACCCCTGTGCTAGATATGGTATTCATTTAAACTGACCTTGCTTTATTTGAATTATAGCCCGGATTTGCTCAAGTACAAATGATCTAATCTTCCAAAATACATTTTCTGATCGACATAAGCAAACAGTCTGAAGAAGCAATTATGCAAAAGAAATGCTTTTAGGCAACGAATGGGTCTATAAATAAACAAGAAGTTCCTCATCACAGGCTACCAAAAAAAAAAAAACAGCAAACCCCAAAGGGTGCAATTTTCCCTTTTTTGATAAAATAACATTAAAAAAATTAACCACAAATGGTTAAACTCAATGAATTTGACTGGTTCTGAAGGGGAGAGGCCAAAAGTGCTTTAGAAAAGCAAAAGCTGCCCCAGCTTTTAGCTGAAGTTCAGCCAGCATGTCTGACTTTCCAGGTTTGCAGAGATCAGCAAGAAATTGTCTGGGGGAAACTGGCTTTGTTTGTTTGTTTGTTTTGTTATTTGCTACCTGTAGAAGGGAAGAGAATTTTTTTACAAGTGAAAGTTGCTTGTTTTATTTTTTTCCTTTCCCCCCGAAAGTGAAAGGCATTGCAAAAATATACCACCTGTCAAAACCTTCTAGGTCTTTTCTAGTAAACATTCCCAGAATCCTGGACTTCAAATGCATTCCTTCATGGTATTTGTCTGCAGTCCTATGAGAAGGAGGAGACATGTTTGTCACATCTCCAGGTGACTGCCGACACAATGTGGACAGAAGAGCTCTGTTGATGTAAAGCAATACATTGTTTATGTTGCTCATGGCAATGCCTTTCTATCTTTGATGCATAAGATGAGAAGAACAAATGCAGTGTCCCTGGAGAAACAAATGCCTCTTAGATGTACAAATAAGGCAGTAATTCACAAATTCCTCCATGGTCAGGGGATATGGAGAAAGTAATAGGCAGAGCAGAGGTAGCATGTAAGTTTTTTCTACCTAAGATATGTTCTGCCTTCTGTAAAAGAGAGGGGGGAAAAATAATGATCAAAGTGTGAATACTTATAGGAGAGACACAACATGAAATGCTAGCTTAGATACTTGCTAATTTCCTCAGATACCTCTCCATTGCATACTTTGGACCACAGGAGATGTTCCCATGGTGACAGAGATGTTATGTTTATTTACTGGGCAGCAGGGAATGACAATGTCAGCAAATGACATTTCTGTTCTTTTGTTGTTGTGGTTTGTTGTGTTTTTTCCCCCCTTTTCTTCCAAGAGAGATGTGTTTTAGTTAACGAAACTGGCAGGAACAGTTTTTCAGATACCATTCCTAGTTCCACTCTGAATATGTGTGTGCATGCATGAGACAAAAGTAGACAGCAGCTACTGTGGCTTTGTGATTCTCTGACCAGCCCTCAGGAGCCTTTTGCTCTGTGCTTTATATGCACACAGGTTTATTTTGAGCAGCAGTGCCTGTGAAGTGTCAAAGAGATTTCAGGCTTTGCTTATGGGAAAGGACCTAAATATTTCTTGCATTAGGTGCTTGGCCTTTTCTTCAACCCTCCCACACATCTGTTCTTGTTGACAACTCCACCATATTGTCCATAAAAAACCTGATAGCTAAAACTCTTGGAGTCGATATTGCTCTGGTAAAAATAAATAAAATAAGCCACTGAACTTAGTATTTGTAGTAGGCTGAAGAAAGTAGGAAAGAGATTTTCAGAGGGAGGCTTCTGAGAAAAGAGACCAGGGTCTGAAAAAGAAGCAGTTTTGTCAGGTTGATTGGTTGGTGGATTTTATACCTGTTGAAACTTTTCCTAGGGGTCCATAAAAAGCATTTTCTTCATAACAGCCACAGGTGGCAGCTGAAATTCATAAATGATGAACCAGATGCCAGTCTGAAACCCTCTGTGTAGCCTCTCAGGGTTTTCCATCAGCTCTGATGTTTGGTGTGTGGCTCAGTGGGAAAGTGAAAAGTGGTAGATCTGTTAATTAAGAATAGAATAGAATAGAATAGAATAGAATAGAATAGAATAGAATAGACCAGACCAGGTTGGAAGAGACCTTCAAGATCATCGTGTCCAACCAATCCAACCCACCTAAACAACTAAGCCATGGCACCAAGCACCCCATCAAGTCTCCTCCTGAACACCTCCAATGATGGTGACTCCACCACCTCCCCAGGCAGCCCATTCCAATGGGCAATCACTCTCTCTGTGTAGAACTTCTTCCTAACGTCCAGACTAATTGCTCCTTTTCACATGAGGATCGAGAGGAAGAGTTAAATAACAATTAAATTAATGTATGACTGGGGAAAAAAATTCAACAAAAAAACCAACTACATCTCCAAAAAACCCAACCCAAGCAAACAAACTCTACAATCTCAGGAACCAGGGTATACTGGATTTGGATGAGATACAGTTAATTTTCTTTACAGTAGCTTGTATGGTACTGTGACAAATGGATGGACTTGTGATGAAAAAATGTGTTGACAACACAGGGGTGTTTCAGTTATTGCTGAGCAGTGCTCATGAAGCACCAAGGCCTCTCCTTTGCTTCTCGCACCACCCCTCACCCTATCAGTGAGGAGGATGGGGCTGCACAAAAGGTAGGGAGGGTACACAGCTGGGACATCTGACCCCAACTGACCAAAGGGGTATTCCATATTGTATGATGTCATGCACAGCGCTTAAAACTGGGGGATGAGGGGAGTGGGCAGACTAAAGGCAGACTAAAATGGCACCTGCATCTTTCACAGGCTTCACTGATTTTCTCAGCAGAAGTGGAATCCAGTCTCCATCTGCCAGCTGAACCTTGGACCCTGCACCAGGGTTTGCTGTTTCCACTCAAATTCACAGAATGGTAATCCAGAAAATGTCAAATACAGAGTTTGCAGGCCATAGCAAAGACACAAAAGGGAATAGATTCACTCCTTTAAGACACCGTAACTCGATCACGCTCTGTTTCCAGCTATCGGTAAATTTAATTATGGGGATTTGATCCTTACATCTTGAGAATATATTTGGTGGGCTTTTTTTTTTCCCCCTGTCCTGTCTGTTAGATCAGGCCCATCTAAAGCTGGCATATCTCTGCAGTCACAGGAATGTGAAACAAAACTCTCACTATTGTATGAAATTAAAAAATGTGGAGCCCTGTTCACATCAGCTTCTTCAAAGCCATATTTGTGTGCTTTAGCAAGGAAGTCTTCAGACTAATGTCAGATGGATCCCTGGGATGGTTATTACATTGCCCTTGTCATAGGATCAGAGGAGTCTGCATAGTTGCTTTTGGCCTTGAGACAAAACGCCTTGTGGCACGGTACCAAGAAAAGGAGGAGAGAGTAACATGGAGAATGAAGAAATGACTTGGCTAAGCCAGAAAATGTGAAGCTGGAGCAAAGCCAAAGCCAGCCCTAAGACACAATTTGAACTGTGAAAAGCCCTGGGGTAGCTTGGCCTGTGCCTCACTGTGGGTTGGTGTGTATGTGGCAGTGCTCGACCCTTAAAGCTTGGGTCCTAGCTCCAGCCCCCCCAGGCCTGTCCACTGTTGCTCATGGCATGGATCACAGGCTCACAGGATGTTAGGGGTTGGAAGGGACCTCCAGAGATCATCGAGTCCAACCCCGCTGCCAGAGCAGGACCATAGAATCTAGCAAAGGTCACACAGGAATGCATCCAGATGAAAGTCTCCAGAGAAGGAGACTCCACAACCCCTCTGGGGAGCCTGTTCCAGTGCTCCGTAACCTTCACAGAGAAGTTTTTCCTCATGCTGAGGTGGAACCTCCTGTGCTGTAGTTTATACCCATTGGCCCTTGTCCTATCCCAGGGTGCATCTGAGCAGAACCTGTCCTCTCCCTCTTGACAGCCAGCCCTCAGATATTTATAAACATTTATTAAATCCCCTCTCAGTCTTCTCTTCTCCAGACTAAAAAGCCTCAGGGCTCAGGGCCTCTCCTCAAAGAGCAGTGTTCCAGTCCCTTCATCATCCTTGTAGCCCTCCATTGGACTCTCTCCAGCAGATTCCCATCCCTCTTGAACTGGGGAGCCCAAAACTGGACATAATATTCCAGATGTGGCTCACCAGGGCAGAGTAGAGGGGGAGGAGAACCTCCCTCCGTGTTGGATGTTGGGGCCAAGCCCCACTCCAGACTGAAAGCCAAAATGAAAGCCAAAAATCCCCCAAACATGCAGGAGAATTGATGGGGGCATTTGATGGGATTTAAATGACTCTGACAAGTGATGGAACACCAAGGCTCTTGGTGCATTTAAAGGAAAAAGTGAGTACTTGATTACTATGTATTCCCACACTTAGTGTTTATTAAGGGGCTGGTTCAACGTCCTTGGAAGTCTTTTGTTTGACTGCAATGGTCAATTACTCCATCTTATGGTGCCTTTTGTAGCATGTTTACCAAGAATTTCATAAGGATCTGTTGACACCTCATAGTGGAACAGCTTCCCAGGTCTATGACTCTGAGGGGTTTTTGTGTTGTTTGTTAATTGTAAATATCTGTATAATATTGTAAATACTGTATACTGTGTACATATTCATTGCATTCCATTGTAGAGTGTAGTTTTCCTTGTAAATACAGCTTTCATTTGCTTTAATCTGAGCTGGTTTGGCAAATTTAATGCTGGGGGAGAAACTTTAACCCACCACGCTTTGCCAGTCTTTTATCATCCCTAGTGCAAGGCCAGCCTTGACATAGAAAGGCAGTGTGGGGAAATGAGGCAGCCGTGAGTGTCACAGCAGTAGGGAGGAATGGAAAGCAGTCTGAGAATGGGCTGGCACCAGAAAGACCAGCAGAGGACCTGGAATGGACCTCACCATTGGACAGTGGCATATTCAGTAGGAATCAGGATGGTGCAAAAACAAGTGTGGCATGGAACTGGACTAGACAGCCTCAATACTCTTCCTTCCAAAGGTTTGTGCTTTGTGGCATGAAGTCTGACTGCCTGGTAGAACTGAGGTGGAGGAATACCCAAGAAAGACACTCGCCCTTACTAAGTGCCTAAGGCTTATGGAGTCCAAGGATTGGCTGATCCAGTTTAAGATGGCTTTTGTTCTGTGCAGACATCTGAAGGGTGAACACCTGTCCCTCCTCTCACATCCCCACCTTGTGAGCTTGGTCTTTGCTGGGAAAAACAGGCATTTCAGAGTTCAAGATCCAAATGTGACTCCAGTTTCTATAGTGACAGGATTTTTCTTTACAGTGGGCTGATGAGACAAATCCTTTAAACACCATTTGTATGAAGAGAAGATGTTTGCTGCTAGATGCTTTCCATTTACGTATCAGAAAAGGTGGTGCTGAAGGAGCTGGGGGTTTTCAGGGTTTTCTCTGTCTCAATATAATAGACTTTTAGCAGCACTTTGGGCAGACCCAGGCTGCAAGTCAGCGCAATACATGTGGTGTACAACCATCACTCGTTATTGGAATTGCCCTTTGATGTGTTAGTAGACCTGTGACCCTTCTGAAAACATTCATTTGCACAGCAACTGCTGGCATAGACAGCTGACAGAAGGGGCTGAAGCGAACATCATTTGCATTACACCTGATCAGTCATTAAAGCAGGAAGTTTGATGGTAAATCACTAAAAGATAATGTGCATGTGCCTGAGTTTGGATCCTTAAAAAACCCAAACCACTGAAAGATCAGTCAAATAACTTTAAATTCAGGAGCTTTTTCCAAATGCATTTCCAAGAACGGTGTCTGGTCTCCAGCGTGGAGCACACTGCTGCAGCAGTCATTTAAAATTCTGCTAAATCATTCTGTGACTCTCTAACCAGTACTAATAGCTTTTAGGCTGGCTGACAATCTCGCTGCAATAGGAAGCCTTGCACAGGCTTCCAGACCATTAATGTGTGTGGGTGAGTAAGAGAGCACCGCAGATTTAATTTAGTGCCCTTGGTGGCTTTCAGTAGAATGTATATATATTAATCACTTGTGACTTCTGGTTTGGGGGTTGGGAGTTCATCTGGAGTACAGGAAAATCAAATGAAACTCATAAAGATGAAAGTTGTCTTGATTTCATTTGCTGATTTCAAGCAGCAAAATGTTTCTTACCCATCTTTGCATGATAATTGGTAAACGTACTGAAATGGGTTATTTGAGTTTCAGTGGACTCTCTGGGCCATCTCACAATAACTGGAGTTCAGAATGTGCCTTATAGGTACAATTGCTAATCACATTTCTCAGATAATTTCTGCCTGGGAGAAACAGATTGTGTTTTGAAACTGGCATCTTGCAACGAGGAGGCAGGGCCATCTTTGGCTGTGTCTGGCATGGGACCCCCAGGCAGATGAGATGAGAGCCTGTAGCACAGCTCTGAAAATGTGAGCCATTGACTCAGCTGCAGGGAGCAAGAAATGGGAGTAAATTGTGTGAGATGAATGAGACTCAGTAGGTCTGTAGGCAACATTACTCTGCAGATGAGAGTCACTTCATCAGACATTAGGCTTTGAATATTGCACTTTAATTTGGTTGAGTAGCGGCTCTCTGTTGCCCTCAGGGGGCAATTTATCCTATCCAAAGCTAAGGACTTGCATTACCAGAACATGAGTCATCTCCTTATCTGTGAATAACTCACCTTCTGCAAGTGCCTTTAACAATGAATGAAGCCTGGCTTAGACTTGCACACCAAATTCCTAGGTGATCACAGCTAGAATGAGAGGTATCATGCCAGGTGTTCAGTTTGATCCAAAATCTCCAGGACAGAACAATTGGATTATGAGAAATTAAATCTGGAGTGGGGTTGAAGCTACGCAAGTCTGCTGGTGCAGCTGAGAGCAGACCCTGCCTGTACCATGCAGATTACAACTGTGGGGGCACTTTAGTGATTCCTTTATCTCAGGTCTACAGAAAGCAAGGAAGAATTGTGTTAAATGAGTGAAAATGATGCAAAGGAGCTCAGGGACTAGTGGGGTCTGGGAATATCCTGTGCTTGAGTGGCACTACTGGTATCCACAGCCTGTGGGCAGAGCTGCCTGGGCAGCACTGCTGGCAGAGGGGCATCTGCCCTTTTGTCCTTCTAACCCAGCAACACAGAGCTGTATTTGAGCAGTTCTGATGAAAATAAGGGGAAAAAAGCAATCATCCAGCCACAGCTGGTGCCTCTCTCATCCTCTCCCACATAGCTGCTGTTGCCATAGCAGCAGCCATCACTGTTGGAGGATGCTCTGAAGGGCCTCTCCTCCTTGCCTGCTGTTCCCACTGCCCTGGGAGCTTCAGGCTGCTCCCATGGAGGAGTCTGTGGGAGACTCCTTCACTGCCTTCCCTGGGGAGAAATTGGCCTTCCAAGTGCAGTGACTGCCTCTGTAATGGCATGGCTATTTTCCTGACCATTGGCAGCACTACACAACAGTGGATTGCTATTACTGGACCTGGCATAGAGCTTCTTCCCAGTGTTGTGGTACAGTCCTGTCACTCCTAAACACATTCTTGCCCTTAGCATGTATAATGGCATTTTGCAGGGTGACAAAATTCCTTTTACCCTTTCAGCTGCAGAGTACAAGTTTTCTATTCCCCTCAGCATGATGATGCTGAAGACTGCCTGCCTTTGCCCATTTTTGTGCAGTGGGATCCAGTAAGGGTTGACACATTCTTCCAGTTCTTCCTCGAGATGGCACCGACTGTGTCTTGCTTGAATTGATAAATGGTTCTATGGGATTTGGGAGTCCTGACAAGTCTCAGACACCAACAAGCACACGGAGGAAATGTGTCATGTTTGCAGAATTCAGAGTCATGTGGGATGAATAGATCCTGTGGACCAGCCAGCCCAGGCCCTGTGAAGCAAAACCAAAGTCTGTTCAGGCTGCTTTCACAATTCACTTCCAATGTCTCTCACTTCTTTTCACTTATTTTCAACCTTCTTATGACTTCTTTTTTAACTAGATGATGGGCCTGGATCAGACCTAAATATAAGTTTAAAGCAGGCTTGTGGTTGTGGATACCTGAAGCCTGGAGGGGTTGTTGTGGGAGGCAAACATCCTAGTGTATCACAGTATCACAAAGGTTGGAAGAGACCTCAAGGATCATCGAGTCCAACCTGTCACCACAGACCTCACGACTAGGCCATGGCACCAAGTGCCACGTCCAATCCCCTCTTGAACACCTCCAGGGATGGTGACTCCACCACCTCCCCGGGCAGCCCATTCCAATGACGAACGACTCACTCAGTGAAGAACTTTCTCCTCAGCTCAAGCCTAAACTTCCCCTGGCACAGCTTGAGACTGTGTCTTCTTGTTCTGGTGCTGGTTGCCTAGAGGGCAATGAGGTCACTCCTGAGCCTCCTCTTCTCCAGGCTAAGCAATCCCAGCTCCCTCAGCCTCTCCTCATAGGGCTTGTGCTCAAGGCCTCTCCCCAGCCTTGTTGCCCTTCTCTGGACACATTCGAGTGTCTCGATGTCCTTCTTAAACTGAGGGGCCAAGAAGGTACTGTCCTACTGTGTAGGTACTGTCTTCTTACCACCTTGTACTATGGGTGGTCCTCAGGCACAGAGGATGAGAAAGGGATGACCTAAAAGTCCTGATGGTGGCTGTAGAGCATAAGATTTCTCTATACAGGAGAAATTCTCAGACTTCTTGTCTTCATCTTCAACCGTATTTGTTTTCTCTCTGCCCCATGGTGATTTTGAGTTATGATTGAAAGAGAATTATAGAAATAGACATTATAAACTTTGACTTGTTTGAAAGTTAAAAAAAAAAAAACAAAAACCCAAAACCACCCCAACTTTGAAAAATATTTTCCTGTTTGAATCCAGACTAAAGCTGGATTCTCCATTCTCTGGGAAATTTAGACCGAAAAAATCTCTCCAACAACTTATGAAATCCCCCTCAGCAGGGATTTTCTGAAAGGAAACAATTATAAAACTATCAAAAATGGCTCTTCAAGGCTTTCAGAAGGAAACATCACTGAGAGAGTTCAAGCTCTGATATCCACCAGGCACCTCTTCCCTGGCTTCCTACCGTGAGGCCCAGCTCTGCCCTTGGAACCCCAGCAGCCCTGCGAGTCCTGGTTGATGACTTGCGGCTGCAAGGATATTTGAGCTCGTGGTCCCTGGCTGGGCAATCCAAGGCTTTTTTTCAGCCCCAAGGATTTTGATGATTGCTAAGTTTAGCAGAGAGAGCAGGGAAGGGGGTTAGCTGGTAGGAAAGCAGATGGTGCTCTGCTGGAGCTCCTGCAAGGTGAGTGAAAATCACCATCCCTTTTCCTGAAGGGGCAATTTTCGATGGAAAAATGCTTTTTTAGTCAGAATTGTTCTGCCCACCTCTTCCCTGTGGTCTTTTAGTGCTGGCTCTCTATGCCCTTAGCCTCCTCTGAGGTCCTGGCATCCTGCCTAACCTGAGACCCCCACGAACAGCAAGACCTCCTGTCTTGTGGACCCACTGCATTTCAGAAGTCCAGGAAGGTGATCTTTCAGGCAGAAATGAGGCAAGCAGCTGAGAGCTTTCTAATGGGAAGTGGGGGTCTGGGGTTACTGGGTACTCATCCTGCAGCATGCAGGAGTCACTGCACCATTTCCAGATAAAACAATTCTGAGTACTGGACAGGGATGTAGCTCAAATTTTACTTTTTTTCTTTAAAAGACTTTGTTTTTCCTCCCCCCTTTTTTTCCCCCCAGTTACAGAGTTTGGTGGTTTGGTGGGGTTTTTACCAAATCCCTCTTTTTCTCAATGGAAGTGGGGTATTTTTTCATTGCTATTTTTGTGGAGCTGAAAACTGGACTGTCAAAAATGAAAAAAACAAAACCTTTTGGATTAAAATTGGGTTAAAATGACCATGTAGAGGTGGGCTGGAGACAGCTTTTACAAACCAGACAGTGAATCTTTAGAGAAAACCTTGTGTTTGCCACAGCCAAGGCTGTATCTCAAGAATACTGCCTCACATTCAGGCTTAATAGGATTTAGATGTTATCTGTATTGGGATTTCTGCTGCCAGGTTCAAACTGCAATAAACCATATTGATGCAAACCATACTTAGCATTACCTCTTTTTGCCTGTTTTTTTTTTTTACTTTCCTTCTTACTGGGCCCTCCATTAGTGCTGCTACATCAATTTAGTAAAGAACACACTGCAAGCAAGCAGTCATTTACTAGGAAACCCAGAAATATTCTGAGATGGCTTAAGCCAGAAACTTGTATTGCTGCTGCTGACAGTGTCATCTTTAAAAAGAAAGAGAGACTGCATAATGAAATGCCTGTGATCACTTACTGTTGTACTGCAGTTCTCATGACAAGGTCTGAACTCTGCTGTTGCCCATAAAATCTCCTGGCAGTTCCAGTCTTTGTTGTTCTGCATGTCATGCTGCCTGCTGTTAGGGGGTGGTTTTACCCCAGAAATGGAAAGGATCAAAGAATCACAGAATGTTAGGGGCGGAAGGGACCTCGAAAGATCGTCTACCCCTGCGAGAGCAGGATCACCTAGAGCAGATCATACAGGAAAATGTCCAGGCAGGTTTTGAATGTCTCCAGAGAAGGAGACTCCACCACCTCTCTGGGCAGCCTGGTCCAGTGTTCTCTCACACAATGAAAAAGTGTTTCCTCGTGTTTATGTGGAACCTCCTATGCTCCAGCTTGCACTCGTTGCCCCTGTTCCTATTATTGAACATCACTGAGAAGAGCCTAGCTCCATCCTCCTGACACTATCTCTTTGCATATTTATAAACATTAATGAGGACACCTCTCAGTCTCCTTTTCACCAAGCTAGAGCCCCGGCTCTCTCAGCCTTTCCTCATAACGGAGATGTTCCACTCCATCACCTTTGTGGCTCTGTGCTGCCACTATTTCCAGCAGTTCCCTGAACTGGACGATAGTGGCCCAAACTGTGCTGGTATGTCCCATGCCTCTGTCAGGTAAAAAGCAGCTGGCTGATTTTGAAGGAATTACTCTGAAAGTTTCTAATGAACTCCATGTTCTGTGGATGGGTGGTGTTGGCAAACATTATTAAACCTAATAAGTCCTAAAATACATGCTTTCTCATGTTGACATGACACCAACACGGGAGACTGAGGGAGTTGGGTCTCTGGAGAGGAGGAGACTAAGGGGTGACCTCATTAATGTTTATAAATATGTAAAAGGTGAGTGCCAAGAGGATAGAGTCAGGCTCTTCTTGGTGATGCTCAGTGGCAGCACAAGGGGCAATGGGGGGAAGTTGAGGCATAGGAAGTTCCATGGAAACATGAGGAAAATTTTTTTCCCTGTGAGGTTGACAGAACCCTGGAACAGGCTGCCCAGGGGGTTGTGGAGTCTCCCTCTCTGGAGATATTCAAGACCTGCCTGGATGCATCCCTGTGTGATCTGCTAGAGGTGATCCTGCTCTGGCAGGGGTAGATGATCTTTTGAGGTCCCTTCCAGCCCCTAACATTCTGTGATTCTGTGAGCATTATCGTGGTGCACTTGAGAAACATCAAATGCTTTATTAAAAATAGGATGGTCCTGGGAACTGTTAACTTATATGGCAGGCTGGATATAAATTGTATTCAATGAAGTACAAATTAGCCTTTTTATGAATAACATCTAAATGAGCATGATACTGACCAAATTAAAGAGTAACAAATTCCAAGTGATGTTTATAAATCTGAAGCAGAGGTGCTGGTGACATTATTGTTATTATTAGAATACTTCCTGCAGTACTTCTGCTCTGGAGGGAAAAAAAAGGAGGAAGCAGCCCAGCTTCCACTTAAGGAATTTCCTGCTCCTTTATCAGACATCTGGAATAGGTCAGATCACCTGAGAAGCAATAAAAAGGAAAAAAACATTTAGCAGTCAATCAAAAAGCATAATCATCACCTCAAAGAAAAGAAACCTGCTCATAAAGTCACCACGAAGGCAGGCATGCTCACACACAAGTGTGGAAGCAGAGGAGGTCTCAGAAGAATTACCCAAGGGTGAAGGAAATAAGGATATGAGGTATTAACATCAAGTATTCTCTCCTGGCTCAGACTTTCAAGGAGTTACATTTTAAAGTAATAATTGAAAAAACATGGCTCATAAAAATGAGTCCTCCTGCTTCTGAACAGAAATTTAAGACCTAACATTTATTTTGCTTGCTTAAGTTCGTTGTATTAATTGGTTGCTAGTAGTCTGATAAAACAAACAGAAGCCATTTGATGAGAATGAAGTGTATTTCCAGCCCTATAAACCATTAGACATCATTTAATCACTAAGATGAAGTCAGTCTAGGCTGATGACACTGGAACATTGACTATTCAGGTGTATGAGACCAAGGCCTGGGCCATGGGTAATAACATTGCTCCATATAATAAGTAAGCCTTTTGCAGGAGTGTTGTTAGGTGTCTTGGAAAGAGCAAGGGTGATGCAGTGGGAGATGCAGGCAGGGAAAAGGGAAATGGAAGCTCATACAAACATTGAAATTTTCACCTGAAATGTCTCACTCTGCTGACGCTGAACAGCCCTGGACATGGCAAAACTTCTGTTCTGAGCCCTTGATCTGTGATTTAGATTTTAGACATTACCATTAATTATTGAAACTCAGAAGGCTGCAAAAACATCTTGATTCATTGGCAAACTGACAAACATATGGTGTGTTTTGCAAACCTCTAGGTTTCTATTCAGAGGAGGAGAACATTAATTGCATACAAATTCCGCTGGGAGTTCTGAAACCAGCCGTCATTAACACTGTTAGATGCTGTATCTGGGAAGCTCGGTGCAGTTTAAAATGTGAGCTAAAAATTCAGAGCTTTTGTAAAACTATTGAGAAGGAAGGTATAATAAGCTCAAAGAGCACAAAAGTAGCTGGTGTGGTGTTCCTTGGTGTCTGGTGTTGGTGTATCAACAGCTTTGCTTATGGATTGATAGGCTGGATGGCAGGTTAATATTTGTCTTGGTAGGATAATATTTGTCAGGACTTGGACACATGCATCAGAATCTGTTATGTGTTGCCTGTAGTCTCCAACCAATTCTGCTTTGGCTATTTGAATGCCAGTTTAACAGCTGAACTCCTGTGAATGTCAAAACTTCAAGCCTAGATTCACTGAACACAGAATTTAATCAACATTGGCAACAGGCTTTAGATGAAGGAGATTATGCTTTGATTACTCACACAACCCAGAAACTGCAAAGAATGATGCAATGCATCGTGGAAAAGAAATTATCCTCTTTTTATCTAGGTTGTGGTATAGTGGCTGTTCTTCACCTGATAATCATGCTGTCCATCCACCTTTCTGGCTGAGGATGGGTACATAGATACAGCACTACAGATAGAGATGAAGGGACAAAATTGTGTGACTGTTTTGACCCAGGGCTGTAGGAATATCATGCCTGGTGCCCTACCCAGCAGGTTTGCTGCACTTGCATTAAAGAAGCTAGAAGAGCACTCACCGCAGGCCATAACTTGCAGGATGGCGATTTTGTTGAAGCATGACTTCAGAATCTGGAGTGGTGGTAGTTGTGATGTCCTGGACTTAAAGAAAGGTCCATCTGAGTGACTCATGAGCTTGTCCTATAGCCCCAGAATGCAGAGCAGAGGCTCAGTCTTTGTAGAAAGTCTCTGGGATGCAGTGCAGAAAAATCCTGGGCCACACTGACACAAAGGACCTGTCCCTTTCACCAGCTGATTCTGCTACGCTGATCCATGTTACTACTTTCCAATTTTTAAATGCCTTCACTGACTCCTCTCTTTCAGGAGGGTTAAATTCCTCATTGTTTAGCAAGTTGTTCATAGCCCTAAGGGTTTCCCTCTTAAGGGCTGCTCTATTCAAGCCTCATATTTTAGTGCCAGCAGTCAAACCCCAGAAGCAAAGCAAATCTCATTGTACTTGTGTTCACACCCTCAAGACCACTCTTATGCAGCAGTCTTTGAAGCTGCAACTGCTGGGTAGATTTCCTTGCTTTCATCTTCCATCTCACAGTCTTTATGTGTGTAAAACAGTTCAAAACTGAGTCCCAGTGTGCTGATGAAATGCCAGGTCATTGACAATAGTGGCACTCATTTGCTGTGGTCAATTTAGTACTAATAAGCTGAAACTGTTCTGCAGGGATTCTTCTACATGGAACATAAACTCCTTTTCCTCACTTAAGAACACTTTCCTATAAAATGATTGCAACCTAATAGTTTTCCTCCTCATTTTAGTAACCAGTCTCAGTCTATATTAGTGCCATTTCCCCCAGCAGCTTTCCCTATAAGCTTAATTTCCAGGCACCGAATCAATGATTACATAGTATGCAGTCATTCAATTGTCCATCCTGGGAGTCCAGCATGTATAATACAGCCTCTAATATCCTAGTGCCACAGTAAAAGGAGAATTTACTGCAATAGGCTAAATTCAATGCTCAGACTTTTCTGTGGTTTAGTTTTCTTTCTTTTCATCCAGATAACTTAAAAGTAGGTGGGACATCTTCTCAGGCACCTCTCAGAAATGCCGAGTCTGTTCATGGGTTTCCTACCTTCTGCAAATCAAGAGTAGCAGCAGAAAAAAAGGTTTCATGCCCTCCTAAAGTCATTATTCACTTAGCTCTGAAAATTTCACTCTGCATATATTAATCACACTGGTTACCACATCTGTTTTCCTTTTTACTTCATCCTGTCCCTACATCCAGTTGATTTCCCAAACCCACGCTCCTTTTGGTCTTTTCTCCTTTTGTTATCCCTGGTGCTTCGTATTGTAGTAAAGCATTCTTCCATCCACAGTACTCTGAATGTATTTCAAGAACACCCTCCATGCTTATTCCTACACTGATCTGCTGAAATCTGTGACAAAATAAACTAGAAAGAGCTGTAAAAAAAAATCTGGACATGTATAAATGAATGCCACCCATTCCCTACCTCCTTCTGGTATCCTGTTTGCATAAGGTGTTACCTCCTTCTCTCAGCAAGCTGTGTGGCTGATACAAATTCATATATGCTGTTGATACTACATATTTTTTCACCAACTATTGATCAGATCACCCTCATCACATATTGTGCATATGTGAAGTAGGAGCTCAAAGGGGATGGAACCTCAGTGGAATGGAATTATTATTAATAAGTCAGTGTAAAGCCTTCCAGCAATGAAGTTTCTTTGTCTGCTCTCTGTTTTATAGCATAAGTGGGCTCTCTTATCTACTTATGCTCCAGCAAGAGAACTATATCATTCCCTGATAAATTGACTCTGGTAATTTTATCCTCAATAAATTGACTATGTGACATCATTAACTTCCAGCACATTCTGTGTGGCCATAAATAACAACCGCTTCCACATGGAAAACAGAGGGAGTGCCATCTTCCTGGCAGGCTATGTGTTGCTATGATTTCCCTTTATTTATTTATTTATTTATTTATTTATAAACCTCATTAATTTTATATTAATTAAAGTAGTATTTTTACAATAACATCATTGTCCTTATGTTTTCCTCAGCAGTAATCAGATTCCCTCGTTGTGACAAACTGCCCGGCCTTCGGCCTCGTAGCTTACCCACTTGGGAATTGAATTATTGCTTCATAAAACAGAGGGTTGATTATATAATCACTTAATTAAATGTTGTACTCAGTCACTGCCGAGCTATCCCTGAAATGCGTTCAGCATCTGTACTCACTAAGCAAATTTGAGCACTGGAAGAGTTATCTCTTTCAGATGTGCTTCTTTAAAGGTTATTATTTCCAGTGTTCCTTTGTCTGCCTGGTCTGGTTGTTTTCCATGTGTCAGGCTCACTCTTAATCACAAAGGAGATGAAATGCTCTTTGTGTTCCTATCTGACTTGCAGATTGCAGGCAGATTCTTGCTCTTATTCTTTTGGAAACATTTTGCTTGCTTCTGTTTTCAAAAACACTCAGCGGTAAAAGGTCTACAGTCGCCTACTTGGCAAGTCAGTTCTGATTAGATATTCAGGACCTCACCAGCAACCACTGAAATTCTTGTAATGAGCTGTGCTTCAGACCTTGGATAGGAAAAATCCTTAGCCACAGCCCCAGGTGAATTCCCCCTGCAGACAAGCACCAGAGAGATGCCAGGGGGCTGTGCATGAGACGAACCCTTCAGCTCTGCAGCACTCAGCGAGCATCAAGATCTGGCTCCACATCCGATTTTCTAATTCTCAAGGGAGAAATACCAATGCCAGAATGCTTTCGTAGGGTACAGTCCAGCTGATGTAGGTCCCAAGACCACAGGGAAAGTCACATGCCCCCTGGTGAGCTCCTGCAGCCTTGCCCAGAGCCTTAGCTCTATGTGGTTTGACCAGGCTATGTCGTTTCACCCTTCAGGGGTTGGTGGCAGGCTGATTACATGACTACACAGACTAAATTATGAAGGGCAGATTTGTGAGGACAAAACACTGAGCATACTTACATATGCAACTTCTCAGTTTCTGTGCTTTATCTGGAGATGTCTTCCAGTCTTAGATGGTAGGTGCATTGCAGAGTTCATTGGCAAACCCTCTCTGTTTCAGTATTTCCATCTTCATGTCTGTCGGTGTTTCCACCACCCTCACAAGCTGCCCCCTACTTTTAAACATAGTTTCATCACAAGGTAGTGTGACCACACGACCTGGCCATATGGTGTAGGTACATAAATCCACCAGAGCAGGACAGTGAACAAGGTGAGCCATCAGAAATCAGTATTTCCTGCAGGGAATTCTCATGGTCTTACCAGGATAGGTTCAGTTGTTTGTTTTCCCTAAGGCCTGTCCCTAAACGCAGCTGTCAATTCTTTCTGTCCTAGCAGAAGAGAGAAGATGCTCAACTTGCCAATGTTCATAATCCCTTTCCCCAGCTTGGCTTTTGCCTCGTGTGGCTTATGGGTTAAGCAGCACAAACCAGGCGATCTTTTCTTCACCACTGTTTCACTTCTGTGTATATAACTCCAGGGTCTGACTCAGCCTCCTGCCAGCTTTAATAGGACTCTTTCTGTTAACATCCAGAGGAGTAAGAGCTGAGCAGTGCAAAGAAACAGGGCAGAAAGCAAAGGCTGACTTCGACTTCATTTGTTTTGCTGGGTTAAAAAGTGAATGCAAGAGCAATTTCTATCTGTTCCCACCCCTTTCAGAAACAGGGATGTCAAGGACTAGAAAACAGCAATATCGTTTATTCTTGAAACAAATGCAGAACTTCCTTGCACTTGCTCACTTTACTCAACAATAGGCAGGTACAGCCACTGAGATAGCATGATCTCATTGCTGAATTAGCCTCAGTATCCCTCTCTTTCTTAATGTAAAGAGTTTCTCTATTCCATTAGGATGAATTCATCCGTGTTTTGGCTAAGCTCTGTATGTTTTCAAATATATTTTCCCCTTGATCTTGTTTAATTATTTCCACTGGATTAACTGCTTTCTACTCTGTGTCACTTTCCCCTGCAGGAAGCTCTATGCTGGGTAGTATGTCTTCTCTTATTATGCATTTGCTTGGAATATAAATTGCTTTTCAATCAGATCTTTGCATTTCTAACAACATCTTCTGTATTGCAGCAGGTGCTTTCCCTAGTGGTTACTTATATGGACTCTAATGGCATGTCATCTGTCTACGCAGCCACATTGCTGCCAAATGTGTAATAGAGGAATTTTCTGCTAGCAGAAGCTTCTGGTATTTTTGGTTCTTTAATGGGTGAGACTTTTAATGTTTGGGTGGTGTTTTCTTTTTTTCCATAGCTGATTTCACTGGACTTAAATAAACTAAATTAGGAAGGTTTTAAAAAGTCCTGGAAGTCTGATATCACCTCAAATCAAAACCCTTCCTTTTCTTTGACTCGGTTTCCTGAGAGGGTTAAGAATTTGTTTGCTTGTTTGTTTGGCTTTTTCTTTCTAGTTTTTTAAACCCTGAGAGATTGAGAAGCAGGGCATTGAAACAACAGTATAAAAAAACTATTTTTTTTGGTATAGTTTCCATAAGTGAAGAGATCCTTTTCTTTTTCTGTTGCTATTGCTTTCTTCTCATCCTGAACTGTGCCACAAAAGAAAACAACAACAAAATCTGAGGCTTCTAGGGAAGATGGCAATAAGACTGGGTGAGGATCAGAAATAACAGAATAACAGAACCATGAGTGCCTGTATGCTTCTAGAACAACTCCTGTATAAGAAAGGGAGTGAAAGAATCGATTTTGTTTGTGGCATGATGTCAGCAGTGACTATTGCCCTCTTCTCTTTGCTCTGATGCCACTTATCCTTCTATGCCAAGTAAAACATTTATAATATAGGTTTGCATTCTGCATGGGATTTTAGCTATTGCAGAAAGCTGGGGGAAAGGCACCAGCTCTGTAGCACTAGATGTGCTCTTTAAAAGCCACACATGATTGAGTAATGAACATTCAGCAGTGGGACTTAAAACCAGAACTGCTAGGAATATAAGAAGAAAGCCTCTGTCCATCCAGAGCACCATCATGCTTCTCCCTCTCTCCCTGTATAGCATTCAGAGAGGCTGCCCACACATCAAACACTGGAACAGGTTCCCCAGGCAGACGGTTACATCCCCATCCCTGGAGGTGTTTGAAGGATGCTGAGAAGTGATGCTAAGAGACCTGCTTTAGCATCAGACTTGGTAGCATTAGGTAATGGTTGAACTCAGTGATCCTAAAGATCTTTTCCAACCTCATATGATTCTATGATTCTGTGATTTTATCCTTCCAAGGTCAGCAGCTGCATGTGACCTGTTTGCAGTACATCAGACCTCTGTGAAGTGGTGCCTATGCTGCCTAAAGAGCAGATGGGACTGGGAGAAATTGCTTAGCCCTAAATTATGCAAGGCCAGTTAGCAGCATTAGGAGGTGGTGGCAGAGGGGGTGCCATCGCCACTTGGACCTGTCTTGATTGGTTCTCGGTCACAGCCTTAGTCAAGGAGAGCCCCGGGGAAAGCAGCGCCAGCAGGAGCCCTTAGAGCTCCCGAACAGCTCTGACAAGTTCCTGTCTTCACTCAGTTTGCCCATCTGCAGTAAATCAACTAATTCATAGGTAATGAATTCAGGGAAATACAGAAGGAAATGAAAAATAAAGGCTTTAGGGGCATAATATAAGCCCCAGCTACACTAATGTGGGAGTGACTGGGAAAAGTCACATTGTGGGAAAAGTTTGGGTTTGATTATACTCTTCTGCTTCCACACTGATTTTGGCTGGTTTGAATGCCCTACTGCTTCAAATTTGTGCTTGCATGCTGCATTTGTATTTGAAATCAGAGTGTAGGGAGCTCTGTCTGAGTGTTATCTGTAAAGGCACTAGCTTTATTAATCCTTTCACCAAAGCCTTTGACTCTTCTGCTCTTTCTTTTCTTTTCTTTCCCCCCTCCCACCCCTTTTTTTTTTAATAGCCTTGTAATTCATAACTAACTCCACTTGGTCTTAATAGAATTAAATGCAATGTATCTCAGAAAAGTATACTTCCACTTCATTATTATCTCTTGGGACAGTGACCTCTAAAGATTTTAGTAGATGTAACACAACACAGTGGAGCGCTTGTAAAACAAAGATCGCTCTTAGCTCAGGGGCAGAAGTTCTTGCTGGGTGGACCACCAGGGCCAGCTGGCTGTTGTCACTTACCCACATTTACATCTTTATCTGAAAATTGGGTTTATTTCCTCTAAAGAAAACGAAGCAAAACAAAACAAAACGAAAAGCGTACAAGCCAGCGTCACAGAAGAAAGGCAATTCTAGACAATCCCAGATGGTGGAGCTACTTCATTGCCTGTGACTCCACAGCGCTGCGCCAAGGGTCGCTTCAGCAGCTCTGCAGGAAAGAATCAGCAAGAGCACGGGAAAATAAGAATAAAAATTAAAATTAACCAAAAAAATCCCAAATGTCTGTGCCATGACATCCCAGATCTTGGCCTTCCTATCTAAAGAGTGCAAATCAGTGCCCACAACTTTCTGCAAGGCTTCCTGGGGCAAAAGCTTTGATTCTTCACTGTACTTTCTCTTTCCCTCCCAGATAATATACTATTTACCTCTGCTTTTACTAGCAGCAGTTTAAGGAACTGTATGCAGTACACAGTTGTAAGCAATTTATTACACATTCTGTAATGACAACATCGATATTGCATCAGAACTTTCTTCAATAGCATTTTGCTAATATATATTTTTGGTGCAAAGAGAATGCTATAATTTGGCTATAAATTTCCTTTTCTTTTCCTTTTCCTTTCTTTTTTCTGTTTCTTTTTCTGTTTCTTTTTCTTTTTCTGTTTCTTTTTCTTTTTCTTTCTCTTTTTCTTTCTCTTTCTCTTTTTTCTTTCTCTTTTTCTTTTTCTTTTTCTTTTTCTTTTTCTTTTTCTTTTTCTTTTTCTTTTTCTTTCTCTTTTTCTTTCTCTTTTTCTTTCTTTCTTTCTTTCTTTCTTTCTTTCTCTTTTTCTCTTTCTCTTTTTCTTTTTCTTTTTCTTTTTCTTTCTTTATCTTTTTTCTTTTCTTTTTTCTTTTCCTTTTCCCTTTTTTATTTTTCTTTTCCTTTTCCTTTTCCTTTTCCTTTTCCTTTTCCTTTTCCTTTTCCTTTTCCTTTTCCTTTTCCTTTTCCTTTTCCTTTTCCTTTTCCTTTTCCTTTTCCTTTTCCTTTTCCATTTTAATGCAGAAGTGCTAAGATCAGTGGAATTATGCTGAATTATGCTTCAAAATGCACCACGTCAGGATGTTCTTGGAAAGAAATCTTTCCTCAAAATGATTTTATTCTGACCTGTAATTATAGGAAACAACAAGAAAGTGACAAACTGACTCTTCTTGCTGTGAATTCCCTCAGCCTTAGTCTTAAAAAGCACAGGTACTGGTGTCAGCTTGTAAATGTGCAGCACACACACCACCAGGAACTATAGGCTCTGCTCCCACCAGAGCAAGTTATCTGCAGACATTCCCAATGAACCAAAAAGAGATCAAATCCTTAAGGCAAAACAGGTTTAGGCAGGCACTCCATGTGGCCCAAACGGTCCTGCATAGCTGGGTGCAGGCTTTTTACTAGGTGCTGCACTCTAAACACTTGCAAAGCAAACAGAAGAGTAAAACTGACTTTTATTAGGGCTGAGTGGTGAGGAGCTGAGTGCAGGTGAGTAAACACCTGAAACAGTTGTGCTCTCCCACTGCTGGTGTGCCAGGAGCCTGGAAACCTCACTGTCCTTCCAGCAAGGGCCATACCAGTCACCAGCTGGGGTTGGCAGTGACTTTCCTGGGGTGACTGGGAAAGTTAGGTCATTTTCCCTTCCTCACCTGCCTGTCAGGAAGGTCCTCTCCTGCTCATCAGGAGCAGAAGATGGGGAGCCATCTGTCCATCTGCTGTCCCTTCACCCCTGTCCTGAGAGGCACATCCTCTGGGGTCAGACGAAGTGGAGGCAAACACTGTATCATGGGGTTTTCCTGAGGACCATCTGAGATATCACATCACTATGGCAGCTCCCTGGGGGCAGCAGCAAAGCCTGGGGTACCTGCCAGTGTCATCTTTAGCTATTATTAGGATTTATATAGTCATTTAGGGGATGGGCCCAGCTGGATCCAGGAATTGCATATGGGATGTGATCTCCAGGTCATCTCACAGCTGCTATGGCATGTGTGACATGAGTGATGGCCTGAGGAGGAGACATGGGTCCACATTAGATGCACATGTACATACCCACAAATGCCTGTGTAATTAGCACTAATTGGCACTGCCCTTGAAATCCACCATTGAGCAGCCAGGAATTGAGGGGCCATATAGGCAAGTCCAAACTGCTGTATGTATCTCTTAATAAAACTTGGGCATTTGGCTTGAAAAATCCTTTTTGGGGTTCCTGGACTGAAAAGGTTAAGCCTGCCCCGGAGCCAATTTCACCTCTTTCGTTAGTATCAGCATTTGGAGAATCAAATAACTGGGGAAAGGAGAACCAGGAAATTTCCAGTGGGTTTACAGAACAGATGATCTGAAAGCCATCTACCTGCCCCTCAGGCTCCCTACTGTGTATATAAAAATGAACAGATATTAGTACCAATTGAAAACAAACAAACAAACCAAAACAAATAATTTACAAAACCCACACAAAGACACAAGCAAAAAAACCCTAAGCAAGCTTCCATTTTTCATGTGGTGGATATCTGGGGACATAGAGGTTAAACTGTAAAATAACTTTTTAAAAGCCATCCCTTATACTTATTTTTAGACTCTATTTTTCCACAGCTTGATGAAGCAGCTAAGGCTCTCAGGCTGATTTCTTTCCACTTCCAATCTCATCGTGGCCAGGCTCTGTGACTCCTCTCTGTTCACATTCCCAGGGTTTCCCAGATCCTTCACCCCACAGAAGCACCCTTCATTTCAAAGGCATAATGGGCAATTTGTAAATATTTTGCTGTCACCAAGGACCAGGAGAAACCAGGTCTTGAAATCTGCTGTGTAACAGGCACTCTGCCCTGCTCTCGCTGTGTTGTGGCAGGGACCTTTCTTTATGTGTTGCTTTATTGACCAAATGTAGAAGGCCCTTGCCTGGAACCAGAGCAACCACCCACCACCTTGCTACTCCTCAAAAGCTCCAGCGAAGCTTAGCCCCAGCTCCCCTTGGAGGGAGGCAGATCAGTTCTCATGTATGGAACTGCCACAGGATGATTTTGGAGGTGCCTGCGTTCAAACCCTCCCACATCTTGGGTCTCTGTACAAGAAGGACCGTGTGAAATACAGGCAGAAGTGGTGTCATGCATGGATGGATTACTCAACAGGGAGTCCTAAGTCTTGTGTTTTATCTGCTGCCCCTCTGGCACCTGACAGCATGCCTTGGTTGGGTCACTTCATTTAGTAGCACCTTTAATCCCCTTACTATTTCATACCAACGTCAGGTCTAGCAGTGCATAACCTTTTGTTGTGTGCGGTGTGCTCCTAAAGCATCTGACACAACTGCATGCCGCTACCAGGGGAGCTTCTGACTACTGCTTTTACGTACATGTAATTTTTTTTATACTTTGTTATTACTGCATTTGCTATCATTTCAGTTTCCATTATGTTGCTTTTGAAGGAAAATTGAAATCTATAATACCATTAGTACCGGTGACTAACAATGCTGTACAGTGTCGCATGCGGATGTAGTTATGAAATTTCCTTAGTTCATGTGAGGTGAAGGTTAATTTCAGCATGCAGCAAGAGCACCAGAGCCATTGAAATAGGATGGAAAAATGTTACCAGATGAGAAATTGTTCAAAATAAATTAAAACCATGATTTCAGTCATGTCTTCCCAGACCACTTTGGTACTAGGCTATATTTTTCTTGCCTGTGTTCCTGCCAGAGAATTTCACAGCAATCATGCTCGTTTCCAAGGAAATCATTCCTTCTTAAGTTAACAGTTAGAATTCTGTCTTAAGGTATGTGCAGGCACTTTACAAAAGCTAAATATACCTGATCCTCTGAAACCAACCAAACCAACCAACCAACCAACCAACCAACCAAACCAAACCAAACCAAACCAAACCAAACCAAACCAAATCAAACCATACCAAACCAAACCAAACCAAACCAAACCAAACAAGCAAACAACCCCTCCAACCAAACAAAAACCCACCAACCATTCAGTTTTACCTTCACGTTGGTGTAACTACTGATAATCACTAGACTGTAATGTTAGTACAAACACAGTAAGCCACATCATTTTGACACTTCTGGATGTGTTTTTTCATTCCCTTCTGAGCTTTTTATTGTGGCACCGTCAAAACAGCTACCGGCAGGAAATTTTATGACTTGTGTGGCAAAGAATGTGGTGCCACAGAGATGAACAAAGAATGGGTCAGCTGCAAGATAATCCATCTTGCCCCCTCTGGACCACACTCCCCATTCTTCCTCTCCTCAGCAAACTTCAAGGCACTGTCACAGAGCGGAGCTTTGCTGCGAGACTCAGGGTTGTGTTAATGCTGTGCTGGATCCCTTCCCACGCCGTTATTCTTGTGAGGATACTCCTGATGTGATTGCCATTTGCTGGCTCTGATTTAGCACAGCCAGTGTGTAGGAAATTGTGAAAAATAAAACTGGCTTTATGTGAAAAAATAAAGCTAGCTTTATGTTCCACCTTTGTCTTTCAAGAATACTCCCACTGATTTAAAAATGATTTGTAGCTGCTTTTTGAAGCTAGGGTCCAGGCTCATCTGCCTGCACGTCCTTGCTACTGAGAGGCAAAGAAAAGGTTATTTTTTATCACCTCTGTACAAATGATCATCATCCCATATTTTTCTGCAATATGTTTGTTAAACAGTACTGACTGCAAAACCTTGACTCAGAGCACGGTTTTATTCCAGTACCAAGCCCAGACACTTCTCCCCAGCAAGGCAGGTTGTCATCTCCTGAAGTCTTCTTTTGCCCCCTCTGGGAAGCAGTATCATCAACAGTCTCCTAAAGGAGACTGTCCTTTTCCTTAAATCCCTTCCTGCAGCACAGTTTAAAGGGGAAGCCACCTTTCCCAGCTGCTTTAGCCTCTCACACAGGGTAGGGCACATTTTACGAGGTAAGACATAAAGAAAAGCAAAAGCTGACAGTGTAATTGAGAGGTTAGACACACCAACATGGGCTTGTGTCATGAGATGGAAAGTGGGATCATCTGTGTGATAATTTTTAATGTGTTTGTCTTCCTGAGTTGAATGTATTTTGAATGCAGAAGTACAGAAAAGACTTGTCAAGTATCAGCCAAGGACATTCATGCAAAGCTTCAGCCTGTAAGAAATACATTCAACTAGTCAGCAAAAAGTACCTGTGCCCTATAATTCTTTCCTGCCTCTTCCCAGTTTCGATGTGAGAAAGTCAATCAAGAACACGCATGCAATAATGACAGTCACATTGGCAATTAGCAAGGAATATGCACAAATGTGAGCAGCTAACTGAAATCTACCCCTTAATGCTCACTTGGAGTCATCAGGACAGTGCTGGCATTTTGCATCCTACACAGCAGTTCAGCAAACAGCAAGGACTGGACTCCCCCTCCACTCTCCAGCCACAGTAAGGCTCTGACCATGGAATTAACTAGTTAATTTTCTCCATTTTCTCCTCACTGTGCTCTGCCAAAATGCAATTAGACAAAGGCACTGCACACGGAGCCTGTTCTCTGCCAGAGGGCACTTCTGAGGAGACAGACAATATACACTGAGGTTGCTTGAGGAGTTAAGACTCTAACGATGATTTAAAGGGAAACGTGTTGCATTAAGGAATGTTATGTGCTGCTTTGAATCCATCATTTTGCATGTGCTGTTATTCCTTGGGTGGCTTGAGCTTTGCCAGTTATTGCCTCCGTTATTTTATCAAAGTAAATTTCATCAGGAGGAAGAAAGTGTGGATGGGGGCATAACAAGATTAGAAGTCCTTGTTCTCCCCTTTTTTACTCTCCCATATCTCTCTGGCTGCAGTGCCACCATTCCCAATTCAGGCAATACTCATCCTGCAGTCCTCTGCCCAAGGACTTGATTTTGCAGCAGTTTGAGAACTGGTTCTCCTGTGAAGGTTGAGCTCTGGTGCAGGAGGTAGGAATCTTGTCGCTCCCATCCTCGGGCATTGGAGGTAACCTTCGTGGTGAGGGATGATGGAAAACAAAGAGCTGTCACTAGGTGAACAGAATGTGGCTAACTCGAAACTGCATTATGGATTTTCTGTGGTTTTCAGTAATAGCAACTTGAATAGGTTACTGAGACTGAGTCCTGAATAAAATGTCAGGGAGATTGAAAATTAGGTTTCAACTCAAAAGATGAGGAAATTTTGCTGAGCACATGAAACTCTCACTTACTGTATTACTGCAGAGTGCCAAATAAGTCCTCAAAGGCTCAAGTTTCGAATTAGCCAAGGTAACAACATTTGGTAAGTCAAAAATCAGGGGAGACAAATGGCAAACATAAAAATAAAGAAGATAATCACACACTGCAACTAACCATTAGCTTCCTCATGGGTGCCATTGATTCTGTATACAAAAAGGATGAAAAATCCAATGTACAGCCAGTGTCTCAAAGACACAGGACACTGGACCAGCAGTGGCAGTGAAGACCAGCTCCCATACAAACCTTGCAGCTGGCAGAGAGAATGGAGAACGGTGTTCACGATACTTTACACCAGTGGATCTTCTCACTAATTATATCCACTTTGTCTTTCACTGTCATGAAAAAGAATGTTAGCAGAAACACAAAACATGTCAGTAAAACAAAGATGAAGCAGGAGTTAAAGGATTCTTTTGTTTGGAGGCTACTAAGGGAGAGCAAGGCAAATGTGTACAGGGAAGACTGGGTCAAGGACCACCTTGTTTTCCTCCTTGCAGTGCAGGTTTCTAGCCCCAGATTCGTAAGCACTACTGTAAATACTAATATTTTACCTGTGTAGCAGAGACAGGCAAATAGTCAATTACTTTATAATGTGAACATTTTAAAGTGCAAATCCAATTTGCACTTATGCCAAAGAAAATCTGAACTGACATTCCAGAACTGTGAATGGAAATTCAAACCTGGTATATGTAACTCAGTGGGCATTCTAATATCCTATGACCTTATGCAAAAATCTGAAGAATTTGCAGGAGTAGAAAAGTTTGTACAGTTACTCTACCTAGGCTGTAAGTTTATGATGAAGAGAAAAATCTTTATTTTCAACTCCTGCATCCAGGTAGAAATATATTATCTCCCGTTGCTCAGGGGGAAAAATATATAAATCATGAAGAACTTAAAAAGAATGAAGCTCAGTGCTCTAATGAGGTCTGCTTTAAGTCACCTGCTTATAGAAGCTGCAGAACATAATAGGGAATAGTCTCTGTACTGTTTCTGGATCTAGAACTGCATGGTCAGAATGTAATTCGTGATTAAATTTCATTCACTTGCTCCAAGGCTTTTAGAAGAGGTTGAAGATGCTATTAAATTCCAGAGGATTTAGCTTTAAGAGAAAATGGAATAGCTTAGTATACAATCTAGTACTCATATATCTATTGGAATCACCTCTCCAATACTGGTAGCATCTTCAGTCTACTGACTCACAGGCATATTTAGCATTTCATTTTCATCCACCCCCAAGTCTGTCCCTAATAAGCAAATTCAACACTATATATGCATATGGATTAGATAGACTGGATTTCTCTTCTTTAACACCCAATCCAACATCTGTTAAAGAAAGCAGAGGGATTTTATGGGGAGCTAAATCAGTTGCAAATCAGAATAAAACTGGTGCAAGTGGGAAAGAATTTTGCAGCCTCAGATATATCAAAGCACTTGGATCTGCAGGAACTGTGTGAGTGCCCATGTGCTTTTCTGAACAGGCATTTTAGACCTAGTTCCTCAGTAATATTTAGCTCCCAAAGCATTTTGAATATCTGGGACCTTTCTGAAGGTGAAGGAGTTGTCCACAAGGTAAAACGGTACCTACAATCACAGAGGCAGCTCTGTCCCTGTTTATGGGTAATGCTTCAGCCTTTAGCCAGGTGCCAGATCCTTCCCAAATGGAGGAGATTCAACATATATCTAGAAAACATAAATCCTGACTATTGTTTCCTCTCTTCAGCACGGTCCTGCCTAAGCTGACTCCTCAAGGAAACCTCAAGCACACCATGCCATGTGTTATTCATGCAATGTCTTAGGTCACCTGCACAATTATTTCATATGAACATTTTTCACAGCTTTTCTAAAACCAACTGGAGGCCAGTTCTTTGTATTGTAATATTCCTTGAAAATACACATGCTTGGAAAATTAGTGGACCTGTGTGGGATATAATTGTGCTTCTTTCCTAACACTGGAGCAGTCCATAATTACACTGGAGCTGCAAAATGAGAATTGTCTAAAAAAGCAATGAAAGCAGTTGTAAACTATGACTCAGCTCCTCCCTGCTCCACTTCCACCACATCTCCAAATTACTGTTTTACCCTTGAAGTGCTTTTGATCTGATATGCATCTCTAAAGATAGGCCAAAAGCTTTGATTTCTATTCCTTCCCCTGTGAGCAGAGCTCTCTCTAAGCAGACTTTCCATCAGTAATGGCACGGCCAGATTCAACAGCAGATCAGAGCATGGACATTTTCCCACAGTGCATGGATTCCTCACCATCCCCTTATCCATATTCTGCTCTCAGTCCCTTCAGCAGAGATCTGCAGAACTGATTTGGGAACCACAGCAATATCTATTGTTTACACCTCTGAATCAGAACAGGTTGTGGTCCGTGCATGCTCTGCTAGCAATGTTCTTCTTTGAATTACACAAAGAGATGGATCCCATTTCAACCCCCGTGCTAGTCCTTCACCAGTTTCTGTCTCCAAAGACTGTGATATCCATCATGGCAAAAGCAGACTTTGTATTTGGTGACAGGGTTTAGATTTGGCCACAGCCTCAGCATTGTTTCCGAGTTGCACAAGAACTGGACCATCTCTGCAGCTGTGAACAGAGCATTACCGCCCAGCTAGCAAGAGGAGTGCCTCACGCTGATGAAACTAGAAAGGGGTTCCCATCCCAACTGCTGTTGTCTTGGGTTCCAGAGAAATATCAGTACAGAAGACTTGGTGGTATTATCATGACACCCCTGCACCCTAATCTGTTCTATGCAGAGTTCTATTCAGCAAAGAATCAGGGGACCATATTTGAGGCATCTGTCCTCCAGTGCAAAACAAAATGCATGTTCCCATGAAAACAAAGTGCTAAATCTGTTGTCTTCCAGTCCACCTTCCTACAGCCAGTGATACTTCCCTGGTTATGTCTCAGCCCAGGACAGAAGCGCTGTTCCCATCACATAACAAATCCATACCTTCTTTTTCTTTCTGCTCTGTGCCCATCCTGTTTATCTCTTCTGAACTGCATATTGTTTCCACTTTAACAGCTCCTGCCAGCTGTTTTCTTTTGGTACCTTTTATTGCAGATAGAATTTCAAGGGCTTCCAGGGGGAAGCTGCTGAAAGCACTGCAGTTCTCGGACTCACTTCAAAGCAACTTTCATCATTTTTCACGCACTCTTTTTAGGACTTCTCTTCTGTTCTTTCCCTAAACCAGATTCTCTCTAAGATCACACTGGGAGATAGCACTATTTATGGCACTTCAGCGGGAGACATCATGTTTTTTGTCTTATTTGGACACATCCACTGTCCTGTAAAGGTTAACAACAGAGAGGTTTCCTCCCCCTCTCACTTGTAGTTTGTTGTTGGTAGGATTTTTTTCCAGAGGAATGGGTGGGAGGGAAGGTTACTGCTGGAATTTAGCTGCCAGAAGCCTGAGGGTCAACTTTAATTTAGTCGAACCTCCTATCATTAAGGGGATTGTAGCTTCTGCACTGGACCAGGCAGACTCATCCGTGGGAGGCCCTGGCTTCACACCAACGCTAATTACAGCTGAATTATTCTTACAAGCTGCGAGGCTTTGTTGCTGAACCTAGAAGAGAGATAGCCCATCAGTTTTGCAATTATCTCAAGCTGGAGAGCAGAAGGGAAAGGAAAATTCCTGCCTAACCCATGCCCTCAATGAGCAGCCTGCTGTCCTGCCCAGGCTGATGGGCACAGGATATGGCTGCTATTCTGGACAACTGGAGGCTTTGTCCTGAAATGTGTGTGTGTGGGGGGGGGGGAGGTGGGAAGGAAAAGCAAGTCTTGAAAATAAAAGGTTGAATGGCTGTGTTGGACGCAAAAGGCCAGATCCAGCCATGACATAAAGGGCTGTGACCCTGCACATTCAGTGTGGGTACGCTCCTCCAACAGCATGCTTTCAGGAAGACGAAATACAAATGAGGAAACAGTTGGAAAAGCAGCTTGTGGCACCACATACTGTTATATGAGTCTTCTTGAGTGGCATATCACAGTTTGAACCACTCAAGTTAAAAAAAAGGGCAACAAAGCACTACCTAAATATTTGTCTATTTAAATCCTGGCTCTTCTGCTTGACAAGTGTTCAAAATCTACCTGGACAAGGACCTCACCAATCTGAACAGACAAGCTGGTCCTGCTTTGAACAGGAGGGTGGACTAGGTGAACTTCAGCAGTCTCGTTCAGCCCGTTTTTTACTGTGATCCTGTGAGAACATCCATTTTCTAGAAACCCCATTTATACCAATGAAATTTTTCTAGGAGTCTATTAGACATTTAAAAAGATGAAAACTCATTTTCCCTTTGTGGACAAGTATCCACTGAAGATCTTCCCTCTCCTCTCCAAAATTCCTGTACTACTGCTGAAAAGAGAGAGACTAAGGCTTGCTTGTCATTCTTGTAGGGCTATCACACCATAACCATTACGACGACACAGAAGGTGGCAATGAGCAGTGTGAACAATTAAAACACTTAGTTCTCCTTTCCCATTGCCCATCCAGCACTTAAAAAGGCATCCTTAGCTGGCAGCATAATCCCACATCTCTCTCTTCAACAGCTGTGGCTCAAAATATCACAGGAATAACATCCCTCTGCTACCTGCAAGGTCAAGGATAGATTTTTGACTTCTGTGGCGCAAAGCTCTGCAAAGCATCCAGTCAGGAGCTGGGACCAGGACTGAGGCAGAACTTCCTGGGTGCTGTAATTGCTCACTGGTGGACATGAGGAGCCACTAATGCTGCTAGTTCTTCTGTAGTCTGAGTTAATGAATGGTTTAGTTGACTAGGTGGTGTTGGATGATAGATTGGACATGATGATCTTGAAGGTCTCTTCCAACCTGGTCTATTCTATTCCATTCCATTCCATTCCATTCCATTCCATTCCATTCCATTCCATTCCATTCTAATGGTTGCAGAACTACACAGCTGCCTCCACCACTGGCATGGATACCAGGTGATACCTGGAGGCTCAAACTGATCCTGGATGAGCTTTACCCCATACATCTGTTCTTGAAGCTCTAATTGCCCATCTTTCAGTCCTTAGACCTTAATTTAGAAATAAATAAATAACTAAGTGAAAAACAACCTCTATTTGTCCCTCCTTGTCCACTCTTCAAACAAATGAGCTTAACAATTACGGAACATCTTGTTGTTATAGCTACTAAATGTTCCTGGAGTATATTGCCCACACGTCCAAGTGGAAGATTGCCAAACATAGCATAGATTATTTTTTTTCTTAAGTGTGAAAGGCTGAAGGGCACAGTCAAGTTAGTTGCTGGATTTGTGCCTTTGGAGCACTTTCTTCAGGTCATTAGAAGAGCAAAGGCAAATCTTATCCCGAATTACAGCTACGAAGAGTGGGGTAGAATGTTAAGCTGAACTTGAGACTGTTGAGATGGTCTCCTGACCGCTGGCTGGCAAGGGAAGGTGGTGAGATGTGATACAGGAGATGAATTTTAGAAAATTCCTTGTGACCTCAGTTAGTTCTCTCTCTGGACCAGCCACTCCAGCCACTCCAGCCACTGAGAAGGTCTTGCAAAACATTTGGTAAAAGACTTACAACTTTTCATCCCTAAATCTCAAACTGCAAAGAGATTTTATGATCCCCAATAAGTCCCTGAGAACTGTGTCCTTCTGAGAGTTTTTCAAATGTTTGTTATCTATACAAACAGTTCTTCTATATACAAAAAATGCTGGCCCACAATTTGCTGACTTTTTTCCAGCATGAAGCAACCCTCTTCAAAAACAGCGATGAACCTTTGGCAGAAAAATGCTTTTGCTGCTCTATAGCCCCTGCATACTGTATAGGATGTAGATGCCTGCAACTCTTTTCCTGCATAAATAAACAGCTGTGGGCAAAATATTACACAAAAATTGATGAAACTCACAGAAGCTATAAGCACACATTTTAAGTGATGGAGGCTTTTCCCAAGGAAAGTTAGCAGAAGCATCATACTGGCAAATCTATCACGTCATTGGACTATGAAAGCTGTAAGAAATATTCTAGGACACAGAAGCATATTAAAAGAGGAAGCCTTTGGCAACTGTAGAGACTACAAGAGCTTGTAGCCTAAGGCTTACTGTGATTGCAAGGAAAAATGACCTTGTCTTCAATTTCTCAAGATACAAACCAAATGCCTTACAAATTGGTCACATTCCATTTAACTCGTATTAATCTACATCATGTTGCCTGGGGGATCAAAACCGTGGTTTGGTTGTAGTTTTTTTTTTTCTCCCTCTAGATTCTCTCTCTCTCTCTCTCTCTCTTTTTTTTTTTTTTTTTGATGTAAAATATGCTGAAAGCTGTACAAGTGACATTCACAAATATGCTTCTCATTAACAGCCTGTTCTGTACAGTAGTGCCTACACTATCATACTAATGTCCTTGCTTCAAGTTCATGCAAGTCAAGCTTGATGATCAGCCCATTTTAGCTGTATTAGCACTGTAAGAGACTTTGGTCAAGGAAAGAAATCATACGGGATGTACTTTGCTTTTTCTGACTCAGAAGAGGCAGAGATGCCTTAAATGCAACCACAAGCTCGTTAGCTGCTGTCTATAGAGTTAATTTATCAGAGATTTCCAAGATCTCTAACGAAGACTATGCATGGTCTCATAATTCAGCCTCCAAGGAATAGCCTGTAGGATAGGAAGGTAAGCACTTTTCTTCTAACTAGCTTCCCTGTGAAGCATGCAAAAGATTCACTGAAAGCTGAATTAAATGCTTCAGACTAATAAGAAAAGCTTGAAGCCACTTTAAGTCTAAACTGGGCATATTTTATATGCTCAGGGGAAAAAAATTGCTCTCCCTCATGTCAATGAAAATAGAGACAACCTCCTAAATATGTCTTTTGGCTTATAAATATTTAATGCAAAGAGGTCAGCTCCTATGTTATTCCTGAGGAAAATGTTGCTTCTTGCTATACCAGCTGGGATTTCTCTCCAGTGTGCTCAGAGCAGCATGGCCAGGACATGCCTTTACAGTAAAAGTCTGAGCTTGGGGTAGAGATCTATGAAGATATCCACAGTTCAATAGCTCAGGCTTTGTCCAGAAATGCACAATTTAACCATATGTGGAATGGTCCATCTCATACTTGGTGTCCTAATGTTTTTAGAACCCCTTCTTGTGGTTTCCAGCCCCTAGAAAGAACACCCTGGCTCAGACAGACATGTTTCAAATGATCCCTTTCAACCCAATGCTTAAAAGCTGTGCTAGCTTAGACCATCCACAGCAGAAGCCCTCCTCCTTGTGCCAAAGACCCATACTGGAATCCTCCTTCCTTAGCTACCCTTTCTGCATCCTGATGACATTAGATTTCCAAGGAGTTGGAGTGCAATTAGGGCTCACTTGCATGAAAATAGCTGTGTGGGTATGCAAACACCCTATTTAGGGCACTAGGGGACAAAAGGATGGCTATCCTGGAGGGCTGTGAAATCCAGTCACCTGGATAATACCCCCGAGAAATGGGCAGTTCATGGACAGGCTCTGGCTTGGCCTTTGAGTACATACTTTCAGGCTTTGCACAAGATCAGAGACCCAGGAGTAAGCATCCCCTGACATAGCCCATGGTCTTACATATGGCTTTCTGCAGAGGTGTGTACCCAGACAAGATCAACTGGGCAAGGCACCATGCAGAGAGGTGAAGGAGAGTGGTCGGCAAGGACCCAGTGCTCCTGGAATGACCTGCTAGATACAAACATACCACCAAAACTTCAAAGGCATTACTATGGCTTTTATAAATACATTCCAAAACAAAAAATTGATCCAAGGATCATGTATGAGTCATATATGAATTCACCACATCTTCACCCGTCCTTGCAAATGGCAGCTTGACTGAGAGCACAGCCATCTCCCCACAGACTGGAACAAGGTGCAGGAGAGACAGGCTTGACACCTCCATGTGGAATCCCCTGATGCAACAAGGCACATTTGCCTTTAACCCAGGCAAAGGTTTCACCTGCTCCCTCTCCTTCTTGATAAAAGAGTCAGCAGATGAAACCCTTGCCACAGATACGAACAGATGCAGAGAGGAGAATGAGGACAACAGCAAACATTATGTTCCTCCCAGAGCGGTGCTCCTGTCACTGCCCGTGCCACATCTGTGTTTTTGAAGGGAAATGTCATAACATTGCTAATCAATAAGAAGAGTGACAGGACCATTTGTCAAGAACAAGCCAGCACTGCAGCTGTTGTAGTCATCCTATCCCTGGGCTTTGCAATGAGAAGCCGAGGGAAGGACCTGCCTATTTGCCTGCGGTGGCCCCCACACACTCCTAGGCAGACACTGTGCAAGGGCAGCTCCGAGCCATCTTGCCGAGGCGCTGCGCCAGCCTTCAGCAGTTGGGCTGAGCAAGCCAGCAAAAAGCCTGGCAGGAAGTATAGAGTTTCCAACAAAAGACACCAGACACCCTGCAAGGGAGACACAGTCCTGGGTGTTGGAGGAGTCTGTTGACCTTTAGTCCTGAGACTGCTGTTGCATATGCATCACGTTTGAACTGCAGATGTTCCTCGCTGCTGCTCCACCGGTCAGGGCAACAAGCGGCTGATCTTATGGAGGAGGAGAAAAGGCTCGGAGAGAACGTAATGAAGACTTTAAGCTGTGGTTTGCAATTAAAATGGCCCAGTGGTGTAAGGGGGGGGTCACTAGGCTCCAGCAGCTGCTCTGCCTGCAGTAATGGCTGAGAGCGAATGTCCGTGCTGATCGGCAGGGCTCTCCTCCACAATAAGAGCAGTCGTGCATGCAGGGGGGCTGTTGGCAGGAGTGACAAAACTGAGCTGCCCTTTCCCACCCCATCAAAATAATTCTTAAATTAGGAAATTTATCTTAATCTGATGGTCTATTTGTGAGTTGCACTGCCACGGATAATGCTTCACCCCTTTCGCCTGGACAGCTCTGGCCACTAAATAGAAAATGAATAAATATTGATATAGTGAGGCACAGGGAAGCAGTCCTTTTCCACACCATGACCTGCTTTGTCATACACAGAGCCTGGTCCTCAACATGGTGGACAAGGGGCAATGGGTGGAAGCTGAGGCACAGGAAGTTCCATGGAAACATGAGGAAAATTTTTTTCACTGTGAGGGTGACAGAAGGCTGGAACAGGCTGCCCAAGGGGAGTGTGGAATCTCTGGAGGTATTCAAAACCCACCTGGATGTGTTCCTGTGTGATCTGGTCTACGTGATCCTGCTCTGGCAAGGGGCTTGGACTAGATGATCTTTTGAGGTCCCTTCCAGCTCCTAACATTCTGTGATTCTCCTGATATGGAAAGAAAGCTGCCTCCTGCAAAAGAGAGATCTCTGTTCCTGAAAACAGTCAATTAAAGTAGTATCTACTTGTCATGGTGTCTGTACCCAACTGTCAGGATGCCTACAGGCTCAAGCATGGATTGGACTTCTGAACTGCATCCACCAAGATACGACTATAATATTGATCACAGAATCACAGAATGACCAAGGTTGGAAGAGACCTCAAAGATCATCAAGTCCAACCCACCACCACAGAAATCATGACTAAACCATGGCACCAAGTGCCACGTCCAATCCCCTCTTGAACACCTCTAGGGATGGTGACTCCACCACCTCCCTGGGCAGCCCATTCCAATGGCTAAGGACTCTCTCAGTGAAGAACTTTCTCATCACCTCGAGCCTAAACTTCCCCTGGCGCAGCTTGAGACTCTGTCCTCTTGTTCTAGTGCTGGTTGCTTGGGAGAAGAGACCAATCCTCCCCTGGCTACAATCACCCTTCAGGTAGCTGTAGACAGCAATAAGGTCTCATGAGGTTCCTGGCTTCAACAGTAAATGCTGTTTAACTAACAGCCAAGTCCTTGATCCTTACCCACGGTCACCTCAGCATCAGCTAATGTGGCACTTAGGTTCAGACTCCGACGCTAGAGCTCAGCAAACTATTTTATTGTAACCAAAGTTTATTCTAAGTGAAAAGTGTCTTCTTTTTTTTTTCTTTCCTCTCTCATGTTCACAGTGTTTTGAAAAACAAATTGTCAGTTCTGGCAGTATTTTGTTTCCAGAGCTTCCTGTCCCAAAACAAAGCATTCCCATAAGGTTAAAGTGGCCCATGTGAACATTTCTGGAACGGAATCTTTTCAGTTTTCATTTGGAAATGATTTTTTTTCCCCACATGCAATTTGGTGTTCTTATTTTCACACAAAAACACATCGAGGAACTTTCAAAGGGCAAACTTGGACCAAAAATGCCTCGGTTTCATAACAGCAGAAAGTGGTGTTTGACCCAAAGTAACATTTTTATCGAACCTCCATCTTGCCCAGACCTTCACTTGCACAGAAATGTCTCCATTTTTGGGGGGGAACCAGGGAAAATATTTCCATGCATGGGAAGATCTGTTTTACCTTGATCATAGGAGTCCTGCTCGGAACTGGTTCTCCTTCTGTGGTTCTCTACAAGGTTTTGGCACTGCCCATTAAAACACCCAATACTTGATTCAACCCCCTTGCAAAACCTCCAGTGCTGCCCTCACAGCCTCCAAGGGTGAATTCATTAAAGCCAGGAGATGTGATCAGAATGCATGAAGCACTACAGAAATGGCCAGACTGGAGAGATAATTCATCAAAATATTTGTCATTTCTCCTCTTTTTAAACATGCTGCACATCTTCAGGCACCTAGCCTGACTACTGGTCCAAGAAGGGTTTATGTCATTGAAAGAAATGGGGTTTTTAAAGGCTACCTGGTAAAACCTGCCTCTCAACATCCTGACATCAGTGGAACTGTGATTTTATCCTGGGGGAACACAAGTTTGGTTTCCATTTTACTTGCAGTGGTGCTTTGGAACTTCAGGGCCATTGATGCTTCAAGCAGGTGGAAGGGAGAGTGGAATAAGGCTGACTACTTTTAAAAGTGGGAAAATTAAATCAAGAGATCCTTAATATGTTTGGAATAAGCTTTCCCTGCTTGATTTACAGTTGTGTAGTAAAAAGAGAATATTCTTTGTAGATTTACAGATTTTACCAGGAGTACATGATTAACACAGCCACTAGAGCCTAGCAGGGGGTCAGAGAGAGTTTTGAGGGGATGGCCAGCTGCACTTTACCAAAGGAGGTCTGTGTGGCTCCTGACTGCTTTTGAATGGCTTGCTTCCTCGTGGTTTTCCTGTATCCCTGTTTTAGGACTCTATCACCTGGCAAGTGTTTATTTGCTCTCTAAGCAATTCAGGCCAAAGCCATTAGAAATCAGATAGAGAAAATTTGATTTGGTCATCTGAGCATTTTTGTTTCACTGGCTCTGGAGGTAAATCCACCCAACCAGAGAAAAAAGAAAAGCCACTCTTTCAAAACCATGAATTAATTAAGGGAACTCATATGCAAGAAAAGCAGAGAAGCTGAACAACATGTAAATTCTGGTGTCTGAGAATAAATGTTGATGTCTGAGAAAGATTTTCTTTTCCTTTTATAAGCATCTACAGCTAAGACACTGGATTACCATCTGAGTCTGGGATTTTTGCATCTGACTTCTTAACTGTGCACTTCAGGCTTTCTAAAGGCTGGGGTTCAGGGAATGCAATTTGTAGCTGCATAGGCAGGACAAGTAACAAAAAGCTTGTGAACAGGCATACACAGCGTGTGCCATGCCACCATAAAGTTACCTGCTTCTCTGGGTAGAATTTCTTAGCTTTTTGATCTGGCACAGTTCTGACTTTCTGAATGCCTGAGAAGTAACAAACACATATATAGAGACCAAAGACAAGCCAGAATGGGCAGTGATCACCACCACAGCCCTACAAGGAGCAACTCCATTCCTATGGCCATCCAGTTCATGGTGTAGTGAAAAGCAAACATGGGTAGTAACGGTCTGACAGCTTCAGGATGGGTTAGAGTCTCTTTCCTGTGGTATTTCCTCAACATTATTTTCAGTGTCACCACAATAATTTTTCTCTGTCTCTCCTATGGGCTAAGAATAATCAATCCTAAAGGCTGCTATAGCCTAATGAAGCAGGTTTGGGTAAATATGGGAACCCCTTTCCTGTGTGCATTATTGCAGACTACGTCCCTCATATTAGCCTATTGGTAGAGAACCTTATTTGTCCTTTTGCCTTTTTTACAAACTTAAGCTATACCAGCCTGGTTTCTCTTCTGTGGACCTGGGAGGCCTCTTGGTTTTGCAGATCAAACCCAATAGGTTTATTTCTTTGCCAGAAATTACTCATTGCCTAATGTGCCTTAACACACACACACACACACACGCTATATTCTTTTGCCACGAGAGTCTGGGTGGAGGTAGTTGTGTCTCTCTTCAGATTAGGGCTGTCTCCTTTCATCATATTAGCTTTAATACATTGAGATATTCCCAAGACAACTCATCTCTTCTTTAACACCATATTGCCCATAAAAAGAGCCTCTGCTAAGCAGAAATGACAACCTATGAGAGCTTTTTCTCATGCCAAGGGAGATAAATTAGAGGAGGAAACTGCTTCAAGATTGTTCAGAAATGTGTGGAGCTTGCTGGCCTTGATCCACTAAGATAGGAAAGAATTCTTTTAACTTCAGGCACACATTTGGCTTCAATGGGGCTATGCAAGCCTGTGACATGCATGTGTACATGAAGACTGATTCTCAGAAATTGCAACAACAACAATAAAATTCTTCTGTAACCTTTTCTTTCAGGCTACCTTCAAATATAGATCAGTTTAGTAAACAACTTGCATGAGATACTGATTGATCTCTGGAAACTTGAAACTGTGTCTGACTTGAAAGTATTTCTATTTCTGTGCTCAGCTTCACCTCTGGAGATCCATTTTTTTTGTTTGCTCTTTTCTTCTTCTGTGCTCCTCCTCTTCAGAAGCAGCTGTGAGACTTGCAGAAACAATGCACACAACAAACAGACTTCATGTAGAATTCAGGTTTTTCACCTTGCCACAGCACAACATTTTTTGAAATAAGCTATAAAAATGTTACTAAATCTTTTTACTTTAGCTTACAGTAATGTGGAGAAGGGGGGAAGACATTAAGAGACCAAGCAGCTCCTAGGACCAGCCTTTTCTGACAAGTCAGCTGGTTTGAAAGTAATGAATTTGATGACTTCATGTCATTTACTTCATGTCATTGTGCCTGGCTCTATAACTACAGCTCATTATGCTGCACTAAAATGCATGGAACCTTTTACCTTACTCAGACCTACCTTATAGAGATGAGAAAACTGTTCTATGTGGCAGAGGAGCAGCTCAGTATCTTACTGCCATGGATGACAAATACCACTCTGGATAGATATAAACTGTCAGAGGATAATTGTGCTAACTTCATTTGTCCCTCTGATGTGCCTGGACAGTCTTTAGGACAACACTGAATTTAGTTTGGTGTCCATTATCCTGTCAAGTTTTCCTATGTCAGCCAGTATGACTTGAAAACAGCAGAACAGCTTTACCAGTTTGCTCTGAATAGCAATGGCAGAGACTCTCCATAGACCAGTTACAGCTTTGGGCCTGTCTGATGAATGTTGCTGCACCAGGCAGACATTTAGTGAGCTACAGGTGTGCTTATGAGATGTTTATGTCAGTGAGAGCTTCCCATGGTGGATAAATTACTCTGAGAAAACAACCGAGACAACACTTAAAATGAAACATGTATGAAAGTTTGGGCCATAGTGTTTTCAGTCATGTTTTGAAGAGAATAAAGCCTCACATCTGAGAGCTGCAGGGACTTGCAAGCACCAGCATAAGACACATTGTGCAGATGGGAGCTCTGATTTTGAAGCTCACTGCTGCTCACTTACTGCTTAATCTGTGCCAGGGGAAACTCTAGCGACAGAAATGGGAAACATGTGGTCCTTCCTCTTTCAGCCTGCATAGCAGGCAAGTGCTATCCCATCTTGCAAGAACCCGGCAGCAAGCTCATTTCCACCTCTTCCAGAGAGCCTTGAAGAGATCCCAACTTCAATCTGCAAAGGCACAAGCAGTCTGGAGTGAAGGGAACAACAAGTAAATATTCACCACAATTAAAAATACTGAGGTATTTCTTTGATATCAGTAACTCTTGCTGCCTTGTTGCTTGTGCTGCCTTGTTGCTTACCTGCAAGATGCACACTCTCAACAGCTGAAGCAATGAGATGCTTGATATTCAATGTAGGTGAATTCAAGGCTAAATCTATTCTCTCTCTCCCTCACAGAGGGAAAATAGACTTCAGAACTACCCCATAGTCATGCAGCATGTTTCTTGGCATCTACTGTGGCTCAATTATTGAAACTCTACAGATGTAAGAGGTGTACACAAAGATACAAGCATAAGAGAGGTCTGCAGCAGCCTGCTAACTTTAGCCATGACTAACCTTTGCCTGATCTATACCCCTTTTGTAATCTAGATGTTTGTTAACTCTGGCATTTACTTGGGAACCTCTGGAAGGTATGTTTATTCAAGGACAGGATCTGTGGGTATTCATGGGCTGGATCAACAGGTGCCCACGAGAGCTTAAGACACAGAGATAGGTAAAGGCTCCCCTTGGCCCACCCTGCAGGGAAACGAGGCTTTCCTGAGAGCAGCACAGAAAGGCTGTCTCTCTGAAAATGTAACTGAGGAGGTATTTCTTCTTCCTTTTTTTCAGTTGCTGCTGAAGGCATCTGCAGGATCAAATGAGGCTGTGAGAAGTGGGAAAGGCATCCCTAAGCATCAGCGAAGAGCTGTCAGGGAACAGGTTGTATAACAGGCACATAGGGACACCCTGCTGCCATAGCAGTGGGCATCAGCATCTCAGAAATCATTCTCCCTGACATAGCACAGTTTAGTAGCTGAAATCAAGCTTACTGTCTTTGGAAGTTCTTTGACAAGCAATTTTCTTCCCTTGCATCCCTAGAACATCTTTCAGATAAAACAGTCTAGTGCTCTCAGTTAACATGAGCAACTTACTCAAACAATCTCTGACCTCCCAAGAGCACTATAATATTGCTACAAAGCTCAGAAAAAATATTTCCCAAGGTTTCTGAGATGGGTTCAAGAATAAAAAATTTGCACAAAATGTCTTCCCCTTTTTCTGGCAGACTCAGCTCAACCACAAATGCAAACAAAGATATTAGACTAGACGCTAGCTCCTGTGAATAGAAACCTTCTCCCTCTTCCAAGAACACCAATACTTATTTGCCTACCAGCCTTTTCTCCTACACAGGTATCTCAGATGGAAATAATTGGTAGCCTTCATAACTTCTGGTTCCTGCATCTTTTAACCCTGAACCTTCCTGATCAGGCTTTGGGAAGTGAGCATCCCATCACCAATCCAAGTGGTGTTTAAAATCAGCAAACACATATTTAAATTCCAGAGAAAGTCAAGGATTTGGATTCTAAGTCATGAGTTTTCTGATGCAGATTTTCTTACATGCTCAGAGTTATGTGATTCTAACATAAACTGTGCATGAGGGTTTTTAGGATAGATGCCAGAAGCTCTGAGATCTAGCAGACCTTTACAAAGGATGAATCCAATCAGTCACCACAGTAGAGAAAATCCAGGAATGCATACTGCCAGTGAATAGGACAGGGATAACATAAAATCCATCCAGGCAACAGAAATATTACCAATGATGCTGATAGGCAAGAAAATCAATGCTGAGCACTGTCTTACCCTGCTTAGGCAGGAGCTGTGTCACTGAGTCATCTCCTCCCTATCAGGAGTGAATGTTGAAAGAGTATGGGGGCAAGGAAGGGAACATAGGAGAGGACTTGAATGTGCCTTTCTTCTGTGTACAAGGTCTGTAGATCTACTCTTCTCACAGTTGGTGTATGCTTTCCATATGCCTCAGACTAACAGGTATGCACATAGTCACCTTGCTGATAATCCTGCTCTTCAGGCAAGCTTTTATAGTCTGGAGAAACAGAATCAATGATCTTCCCCACCAGACTGAGCTTTCAGCTACCGAAGTGTTTCTTCTCTGAATGTCAGTTCCTTGGAGTGGTGCTTTATTTGGCTTGTAAATGATCATAGAAACTACAAATTCCTTAAGTATTATCACTAAGTGTTTTGTCTTCTGTCTTGATATCTCTTTTTTTACTGGCACATCAGGATGTGTGGGATCCAATAGGTCACAATGGATTGATGAGCTAAGCATCATGCTAGGATACATCTGACTTCTCAGCTTGACAAAACTAGTTGCCTCTTCAGAGCTGGATCAGGTGGGGGTGCCTATCAAGACAAGTTTGAAGCAAAGCTCAGGAGGGAATATTTGCAACCATAACAAAATATCTCTACTACTATATCCCCCAGAGAGTAAAGCACTGAAAAATTTGCTTTGTAAAGATACAATGATCTACAAAAACCTCATCTCCTCTACCTCTGAGAATGCCCACATCTGCAGCGTAACAGAGCTTGTTGTTTCAGAGCTGCTTGTGCAGTAACTGTTTGCACAGCAGTGATACAGAATGAAGTGCTCTACAGACACAGGGCACCAATACTGAATAAGAGAGAGATACATTTTTGTGGTTGTCTCTCTACACATAAACCCTTCCTCCCCACGCCCCCCCACCCCGAGCACTCCTGTGGCAGCAGTTACCAGAGATGAGGCCTGATGCAGCTGCTCAAGAGGACATAACATTATTATGGGGGCCCATAGGAATGATTGTCTTTCTTGTACCTTTTGTATTGAAAATAGCTCATATGCAGGACTTGCTTGATATCTTTACTTTTTCCTATGGCTTGGACTTAAAGGTGCATGGGAGGGAGAACATACTGGCTCAGAGGGGCAAGAAGGTGAGGCTTGCCCTTGCATCAGGAAATAGAATTCAAGGTCTCTGCATCTTTAGGGAGACACGCATGCAAGGCAGGTTTCACCAAGCTCTGGAGTTTAGCTGCAAGGGTGACTGACTGCCTGTTAGACCATCTGAGAGCTTGACATCTCAGTGCAGACCTACTTCCACTCTGCCTGGACAGCCAAGGCATGGGCTGGTGATGGGCATGCATGAACAGGGGCATCCCTTCCTGCCATTCAGGCTTACTCTGATCTCACTCATGAGCCCTGGGACAATGACCATCTCTGAGGTCAGGTTTGATTTTAGGAGCATTGGGAGCAGCAGCCAGAAGGTAGCAATTTCCTATTACATTCTGGTAATGAAATTACACACCATTTTGTGCCCTGCTGCTAATTAAAAGACAACTTTTTCCTCTTTGATTTACATTTGCAGAAGCTTTCATTAGGGAGACCTTTTGTATTTAGATTGCCTCATCATTATCGTCATCCTAATCATTATTATAGCCCTGAGTTGTTAAGGGAAACAACCCTTTGCCCTGTCTATTCTCACACCTGAGCTAAGGGAAACAATGTTTGAGAGCAGGCTGTGTGCCCTTTGGAAATGTGGTGAAATAACTGATAAAAAAATGGAGGGTAAAAATACAGCGATGAAACAACAGTCACAAAGTCTGCATAGCAGCTGTGGTACTAGAATTCACTTAAATCAAGAAAGAAGTCCTTGGGTCAAATAATAAAGAAAATACAGCAAACAAAGAAAAAAAATAATCTTCATGCTTTTATAGATGTATTTCACAAAGTGTGGGTTGGTTCCTAACATTTCTGGATAAAGTTTGAGCTCACAGCTCTGATGAACCGGCCTTAGGTTCCCAAAGGCAGAATTTCGTTCTCCTTTGAGGGGACACAAAAAGTCAACAGAAGACTGTTGGGGCATTAGTTCAGTGCCCATATCTAGCCAGACTTTGACAAAGCGCAGTACACAGCAACACAGGTCCAGGGAGGTGGTAGAAGCCTCATCCCCAGAGGTTTTTAAGGTCAGGCTGGATGTGGCTGTGAGCAACCTGATCTAGCGTGAGGTGTCCCTACCCATGGCAGGGCAGTTGGAACTAGGTGATCCTTGAGGTTCCTTCCAACCCTGACAATCCTATGATTCTAAGTCTTTAAAGACCCTTGTTTAAAAATGCTTATTATAACAGAATAAAGATAAAATAGCATGAGAAGATTTCGTTTGTGAGAATGGAATCAAATATCTGACAGAAAAATGCCAGTGAAAAACAAAGATGGTCATGAAAAGATGATGAGGATATTGCCAACAAGAATTATACATACAATAATTTGGAAGGGGAAAAGCAAATCTTACTCTGTTAAGCTGGGCTTTTATAACATCTCACTGCTTCTAAATGTATAGACATATTTCTATACACTTCAAATCCCCTATTAGTTATTGTCTTCTGTACTTCATGGAAACTGAAAAGACCACATAAACCTCCAAACGGGGATGTTTGCTTGTATTCCCTGTTGCTCATTTCATGCAGTGTTGGTGAACTGTATAATCAGGATATTTAATCTGATCTCCCCCCACCCACCCCCCAGTCAGCACAATAAGTACATTTTGAATCAAGTTCGGTATGCACTTCCTGATTTTCTTTTGGAGGTCATTCAAAGACAATATCGACACTGTCATCTCGTTTCATTCTTTGAGGAGAATTATTTTGTTTGAGCCAACAGAGATCTCCCACCAAGGTACAATAGAGAAGAACATTGTCCTACTGTGATTAAAGCTGTGTTCAGGGCAGCATTTCCATTTGGCAAAGGATTTGGAGACGTTGACCTTTGTCTTCCACTCAAATTGCGATTGCCTCATCCCTCGCCCCTGAATGCGTGAGCTGTCTTTGAAATAAGGGAAAAGCAAACCCAAACAAAGTTTTCAGGTAGGTTAATAATCATCATTTCCTTTTTTAATTTTTTTCTTCTTCTTCCAATAGAATTAGCACTGGATGAGAGTTCTGTGGAGCAGATAAATGCTTATAATAAAGCACTGGCTCATGAAACCAATCAATGTCACAGACAGGTGGCCCTGGGAGAGGACCTCTACTACAGACTCTACTTCTACTTGCTTGGTTTCCCACCAGCTTGTTGGCATGGCTGATGGGACCCTGAGTCTTCCCACTCCCTTAATGCAGAGTTACTTTTCAAGCTGATTCCAATAAGCAAATTGCAGAGTTTCAGTGATCCGCAGCTTCCTTCAGTCTAGGAGGGAGGCTTGGGGCACTCATCCTCTTCTCAGAAACCCCAAGGAAGCTGGATCAGCTCTACAGCTGAGTATCTGGACACTGTTAAATTTTTGGCTTGTGCCAGAGCTATCAGGGCTCCCAGGGTCTCTGCCTAAAAAAACAGGAGCCTGCAAGCCCTGGATGCTGAGTGAGTGAGGCAGCTGCCTCAGCAAATGTATTCTTTCACATATGTGTGCTCTCTGAATATATGTAACAACATATTTAAATTATACCTAAATGAATACCTATACCTTTCATCCTGAAAGAGATTCCCTTTGCACAGAATGATCACACAGGATACTAGGGGTTGGAAGGGACCTCTGAAGATCATTGAGCCCAACTGCCCTGCCAGAGCAGGACCATAAAATCTAGCGCAGGTCACACAGGAACGCATGCAGATGGGGCTTGAAAGTCTCAAGAGGAAAAAAACTCCACAACCTCTCTGGGAAGCCTCTTCCAGTGCTCTGTGACCCTTACAGTAAAGAAGTTCCTCCTCATGTTGCGGTGGTGGAACTTCCTGTGCTGTAGTGTAGATCCATTGTCCCCCGTCCTGTCACAGGACACAAGTGAGAAGAGGCTGCCCCTTCCTGACACCCAGCCTTCAGATATTTCTATACATTTATTAGATCCCTTATCATGGAATGGACATCCTGACTTCTGAATAGCAATTTTTGTCACAGAATCATAGAATGTTAGGGGTTGGAAGTGACCTCCAGAGATCAAGTCCAACGCCCCTGCCAAAGCAGTATCACCTAGGGCCGGCTGCGCAGTAACACATCCGGCTGGGTTTTGAGTGCTCAGAGGAAGAGAGTCCACAACCTCCCTGGGCAGCCTATTCTGGAGAGTGCAGTCTCCTTTTATAACTTAAAGTTCACATTTTTTAAAAATACTTTCTTTTTTTTTTTTTTTTAATTACATCCAAAAAGTTCATTTAAAATATTGAAAACACATTCAAAAGTATTTCCTGTTTCTCACCCAAAACCTTATTTTGACCAACTCAGAATCAGTCCTGCAAAACATTCTGCATTTGGTGGAACTGCACATTCTGAGGGAATGACAGCTTGCCAGAGTTGTTGGGGTGCAGCTTTAACCGCAGCTCTGAAAGCCCCAGAAGGGCTGAGCCTGGCAAAATGCCATCAGTGAAAAATCCCATCGATTTCTGTTTCTTCCATGGGATTCCATCTGGATGTGTGAGAAAAATGGAGCTCACTTTGTATCCGAGCTCGAGGGTTTGATTTACCTCTCCAGAACTCTTGCAAATGTCTTTGGAGCCGCGCAGGTTTAAGTCAGTCCAGCTGACACGGCCCATTCTGGCCCCTGCCCAGGAAAGCGTTTAAGCACATGCTTAACTGAAACCATGCCATCAGTCCCCTTGCAGGCTCCACAGCCCAGGCGGCTGAATGGGACTTTTCTGCAGCGTCTGGTCCTGGGGAGCACATCTGGGGAACACATTCTGCTGCCTGAACTGTTAGGCTCAGTGCAGGTAGGGCTGCAGTGCAGTCTCAGTTGGGGTTGTCTCTAATGATGTACATGTATATCATCTAGCATAATGGGGCCACGACCTACCCTGGTAACTACACACACACATACAGAGCTTGCATAAGAAGAACGTTGTTTGAGTTGCAGTGTAAAAGCACATAGAAATAACTTGTGGCATAGCCTGACTGAAGTTACTTAATCCATTGCCAGAGGGCAGAGGAGGTGTAGTGCAATGGAGTAATTTATCTTTAGCCAGGGCAAATGAGGCGCTAATACTAGGAGTCAGTCTGCCTTCAGGAAGCTGAGAAAGGCTTTCCTTTGTCCCTTTTTCATAAGCCACTAAGAACATTAGGCCGTTTGTGAACTATGCCACTCTTTGTCCAGAAGAATATCAGATAAGTAATTGTATTGCATAATACATTCTATTTACCCTAACAGAGGCTGAACCACTTTATACTCACATGGTTTTCCAGCCCCAGGTTACTAGGTAGACATAGGCTGCAGCTGGTAATATCCTTTTCTCTCTGACATTATGGTCTTCTGATTAAAAGAAACAAAAACATTGCTACTTTGTCCCCAGATGCAGTAACACAGATAAAATCAAGGGTCAAGTTACAGTGATCCTGTTCTGATCTAAAATTAATGAACACCAAATTTGCATCCAGTTCTTAATCCAAAGACTTTTCAGAGTGAAGGTCTTGTTTGTTTGGTTTGGTTTATACTGGTTTTGGTTTGGTTTATTTGTGTTAATGTCATAATGATATCCCTTGTGTCCACAAAGCTCCAAGAACTCAGTCATGGATTGAGTCCCTCCTGGCTCCTAATTGTCACATAGACCACAGGATAGCACATGCTCTCTAATGAAAGATCTTGTCTGGAAAATGAGTAATTGGCTGATACCAGGAGGTGAGTGGAAGCAAGTGGTGACTTGCAGATCCCACTCCAAGTTACAGTCATGACCTGCTTAGATAGGAAAGTCATCTGACTTACAAAGCCATTACAATTAAATCATTCAGAGATGCCCTCACTGTTCACAAACATATACAAACCATTCCTCCAATGCCTTGCATTGTACATAGCCTCCAGTTTGCTAGGAAACAACAATTTGAAATGTCATTAAACCAGAACAAGGTGTTGTAGCTTTCATATTGCTACAAGGGCTTTACAGTGAAATGGACAGGGTCACTAGAATAATTTTTGACAGAATATGGAGACCTATTGTCCTGAAAACCTGCTGTGGGACAATGACACTCACAGAACCACAGACTCACCAAGGTTGTAAGAGACCTCAAAGATCATCAAGTCCAACCTGTCAAGCACAATCATCAAGCCACAACCTGTAAGCTCCATGCTAGTAGAACTGGAATCTAGGGAACAGGATAAAAGTATTAGAGGCACAATGCTTTTTTTGTTTATTGCTTTCAACAGGGTATGCAGGTACCCTTGACTCTCCCAGGATCCTTCCCATTTTGTTTTAATATTCAGTAGATGGCTTGTAGAGTTAGGGCTGTCATCTTGGCTGTTACAAGGAAACGTCAGCAGCAAGCCTGTGAGAAATACCCGACTAGCTCATTGAGTCCCAGTTGCAGCTGCTTGGAATTGGCTGGAGATGTTTTTAGCTTCCAGAATTAATAATTTGAAAATTATACTCTGTCTGCTCGTAATGACTTTATTCTGTCTCCAGAAGTAAAAGAAACTGTTCAAAACAGCAGTTGCTGCATCAAACTAGATCTCATTAAGTGATATTGTAATGCACAAGCACAGGTAGTGGTGTCACGGATGCTATTTTATAACTGCTTAACTGCAGAAGTAATGATAGAGCAGAAGGTGGGAGTGAACATTAGTACTGATCTTTATTCTGCCTGATGTTTTCAGGTTATATCAGATTTTTCTCCTTATTTTATATGTGCTGCAATGTACCACATTAAATCTCGAGAGTGAAAATTAAGAGCAGCAACTGTCATATGCATAAAATTTAGAGCAGATTTGGCCATGCCTTCAAAAATGTAGTTAAGGTCTCACGGTGGGTCCAAGCCAGCCTCTCCAGTAAAGACTTGGTTGAAGTTGCAGGGTTTGTTTTCCCCTTCAATTTCTTTAAATGAAGAGGTAGTGTTGAAGAGAGTGATCCACATTTAACTCATCCTTTGTGCAGATACAGTAACTCCTTGCCAATGCACTGTATTAAAGACATTGTTTTGTAATGAGATGTAAAGCAAAGGGAAACACATTTGCAGAGGTTATGGGAAGAGGACCTGGAAGGCTCACACGGAATTTCAGATCCACATCAAACACTGCAAGCAAAAGAAAGTTCTCTATGCATATTTCACAAACAGCCAGTAGCTCTAGTTTTCCAGTGCCCTGGGTTACATTTTAATCCAAAGGCATAACACTCTCACTGTTTAAATAGATGATCAATCAGAAAGGCCATTCTTGGGTTCACTTACACTCCACATAGCCATGGTCAACCATTCAGTACCTTTGACCTGACCTTTGAACGGAAAAATGCAAAGACAGCAACAGCTGGGTTTAGAAAGAAAAGCACCTAACAAAAAGGCAGAGAAACATTTTCATAACAATAGGAACTGTTTCATAAAATGCTGACTACAAGCTAGGCAGAAATTTGCCTGTTAGGGGATGAAACTGTTCAAAGGGCTAGTCAAATTCAAGGAAAGCTTTAATATGCAGCAGCTGCTGAAAGCAAAAGCTTGCAGGGGTTGACTTAAAACCATGAAATAATTATTAGGTTAATGACTCTGGCCTGTAATAGAGACTGCCTTTCTGTGGTGATTATGCTAGGATATTGCCTTTGCCATTTTTAAAGGCAATGCTCTTAATCTGAAATTGAAAATGCTGCATACATGCGCCACAGAAATATGGAGGTAATTCAGTCGCTCACAGAGTGGCCAGCTTGTCTTAAATCAGCGCTTTGAAATGAATGTGTCTTTCAGATCTTGGCATATGTTTGTTATTTGTGTGGTTTTCTGGAGGTATTGTGATTAAAATACCTGTTTGCCAATTGCCTCATTTGTCTTGGTTTATCAGATTACAAGATTAAATTACAGGCTTCCAACCTCTAAGGGAGTTTGGATGTAATTCACTTCTCACTCCCTCTCTCTCTCAATGAGATTACATTAATTTCTAATTCTGTGAATAAACTTTACATTTACTTCATGGAAAAGCAATCAAACTGCTGTTCAGCAATGAACTATCTGGGCAATGATACAGTCGATGTTTTCAGTCATATGGCTCTTGGTATAGATTTGGAAACTAAGTACATCCTTTTCACATATTTTATCTTTGTGAACTTCCTCATTCTACAAGCAATTAAGCTATCAGCTTTTTGAAAACTGGGGTCCAAAATTGCATCTGTCTTGGAGGAAGGGGAATTCAGCAAAGAGTTCAACAGGGCACATTTCTTGCAAGGCTGAAACATTAATTTGTGTTTCTCTGCCCAGTTTCTGGGAAGCATATGATACACTCTCAATTATATGTAAGTGGTTTGCACAGCTGGATTTTTCTCCCCCCAAAAGGAAATATGGTGAAAACACAAGAATGCTGCAATGCACATAGTAATTTGAGATTTAATGCTGTGGCATTCAAAGGGGAAAAACAGAAAAAAAAAGGGGTGGGGGAGAAAAGCAGTTCACAATAAATCTTCTAAAAGTCATCTTCAATGAGTGCTCAACTGTTCATGTTTTACATCGATGCATATTGTTGCATTTCGGAAAGGATTATTTACTTCCTGCAACATATGGACTCTACTTTTGTCTCTAACAGAGTTATTGTATACATGAATGTCTGTGCTTTACCAGATATATTTCAGGAATTAATATGCAAATTTTGCAGTTTACACCCCTAATGAGATGTTGGAGTTGCTTCACCACCAACCTCCCCAGGGCTCTTCCATTCATAAATACTACTTTGTGCAAGCGTGTGTGCGTGTGCACTTATGGCAGGGCCGTCATCTTTAACCTGCCCCTTCTGAATATTCATTCCTTTTCCTTGAAGAAACAGATAAATCAGTGTTATGGAGGCAACACTTTTATTCCTCTCCGTCTGCTCAGTTTCGCCACTGCCTGCCTCTTGGCCCAGGGTTTGGGGGCGTCAGGAGTAAAATGCTTTGCTTCCAGTCTGTGCCCTGCAACATCACCAGCGCCTCTCACATGGAGCCACTTCTATGGGGAACCCCAATGTGGACAGAGGAGATACAAACACACAACCCACAAGCCCCTCCTTTCTGTACCAGCACCCTGTTGAGGCTGCTCCTACAGCAGCTAGTCACAGGGTGTGGAGTGATAGCCCCTGTAATGGCTCACAGAGTGTCCCTCATTCCTTCCCACACCACTGGGAGCTGCCCATGGGGCAGCATTGCCCAGGCTGTGTGAAGATGACAAATCACCTGGGTACAAGAGCATCCCTAGGAACACCCTGCGTGATGTAATGCCCACCTGTGGCACTGCTGGCAAGGGCAAAACCCTGGCAGTCCAAGCAAGCAGCAGGGCAACACACCTTAGTTTTGTGGTCTGCATGCACAGAAATGTCTGACAGCTCTGTCCAGACGATCCCATTGGACAAAAATGCAAACAACTTCACGCACAGGAGATCTTAAAAATGCCTTCAGTTTCTGGAAGGGGAAGGATTTGAGATCCAGGATGTGGTGAATTAGCATGCTGACCTTTCAGCTTGAGAGGCCACTGATGTTTGAAGATAGCCCAGGTCTTGAATGAAATTACTTTGTGTGATCCTGGTCTGCTTAGGAAAGAAATTTTTTATTGTACTGCAAATAAGGCCATGAGAGTACACAGACATAAACTCTGAATTCAGACTCTCTGCAGAGCAAGGGAAGGGGCCTTAGGCCAAAACAGAGGTGCACTAACAAGCTTACATCAACCAAAAGAAATGACTAAGTACCTGTGAGTTATATTGGTACTAACTGCCATTGTGGTGTACAGCTCTATTGTTTTAATGCAATGGAAAAGGCACAGCGTGATAAAATGAGGTATTAACATCCTTTTATTAGCCCAAAGTAATTTTCAGGCATGAATATATTGTAAGCATATAAAATTGAAACTCACAGACAAATTATGAGAAAATTGCTCTTATTATTGGCAATATCAAATGAAAACAGGAATAATGATGTGGTTTATGTCTGTTTGCAAAGCTCTTCCCGCCAGCAACTTTTTGGTGCCACAGGCTTCTTACAGATAGGAAATAAGAAACTCTGTGGTAAATCCACGGCCTTCCCTTTTCTCATATCCAGCTCTCCTGAAAAAGAGAGTATTTAGGAAATAGGAACTTTTGGGATACAACCCAAAATATATTCCCCTGTTGTCAGATGTTGGGGGTTCTTGTTGTGTTTTCTTGTCTCTTCTTGCTATGATGGATCTGCAAAGCGATATGGCCTGATCACATTACCTTCTGTTACCATATGTCACTTAAACCCCAAATTTTATAAAACCTGAGCAGTACAGCAAGCCTGCTGGCTTCTCAACCTGCTTTGACATATGCAGGAGAGGCTTTGAAGCTGTCAGGTTGTTGGATGGTTGCCGTGGGATTGCAAAGAGGGGAGAGAGAAATCCCCCGGCAAGATGCAGATGGACGGCTGGCTGCAGCGGCTGGGCTGACTTGGTGCTCAGCGTTCTCAGCGGAGAAAAGTACCCCTGAAGACCTTGTTTAATGTTATTACTTTTAAGGCTTATTTACCTTGACATTTTGGGCAACTTAGATTAGGAAATCAGCACAGGATATGAGTCTGAATCAACATGCAGACCTGAAACGGCGGAGCTGCTGTCTGCACTTGCTGCCTGCCCAGAGCAAGCCTAGCTGGTCACCCGGGGGTAAGCGCACAAGGCAGTACACGTGGGAGCTGCACATGCGTGCCCTTGCCATGTCTGCTTTCCATTCAGCTAAATACACATGAAACTGTCACCAGTGCTCCTGCCTTGCCTGACCTCTGTGCTATTTGAACTATTTGTCTTGCTGGTTGGAAATTTTCTGAGCAAAATAGGCTAATTGGCCTTGATTAACAAGCATCTGGTGTGAGTACAAATGGTTATTTGAGCAATAATGAGAAAGAACATGGGGAAGCAAGTTGGCAGCCTAATTTCTGGCAATTGATCCGTTCCTCATCCCCAGGCTCCTGAATTCCTTTTTCTGGCAAGGTGGGGGAGGTGTTTCTCTGCAAGCAGCCTGTAATCCTGGCTTTTTAAAACCACTCTGCTTGGCGTGCTTTCTCATTTCTCTGCCACGCAAACTGGGGTCTGCAGAGCCTGGTCCTTAAAGGCATGCACAGCGTGAGGAGAGGCGATGTGAAACTGGACTGTGTCACTCTCAGCTGTGCACTTCAGTGAAAATGCTAAATATTGCAAAAGCAGGAATAGTTTTCCCCTTATCTTTCTACCTGATTCTAAGCCTGTGTAATGGTTGCTCTTAAATCATGCCTTTTAGGCACACATGCTTTGGATGGCTAAGGCTTGGGATCGAAAAGGATAGAAGTAAATAGGCTTCCTGAAACTCCCAGCTACAGAAAATTCAGCATAGGTTAAATATATATATGTGTGTGTGTGTATATGTATATATAATATATATATATTATATATATATTTTCCTTATTTCCTTTAACCTGATGGGTTATTTCATATTCCTTTGAGGGTGGAAGGGAGGGGTAGTGGGTGGCAGCAGGTTTCTTTTCTCACATGCATGCAGATACATCAGGAGGCTTTGAACTTTTTCCACTGGAGTGAACTTGTATAGGTGCTTTGTGGGAGAAGAAAAGCCTTTGCACTGCCTCAAGCATATAACAAGTTGTCATCAGGTATAACATGGAAAGAGTATGATGCAATTGCATTAAACCTGATAATGCACTATACATCTACCAGCTAGCATGTATATATAAAACTGGTCATCTTTGTCAGGCTATGTGGCCGCAGAACCAGGATTCTGACTGAGAGTCAGTTTCATTATGAACATACTATTACAGTATAGGCTACCAGTATAGACTTATAGGTGGCAGCTGCCTGCATTCCCTCTCCTCTCAACAACAGACTCACAAAAAGGTCAACTTGAGAAATTTCTGGTATTATGTCCAGTGGAGAACACAAAATCCTGAGGTCTTTTTTCAGAAAAGATGGCCTTTAGGGGTAAAAAAAAATAAAAAGGAAGATGATTAGATTCCTTGATGAAAGCCAAAACTGAAAACTTTAAAACTTGGCACTTATGAGGAAGAATGAAGATTTTTCTCAACTGTCAGCATTTCAGAGCTGAAGTACATCTCCCTGAGCAGCACTGAGCTCAACGTTCTTCCCCTCCTAGACTCATACCTTTCATTATAGGCCAGCAGACTCATTATGGGTCTGAATTACATTTTTGTAGCTGCACAGGTTTCCTTTATGATTCTATTTTTCATTCAGTCTGGGCTTTTGCTATGTGCATTTCTAACACTGCTAATAAACACATTTTGCATTTCTCTTCGGTTTGGTTCAAAATAGAGATGAGCTGACATTTTGAGGTGCTCCATAGGAGATATTGCTATGGGGGAGAAATGGCAAAGCCTAAGTTTCAGCAAGTACCTCATCTCACCCTCAAAATACTGAAAAGTATTGATTTTATCATAATCACTTTAAAAATGAAGGAAGAAAATATTAAATCTCCAAAGTCTTCAAGGATCTCACAAGTCTCAAGTTAAAATGTTCAGGCTTGCAAAAAGGTTATACAGGGGATCAGGCTGGCAAACTGTTGTACAGCCTGGCATGCATTTCTTTATGCACACATTTCAAAACAAGCATGAGCAGAAATTGCTCTGTATAACATTCCAGCAACTGAGAGCAGAGTCTCATCCTACTCTACTAATTTTTGCAACATTAAAGCCAAGTCAGCTGCATGGAATAAGCACAGATAGGTGCTACTCCTACAGGTGCTAACCATGGTACATATCTTTATTGAAACATCTCTTTAATTACTACTTTGTATGAATCAGGAATGGCAAGTAATATCTCTCAGGAAGCAGATAAATGTGGAGGTTACCAGCATCCCTGTGAGCACTGAAGGACATCTGATGCGGTATGCACTTGCAGAGAGTGACCCATCTGGAACATCTGCCTTGGCACAAGGCAGCCATTGCTCTCTGTTGGTATACCAACCCAGGCTGAGTTTTTTAGTGTGTGCTGCTTTATTATTGAGTTAAGGGCTCTTGGTTTCTGTGCTACAGCTTTATAAATCTCTCTGTTTTACTCCTGTCCCTGTGCTTTACAGAAGAAGCTGACAAGTCACAGTGCCACATGATGATAACCTTAAGTATAAAATTGCCACGATAGCATTTAGTCATGGTAGGCCTACAAGAGACAAAAATCTGCTTCTGTGTTTGGGAGATTTTCAGCTGTGGAAGACAGAACTGTCAAGATAAAATATCTAAGGAATGAGGTGTTTGAAAGAGGGAAATGGATATCCTTCTTTCAGCAAGATACATTAGGAAGCCATTAAGAAAGAGGTAAAGAAGTTTATAGTAGAATTTACTGGAGACAAAAATGTGTAAACCCTACCATTTAAGTCTGATAATTGACAGAGCAGCACATCTGCAGCAGCTGAAAGATGCCTTTCTAAACACCAATTCTCTAAAGGGATGGAGGGGCTGGGAATTGAACTAAACAGATCGCTTCAGGAACAAGAATTTTGGGCTTTTTCATTCACTCTGCCTCTTACCAGTCAGAAAAGAGCATTAAGCCTTTTCAAGGAGAAAAGTCTGTCTCTGGAAATTCTTTCTCAAAATGCCTGAGGGGAAATTTGAAAGGTGTTTTGCAATCAGTTCAAAAACTAACAGAGATCATCAGCTTCCAGCTGGTAACTACACAGAAGCAGAATATGGACTTTACTACATGCAAGACTGTTCTCAGCTTACTTCCCCATCCCTCACTGACACGATTAATTAATTTAATTAAGTGTAATGAATTTGCTTATGTGTACAGGATGCTTGGTTCCATGGTTTAGTTGATTGGGTAGTGTTGGATGATAGGTTGGACACGATGATCTCGAAGGTCTCTTCCAACCTAGTTTATTCTATTCTATTCTACATATATGCATATGCATAATACAACATGGCAGAGTGTGTCTCCTTTAGACAGCACAGAAATCCATGCAGATAGGAGAGCTTTGCCCCTCCAGTTCCAACCTGCCCCTGTTCTCATCATTTCTATGCTTTTTATAGCTCTAGCAATGCAAGTGCCCTGCTATCACACTACCCTCCTTTTAACCCATGGATTTGGAAGCTCAATAGTCCATTTTTGTTTCTAACTTTAATCTAACACAGTCTCAGCTGTCCTGGAGCATTTGGAAGTATAAGAAATAAAGTAAAAAATGCAAGTAATAAAAAAAAATAAATCTTCTGGCTTTCAGTAGAGAAGGCCTTTAATTCTGTTGTGATCCTACAGCACTTTGTCAGGGCAGTCAAAGGATGTGGAGGTTTCTGTCTTCCCTGACTCCAAATTTCACTCCCATCTTTGATCAAAAACAAGCCATCCCACATAAATTTCAAGACCATGTCTTTGCCTGGACTGCTAGATAGGGTTGGAGTAGGTCCTTTGAATTTTTAGCTAGCTAAAGGTTGAAATGGACCTTAAAGTTTCCTTTAGTAAAAGGAATAAAATAATAATATAGGCATTCAAGCCCTCACTCTGATAATTACAGTATCACAGTATCACTAAGGTTGGAAGAGACCTCAAAGATCATCAAGTCCAACCTGTCACCACAGACCTCATGACTAGACCATGGCACCAAGTGCCACGTCCAATCCCCTCTTGAACACCTCCAGGGATGGTGACTCCACCACCTCCCTGGGCAGCCCATTCCAATGATGAATGACTCACTCCGTGAAGAACTTTCTCCTCACCTCGAGCCTTGTATTGTATTTTCCTACATAGCTGAAAAACTTCATATTGCCTGATCACCTTGAGCTATCAATTCTCTCCCATTATTGAAAGAAATGGTTCACAAACCTAAAATGTTCACATTGGAATCAGAATTTAGGCAGCTGACTGTATTTATCTATGCCTGAAATAAAATGAAATTTCATAGAACATTGAATTGTCAGAGTTGGAAGGGACTTCAAGGATCATCTACTTCAAACCTCCCTGCCATGGGCAGGGACATCTCACACTAGATCAGGTTGCTCAGAGCCCCATCCAGCCTGGCCTTAAAAACCTCCCCTAAATGACAGAAGGCTGATATTTATGTTTGCATTCATGTATTCTTAGACTTTTTTTTTTTTCCCCAGCATTAACTTCCTACCATTTGACTCTTCTTTTGCATTAGATGGAGCCTTGATTAAGAAAATATTCTTATTGTGAATATCCTTTCTGATTACAGAGCAATGACCGAGTAGTTTAATTTCTGACCTTGTGATTTTCATTTCATTTGCACATTTTAGGAGACCAAACTATCCAATGAACATGTTTCAAGCAGCAGACTGCTCATCATGTCAATGCTGTGCTAAGATGTCACTGAGCTGGTAATTTCCCAGCCATTCAATCTGACTGAATTTTTCAACTTCAATGTGCTTCCTGGGACAAATGCTCATCTGAGACAGCTAGGGCCCTGCCAGACTGCATCAGTTGAAGATATGGTTCCTCCTGAACAATTAAGAATACAGAATTAACCAGACTGGAAAAGACCTTTGAGATCATCAAGTCCAACCTATCACCCAACACCATCTAATCAACTAAACCATGGCACAAAATGCCTCACCCAGTCTCTTTTTAAACACTTCCAGTGATGGTGACTCCACCACCTCCCTGGGCAGCCCATTCCAATGGCCAGTCACTCTTTCTATGAAGAATTTCAGCTCAGGACATTTGGGTTTAGTGTTGCACCGATAGATGCAGAGGCCTCAATACAAGGGGAAGAAATGCTGGGTGGAGGGAAGTCTTGCAGAGGTAGGAATTGCTTTCTCCAAGACAGGGAAAACTCCATTTGAATTCAGCCTATCACCACACCTTCCAACACTACTGAAAAGCTGCAGGGCTTGCTAGATGACTAAAGAGACAAAAGCAAAGGCAAAGGCTAAGGTATGCAGCAACCAATATGCTGTCTGATAAATGTGCATCAAGCATGCTTAGCTACAGCAGTCTGTGGGGCTACGGCTAATGAGAGAGGTTAATGAGGAATGCAGCAAGAAGGAATGATTCATATTGGCCAGAACCATGAGAAGAGTCAACAGCAAGCTCTGCAAGAGGGAAAAACACCACTAGTGATGGACAAGGAGTTCATTTAGCAGCTGAGATCTCCCTCCCCAGAAGCAGAACAATGCCTGTCTAGATTTTGGATAGTCCCAGAAACCAGACACCTTCTTCTGTGTGGAGCATCCCTCCCACTGTTGGAAATCATCTGTGGCAGCAAGTGGTGGGGAGGGTGGGTGAGGAAGGAAGGCCAGGGACATTTTGCCTCTGGGAGCTTTGAGGCTCGAAGTGGCAGGGAAGCTTTGCCTCAGCTAAGGCTTTCCAAATGCTGTTCACCTTGGTGTGTCCAGCTTTCCTATACTGATGTTGTTGTCTTCTTCCCTTGTCCTGCTTCTGATAAGAATCTCTCCAGTAAACCCCTTTCTTTAACTGATGGCTTGGGACCAAAGGCACACATCCTGTATCTGAGAGCATTGCACAGGGGCCTGAGAGTGGGTCATTGCTATTTATTTACTTTCAGGAAGAATCTCTTGAAAGCTGAACCCTGACTTGGTGTTGTGCAAGCACCACAAAAGGACCACAGAGTGATACATGGCCTGTGAAATAACTGCATGGCAGTAAGAGGTATTTTAGAAGGAAGAAGCTTTGGCCAGCACTCTTAGAAAACTGTATTTACAGTCATAAAACCAAAGCAGGGTCTAGGCAGACCCAGCTGAAGCAGTTACTCAGCTGCAGGAGGAAAGGAGCCCATGTCCTGCTGTCTTTTTCACCTCTGCCAGAGGACTAGAGAGCTGGGCTGGCAGCTCTGCTGTCACCGCTGCTGCTGCCAGGGGATTTGGAATGTGTGAACAACAAAGTTGGTGAGGGGTTTGGAACATAAGCCCTACAGGGAGAGGCTGAGGGAGCTGGGGTTGCTTAGCCTGAAGAAGAGGAGACTCAGGGGTGACCTTATTACTCTCTACAACTACCTGAAGGGAGGTTGTGGACAGACGGATGTTGGTCTCTTCTCCCAGGCAAGCAGTACCAGAACAAGAGGACACAGTCTCAGGCTGCGCCAGGGGAGGTTCAGGCTGGATGTTAGAAAAAAGTTCTATACAGAAAGAGTGATTGCCCATTGGAATGGGCTGCCTGGGGAGGTGGTGGAGTCGCCATCACTGGAGGTTTTCAGGAGAAGACTTGATGGGGTGCTTGGTGCCATGGGTTAGTTGTTTGGGCAGTGTTGGATTGGTTGATGGGTTGGACGCGATGATCTTGAAGGTCTCTTCCAACCTGGTTTATTCTATGTATTCTATGTATTCTATGTATTCTATTCTGTGAAGGAGCAGCTGCCACTGTCGTGGAGGAGCAGAGAGAGGTAGTGAACATCTCCTGGCACCCTGGTAATGTCCCCTGCACTGTGACAGAGCTGCCCAACTCACTGATCACATCCAGTCTTGAGAAGGCAAATCTGGAGGAGATAAACCACATTCAAAGAGACCCCAGTGCCTGGGTGTGCCTATTGCTAGTGGGGCTTTGTCAGGATTTGGTGTAAGTCCTGCTAAGAGAAAGTATATTATCTTTAGTGAACATTTTGCCTCTGATAAAGTAGCACTTTTTTATTTTTCCCTTCAAAATCTCAGAAATAAGAGCAGTAGTATAGCTGAAAATTTGAACATCACAGTAACTTTTAGTTCCCTGGTTTAGTATTTGCAAAGCCCCATGACCATGAAAAGGAATCCTATGTAGGAGGGACTGTCCGGTGGCTCATTTCTCTCAGAGAGCTTTGGGACCTTCCTCTCCTTACTGGTGATATCTCAGAGCAGTGTGAGAAGGGTTACAGCTCCTCTGTCCTGTAGTGCTGGTTAGACCTCTTGGCCACTTGTTTCAAGTGATTTAGCAACAGGATAACAGGGAGGCTGTGACCCAGGGCTGTGGGAGAAGCAGATTGTATTTAGGTGCCTTTTCTCTGGTCCACATCAGATAGAATAGAATAGAATAAACCAGGTTGGAAGAGACCTTCGAGATCATCATGTCCAACTTATCATCCAACACTACCCAATCAACTAAACCATGCAACCAAGCATCCTGTCAAGCCTCGCCCTGAACACTCCCAGTGACGGCGACCCCACCACCTCTCTGTGTAAAACTTCCTCCTAACCTCCAGCCTAAACCTCCCCTGATGCAGCCTGAGACTGTGCCCTCTTGTTCTGGTACTGGTTGCCTGGGAATGCTGCACAGGCTTGACCCTGAGGGAGCAGCTAACATTTAGTCATATGCAAGTGACAAAGGTGCTTCATTTTCTGTTCTGTTTCTTCATTACATGTTCAGTCATCTGCCATTCCACAAGACTGCTTCATTTTCGCTTGCTTTAAAAGCAACAGGAAACAAACAAGAAGAAGTGCACATGTGCATGTATAAAGGGGAACAAGTGGAATTTAGTGCTCAGTCACTTTTGTGCTGAACACTGAAATAAAAGAAATCTTTCATAGATGGGGCGATGGCTCTGCTTTGTCTGCAGACCCTCACTCCCTAAAAGAAGGTGAAGATTTTATCTTTGTGACAGGGCAAAATTCAAGCACGCACCTGGTTCCCCACTTCTCTGATGAGCCGAAGCAAGGCAGCCTTGCCTTTCCATCTGGACTTTCATCTGGACATTTCCATTTCCCTTTGAAGTTGAGTCTGTGCCTTTTGATTTGTAGCGTTTGAACAGGAACGCCACTGTTGTATCAGATGATGTCAGGGAGGGAACAACAGAGTGCTTGGGCTCACCATCAGTTCTGTAATAGCAACATCACTCACACATAACTTTGTTTCGCTGGCTGATATTAAGAAAAATGGTTGCTTGTGGAATGATGCACAGGTCTGTCAAATACACGCACGCATGCCCTTTGGACTGAAAATGATTTTGTTTTATGGCACCAATTCGATGATACCAAGTTCATAAATTTGTATTAGGCGTGTGATTGCATCATCTCAATCCTGTGGTGTGAAATCACAGGAGGAAAGAACCCAATTACTGCAAAAAAAAAACCAAACAACCAACCAAAACCCACTGGAAGTTTTGCCTGAAAATCAATGGCAGGATATGACCCATAGTTTGAAAACTTTAAGCATGTGAAAAGGACTTAAATCTTTACAATGAAGATTATGGTTGTGGCCTCTGAAATAATAGCAACTATTAACTGCACCGTTTCCACGGTTTTACGAGACAATAATCTGGTTCTGAAGTGGATAAACTGCAAGGTCAAAGACTGGGCAGTTTATCTCAATGAGTGACCTGGAATATTGCCCACTAAAACAGAAGGGGTGGTAGTATTATCAGCTGACTGGAATAAGTAATATATGCTAAACTAAAATGTTAAGTAATTCAGCAGGAGCAGCCATAGGAAAAGTAGCTATAATCATTAGAACAGCCCAGAAGGACTTCTTCTGGTTTTGGACTCAAAGCTGAAAGAACATTAAATTTGTAAATATCTAGTAGGCATGGGGCCACACCACTGAGCTGATTTATCTGGGTCTGCTGTAATGCCTCAGCTCTGTCCTAGCCTGCAGAAAATACTGGGGAGCGTGTGATGGATATACATCATGTAAATTAGAGGCCGTGAAAAAAGCAAATGATACCTATGTGACTAATTTTCTTTATCATGCTGTAGACAATGCACTGCTTCCTTTTCCCTGCTGGATAGCACCAACTCCCCGCCCCTCCATGTCCTGAAGCAAGCAGGATTCAATCACTGAAATGAGTTCAGCAGAAATTCCCAAGGAAAGGGAACGCTTAAAAATGAGTTTGAGGAAGCAAGTGGTTATACTCTGCATGATAACTCTCTCACAACACTTCTCTGCTGTGTCTTGAAAATATAGCAGATATTTAAAATAAATTAATTAATTACTATACTTGTGGTGGAACAAAGCTTCTTGAGTGTGAACTTTGTAAGACTTTTTGCTTGCTGTTAGGTTCTGCCTTTGTGTCTGTTTGCTTGCAGATATGTTCCTTACATAGGGAATGTAGTTCAAATGATGTTAATGAAAAGGAGCAGCAAAATTCCTGGGAATGGATGTGCAGCAATAATCAGAGTCAGCAAAATCACAAAACCTTCTGAAGGTGTTAGAAGGGACAGGATTTCTTTTTCCAGTATGTTGAAATAAACCACCCCTTTTTTACTGCAGGACAAGAATAACATCTAAATTGGATTGATGTTCCTCTTCAACTCAAGCAAGAAGGAGAAGATCACAGAATCACAGAAACATTCTGGTTGGAAAAGACCCTCAGGATCACCAACTCCAACCAATAACTCTACTCTGCAAGGTTCACTCCTAAACCATATCCCCAAGCACTACATCCAAATGACCCTTAAGCGCATCCAGGTTTGGTGACACAACCAGTTCCCTGGGCAGCACATTCCAATGCCTGACCACTCTTGCTGTGAAAAACAGGTTGAAACAAAAGCAATCAGGGCCTGGTTCTACCCATACTACTGTTATGCTGGACAGTCAGGTTTTGACTCTGCTTAATGAGAGAAAAGACATTTTCACCGTGTCCTTTGCTGAAGTCAGTGAACTTGCATCACAGTAATGAATTGAATTGAAGTAACGAATGGAAAAGGATCAGGATCCCACCCTCCATCTTCAGCTGCTGTGCTGTCAGGAGTCCTGGGCAGAGCCTTGCAAAGAGCCACAAATTTAAACATGCTCTTCCATTGCTTGCTACAGAAAGCTGTGCACCAAAAAGTGATTTGAACAGGCTTCCCTTTCTCTTTGAGCAGTGAAGCGCTGCCATGCTCCAACAGTTGCTGCTCACACCCGAGGAAGGCAGGTACACATGGTAGTGCCTCTTCTCAACCCTGCCACAGAGCCCAGAAGGCAAACTGCGATGCTGGTTCCTCGTATTAATATCATCATTCATGTGCAAGTAGGAAAAACAAGGCATGGGGCAGCAGTAAAGCTCTCTCTTGACATTCCTCCTAATTATCTCCAGTGGTGGGGGTTGAAATACTTGTAATAAAAAAAAAAAAAAAAAAAAGAAAAGAAAACAAAATAAAAATGTTTAAAAGAGACCTTGCTGCTTTCTGTGATGGTTCATTCCAGGTAAGTTATTATGAGGAGCACCTGCTGGCACAGGCATTCCTTGGCATGATCACGGGTAATTACGCCTGATACCAGTCTACCTCATTATGAGTTTGTTAGAGTATTTATTATTTTCTCCATTAATGTTGGTGGGACTCCCATCTGCATATGGATAGGAGAACAGACCTTGGCTTGAGTCTACCACTTGGCAAGACTCCAGTTAAGCTGAAGTTAGGAATTTGTCTTCGAACTGATACGCGACAACACATTCGATAATGACCAGTTTTAGCTTCAGAGTGAAGCTGAAGTTGTGCAGCTGCATTCCTGGCATCCAAAGAGCAGCTCACATGTGCAAAATATATTAGCTGCAATAATGGGAGCTACTTACATTAAAGCATCCTGAAAGCCTTATAGGAAACCCTTCCTCTTATGTTAGCAAGATGATTTATATATGTATTTGCAACATGTCTCGAAGTTCTCTTTTCAGGAATCAAAGTGTACTAAAATTACACATTCCCAAGCTCCTTTTATTTCAACATGAAAGTGATTAAAGATGTTTATCTGAGCTAGAAAACCTTAAGACGGTACTGCTTTCATTGTAGGAACAATTAAATCGATCCCAGGGGGACATCAGCCACACAAGAGAAGTATTTGAGAAGTCTCCATTAACCCACTTGCCATTTTCTTAACAAGAGTCCCTAATGCATAAACAAATAGCATAAGTGTGACAGGAAACACAACTGAAGGAAGAAGGAAATTTGCTGGAGGAACCATTTTCCTGATTTTAACGACTGTGAAGGACTTTATAAGGATGCTTCCCACCCTCATCCCCCCTCCCCCTCCCATGAAAAAGAGCAGGTACTCATTTTGCTTGGTTTAATATAAAATTTGGTTTGGTGCAAATTAAAGACACTGGGTTTGCATGCAGGGGGAGAAAAAATGCACTTGCAGTTTCATTATTTGTTGTCCATATTCTGTTTCAAGTACAGAATTCATTCATTTTGTCCATAATAGTCAAAAGGCCAAACAGATCCACTTCACAGAAGGGAATCAAAGCTTTCTTTACTGGACTTATGAATAAAAGCTGCATTAACAACAGCAACAACAAAAGTTATGATTACAAATGCTAAGCCCATCTTTGCAAATCTGCATGCCCAAGACCACTCTCCAGGGCAAAACATCTTGTCTTCCAGCATGCTGCTCTGGGCTTCCAGAGCAAGCTGGCCTGATGCTGTTTTCCTCTCTTATATCCAGGGTTTATGAAGGGACCCAAAGGAAAGGTCAAGCACAAAGCTGAAATCCACACATTGCACTAAAATGGACAGCAGAAAGAGCCTTGCAACGACGCACTGGCAAACAAAGAGCTAGCAGAGGAGGTATTGCTGAGAGCAAGCAGCAGCCCTGGGACTGCTGCAGCCCAAAGGTTCGATTTGTTATCACTCCACTGCCTGAGTGTCAAAACCGCTTGGACCTCTAGGGTTTACAGAGTGATAAACAACTCTGTTTTGTCATTTCATGCCAAATTCATTGTATTTCTACAACGGAGGCTATAACTAATATGTAGTTAAAGGAGATGGAGACACTCTGGTCTCTGGAGTTGGCAGCAGGAGTGGTTTGGAAAGCAGTGAGTTCAGATGGGTGGCAGTGTGCACAGCAACGTCTCCAGCTTCAAATGGAACAGGGCTAATGGGCTCTCATGGAAGCTCCTGGAAATCAGAGTTGCAGAGAGGTTGAAACTTAGGTGAACCTAGGCAAAGGAATATCAAAGCTTTTTCTTCATCAGGTAGATGTTGGCAGGAACCTGAAAAACAAGAAATTGAAGATAAGGAAACGCTTGGACAATATGAACTTACCTGGAAGCTGAGACAAGGGTTGCAATAAGGTGAAAGTCATTGTCCTAGGCTGAAAGCCAAGTTCAGGCTTGCAAAGGCTACCAGAATGAGAGATGAGACAAGCAGCAGGTGGTTGTACCATCTGCAGTGGTTACTACAGAACAGCCCAAATGATGAAAGGACTCTCTCAGCTTCTTGAAGGTGCATCAGCCTTTACTGGTCTAAAACAGCCACTGAAGCTGTTGTTCCCTTGATGGCATTTTACTAAATTTCCAGAGCAGGATGGGTGCTGAATTTCTACTGAGTTCAAATCATATCCAGTTCCATGGAAGTTAAATGCTTGTGTTGCTTTGGTGTTTGTGTAAAACCCAGCAGTGACTTGTTGGCATAGTCTAACGATTTTACTAGTCCATCCTCCCTTGATACAGCTCCAACGTGGTGACTGCTGTTGACATCTGGGATACTGGTCCCATGCTACCATCTCATTTCATGGACACCACTGAATAATAACAGGGGAAGTGACCTCCAGATCCCAGCCACTGGTTTTTAGTCAGATCTTGTCAGGCTCATAAGCTTGGTAATTTCTTTTTTTGCAAGTAGGAATGTGTTTTCTTCATCAGGTTTCTCCAAAGCTGTTGCAGTTGTAGTTTGCTTCCTAAATCTAATCTCACTGTAGTGTCTGTGTAACAGCACAGGATTCATCTGTTACTACATTGGTCCTAACTATTTTTCATGGAAGAAGTTAAATGCTTCTCACCAGAGGCTAAGAAGTTTTTCTGCTCCTCAGTGGAGCATGATGCTAGTACTTACTGATTTGTGGTCAAGCAGTGATCCTTGTATTCACTGGACATTAATTCAGGCTCTTTCAGAAAACTTTACAAGAAACTGGTCAGCAAGCTAAACTCCAAAAGGGCCACAGGCTTTGTACAAGTATAATTCACTTGCATTTCAGGAACTCAAAGATTTGCCCCAGCATGACGAGCTGCAAATGGAATCAGCTCCCCATTCAACCCACTCACTATGTCGGTAATAAAGACAAATACATTTGATCAGATTCCCAGCTGGATCAATAGCAATTTGAGAAGCTGGGAGATCTCACCCACCTTGTTGCTGTGAGCCAAATTTCCATGGGGATTGCAGTCCAGCTTCTCTCAAGCAGGTACAGGTTTTTCGTGCCCCCAAAAACTCTGCTTCTTCATCTGTGCAGGTGGCAAAATCGCATGCTTGAAAATTAATTATTTGGGTTATTTGAGCCAGGTTTTCACAAGGACTAAGCAGATACAATTCCATGAAAACAAGCACTGTTGCAGCCATTACAGCCACTTAAAGTGAAATTGCTACTGACCTGCAAGGAAAGGCTATATCTGTACCATAATGTTGGCTTGGCATGCAGATTCAAGCTGGGGCCCAAACTGCCTGATTATCCACACTGCCTGCAGGCTGGCAATTACCCTTTCTCTAGCCAAAAGGGTACAAATTGGCTTCCCAGGCAGGAAAAGACTATCACTGGGGAAAATGGGGTCACCTTTGAGCTCTGCCTGGACAGAGAGAATGACCACAATTACCTCAATTGAAAATTTGAGTACAACTTCCCCCCCCCCCCCCCCCCAAATGTGACCGTGAACTCAGGGTCCAAAATCATGTGTGCCAACAGCTCTAGGTTCCTAGTATCCTGTAGACACACAAAACCTGCCAGTTAGTTTGTGTATCGTTTGTGGGTAAGATGAGAATGAAACACAACTGATCCAAGCCACTGTCAGTCAGATGGTAACAACAACAGGAAGTACAGGGAAGGATGTTTCTTTATTTGAGTTCTCACTGGCTAGTTTGTTGGTTTGGATAAGGCAAAGGGAGAAAGAGGGACTGCTTCTCATATATCAGCATACACATTGTAATTGCAGCAGCTTTGCTTTAGCCGGGTGTGTGTGGGGGGATAATCTTAGGAAAATGTATAGAAGAAGCTAAAATCTGATACAGACCCACAAATACCCCAAAGCAGAATTTCAGAGAAGTTCTTTCAGAGACTTTACATTTTGCAATTCACCAATTAAACAGATTAAAAAGGGCCCAGGAATTCAAGGTACTGGTCAGAAGTGGGCTGCTTTTATCTTGCATCCTCTATGCCTCCCTTGACATTCTCAGGCTGCGCCAGGGGACATTCAGGCTGGATGTTAGGAAAAAGTTCTATACAGAGAGAGTGATTGCCCATTGGAATGGGCTGCCTGGGGAGGTGGTGGAGTCACCATCATTGGAGGTTTTCAGGAGAAGACTTGATGGGGTGCTTGGTGCCATGGGTTAGTTGTTTAGGTGGTGTTGGATTGGTTGATGGGTTGGACGCGATGATCTTGAAGGTCTCTTCCAACCTGGTTTATTCTATGTATTCTATGTATTTGGCTGTCCTGATACAAAATGCATACATGAATTTAAAAATCCCATAAACTATGTGTAATCATCTTGGAATAAGGGGCATAATGTAGCTTGTGTGTGTGTCTCAGAACACAGAATCATAGGAATTATTTTGGTTTACACTTTCCTCTGCTTTGGTACCAGCAAGCATGAGACAGCCTTTGCCCTCTCACCCTCCTGTTCTTGAAAGAAGAAAACCCAGATTCTCTGGCCAAGGAGCTCAAGAAGAAGAGATGAGCAGATTTACACAGATACAACTCTGAGGCCTCTGAGGACCATTCATGTTTCTTCCATAACAGGCTCAGCACATTTTTACAAGGTGAAGATGCCTTGAAGGCTTGGTTCTTTTCAGCATCCATACCATGCTCATGTTAAGTGAAATGGCACTTTACAAGTGACTACTTGCACAGGCTTCATGGCCATTCCAGCACAGAATCAACCAGGTTGGAAAAGACCTGAGAGATCATCAAGTCCAACCTTTTACCAAACACCACCTGACAACTAAATTGTGACTCCAAGTGCCACATCCAATCTTTTTTTGAACACCTTCAGGGATGGCAACTCCACCACCTCCCTGGGCAGCACATTCCACACTGGGCTTGCCCTCAAGCCTGCTCCCTTCTAAGCTACAGATGGAGAATAGCCTCATTAGGCAAAACTGCCTGGATTATTCTTCTTGGTTCTTGACAGAATTAGACCATCAAAAAGACACAGGGGTGGTAGAAGATCAGTTATGCAGTATTTGCCATACTGTGTACACGCTGCTATTTCTTGCTGGCTCTGTTGGTGGGCAGTGAGTGGGTGCTGGGCAATATTTAATAGTATAAAGATAATGTTATAGAGTGCATAATAATATTAGACACTATAAAAATAATGTTTATTACTTTGCTTTTCTAAAGTGTCAATAAAGTGTCAATATTTCAGTTAGTTTCCAGGAAATAATGTTATTAAGTTTTCAATCAATTGACTGGAGAGGGAGACCAAGAGATTTCTGCTGTCATCTACAGGTCATAAATACAAGCAGAAAATACTTATGTTTTCTCCAGATGTTTTCAGTGCCTGTGCTCCTCTGTATTCCCAGAGCAATTGCTTTGTTTTCCACCTGGGCATTTTGAAAACTGTCATCATTTGTTAATCTAAAAAGCTAGAATAACCTGCCCCTGTCACCATCACTGTCACTGGTATTTTGATGTGTCAATATTGCATGCTGCAGATGATTGTCCTTAAGGGACACTTGTAGTTTTACTCTACAGCGAATGCAAGCTACTCCAAGGACATCCTTATGAAATGGTGCTTAACTGAAATTGTTCCCAAGCGATGCTCCCTCTAGAACAAAACCACCTTTAAACACTTTCACTGAAACTTTTTCCAGAGTCCAGGTTCTCCCAGGCTTCCTATCAAACTCTTTACCTGAATGGGCTCAGCCTGTGTCCTGGCTGCTGTGGTGTACAGATCAGTGTTTACATCGCTCCTTGCACTGAGACTGATTCATAATTTACCGCTGTTGGGACCAGCCTGGCAATGTAAACATAGTGTACTGATGACCTGCAAAAAAAGAGAAGCTGTCTTCTATGCCAAGTGCCTGTGGCTCTGTTTATGTTGGAAATGCATTATTAAAGAATGTGTGTGGTCAAACTATAGCCTTTCTAGTTCTGAGGTATCCATTTTACTATGGGTCATTTCTTTGTTTCTCCTCACATAGTCTCCTAATCCAACAGCTGATCAGGTTTCAGCCTTTCACTTCAACTCTCCCAAATTAAGATAGCATGATAAAGGGTGTGACAGCTTTTTCTGGACTCTGTGAACCATATGTGGTATGCCTTGGACTCAACAGCTGAATTAGACTAATTCTGGGAGAAAATGTAGTCTCCTGGTAGGTGTTGAGCAATTTATTGTCATGCCAGCTTCTGTAAAACAAACTCGGGATCATTTATTCTTCATTAAAATCGATGTGACAACTACCCAAGGACACAATGTCAGTCATACTTGGGCTTCCAGGTAGAAATAGTGATTGCAGTAAATGAGGATACTAATCTCAGTGCTGGCCAGATCATCCACTTCTCTGTGCTTGGTCCTGGGTCACCTGATTTTGTAAGCAGACATGACAATCAAAGGGCTGAGTAGGCAATGGTGTTTTGTATGACACTGAGTGATCACTTTCATAGCCTGGATGGGAGTTGTAGCACCCTTTGTCCACTAAATACACATAAAGGATCTCCTAAATAAGCTCTTTTCTTTTACTGTCCTCAGAAGATACATTTGTGGTGTGATGACTCATCACAGATACCCAGGCAAAGGATGTGCTATGGTACTAGCACTGAAAACTGGGCTCTGAATGGGAAGAACAACAACCTAAAAGCCTTTTGCAGCATTATGCTGTAACTAGGTGGAAGAGTCATTCATTCTGCCTCAGGACTCTTGTGCAATGAGCCATCCTGCAAAACAAGCAGGACACCCCTTTGCTTCCTGAAAATGCACAAAATATCCCCTTTGACCTTTTTCCCCAAGCTGAGGTCTCTACAGTGCCAATGTGTTAGTGAAAACATGAGGATGTGTTATCCTGCAAGCATTCCTAAGAGAGCCTACCAGATGTTTCCCCATCAGCTGAAACAGATAGTCATTGTTTTTCTAAAGAAGGACTCCCTAGATGACTGAGAGGAAAGAGTAAGGGGGAAGAGGGAGCTGGTGTCCTGCTCTGCAGCTGCTGGAAGTTGCCTTGTTTCTCATTAGAAACATCAACCACTTGTCACTGTGCTTCGAGAGATCAGCAACTGCCTACAGTACTGATGCTGTGTGATGCTTGCCTCTTTCCTTCATCCAACATTATATAACTCACTATTTTGATGCACATATTTTATAGCACAGGGGGCTTGGGTTTTTAAGGAAGCCTAAGGTATACAAGGAGATGTGGTGCAAGGGGTGGTGCAAGGGGCACTCAGCCACATATGAGCAGAGCCACCCGTTTTGTTCGCCCAACTCCCAGGCTGCACGTGTTCCATTTTGACCAGTTATACAGCACACAGACTTCCATTAACAGTTTTGAACTGCAGAAACTCCTCCTATTCTTGCAGTTCTTTATTGTTTAAGAAATGTCTACAAACTCTCCAACAAAAGCATCTGGTGCCAAGGATGTGGTTCCGAGGAAAGGAACGATCACTGTCAGTTTTGCAATGCCATTTTGCAAGCAGTAATAGAAATGCAGGTGATTCATGCAAAAAGCACTTTTTTTGTTCACCTGCACATTTAACTCTTCTGACAGAAAGATAACAAACCAAGAGTGAACTAATCTCACTAGCATACAACCAGGTTTCCTGGCATCGAAATGAGCCGTTCAGCAATAAGGCTATCTTTTTGGCGAGGCTCTAATATACCTGCACCTTGGGTTTGTTGCTGTTGTTGTTGTTGTTTACTCTGTGTGACATCTATTGACTCAGATGAGCCATTCTTTATTCCTTTGTAGGCAGGAGAGTGAATTTAGCACAGTGTGTTATCACAGAGCTCCTCACAGACAGTGCTGACAAATAGCTGTGTGGACAACCCATTCAGGCTGTAGTACTATCCATCAGCACTGACAGTAGCTGACAAACCAGTGCTGTTCATATCAATTTGTTATTTTCTAGGAAGTTACCCAGCTTCATTATTATTGGGGGAGATAAAACTAAGATGAGAGGCCAAGACCCTCATTTGCTTCTTAATGCGCTCCCATTGCTTTGATGTATTACAAAGAACAAAACTGACCAATGCAGCAGCTCATTACACAGGGAAAAAAACACAGTCTGAAATAACATATTTTCTTTACCATCAGTTCAGTGACAGCTAACAGAGCTCCAAGAAGGGTCCAGGGCCAGTTATTTAAAAAAACAGCCTCCCTACTTGGTTGTGCAAAAAAAATCCCTGGGGTTTGTGGTGTGCCCTAGTCTTTATGCACAGAAAATTCTGTAAGATGCAGTGTTTTAAATGACAAATATATGATTTAAAAACCAGCCCTCCACACCCCCCGGTGAGCCAAAGCTTTTCACTGAATTTTGCACAGCATTTCACAGTCCTGCTGTCACAGAGCCTCTTCAGGACATTCTTCCTGTCTCTCTGTGAGACTTGAGTAACAAATCCTTCCCATCTCTTGCACAGTAGGTGGAAACCATAATTGCTACACCAGAGATGTGGAACATGAGTCACAGAGAGGTTAAGTGACTTTCCTGGGCACCCATGAGACCAAAAGAAGTACCTGGAAAGCCCAAGATTAGAAGACTGAATGCAGATTCTGACCTGAGTTACACTCTGGATTGAGGGGAATTGTAAATCAAGGTATCATTTATTTGTAATTAATATGTCTTATCACTCACATGGTAATATCTAGGCAAAAGAGGCTGACACACTGCGACAGGAGTTGGAGCCCAAGCAGAAGGTGATATGCAGCCAGGTAGTAAGAAGAGATGGTTGGGGTGTCTGGAGGATGCTCAGAGGACTGCAGTCCTTTGTGGTGGCTGTAGCAGTAGTGTACAGAGATCTATTCATGGGTGGTTTACACTGTACTTAAAATGGCAGTCAGGTGGCATTTAAGAGGCCCTATGCCACTAAAACTGAAGTTAAAAGAAGACTACACATAGCTCATTTCAGGTGTAGCCCTCAAAACCCATGCTGGGTCCATCACACACCTGTCATCAGACTGCTGGTATTACTCTCTCCCAGTGATGATGAGTGACAGAGTAAACAAGCATATGTGCTTGTTGATTCTCTGGGAGTTTCCGTGTGTGTGTGTGGACTCAGATTTGGCCTTTGTGCCCTTAGAAGTGAAAGGCTCTTCTCACTCTTGATTCCTATGTTGTAATACTGCACTTTGAGCCCTTGTGGGTGAGTTTCATCTTATCTAACTTTAGAGAGAACTGGAGCAACATTTAGAAGCATAGGCTATGATTTCTCTCTCCTACTCCAGATTTCACCTGAGGAATCTCAGCCCATTTCATTGTGTCTGTACTCAAGCCCAGACTTTCACCTACCCCTCCATTTGGGGGCCAGACCCAGGATTCAAACCCACTGATGTTGTAAATAATGTGATAGGTTGGACTTGATGATCTCGAAGGTCTTTCCAACCTGGCTCTGTATTCTGTTTTCTTTCTGTCATATTGTCACTAATGACCAGAAATACACAGAGGCTTTAAATCTGTCTCTGATCCCAAAGTCACCCTCCCTGGAAGAAAAGGAAAGTCTAAAGTTCTGCATTCCCTAGGGGAGGGAAGAGCTGCCTGTTAAATCACACACATCACTCCCTCATGGCACGGATGTTTCCTGAACCCTTATGCTCATGCTGGGACTTGCTCTGTACCTGCTTATTTGTAAGAGATGAGAAACTCAGAGTACAAGGGGAGACAGCAGCAAACATGCACAGGTGCTGCTTCTTCTCTCAGCTGTAATTAGGCAGCTGTCCTAATGCGGGGACAGAACCATCCTTTGAGCTGTAAAATATTTGTCTTTCATTATCTGTCACCCTCTGACTTTTAGTTAAAGAGATGCTCCTTTTCCTGGAGCATGCACATAGTTAGGATCAATATCATAATCCTGTCTGACAGCTACTCGAAAGCTCCTTTGTGTTGATTAGGTTTTGGCAGTCGAACAGAGCTGCCACTGCATTTTCTTTTAATAGTGACTAAGCGATAGGCTTGACAAGAAGTGAAAAAAGAAGGTAAAATTCTCTTAAAAACCAAAAACCAATTAGCCCTTTTGTTACTCTGGTGAAGTGGAACAGATACTTCAGCCACCAGTGGTGGAACAAGCAGAAACCTGCTCCTAGTCCCCTGCCACTCTTCAAGGACAGATGGATGAATGGTAGCGGCTGGCTTAAAGATGTCTTCATCTGTATTGTTCGGAAGGAAAGCAGGGCTTTGGCAGCGGCGTTTAAAGAAAATAGAAGGTGCTAAATTCACTAAACTTTATTGGTTTGAATGTATAATAATGATAGTTTAATGACAAGAAAGAGGCAGATAATTAGAAGCGAGTAGCTCTGATTGCCCTTGTACACTGCTCCAGATAGCTTCTCAACACTCCTGAATCCTTGTTTGCTTTGTCTGATGCTGAAATCCCACAAGGTCTAGATGTTACCAGCTGTCTCACTAACTGCCAGCACTTTCCCTGAATGCAAGCTATCAGCTTCCACAACATCAGCCTCCTCCCTTGAGCTCTTCCTCGCTGTCTCTCCCTGTGTGATTGCTTTTATCTATTGCTTGCAGAAGCTTCTTCTAATCATATTGCTTCTTGCCTCCAAGGGTCAAACACAAGACCATTGCTACCTACACAAATGGGGAAAACTGTCACCTTTGCTAGACTGATAAGCGTTTGGCAGGCAGGACACTGTGAAGTAGAAGAGCAAACAGCCAGCAATCTGCAAACACCATAAATATGTTCCAATCTCAGCAGGAAGATGGGCACTATATGTAGGAAGAGGCCTTTGTTTAATGAGCTGTCAGAAAGCAGGCATGAAATTATGTTTGAAAACATGTGCAAGCTGCAGAGACAGAGCTAGGGCACTGAAAAACCTCTGCCTTTTCTGTGGTTGTTTGGAATGTCTTATCAGTTTGAGAACTGTCATGCGATGAGAGCTATCATTAGCAAGGTAATAGCATTTGAAAGCTACTGATCTTTCTCTCTCAGATCCTTTTTGTGACCTAAACCAGTGAGGGAGAAACTTAATGCTTCCCTTTTTTTCCCCCGCAGAAATTTTTGTCCTGAAAACATAGCCAAAACCCACAAAGTGAGCATACTGGTGGAAGATAAATCAAAATCACTGTAAATCATAAAAAGCTAACCATGGAATTCAAGGATATTGTTGTTAATCTTTCAGAGATTGTGTTTGTGTTACCCTAACCCAAGTCTCAGCACTCCTTAATTTCAACTACACACACACACACACACAAAAGCATCACAGTGCAGGTGACTGCTACCTGTGATGGCTGTAGGAGGGCTACCAGGGGTCAGGGCAACAGTCCACAATTCACTGATAGTCAGCAGTGGTAAAAACTCCCAGAAAAAATATGATCCCTCAAGTATATTAACAATGTTAGTCACTTTGGATAGGTGTAATAGGGTGTGCACCAAAACAGAGCTTCCATTGCTGCTCAGTCATGCAGAAAACTTGCTAATGATTTAAAACAAATCTTAGAAATGTCCTTTGGGGTCACAAAGCTCTTTCTTTCTAAGAGAAATTGAATCGTTTTTATCCATGCCCAACTATCTGTGTTTTCTTTGGGTTTAGGAAAACCTTTTGCCGATTCTTTGGCTGCTTCAAGTATTTGTGGTTCCCCCCAGAGCAGAAAGGAGACTGTGAACACTGGCCTGAATCAATGTCATTCAGGGAGGTATTAAGTCTCAAAAAGGATTCTTTTTTTTCCCCACTGTCCTTTCTTTTCTTATTAAGGATGTAGATCAAAACCCAAAGCTTCTTGGCTGGATCAAGTGGAGTCCAGATCTCATCTGCCGCTGTTCTTCTGAAACCAGGACAAAATAATTTTTTGGGGGAAAAAAACCTCAAAACAACAAAAAGAGGAGGACCTTGACAGGATGTTATCAGTGTTTGCCACATGAACAGGTCAGATCAGCAGCACTGTAGTGTCACTGGTGTTAAAAAAAAGATAAATACAGAAAAGAAGAAAAGCAAGGCTTGAAAAGATGTATTTTTAGGAGTCAGGCAATGGAAAATGTGATGCACAAATGAGAGAACGTTTTGTAGGAGGAATTTACTCCTTGGGTTTTGCCTGTTCATTAATTAGAAGTGAAAAATATTCAGATGTTGGTCAACAGGCAAACAGATGTTCCTGCCATGAAATGCCTTCTTCAGTGCAATGAGATTTGTAATCTGGTGAGCATTTATCTACTTACCCATGTGTCCCATGACCTGTCCATTCCTGCTTGCTGAGCCTCCCCATTGCACCATGGAAAATGCAGCCTAGAAGGGAACAAGATTCTAAGGATAATACAGATGCAGCCCCCACACACACTTCACTAATCCCAACCAGCTAGGAGGATTCAAGCCATACATTTTGTGTTTGGATGTTTCCCTTAACAGTCCTATACTTCTATAGGGAAAATTCACTATTTTTCAAGTAGCATTTCAATGTTACTGCTTTGCCAGTGTAAAGCAGATGAGGACAGCAGAAACAACAGCTAAACCTTCTCTTCTCTTTGAGGTCTCTTCCAACCTTGGTGATTCTGTGATTCTCTAATTCTCTGCTTTCTATTTGGTGAACTGAAACAGGACAGGTTCTTCAAATATGCTTCAAATATGTTAATATGCTTCAGTGCATAAGTCGTCTAAAGCAGTGTATCATAGAATCATACAATGATCCAGGCCAGAAGGGACCTCCAAAGGTCATCTAATCTGACCTCCCTGCAGTCAGCAGGGACTTCCCCAGCTAGATCAGGATGCCCAGGGCCTCAACCTTGAATATCTCCAGGAAAGGAGCCTCAACCACCTCCTTAGGCAACCTGTTCCAGTGTCCCACTACCCTCATAGTGAAGAACTTCTTCTTGATATCTGACCTAAATCTGCCCTTCTCTAGTTTGAAGCCATTGCCCCTTGTCCTATCACTACAGGAAACAGTTCCTCTCCAGCCTTCTTGTAAGCCCCCTTCAGGTTCTGGAAGGCTGCTATTAGGTCTCCCCAGAGCCTCCTCTTCTCCATGCTGAACAACCCCGGTTCCCTCAGCCTGTCCTCGTAGCAGAGTTTGTTTGTGCTAAGAGCATACAAGCATGGGAATGAAAATGACCCTGCTAATTGATACAAATAAATATTTTGTCTGACTTTGCAAACAGATTGTACACTGCACCCAGGAAATTCTTTGGTACTGTGGCCTTCCCAGTGATGCTAGCTTTCATAAACCACAACAGCATTTCCTTCCTTTTCTGGACAGGGTGTCTGGCTTCCAGAGAGATTATGCATTGCAAGGAGATGGGCTAACTAACAAGGGAAACTGAAGGCCTTTCTGTTGCCCAGTTTTTGAAATGAAAACATTTTTACACTGCTTCCTAAGCTGTTTATTTCTTTTCACTTTATTTTCTCTTCTCGGTGCCAGCTTCGCTGCTGTGTGTAATATAATAAACACATGGTATTTTGATGAATTTTTCCTTCCCCACCCCACCCCCCTTTCAAAACTCATTTTACAGAGTTTTAAAAGGAAAAATAAAACCATAATCTGCCATAGGTACAGAGAAAGACATTTAAAAGCTCTCAATTTTAAGAACTACCTTACACCATAAAACAGCTTCACCAAATACTGAGTTCAGAATCCTTGGGCAAACCACACCAGCACCTCCTAGATAACTACCTCTCTAATGAAGAACAGAAAGGCAAATTTTAGATACTGATGAGGAAGAAAGAGGGAGAAGCACAAAAACCCAAAGAGAATTGTTATTTGGAAAGCAACGTTTGCTCCTCTTGTAGAGCAAGAGAGGAAGAGGATTTAAGCCAGAGATTGAGAGCTAGATAGTGAGCTTCAGTGTTCAATCCCTACATAAGATAAGAAGTGCTCATGTTTTGTTAAACTGGTGTAGCTGATAGTGGAATAATGTTTTAGAACTGAATTTAGGGAAAAGACATTGCAAGACTGGAACATTTATGAGAAATAGCCTGAAAGAGCTAGTGGAAATTATGGAAGCCTCAACGAAAGGCTTCAAGAGCTCAGGCTGTTGTGTCTCTCCAAAAGAAGACTGAGAATTTGTTTATTTATCATAGAGAGTAAATGCCTGCTACAAAACCCAAAAGCCTTTTGATTTTGGGAAAGAAAGTATAATGGGAAACAGTGGCTGGAAACAGAAGACAAAGACATTCGGATGAGAAACACTAGGACTTGCTGCAGGCAGCAGTTCTGAGTGACACCCATGCTCCCTATTTGTCTCCTCAGTGATGGTCATAGCCTCAAATAACAGAGAATAGCTACCAGCCAACTCCTTAGAAATCTGCCCACTTGCCATCAATCTTGTGAACAGAGTGTTTCAACGAGCTGAACCTCACTTGATGGATTATACATCCTGACTACTTGATGATTACCCATTGTGGGTAAGTCAAAAAGGAGATAAGTGTGGCTAGAATTTTTAAAACCACACGCACTTACAATTATTCCATGTACCTTATCATGCAGCAGGCTAGTGACACTGCCTTTTTCTTCAGGGTCTCTTCCTAGCTTTGATAATCTATGGGACAGTGGGAAAGGACAGACTTATGCTGTGACTAAAGCAGGTAGGCAAAACCCAAGCAACCTCTCTTAGACTTGTCTGGGATTCTTTCCTCGGAAAAGAGGACACAGCTGTCTGGAGTCATCCGACCTACCCCATGGACCAGCCAAGGTGTTGTCACCAGCTGGAGATTGTCCAGTCTTGAAGCTGTAGCACTATGGGGCTGATCCACTTCATTTCTGCCCCCCACACCAGGGGACCACTCCAAGCATGCAGTGCATTTCAGCCAGGAAGGACCTGAGGCAAGACACTTAGCCATGAATAAGAGAGAGGGAAAAAAAGGGAAACTATCAGGAATTTTAGGGACCATACATCACATGGCATGGGAAGTATTAGCAATGGCATTTAGGCCTATTTTAAGGGCAGCAAGCCGGTGCATAACCTCAGCTGAATTCAAGAATGGTGCACTGGGACCTTTTCAGTCACTAACTTCTCCCACCAGAGAAGGGAAGACACAGAAAAGGGGATTCAGTCCATGGAAACCCACACATTCCCGGGAAGGCACCAAGCTGTACTTCAAGGCTTGAAATCCCACTTAAGCCTGTTTGCTTAGTTGGTGGAAAGGTAGGTGCCTTTGAAGGCCTCCGAAGAGCAATTCAAGAACCTGAACAAAGTGCTGAGCAAGGAAGCAAGGGAACAGGGACTTCAGTGGATGGAGCATTCCAGCCTTGCTTGCTGTGAGGTATTAACTGCCTCTGCCAGGAACAGGGCCAGGTTTCCCATCCTGCTGCTCTCAGCAAGGCAGAGCATGGCTCTGTGGAGCAAGTAGGGCTGTAGAAAAGACCAGTGGGAACCTCAGACAGCAAGGACCATGCATTTTCCCCATCCTGCTTTGACAGAATTGGCCAGGGCTGGAGGCATCTTTCATTTCCCAGTTCTGTTTTTGCTGCAGGAGACACAGCTTCTTTCTATTTTCCTAGACTGGCTGATCCCAGCATGCTCCAAATCCATAAAGGAAAATAGGAAATGATTTTCTTAGTCCCTGAATTGACCCGTGGGGTCTGACGGTCCTGCTAGGCTCGGCAGTTTCTCTGCTGGCTTGGGGCGCGCATGTTTGCGCACCTGGGATCCTGCAGCTTGAATTATTCTTTTAAACCTTTTCATGGAGAGTGGCAGCGTAAGAGAAATCACCAAACAAAATGTACATTGTGTGTGACAGTTAGCAATGGGCCGGCTCACGGATTGTTAAGGGCTATTGAAAGTCAGGCTGGTGTTTTTTTTCTTCTTCAACATTTTTCAAGGACAATTTGATTGCATTTCCCAGAAAGGTTAATATAAACAATCTGCTCCCCTCATTTTTATGAGAAGCATTTAAAAAGTAAAGCGTCCTGCTGTTATTTCACTAGTGCCTCTGTTATTGATGGCTGAGGATTCCCAAATAGGTTCTGAATTTTTGCAGCTTTGCACATTTCTGGGAGAATTGCTCCAAAGTCCACTATCTTGTTCCCCACCCGCAGCAGCTCTCAGAAAGGCACGTTTCTTCAGCATTTCTTTGAATACAGAAGTGTAGGATTCATCCCCGAACTTTAACCGCAGGAAAGTTAGCCTGGAGAAGAGAAGGATCAGGGGTGACCTCATTGCCCTCTACAACTACCTGAAAGGTGGTTGTAGACAGGAAGGGGTTGGTCTCTTCTCCCAGGCAACCAGCACCAGAACAAGGGGACACAGTCTCAAGCTGTGCCAGGGGAGGTTTAGACTCGAGGTGAGGAAAAAGTTCTTCACTGAGCGAGTCATTCGTCATTGGAATGTGCTGCCCAGGGAGGTGGTGGAGTCGCTGTCCCTGGAGGTGTTCAAGGGGAGATTGGACGTGGCACTTGGTGCCATGGTCTAGTCGTGAGGTCTGTTGGGACAGGTTGGACTTGATGATCCTTGGGGTCTCTTCCAACCTTAGTTATACTGTGATACTGTGATACTGTTAGGCATTAATTCTGAACTAGCATGTAAATGGCCTGCACAGCCATGAAAGGGCAGAGAAGCAACTTCAGGAATCAGTTTGGCTTATCGCTTATAGGGGTCAATCTTTGGCATTTTTGCCTTTTGGAAGTGGCATTTTCTTTACAGAAAATAAAGTCAGCCAGAGTAACTCGTTCAAGACTGAGCCCTCCCTGTCCTGGCCCAGTTTGCTCCCTGGCTCTGCCTCACATGTCACATTGGTAGGACCCACCCTCCACTCCCCGCTGCCTCCACTGCCCCCACCTCCCCCCCTCCCCCCCTTTTTCCAGGGTTATTCATGCACTCTGCACTTTGTTAAAAAAAATTAAAACATTAAAAAAAAAAACTGGAAAAAGGAGGAAATAATCCCTTCAAAGAGTAATTTCTGAATGCTAGTCATGATTATTCTCAGGCCAAATTCCAAATTTGCAAGTCAGCTGTAGGTCTAAAACCACAGATAGGTTTCCATCTCATCAGTATCTCTACTTGACTTTTCAGGTGAATACTGATCTTCAGTTTATTTGGATGCTTTGAGCAGGATCTTGAACTAGGTTATCTCTAGCAGTCTCTATGGTTTTCACATAACTGAATGACCTTGCACGATGGAATTAGATGGTCCTTGAGGTCACAGTATCACAGTATCACTAAGGTTGGAAGAGACCTCAAAGATCGAGTCCAACCTGTCACCACAGACCTCATGACTAGACCATGGCACCAAGTGCCACATCCAATCCCCTCTTGAACACCTCCAGGGATGGCAACTCCACCACCTCCCTGGGCAGCCCCTCCCAACCCTAACAGTTCTATGATTCTATGTTAGCTACTCATTCAGCATGTTCTCCTGAGTGCCCAAGCCAGATGGTATATTGGTTTTGTTATATTTAATTGCATGAGGGCTTTTTTCTTGTACAATTTGAAGATAGAGCTCCAGTAGGTAAAAATGTTCACTCTCCTTAGGCAAGTGTAAAGCTTCCCCACTGCTTTCTGTCACCTGTCAAAATAAACTGGACATGTTGCATCAGACTGCACAGGTTGTATTTTCACAGCATGCTCGTATCTGTGTCCTGGCTGCTGGCCAAACCAGGGGACTATCCTGACACTGAGGTCAGTAGCAAACCTGCCACGTAACTGAGTGGGGCTAGGCTCTGGAGTACTTTTTATTACACATGTACCATAAAGCCACCCACCTATCTGCTGTGGTATCAGCTGAGAAATCCCCCAGTTTCTGTCAGAAAGAGTTGCACACCAGCTTGGCAGCTCCTAGAACTGAAAAAGTGGATTTACTCATGAGCACTGCACAGATTTCTGAGCAACACAAAATGATCCCTTCACAATATAATATTTTAAGCTTTAGTTAAGTCCAGCAAAATGCTCTATTTTATAACCAACATTGCTTTAAATTGATTGATTCAAAATGCATATGTCTGTGACAAAGTCAGGGCCTTTTCCTCTTGGAACAGGCCAGGTCTGGGTTTTGCTTTCAGACCTACAGATGCATTACCAATTTCCTCAGCAGATCCAGAGAGGTGGTTCTGCCACTTTGCTCTGGTGAGACCTCACCCGGAGTACTGCATCCAGCTCTGGAGCCCTCAATATAGGAAGGATGTGGACCTGATGGAGCAGCTCTAGAGGAGGGCTATGAAAATGATCAGGGGGCTGGAGCACCTCTGCTACGAAGACAGGCTGAAGGAGCTGGGACTGTTCAGCCTGGAGAATAGAAGGCTCTGGGGAGACTTAATAGTGACCTTCTGGTACATGAAGGGAGCCTACAGGAAGGATGGGGAGAGACTTTACAAAGGCCTGTAGTGACAGGTTGAGGGGCAATGGCTTCAAACTAGAAAAGAGCAGATTTAGATCAGATGTTAGGAACAAGTTCTTTACTATGAGGGTAGTGGAACACTGGAACAGGTTGCCCAGGCTGGGGCCCCTTCCCTGGACATATTCAAAGTGAGGCTCAACAGGGCTCTGGGAAACTTGATCTAATTGAGGATGCCCCTGCTGACTGCAGAGAGGGTTGGACTGGATGAACTTTGGAGGTCCCTTCTGACTCAGACCACTCTGTGCTTCTGTGATTTAGCTGTCCTTTACATTCAAACATATGCCTGCAGGACTTCCATTCAAATTTGCTGGGGCATATTTGATCTCAGTACTGTGGCCACTGGTGCCTAAAACATATTTTGCCACTTTCTATTAGACATTTGCTGGCTGCAGGGACTTAAATGCAATTGATCACCTTACATTAAAAATTACAGTGTGTGGAGGAACACTGGAGCACGTATGTGGAAGGATGCCTGATTGTGCATTTTGAAGTGGCCCTTTTTTTAGGAAAGAATAAAGATCATGAACCAAACTCCAAACCAAACCCCACCCACTCACTAGCACCGTGTTAAAGCAGCATTCATTACATGTCTCCAAGACAAAAAAGAAAACATGACAAAAATTCAACCCTAAAAGATCCAGGATGTTGAGTTAGAGAGGCAATTGGGAGCCAAAAGCACTGCTTGTGTACAACATAACTGATGGTGCCATGGCACATAAGCCTGTTGTGACAGATCCCCCTGGGACACTGCAGTCTGACACAGTGGGTAGCAGCAGGGCGAAACCCCATGTGGGTGTGTTGGAGAATATGAAGGGAACAATGAGGCTTGCAGCAGATTTACATCGAGCTCTAATGCTACTTTGGATCTTTCCTTCACAGGTCTGATTCTGCAACACAATCACACCAGTTTTGTAGGCAAATCTCTGGGAATAGTCTGTAAAGCACAGCTGCCAAACCAGCACTAGCTATTTCCCACATGCCACCAGCCCAACCTGCCATTCAGCCTCCCGGTGGCATTTCTGCACAGATTAGATGCTCACAGCTGGAGGATGAGCTTAGGGTGGCTTTAGTCCCTGGCTACAGTTTCCCAGTGACCAGTGTCCCCTGCCCCCAGGTTTCCCAATTCACCTTTCTTATCCCTCCTCTCCACAGCTGCCACCTTGTTGGCGGGAGGAGGAGTGTGTGGAGGAGGCACTCAAGCAGTGGTGCAAGCGTCTGATCCTCAGGGAGCATCCTTTCCCTAGCTCTTCCCAGCTGTCTCCTTGCATGCACCCATGGGATCTCTCAGATCTGGAACCTGCTTTTCCTCCATTGTGTCCTTGTGTGCAAAAATGTCCATACAGAAATATATTTAACATACATACAAAATGTGTAGGTATGAACATGGTGTAGCTATTTGCTTTTAGGAGTCGTGCACATCTTTGGTGGCTTTTGGTCTATATCAGACCAGGGTTAGACAAAGTTCCCACAAATATCTTTCTGCAAAGGATGTGCTGGGCCAATCCTTCAAGCCCTAAAATGTTCAGAAGTGACTAATTGTTTCTTACACTTCTAATGCTTTGGTGTGTGGCTTGAGACACATCGTTAAGATTCTAGTTTTCAGGGAAGTGGTGTTGGTGCTCTCTAATAATTAAGCTTCTAGAAGAGGCAAACACAAAGTTGACAGTTGTTTGCCAAAACATAACTCTCCAACATTTATAGAGCCTTCAAGTGGAGGAATGGAAGATATTACTCTATACTGAGAAGATTATAGCCCACATAGTGGTGAGAAACCCAAATACCTCTTGATAAACATTCCATATACAAGCAACATTTTCCAGAGCCTTTCATTTTCTGCGTAAAAGCTCATTACAAGACAGCTAACATATCTAAAATATACCCCCCAGCTCTCCAAGGCTTATTCACAAATCAACTGGTTTAAAAGAGCACTCTACAAGTGTACTTCACAAAGTTTTCCATTCTGCCCTCCCAGGCAGCCTTAGCAACATCACCGGCAATAAATAACGCTGCAAAGGAAATTCTGTGTCAACTGGAACGGGAAAAAAAAAAGAAAATAAAAAAGAACTGAAGAAAATGTACCCAAAAATAAAAAAAAGAATTATAATTTATTGCCCCTTAGCATCTGCTTTTATCTGTATCCTTTTGAGAACAAATTAACAAGTCCTGCATATCTCCATATGTTTCTTTCCGTGGAGCGCGGCGATTGCGAAGGTAACGTGTGTTCATTCCACCCGTAACGGCGGACGCAAATGTTTTGTGATACACTGGAGAATGTGAGGATTTTCTGCTGATGATACTTTTAGAATATGATAAATCACTGCAAGGGGGGAGGAAAAAAAAAAATAAAAAAATCACAACTTTAAAGCCATAAGGAGAGGATTGTTTTTCCTTTCTTTTTTTTTTTTTGTCTACAGAAAACAGCCCAAGTGCCAGGCTTTCATGTGTACTCTTCAGGGCGTAAAAACAGCTGCTTTCAAAACGTAGATGATCCCCACATGCTTACTGAAATCACCCTTCAAAGGTCAGTAATGAATTTATCTATTTTTATAAACAGTTGTAAAATTAAATTTTAGAGTGAAAACAAAACCAAACCAACATATGATATTGACCTTTACTCTGAATAAAGTTTCCTTCTGTTTTTTCTTGTGTATGTATATGTGCAAATGTATACAAAGTTACAGTTCGGCTGTAAATCCACCCAAATCTTTGAACTAAACTCTTAACAAATACAAGAAATACTGAAATCTGTTATTTAGGGTGTGAAAACAGCTCTGAAATAAAACCCTATTGCCTCCTATCACAGTATCACTAAGGTTGGGAGAGACCTCAAAGATCATCGAGTCCAACCTGTCACCACAGACCTCATGACTAAACCATGGCACCAAGTGCCACGTCCAATCCCCTCTTGAACACCTCCAGGGAACAGTAAACTAATGGTGAATGTATTTAAGCCACCCGAAAAATTCTACTGCAGGGCTTTTTTTCTTTCTAAATAGATCTTTGCTTTAAGTTTAAAAGCTATAGCTGACATGATTTCTTCACTAACAAGAGGGGAGAACAACAACAATGTATATAATCAAGATTTTACATTCAATTCAATTGTCTTAAGTCAAGCTCAAGTTATTGTTAAAACATGGCTATAGGTGACCCTATGGAAGAAGAAAATACATACCTGTAATTAAAAATGTGGGTTATAGGTTGGAATCACAGCTCAGAATAGGTGGCAAAGTCAATGGGATTGTATTGAATTACAACAGTCTGGGTTCTGCATCTGAACATAAAGTGTTGGAGGGAAACTTGAGCCAGACACCAGCGACGACTGCAGAGATAGCATTTTCCTAACTGTAAGGGGAGCCTTGAACCCTCTGAGACCTGTTAATATGTTTTGTTAACAACCATTAATCCTGCTAGGTGCTTCAGCATATTTCTGTAAAACTATTAACAGATGAAATTAACATACAGTTGCAGAAGTGCCAATACAAATCAAGTAGCATTAAGAAAACCAAACTTATGAGACAGCTTGAAAGAGCATAAAATGGCATTTAAAACCCATGCACAACTCTCCAGATCTTTCATTTGTCTTCTGGTTTCTGAGGCTTAACAGGGTATTTGACCTGTTCTGTTCTGTTCTGTTCTGTTCTGTTCTGTTCTGTTTTGATTTGATTTGATTTGTTTTGCTTTGGGTATGGGTTTGCATTGCTTTGCTTTGTTTTGTATCGCTTTGCTTTGTTTTGCTTTTGTTGTTTTGTTTTGTTTTGCTTTGCTTTGTTTTGCTTTTGTTGTGTTGTTTTGTTTTGCTTTGCTTTGCTTTGCTTTGAAGTGAGAGGTTCAGAAATGATGGGAAGAGTGTTCATTTATTTTTTCCATAATGAAATCTGCCACCCTCTGTCAGACCTGTATGGAAGAACAGGAGTCAAAAAATTGCACGTGTTGACAATAATTGCTTGTAGATACCCTGAGCCAGTTTGCTTGAGCTTTGTGACAAGGTTGTTGAATATGAAATGATAGCCAGCAAATTATTTCTACTATGGAGAAGGAAATCAGACATCTTCACAAAAAAAAAAGCATCGTAAGTGCTGAGCAAAGTTTGATTGTGTGCTCTGTGGAAGCCACACAGGGCAATGTGTCCTCCTATTACCGATTCCAAACCAAGAATTATTTCAGCAGCCCTAGGACTGACAGGCTTCAAGCTTTAGAACACATGAGGCTTTTATTAAAGCAGAGGAGTTAGGCATAATATTAGGAAAATAGACTGATACTTTGCTACCTTAACTTCCTAAAACATGGAGCTTTGTCAGGGTTGGAAGGGACCTCAATGATCATCCAGTTCCAACCCCCCTGTCATGGGCAGGAACACTTCATACTAGATCAGGTTGCTCAGAGCCCCATCCAGCCCGGCCTTAAAAACCTACATGGATGGGGCTTCCACCAGCAAATCAGTTTGGTTCTGCTGAAGTTTTGTACTCAGAGTGTATGCCAGAGTGAATTTTTGTTCTGGAAATTCCATCTAAGTGGTCCAGCTGCCTACACAAGAGAGAGGCTAATTGAAAATGTAACTATATTAAAACTTTCCAGCTGCTCAGCTGAGAAATTTCAGCAGGATGACTCTCTGAATCACATAGTTGGGACCTGTACCCATCTCACAGACATTTTCTTCAGCTCTGGCCAAATCTACCCAATTTATCAAGCCTTTGGAAAAAAAATCCCACTTGGTGCATGCTTGGTGCAGACTCGTTAGGCTTGGCAACCACAGCCCATCTGTGCCTGGCCCATGCCAGCCACTTACCAGGCTGCCCCATTGCTTGCTCTCCACAGCTGCCTCCCTGCATGATGCAATTGTCATAAACTTCCCACCCAGCTCCTGAATACAAGAGCACTTGATACTACTTTTTCCTTAACTGCTTATCTTTCATTTTGCCATCTTTCAGCCCATTGCTGTAAAGTAAGCTCTGCCTGAAAAGGGTTGTTGTGAGTTTAAAAGCTCTCCATGTGTGTGTTTTTCTTGCCTGTGGCCACGATGGTAATATGCAAAGAGCAGGAGTCTTGCACTTGAGCATTTGGCTGGGATCAATGTTGTCTGGGGGCTCTCCTCAACCTACCCCAGGCTTGCTCAGTGGTTGTGCTTCATGCACCCTGTCATCCTGCACCTCCAGGCTTCTCCCTTGCAACACAAAGTTGCCAGCCTATGCCTTATAGTTCCATGCCTGCTGCAAGCATAAAACCCTGAAAAATTATGGTGTTTTAAGGGGGAATATCAATGCATTAAATGCAGAACATTTGTTTGTAATCCCTCTGTGACCATCTAGAAAATGTGTAAACTGACATGGCCACTGAGAAGATTGGTCAGAGACACAGGAGCAGCTCTTTTCCAGGTGTCCTCAGCATCAGGTAGCCCTATGGGCTCAGAATAAAAGAACATGATAGCCTAGAACAGAGGCAAACTTTATTAGAAGGGGACATGTCTTTTATTAAACCAAAAGTTAGCATTTAAACAAAACCAAAAAACCACCACCCCCAAAAGGAGACAAAAGAGAAAACTTTCAGTCTTACAAGAGCTCTACATGTCTGATTTCCACTACAAGTTGAAAAGAGTGTTTTTAATGTGATTATTTTAAACAGTAAGATAGGTGGCTTGGGGAGACCAGCAGGATCTGAGCATATAGGTGCACGGTTTTCACCCCAGATGTCGTCCTGCAAACACAGCGAGTTGTCCTGTATGAAATCAAACCAGGGATTTTCCAGCTAGGGCATCCTTTTAAACTTTGCTCTGCTCTTTCTTCTGGTATTCAGACAGCCAGGGCAGTGAGAGACTCTTTACACCCAGCCAACTTCAGAACAGTTTCTATCTCAGATTACCAGAGTCTGCAGAATTCAGCTGTTTTGAGAGCAGTCAGAGGTCACTGCAAATCAGCAGTCTTTGAAAAGTAACCTGTCAAGGCATCCACTTCTCATGGCTTACCACATCTATCTAAACATATCTATACACAAATGGATGATGTCTCCTGCTGCCCTTTCAAATGGTTTAGTGTAAGACCTCTCTGTTTTCTCAGCCTTTGTACTGCTCTGATACGCAGGGGCAGCCAGCAGTTCCAATTAAAAAGAGCAAGGGAAAAAAAGAGTGAGTAGATCTTCTTCCAGATGGCTTTGAAGAGGCATCAATCTGCTACAGAGATTCACGAGACCCCAGGCAAGTAGCTAGATAAGCCAAGGCTATGATTAAGGCTAAAATCACAGCATTAGATCAAACCCAAATGTTGTTTTTTTCAATGTATTAATTAGCATAGCAATTTGGCTGGCTGAAAAGGTGAAAGTGTGAATTTCAACTAAAGTCAAGGACAGTGCTAGCAAGTTTTAATACTTGCCCCTTGTTCCTATTGTAGGGTAGTTCGTTTTACCTTCTTTGTCCCCTAACATGACCCAGCAACTGTGCATCAGGCACACACACATGCACAAGAGAAAGGCATGATAAAGAGCAACAAGCCAGCACGTTCCGCCACAGTATCACAGAACATGAGAGGTTGGAAGGGACCTCCAGAGATCAAGTCCCACCCCCCTGCCAAAGCAGGATCACTTAGGGTAGTCCACACAGGAAAGCATTCAGGTGGGTTTTGAAAGTCTCCAGAGAAGGAGACTCCACAGCCTCTCCGGGCAGCCTGCTCCAGTGCTCCGTCACCCTCACTGTAAGGTTTCTCTTCATGTTGAGCTGAACCACTGCAGAGCAGCAGTTAAACAGTCACGCAGCTTCCTCCCTATAGTGGCTGCAGCCTCTCCTGCTCAGGCAGAAATGGCTCTTCTGATACAGGGTTTTGCAGATTAGACCTCTAGCAGACCAAAAAATTAACAGCATCCTGCATCAGCATCTTTTGAGGTAGCCATGGAAAAGGTGGCCTGAAAGCCTGTGAAAATTCCATGCAGTGGACAAGTGATTTCTTGTGCTCCTGTGAAGACACTAAAAAAACCCAACCAACCAACCCAACCAAAAAACCCAACATACCAGACCATGCATGTCCATGCACAAGTATTGGGTAGCACAAATGCAGAGACAAATTTGTGTTTGTACAGGCAGCAGTTTCTTATCTTCCAAACAGAACTGCATACATGGGATTTCATGGAATCATAGATGGCTGGAGTTGGAAGCAACCTCAAAGATCATTCAGTCTCAACCCTTCTGCCATGGTCAGGGACTCCTCCCCCTAGACCATATTTTGAATATGTAGCCCTAGCAGTGACTTTATCTGCTGGACTGATGTGGTGCTGGGGCAGCCCCATGTCATAGGAGTTCAGTGGCTTGGAGAGAACATAGCATGGATTGCCTGATATAAGTTTCATGTGTCCCACATGCAGTTACACTGGAAGAAGAAAACCCTTTGCTTAGAAAGGGCAAGGATATTTCGTGACTACCAACAGCAGTCAGGGAAAACACAAACAGGGAATGTTAGGGCAGAAGGGAGGAATTTGCAGACCTCAGCACTTCCCAAGCCATGTCTGCACCCACTGCTTCAGTGAGTGGCTGGGGGAGAGCAGCAGCAACCACACAAGCAGTGGGAGCCTGACAGGCCATGCCTGCCCCTGGGTTGCCCTCGGGGAGCTCAGGGGGTGGAGGAGGCTGATGCTGTGCTCCCCCCATGGTGAGGCCATGTCTTTGCTCCGCACAGGCTGCTCCAGCCACCAGGGAGTTCCTGCTCCAGCAGTGAGGGCAAGAGGTGAAGGGGGCTGGTTGCTTTTGCAAACATGGTTAACAAAATGTTGATATTATGCTTAGCCGTTGTCTCCTTGTCACTAGTCACTTGCAGTTATGAGTCCAGATGTTAAAAATGCCATCACGAGGTGGAACTGATGAACTCCACTATTACAGTCTTCTTCATTTTCAAGGCACTCTCTAGGCTTAAGGGACTGTGGAGAGGGAAAGGAAGCAGCTTTAGTTTTTATATGAAGGTCACTTCATTGCACAAACCTGGGCAACTTGTTTCATTTAAGACATTCCAGGGTATCCAGCTTATTCTCAAGAAGATCATGGATCTCCTACAGGTCCCATGCTCTGTCTGCCAGCCCTGTGCAGACACCTGGGTTGGGTTTTTTTTTTTGGGGGGGGGAGGGACATTTCAAATGGCCCTGGGTGTCTGTGTTTCAACAAATTAGCCAAGTTCACAATGCCCTCCTTTCCTCAGACAGCTATCACATGGTGGTGGAGTGATTGCCTAGACACAAAACCAAAAAAAAAAAACCACCCCAGGGGAAAAACTTAGTGCAAGATACAAATGGAAAGAGCCTGGTTTCTCTGGAAAGTATGCCAGTGTTTCACCTGGGATTTAGAGCCTGTACCTGAATTAGAGGTGAGAAAAGTTGATCCCCTGAAAGACAGGCATCTGCCACCAGGATTTCTCATTCATATACTCTAAACATTTTCTTCCTTCCTTCCTTTTTCCTTTGGAAAAAAAGCAAGGCTCCAGGTTGCAAGAATTAGAATAGAAGGCTCCCTTTCAGGCAAGAATAGAGGTTGTGTACCATTTACTGCAGAATAGTTTTAAAAGCCAATGAAGAAATGTAGTCACTTAAAAAAATCACATAAGGAAAAACAAAAATATTTTCCTAATAGCCAAATTAGGACCTGAAGGAAAATGTTCATTTTTGGCACTTCAAGAAGTTCCCCGCAGCTCACATTACACTCAGTGTTAGGATAAATACAAATGTGTTAAGGAAAGAAACAGTCATGCTTAAAAATGGAATTAATTGGATTTTGTGACTTTATCTAAAGGGTGAGTGCCTCTAGATAAAACTACATCAAAGGCAATAATTTCCTGGAAAGAGCAAAGGAGTTAATTGTTCTTCAGTAAGGATGGAGCTTCATCATGAGATATGAAAAGGATATTAGCTTGGATCCACAAGTCCTTCAGTTTCTCTTTGGTACATACAGGCTCAAAGAGTCCCTTCTTTGGTACATACAGGCTCAAAGAGTCCCTAGAGAGCTATGAGGTTCACTCCATAGCTGTCTAATCTTTTGTATGGATTTGGATCATCCACCAACAGTCCAATATGTACTCCATAGCAGGATTGTTTTCCCAGCTCCACTCTTGTGAACACTTGTTTATAGTGCTACCTCTCAGACACCCACAGCCATTCAGGAGACTGAGATACTGTCCTGTGAAGGACATCTGTGACAGTCTCTGTTTGTCTTAAATACCACAAAAGAAGAGTAACCATGCAAACATCGTTCCCAAGAAATGAAATGGTTTTATATAAGGAGCAGTGCAAATCGATTCATGGCATGCATACAGGTCCCCTAAATGATCACAGGTTATGGAAGGACCCTTCCCCCAGGTCCTATTCCCAGGATAAGACCAATTTCATACCCAGGGAAGGCTACCTCCAAAATGCTGACACTGACAGTTGTATTGACACTTCAGCATCAGCAGGGTACTCTCCAGATGGACCATTTTTGTTCCAGACTGTGTCTGTTTCAGAATCAAAGAGATCTAGATAGGCTTAGACATGTGCTGCTCCCCTGGGCTTTGAGGCTAATGTAATGGGATCAGTAAGTGTCAGTGTGCTCCTGTGTCAAGGCATGCAAGTCTGAAGCTGTTTCATATGGAAGATAGAAGATAGATCTGTTTCCCTTGCCATCTTTTTACCTAATCATCTATCTGTGAGAAGGGAGATACTATGAAGATACAAGTAATAGAGTAAAAGTTACAGCCTGTGTTATTCAAGAAGTCAGACTCAGTGATAGAGTGGCCTCTCCTGGCCTTGGAATCTGGAGTCTCTTCTGACTGACACCATCAATTCACTTGCCTGAGAAGCCTCCAGGCTCAGGCAACTGGCTCATCTTTCATATTATCCTGCATTAATTGGCAATAATGAAGGTATGTGTCAGTCTCCACAGGATTATGTGTTTTAGGACAACTTCAGAGTAATCCCAGCAGCATGGCTGCCCTCAGCTCACAGACTTGCCTTCAAAACTGAAAGGAGAGACCAGTTTTATGCCGTGTTGTGAAGGTTCCTAATTTTCTGGGTGAAAATTGCCTTCTCCAAATAAGTCATTTTCCATAACAAGTTGAAGATACAAATGCTCTCATGTACCCGTGAAAGATTCAGCCTGACAGAAAAAACACACCAAACCTTTAAGTTCTCTAATAGCTTATTATCAACCCCAAATTATGGATACCACGTTTTGCAGGCACTATGGGATGCTAAATTAAACACAAAGACTAAGAAACAGGGTATTACCTAATTCTTCCTCACCTAGTTCCCCATTACCACTCCACTCCACCGGGAGTAACTCCTCAGGGAAATATTTGCAACACAGGAAATTTCCTTAGCAGGATGAGAGTGGCCAACTTTGGCCTCTCAATAAACCTCTCTGTAGGGTCCCCGCCACCAAATATCAGTAGGACAGGACATCTTGACTCTTCTTTATTTCATACAGAAGAGATGGAGAGCATGAAAGGAAATCAAATCAGAGCTGCCTTCAGGCTAGCCAGAACTGAAGTCACAGAAAACACAAGAGTGGTATGAGCAATGAAATAATATTAATCAGCCAATGAATTTCCTTACAGAGTGTGCACAACGCTTCTCCCCCACGCCCTGTATACTTCCAGTACTCTAAAGGAAAGGCCAAAAGGTGAGCAATAAAACCACCCTTGGGCACTAAGAAATGTGCTCACAAAACCACCACAGTAACAGTGTCAATTATTAGCTTTACAGTACAAGATAAATATAAACGGGCTACATCTCCCAACTAGCAAAATATGGAGAATCAATCTCAATAAAAAGAACTGTTAGGGTAAGCTATTTGGGAAGCAGATACAAGCCCTGCCTGGCTTAGAAACATTACCCTGCCCTTCTTCGTAGTGATTAATGTCTTCTGCTGCCAGATGACACTGAACTTCGCAGCAAGTGAGGCTTGGAGGGAGGTATTTGTAATGCCTGTCTGTAAACTCCAGAAGCATTATGACTTCTGTGGAGGATAAATGCACAAATCCCTGTGTTTCTGCAAGAAGATAGAGTCTGCCTAAACAGGAATTAAACATATTTACAAGACAGTGAGTTATGACAGAAACCTGAGCAGGCATTTCTCAGTGGCTGGCATCATCCTCTACTGACTGCCATGTTTGGTAAGCTGATCTCCAGGCCCGCTGTGGGAAGCACAGCTATTATACAGCACACAAGTGTGAGAATTCTGATTGTTTCCCTAGTATTTTTTCTCTGGGGTGTTTGGTGGTTTGTTGTTGTTGTTGGGTTTTGTTTGTTTGTGGTGGGGTTTTTGTTTGTTTGTTTTGTTCTGTTTTTCCCTTTTACTTTGGAACAATGCTAATGGGCTCCATTTTTGAAGGGGGAGGTAATGGTAGAGTTACACCAACGTTGGAACTCATCCTTGATCTGTGCTGGTTTGGGGCTCTTACGGCAGCTCCCTGGTCTCTTTGCTCAAACGTGTCATTCCCTTTACTCGCCTCCTCAGCCAGACTAGCTCTCACATGCCAGTTGTAGTCTTCTTTCCACTTGAGCTGCTCTGCAGCAGTTTGAAAGATGACTAGCCAGAGTGCAGCATGGGACACAAATACCCACTGGGAGACCTGTTGAAAGGTGACATGCATCACCTCATGGCTTGTTCCTGATGGCACAGTGAAAAGTCCATAAGCTTCTGCTTGCGTTCACATCCCACTGATAATTTTCTATTCACTTCAAGATGATGGCATGGGCAAAAAATGCACAAGTGGAGGAAATTAAAGTGAAGGCTAGGCTTGTCCCTGAAGCATTACTACATTACTAGAGGAGGAGAGGGGACAGAGAGGGCTTATTTTTTTTATCACCTGTGGTACCCTTATTTCTCAAGACAGGAAGGTCAGCTTTCCCACAGCATCCTGCTATGCTGCTCTCTTCAAGGCATTAAAACATACCTAGCAGTGTACCCTCTGGGCCTGTTGAGTGAGCTCTTCCCCCCTGTCCCAAGGTCCTTGAAACAGAGAAATTCATTAGCCAACATCCCAATGCTGCACGAAAATGGTCACCGCAGGCTCAACTCAAATAGTTCATTGCCCAGTGCAGCTATTAAAAACCAATTTGTTAAATTGTATGACTGGGAAAATGCTTAAACATTTCAGTTGTTCTAATTTTTCAGGGGAGAAGGAGAAGTGTGTTTTAAAGAAGGTTCATGAAGCACATAAGACCTGATTTGAACCAGATGGCTTCTCAATCTCAGGTAATTGTTATGATCAAGGCAGTACCTTTTTGAGGCTCCTCAAGGACAATTTCTGTTTCAAGCACAAGGAAATTATGTAGAAACAGAAGGCACCATCCATGGGCAGGTGAGATTCACAACTCTTTTCTGTCATTGCCAAGACCACTAAATGTAATGCTATGCTGACTTGAGGAAAATGTAACGATGACAATCATGATTTAAGAACATCACCCTAATTACATTAAAATAAAATAAAAGTAATATCAATAATGAAGAGCCACTTCTGAAGAGCAATTTTCATTCAGAACCAATTTTCCTGTTCTGGGCAGAAGTCCATCTTAATCACACTGAGAGTCAATGCATTACTGTTTGACCAGAGGCGAAGGCACATCAGTTCTTGACAGGTTCTGCAGATGCTCTGTCCTTCTGCAAGAAAAACCCCAACCAAACCCTTTGGTATTTCAACAGGGTGGTTTGCAAAAGGGATTCATGTCACAGCTATTAGGTAAAGTAGAAATTCCCTCAGTGGAAAATTCAGTCATCCTCTACAGCAATGTAGTTCCCACTTTTATGCACAAAATACATCTCTAACTTGATCCAAACCAGCCAATGTCTTGAGGAAGAGCTCTCTGTGGCAGAAGCTTTCCATTTTCTGTGTTGCATTTTTGAAGCTCTTCAGACACTTTACCACAGGGCTCTGGAACATGGAATGGGTTTGAGGCTTTGCTGGATTTGTTGTTTCAACCACTTATGGCAAGGCTAAACAAAGTCACCAGGGTCTTCCCTTGAGAAAAATTTCCAGTCAGACCCACACTCTAGTATATGCCATTTCCATGAGCAAAGAGTCTAGAAAAGGCAGCTACAGGGGAAAACCAAAAGTTTCATCTTGCCTACAGCCAGAGGTTTGTTCAGACTGTGTGGTGCTGGGCACTGCTCTCCAGAGGACAATGATTTGTATGCCCTGTTCTCATATATGGCTCTTAGAAAGGCTCAGAGACAGACCACCAGACAAGGCAGAATTTGGTGTGTCCTTGCAACCATTCCTGTGTCTCAGGGGAGACTGAGTTTATTCAGAGTACACATTGATCACAGTGCATCCGTGTGCCTCAGGTCCACATGTCACACAAACCAACAAGATTGAGAGGTTTCTGAATTAGTTTCTCCACTCTCCTCTCTTTTTGATTTGCCCTTTCTTCTTCTTCTTCTTTTTTACTTTTTCACTAACATCAGGAATGTTTCAACAACATCTTGCATTAACATTATTTTCCTACATGTTGTTCCCTGGTCCCATCTATGGTCACAAAGCAATCAGCCTTGGTAAAGTTGTCCCAGAGGTGAATGTTTTAGGCACTGGACTACCTGTGGCTCCCAACTGCAGCCAAACCTGAAGAGATGGCTGCACATACCTGATCCATGTCACTGAAATGATAACTCCATCTTGAAAGCACATCTGTGAAGGCACAAGCTACTTTCCAAATCAGGTAAGCCAGGTCCTGTTTCCAAGTGCACAGAGACAAAAGAGAGGCTTCAGTGCTTCTGTGAGAAAATTAGGGAGAATAGTGCAAGGAGTTCACATCTTTGGCTGTTTGCCTTTGTTTGGTAATGAACCTCACATACAATATAACCAATATAAACTTCAGCCCATAGTCATAGCATACATCCTAGGAAACCTCTTATTAAAAATCCCAGAGTCTGATGGCTCTTTTGTAGGGATGCTCTTGGAAGGTACCAAAGCTAATACCGAGATGTGGCCGTAGCATGTCTTTCTTTTTTGTGTTGTATGGGTAATAAATTGTTCTTCCTACTTTGAAACACATATTTATTTGCTATATATCTCCATATCCATTCAAGTCACACACCACCCCAAAGGTCTTCAGCATAACAGATATTTACAATTTAAGTCACATCCCACAAGCCAAATTATATTGCTTTTATGCCTAAGCATGAACTAAAAGAGCCCAGAATACTCTTGTGAAAGAAAAGTTATAGGGATGCAGTGAGGACTCTGAAGTTTTTCTAAGTTTACAAAGAAAGAGGGGGTAAAAAAAAAAAAAAGAGACTCAAAGTGGAAAAACACCTTGTCAATAGAGTTAGCCAAGTTAAACCAGACACTGCAAGGGTAGCTTACCATTAGAAATCCCAGAGGTGGTTCTATTTACCAGGGAAGGGATGGAAGGCGTAAAGGAAATTAATATTAATTGGGTTTATTTAGCTTGGCCATTGGCCACCAAGTTCAAACAAAGTGCAGTTCCCAGCCAGCTCCTCAACATGTACAATTTCACCAAGTCAGATGCAACTTATTAAGTGTTTTGTCACTTCAGTACGAAGAAGAAAGGAGCACAAAGCTGTAAAAAGGAGTGGCTTCCCTGCTTCTTTTGGCAACATTAGATCCTTTCACTGTGCAAACATACCTGTGAAAAATGTTTTTGTAACAAACCTGCTGTTGGCCATACAGAATTAAAACTGCAAACATGGCACTTTGACTCCTCTTCTGTGTAACTACAGGATCTGAGCAAAAGCAAATTCTCCAGAGACCTTAATACAGCAGAACCAAGCTTCTTTTCTGCATAGTGTTTTTAAAAGCTTCTAGGATTCCTGGGACATGAAGGCTTCAGTCAAAATGGAATCTCATGAGCAGGGCACTCACTGAGGCTTTCTTCTAATCAAGCAGAAGGGCAGGGCTAGCTCCCATGAGACATTCTAGATCATGAGAAAACTAGGCTGAAATCTTGACCCCTCAGCACAGTAGATGTCATAGCAGATTTCCAGTACAGCAAATGGGTGGGATGAAATGGGAGGAGATGGGATAGGTGCTCATGTTCCACCATCCTGTTTGCTTTCACTGAACAAAAAAATGGCTAACTTCTCTCCCAGACTTGAGTTGTAGGCTGCCAACACAATACAGGTTCGTGGGAGCTACTTATTGTAATTTTCACAACCTACAGAACAATGATTTAGGCTGAGACTTTCTTCCCTTCTCTTTAAGTCGGTGTCTTGTCACTTTTATTGAACAGAATTTATTTGGTACATTAAAAAAAAACAGGCAAAATTATCTCCATGCTTGTGTCCTCATTGTACTGCACTGTCTGTGTTATCTCCTGACATCGTTTTTCCATGTCTTTTCTTGAAGCACAGCTCCAGTGGGAAGCTGCAATTGTGACATGAAAGGCTTTTTAGGGGTGAAAAAGCCCCTGCATAAGAGAACAAAGTGCTGTTTGTTGTCTGAGGGCACTCTTGAGAAAACCTTGGCAAGAAACTTTTTTTCAGAGATCAAGAGAAGAGCAGGTCAAGCTGGAAGAACCTCCAAGCAGCAGAGGAATGCATGGGGTGAAGTTACATCTCTGGCAAGCTTGGCTTTGGTGCAGGGCTGCAGTACATTTTCTCATAACAGTTTCTCTGCTTGTCACCTACTGTAAGAATTTTTTCCTGTGTTATTTCCTGAAAAGGAACAACCCAGCTGCCCCATTCACTCAGTGAATATATTTGGCATTCAAAGAGGTTGGACAATAAAGTTTCACTACCTGCATTTGCTCAGGCAAAGGCATTTGGCTGTCAGTCCAACCCTGCTCCACATAGCCTGCTGCCATCCTGTTTGTTGATCTGGCCATCAATGCTTCAGATTGTGGAAATCAGAACTCACAATTTCCTTTCAAAAGAAAGGACAAAATAACCCCCAACCCAGCCAGCAATCTTGCTGCTCCTGTGCTTGATGTGCAGGCTGCCCTTTCTCAGGCAACAAATATATCTTTTATGCAAGGGTCTTGATCCAGTGTTTTATCAAGTGGCCTGATAAAACATCATGGTAGCTAGCAATGACTGGCATCTTTGCTGGCTGCTGCACGTACCCTCTCTGGCTTCCAGAGATGCCTTTGGATGATACCAGCCCATTGGGCTGCTTTGAAAAACATTTTTTCCACCTGAGACTTACCTAAAGATTTCCCAACATGAAGCCACTGTTTCCAAAGCAGGAAGCTGTGAAGATTTCTAAACATAGGTTCCTGTGTCCTTGGTTGGATGTCTGAGTAGGCATATGATTTTCCTGATGGACTGAACAAATAATGTTTCCAGATCCAGTGAGACCTGTTCAGTCCTAAGAAGCCCATCCATTAATCCAGGGACTCTGGAGGTGGCTGAAGGTGAAAGAGAGAAGCCTTGCTGGCCATCTGCTATAGAGAAGATCACAGATGTGGCTCATAGAAAGTGGCTACTCCAGGCCAAAAGCATGGAGGTTAAGGCTAAGAAGACTCCAGCTAAGGCAGGAGGCAGAGGGCCTGCTGGAAATCATTGTCAGTATTTACTATGGTAGTTGTCACCTGTCCAAGGTCTTCACTGAAAGCTAGAAAGCTTAAAGCCTGCTGCCATGTCACCAAACCCCCATTCCTCTTCCCACTCAACCCTTTCTGCATCTCTTCAGCAACTTGGTGCACACTTTAATCACACTGGAGGTGTGAATGGGAGCATGAGGCTGGGATAGAGAACTCATGTTCCAAAATGGGCATGAGGAGGATAGCTTGAGAGGCGCTGTTGATCATGAAGGGAAGAGCAGAAAAGCACAACAGTTCTAGACAGCTCAGTGTAATTGTGGGTACCCAGGTGCATGAGACATAAACCATACTAAATTCACAGGTGAGACAAAGAAATGATGAAGAGAAGTGGCTGTACACAGGTCAGGTGGAGTGAGAGAGCTAGGTGAGAGACCAGACTAAACCAGTTGCTGCAGCAGCCAGGAATGGTATGGGAAACAGGTGCTCTCTAGCCTTCTCTGCCATCAGAAAACAGCAATCTACACTGCTGTCAGCCTGGCACTTTGCACTCCTCAGGGTCAGCAAGAAATTTAAGTACATGCTTCCTATTGCATACAGAAACTGAAACCTTGTGCTTCCAGTTAGGAATGATTTCTTGAAAGTACCTCAGGCAACACTTGCTACAAACGTACTCCATAGTAAGAAGGAGAATGTCAGGACCAATATATACCCAGGAGGCAAACTGCTGCACGCTAATCCTCGACTGCATACTTCTTCCTGCCTACTGAAAGTATAGGGTTCAATAAGTTGCCTGCAACTGACACATTGCACAGTGTTTTAATCTGAGATCATGCCACAAAATGATCATGAGGAAAAAAAATATTAAACCAAAAACTCTGCATCCCATCAGATTCATCCAAATCTTTGCCAGCATCTCCAAAGAGGAGAGTTCATTAACCAGAGATTTAAGTTGCAAGAAAATTGGCTTGAAGGAAAATAAAGGCTATGTGGACAATGTCCTGTAGAGTTCTGTGGCAGAGTGGAGATTTCAGAGGCAGAGCTCGAGAAAGGGAAAGCAGCAATCTCTCCACTGAGCCTCCAAGTGAGTCAGTAGAAGGATTTATTATACTGCTGTACATGCCACTTGTAAGTAGTTCGTCTTTCTCCCTCTGCCTGTTTCTTTGTCTCTTTTACTGTCCCTAATGAAGAATCCCAATGCCGTCCAGTCTGAACTACAGACACTTTGTGTTTCTAAAGTTTGTTCTGCTGATCTCCTTTCTTTTCTGGTACTTCTGGTACTGAGAAGCATTTGACCTGCCACTGGGAGGAGATACAGCTGCTGACTGCATTCTTCACTCCATCTGTTTTCATCAACTGGTATAACTCCATTAAAATCATATCAAGTTGGCATTACACAGTCTAGAAGTGGGACTGTAAACTCCAGACAGCTTGGATTTTTGCAATTTGGAATTCACCATGCAAATTTTTTTCCATGACACTTCCAAAGCATCTATAAGTGCAAGGCATTATATAGGCATCATTTCTTGGGCAGACGGAAAACTACCTGTAGAAGCAATTAGCACAGGTTTGCAGGTAGCCAGTACACTTTGTTACACAGCCAGCTCTTGAAATCTGGTACCCACATCATCTTTGCACCAAGAGAGCAAGCAGGAATCTGAGAAGGTGTGTTTCTGGAGCTTCTCTGGATGCTCAAACCTGGTGGGAGAGTTCTTGTGGCAGGAGACACTTTCATGGAGCCAGCAGTAAGCAATCCATAAGTTTCTTCCAAGTCAACAGGACCTGCAGGGCAGTGTCTGTCCTTTCTGGGATGATGGCTTTCTTGCTTCCCTCAGTTTTATGGTTTCTATTTCCATTCCCTATCCTATTTTATGATTGTGGCTGGTAAGATAAATGAGCCTCTTTTTTTGGAAGTGTCACAATTTAGAGAGCACACGGCTGTCAACTGGAGCCCACTGCTCTGTAGACTTGTCCACTACATGACCTCATGCAGCACATAATAGAAATGAGAATTATTTTAGGACTTGAGAATGCACATGCACCCCCATCAGACATTCCTTCAGAGACTTGTGTAAGATCAGAGCAGTTGTGGAGGTTTCTTTTTGCTCAGCATCCCACCCCCCACAGCTATCGCTCTCTGTGGCCTGTGTGCATATCGCCAGCACATGTGCATGCACACAGAAATGTGGTGAGGGGCAGGTAATTAGCCTTTCTGGAGGGGACATGCCCTTCCTGAGAGCAAAACAAGAGAAGTCTCAGGACAGCAGAAGAGCAGATGTAAGCTAACAAGGAGGAAAGCCTGCAGACAGGACACAAGGGCTAACATCTGACCAGCCTGAAGCTGGAGAGACTGGTGCTTGCTTCATTTGAGACTACCAAAATGACAAAGACAGCTGATGGAGCAACTGAACTTCTGCTAATAAGAAAATAAATAAATGTTCAGAGCAGATAGAATATCTGAATGTCTCCCTGAGATAGGATTTCTGTCATATACACCGTTCTGCTCTGTTTGTGTCCTGTAATATCCCAGAAACAGCCCTCCCTAGGGTGCTTTGGCAGGGTTTGAAGGGACAGGAGCTTGAAGGGAATGAAGACTCACTGGCTACTTTCAGGGCAAACCAAAAGCACAGCTCATAGCCCTTCCAGACAGGCTCACCACAAGCTCACAGAGAGAAGGTCCTGCATGACAGCCAGCAGGGTTTTCCCAAGCTGGTTCACCCATTCCTAATGAAAATGCTAAGTCGAGGACAGTAGTTTTCTGTCTAACACAACCATTCCTTTTCCTTTCCCCCCAAAGGGTTAGTGCTTGTGCTGACTGTTAAAAAATCAGTCATTAACAGCCAGGAAATGACTCTGCCATCAATCAGAATATTGCTCAGCCATGTTTCAGCTCCCCCCCCCACCTTTCTCTGCATAATTATTCTCATCCTCTACTGATTACAGTTTATAATAGCTATAATTCTCTCAGAATCAATCATTACTCGACTTAACCACAGGGTTACCAGTAGAAACGTGAAAGAACACAGATATCCTGGGCTGTTCTTTAATTATTATTCTTATTTAACAGCACACAAGCTTTCAGGCAGATCCCATTTAACCTTCCTCTTGACAGTATTAAGCAGAAATTATTTTCCTGTAATTTTGTTTGAAATCAGGAGGTGTTTGATTGCATGGCCGCCCCAGCCACACCAGGTGCTTTGATGACATACAACTAAGCGTGTTATTTTGACACGAAATCTCAGTGGTTGTCCTGAATTAAACTGCCCTAAAAGGACAAACTTGTCTTGTTTGCCAACACAGGCTCTGCAATCAAAGGAAAGCCCAAGTACATGATTTTTAGTGGGTTTTTTTATTAGGAGTACGTGTAAACACAGCTAAATCAAAGGTTGGCTGAGGTTCCTGCGAGGCAAATTCGGAGCACACAACATTAAAAGCAAGACTGAGGTTTAAAATTCACAGCTTTCCTAAACAGAATGGAAAACTGGTGGCTTACTGCACACAGTTATGTTCCTACCACAGCTGAACAATGGGTTTCTGTTATTCCACTTGCACCATGTGCTAACTTGACACCACTTCATCTCCAGTCATTTTCTCTCACCCATATATTCAGTTAGTTTCCCTCACTGATTATGTGCTTCTCTCATGCAGAGAAAGGAAATGTGTAAAAGGAAATAACTATATGGAATAAGCCAAATTGGAAGCTGGACTGAAGAGCACATATAGAGCCTGAACTGGCTTCCAAGCTAAAATAATGTTTTAAATAGACACACACACCTTTGTTTGTTTATTTATTTATTTATTTGGGTGAGGGAAATCCTTTTTGACACTATGACATTTGATAGGGAATAGGAACTAAGTCAAGTGTTTCAAGATGCCTCTGTACAAGAGTTTGACATAAAAACCACACCAAGTAAGCCATTTTCCCACACAGAATACTATGAAACCACAATTCCATATATATATATATATATATATATATATATATATATATATATATATATATATTTTCTGGCACAAAAACCTATTCAGGCATTTGTTTTGCTTATTGTTTACATATCAATTTCTATGTGCAATGGCTGTGCCATACATCTGGCTCTTCTTTATGTGCCAAGTTGCCACCAGCAGTATGTTACTGTTAAATTTGACCTGATGAAAGGGATTTCTACACATTTTGCTTAGAAGGGCAAATCTGGGGGGAAACTCACAGCAGTCAACACACAGCTGTGGTATACCCATAAACTGTGCTCTTTATCTCCATAAACTGTGCTCTTTATCTGCACTATGGAAGACAAGTCCTCTGGTGTGTCAAGGGAGAGTGCCTGCATTTCTGGAGACAGGTTGCTAGTCTCAGGTTGTGAATAGCAAATTCTGATGTTAAATGGCTAGCCTCATTGGGATGGACCTGTATCACTTTGGATTTATTCATAAGACTGAAAAGACTAAATGAGAGTTCCTGGATTATCCACCTCTTTCTTGTAATTGCCTGATCTTTCATTTCAGCAGCACCCTTGTCAGCTTCTTGTCAGCTTCTCAGCTGGTCCAAAGACAACAGCAGCAGTGAAGTGTCTGTTCAAGACCATTTTGTCAAAAAAATAACAAAAGACCATATTCCTTCAGCAGATAGCATGACCAGAGGCCTATCCACGAGTAAAAAGTCATGTGGACTGTGTAGCCCACCTAGCAAAATGCATTTACTCGGTGTTCTCCCCATTCTGGTCAGGTTGCCACACCGACTCCCATGACCCTCAGTGCCAGAGATGAGGACGGCGCCCAGCCAGCCCTGCCTCTTGCAGGGAGCTCTGACACAGCCCAGGAGCATCTTGGTCACATGAGAAATGGTTTGTAGGCTCAGGACCCCAGGGGCCATTATTTCAAAGTCGCACAGCCATCGTGTAGCCACACGAAGTACCTCCTGCCGTGTCTGTGCCTTTCAAGAAACAAAGCTGTGTTGTGAACTATTGGCAATGTTAATAGCTTTCTTCCCTCTAGAGATTTGCTCTTGCTTTGGCCCCAAATATTTCAAAATAGCTGAAGCTGGCAGTAAGAGCCATGGGAAGAAAAAAGTGATGCATGTTAATTTCTGGTTTAGACATGATGAGAATTTCATTCTCTTCATTAAAATTCCCTGGTGCCGATGGGATGCGCCTCTAATTCATGGGCTATACCTTGTAACTCTCCTCTGTGATAGATCATTTATGCAGCTTGATGTCTTCAAACTCCACTTATCTTCCTCTTGATACATAATATTCTCTCATTCCAGTTAGATGTTTGCATGTTTGTGCAGGAATTTCAGGGCATGTTTTAAATTTCCTATGAAAACGCTGAATTTCTCCCAAACAGCAGCAAAAGGGTTTGCAGGGGAACCTGATAGTAGTAAACAGAAAAATAAAATGCAAAAGTAAAATGGGATTGAGAATTGACATAAGGGGTGGGGTGGAGGAGGCAGGGAAAAGCATTTGTGTAGTTCACAGAGTGAACAAATAATACCACCTAGTTGTCCTGAAGGCATGGCTGAGGAGGACAGATAGAGCGGCTCACTTGCTGGATAATCCGATCAGTTGTTAAATGCCTATTAAAAATATCCCATCTGTGGAAAGCTCTGGTGTTTGGCCACACAGAAACAACAGCTACAGATGCTTATGGTATTTTTGATCAGACAGAGAGTGGAAAACTTGCATTTAACGTGAGCAAAAGTAAAATCCTCGCAACGCAGCACTGTGTGGTCTCTCCTTAACTTGCTTAATCAACTTAGAGCACAGCAACTGCTTTATAAACACACAAATAGAGCTCTTAGATATCTAGAGATAGGAGAGACAAAGGCATCAAGATTCAGAGTAACAGGCTGTTCCCTCCCACCCTGCAAATGTTGTTTTTACTCTGGAGTGATTTTTGAGATAAAGAGGGAAGACAAACATGCAGTACTTTTTCCACTGAGGAGACATTTCAGATGCACTGCACTCCCTGCACCATGACATGCACTTCTCAAAATGTAAGCGGAATGATATTCGTGTGGTGTGAAGCAGGACCTGGAAACTAGTGAAAATAAGGATTGGACTCATTCTCTAGTGTAAAAGAGAGCACACTGCAAGTACAAGTGGATGACTTGCTGACCAAGTGGGTTTTTATTTTAACAATCTGAAATGACACACCATTTATCCAAGGAAAAGATGAAGACTGGAAGCCCACTAGGGTCAGATGAATGTAGAACTGGTATGAACACAAAAGTGCTTATCAGCACACCAGTGGAAAGGATGCACTAGAATTCCTCAAGAGAGTTGCTGGATCAGCTGAGCAGAGATGAAGGATAAATATGGATGCCATAAGGACAGCTCCCAAATGTATGTGAAAGAAGTTGGATGTTGGATGTGTCCAGAAAACGGCAACAAAACCGGTGAGGGGTTTGGAGCACAAGCCCTATGAGGAGCAGCTGAGTGAGCTAGTGTTGTTTAGCCTGGAGAAGAGGATGCTCAGGGGAGACCTCACTGCTTTCCACAACTACCTGAAGGGAGGTTGTAGCCGGGTGGGGGTCAGTCTCTTCTCCCAGAAAACCACCAACAGAACAAGAGGACACAGTCTCAAGCTGCACCAGGGGAGGTTTAGACTGGATATTAGGAAGAAATTCTTCACAGAAAGAGTGATTGGCCATTGGAATGGGCTGCCTGGGGAGGTGGTGGGGTCACCATCACTGGAAGTGTTTAAAAAGAGACTGGATGAGGCACTTAGTGCCATGGTTTAGTTGATTAGATGGTGTTGGCTGATAGGTTGGACTTGATGATCTCAAAGGTCTTTTCAACCTGGTTAATTCTGTAAAGCAGGCAATATTCCATAGCATGCACATGAAGGTTCCTGTGCCTGAGTACTTACCAAGTGCCAAAAGGACCAGATTGCCAGTGGATATAGACAAACAAGGTTAGTTCTGGTGAACAGTTATGTGTCCATTTTGAAATGAGCTTGCTCCACCATACCAACCCTGCTGCTGCCAGTGTGGTGCAATTTCAGCAGTCACCATCAGCTTTCCTCAGGAACTGAAGCTGACTGGAGAAACCTCATTTGTTCTGAGAAGTCCCCTGAAGGATTCCAAAGAACAACACAGAGACCTCTATCCCCACTTTACAATCATTAGGGAAGAAGCATGCAGCTCGTGGAACAACGGGATGAGGTGTGAACAGTAGTATTGATTCATGTTGTACCAGACAAAACTGGTACACATTAACTCAGTTTCATTGCTGTGTACAAGGAAGAGCAAAGCTCAGCAAATTGGGAGGTCAGTGTTATTCAAATCACCACGCAAGCTGAGTAATAACTGCAGCCCCATAGTAAACTCATTGATTCACATTGCATAGCATCACCATGAGCAGATCCCATGGGAAGCCCTTTTCCCCTGTTTTCTGCCTTGCCAGGAGACATTGTTCACCCTCAATGAACATGACCTATGTGACTTAGTACCATGAATAACCAAATATACCTCTAGCCTACCACTTTCTTTCAGCACCTCCACTGTCACTGTATACTCTGTATTTTAAGAAAAATATACAGCACACTGAGGTTTAAAATGCCATGTTGAATCTCACTGAGATGAACTCCACCAGTGCTGAGAGAAAGCTGACTCTTTCAGACTTTTCAGACAGGGAAGCTGTGCTGAGAGCCTGAGAGGCCAAGACCAGGAGCTTGGTTATCAGTGTACAAAGCTGTCATCATGCAGAGAGGTATCACTGAATGATAAGGCAAACCTGTGAAAACAGATAGAGTTTCCTTAAAAACCCTGCCCTAAAAAAAAGAGTAGAGGAAATCAGTGGTAGCAATCACACAGCATTATTCTTTGAGTCACCTATTTAAAGTCACTTACTTTTTTTCTAACTACCCTGGGGTGCCACATATGTTTTCAAGTTTAGCTATAGAGTGAGGGTGTTTTCATGCCAAGTACTACAGACCACACAGAAGAAGCTGCAATTAATGGCATCTCAATGTTCTGCATTGCTGATCTACTTAACAATCCATTTTCGAGGACATTTTAAAAGTTGTTTAGCTGACTGCCAAACCCGAGGATCATTAAAAATAGATTCACAGCTGCTAGGGAAAGCTGAGATATAATTTTGTCTTCATTATGCCTTATTGCAGATGTTATTGATTTAGTCTTACTGCTTTTCGGTGGGCAATATCAATGCACACTGTCTTTGACTTTGGAAACTGGGAATTCCATCTATTCTTATTTTGAGAGGGGGAAAAAAACGACCAACAACAAAACACCTCATGGAGTAAATTTGAGAGAGAGCCTCTTTGTGTGGCAGCACCATTGTGCAGGTGATGGGAGCTGACAAGCTCCTCAAATCAGCCCTACATGGTGAGCCTCAGATTGCAGCAGAATGTGTACAAACCGTGCCCTGAAACCGGAAGGTGAATCTTACGTGAGACGAGCTTACAGTCTTAGAGCAAGTACTGCACATCAGAGACAACAAAGAAAAGTGTGGGTATGATCATGTGCTATCTTCAGGATACTGCTGCTTTTCTTCATTACTCATACACTATTTTCACTAAAAAAAAAGAGAGAAGGAAAAAGAAAAGGCATTTTCCAGAACAATCATTGACACTGAAATATCCCTAAACCTGTGATATCACCACCAAACACACAGGAAAGAAACTTGATTTAGCATGAGTTTTCACATGGAGTTGCAGAAACAGGGTCTGTGTGCATACATCTAAAGAATAGAATAGAATAGAATAGAATAGAATAGAATAGAATAGAATAGAATAGAATAGAATAGAATAGAATAGAATAGAATGGAATGGAATGGAATGGAATGGAATGGAATGGAATGGAATGGAATGGAATGGAATAAAATGGAATGGAATGGAATGGAATGGAATAAAATGGAATGGAATGGAATGGAATGGAATGGAATAGAATTAACCAGGTTGGAAGAGACTTTTGAGATCATCTCATCCAACCTATCAACCAACACTATCTAATCAACTAAACCATGGCACCAAGCACCCCAACCAGTCTCTTCCCCATATATTAGTATATAAAATAATAAATATATATATATAAAAAAATCATATAGTATTTGATATGTATGTTTGTGGTGTTGTGTGTATCCCTATGTAGGATCAAATGCTGCTTTTTGTGGCATCTGTGAGGATTCAACTCACTCTGTCATAATCAGCTCAACCAGGACCAGGAGACTTAAATCCCTGGTATTTGATCACTAGTGCAGGAATCCTTCAAGAGTTCCTCCACCAGAAACTGCATAAATAATTCCTGGCTTTTTAAATAAAATGTATATGGAAAAGTGCAAAGGACAAGGAGCAAAAAGAAAAGTGGTAATAATACCATAAACACTGAATTATGCATCAAATAAACCTCTCAGCCACTTACACATCCAGGGTTCTGATTTTTTTAACACTTTTAATGTTGCCCTTTTGGACAGAGAGCAATTTGCAAATCCCCTTCTTCTGTCTGATCAGTTACTTTAAACAGTTGTGCCTCTTAACATGCTCACGCTGATTTTGGTGAGCCTTCTCACTCAGCCAGGCTTTAATGCTTTGTAGCCATTTTCAATGGGGTGAAAAACAACTAATGCTGCAGCCCTCTTCTTTATTGTGCTGAAGAGGACCCACACATGACCAGCGTGTGGGTTGGGAAAGCAGCTGTGGCATTGTTAGTCAGCACTCCCTTCCCACATACAGTACTACCCCGGGGTGAATGAACCCACCGCAGACAATTGTCACCCACGGCATTTCTAAGGAGCCCTTTGTCTGCTTCCATTGCTTAATCCAACAGACTTCCTAGGCTGAAGTTAGCACTTCGCACGCTGCTGATTTTCCACCTTAGGAGTGTTTGCCCCAGAAACAACGGCGCGGGACAGCCCTGCTGCTTCCCTCGAGTACAGATCAGTCTGCAGCAAAAGAAAGGGACAGGCAATTTGCAGGGAAGAACACCTGGTTTTGGTAGTCTCATAAAGTGTCATTTTTCTGAAGGACTGCTGAGAATTCATAACATTTCACAACCTCCAGAAGGCCTTCATAAATGGCCGAGGACTGTAAATCCCACCCCAGCACTGAGACTTCTGCAACCATGGAGGGTCTGTGTGCCTAACTGCATGAAAATGCAAGCAAGGGAATTCACAGATTGTCTCATGGAGTCTTAAAAGGAACCCAGAGCTCTTTTCAGACCACAATATATCCCACACCCACTAAAAGGACCTCTCTACAAAAGCACTTTACACATTGAAGCCTGAATTGAGGACATCTAGTAAGAAAAGAGAGCTGAATGATCCCTGGTGGCACTAAAGCTTCTGCTGCTACTGAGCCTAGTAATCCAAATCCCACACTTTGCTAATTTAATTCTCTATCCAGCAGAGTAGAGTACATGCAGGACTTAAAGCACAGGAGCTCTGAAGGGAAGAAGGACAATTCCTCTGCACTTCACTTCTTTTGGCTTTGGCCAGCCAGACTGCAGTAGAGATATGTATGGCCTCAGGAGATTCTATGAGCTGATATAACTTACTTTGGCCAAAAGAGCATTCCAGTTTTCCTCTCCACTAGTCCCATCACTTGCTGTGTGCTGGTGCTGATATTCATCAGACCAAAACCTGTATGATAGAAGGGTGGAATGGCATAGTCAGGGAAGGAGGACAGGCAGGCAGAAATAGACAGAGAGGGCCTCTTGTCTTGGTTGTGAATCTTTCACTAGACTTGCCTGTCTTTGAATTGTTGCTGACATGGGACTCTCATCAATGAGACATGGAGACAACTGAACATTGGGATCAACGCTTCCAGAAATTTCCCAACTAAATATGTGGATGCTGACCAATACCATACATCTTCACAGAAGGAACTCTTGTTTTTCAGCCAAGACATATAAACGTGTCACAGAGAAGGGATGCATAGAGCTGTGCTGTGTTTGCAGGAGCATAAATCCTTTGGAGCAGCACAGCCTGCTTCCTTGTGCTTTGGCCAGGAACCTCAGCTCCCTCAAAGAAGGTGGACATGGTCCTCGCTTGTTGGCTGACACACAGAAGATCAAACCAACACTTCAAAACATGAACTGCTATTGCCTTAGCTTGCAGCTCAAGGCTGTAACAACATGTTCCTGCTGCAGACTGACAGGATACTAAGCAGCGTCCTGTTGGCCCTTGCTATATGTCACCTTTCTAAGTCTCAACAGTAGTAAAGGGCAGAACTCATTACTCCTTACTCTGGCTTTGGCCCATAAGCCCAAGTGTATTGACCATCTCATCCCATTGTTTACTCCTTTCTTGGCTGACCTTTCACCATTACTCTGTGAACATCACCAATGATATCGCAGCATAGGCTGTGGTCATTATTTTAGGACCACATTTGATTGTTGAATCTTGCCCTAGGCACTTGTACAGGTAAGCCTAAACATGTGAGTCTTGGGAGTTCTGTGCAAGCATTTCTGATTGTTTCTGTGCACTGCCTGGCATTATTCATGTGGACCACATAGAATTGCTTTTCTGGAAAATATCTGAGGTTCTCAGACCCATCCATCTTTGTGTACAGTTGCTCTCTGAACTCTAGGGGCTCCACTGCAGTGTTCCCACTCTGTCAGGCAGAGCTGCATTCCTGCTTCTTTTGCACTGATTAACAATATCATGCCTTTTCTGACCCTCAGTTTCCCATTTCCATTCAGAGTTGAACTGGTTTTGAGGTCTGCTGAGGAATTCTGTAGTCTGATATCTGAGTCCAGACCCATGACAAACAAACCTTGCCAAGGGCACTGCAGTGTCTTATTCTCAGTCCTAGCCTAAGTGTCCTTCAGACCGTATCATTCTTGCTTGGAAATGGAGCGAAAAACTATTATGACTAATAGCACAATGATTATTCAGGATCAGGTTCATATCTCATGATGCAGTCAGGGAGCTTCTTTTGTGCTCTTCTACTTAGTCTGCACACACTGCACTGTCCCAGATCTTTGGGCAGTCATGCCATGCCATGCCATGCCGCTATTCCTCTGTCTTTTCCCTGTTGAGAAGTATGGACACATGACACAGGAGATCACCCTTCTCTCTGACATTTAGACAACTGCAGGGCAGGTGTACACAGATGAACTAGTCCCTTCCAGATCCTTGCACAACCAATAGAAACAAATAATTTTAAAACACATTGAATATGTTCAGGGAAGTACTTCAAAACAGAGCAAATAATGACTTAGGGTTCACTGACAATATTGACTACACCTTCAGTGACTAAAATGATGGCCTAGTGCCTGGATGTGGAGTTCAATGAGATGATCCTTCCCATGACACCAGCTCTGAAATTGTTTAACACTTTATAAAAAACCCCAACCCTTCCCACCTTGTGTTCCACTGTCTCAGCAGGCAGGACTGACTGATTCATCTGCTGCTGCATTTACAGCTGATGGTCATCCCACTCCAAAAGTAGTAAGCACTTTATTGCCTCCAACTTCATATACAGTCCAGCACTACCTTTGAGAATGGTTTTGAGGCAGGTTGATATGCCTTGTCTTTTATTGTGCTAAAGATTTGTGAAGCCTCAGTAGAGACAATAGGCAATCTCATTTTCTCTCATTCCAGTCTAATGTCGAGAGCAGTGCACAATGGCTTATTCCTCACATTGCTTGATGTCAGAAGGCACATTTCACTAACAGCCAAAGGCAAGCTGGCAAAATGGGCCATTCTCAACCCAGGCATTTTCCCCTTCTCTATGCACCTCAGGTCTACCTACAAATCCTACAGGCATCAGTGATGCTGTTAGATTTCCTTTCCCAGTATCAACTTTTACCTCATGTTGCTCCACAGAGTAGCAATGTTTTAGAGTATGTGCCTGGCTTAAGCAATCTTTATGCTTTTAGATGCTCCTACAGGGCCTTTGACCAACCCCACCATGCAGCAGCTGCCTTAAGGCTTTGCATGTGCAGAGCATCTGGACATTTCCACCCGTCGAGGCACTTCCTGAATGAGTCTGAGTGTGCCTCAGAAAGAGAATGGAGCTCAGCAGAAATTGCCAGATGCGCAGACAAGCTGGCCTCAGTCTCTGCTGCTGCATGTAGTCTGTGGTTGGTCTCATAGTCCTTAGCAGTTGCAATAGGTTGGTATCATAAGCCCAGCTTGCCTCTTGCCCAGGTTTTCCTGCTTCCAGTGACATGATTTTTATCTATGACAGACAGTTGATGCTGGACATACTAGAGTCCTACTTGTGACCACTATCTGCCATGGGTACAGCAAGCTCACTTGGTTTCCTGTGACCAGACAGGGAATTCATTTCAATGCTGTGCTCAATGCATTAGGATGAGCCCACTCAACATCTCACTTCCCACTTCCCACAGCTGTGCTCTTTAAGCACCCTACACAAATGTTGGAGGGTGTAATGACTGTTTCCTTCCACAGCCTGGCCAGTTCCAGCTGTCTGGAGATGCTGGTATGACATGGCAGCTGATACTGATTCAGCTGGCACCCAAGTGGCCTCTGAGCCCAAGGAGTCTGGATGGTGGGCAGCCGTATCCCCTGTCTGTGATCTATGAAAGTCACAGTGCAGAGCTCCAGTGGATGTCTGTCTCATTGCTGCCTGAGGCACTGCTGTTTTATTTCCTGAAAGAGCTGCTCTGGGATACAAAATGGTTCTGCTTCTCTCAGCTCACATGTGACAGTCCTCAGACATCATTCTGCCTGTGGTGAGGCTGTACATCCACCTGGTGTCCAAACAGTGAACTGATGGTCCACTTTTGCTCCCCAGACCCTAGGCAGTGTGTCTCTCTCTTTCTGAATGCAGTTTTTATGTCCACCTGGCAGGGAATGCACTTCCCACGGAGGTTTTTCTCCTTTTCCTGGGTAAAACTGCTGCCCTCTAATCGTGGGAAAACTTTCTCAAAGATCAGATATTTTTACTGATGAAATGCCACGTAGAAAGAAAGGTCCCCTAAGCAATGGGGTCCCCTAAGCAATGGGGTCCCCTAAGCAATGGGTTCTCTGATTTCAAAGTTGAAAGGCAGAATTTTGGCCTTGCATATCCCCTTTTGCTCAGCTGTCCTGCCTTCAGGTGAGACAAGGATCTCTTGAGCCACTCTTCCTGGAGACACAGTGGTTATGGTGGGGTCAGCTCTTCCTCACTCAGACTTTACTTGAGGCAACTGCATCTTGCTCACTTCTCATCCTTGCCTTTCACTTTAACTTTTTAATCTCTCACCACACTTCGCTGCCCATTTGTTGTAACCTATTTGTGCTTCCATTGTTTCTTTGCTTCTGAAACACTTCTTAATCTGGAAATGCAGCATTTTCCCTGGTCAGAGGACCAAAACCTGCCTTTGCCCTTTACACAGAAGACTATGCAGAGGAGTTCCATCAGGACCTATGCTAGCATTGAAGCCAAGAGCCTCCACATCTGTCCACCTTCATCCTGAGAGTGTTTCAGGGTCTGGGCAGGTGCTACCCATGCAGTCTATGTCCCAATGTCTGGGCCAGCTACAGCGATCTATTCTCCTCATTTACAAACGTACTTCTCCCATTCCCTACAGCTGCTGTGATGGCATTACCCTCTAATCCCTGCCATACAAACCCATGCTTCTCGGTCAGCGCTTTCCAGCTTCAGCTCAAGTTAAAATCAAAGCCTTGCTGCTGTTTCTTTCAGAAAATCAAAGCTACAAAGATTGAGCTAATTAATTAAACAAAACGATAGACATGGTCGCAGCTTGCAGCCACTCTGCCGAGCGGCAGGGCTTGCAGAGGCGGAGCAGCCCGGGGCAGGGCGGTACGCGCGGCAGAGGGAGCCCGGGGGCAGGAGTGCGAGGGCAGAGCTAACTCCGCAGCCCGGCGCGACGGCGGCGGCCTTGTGCTGCCACCTGGCGGCGTCCCGGAGTGGCCATGGAGAGCCAGCGCCCCCTGGTGGCGGTCTTGCGTCGGCGGCACAGTCTAGCGTGGGGAGGCACCGCGGAGCATCACTGGCTGCAGGGGGAGCGTTCGCCTGCGTTTGCGGCAAGTGGGTTACAAACCAGTATGACCGGCACTGGGGCTCGGGAGGATTTCTGTTTGACTCCCGCTGTTTGTTTTTTGCGTTTCGTTTGCCGCAGTTCTGTGAGAGATCCACCCGCAAAGCATCGTGAGGATCAGCCTGGCTGCAGCACATGCCTGGACTCTGGCACTGCCAGAAGTGATTCTTTTGTGCCTCCACTGATGGAGATGCTGAAGCCCCTCAAAATCCATTACACATCATCCGAAACCTTTTAATGCAGTCTTGGTGTGCACGGTGCAGGGCTGTGACAGGGGAATCTCGACATGCTTTTGCAGGAGAAGCACCATCTCCTGGGAGCTTGAGGGGCAGCTAGGGATCTGTCAGGCTGCTACCTTACTCCTGGACAATCCACTGACCATGCAAAGCTTGACTTCACATGAGTGGTACAATGACTTTATGGAAACCTAGCTCCAGTCCAGCCATTTCATTAGGTAAAGCACCTGCTAAAAGTAGCAAGTGCTATCTGTGGCCTAAGTTCTGTTGAGAACAGCTTACCTTGAATTTGAACAAGTAGTGACAACCTCTGTTACAAATACTACAGCACCCATAGTAGAACTCACCAGTGAATCAGCATGCCAGGCAAGACAGAACCATTGAGGTACAGAGTAACTGATGAAGAGTTAGGCTGAAAAAAACCCAAACCTAAGCCCAGCTCAAGCTTCAGGCCAATCTGTGTTTCAAACTTTCTATTATTTTTGCAAATATAAACACAATAATTGCATCAGCATGGGAAGGAGAAGCCTCTTTGGAGACTGGGGGAAAGCAAGAGGTAGAGGAGATAAGAAATGTCAAGATGGTGAAGGCCCTTGAGTCTCAGAGCTCACTAAAGAGCAGGAGAAGGAAGCAGCAAATCAACAGAGAGGAAGGATGGAGGTGAGAGTAGGTTGTGCTTGAGTATCTATGGGTCCCCACGTGACACAGAAGCTGACTGCCTCACAACCCTGCATGGCATTCATTTTCCTGAGCCTCTTGTGGGGAAGCAGCTTCTCCATTTTACTAACAGGAAAACAACAGATGGTAAGTGATTGACCAGGGTCATGAAGGCAGCCTGGTTAGGCTGGAAATTGAACTCTGGCCACCAAAGCAAAGTAGGTAAGGAAAAGAGTAAAGGTAAGGGTTGGAGAAAACCAAAAACCCTGTGGAAAAGCATTGGGATCCTTGGGGTCTTCTTCAAAGAGCATGGAATTCTGCCTCTTGCCAAAAATACTAGTTGAAAATAGGGCATTCTTCTTTCACTGCAAAGAGGTTTGTGGACAGGGCTTGGTCTTTAAACCACAGAAGAAAACACACAGGCAAAACAAGTCTCATCCCAAGTTTACTCAGCAAGAAAAGTTTTGACCCAAATCTTAACCACTTGGTGCAAGTCATGCTGTGTATACAATGGTATCTTCATGATTTCAGAAGTGTTTGGGCCCATTCAGCATAACTGCAGATTACTTCACCCTATGAGTTTTGCTCAACATGGGACAGGTTGAGCAAAGGAAACAGCTCAGTGGGCAATGTTGGGTGCTGCCTTTACCCTCTTAATACTGAGCCACACATACTATGAAAGGGCTTCTGCACCTGTGGCTGAAAAGCCCTTTACCAGTCCACTGCAGCAGACACAACCTGCACCTCTGCAGATATCTCACATTGCTCAAGCATTTTGCCCAAAGGTTATTGCAGTCTGGACGTGCATGGGTGCAGCGCCAGCAGCACATGGTATGTTCCTTCAGAGAGCCTCTGACAGCCCTGGAAGAAGGATTTTGGTTTAGATTATAAAGCTAGATGAATGGATGAGAAAGGTATATTCCTCACAGTCTGCTAGCAAGTCAGAGACTCCTGCTGCAAACTGCACAAGATGAGCAGTAGTTGTGGTGGTGGCAATAGAGTCCATTTCCAGTTTCCTCAGCAGCCCAGGGTTGGTTTGTTTGCTTGTTTGTTTGTTTTAAATTGTTTGGTGCTGTTAATGTGAGTTTCAGCACAGCTGCTTGTTCCATCTCACAAGATTTTGTCAGTGAGACATTTGCAGCCAAAAGACAGCTAGAGAGAGTAGAGGCCAGGTGCTGGCCAGCCAGATGCTGGCTACAAAGGAAGGCAAAGAAGTAGAACAGCCACCAGATCATAGGATCATAGAATTGTTAGGGTTGGAAGGGACCTCAAGGATCATCTACATCCAACTCCCCTGCCATGGGCAGGGACACCTCACACTACATCAGATTGCTCAGAGCCACATCCAGCCTGGCCTTATAAACCTCCAGGGATGGGGCTGCTACCGTTTCCCTGGGCAACCTGTTGCAGTGTCTCACCACCCTCATGGGGAAGAACTTCTTCCTAACATCCAATCTGAATCTAGCCATTTCTATTTTTGTTCCATTGCCCCTAGTCCTATCATTACCTGACATTACCTAAAAAAGTCCCTCCCCAGCTTTCTTGTAGGCCCCCTTCAGATACTGGAAGGCCACAGTAAGGTATTCTTGGAGCCTTCTCTTCTCCAGACTGAAGAACCCCAGCTCTCTCAGTCTGTCCTCACGGGAAAGAAGCTCCAGCCCTATGATCATCCTCATGGCCCTTCTCTGGATACACACAACAGCACATCCAGATCCTTCTTGTGATAGTGGCTCCAGAACTGGACACAATACTCTAGGTGGGGTCTCACCAGAGTGGAGTGGAGGAAGAGAATTACCTCCCTTGACCTGCTGGCTATGCTTCTCTTGATGCACCCCAGGATGTGATTGGCTTTCTGGGCTGCAAGTGCACACTGGTGGCTCATGTTGAGCTTCTCATCCACCAGCACCTCCAAGTCCTTTTCTTCAGGGCTGCTCTCAAGATCACATCACAGATGAGATGAGATGGCACATCACTGGAGACACAGTGCAAGGCAGTGACAGGTCTCTTTCTTATAAACTAGGGTTTATTTTCCAAAGTTTTGGCCCACTCCAGCCACTGCAACTTGGAAGGACTTTGTTCTTGATCATACTTGTGTCAGACAATTCTCCAGGCAGTTCAGTGATTTGGTTACCTCCCTGCCTCCAGCTTACTGATTTGGAAAGGCTTTAGCAAGTTTACTTCTTTTTTCTTTTCCTTTTTTTTCCCCCCTGGAAAATAAAAAGCATCTCTCCACTCATCACATCTTGTAAGTCAGAGACCCTGCAAGCTTCTCTACAAACATTTGCAGTGACACTGAGATGAAAGGAGCCGCATCTGGTCCATTCCACAGCCTGTTCTTCAAAACAGCAGCACTCACTTCATACACTGCAGTTACAAAATAGTAATGTGCTTTTAATTTGCACAGACTGAACCCAGGAAACTATGATTACAAAAGAAGTTTCTGGTGATGCAACAAGGAAACATTAATACAGTGCAAAAAGCAATCTGAAGCCTCCAGCCCCACAGAGATGTGCTGCCTAAAATGTTGCATTAACCAGTTGCTCTCTCTTAATCCAACAGGACTGCTTCTCTGGAACAACCCTTTGTGGACATTTAGCTTCCTTGACCATAAATCTTAGCCATTTGACACCTAAGTTACTAAATTATATTTTCATTGTTATATCATAACATGATGCTTAGCAGTAGAGCATGCCCTAAGGGTAACCCTAATGGTAACACAGAACTGGCCAATGGCAGAAAAACAATCTCCTCCTTTCAGACCCTCTTTCAACCTGAGAGAATCACTGCAATCTGCTGGCAGTGCTGGCCTGCATTTCCATTTGTGTTTGATTTCACTTAGAAGTAGACCACATTCCATATGGCTACTCTCTAGGTCATTAAAATGCAGCTACTTTTACAAGGAAAGACAAACTGATAGCACTAGCACACAGTCATTTCTTACTGCAGTTCTTAATTGGGATTTCAAAGGGGTCATAGATGTGTCACGAGTCATCAAATGTTTGGGGCTGAAGAGAAGTGAGAAAAATAATCACAGCATTGAATTATTTAAGGTTTACATTCCACTGCATGGCCCTGTGAGGGTCTTCAGAAGCAGTCTCTCCTCCAGTACAGCTGGAGGGATGTCTCATTCAAACACCATATGGATGTTGTCTAACAGCTCCTATCAGCTGATTGTATGCTAAGGACCAGCTGTGGTTGTCTAGCAGTGTCTGCCTCCTGACTGACCCCTGGGGTGCAGTGCACATGACAGTTGGAAATCTGAAAACTCACCCCAAACAGGGCAGTGCTCTTTAGGATGAATTACAAAGTCAGTGATACAGAATGCAGAATACAGAATTAACCAGGTTGGAAAAGACCTTTGAGATCATCAAGTCCAGCCTATCACCCAACACCATCTAATCAACTAAACCATGGCACTGAGTGCCTCATCCAGTCTCTTTTTAAATGCTTCCACCAGTGATGGTGACTTCACCACCTCCCTGGGCAGCCCATTCCAATAGCTAATCTCTCTTTCTGTGAAGAATTTCTTCCTAACAACCAGCCTAAACCTCCCCTGGTGCAGCTTGAGGCTGATTTGCCTCTCGACATCAGAGATGAATAAAACCATCATGTCCTGCCTCAAATAATGTTATGACTTCTTCCCCTGGTTGGTCCCACTTGTTCTTGCACCTTGTGCTTCATTTGTGGCTGGGGATGTTTTGGCCCTCCTGGGGCTAAAAGTCTTCCTAGTCATCATTGTCACTTTCAGGTTCACTTTTGGCTGCGGTGTCAGTTTGTGTGTGGCCACAGATGGTTTACAATTGCTGCAGGCACCTCTGGAAGAGCCTTTGGACACGATGATCTCGAAGGTCTCTTCCAACCTGGTCTATTCTATTCTATTCTATTCTATTCTATTCTATTCTATTCTATTCTAATAATAATAATAATAATTCCTCCTGCCAGGTGTCCTCCTACCCCTGTGAAAGAAGGAATATGGACAATTTGAACATAGGAGATCTCACCTCAACCTGAGGGGAAACTTCTTTACAGTGAGGGTGATGGAGCGCTGGAACAGGCTGCCCAGGGTGGTTGTGGGTTAAAGAGAGTCTCCTTCTCTGGAGATTTTCAGAACCCACCTGAATGAATTGCTGTGCTTTGGCAAGGGGGTTGGACTCAATGGTCTCTGAGGTCCCTTCCAACCACTGTGATACTGTGTGATACTGTAATCTCTGACCCCCAACAGGGAAGTACCACACCCAGCAGTTCTCAAATGCTTCCTCATTGCTCCATCTCTTGGCATGCAAATTTCTTGCTAAGTAATTTCTCTAACAACTAATTTTGTGATAGGGCCTTTCCCATTACTGTAATGTCTTTCTAGTTATCAGTTCCTGGGGTTTATTATGTGAAAATTAGAAATACATTATTACCAGAAAAGCTATTCTCTCGACTCTGCAGACATTTACAACCTGACATAATCTCTTAGAATCTGGATTGTTTGCAATGAAACAGACCCTTCTTTCCCTCATGAAGATGTCACAGAATTTAAATTTCAGCTAATTCTTGCAAGCCTAATGAGCTTCCCTCTCTAAGGAACTGGCAATGGTCTTCATGCTATAACAGTTCCAGGAACAATTGGAAACTGCTTGGATAATAACACAAGGTTTTATAGATCAATATCACTTTTGCAGTGTGAAATTCTTGACAGATCTTAGTGTCTAAGCTACTCTGTTCTTTTGCTTCTTGTATTTGATGAGAATTTCCCTGATCAGTTCTTGTGCACTGAGAAAGCTTGATACAATGATGCACACAAGGAGGCACCAAGTCAATGGACAGAGTCCATAATATGATACTGGTGTGGTGGTGGTGTAGGGATAAGTTCCAAATAGGAAACCACTTCTTTTATTCATCTTGTATGCTTCAACTGGTATGCTGTGCTAAGTATCATTGGTTGCCCTGACACTTAACACATGCATCCAGCTTAACAAATTCCCACTGTTATGCAGCCTGGGCCAGCAAGTTGTGCCTGGCAGGGCTGTTGTTATAATGCTGCTTGTTTCTGTGCTATTCTACACCCTCTTGTTTTGTTGGTCATCCTATTCACTCCACCTACTCTTAAAGCTAATGTAAGGTTGCTATTTCTTGGCATCACTTTTAAACAGGAGAGTCAAAATAGCACAACTGAGTGCCTGCTCCAAACTTTCAGCCTTCCCACATGCACACCCCCCACACTCCCTGCACTAATTACACTCTAAACCTAAAAGCACTAGGCATGAGTGTCTGTCAAGTATGCTCTGACTGCCTGAGGTTTCCAGAGCAGAGTTCATTCCAGTGTGGTGGGTGTCCAAGAGGGCTCATGCCCACCTCTACGTGAAGGATTCTTGGGGTTGCTGGATTTGTCATAGGACCAAAAGTCACAAACAGCGGAGTGTGGCTTCTGCTCTGCTTCCAGTACAACATGTTCCTTGTCTGTGAGGCTGAGGGGGTGGAGAGGCCAGTCGAGTTTACTGCACCATCTGCTAGGTTCAGCCAAATCGCTTCATCTTCACCAATTTCAAAAGGAATGAGGTCAAAACTTCAGAGGTGACCTTAACTCTTCATAAAATATTTGCTTTCTCAGATGTTATGAAGAAAAGGTTGTTTCAGAGGAGCAGGGATGACTTGCCAGGATTCCTCCTGACACTGAAATGCACTTCCTTCTCCCTCCACAAATACCAGAGAGCTCATCACTCCTCTGTCCCTGGCAGCAACAGCAGCCCAACCTTGTGACCCCAGTGCAGCAGCTTTCACGGCAATGCATGTCTCTGGATTGCATGCCCACCATCTGACCAATATCCCCAGGCATCTTGCCCTGTTGTGTGTCCTATAAGCAGCTTTATCTATGACCCCCTTCAGCTACACCAGCTAGGCCCCTCTGTGGTAAGACCCATTTGGGACTTTAAACAAGCTATCTCTCAGCCAGTCCTTCTCTGCTCTCTAGCACAAGGTTTTCCCAAGACAGGCTGCCGAGGGGGGTTATGGAGTCTCTCTCTCTGGATGCATTCCTGTGTAATCTGGTGCAGGTGATCCTGCTCTGGTAGGGGGGTTGGACTAGATCATCTTTTGAGGTCCCTTCCAGCCCCTGAAACTCTGTCATTCCTTTTCCATAGGTCAGATGCACAAGTTTACACAAGACTGCTTAGTAATTTACAGATACAGAAATACTTCCCTTTTTTGCACATAATATACATAGAAAAGTCTTGACTTCAACATAGCCTTTGAGTTGTCTTCATTTGGAGCTGGCTTTTCGGCTGTGGCTTCTCCCCAGCTCTGGATTTTCCCTAGCTGGAATCTAGAAAAGAGTGATGCTTCCACACGCAGAGTGATGCATGGCACATGGAACTTAGCTGCACTTTTAATGCTGAGAGAGAAGACAGCAGCCCAGTGAGGGCTTTGAAGGGGAAGGAATTCAGATCTCTGACCTCCACTCAGAAAAGGAAGATGTGAGATAGTTTATTTCTGTGGAGGGAGGACAGGACAGTGGCTAAGAACCAGGTAGATCAGAAACAATGAGCAGAATTAGGCTCAGTTGTGCTCCTCTTGTCTGAGAACAAGAGAACAACATGTGCTATTTTAGCACCATACCTCAGCTTGACAGCTGAGGAGGACAAAGGCTAGCAGCAGAAAACAGGGATGCCACTAAAGGCTGTTTGTCAATATCCTCTGCACTACCCTGCTTAACACAGGCTGGTTCAAACCTGGGTGTTGATCTGCTAGGACTCTCTGCCCTTACAACATTTAACTGTTTGTTCCTTCTTTGCCAGGATTGACGGAGGGACCTCATAAGCTTGAAGGTCTGTCAGTTTTTGACTTGCTTTGCTTTAAAACTGAAGCAATGTTGCTTTTTAATTAATCTGTTCTTAATGTCCTTAAATCACTGTCTCATGGTAAGAAGAGGGCTTTAGAAAATCCATCAAAGCAATAATCTTCTTTGATGAAGCCCTATGTATGCAAGCAGGGCTCTCTTCAGTAGTTGCTAGCCCTTGGTGGGCTTCCTTGAACTTCCTTAGGGTTTTTAACAGAGAATATGAATGCCTCATAGCCTGCATGAAAGCAGAATTATGATTCTATGGCTTGGTATTTCTGTTTGCACAAATGTGTGGGTTTTGTTAGCTACTTGGAAATAGATCAGTTGCCACCAGAGAGGGGATGTTACATCTAGAAAGAGTGGTGTCTTACAAAAGGAAACAAAGCTTGTTGCGAGTGAAGAGACGTGGTGGAGTCTAACAAAATGGTTGAAGTTTGCTGTGTACTATTCTTTGGCTGCTTTTTGGCCAAAGGCTGCTGCTGAGCAAGACTTTTCCAGTTTACATGATTTTTACTTTCTGTTGGAATGTCTCAGCTCCCACAGGAGTGAAGGAGTACAAAAGTCATTTGATTTGCATCAAGCTCTACATGCCCAAGTCAAATTAGAGTCCAGAGTGCTGCCACCACCAAGATCCTCTGATGTCAAAAGCAACAACAGAAAAGACAGAATTCCCACAAGGGGACTGGGCTCTTTGCCCATGGCACACCCCATCTTTCCCATACAAGCTCTCTTGAATGCCCTACAACATCAACACGAACACAAAGCCCATTGACTCCAACCCCTCTGGCAAAAAGCCTTGTGCCAGGTCCCTCACAGTTGTTCTGATTGTGCAGAGTGCAAAGGAGTGAGATCACTGCGTTGAATTTTGAGGAATGGCCAGCAGATGGGAACAATCAGATAAAGAGAGTAACCATCACAGGAAAAAAATCTAATTAAATTCTCCTGAGAGACATGGGAGCTAAGGAAGACCTCTCTTTCTGGTGCTGTCCAGCCACTGCTTCTTCACCTGAAGGAATGAAGCAACTGTGCAGCCCACCTGCGTGAATGAACTGTTGCAGAGATTGTGTGAGGGTGGGCTGGGAGAGGCAAGTCCTTCTACCATTGTAAATACAAGAGCGTCTGGAGGTGACCTGGCAAACCAATACATTGGATCTCTGCTAGGGAAAAAAATGTGTGTGCATGAAAAGTCAGCGATGCTCAGCAAGCCTGAGGAGTAGGGCTTCGAGTTTTGGTTAGGGAAGCAGGGAGAGATCAGAGAAAGTAAAGTTTTGTCATGGTGTTTTGGAGGACAGGAGCAAGGCTAGTGCTGTGAATGGGCTCTCAGCCCTGCCTCCTTCTATGAGGAAGTATGGTGTGTGAGCACAGCAGGGCCAGTGGAAGAAGGAGGCAGAGGGGGTGATGAGAGTTCACGGACTCTGCAAAGTCCACATACATTGAGGCTGTAAATACACCTTGGCATAAATCAAGAAGTTGGTGCCAGCACTGTAAGTGCATTGAGACAGGGACCATCATTTTGTCTCCTGTTCACACAGTCCCTATCACTGCAACAGCCTCAGCAATAAATGGATCTTTTCTATACAAATGTTCTATCAAAGGGTCTGATTATTATTAACAAGGTAACAATAAGCACTGAAAGCAACAATTTCAATCCCACTCAAGACCAGAGAAGACAGTGGGACTAGTGATTCCTATTTGCCCCTATGGAGTACTGTTCACTGATAGCCAGCATTTCTTTTCTCTTCTTGGATGTAAATTCCTTTCAAAGAGGGTGACTTTGTTCACTCCTGGAGGGCCTTTGTTCTGTCTGTGCCTCTAAGCTACAGAAGTTTCCTCTCCTGGTATAGAGATGTCTCTATTCAAACAATTGTTTCCAGGTTGCACCTTCAAACCCAGTTTTCTTGCAGATCACCCCATCCTCATGGGGAGCTGCATGTTAAAAACCACTCCCTATCTCAAGTCAAACCTAGAAAGGGTCACTCTGAGGACATCTGAGGTATGAGCATCTCCTCAAAACCCAAATATTTCAATATCAGTGTGTCTTTTGCCCCAAATTGCAAAGCAATTTGTCACCCTTAGGTATGTACAAGGCCTTTAAAAGAAGCAGTTGAAAGGTTGGAGGTTGGTTCACAGGATGATGTAGAAGTTTATCCCCAGTAAATGGCAGCATGCCCTATAGGTGAGGATAGTATCATCCTCATCACCATCACTTTTTAGCTGTGACAAAATGAGACAAATTACTCCAGTGATCTAGCTGGAGTCATGGTGTCCCTAAGGAAACAGAACAGCAGGCAACACCCAAGGACCTAAAGAAGCAACTTGGAAAGAAAAGAAGAAAAGAAAAAAAAAGGCAGCTGGAATTTGACATTGGGTTCCTGCCCAAATAACATATTACATCTGTGACACTCTGTTGTGGTCCTTATTTCCTGGCAAAACTCACCACACACAGTTCCTGTTCCCTGGCAATAACTAACAACACTACCTGTGCCTCTGCAGATGGTTCGGTGGTGTGCCTATACTCCTAGAAGCATGTCATTTGTTTTCTCCATTGGGATGCATTTGCCAGAGGTTTTCAACTGTCAAAACAACCCCCTCCCTAGCTTATGATCTCACCCTGTGTACCCATGAGGCTCCTGTCCAGCCCAGAAAGACCACAGTGACATTCATTGCTGGCCTGTGCTCTTGTGATGAAGTGCTAAGGAGAAGTTGGCTTGAGAGAGAAGCTTGGAGGAGACCTGGGAGAGGTTAGCATCATAGAATCATAGAATCAATAAGGTTGGAAAAGACCTCAAAGATCATCAAGTCCAACTCAGAAATGTTTATATCAGCTGTTTCTGTGAACTAATGAAAAAATGAGGCTGACTGGGCCCTGGATTTGGCAGCTGGGTAAAGAAGGTAAAGAGGGTAAAGAACATTGAGGGGTGGGGGTGAGGGGGTTCTATCCTTTTACATACATCTATGAAATAAGTGAAATGGTTACTCTGACTGAAATCTTCTTCTTGGGAGAGGGACAGGACAAAGTAAGAAAGCTGTAGTTCTTAATCTGTTATGTGTGTTAAAAAGTGTACTCTCTGGCTTCAGCTCGTGCAGAAAGAACAAAGCTTCTCATGGTAACATTACAGTATGTGGAGAAGCTGTGAGACAGCATCACCACCAGGCCACATGCTTGGCATTCACATTCTCAGGCTGTGTGTGCCAGCAGAGTGAAGGCAACAGGTAGCATAACCCAGTTTAGAAAGGATTTGTGGTGGGTTGAAATTAGCCCCCCCAACATAAAATTGCCAGACTAGCTCAGGTGAAAGGAAATGAAGCTCTATTTACAAGCAAAACTACAGTCTGGAAATATGGAATGCAACGAATGTGTACAAAATATACAATATTTACACATACTTACAATTCACAAACAACACAAGAACCCCCCTGGACAAAACCAGGGGGTTACCAGCAGCTTCCCTTTCTCCCCCACTGCCCTCACCCCTTGTATATGGGACCAGAGAAAAAGGGAGAGAAGCAGAGAGTAGGCTGTTAGTACTTAGCCACAACAAAGAATGCAGTCTAGGTCAGCAAGCCAGCAGAAGCACCAGTTAGTATCTGCCAGAGCAAAGAAACTGAAAAGACTAACTTTATGTTGGTTACCAGACCAGTGGGGTTATTTAGACCTTGCCATTATTTCCCCTTTTACATCCAATGGTAATTTTATTTACACTCTACTACTTTCTACTCAATCTGTGAAAGATTTTCCCAGGCACAGCCTAGAACTGCCAGAGGGTTGTGTACAAAACCCCACTAAATGAGACCATGACATTCCATTTCCACCATTGTCTTCATTCCTACCATGGGTTTTTGATTTTTTGATAAAAGGGGTGAGCTGGGGAAAAAACACATCTCTGTTAAGCTTGGAACAATTTTCCACTTAGGTTGGTCTCCCACTTGAAAAGAGATCTTTTGGGGAAGGGAAAGGAAAGAAAATATTTTGACACATTATTCCATGTCTGTGAGTCTGGAACAATAGATTCATTTTCTGTTTCAAAAGAGTATTTCCTGACTAAAAATGTCCATGGCATGGAAAGAGAGGTTTAGCTTAAAAAATGTTAATATTAACATTTCAAAAAGGGTAAGAAGGAAGAACCAGGGAACTCCAGGCCAGTCAGTCTCACCTCTGTGCCCGGAAAGATCATGGAGCAGGTCCTCCTGGAAGCACTACTGACACAGAAGAAGAGTGAAGAGGTGATTTGGTACAGTCAGCATGGCTTCACCAAGGGCAAATCCTGCCTGACCAATCTGGTGGCCTTCTATGAACAGGTGACAACATTAATAGATGAGGGGCGACCAATTGATGTTGTTTACCTGGACCTGAGCAAAGCCTTCGACACTGTCCCGCACCACATCCTGGTCTCCAAACTGGTGACACATGGGTTTGATGGGTGGACCACTAGATAAAGAACTGGCTTGATGGCCGCACCCAAAGAGTGGCTGTGAATGGCTCCATGTCCCAGTGGAGGCCAGGGACAAGCAGAGTCCCTCAGGGATCAGTCCTGGGATCAGTCTTGTTCAACATCTTTGTCAGTGACATGGACAGTGGCATTGAGTGCACCCTCAGCAAGTCTGCTGATGACACCAAGCTGTGTGGTGCAGCAGACAGGCTGGAGGGAAGGGATGCCATCCAGAGGGACCTTGACAGGCTGGAGAGGTGGGCACAAGCCAACCTCATGAGGTTCAACAAGACCAAGTGCAGGGTCCTGCATCTGGGTCGAGGCAATCCCAGGCACAAATCCAGGCTGGGCAGTGACTGGCTGGAAAGCAGCCCAGAGGAGAGAGACTTGGGGGTGCTGCTGATGAGAAGCTCAACAGGAGCTCTCAGTGTGCATTTGCAGCCCAAAAAGCCAAGCAGATCCTGGGCTGCATCAGGAGAAGTGTGGCCAGCAGGGCAAGGGAGATGATTCTCCCCCTCTACTCAGCTCTGGTGAGACCCCACCTGGAGTACTGCCTCCAGCTCTGGAGCACCTATTACAAGAGGGATATGGACGTGCTGGAGCATGTCCAGAGAAGGGCCATGAGGATGATCAGAGGGCTGGAGCACCTCTCCTGTGAGGACAGACTGAAAGAGTTGGGGCTGTTCAATCTGGAGAAAAGAAGGCTCCAAGGTGACCTGATTGTGGCCTTCCAGTATCTGAAGGGGGCCTACAAGAAGGCTGGGGAGGGACTTCTTAGGATACCAGGTAGTGACAGGACTAGGGGGAATGGAATGAAGCTGGAGGTGGGCAGATTCAGACTGGACGTGAGGAGGAAGTTCTTCACCATGAGAGTGGTGAAGCCCTGGAATGGATTGTCCAGGGAGGTGGTTGAGGCCCCAGCCCTGGAGGGGATCAGGCTGGATGAGACTCTGTCCAGCCTGATCTAGTATGAGGTGTCCCTGCCCATGGCAGGGGGATTGGAACTAGAGGATCCTTGTGTTCCCTTCCAACCCTGACTGATTCCATGATTCTATGATTTGGAAGTAGCCAAACTTGGGGTTTATAGGTCTCATCTTAATTAAAGAAGTATCTTTCCTATGTATAATCATGTTACAGATTTTATTTTTCCTGGTTTTGACTTTTAGTCCTGATTTAGTATGGGCAGGGAAAAAAATGTCAAAATCCCTGTGAATATTTTCACAAGGACTGTGGAGAACATTTTCCCACACAGCTCTGCAATCAAACCCTGCAGATGCTAACAGATTACTGGTTAGACTTTCCTGCCCTTGACTTGGGATCATCATGTTGCAGAGCACGTGGGGACAGAGCAAAAAGCAGCTCTCATCATGATGTTTTTACACACAAAGAGTTAAGTATGTTCCCAAGAGATGCCTTAAGTGAAAGACTCCCAAATAAAGAACAAAAGTGGGATCAGTAACCTCTGGTTTTCCAGCTCTGTGGCTTATCTCCTCAGATATCATGTAACTGGCTTTAAAATTGCATGAATAAAAAGGTAATTAAAATATTTAACTTTCTGTCATATGTGTTTTCTAAGTGACCTGATGATTTTCAAGCTTTTCAGGAGGCCTGCCAGCACCAGTAATTTAGCTCTTTGCACATGAAAGCTGAGTGTCTCATGGTGGATAAGTACAAGACCTCAAGTAGTCAGAGCAGATAGAGCACACTTGCAGGAGGGGCTGGGAGAGACAGGGCCTCTGTATGCCTTGCTCTTTAGCTGTAGCCATAGGTTAGGCACTGAATCTAGCCCCCATAAACAGGCATCCTTCTCAAAGATGATCCCTTAGGGTATCTCTCAGAAGTACTCACACCTGAAGGCAGAAGCATGCCAAAAGCTGCACAGAGGATATCTTTTGCTGGGGCGATGTTCCCAGCTCTTTCCTGAATCCCCTATCACTCATTTCTTAAAAGTATGGCAAAGAAGACTTTGGCTGAAGTAGGTCTGATGCTAGTGAAAAATGAGTCAGGACAGTGAATCTTAAGCCATGTGTTAGTTCTGGATTTTATCATGACAGAGTGGAAGAAAGATTCACTCAGCTTTAATCAAACTGGGGAAAAAAGGGGGCTGAAGGGAGAGGGTGGGCAGGGGGGGAGTGGGAAGAAGCAAGCCTGAGACCTCTACATCTCTGTCTTGTCTCAGCCATTTTATCTTCAGCCATAATGGACCAGAGCTGCAGGAATTCTTATAGGATCATTGGTGATTTTAGTGGCATTCCCTGTATATACACTAGATCAAAGTGTGATTCTCTCCTGCAATAAAGCTGTCTTATAGCAGCAATGAATACATGTCACAGGTATTAAATTAGCACCCAAGTCTTATTTTCTTTCACAAAACACTCTGCTGTGACCTTCTTCAAGGCCACCTCTGGGCCAGACAGCCAGATCAGATCTTCCTTTGCTTTCTGTTGTAGACTTGGGGAAGAGAACCTGACAGCCCCCTGTGTACTACAATGAAGGGCAGTTGGCACAGAAAGTAGAATAGAGTAGAATAAACCAGGTTAGAAGAGACCTTCAAGATCATCGTGTCCAACCCATCAACCAATCCAACACCACCTAATAACTAACCCATGGCACCAAGCACCCCATCAAGTCTCCTCCTGAACACCTCCAATGATGGTGACTCCACCACCTCCCCAGGCAGCCCATTCCAATGGGCAATCACTCTCTCTGTATAGAACTTCTTCCTAACATCCAGCCTAAACCTCCCCTGGTGCAGCCTGAGACTGTGTCCTCTTGTTCTGGTGCTGGCTGCCTGGGAGAAGAGACCAACATCTGCCTGTCTACAACCTCCCTTCAGGTAGTTGCAGAGAGCAATAAGGTCACCCCTGAGTGTCCTCCTCTCCAGGCTAAGCAACCCCTGCTCCCTCAGCCTCTCCTCATAGGGCTTGTGCTCCAAACCCCTCACCAACTTTGTTGCCCTTCTCTGGACATGGTCTGTGGAACCAGAGGGGAAAAAAATTAAGCCACTGGTTTTGCAAAGGGTGACCCTCTTTGGCAATTTGCTGAGGCTTGCTATTATTGGGTTTGGGTCAGGGTCCTTTGTCTCTTTAGCCTTTGTGGAGAGAAAAAGAAAAGAGACCCAAAATGTAGCAGTTGTTGTTTGAAAGAACATACAATTTACTCTCGTGGAACATGGTCGCTCCACTTAATTTTTAATTAAGTTCCAGATCCAGGAAATCCATCCATCACAATTCTGGAATGCTGGAAAATTCACTGAGGAACTACAAAGGGCAGGTAAAGCAAAAACATTTAAAATAGTTGCAGATGAGCTGATAAGAGGCTCAAAGAAACAGTTAAATTTGTGTGCAGATAACTCAACCACAGTATCTGGAATGTATAAACATAGCACTTTTTTTTTTTGTCTTCTGGCCTTAAAATTTGATCCAAGTCTGGGAGTTAAAAAGTCCCATTTTGTGTAATCAGGTTCTGGTTGAACATGATTGCTGAATTATTTTAAATTGAAGACACATGTCTGGATGTTGAGTTCTGTATATTATTCCAGGATGGTGTCCATTAGGTCTTATCCGCAGGGGCTATCTTCATTCCTTATGCATCAGGATCAGCAAATGGTGAATCATGAATATGGAGACGGTGAAAAGAATGTGGTACTAGTTAAAGGGTGATTTTGGAAATTACCTTGCATGTATTATTCAAAACTTCTCAGTCTCTCTTGCACACAGTCCCTACGGCTGCTTAAAAGCCTTGGTTTAAAACATGCTCATACAAGACGTGCATTCTTGCAGTTTGAGTCTTGAGTTCAGCAGTGAACCAAAATTTGCCTTAACCCCTTGTCAGTCCTAAAGCATCCTCAGGAGTGTGACCTGCTCATCTGATAGCTGCAGTGCCATATGCTGTCCTTCTATAATAGATCTGCCCCTGACCCTCTGTGTTTGAACATTGCTTCTTTCACTGGCAGATGGGCCATTACAGAAATTGAAACATATTTTCATGGGTATTCCCAGTGGTGAGAGTACTGTCTCATTAGCTCCACAGGGAAGACAGTGTAAACCCAAAAGCTGGGTAACTCACCTATCCATATGGTAGGTTAAAAGGAGTGTCCTTACTGTGCATGTTACAGACAGTGACACCTCCTGGATGATCCAAGTGTAAACCCAAAAGCTGGGTAACTCACTATCCATATGGTAGGTTAAAAGGAGTGTCCTTACTGTGCATGTTACAGACAGTGACACCTTCTGGATGATCCAAGTGTAAACCCAAAAGCTGGGTAACTCACCTATCCATATGGTAGGTTAAAAGGAGTGTCCTTACTGTGCATGTTACAGACAGTGACACCTCCTGGATGATCCAAGTGTAAACCCAAAAGCTGGGTAACTCACTATCCATATGGTAGGTTAAAAGGAGTGTCCTTACTGGGCATGTTACAGACAGTGACACCTCCTGGATGATCCAAGTGTAAACCCAAAAGCTGGGTAACTCACTATCCATATGGTAGGTTAAAAGAAGTGTCCTTACTGTGCATGTTACAGACAGTGACACCTCCTGGATGATCCAAGTGTAAACCCAAAAGCTGGGTAACTCACTATCCATATGGTAGGTTAAAAGGAGTGTCCTTACTGTGCATGTTACAGACAGTGACACCTCCTGGATGATCCAAGTGTAAACCCAAAAGCTGGGTAACTCACTATCCATATGGTAGGTTAAAAGAAGTGTCCTTACTGTGCATGTTACAGACAGTGACACCTTCTGGATGATCCAAGTGTAAACCCAAAAGCAGGGTAACTCACTATCCATATGGTAGGTTAAAAGAAGTGTCCTTACTGTGCATGTTACAGACAGTGACACCTCCTGGATGATCCAAGTTCTGTGGCTCCCATTTTGGACTGTCCAAACACTTATGTAGCTTCCTGACAGCTTCAAAAGGACCGAACTGAGTGCCCTTTAGGTTCCTCTGCCCACAGCCTTTTCCTACTGCATTTCACTGCACAGAACTTCTGTGGGGAAGATGTCCCAGAGTCTTCTGAACCAACAAAATTTTTTTCATGGAAATGCTTCTTTGGGTTGGGTTTTTAAATGAAAAGGGGGGAAAGTCCGAGTCCCTGTCAGTCAGATATTTCAGTTTTGCCATGTTTGCAGCTGTAATGGGAATCTTATCCAGCACTTAGTCAAAACTATTTGAGAAATCACATCACCCAGCTTCTTCTCAAGGGAAACCTCTTTTGTCAGTATGTGGTTGACTTGCTGACGGAGTCAGCAGTGATTCTGACATAACATTTCATGAAAATTCAAAGATGCCCCAAATGACTGCAGAGGTGAAGTGGCCACAAAACTGCATACCTGTACTCCTTGCAAAATGCATTCCTGAGTTTTCAGGCCAGGAGAGAACAAAGTTCATTGTGCAGATGGGCTTTCTGATTCCATCACAATGGTATCTCCATACGCTGCCTCCCTCCTTCCTTCCTGCCCTTCTTAGGCAAGGTGAATCCGCAGGGCTTTAAATCTCTCTGAGCCAGGAGGAATTCTGAAATGAGGAAAACAGCTGGGAAGCACAACCATGCCTCCTGCAAAGGTATGCATCCTAAATAGTACTGTGAGCTGAAGCATCATCCTCCAAAAATCTCTCACTCTCTTAAACACACACAAAACCTATTGTTCTGAGCTGAGCAAAGGTGGAGCTGGCAGCTGATGTGTTTGAGGTCATTCAATAAATGGGTGTAATGAAGTAGTCATAGCTAATATGTGTTATAAACATCATGTGAACCTGAAAATCCCACAGAGGAGACATAATATCATTAAAAAATGATACTGCAGTAATGGCTCCAAATCCTGCAGCTTACAACAGTCTTTAACTGTTTGGAGCTATTATCATTCTATTATTTTTGGGATTTTCATTACAGTAGATAGCTACATTAAAATTCCATTAAAATAGATAGTTGCCAGACTTTGCTGATGCTTTGCTAAGAAACACACAGCAGACACTTGTGAAAGCACTTCCCCCTTCCACATACAAATGGGTAATTTACAATATGGCTGGAGAGGACAGTTTTCATTAGATTTCTTTTTAGGAGCTCATTCCAGCAGCTAACCCTGGGCTGTAAAGAGCTTGGCACTCAGTTGCATGCTGCTTAGCACAAGGATCCAGAAACAGCCTTGCATATATAAAACCAGATACATATTAACTTATCCCTGCAAGATAGAAAAATGGGGCCCAGAGTGTGCCTTGGGCAACACTGGCAGACTTCTACAGGTAGAATTAGGTTAAAAGCAGTCACAGGCCATGACCCAGTCTGTCCAGCTCAGCTGTCTCTTTGACACTTCTGCCATGGCATCAATTTATCACACTACTAAGCACTTCCTCAGCACTACTCTATGTGCTTTTAAACAAGACCTCAGAACAGAGGCACTGTGTAGCTTTCCCCAGACCTGAGTACCAGAGGAGTTTGATGCATAAATTCCTTCCATTGTGCTACTATGAGTTACAGTATCCCTTCAAAGGCTGGCTCTACCCAGTTTCTAAGCTTTATGGACCCCCAAGCTTTCCTTCTTGCCTCCCTGGGTTGTGGTCAAGGCATCTCCCAAAAGACTCACATCCTGCATCAGCCTTAATCCTTGAAACCACGGAGCCATACCATAGTAAAAACTCCCAAATAAGCCAAGAATCAATTATCTCAAAACAATACCAAATACTACCTGAACAAGAAAGATCTTAATCCCATAAGTAAGCAGGAAGGGGACAAACTACAGTTTATTACCTGAGGACCCCACATTAATAGTGTTTCATATTAGCTGTTAGAGAGGAGCATTTGCACAGGGTCCAAGTGTAGTGACTGACTTCAAGACACATTAGTTTGGAGGTCCACTGCCGACATTTTAAATGTGAAACATGTAAGTGAAGAGGAACATGAATAAACAGGGCTCATATCCCACTCTCATCAACAGGACTACTCAGAAAGTCTCTTCATGTAGGCTTGGAATAAAGGAATCTCTCTCACAACAGAATCAGGATATTGGAAGAGCAGTGGTGCCATATGCATGGTTCAGTCAGGATGCGACCCTGGCAAAGACAATTGTGCTTTGTGTAGATGGGTGGACAAGAGAAGAGATATCATAGCTATTTATATTTTCATTTATATTTATATTTATATTTATATTTATATTTATATTTATATTTATATTTATATTTATATTTATATGTTTGTGTGCATGTCCAGTTCTGGAGCCCCTATTACAGGAAGGATCTGGATGTGCTGGAATGTATCCAGAGAAGGCCCACAAGGATGATCAGAGGGCTGGAGCACCTCTCCTATGAGGACAGACTGAGAGTGTTGGGGCTGCTCAGTCTGAAGAAGAGAAGGCTCCAAGGAGACCTTATTGCAGACTTTCAGTATCCTAAGGGGGCCTATAAGAAAGCTGGAGAGGGACTTTTTAGGGTGTCAGGTTGTGATAAGACTAGCAGAAATGGAAAAAAAATAGAAATGAGTAGATCAGATTGGATGTTAGGAAGAAATTTTTCACCATGAGGGTGGTGAGACACTGGAACAGGTTGCCCAGGGAGGTGGTGAAGAACTTCTTCCTCACATCCAGCCTGAATCTCCCCACCTCCAGCTTCATTCCATTCCCCCTAGCCCTATCACTACCTGAGAAGTCCCTCCCCAGCCTTCTTGTAGGCCCCCTTCAGATACTGGAAGGCCACAATAAGGTCACCTTGGAGCCTTCTTTTCTCCAGACTGAACAGCCCCAACTCCTTCAGTCTGTCCTCATAGGAGAGATGCTCCAGCCCTCTGCTCATCCTCATGGCCCTTCTCTGGACACGTTCCAGCATGTCCATAATGATGATGTTGGTTGCATTCAAACTGCCAGCAATCATTGCCTAAGATGCAGTTGCTTCTCTCTGCTGACTTTTTCAGTCTTGCAGCTCCACCTGGGGAGCTGACCTCAGGTAGCACAACATGCATATGGGGTTGAACAACTGGAGCTAACACTTTCGTTGCAGCTCAAAGATACTTTGCTTCTCCTGAAAAATTCCATAGCTAAGATTGTCCTTACTTCTCTTGGCTTCCCAACCATGCCCTGGGCACAAAGAACACCAGAGGGGGAAAAAAGCAGGAATTCAGAAATCCTCTCCCTGCTCTAACTTGGCCACACACACTCCTTATATTCCTCTGTGCTGTTTCTTTCTCTGATGATGTTCATCAGATGAGCAAGCAGAAGAGAACTTTTCAGCACAGACAGGCTATTGTTCTCACTAGAACATCCCCTCCAGAGAGATGGGGTTGGTTCTAGCCTCTCAGGGTATCTAAGTCCACTGAGCACTTGCAGTCAGATTCTGGTTGTCAGTGCTGGCTGGTCCTGAAACACCACTGCCTATATTATTTACTTACTACTGAAATCTCCTTTGAAGTATCACTTCCACATAAAATTACTGAGCATGGGTCTGGCACCATTCTGAAAAGGCAACTTAAACACAGACACTCTTTTTTGAAGGCAAAATATGTTCACTTTTCATCCTTGTTCTCAGTGTCAGAGAACACTGCAAAGCACATCAAATCTGCCAGGATGCACAGAGCTCTGCAGCACATTGGCCTTTGTTTCCTCTGGGCCTTAACATAACTCCTCACTATCCACCAGAAAATGTGGAAAAACAACTTCAAGAGACATCATCAACTTTGTGATAGCTTTAGGAAGTGCAGTACCAGTTGGATCTGGGACATTTTACATATCCCTGTATAGCTTGAGCTGAAAATGTATAATCGTGTCTTAGATATCAGCTTGCTATGGTAACACACAGCACCAGTGACAGCACACAGTGTAAGTGATAACACATGTATCTGTGTGGAATAAGTGCTGTTTGCAGGAGAAAACAAAAGATTTCTAGGATTCCTCCTATATGTATTTGTGTAGTTCAGGAAGACAATGAAATCACTAATTAACTCAATAATATACTTAGCTTCTGAAACGTTGTCATCTGTGCAGATGTCCTCTTGTATTATAGATTCTGGCCTTGTTCCTATTCTTTGCTGTTCCTGCTCTTTTATTATGACACAAGGGCAGGTTTCTTTACCCTTACAGGTGAGGCAGAATGACAGGAAGATAGGAAATATAGGCAGAGGAGTTACAGAGGAATCCAATAGCAAAACAGGATACGTGGCACTGCAGAAAGCTTAAAAAAATTCCTTCATCTTTCCATTTTTATCTATCAATTACATCACAGGCTTCCCAAGTTTAAAAGGTTCATGTCTACCCACAGCCCATTACTGTTTCTCATACTCCCGGTAGCAGAGCAGTGTGAAAAGTCACATCCCAAGGTTATTCTGTTCAGCAGAAATCCTTCTTATCATCTGGCTGTTTCACTGAGCTCTACAGAATAAGAGAAGTGAAAATAAAACCTAGCAGAGCCACACAGCAGCTCTCAGCCTGTGAAGTCCATGGAGAATTAGTGCAGCAGGAGAGTGCAGAAGTGGTATACGTCTTTCCTCTTTTGAGCAGCAAAGTCCTTAGCTAAAGGATTGTGTTGAAATCAAATTGGCTTTTATATCATCGTGTTTCGAATCCAATCACAATCTCCTCTTTGTGTTCCTGGAGATGACTGCAGCTCATCTACCTGTGAGTCTGCTGCCTTAAGTAGAGCAAATGTTTCTTGTCCTTCATTTTGGCAACTCCATATGCTGCCAACAAGAAGTGGCTCTGGAGAATGAATTGTATGTTTCATCTGTAAGTTAAAACAATTTAATTAGCATGGAGGAATCCTGCATTAATCCAGACAGCATCTGGTTTTATGCATGCTGAAGACCCTCAGAAATCTGTGGGAACTCTGAGAATATGTTGTCCACCTTCCCTCAGACCCCCAAAACACACATCCTAATTATTAAGGTGAGATATATAAAGAAACCTTTTGACTGTGCAAATACAAGAGGTAAAGTCCCTAGCCCTAGCTGACCTAGGTATGTTGGTAAAAAAAGAAAAAGGGGGAGGGAAAAAACCCACCAAACAAACATCTGGTCAGCAATGAAACCAGCAAAAGGCTGCCTTTTGCCAGTGTAAATTAAGTCATCCCAAGAGGAGGTCTAAATATGCAAGCAAAAAAACTCCCTCCTTTTGCCAGTATAAGCTGTATTTCCACAGCAGGGCTTTGTGGCTTTTGCTGGCAAAGCTTTTGTAGCGTAAACCAGGGTTGCCAATACTGCCTTGTAAGCACAGCTGATAAAAAATAATGTACAATTATCATTCCTTTTGCCTATCTGCCATGGTCATTTCCAGCCCTCAGCTGGATGCTGGCAAGCCACGTACACACAGGTCAGGATTCGGATGCCAACGGGGAGCAGCGGCTGCTGGGAAAGCACGGTAAAGGAGCAGGAGAATCCCACACAGTGGCCATTTCTCAAAATGCTAACCAGTCAGCCAGGTGTTTAAAAAGATTTGTGTGGCTGAGGCCATTCATAAAAATAGTACTCCTGTAAATGTATCAATGGAGTTAGAGCAGTGTGGTTCCGTGGGTGATACAGCTACTCCTCCCTGTAAACACTGCAAATGTCAGCTGAGAGAAAACATTTCTTTGACTGACCTGGTTAAATTGATACAAAAACTCTCTCTGATCAACTCTAAAGCTGTTACATTTGCTTTCCAAAGCTGCTTTTCCTTCATATAGGCATATACTTAGCTGTACCTAGTATAGCTAGGTTTATGAGAGGTAAGAATGATAGGTAAGGATGTCAAGGGCTATACTTGTTTCAACACAACTGGCCTGCAGAGGTGACCACACATATCCAAAGCAGTAAAAGCAAGGTCTGGTTTTGTAAAGCAGAATCCTTACATTTCCTTAAACTACCTTAAAAAAAAAAACGTAACAAGAAAAAAATTGATATTGCCTTTTTGATAAAATTCCCTTATTTCCCTTACACAAGGTGGGACCTTTCCTATAGCCTAAATCTTCCAGCTTCTTTGAGAGAATCTTGTGTAGACTTTGCAAAAATAGGAGAAGGGCAAAGTGCAGATTTGAGCCCAGATCAGGACCAACATACACCAGTCATTTCACATAACATCATTGCAAGGAGGTGGTATGAAAGTTATGGCATTAACAAGAGTCTAGACAGCTTCATATTTGAAAAGGCAGTTCCTCCAACCCTGAGCTGCACAGGAGACAGGGAAGTGCATTATGCTTACCAGGAGGATCAGAAAATGATAATACACATAGGCAAATAGTTAGGAACTTGCCTCTCTGAAAAAAACTTCATCTGAAGCTAAGTAGTTTCTCTTGAACATAGCAAAAGAGATGAAACAAGCTAAAAAGCATGCCCACTCACACTGAACTCAGCTAAACTGGGTGGGTGAGCTGAGCTGGAACAGAAACCAGTCCAGAGTAACAGTGAGGAAGGAAACAACATAAGAACAGAGAAAACAAAGATGCAAGCTCTTCATGCATCAGCCAAGGAAAGGATGTGGTGCCATCATGCACATTTCTTTGTTGGCATAACAAGCAAAGAGAGGTGAGCCATGTCTGCATCAGGTGATAATATTCAGTTGCAACCAATATATTTACCATATTTCAGTTTCTATGCAGGAAATGATTAATTGTGATGATGTCTAGCAATTACATAGCATGTTGCCTCTTCAGAGCCTTACCCATACGATAAGCAGGTGTGAGCAATTTGCCATTGTAGTGAGTGTCTGCAGCTAGAGCCATTCTTTACTGCTAGCGCTGAAATGGGTTACCTGCATATATTAAACAGAGCAGTGCTCATCAAATCTCCTCTTTTAACTCAGGTTTGGCTTATGAGGAATCATCCATACATTTGACTTTCAGGGCTTTGAACCACCCTCCATATTTCTCCCCTTCATTTAGTGCCATTTCTGCACGACTTCACTTGCTTGAATGCACTCTATCAGGAAAAAGCTCCATGAGAAAACTGCACTTTCAGATACATGTTGGCATATTTAACACCACCATGCCCGTGGTATACACCTGCATTTACCATTAGTTGCTCTCTTAATAATAAATTACTGAGGATAGATTTCCTTTAATGTTTACCTAAAAAGGGAACAGCTAAGAAAAGCTGCATACACTGGATTCGAGAAGGGGATATTTCTTTCCTACTATAAACAGAACTGATTATAAAACCAGAACACAAACTGAGCTCCTTGCCCTTCAGTTTTGTATGAGGTTACATTTCTTTGCAAGACTCTAATTTCTTCAGTTTTTTACTGCATTCCAACCCAGGGAGATATAAACCAAAGCAAACAAAGTACCCCCCAAAGGAGTCGCTCCCCCTTAAGCAAGGCTTCTATTTTTAATTCTCTACAGCTTTTAAAACATTCGAATGGGAAGCCTCCATCAGTCTTTGGTGGAAAAGAATTCCTGCTGCTCTCTGAGGATGTCCACTCCAGATAATCTCAACTGGCAGCTCAGTATAAGACTGATATCTCTTCTCAGAGGGGTTCCTTGCAGATGTGTTTCAGTACATTCTGCCTTTGCAAATAAACTTTTTAAATAGTTGTGTTTCCTCTCTCAAAGATGAATTAGGGAAAAGAAAAGAGGAAAAAAGAGAGAGAGAGAGAAAAGGAGAGAAAACAAAAGAGAGAGAGAGAGAGAGAGAGAGAGAAAGAGAGAGAAAAGGTTGATGTTCTTGCTTGTTGGCAGTGAGTCTTTCACAGTTTGCTGGTGTCTTTCTCCAAAGCTGGCTCTCAAGGAAACACCGCACTGACTTTGCTCCAGCCAACAGCAGGAATGCATGAAGGCACTGCTGCCAGGAGATCTGCTGCTGTCCCCCTGTCACATTTCCAGGAGCCCTTGTTCACTGTACCCTTCTCAACCCAGTGATGGAACTGGGTGGAAAGCAGGAGAGCTCTTGCTCCCATCACAAACTTGAGACAACAGAAAATGGCAAGAAAGATTTAAAAAGATTCTGTATTTCCAGTAGCAGAGAAACAGAGTGGAAGAAGTTTTAAAACCTGTGTGCACTGTGCCCAAAGAATTTACAGGAAGGCTCCTTTAAAAAGCCTCCACTGAGGCAATTTATCTGTCCTTCCAAGAATTTCAAGGCAGGAACTACCTCCCCATGGTCCCCAAGGAAGGAACCAGCTGCTTATCAAGAGTGAGAAGGTGAGTGAAATGTGATAGCAAAAACCAAAGAAATCTCTAATAAATTAGAAATTCTTTCTTGACCCTTTAGAGTGCAGTCTGCTTGGAGTCTGGTTTAGTCTGCTGCCATAAATAAACCTCTTGAGGGAATTTTGCATAAGCTTTATCAGACAATAAAATTTTGCAAGTCATATTGCTGCACACTGTGTGATGCCTCTGGCAGATTCAACCTGCTGAATATATATGCTTCAGTCACCAGTGACTTCTTGAAATCTGAAAGACAATACCTCCACACAAAAATCCTCAGAGCTCCTGCCGATGGGCTATCATTGTAACTTCACCCAGAAGTGGAAACTCGAGTAACAGATGTCTGTTTATAAACACAGAAAACAAAGTAAATTACTAGATACACTTTCCAAATGCTTAGAGCTTCAAGGCACACAAAAGTACACATTCACACTTGCCCACACCATGAGAGCTTTCCTGCTTACCTGGGAATTTGGATTGCAGTTGCTATTATCAAGGGGCAAATTCCTGACTGGTGAGAATAAATCATGATATGCTTTTGCTCTATGGAATGATCTCCAAGTGATTAACACCACCTTTTACCACCCCACAGCAACAGTTGTTTCCTATTCCCAGATGGAGAGAGCAGGGAGGCATGTGGGAAGATCTTGTAGGATGTGGCAGCTGTTGACAAAAAGTTAACTTTTAGAGGCCACCTATCTACCTTGAAATATGCTCAGTGTCAAAAGGTAGATAAGGGGTTAAGAGATCTCCCCCACTTTATCTCTTGCACACTCTTATCTGCCCAGCAGTCTGTAATAAATCAGATAAACTCTTTGTCCATCTGGCTTGCTATAAATTCTTCACTTCCATGTGATTTGGGAACATTTTCCCAACCTTTTGTGACTTCTCTGATATTGCACAGAGCAAGAGATTGGAAGAAGAGTGCCAGGAAAATGTGGCAGGTACAAAAGGTGCCTGCGACAGTGAAGTCATCAGTGGTGCACCACTCCGGGGAGCTCTCCTGGGCTTCGCTGCTCTTTCTGACTTTGGAAGGATGCACCCAGGGTAGCAGTCCATGGGGAAGGTTCAGTGTGGATCCTCTGCAGCAGGGGTGGCATGAGAAAATGTGAGGCCAAACACTGCAGAGCCCGGATACTGCTTCATGCATTCCCAAGGCCCTTCTGACACTTGTGTATGATTGTCAAGAAGCATGGAAGAGCTACGGAAAAAACAGCTGAGACATTAGTCAGCTTCAGCAGGAAGTATCCCAAATATCTTTCCTCTGCATTAAAATTGGCTCTTGATGCAAAGAGGTGACAGGTTTTATGAAAAAAAAAAAAAAAAGGATAAAATTGTGACTTCAATTTCCCAGTGCTTTCATTGTGTTTATGCACATTTCATTTTTCTGCTCCTTTTCTCTTTTTCTCCCATTCTCCTCACCAAGTCCATCAGACAAGGCTGAGCCATCAGCCCAGTCTGTGTCTCCTTCCTCTCTCAAGAAACTCACAAAGGCCATATGTGTCTGCCTGCAGTAGCAGGGAATTAGACTCATAACTAAATAATTCCTCCAGGTCTCTTCTTTTGATGAAAGTTCAGCTTCTCCTCCATAGATCTGGGAAAGGCTCGGGGTTAATCACCTCCTTTTAGGGCCCATTTCCATCCACCAGCCTGTCCTGCACTACTTCTCTGTGCACCTCAATATGCCATGTACCAGCTGTTGCTCAAAAGGTGCCATTCACATAGAGTAACACTGTAGTTGAAACCCCACATTGGTTTTGTCACAGTGATTGCCCAAAATAGCAAGTTAGACACTAAGAGAGACCCAGTTGTCTTTTCTGTGTTTAATACAAGTCTTTTGGGGCAGAGGAAGGACTGTGGTATTCAGCAGTGCAAATCCAGTCTACACAATGAGATTCTCTGACAATGGTTACCTAAAAGCAATCCTGCTGCCTCTTCTGGCTCATGTAATTAACAACAGAATTAACCAGGTTGGAAAAGACCTTTGAGATCATCAAATCCAGCCTATCATCCAACACCATCTAATCAACTAAACTATGGCACTGAGTGCCTCATCCAGTCTCTTCTTAAACACTACCAGTGATGGTGACTCCACCACCTCCCTGGGCAGCCCATTCCAATGGCCAATCACTCTTTCTGTGAAGAATTTCTTCCTAACATCCAGCCTAAACCCCCCCAGCACATCTTGAGACTGTGTCCTCTTGGTCTGTCACAGGCTGTCTGGGAGAAGAGACTAACCCCCACCTGGCTACCACCTCCCTTCAGGTAGTTGTAGATAGCAATAATGTCTCCTCTGAGCCTCTTCTCCAAGCTAAGCAACCTCAGCTCTCTCCTCACAGGGCTTGTGTTCCAAACCCCTCTCCAGCTTTTTTGCCCTTCTCTGGACACGTTCCAGCAAGTCATCTTTCCTAAACTGAGTGGCCCAGAACTGGACACAGTACTCAAGGTGTGGTCTAACCAGTGCTGAGCACAGGGGCACAATGACTTCCCTGCTCTTGCTGGCTACACTATTCCTGATGCAGGCCAGGATGCCATTGGCCACCTGGGCACACTGCTGGCTCATGATCAGCCTACCTGCACAAGACTCTTTCTGGTTAATATTCATAACTTGAAAAGCTTGTTGTGTCTTCTGCCCAAAAGATTTATTGTCATGGGAAAAGTAGACTGCGTACATACTGCAATAACAACATTTTTGCTTACCCAAATGGTGATACATTCCCAAGTGTTTTGGTTAGTAGGCTTCCTCTGAAGACACAGCAAATGCACATGTGTTTGCCTTTGTGGTGTAATAATGGCTAAGTACAATATAGGCACAGGCAATAATAAAAATAGTGAGACATGTTATTTGGTTGTGTAACTGTATTGGTTTCACTTGAGTTGCCCCTGCACTGAATCTATCTCCTTATCACTGTTTCATATATATTTAAAGAAAACACAACCACTTTATGGTTTTCAAGACAGATGTCTTTCACCTCAATAAATATGACTTGAGAGAGCATAACCTAGAAGGCTGAGATATCTGTCACTAGCTAAATGATTGGGGGTGGGGGGGGATTCCACAAAGGAAAATAAAACCAACCCATACCTACATATGGTATTTAATACATACCTCTAATGGAATGAGCTTCATAATTTATTCTGAGGTTTACCTTTTCATGAACCCTGTCTTGTTCCTGCTCACAAAAGAACTTCTGGTGCTTCAGATATATTAAAAGCACATCATCTCTGTCTCTCTCCTCTCATTTCTGCAAATTCACATATTGATATATTTTGCTGGTGCACATGGCACAGTAATAGCAATAATACTCTTGTGCTTCTGCTCTGCTTTTTGTCTCAGGACCCCGTGCCAGGAGTTATAAAGCAAAGAGCCTGAAGTTAGGATTTTATATTCATGCTGAGACCCTTAAATTACAGCTCAGATTTTGGAGGTGCCGACTTCAAATGGAATCAGCGGTTTGCAATAGCACTGCTTAGGGCGCTTAGCACCAGGGAAAAGGTTTACCACACGTGCATCTAGCTGTGATCTGTGAAGGCTTCTTGGCTGTGGATGCTTCTGCATCATCATGTCAGTTTGCCTTTGGATGTAAAAGTTTTGACCAGATTGAAGGGCACCATGTCACCAGTGCCATGTAGGGCAGCAGTCACTCTGGGCAGCCACCGCAGGGAATGGGAGGCAGGCGGCAAAACCTAGCACCGAGTTTGGTTAGACAACCTTCATCAGGTGCTTTGGAAACATCAGAGCAGGGTTTTTCAGCGGCCTTCAAATTCTTATGTTCAAGCTCATTTTTACCATCTAAAACTTTCCTGCAGAGCACAACCACAGACTTCTTTTGCTGACCTACTTGATATTAGAGGACACAGTCTCAGGCTGCGCCAGGGGAGGTTCAGGTTGGATGTTAGGAAGAAGTTCTATACAGAGAGAGTGATTGCCCATTGTAATGGGCTGCCTGGGGAGGTGGTGGAGTCGCCGTCATTGGAGGTTTTCAGGAGAAGACTTGATGGGGTGCTTGGTGCCATGGGTTAGTTGTTTAGGTGGTGTTGGATTGGTTGATGGGTTGGACGCGATGATCTTGAAGGTCTCTTCCAACCTGGTGTATTCTATGTATTCTATGTATTCTATATGTATATGAGTTACTTTCACCCCTGTTATGAAATATAGTTTTTTTGACCACATAAATCCTATAGCTCTCCTTCACTTGCCATCCATAACATCAGGGTGAGTAAAGACTTCCCACAGCAGCAGCATTAGCTGCCCCGCTGGTGCAGCCCAAGCAGGGATGCCCTGCAGAGAGGTGTGGGATCAGCCTGGGAAGGTAGGGCAATCTGCTCCCACCAGGAAAGGATGGGTGTCTGCAACCTGCTGGGGTTTATTTTTGGTTTCTTAGCTGAAGCAGCTCTGTTGGTCCAAAATGTGCTAAAACAGGCCAAAATCTTCTAAGAAAATCCCAGCTCTCATAGCCCTTATTTCATTCAGCCATCCATCTCATGTTACAGTTAATGGGAATAACATGTGATTTCCAAAAGACAAACTTTTGCCCAGCTTCTCCTAAGTATACATTTCCCTCCAATTTCTAGGCTTTTTTATTACATTCTTTTGCTTTGTTTTTGTTAAGTGATTTCTATCATTTAATGGCATTTTCTCTTGTTTGCTTAACATGCTCAGCAAAGTGAAATGAAAAAAACATAATGCATGTACCCAAAAAATAAAAGAACCCTGATTGCTTATCTCATTGCACAAATATTGTTTTTCTAGGAAAGTGTGGTTCTGATAGAGTCAATTGTTCTGCCAACCTTCTCTTTCAATTTTGCTGTTTCCCTTTTCATCTCAGTTGTGGGGGTTTTTTTCTCCCCTGCTCTATGCTTTGCATATTTTATTGAGAAAAATCCAAACATACTTTGCAATCCAAAGACAGGACAGGATGCATTCATATGAGAAAACTTCATGTGAGAGCATGTGTAGTTTAATTTTTGTGCCATTGATTTTTGCAGGAGATAGAAGCTGTGCTGTAAACTAACAGGGTAAGGTTTTGATCAGTTTCCAATGCTTAATTACAAGTCTGCTCTAACTAATTTCCTTCGTGTGCTCGCAGCTGCTGTGCTTTTGTCGTTGGCTTATTTCGCCTCGAAAAGCTGAAAGGCATCGAGTTTTTCTGTGAAAGTCATCTGCCCTGATTGACTCCTGCAGACACCTCATTACCACAGTCATTCTGTGAACTTGTATAGCTGTTTCAAACCTTGCATTCAAAGAAATTACTAATTTTTTTTCTTTTTAATTAAGGGGTGGGGGGGAAATTGCTGTTTTGAAACACGATGGAATATCTGGCTCATCAGAGCATCAGATCAGTCAGATTTGCAATACAAAAAAGCCTCACAGGGAGGGTAGGAGAATTTACTGGATTTGCTATCTCACTAATTTGTAAAAGCTACATATTATAGAATAGAATAGAATAGAATAGAATAGAATAGAATAGAATAGAATAGAATAGAATAGAATAGAATAGACCAGGTTGGAAGAGACCTTCAAGATCATTGCATCCAACCTATCAACCAATCCAAACCACCTAAACAACTAACCCATGGCACCAAGCACCCCATCAAGTCTCCTCCTGAACACCTTCAGTGATGGTGACTCCACCACCTCCCCAGGCAGCCCATTCCAATGGGCAATCACTCTCTCTGTATAGAACTTCTTCCTAACATCCAACCTGAACCTCCCCTGGTGCAGCCTGAGACTGTGTCCTCTTGTTCTGGTGCTGGCTGCCTGGGAGAAGAGACCAACATCCGTCTGTCTACAACTTCCCTTCAGGTAGTTGTAGAGAGCAATAAGGTCACCCCTGAGTCTCCTCTTCTCCAGGCTAAGCAGCCCCAGCTCCCTCAGTCTCTCCTCATAGGGCTTGTGCTCCAAATCCCTCACCAACTTCGTTGGCCTTCTCTGGACACGCTCCAGCAAGTCAACATCTTTCCTAAACTGAGGGGCAACAAAGCACCAGGTGATGCTGGAATCTCCACATTGGAAAGATATTTATATATTTATCCATCTGGGGGGGGGTATTGGTTTTTTGGTTTGGTTTGGTTTGGATTTGTAATTTGTAGCTTGTAAGCACCTATCCTAAGAAGAGGAGAGAAGAGGAGGCTCAGAGGAGACCATATTGCTCTCTACAACTACCTGAAAGGAGGTTGTAGACAGGTGGGAGTTGGTCTCTTCTCCCAGGCAACCTGCACCAGAACAAGAGGACACAGTCTTAAGCTGCACCAGGGGTAGTTTAGCCATGGTTTAGTTGTCATGAGGTGTTAGGTATTAGGTAATAGGTTGGATTTGATGATCTCTGAGGTCTTTTCCAACCTGGCTGATTCTATCATTCTAATATATCAGAAGGCATAAAGGGTGGTGGTATCACACCTATCTCCCAAGAAATGGCCAGGTTGGAAGCAGAAGCTGGGGCAAAACTGGTGATCCTAACTAATCCTAAACCTGACTTCTGCAACTCTCTGAGAGTTAGAGGTGAAATTGGTGTGTAGTCTGTATCTTTGGGCCCCTCTCCTATGCCAGAGCAATGCAAAATTCAACCTCCTAGCACAGTGTGGGATGTGGATGAAGGGTCAGATTGGGTAAACTCCATACCTTCTGCCCAGAAAGACTGGGCAGAATAGGGCATATAGATGTTTCCCCAAAACCTGTTCTTCATATCATCCTCGGGTTTGTCTCACCATGTGGCGACCCATTCCTCTTTATTCCCATGAAACATAATTTGGGCTTATTCTTCTCTGGATGTTCACTTCTCATTGATGTCATCCACTCCTTAGTAAATCTTCAGGCACTTGAAATAATACAGGCAGGTGAGAGAATTAAGTCTGCTTGATAGGTTTAAGAGCCCCCAGTCCTTATTTCAGAAGAGGCAGCCAAGTCAAGGATCAGGGAATAACATATATCTCTACCTCCTAATGTTAATGAAGACAACATTTTATATCAATGATTACATGCAAATGCAAATGTATGTAGATTGTTTACTTAGACAAGAGATTTCATACATCCATCTCTCCATTCCCCCTCCTTCCCCTATCTTTTCACCCAGGAAGAGATACTATTGTTATTCTAGTCATCTGTCTCTTGATTTTATTATCTAACATAGCCATAAAAATGACAACAAAATGGATTTTTCAGGCAACAGTCTCCTGCTCCTGGTGTAATTTCACATTGAGCCACAGATACTGAAAACCTCAGATAGTTTATACATTGTCCCTTTAATTGTATACCACAACCCCATTTTTAATGAGGTGCTCACCACTGCATAATTAAGAAAGTGTTTAAAGTGCCTGACCATTGTTAGATGCCGGCTGTGGAAGGGGCTGTGGCTGTGAGGCAGCTACTGCTGGGGATGCTGCTTTGGGGTGAGCCTGGCCCTTCGCAGAGCCAGGATGAAGTCTGGGTGTGGACTATTCACCTGACTGTTCAGGTGGGCATGAAGAGTGAAATAGAGATGTGAAGGGGTGGCAGAGATCAGTCCCTGTCAAAAAAAGCCAAACAACTTCAGTCACTGTGCTTCCACGGGAGGTTCACAGAGACCCAGCACGGGGATTTTGCAGATTTGAGCTGAGATTGGGGATTTTGGCAAGGACCTTGATTGAGATCCTCACGTGGCCTCTCATAATAAGCCTGATCCACTTGAAATGTAGGTAAAAACTGAAAGCCAAACGTGCACCTCATGACCACAGGCATAGTTGAAGACTCAGAAGGCAATACACACATTTCCCTCATCATCTCAGTGCTCAAACTATTTTCTTTGCTTTTGTTGCTTGTAGGGTTTTGTTTGTTTGTTTGTTTTATGAAAGGATGGAAACATTCTATTAAACTAACAAACAAACCAAAGAAACAACCCCAATGCCTCATTATGTAACTGTCTCGTTCGAAAATGCAACAAAGCAAGCACCCAGCCGTATTTCACGTGCATAATTTGGCCTTTTCTGTGGAAGGCTGTGACTAACATTTCCATGCTATGCAATCAGATCTGAATACCTCACACCCCATGGTTTTCTTTCCCCAGGGCAGCTCTGTAAATCCCAGCATAAATCAAAATAGTTAGAGGCAAACACCAGTGAGCAGATTTGCCTGGTGGTCCGCTGATGTGCTTCCACAAAGAAGGATCAGAGGTGGGTTGGGGAAGGAGAAGCCAAGGACCCTTTCTGGGGTGCCATGGTGTGGCTGGGTGCTGCTGGATGAGACATGGGGCAAGGACACAGGAAAAAAAAACGAGGTAAAAGGAGGAGAAGAGAGATCTGAATCGAAGAATAACTGAGAAGAGCCTTTCCTCTGGGACAAAGATTTCTTAAATAATAAAGATTTTGATTGATTTGAAGTAATATTTAACAGATGTGGACATAGTATTTTTCCCTAAATATGATGCTCTTAATTGAAACAATATTCCTTGTATCCCTACCTGCAAATTCAAAGAGCTAATTTTAGCTCAGGGATAAAATCTGTTTAAGTGATGGGAAGGGCACAACCATCTTCCTATTTTTGTTTTTCAACAGCTACCTCTCATCTCTCAGAATTGTTTGATTAAGAAATCCTGCAGTCTGAAGTCAATTTATAAGAAGCCTAAAGCTCTGGGTTGCAGTCACTTTCATAAGGGCTATTTATTTTTTCAGCACCTGACAATAAAAAAAGGGGGGGGGAAGGTGCCAGTCTACTCCATATGCAAAGCAAAAGATTAACCAGGAGAGGAAGACTAATAAATTTCTTTCCTTCAGGAAGGAGCCAGCATAGCTGTGGCTTCAGTGTGATTTAGCCAAACATCATTGCCCACTGCTTCAAAATACCCTGCGCCCCCACCAGCTGGTATCACAAGGAGCATCTTTTGCAGGGCAAATCACATGCAGAATCCTATCTGCAACTGGCATGCATAATTATTCCATGTTTTCTCCAGAAGGGATTATCCTGTGGCCATAATTATGTCAAAAACGTGCCCCAAAGTATAATATTTCAGAAAACTGCAGCCATCAAACAAATATGCTGTATAATTATGTTATTTTTCCCCTCTGAAAGCTCTCACTTATATTTGTATCTTGCCTGCCTAAGACCTCCTCCAAGGGAGGCACTAGATTGTTTCTGACGATAGCACATATATCAAAGTGGGGATGGCGAAGCTGGCTTGGCTGGGCTCTCAGAGCAGCCCCTGGCAGGTCTGGCTCAGATGCAGAGCTATGCTTGGACTTTGCCCCGAGCAAAAGATGCCACCTCCAATATACAGAACTGTCATGAATTTGTTTTTTGTCATAAATGAAGCATGGGTCTGTGCTTTAATTTTCCTCGCTGCCCTCTGTCAGGTAATAACCATAAATATTGTCCTGAATCATTAAGTCACAACCTGAAATGTGATCCTGCCCAGTTCCCAATCAGACAGCCATCTGGAAGATGAAAGAAGTCTATTTTCGTTTCAGAATGATCCAGACTCTAATTTGTAGTAACAGTCTTAACAGGCTGTTTCGGAGATATTAACCAGAGACTGGTCACGGTTGCTGAAGGAGGGAGCATTCATTGTGTGCGCTGCCTAAAGCATGCATGCATCGCAGGCAAAACACCCCCTTGCTGCTCGGAGCTCCCAGCATCTGTGGCTTTTTATTCCAGCCCCCATGTTTCCAAATGGGCACAGGCTGTGTGTCCAGGGCAACTGGAAATATACAGGGTCATAAAAAACGCCAACGCGTTGGTGGGGGACAGCAAATGGTGTTTCCACAAAGCTAGCAGCGGTGCCACAGGTCATATAAATGCCTCCCATCTTAGGGTTAATTCCATGCTGAAAGCAAATATTTTTCTCTCTCTCTCTCTCTCTAAATGTATTTATACATCCATATATCTTGCAATTTTCCAGTTACTGAAAAAAAAAGCAAACAGTATTTCCATCATCAAAGTGCTCTTTTATTGCAGCAGCAAAATGCTTTTTGCCCTGTTAAAAGCAAAGCAAAGAACTAATCAAGTATTATGCAGCTGAGCAAAAGAACTGTCAATCGAGAGCTTCTCATTACATATCTGAAGCCACTGCCCCCTCCTGACCCATGCTACCTCCAGTCAGTGAAGAACATCAAAGAGTAGCTGGCCTGCAATCGCACAAAGGAAACCCAGCAGATGAAATGGGAAGCACATGCAGTGGATCTTCCTGCCAAGATGCAGGAATGCTGCACTTCTTCACTCCCCAATGGATGCAGTCCCTGTGTAAGGATTCTTTATTTCCTATTTGTGAAGTCTGAATGGTCACAGAGTGTGGTGGATCCATTGCCACTTGTATCCTGGGCTGGGACTAGTGTAGCTAGGCTTAAAATTAAGCTCAAATTAGAGGATTTCAATACAAAACATTAAAAAGCTGCAGCCTTAATTCTGAAGGACAGATAACCCTCTACCATAACTCCCTCTTTGCTTCCAAAGAGAAATTCAGAGATGTTTCCTTCATTCTCAAGCAGTGATGAAAGCACAATATTCAGTGTCCCTTTTCTCACTCCTTTGCTCTTGCAAGCCTGTCAGTTTAAGACAGATGCAGAGGCACAGAACTGCACCTAGCAGTGGGCATCTCTCAAGCAGAAGTTCAGAGGGGTGATTGTTTGGCTGAGTCTGCTGTTTTCCTTGATGTTTTATCATCCTGTGTTATGTTTCCTTTAAAGCTTACAGAAAGCATTTGGTGTAACAGATGTGTGTATGTGAATGAGCTTAGCCCAGAGATTTGGAAATGACCACATGGGGGTCTCTTACAGGTAGAGATAACTGAATTAGCATCCTTCTGAATAAGCCCTTCTATTTTTCTGAAATGCAGCTAGAAACAGTGCAGAGAGAAGATAAGGAGTAAAATAAATACTACTTGCCTCCATCTCTGCCCTGCAGATGTTTTTGCTAAAGTAGGACTATTTTCTAGCAGGTAGGATTGAAGTGTGTCTTGCATTGGGAGGAGAAAAGGGACAGGAAGATAAGGATTTAATCTTCTGAATGATGTTGCTGAGGAAAAGCTATATCCTGCCACATGTCCTGCATTCCAAAAACCAGCTTCAGCACCTGTGAGCACCTCAGTCCCTGGCTTGGGTTAGTCTTTGAAATCTTTGTGGGGCAGCATTTCCCTTGTGCACACCACTGTACACATGAGTCTTACATGTTTCCTATCAGACTGCTGAATCATTAATGTTTTCACCTAAGCTTCACAATGGGATGAAGTGAAAGATACTCAGGTGCCTTTGCCTCACACTTCACTGCATGAGGCTTGGCACAGATACTGTTTGCATCCCGCCAAGACATTAGCTGGGATCAGTAGTCTCTAGTGCTCAGAGCTGCATGTGGCAAATGGAAATCTGTTCTGGACCTGATACGTGAATAGACAAAACAGTCATACAGCATGAGAAAGGAAATTCCCTACCAAGTTCCCACTTTCTGGATCAGAAAGTGATGGAAGATGACATCCTGAATGTCCTGGCACCAGAAGAGTTGTCTGTCCTGACTTCCATAGGGCTCACTTTGAACCACAGACAAAAAATGGTCTGTGGAAAAGCCAGACCTGGACCCCCTATTTCTACGACCAAGAAATTCTTTCTCCTTCCTTATTGCAAATTAAACATGTCTGAATAGCAGCCACAAAACCAACCAACCAACCAACCAAAAAAAACCAGCAAGAGCACAAAGCACTGAAAGCTTTGCCACCATTCTCTTTAAAACAAACAAACAAAGACCCAACAAACATGTAAAGGAAGCTTTATCTCACTCTATTTTAAATGTGAAATCATACATGCTAGGCTAATACAGTGCAATGAACTGAAAGCAAAACCAGAGCCATGATCTAGTGAGAACTGTGCACAACAGCCCCTTGACATTTTTTTGCTGAAGTTTTTATTTTGCATTTTTAAGTCACATCATTTGGACAAAGAGCAGTTGTGAAAATAGGGAGCATGCTGGGTCTTTCTACATTCCATGGCTGTAATAATGAAGCTATTAAATTACTAGGTCAGAGGCCCCAATTCACAAAGAAATAATACCAGTTTATTATTTCTAATCTTATTAAGTTAGAAAATTGTCTCAAGATGCAACGTCAACCTGTAATGGCTCAAGTATTGATTACATTAACCCAATGCTCATGGATAATTCAGAGAGCCTGATTTCATCTAATTTCTGTAATTTTTAAAGCAGTCCAGCCCAATTTCTTTATGGCAAACAACTCCAGAATTATTTCTATAAATAATGAAAATGTATTATAGGATTTGCTAGCAGTAAGCCAATAAAACATTTTGTGTGATGGCTAGCAGAGTGAGGCTCTAATCCCTTTCTTCTCTATCTTTCTCGAACAATAAATCTTCTTTGTGCCTTTTCTTTTTCCTCCTTCTATTGTCTCTTGTGGAGTCACATGTTTCAGAAATATCCACGGGCTTGCTTTGTTCACCTTTTCATTGAAACTGAGGAGTCCTTGGAAGATTTTTACCCAGAAAAGCGCAACAATCTATATCATTTCAGTTCTGCCGAATTGGGATCCTCTCTAGTTTTGTGCAATACGTACACCAGCAAGAAAGGCAGCCTCAAAGTCCAGAAACTCCAAAGTCATTTGGTTCCTGCAGCAAATTTTAAATTATTTTAGCTTGCTCTGGAGTTTTAAGAAACATGTAGTCCTATATGTCTGTGCACAAGTGATGCATTTACACTCATACTTGCAATAGCTCCTGGATGTGGTCCAAGGTCCATTAAGCTCAATGGGAATCTTTCCATTACTTCACTGAGATTTGGATCGAGCCTTAGGGGATGTTGGTTGGTTTTAAATACACATTTTCTAAGGTTCTTTCTGACCTTCCCTACTGATCTTGCTCTGCACCACTTCCCCAGTTTCCATGCAGAAAGGCCAGCTCGAGAAAAGCTGTGTTTAGGGAATTTTCTGTGCCTCCTTTTCTGCCTCCATCCCTGAGGCTTTCCTATCAAAGTACTACATGCATTAAGGAAATTAATGTGCCTTAAGTTACTGAACCAATCTGAAGGCCAGTTCACTCAAAAATATTTCCTATAAGGATATTTATTAGCTCAGAAGACATGTGTGGGCAGACCGTGTTATTTAGTGACCTGTAATGCCCAAATAATGATCACAATAAATCAGTACTCATTACTATGTAAGGGAGGTCTGGATCGAGTGACTCAATAGGTAATGAGGTCTAATTTAGTGCCATGGTATTATTTTACAGAGTATTTGGGGTAGGGGGCAGGGGGAGAGGGAAGCAGGGGCTGAAGAGGTTCTAATTACCTCAGATTTCTCTTGTGACGATGAGCCTTTAACTTTGGCCAACTGATTCAGCAGGATGTTAGAGGTCAGGCCTTTGATTGCTATGGGCTGCATTTGGCTACATTAGGTGAATAAATATTTAAGGTCTAGACCTCTAACACTGGGTTAAATGGAGCGAGACTGGGGCTCAAATCAATATAATGGGATGTAGGGAAGGTAAAAAAGAGCATTGAGGTAGAAGACGAAGAATTTAAGTCCATCCTCATGAAGGGGTGGATTTGGAGGACAGGGGGAATGGTGTCATGACTTGCAGGCATTTAAGCCCAGTACCTCAGCTCACAGAAACCAGACTAGAAGGCCCCAGTACCTTGGTTTTCAGCCTTTACTCAGTGCTGAGACCTTAGTGACATTACTCCTGCCCTTCTGCCTCCTGCTGCTTGGGTGCAGCCAGTGGCTTGGACAGCAGCACTCTGCGCTGGGTTAGGAACAGGCTGGAGAGCCAAGCCCAGAGAGTGGTGGTAAATGGTGCCACATCCAGCTGGCAACCAGGCACTAGTGGTGTCCCCCAGGGATCAGTGCTGGGCCCCATCCTGTTCAACATCTTTATCGATGATCTGGACAAGGGAATTGAGTCCATCATCAGTAAATTTGCAGATTTAACACATCTAGATGCTGGGTTCTACACATTAGCCACAACAACCCCATGCAGTGCTACAGGGGATGTGGAGTCACCATCACTGGAGGTGTTTAAGAAGAGACTGGATGAGGCACTTGGTGCAATGGTTTAGTTGATTAGGTGGTGTTGGATGATAGGTTGGACTTGATGATCTCAAAGGTCTTTCCCAACCTGGTCTATTCTATTCTATTCTATTCTATTCTATTCTATTCTATTCTATTCTATTCTATTCTATTCTATTCACTCCTGGAAGTAGTGGCATCTCTTGGTCATCCACAGGAAAGAAGAGACATGCTGTAGTTGGCACAGATAGGGGCAGACCCCAAGGTTTCTCCTTTCATCCTCACCAGTTTTTGAGCTAGACTGTCACACCAGAACCAGAGGCAGAGTCCCTTATAACGTACATGGGCATCTCAGGAGCAAGCTAGTCCTCACATAAGTACATCTTCTGTGATGTGTTGGCTCACTGCTTCCAAGTTTTTCATCCATGTCTGAAGGTGACTTGCATATCAACTACTAAATTTAGTATTGGGCAGGAGACTTGAGGGTTGTTTGCTCTGAGAATTCACAATCTGAAAGCAAAGCTGAACTCTCATGATTTGTCAGTCTTTGAATTTCAGGACTACATGGGGCTTCCAGTGTACTGCACGTGGGGACCTGGACCCCAGGAACCAGGCACTAGGCTCAACCTATCTCCCTGGTAGAACAGATCAGGAAAGAAATGGTTCATATTATAGCACAGATGAAGCCTAATTGTCATCCACAGAAATGCATACTCCTTCTGGTGGAAAAAAAAATACTCTGGCAGCTCATCTCCAAGCCTCTACTTCTGCCTGTTAGTCTGGATTTTAGAAACTGATGAGGCTTCTGAGAGACATGAGCACAAATCCTGCCTGGAAGATTGAAGTGGAAACTACACTTCAATACCCAGAGCAGCAAAGAAAACTTTTCAGAAATAATTTTACTTCCCAGCTTTCCCTCCTGTTTTCCCATCTTTCTCTCTCCAGCCAGCCAGAGTGCAAAGTGGGGAATTGCTCAGTAACTTCAAACCCACTTTGATTCAAGAGTAAGCCTTGTTAAGTGACTCTGAACAGGCACAACAGAAAATCTCTTTTTCAGAAGCACAGAAAGGGTTGCAGAAAAATAAAAATAAGAGAAAAGAAGCAAGAGGCAAATGAAAGTCTTGAAAGGAGCATATGTGAAAAACAAATTAGGGAGAGTAAATAGCCAGAGCTATCTAACCATGTGTGTAGAACAGTATTGTGTCTCAGCATATTTCAGAGCAAGAATGAGCCATTCCTCTGCAATGGCAGCACTTTATATGGGAAGGAGAGCAGACAGAGACTAGGTTGCCCTATCCATGAGCTCTCCTACTGCCTGCTGTGGCTGCCACAGAGGTTAACACTGTGCTGCAGAAAGCAGGCTCCAAGCAACTTGCTCCTGAAACCTTGTCCAAGGAACATCCCCAAAAAAGGGCTTGATGCTTAGCAACTGCCCTCAGATTTCCTAAGAAGACGAGATCTGTGTACAGTACAAGAGCATCATCAGTCAGTGCCCTTCTCTCTCCCCTCTCCCTATGAACTTAACAACAGATTGTAGCTACATTACAGCAATAGTCATCTCAAAGATGTTAAGTCCTGCAAATTTAATTAAATAGTCAGCCATGTAGAGGAGACAGATCCCAGTGGTTCCCATGCTTGGATAAAGACTGCTGAGTGAGCTTGACCACACAAGCTCACAGGTCCTAGACACTGGTGAATTCACAAGGAGAGTACTATCATGAATTCCCCAATCATAGCTAAAGAAAGCTTCATAGCTTATTAGAAGCCAGTCACCAAACACAGAGTCACTGGAAACCAGATTTCATGAATCTTACTATTCAGAGTTTTAGTACTTTGTTTTCACATGTATAATCCTAAGGGACTCTACAGAGCAATTGAGGAAACCCTGGAGGGATTGAGGCACTGAGCAGACTCCAGGACTGCAGGTAATATACAGAGTATTTTTATCCTAGCTCCCTTTCCATTCATTTCCTTGGCCTTCAGGTCTTGTCTGCTCTTTTGCAGGTTATCTGAGTACTGATAACTCTCAAAGGGTTCCAGGTTATGGGTAGGCCATGTGTCTGATAAAGTAGTATTACTTTTGGCTTGCTCTCCTTCATATAACAGTGGCTCCTCTGTTCTAGGTGTGGGCACAGGGTGAAGTGAAATACTCAGAGGTCTGGATATCTCTTTGACATGTCCAGTCAGCACTGATTCCTTTCTGTCTGGAGGCCTTTGACACTGCAATCCATTATTTCTTGGTCTAATTCTTTATGCACTACTTTTCATATTGATTACTTAACATCATTAGTTTTGGTCATTCCATACAAGAGACAACGGAAAGATCAATTTTAACCATATGAGTGAAAGGAACTTGCTCTTAAAGTATCCAGGGAACTGGAACATTTATCTTCTGCTCTCTGAATCATAAATCTTTTACTAGTGCAGCATTAGATTCACTGTTTGCTACAGCCACATGTGATGTAGTTGAGGATCATTGTAAAAGTGTCCTACATTGCAGTGTGAGGCTGTATCCATAAAGCATATTAAAGTATAGTATTGTCATGGAAATTGCCATGAGCTGCTGCAGAGACCATGGTTGTCACCAGAGCTGTGCAAATCAACTGTTTTTAATTTGGTGGCTGAACTGGAAAGAGAGAATTTGCTTCTTTTAGACCTAGAATGGAAAATATCTCCTTCCTCAACTAATCAAAAAATGTTTTGTGTCCAAGAAAATCTATTTTTTCAGGCTTTTCTCTTTCTTTAGTAAAAGCAAAGGGAATTTGGTAAGGAGGATCTAGTGTTACAAAGGGATTTCAGTGGCATTTTGCAGAATTGGATAGAAAAAGTGAGGTAGTCAATTTATATGCAGTAACCATGCAAATAATGGTGAATAAGGCTCTGACACAAAATATAGGAATGTCCTGTTCAGGCCCACATCTGCCTCTTTAGGACCTAGGAAAAAAGGGTAAATGCCTAACTGCAACATCACACCCACAAAAGCTGTATTACTTTTCAAGATACTTCAGACAAATACAAGAGGAAGGGTTTGAGCTGTGGTCTCCACCTCCTAAGACCCTGCTGCTGTGGACAAGTAAAGGAAGTGAAAAGACAAGATACATCTGAGCTTTTCTGAGGCTCAGAGCCTGTACTGAATCTTCCCAAGTGATCTTTAAAACAAACTATTTATCCTTCTTGCATACCAAACTAGCAGTGTCCAAACTCTTCCAGATACTGCAGCGAGAGAGGAGAGGGACAAGCTGTTGTTAGGAAGTTCAGGCCTCAATGACTTGATATGTGGAGCTCTTTCATAGCATCAGTGCTGTGATTAGGGCTTGTCACTGGGAGGGGACACAATCAAAACCAGTGGACCAATCTTATAAAGGGATATTTCTACAATGCCTACTTCTGACCAAAAGCAAGAAAGCTGCACACAAACAACAACAACAACAAAGGTGCTTTCATATTGGTTTTGACCTAAAAAATAGTCAAATGAACATCTATGTACATGCATTGAGGTTCTGACCTCTCCAAGGCATCTGATCCTGTGTTCCAGACCTGCATTGTGCCTCAGTTTAGCATGCAAACTAGAGCTTTTGGATAGCTTGTCAGACAAATAAATGAGATTAAATCTCAGGGATATTTTGTACTTGTATCTTCTGAACAATAAAGTGGAAGAGGAATCCCAAAGTACTAATACTTCTCTGTCAGTCTTTGGAAAGAAGCTGCTCATTTAAAAAACCCCAAACAAACACCACAACCTAAAGTCCATTTTCAAGCAAGAGTTTGACTCCTTCCCCAGGAGTTTTGAACAAGACCTTTTTTCCTTCCCCGAATTTTAGTTGTTCTGCTTGGAGCCTTTTGTGAATTTGCCATCACAGATCTCCAGACTGTACATAGAATACATAGAATACATAGAATAAACCAGGTTGGAAGAGACCTTCAAGATCACCGCATCCAACCCATCAACCAATCCAACACCGCCCAAACAACTAACCCACGGCACCAAGTGTAAAGTGCTGAGGAATATAACTAAAGAATAACAGGACTGATCTCCTTCAAAGGGCTCCAAAGTCATAGTGTGCCTCCTTTGTGACAGAGAAGTAATGTCATGTTGATGGTTCCACTGCTCTCACAAAAGACATGTAAGTAATTAGAAGTGTTAGATATCGTGGCCAGTGTTCAGCTAGTGATATCCAATGGAGCCTCAAATTCTCTTCAGAAGACCTATGCTGAGTCACAAAAACTGAAGACTTAGGAGGCAATAAGAATACAGTGTGAATAAAGTGATGATAAAAATACCAGGAAAGCCTCAAAGCTCTTCCTTTATCTTGGAATTTAATACATAGGCATGTAACTTTAGTCTTGCCCTCAGTTCAGTGTATTTTCATTTCTTTCAACTCTCCCAGGTGAGTGACAAATAGTTAAGTGCAATGCTGAGAGAAAAAAGACAACCAAAAGTAAGGGCTGAGGTCATCCAGTCAAGTCTCCTGCTCAAGACAGTGAGCAGTATGGAAAAGCCACACTTCTGGCAATTGCATGGGGTGAATTAATGACAAATCTGGACTAGAGTATATTAATGTGACATTATGTGATCAGAGGCATAACCAGCGTGTCTGTGAGCAGCCAGGAGCCTTCACAGCAAGAGCTGCAATGAAAGATTTACCTTGGAAATGCCACTCTGCATTGAGGAAGTTCAGCCTTCTTTGTGGAGCTGATGGCAATATTAGACAATAGCTACAAGATTGAGGTTTGGTGTAAAGAAGCAAATACATGAAGGGCAGACTCCTTACACCTGAAGCAGATAATAAACTATCTAGCTGTGAGGGAGAACGTGGAGTTTGACTTACAACTCATTACAAACCAGTCCTGCTTAGGTGCACAGTTCTTAGTTTACTGGTGAAGTTCACAAAGTAAAGGAGAGATTTTTGAGCTTGTGCAGAGGATATGTCAGGCTCACCTGGCACTTCTGATGTGTGTGAACCCTTAAAACTTTTGCTTGGAAAACCCCCTCCAGAAACAGGTTGGTTCCTCTGTGTTCAATTTCCCCAGTTTTTACACATCAGGGTGTTGACCTTACGGTCTCTCCTTAAAAAATGGAAATAGTGATATATTCAGTTTTGACCTTGAGTACCTCACATACAGTTACAATGGGCCTTGAGAGTAGAATGGGTGAGACAGAAGAACCACAGCCATACCACCAGAGTTGAATGGCAGAGAGCACAAAATGAAATATATGCTGCAAAACACCGTGGTGGTGGACCCCCCTCCCTGGTCCCAGTGTTTCTTCCAGGTACCCCACTCCTTTGAACTCCAGAGAAGTGCAATATAGCTCAAAGAAGTAATCAAGTTTATATCCTACTGTGTAGATGGGAAGCTTCTGAGGTGAGCTTTGGGCCTCACGAGTCCAAAGGACTTCCAGGGCAGTTCATTCCCAAATGAGCTCATCTGTCTAACTATCAACACTTTTGAAGATGCATTTAGAAAACCCATGTGAAAACAATATTGAGCTGCGGTCGGGCCTACAGCAACAATGAAGTCCATAAGGGGGAAAAAAACAATCCTGTTACCTTTCAAGGAACAGAACTGGTTTCATGCATCTGTTCCCAGCAAGGAAAATAAAATCAAATCGAGAAAATCCTCATTTTTACAAAGACATTTTCCATCTTCCTAGCAAAACCAGCTTTTCGGAATGAGATGGCAGTTTCCCTGCTGTGAAAAGAATCCCTTTGGTTTTCCACAAGCATTTTAAAGAGAGGAGTTGAAATTATTGTTTAGATGATTTTTCTTTTTTTAATGAAAAACTGTAAAAATTATATTTTCCATCTGCTTTACCGGAGGTAAGAATTTGTAGCTACACACATCTCTTCTGTGGCTACTTGGGGAGTCGGATGGAGATCATTTGGCAGGCTCGCTTGACTGTTGAGGCTGCTTCCACCTCTGAAGCTGCTCTGGCTGCTGCCAGCGTTAAGGGCAGCAACCATCTGTTAACCACTGTTTGCTGCTGGGTGGTACCACAGCATCGGCTTTCATGCCTTTTCCTTGTGCTTTGGAGAGGATGTCACCACGTTGCTGCACATCACCAACCAGACTGGCCCGCCAGCGTGCACACATAGCGTCTGCTCCTGGCATGCCACCATCGGCCATTGGGGGCCACTTCCAAGGAGTCCATGGGGGAAATCCAGACCTCCCAGATGCAGACTAGAATCAGCCCAACACTTACATGGTATTTGCATCACAGCAATGTGAGATGATTGTGGAAGCAGTAGCTCCCAACGCCAAAGCAGAGGCACGCGGATGAAGGGCTCCAGGCACCAGGAGCCTTTTTGTGCTTGTAGCAGTAGGTGGGGATCTCCTACCAGCAACTCTGTCATCACTGGTGGATGCCACTAGACCAGCAGAGAAAACAGCTTTGTGAAGGTGTTGCTGGAAACTTCTAGTCCTGACTGGACCTAAAGCATAACCAGCAAATAAAAATGAAGCTCCAGGGCTGAACTTTATACAGTTCCATAGCTGTTAAACCCCTGCACCACATCCTGGAGGCTTGGAAATTTTTACTAACCCTCTTCATTTTTTCACATATTTAGAAAGCCTCTCTGTCTTCACAGTATCTGGCATTTGCTCTGGCTGCTAGGATTTGATATCTCTGGAGCAGCCATGGGGCTGGGTAAGTGCACAGTCCAGATGCTCTCACAGGAGCCCAGATGGACTCAGATAAGCTGATGGGAAACAACCAGCCCTGGGAACAGGCAGGAGGTAAAATGTCATTACATCTGTGAAAGCCAGGATGTTATCTGAAGGGAACCACTTTAGTGATTCCGAAGCTAATACTACCTAGTGTGAAGTTTCCGTTGCTCCTGATTTATGGCCCGTGGACTCATCTCCGTGAGGTGGACAAGGCAGGTGTATATTTAGGCCCAGCTGACCCCCACCTTTCTGTGTGGGTATTGGTGGATGGTTGGGTTGAGGAGGAAGGGAAAAGTTCACTTCCAGAATTGCCTGAGTGTTCATAAAGTTGGGATCGAGGAAGAAAATAATCCTCTAGCAAGGAATCCTGGAATTAACCGAAGAAAGTTTCAGGTCTGATTATTAAAAGCGCAGGAGGTGACCACTTCTGGTTGCTGTTAGCATGCAGCAAATTGAAGTATTGTAGTTTTATCTGTTACCAGAAAAGTGCTCTACTTAAGAAAAGGAAAAAAAAAAGAGAGGTAGGAGCCCCACCGTCTCATTTTTAACAAGGACCAGCTGAAAAATGAAGGCAAGCAGCACACAGACCATCTTATGTCTGCCAATTCATTTCCTGGCCCTGAAAGGGGGGGAAAAAAAAAGAAAGAAAGAAAGAAAGAAAGAAAAAAAAAAATCCTCTTGTTTCCTCTCATACAGGCCAAACATGGCAAAGCACCAGGGGAATTCTGAATGGAATCAATTGCACTTGTTACTAACTGAGTTTTCTTTTATTCTTATATTACCAAGGCCTGGATATTCAGCTGCAAGCAATTATAATGAAGAGTTACTGAGTAATGGTTTCCAGATTGCTCCATGATGGGGCATTAATTGAAAGGGACAATTTAAGAGCTTAGGCCATGTAAATGCATTTCTTATTCTGTCAGATCGAGAAATTTCTGTGTACAAGAGGCTGAAATGCTCAGAACTGATAAAGACTTAATAGTAGCCACTTAAGTGAGCATTTGGAAGAAGGATTTTACATTTAAGGGCTCAAGAATAATTAAAATAAAGCAGAGTGTCAGGGTTTTATTAGGAGTCAGAATGTGACTGTTATCAGCAGCCTGGTAATTCTTGGAGTTACACCAAATTTGCGTGGGGGAAGATGACAAGAGAATTTGGCTCTTCGTGTCCCTGATCTCACTTTAGTCCTTGACTCTCCTGAGTGGAAAGCCCTATCATATCCCAAAGAATCAAAGGCAAAATCCCCTATAAAGTTAGCAGGAGGAGTTCAGAAGGATAACATTGCATTGCTGGATATCTGCCCTTTTCTAAATACCAGTTAAGAGACAGGCTTTCCATACTGGGGAGCTGATTCCTAATGTAACGATTGGCTTGAAGTGTAGTAGTGTATAAATGGGATTTGTAGTTTTACTATAGCCAAGAAAGCAAAAATGAAGAATACCCCTTCAAATATACTACTGAAACCTGAGGGTGTTTGTTGCAATGAAAGGAAGCTCTGGAATTTGCAAACTGTCCAAGGAACACTATTTTCAGCATGACATAACCAGTTTCACAGGTTTTATATCATTATTTCTCTGCAGTTTACTATGAAATCAAATGTTTCTCTCTCTTCTTTTTTTTCCCCTTGCCTCATTATTTTATTGCCTTAGTAATTGCTATAGATAATGCAAGTGAAAAATGTATTTTTCTCTAGGTTATTGAGCCTTCCTAGATTATTTTTTTGTGTGTGTAATACATATGAAACAAAAAACTACCATTAATCAAATGAAATGTTTCCTTTCCTACAACCCTGAGTCACATCTAGGAACAATTCTTGGAAGGAGGAGGGGGAAGGGAGATTACGTCTCGGGCTTCTGCCATTATCTAGCTTGAACAGATGGAAGTTCAGCCACTTGTGATTAAATCACTGGAATGAAGACAGATATCACTGAAATGGTGGCCAGTCCTTTGCTCAAGCCTGTGTGAAGAGCAGCCCCCTTGAAGCAAGCCACAGCCTGCTGGAGAGCTATTACTAAGATGTCTGGGCTTGAAAATATAAACACCTTCAGAGTGGGTGGTCAGCTCAGGTCAGAGTTAGGATTGATTCACAGGCACTAAATTAATCTGTGAAAAAGGGACATTGCTAGACTGCAGTCTGGGGAGAAGGGAAGTGTGGTGTGTGCCAGTTATTGAGCTTCTGCAAATGAGCAGGTGAGGCAAGAATCTGTGTTTTGCCATCTGACTCAGAGGCAAACTGAAAGTGAGGGCAGAAGTGAAATACCAGTCCTGCTCAACCTAGCAAAAATCCTCCAGGCTTCCCTGGAGCACCAGCACCCAAAGTGTTCTTTCTCTCTACTGCCCCATGCCACCACTTGCCTTTCCCTCCCTCCCTGCTCAGGGTGGGCAGGTAAATCTGCAGAGGCAGCTGCAGACACTGTGATCAGCCATGTGGGACCAGGCCAGCACCATCCCTCCATCCCTCTGCAGTCCTGGGACTTCAGTTGTACAGCGGTTGGTTGCTATGTGGTTGATTTTCTCAGCCTAGTCTCAAGATGCAATTCAAAATTTCATTGAGATGGCATCCAGTCCACCTTTGTAACTGGCATGGTAAAGAGTTAGGAGGATACTCCAGATAAAAAGCCTTGCAAATGAAGCAAAGTGAGGCATCTACATGCTCTAAATCATGCTGAAACTTGGCAGAGGCCAAAACTCACTGTAAGCACAGCCAGAACAGGAGAGTCTCAGTAAAATGGCCTTGGTTTCCCTGAGTGATTTGTATGTGCCACGTGCTAGAAGAGCAGAAAGGGGCTGGAAGGGATGGCTAAATGATTACTGCCAGGAGCACAGGAGAAGGGAACCATGTACTTGCCAGTGATATAAATTATCCCCCCACATCTCTTCTGATTGCTCAGCCTAGTTGTCCCACCTTGGGAACCACATCCCAGCTTTGATGCTTCCCTGCCTCCTCCCAGCTCCTCATCCTCAGGGTGTCCTGCACTGATGGGAAGCCCTGAGTGAGTGCTGTGGGGAGATGCACACTGAGGCCCTGTGACAGGGCAGTGAGGTAGACAAAAAAAACCCTCCAGTGCACCCCATCTTCCAGTGCATCCAGGTCTCTGAGATGTCCTGAGATCCACACTGAGAAAGCACAGAAGATGTGGAAGAAATGTCTAGGAAACACAGGATGGCTACAGGATGGCTTTCCTGGGGGGTCAGAGAGAAAAGGAATTATGATTAATATTAATATATTTTGATTGAACTAATACCTGGAGAAGAAAAGATGTACAGTACTACTTCATGGAAGCCACAGGAAAGCAGGCTGCTTCAGAATAGGAAATTTAGGAAAGCTTTTCCCCATTTTCCTAAAAAATGTGTATTTTTGTGCTCAGAAGGAGGGCTTGTCTTTAAATCAAGGCCATTGTTTGCTTTATTAACTGGTACACCTGGAATTACTCCGGTCTACAACTAGCGAGAAAACCATCCAGCAAACCCAGACACACGGGGAGGGATATAATAAATTAAGATCTATTTTTCTGCATTATTATAAAAATAAGAGAGAAACATTATCTGGGAATAAATAATGGCATAATTAAAAATAGCTCGTGGCAGACTTAGAGGCCTGGGGAGGGGGTGGTTGTCCTTGTTTATCAGTCTAGGTTTCCTCCCAAGTCCAGCTCTGCTTTGAAATAGGACACGTCATGAAAGAATTTGTAGTTACAAAGTACAGGCACTTGCTCCTGACAGTAAGCATGGCCACTTCTGTTAACAGAGTGAAACCATAACCACTCCTTCCACCTTGCCACCCCTCCAAACCAGCAAAAAAATCCTGATTAACAGCCAGGATAAATATGGCAGCCAACCAAAACACTATCCAGCGTGAAGTTTGGGCAAGCTATAAAACTGCCAGCAAAAGGGGGGAAAAAAAAACCAACGCCCAGAAGCGAAGCTTGACGCTGAATTTTAAGTTTAGAATAATAGTTTAACCCAGAGAAATATGAATCTGATAACCTCTGAGGAAGGAATCTGGGATTTTCATTAGCCATGGAGGGAGTGGCGCTCCTGGTGGGAGGTGGGATGCATAATAGCGCAGCGGTGAAATGTAAAAGAAGGGCAAAATGGTTCAAATCCTGAGAAGGAAAAGGGAGGACAGAAGTGTATTTGTTTTCAAAGACAATTTTACTTTAAGTCACAGAGCCATTGAAAGACTCACTGTTCTTGCAAGCTTTAGGCTGGACCTCTCTGATACAGCATAAAAGTTCTTCTGTTTGTGTAAAAGGAACGGGTGTGTGCTCAGCGCTCACAGAAACTAATGGACTGTACACAAAGTCATTTTCCCCTCAACTCCTCAAAATGCTTTGGGTTTTGTTTTGGGGTTTTTTGTTGCTGTTTTGTGTTTGTGGTTTTGTTTTTTTTTTTAAGGAAAAGCCTGTGACCCCATCCTATAATGGCAAGTCAAATGCCTCAAGGTAAATCAAATGATCAGAAGGATATTTCCTTTTCTTTACAAATTCACACACACACACAAAAAAAAGAGGGGAAAAAAAGGGGGAAAAAAACCCCAACAACCTACCAACCAAAACCCTCAAGCCTCCAAAAAACTTGTAGGTGGTTTACTTGGTTTTTTTCTGGCTGCTAGGATCATTGCATAGTTGGCCTTTATGTGTCTTGACTTTGTGACACTCAGGTTTTAGCCATGCTCAGCTTTTCTGAAAAATAATAGTAGCAATAACAGCAGTGGCAGATTTAACCACAAGCAGACGGGACATTGCCTCATGGTCCCTTCTCTGTAATGAGCCTAAGTTATTTTGGTTGCTATTTTTTTTGCTCTGCAAGGGGCTTAAAAGGACTTACACATAACTCCCTGCACCAATCCCACACCTTAAATAGCATTTCCAATGCAGCCACACACCAATTGCTCGCCTAGGCAGGCTTAAGCTATTCATTGCTGCATGTATATGGATGCAGCATCTGCATGGATGTGCAGATGGAAGTGCAGATGTTGATTTTCTGTGCATCAGTGTATCTTTCATATGGTCAAAATGGACTAGTGATAGGGAAAGTGACCGTGATCTGTCATGTTTGCAGGGAACCAGAGAAGTCCTCTCCTCTGTGTTACACAGCTTTGTGCCAAGCTGTTTATGCACAACTTCCTAAAACCCTAAACCTCAGCTCTGGTGTTTAAAGGCTAAAGTGAATGCTGCTGTTAGTGGAAAGAAGCTGATGAAATCTTTTTATTAAGGCTCTTGAGCTATATTTTGAGGGTGCATTTAAAAACAAATCCATTCACACCTACTTAGTGAGATTTTTTTACTTGAGAAAAGTTAAGGGGAATATGAGTAATAGGATGTATAAAGGGAAAAACCCAAAGCAGGTTCCTTTTTGTGGGTGTGATTTATATTTTATATAGCTTTCCTTATAAAACTAGACCTCACTGGATGCTCAGGAAAAGCAAACTAGGAACTAAAAATTTACACATGCTCAATAGCTTGTGGCCTGCAGTTGTTCTGATACGCAGTGGGTTTGTGCAGCTCAAAGGAACCTCAGAGATCCTCCAAGGACATTATAAAACAGATCCTCAGATTTCTGTAGATGTCTTTATTTAATGACTGGGTGCTAGATACTCACACAGAATCACAGAATCACCAAGGTTGAAAGAGACCTCAAAGATCATCAAGTCCAACCTGTCACCACAGACCTCATGTCTACACCATGGCACCAAGAGCCACATCCAATCCCCTCTTGAACACCTCCAGGGATAGTGATAATGGTAGCTGCAGAGCCTCCATTTGCCTGACAGTGTCCTCTCCATAAATGCAGGGGTAACTTGCACAAGAGGCAATTGTTTCTGAGCACTGAAAACCCCACAGGCTGTTCTCTTTGGATTTTTTGCATACAGCATGAAAGTTCAAAAGTCTTTCTGAAATCCCCCATGGTGTTTATTCATGCTAACCAAATCCATTTGTATAGAAAACTGGTTAAAACCTTTTCTACACCATTTTCAAAGCCATCTTCTAGAGCTAAACAAAGTTTCACTACATACAGTTCCACGTTAGTTTACAGGTCCAACTCATCCTCTACTCAATGCCAGAGTATTTTTCAGTAAAGGGATAGATTGTGGTTTTCATGTTAGTACAGTCTAAGTGAGTATTTCATGTCAGTATAGTCTAAGTGAATATTTCATGGCTTTACAGATGCAATGGGAACTTAAGCTGTAGAAGACACTACTGCAGTGCTGCTGACAAAACCCTGACCATAATAACTGCAGTTGCCACAGGCAACACTCTAAAAAAAGTGAGAAATGGAGGCAAAAGTGGGCTGCAGGGTGTCATCAAGCACCATGCTTCTCCCTAGCCTGACACAAAGTGTAGGAAAGACAAACAAAATCCTAGGAGCCATTTCATGGCATTATACCACCTTATTTTCATCTCAAACTCTGCTTTCAAGCCCACAGACACTTTGCAGGAATGATGTTTTTCCTAGAACATCTGGATCTCACCAAAGGCTTTTGAAGCAGAGCTGTGACAAATACACTATTGACACTGGCAACTACAGAGATGTCAGTGTGTTTCTGTCAGAGGGCTGCCAGAGATGATCAGTATGATAAATTATTTCTCATTATCCCAGAACAGAAAGAAAGTAGACTTCGGCTGAATGTTCTGTTCTTTTGTATCAGTTGGAAAAGGCATCAGCATGGAAGGACTACCAATATCAAGGAACAATGAAGGTAAAAATAACAGTTCTGGTAAAAATCACAGAATCAGAATCACAAAATCAACCAGGTTGGAAGAGACCTCCAAGATCATCAAATCCAACTGATCACCCAACCCTATCTAATCAACTAGACCATGGCATTAAGTACCTCATCCAGTCTTTTCTTAAACACCTCCAGGGATGTCACTCCCACCACCTCCCTGGGCAGCCCATTCCAATGGGCAATCTCTCTTTCTGTCATGAACTTCTTTCTAAGATCAAGCCTAAACTTGCCCTTGCACTGCTTGAGACTGTGTCCTCTTGTACTCTGTATGTCTGTTCAGCCATGTTTTGGCAGTGAGGTTACCAAGGTATCAGAGGCAGCCGTCGGGCATGGTTGAGTCCTGATGGCACCATGCAGCAGATGCCTGTGGGCAGCCACATCTGCTTTTTAGCAGCTATGGGACATCTTCAAGATGTATATGTTCATCATTGTTCTGCAGGAGTTGAGTGCAAGTAAATCCCAAGATTTGCAGAAATCTTAGGGTATGTATCTAACCACAGCACCATCTGCTCAGGTAGTCTGTTTGTTCTGGGTACATTTACCCCTTATTGTTTCAGGGACAAAAGTTAAGAATGGTATTATTATAAAAGGAGTCTCCACCAGTATATACAACTTCAGGTAGCAGGGACACTAAGTATATTAACAATGAGTGAACATCTTTCTTGGAAAACATCTGTGAATGACAGTCATTCCACCCACTCCCCTGAAAATCTGACACTTGGATGGCTGCTTATCAAATATAACCCAAAGCAGCTGCAAGTCAGATAGGCTGAGCTGAACGTGAGCTTCTGCTGAAGCTGCTTGGGGGAATGTGCCACTTGACAATTGCATGACTGAAGGTCATTTTACAGGGGGACCTGCCAGCCCATGTGTGCTCACTGCCTACCCTACAATGCTTGAAATTCCCACCAAAACCTCTGTCTCACCAGGGTTTACAAAGATTATTGGAATCATAGAGTAAACCAGGAAAAGACCTCAGAGATCATCAAATCCAACCTATTAGCTAATACCTAACGCCTCATGACAACTGTAACCATGGCTCCAAGTACCACATCCAATCCTTTTATGAACACCTCCAGGGACGATGACTCCACCACCTCCTTGGGCAGCATATTCCAATGGCAAATTACTCTTTCAGTGAAGAACTCTCTCCTCACCTCAAGCCTAAACTTCCCCTGAGACTGTGTCCTCTTCTGTTGCTGGTCACCTGGGAGAAGAGACCAGCCCCAACCTGTCTACAACCTCCTTTCAGGTAGTTGTAGAGAGCAATAAGGTCTCCTCTGAGCATCCATGGTGTTCCCTTGATCATGATAAGACAGGGCTTTGCACGCATTCACACTTTCAATCTTTCAAATTCATTTACAGGATACACAGCTGTGACAAGTCCCTGAAGCCACAAGAAAGGAGATAGGGCTCTGCCAGGGGCTCCTGCAAGTCATTCACAGACTGAGACTTATTTACCAACTTGCTACTCACACCTGGGGCTGCATGTGGAGAAGTGTCACTGGAAGGCAGTGGCAGAAGCTCCCTCTCACCTCCCCGTCCCTATGGGGATGTTTTGGATGTTGGGAAAGACTATCTTGGGTGTGGGTCATCTTGCAGGTCCCTGACTTGTGCTTGGCCTTGGAAATTTTGTGCTTTACAGAACAGCACAACGTGAGCCTACAATATCCCATATTCCCCTTCAGGATCATCCCTGAATCTCTGACCAGAAGATATTCACCTGACATTGATCCTGATGGTTAGATGCAGGGAAAGACATAGAATCATAGAATCTTAGAATTGTTGAGGTTGGAAGGGACCTCAAGGAGCATCTAGTTCCAACCCTCCTGCCATGGGCAGGGACCTGTCACACTAGATTAGGTTGCTCAGAGCCACATCCAGCCTGGCCTTAAAAACCTGCAGGGATGAGGCTTCTACCACCTCCCTGGACAACCTGTTCCAGTGTCTCACCACCCCCTCATGGTGAAGAACTTCTTCCTAGCATCCAATCTGAATCTACCCATTTCTATTTTTGTTCCATTCCCCCTACTCCTATCATTACCTGACACCCTAAAAAGTCCTTCATACAGACACTTAATCCACATACATCAGTACACCCACCTGTCTTTGCCAAGAGTATTGATGTTTCACTTGTTAAACAAACCCAACAGTGTGTTGGGGAGCTCCCTTTCTCTCTTGCCTAGATTTTCTATTTTCTTTATAAAAAGCACATCTTGTATCTCATACACACACATGGACTTGTTGATGATGCTTGTTTGCATATATCTGTACTGTACTTGGCAATGCTCATTTGCAATACAGTCCTTACATAGGACTATGTACCAATCTTTGATACAGAAGGACTCAGGTTGGAAAAGACCCTCAGCATCACCAAGTCCAACCAATAACCCTACTCTACAAAGTTCACCCTTAAGCCGTACCCCCAAGCACCATGTCTAAATGACCTTTAAACACATCCAGGGTAGGTGACTCAACCACCTCCCTGGGCAGCACATTCCATTGCCTGACCACTCTTTCTATGATTTTTTTTTTCCTAATGTCCAGTCTAAACCTACCCAGTCACAGCTTCAGGCCATTCCCTCTTGTTCTGTCACTACCTGTGAGAAGAGACCAGCACCAGCCTCTCCACAATGACTTCATCCTGCAAAATGTGATAAGAGTCAGAACAAGCCTCAGTGTTACACATGTATATTTCAGAGTCTCCTGCAAGTACAGTGGAGGATTTAAACGTTTTCTGTGCAAAATCTCAGCTTTCATAAAGTTCTTGCATTGCAAATCTCTCACCAGAAAATCCAAATTCAATCATATCTTTCAGTAGGTGATGACACAACTTGAGTAATATCCCTTTGCAATGTGAAAATAGTGCAATAAAATCATAATTCTATGAAAAGCTCATTACTGGACTTTATTCCTTCCATGAAGAAAAATACATTAGAACTTTCCTTGATTTGTTCTCCACCAAGACCTTATAGACTACAGATTTATCAGTCTCCCCTCGACAATATTTCCCCTGGTTTTAAACACAAAAAGCTTTTTCAGCAGCTGAGCTTTCATGAAGACCTAGTGAAAGTTTATGAGACATAAAGAGTGTGTGCAAGAATGTTAACAGAATAACTCCACACAAAATCTCAGATGTCTACCACTGGACTTGAGTGTTCACTAACATAGATATGCACGAGGCCTCAGTGGGGCAGCCAGGCAAGTAAAGCATGCATGGATCAAAATCAACAAGGCCTCACAGTCAGAGTCATAGAATTGCTAGAGTTGGAAGGGACCTCAAGGATCATCTAGTTCCAACACCCCTGCCATGGGCAGGGACACCTCACACTACATCAGGTTGCTCAGAGCCACATCCAACCTCCAGGGATGAGGCTTCTACCACCTCCCTGGGCAACCTGTTCTTAGAGTGCTTTGGATCATCCCATCACTGTTAGGGAAAAATAATGATTATTATAAATAAACAAGAATGGCCAGCCTAGTTTGACAGTTTAGGCTGTGCCTTTAAGAAAAGATGGTTGCAAAATTCTCTAGCTGAACAGTTGGGTGTAAAAAGGAAAACAAGAGAGTGATAATTAGATAGACGGATGCTGTGCTAACTGCACATGTGAACATATTCCCCATAATTAGGGGTGCCCTGCCTCCCACCAGGGGGAAGAGAGGGATAAAATGGAGATAACAGAATTTATTGTGATGTGTACATCCAGTGGCCTGGCACCTCAAAATTTCAGAAGTATAGGGCCTTGGTTGACACAGGAGCTCAGTGCACCATAATGCCATCAAATTATCAGGGTCAGAGCCTATAATTACTCTGGGAGTCACTGGTGGATCTCAAGAGTTAACTAAGGTAGAAGTTGATATAAGTTTAACTGGTAAACAGTGGAAGAAGCATACTGTTGTGACAGGACCTGACACACCTTGTATCTTGGGAATTGATTTTCTGAGAGAAGGGCATTTCAAAGACCCTAAGGCTTACAAATGGGCATCTGTAGAAACTGATGGACAAAAACTGAAGCTGTCTATTAGACCTGAGCTTTCTGATGAATCTGCAGTTGTGGGACAGAGGACATAAATGAGATAGAGGACATATAAGTTGCCAGTTGCTTCTCAGACTGTGCATCACAGACAGTACAGAACCAACCGTGACTCTTTGTTGCCCATTCAGAATCTGATTCGTCAGTTGGAAAGTCAGAAACCGTCAGCAAAACTCATTCACCGAGCTTCTTCTAACAGTGTAACCTCTCTAGCATCCAGTGTGCAATCCCAGCGTGCCCACATTTCATCTTCCTTTAGAGGATGCCCGCACAGACAAGGTTTAGCAATACTTTTGTGGAACAAAACAATATCATGAACTGCATTGGAAACTTTTTCCAAATGCAGACATAGTTATGGAATACCTTTATGGAAATTACCCTAGGGAAATATTATTGGGGGGAGGGGGAGGGAGGGGTAATTAAGACCAAGGACCTGCAAAGAGTGGATTCCAAACTGCAAACTGAAATCTACCTTTTCCACATTTTTGAACCAAGACCCAAATAGAGCAGAAAGCATTCTTCACAAAAGGCAGGCTGTGATTAGAGCTCACCTCGCTCCAAGCATTAAACCAAGAGCACCAGGGACAGTTTTGCTCATGTTTTACCCAATCTGCTCAACTGACACTGCATTTGCAAAATATGCCATGCTGTGATTCTGTGATTCTGTCTTGACATGCCAACAAAGCACTTTGAATTTTGGTTCCAGTTCAAGCCTGGTGCCTGTCATGTGATACTTTGCATGGAGACAACGTATTTTCTTCTTCACACACACTTTTCTGCATGAGCTTTAACTAATCTCTTCATTAAATTAGGAGTTTGGAGAGCTTTCTCTCTTAAACCTTGGAGTTTGCTGCCTATTTTAGCCTGGAGAAGAGGAGGCTCAGGGGTGACCTCGTTGCCCTCTACAACTACCTGAAAGGTGGTTGTAGCCAGGAAGGGGCTGATCTCTTCTCCCAGGCAACCAGCACCAGAACAAGGGGACACAGTCTCAAGCTGCGCCAGGGGAAGTTTAGGCTCGAGGTGAGGAGAAAGTTCTTCACTGAGAGAGTCATTAGTCATTGGAATGTGCTGCCTTGGGAGATGGTGGAGTCACCATCCCTGGAGGTCTTCAAGAGGAGACTGGACGTGGCACTTGGTGCCATAGTCTAGTCATGAGGTTTGTGGTGACAGGTTGGACTCGATGATCCTTGAGGTCTCTTCCAACCTTGGTGATACTGCGATACTATTTGACAAGTGCTCTACACTTGACAGCACTTTTTGAAGTTTGACAGCCTCAGCTTACAAAGATACAGCAGCAAGCTACCAAATTCTCTTGGTTTGTTCCACTCATTTCAAGATCATTTAATTAAGCTAGGCAAAAACATCTGAGAAATAAATTTACCAGGAGACACATACAAGGCAAGCAATTCACATTCTGCAGCTTCTTTCCTAGTTACCCCTAACAGTAGCTACCTAACTTCTACCTAATCCCTCTTAAGGTTGTTTTTTCTCCCTCCCATCAAAAATCTAGCACTCTGACCTTAATGTGAAGTGATAGATTAATGTTACACATGCTGTTCTTAAACCTCAGCCACCCTCTGCTATGACAGCAGGATTAGAACAGAAAGTAGAGACTGAAGGCACCCAGCAGATTCAGTGATTTAATTGTCTGAGCTTCTGGTGTGCAGGCTTAACTTTGGCTTGAATAATGTGTTTTTCCCATCAAAAGAAGTCTGTTTGAAATTAATTCCTTTTACTGAAGCCCCACCAAGTAGGCACTTGCAGTTTTCAAGCTATTTCCTGTGTGACAGAGGTGTTTGTTTGCGTTAATGCTCCCCAAACATTAATCTGAAGCTGTTTGGTATGGCCACTTTCTGCATCTTGTTTTGGAGATGTCTTGATCAATTAGTGCAATGTCACAGTTACATGTAGTTATTGTATCTCCATCTGCAAGCAGTTAATAATAAACTTACCCACAGGACAAGCCTGCCATATGGTTGATGGTCAAGCAAGGCTAAAATATGCATTAGGAAAAAAAAAATGCAACTGTCAATGTAAAGCTGGATATGGCTTATTGGATTTGATGCAGGCATCTGACAGCAATGTTTCTTTTAGCAACATTCTGTAGTGCAGGTCAGGAATCTGCCTACTGTGGAATATTTGTCATAGAAAGACAAGAAGAGGAAAAAAACAAGGAAACATTTGTGAAATGAAGGATACAGGGTAGGTTAATGGTAGCTCAGTTTTGTTCCAAGAGGGGAAGGAGGAGGGAGTGTTGATCTGAGGGGGTTTTGTAAGAATGAATTGCTAAAGAAAGCCTTGTTCTTTTTTTTTTTTCCCCCTCTCTCTTTTTTTTTCCCCCAATCAAGAGAAATCAGCTTCATGTGACACAAAAGCAAACCCTAGTGTTTTTTTCTCCTTGCAGTTTTAAAAGAAATTGGGCTGTCACATAAAACATGAGCTGCAGAGGAAAATGCACACAGTTTCTCTGGTGATAGTTGTGTTTCCAGATTATCATTTCTTTGTGCTAGGAGAAAGCTCAACATGTGGGTACTTCTTTTGTAACTCTTGACATCTGTTCTAGCCACTCAGTGAATGACACTGCCAAGGGTTTTGCCTCCTTGAAAACACCAGTGTAACAAATATTTTCCTTAGCTTTATGAAAGTGGAAGGTGCCACAGCTGGAACTGCCATTAAAAGTCAAAAAATGATATGTAAGTAAAAGCAAGGTCTCCTGTTCAGTGGAGGCCTTCAAGTCCTTCCCCCTTACCTCATCAATGGTCACTTCCCAGTAACTTTGTTTCATTTATTAATTGTAGGGTATGCAAACAGTTTCATTCCATACTACTGTCACTTTTATCAGTGGGAGCAGAAACCAAACTAATTGCTGTTCCAAGAGCAATCATGCAGTGAAGACCTTATTAAAAGTCTCAGTCCTATTTACATGTGGTAAAGCTTGATTTGATTAGTTAGTAATTAGAAGCACACTGTTAACTATGCAATTTAAAAGGGCTAGCTGGGAGCCACAGTTCCTAGGAGAAACTTTTAATACATGGGAAAGCATTATTTTTTATTAGACTTTGCTATCAAGGCCTTGGTCTTGCAAACACTTCAGCACATGCCCAGCTTTAGCATGTGTGACTGATCTCTGTCTTACATGAGTCACTCCCAATTCCATAAGCAGATGTCTCTGCATGCATCTCTGAAAGGACTGGGCCTGAGATACAGAATACAGAATTAACCAGGTTGGAAAAGACCTTTGAGATCATCAAGTCCAACCTATCACCCAACACCATCTAATCAACTAAACCATGGCTCCAAGTGCCTCACCCAGTCTCTTTTTAAACACTTCCAGTGATGGTGACTCCACCACCTCCCTGGGCAGCCCATTCCAATGGCTAATCTCATCTTCTGTGAAGAATTTCTTCCTAAGAACCAGTCTAAACCTCCCCTGGTGCAGCTTGAGACTGTGTCCCCTTGTTCTGTTGGTGGTTGCCTGGGAGAAGAGACCAACCCCCACCTGGCTGCAACCACCATACTAAAAAATACTTTCCATTTCCCAAATGTTTCTCCAGAATTTCCAAATATATTTCTCACAGAGATGATTCCTCTATGTTATGGTATACATGAAAAACAAGGGCAAGATTTTCTGGCAGGTTGGAGACCTAGGGGCTTTACTGGGCATATCACTAGATAAACCGGACTGTTAGGATGCAAACCTCAGAACTTCATCCGCCGGTCTAAAGCTGGAGACAATGAAACACTTTGATTCGAAACATTCAAGAGGGGATTGGACGTGGCATTTGGTGCCATGGTCTAGTCATGAGGTCTGTGGAGACAGGTTGGACTCGAAGATCTTTGAGGTCTCTTCCAACCTTGGTGATATTGTGATACTGTGATAGTCCAATCTTCCTGCTAAAACAGGTTCACCTAGATCAGGTTGCACAGGAATGCATCCATATGGGTTTTGAAAGTCTCCAGAGAAGACTCCACAACCAGTGCTCCTTCATCCTCAAAGCAAAGAACTTTTTCCTTATGTTTAAGTAGAACTTTCAGGGTTCCAGTTTGTGCCCACTGCCCCTTGTCCTATCACTGGGCACCACTGAATAAAGACTGGCCTCATCTTCTTGACCCTTGCCCTTTAGATATGTCTAAGCATTGATAAAATCTGTTGTTGAAGGATGTATATATTAGAATGTTTTTTCTTCAAGGTAGCTAAGTTTGTTGTGTAGCATAAACAGTAAAGCAAGCTTCCACTTAATAGGTGAAGGAAAGCCAAACAATAAGACAGACATCCATCAGAGTTCAAAAAGAAACAAAAAAGTCTTTTTGATGTGGTACAAGGTACAAATTCAAAAGCAAAGGAATAAGACAAATTAGGCAGATAATGAGGATTGAGAGGAGAGTAGACTAGGAAGAGAGATAAAGTATTGTGTGAACCGAACATACTTGAAAGCAAAGTCCTAAGACTAGGGAATTAGCCCTAATTTATGTAATGCTTCCTTTGATCACAGAAAGCTAATTGAATGCACCAATTCTTGGTAGCATATTTATGAAGCATCACTTCCAGTAACAGCAGCTCCATGAATACACACAGTAACTCACTGGTAAATCACCTCTTGCTCATTGTGGCTCTGTATTTTTTCACTATTTCATCCTACCTGCTTTGTCTGAAGGAAGAGTGTCTGCAACACATCTGAATCTTCATCATAGCACTAATTTAGGTGTCATAGATATAGATGTCAGGGGGGATTGGACTAGATGATCTTTCAAAGTCCCTTCCAGCCTCTAGCATTCTGTGATTCCGTGATTCCATGATTTTCAGTCACTTTCTGGGCCACCCATCTATTAAATGTCCTACCACTTGGCTGTTTTACATGATGTCAGCTCGTGATCTGGCTTTTTTTACTCTGTTACCAAATCCTGACTTCTTAAAACATTAAATAAAATGTTTCTTTCAGGGTTAAGTATTTTGGAGTGTGACAGAAACCAGAACCCATAAAGTTTGTTGACATAAAAAGAGTAGATGTGAAAATAAAAATGTATGCATGTCTACACCAAGCTCCTGAGCTAATGCATTGAGTTTCAGATCTTGACAGAAACTTGGCCTTCATCAGTCTTGACTCTGTTTAAGTGACAGGATGGCTGGCAGCACTCACCAGTGCTTGCAGGATGTACTAATATTTACAAGCAAAAGAAGGTCTCTGGCTTTGTTGAAATAACACCACTTTCTTAATTTGACCACTGCTCCACAGCAGACCTTAACAAACAGCTACCAAGGGAGGAGGTAAAGGACTGAGCTTTCATCAAATGCTAATGTTTATCTTAACCCCAAAAAAGTCACAATTATATTAAACAGATTTCTGAGGGCAACGTATAAATAATGATATCATTCTTCTGGAATATCATGCTCAGGAAGACAATATAAACACTAAGGAGTTCAAAAAGCAAAAGGGGAAAAGGAGGGGGAAAAAAAAGTTGGACAAAATTTCTCCACATAAACAATCAGAAATGCTTACAAGTTGCCTGTCTGGTACTGAGGTGTACAATGTATGTGTTGTATGTGCAAGAGGGCAGGAGTGGAAATGTGCCTGGCGTTTCCATTCGACTCGTTAAGGCAGAGGCAATAGCAAAGTGTAAAGCAGTTTTCCATTTGGGGTCCAAAGTCACCTGAAGCTTCAGAGCAATTTAATCTCACATGTTCATTTCTGCTTAATCTTTGAAATAATCAGGTGAAATGGACAGAATGAATGGTAATTGTTTTACACTGACAACGTTTCCATTTGTCTGAAAGGAGAGCAGTATTGCTCTGGGGAATGCTATGGGTTTTAGTCTGGTATGCTAATATCTGTGTTCCAACACACATCTGTCCTGAATATGTTAGTAATACATAAAACAATGTAAACTAGACTTTTCTGTATACAAAAGTTATCACTTAACTAGAGAATTTACATTACCTCCATCAATAGAGTGATTCACAATTTGTAGGGGAGGGGAAGGGAAGGGAAGGGAAGGGAAGGGAAGGGAAGGGAAGGGAAGGGAAGGGAAGGGAAGGGAAGGGAAGGGAAGGGAAGGGAAGGGAAGGGAAGACTGAAGAATCTATGTGGGTTTGCCCAAGACCATAAAATAAAACACCACCAACATGCATAGGTACATCTAGACTGTAAGCAAATACATACATTACCCAAAAGAGCATCTGAATAAAAAGCAGGTCTATAGAAATTGAAGTTACATTGCCTCTGATATTTACTAGGCCAACTTAATTTTCTACCACACACACACACAGGCCCCTTGAAGTCACTAGAATTCCCTTCACTGAATTTGGCTTTTTGTATCAAAAGAGCAATTTTACACTGAAAGCATTTGATTTTGCTGGGGGGAAAGAAAATCTGTGAAAGGGCAATTTTGCATTGATATATACCAACAAAAAATAACAAACCAACAAAAACTCTACTCGCAGCGTCTGCAAGGCTTCAGCGCACTGTGGATAATTGGAAACATGTACTGCTAAACAAAATAATCAAATAAGTCCTCAGTTGCCATTTATAGCAAAATAGCTAAAAAAGACCTTTTTCTGTTCTGTGTAGTGAAATCAGACAGAGGAAGAGGCACAGCCCAGGTGAGGGAAGCACATGGTGCTGTACTGTAAGGCACTGCCCCAAACGCCCCCATCTCAGGAGCAGCACAACATCAATGGGTACCTTGTCTTCCACATTTCCACTCTCAGCCAGGCAAGCAAAGTTCTTCTTAGCTACATGTAGGTAGAAGTTTTCATCTTTTATCCCAGTGCTCAGGTTTTAATGCTTTCTCTGCTGGGGAAAAAAACCAAGGTAATCTTATAATGAAAAGAATGCAATCTCAGCTGTTGAGGTGTTCAGCCAAACATAGTGAAATGCACAGCCTAAGGAATGAAATAATGAAGCTATTACTACTGCTGGGGTTGGAATTCACAAGTTATTAGTCTCACTGGGTGTTGCCAGCTACAAGTTACTGATGTTTCATCCTCCAGGTGAAGATAGTTTTTAGATTTCAGCTCTTCAATGCAATATAATGCACAACTATAACCTTTGGCAAGTATGCTTAAAACTATCAGCTTATTTCCTTGTTCTCTTGATTTGTTTCCCGGCACCATAAGTCTAATTTTCATCTATTTTTTGCTGTTAATTGGTAGGAGCTTCAAGGCAAAATGCAATGAAATTGTGAGATGTGTTAAACCTTTGGAAAACCAACCCCAGGGACACCTTGGATGGTTCCATTGTAGGAAAAATTTAAAAGACTAGTTGTGGATAAGTAGAGGGTAGAGTACTGGCACTAGCAACACCTGAAAAAGTGAATACAAGGCAGATGCTGGACATAGAGACATTGTATGTTGGCTGGACTGGTTCATCATGGTATCTGGAAAGCAGATCATTTTCAAGCAAGTACATCTAAATTTGGATGTTTAAGTCACTCAGTTCTGAAGCTGTGAATCAGGACAATGAGAAGAATATGCACTTCACAGAGGTTTGTGGTGCATTCACTTTTAAGACCTTGACCACTAGCTGGGATGACCTCTTGAATGCTTTTATCTCCCTAAAACAGAGCAGGAGTTTTGTTTTTGAAATTGCTTTAATTTCTTCTCTTTGCCCTGAATGTAAATGAGAGTCCTGAGTAGCAGAGACAGCAACATCCAGGGAATATTAAATACCTTGTGGCACTGACAGTCCTGTAAAAGCAACAACATATTTAACTTTTCTTTATGTTGGTATTGTCAAGCAGATTTTTTTTTAACCTCAAATGTTATTTGGGATCACCATAGTGAGCTTTCACTGCCTGCCAGGGGAGTCTTGGTAGAACCTATTATGGCATGAATTTGAAAGGTCTTTAATGTCTTTAACACCTGGTCTTCCAGCAGCCTTTTTCTCTGCATTTCTAGCTCTTTCCATCACAGGATTACAGCAGCTCTATCTGTGAAAAACATTCCGCTTTTCCCTTCTGCTTTTTGTAATGGAATTTCAAGTCAAATCCTGTGACACTGTGGAGCATTTACAGTTCCTATGGATTTCAATGCAGAAATACATTCTTAGCATGTTCATTCTTATTCTCTTAATATTTCAGAGACAGTTTTGGTAGCTTTCAAGTTTGCAGATCAGGAATTAGTATTCAGTGGGCTATACTAGCCTTATCTGACCTTGGAACCAAAAAGGCTCTTCATGTTTGAATGACTTTTTTCCCTAAGTTTTGAATAAGAGAATGATTAGGACACTAGAAACTAATTCAAATGGTCCCACACAACCCAATTCTGAAGCATGGTTCTTTCTGTGAAATAAAGAAGAAAGAATTGTGTGAATATAAAACGTAGCCAGCAAATTGTGTGACTGGCATCAGCACTCTGGCAGCACTGTCTTTCAGATGCAAAATATTTCACCAAGAGAATAATGCCTCAGTTGAGTCAAGGAGTTGGTGTGATGTTGCTCTGTGTAAGATGAAATGTGTTTGCACTGTTATAAAAGTACCAGCTCTCTCTAAGCCACATTGCTTTTAAGTATTAAAAAGCCAACACAGTTCCTTGAGGGCTTGCCTAAGGACACAACTGTTTCCATACTCTGGATTATTTGACTGTGTGTTACAGCAGAAAGCTACAGCATCTTTCAGCCCAAGGCACCTCATACATGCCCTGAGCAGCTATGTGCCTGCATAGAAATGACACTGGTGGCTTCTGGAGGTGTTTAGGAAGAGACTGGAGGGGGTGCTTGATGCCATGGTTTAGTTGATTAAATGGTGTTGGATGATAGGTTGGACTCAATGATCTCAAAGGTCTCTTCCAACCTGGTTAATTCTATTCTATTCCATTCCATTCCATTCCATTCCATTCCATTCCATTCCATTCCAGATGATGCAAGGAGTTGTCAATACCCATTCTTAGATCACATCATAAAGTGTCCCCATCTCCAGCAAGCATCTTATGGGCAGTGTAAGTGCTAGTCGTAAAAAATGAGGTGTAAGTAGGCTTTAAAAATATTCTTAAGTATACACTGTAACAAAGAGGTGTTTCTTCTAAACAGTTACTTCAAAAGAAGAAAATAGGTCTACTCTCTACTCTCCTGGTTTTTTGTCCTCAGCAAAGACCAACTGTTACCTTGCTTTTTCATCTTCAAACATTTGACATATCAGGAAGGAAATAAAACTTAATATCCATTGAGAAAAAAAGACAAGGAGTATAGGATTTTTTAATTGCTGTTAAACATTTTGTGCCCCAAACTGAAATATTTGACTTTTCATAGAGAACCATAGAATCATCGATTCTAGAGGGCTGTGTTTGTTGTTTCTTATTAGACAGATAGGTCTCTGTTTATAGAAATGTTGTTGAAATAGTTCAGTCATTGAACTGCAAAAAAAAAAAGATTCATTTTGGAGTGATCAAACTATATCATTCTACACTAATAAAATGTTGAATACTGGCTATGGTATAGTAGTAGATTATAGTAGTAATGCTTCTTGTAGGATCTGATGACATAAACTTGTTTCATAAATGTCCTGGAGTTAAGGTTAATGCACCAAAGAGCTGTTATTCACTAGCAGCTGCTTTGTCACCACACAGAAAAGCAAGAAATGAGAGCTTCCACAGTGTCCTAGCACCAGACTAAACAGCCACTGCGCTGGTTATGATATGCTTCCCCAGATAAAAGACTGATTAATTTGATATCAGGCATCTGGAGGAAACCTAAGGAACAAGTCGCTAAACTTAACAGCACAAACCAAGGTGAAAACAACTGCAGTCATTCAAACTCAGCAGCAATCTGTACAGTTGAAGAATAGGATCATAGACTCTTAGAATTGTTAGGGTTGGAAGGGACCTCAAGGATCATCGAGTTCCAACCCCCCTCCATGGGCAGGGACACCTCACACTACATCAGCTTGCTCAGAGCCACATCCAGCCTGGCCTTAAAAACCTGCAGGGATGAGGCTTCTACCACCTCCCTGGGCAACCTGTTCCAGTGTCTCACCACCTTCATGGTGAAGAGCTTCTTCCTAACATCCAATCTACCCATTTCTATTTTTTTTTCCATTCCCCCTAGTCCTATCATTACCTGACACCCTAAAAAATCCCCCCACACCTTTCTTGTAGGCCCTCTTCAGATATTGGAAGGCCACAATTAGGTCTCCTTGGAGACATCTCCAGACTGAATAGGCCCAACTCCCTCAGTCTGTCCTCATAGGAGATGTGCTCCAACTCTCTAATCATTGCACAAAAATTTCAGTGGCATGAAATTTATGCCAATAAATGTGAAACTGTGGCCAGGCAATTAAAAACCAACCAACAACAAAATCAAACCAAACCCAACCAAATCACCATGCTGCCTGTGGATGGTTGGCAGGGATCCTTGACTGAGCAGCATGTATCTTGTTCTAGGATTGGAGGCTATTCATGCCCTTACTTATGTTCCCTAAACTGTAAGATTCTGCTAATAAAGGCAAGGGAAGCTGATAAACTGGGTACAAGTAAATTTTTGCTTGTTAAAAGACTCATGACTGCAATACTTCAAAGTTTGTTCTGAGTGCATGCTTTCTTCATATCCTCTTCCTTCAATTTATGGTGTCTGAAACAGTCATTTTGCCAGCACTCAAATTCAGCCAAAGCAAGGGTGAAAGTGAGTGCTACTTCCTTCAGCTGCCTATTCACAACTCAGCAATTTCTCCTGCTTCCAGCTTTCACTTCAGCTTGTCTTCAAGTGGATTTGGATGCATAATGAGAGGATAGTCTGCCTCTTCAGTTATGAGCACTTCAGGAAGCAGACAAGGACTTCCCAGGTCTTTCTTTAAACATCACTGACCACCAGAGGAGTTCATACTTGTTGGATGCAGTTTTTTATATCACTGCAAACAAACAGGAAACGCCTTTGCAGATGCCTTCAAATAAACACTGTAGAGTGCTAATAAGGATTGGGACCTTCATCTGTACCTTAGCTCTCTCTATCCATGTCACTGCCAGTTTGAGACAGAAGAAATCAAAGATCTTGGACGTCAGGAAACCAAGTCTGGAAAGCTGAAATTCACACCACCCCAGAACAGCCCCTCTGGTCCCAGCATCCACTGGCTGAACTGGAGCCAGTTTAAATGCACCTTGTGCTGCCTCCAGGTCCATTTCTAGAAAGATCTGTCACAGTACCAAAGCAGCATCTGCTCTGGCAAAGGTCAGGGGGCACCCACAGGAAGGGATAAAAATTTATCACATCATTTTCTTCTCACAAAGGAACAAAAAGGGACCAGTCTGACTTTGGCAAGCAATAACTTGTAAAGCTAAATAAAACCTGCAGAGCTCCACTATCTGAAATCCATGAGAACTGCAACACTGCAAGCCATCTAGTAAATATATGAGATGTAAGAATCAATGATGACCAAGATAGGAGTGAACTCTGTGTGGCCTGATGAAGCAGACTTTTTCATGCATGCTTACTAATCTGTGAAAATTGGTTTATTACTGGTCCCTGTCCATGCCATTGGCTCTGTCAAGGAAAACACATTAAATGTTGCCACCATAAATCTTGATAAACCCACAGGATAATCTCCTCATACCCCTAATCAAATAAAGCTTAGAAAAACAGTGCTACCAAAGCTCACACTGGAATGACAGGCTTTATGGAAACATCAAGAATGTTGAGCTGGAGGCAACTAGAAGCATCAGAATCTTTTACTAGCTAGACAGTTGAAATAACTAAAGTGTGCAACTCTTAACGTTTGCAAGGCAAGGCTTGATCCAAAGATACTTCCTAATATGGATAAACCTCAAAGGCACTTTCTTCCAACCCAAAGAGGCAATTTTTGTGCATGTGGATGGGCAGAGTTCCTGTAAGCTTCTGACTGCTTTCTGAAAGCAGTTGAAAGTCTGGAATGGGAATCAGGACAGGCTTCTTTGGTGGCTGCTGTGATGGTGGAGCAGATGCTGCTCTTGGGGCAGTGGCTGGGGAGCCAATCCCTGGGGCACCATATCCACACTTCACAGGAATCCCAGACAGCTCCTGGAGTTTGGTAAGCAGTGATGCCTAAGGAAGAATAATGCCTCCACCTAATTTAACCTGTATTTCTGGTGGAAGCTTCTCAGCTTTTGAGCTCAACATCACAGCTAATAGAGTCTGCTTGGTTTTCCCCCTTCGGTTCAAGTGCAGTTTGTGACAAATAGAAATTATGTCTGGAATATGAAATATATTGATTAATCATTCCTAGTCCTAATTCTTTTCCCTGGTCAGGCAGATGTGTTTAATTCCCATTACAAAGAGGCATAATTCAGAGAAAGCAAGCCACTAAACCAAGATTCCAATAAACAGGATTACAGCTTTTTAGAGCATTTTAAATCTTTCTCTTTGGCTCTCATAACACTTCCCTTCAGCAACACTCCGAAAAATATTAGAGCTACCATTAAATTTATTAGCTGGGAACAGGGTATAAATGTATTCCTTCTCTCTCTGTGTGTGACCCTGATACTCCCGTGCTTGTTAATAAACAGTGTCTGATCAAATGTGCTTGCTGCATTATTGCATTCCTGATTGTAATTTTTGTCAGCACCTTTGTGACTGGCATTGCATAATCACTTGTGTGTCTGGTTCCTAGCTGAGAAGAATGTAGTCGGACCTGTAGACATTTACTTTCATTGCCTCTATACCCAGGCCCATCAAAATGGCTTGAGGAAACCTGATCTATTGATGTCTCGTCCCCTGTAAAATCCATCACTTCTGATGCAAAGGGTTGAGCATGGGAACTCCATTCATTTGCCATCAGCCATGCTGGAAGTAAAATGGGGATGGGAGAAAACAAACTCCAAAAGAATACAAATGCAGATGGAGAAAATTCTGCTTAAAGTCTGAGGGCATCATCATTAAAAAATTGTTATATTGTTCACACAGGGACAGTAACAATAATAATAAATAATTCCAGTAGCAAATTTATTCCCAGAAATACCAAAACAAGTAAGCTCTGGTTAAAAGCTGAAAATAAGCAGCAATTCTTCCATGCATTTTATTTTATTCACAGAGTTGCTGAATCTTCATTTAAAACTCCTGAGACAGGAAATAGCCTTTCAGTCACACCTCATTATTGCCTAACAGGGTCACAGTCCACCAATGATCTAGAAGTGCAGAGGCAACATTTCAAGTGCTCAGAAGGATGTTGTGGAAAATAGGTTAAGTCTCACAAAATATCCTAAGCCAATATGAATAATTTCTGTCATCTTCTAGAAACAATCCCATGTAAAAAGATAAAAGTCTGCAGAATTACAAGAATGCCTTTAACAATGAGCTACTGCTTTGTAAGTGCCACATTATTTTAAACCTATGGGAAAATGAGTTTGTGAGGCTTATTAAAAGATTTTTACAGGGACTGAGGGAAGAAAGCAATTGCCTAAGATCCCTGAAATAAAAAGTTTAACAGCCTGCCTATTGCCTGCAAAACTCTTATAGTAAGGTAAGACAAGGAGACATTCGTTGAGCTGCCCATAAATATTTTTGTCCCTAAACTTGCGCACCACTGATTTCTTCACCACTGTAGAAGATCATACTTTGAATGAGGCCCTTAAAAATATCTGTCCACCATTCTGTATCTACCTGGCTTTCATAAAAAAAAACCTTGCACACTCTTGTTGGGCATCTTAGCAGCTCCAAAAACAGCAAACAAGGGTGTTAATGACAAGGTTTCCATAACCATTCAAGACCGACTAGAATCATACAGGTTGGAAATACCAGCTATCAATAGCTTCTGCTTCAAATTCTGTTTCCTGGTCCAGCAGTGAACCTTGATCCTTCTTCAACTACTTCTAAAGAAAAAAGAAAATTAAAAAAAAAAAGAAAGAAAGAAAGAAAAGAAAGAAAAGAAAGAAAAAAAGAAAGGAAAGAAAGGAAAGAAAGGAAGGAAGGAAGGAAGGAAGGAAGGAAGGAAGGAAGGAAGGAAGGAAGGAAGGAAGGAAGGAAGGAAGGAAGGAAGGAAGGAAGGAAGGAAGGAAGGAAGGAAGGAAGGAAGGAAGGAAGGAAGGAAGGAAGGAAGGAAGGAAGGAAGGAAGGAAGGAAGGAAAGAAAATAGCACAACCCAGCTACTTTTTAAAGCCATAACTGGCCCCTGATAGGGATTTTCAAAGTGAGTGGTCAGGTTTGTCTTTTTTTTTAGGTAATAATAGGATCACAGGATGTTAGGGGTTGGAAGGAACCTCCAGAAATCATCAAATCCAACCCACCTGCCAGAGCAGGATCATAGAACCTAGCACAGATCACACAGGAACACATCCAGATGGGTCTTGAAAGTCTCCTTAGAAAGAGACTCCACAACCCCTCTGGGGAGCCTGTTCCAGTGCTCTGCGACCCTCACAGTGAAGAAGTTCCTCCTCAGTTGAGGTGAATCCTCCTGTGCTGTAGTTTATACCCATTGCCCCTTGTCCTGTCACAGGGATCAAGTGAGCAGAGCCTGTCCCCTCCCTCTTGACACCCAGCATTCTCTTCTTCAGACTAAGAAGTCTCAAGGCTCTCAGTGTCTCCTCACAGGGCAATGTTCCAGTCCCTTAGTCATCTTAGTAATGCAGGCAGCCTCTTAAAAAGGATGAAGAGGCAGCCAAAGCTCATACGAAAAGACACACACTCTGGTTTCCATCATCAGGTTACAGGTTTCCAGAAGATGCTCCTCCCATACAGCTTGAAAAGCAAATCCCAAATTCCCTAGGAAGAAATCTGTCATTGAATCCTGGCAGGCTGAGTCATAATCTCATCGAAGAGAAGTGTTTTGAACATCTGGAGTATTAAAAATTATGTATGTTTCAATGTTTCAGTCCACTAGAAGAATTACACAACAAGGACTCAAATGCTTTTTGGTGGGCAGAAAAATCACAGGATTCCTTCCAGTGCTCCAGTGCAAATTGCAGATTCTTTTGATGAAAAGAAAATGAATTTGGATCCAGCTATTGTATATCCATGCGAAGGACTTATTGTGTACAAGAATCTGTGCCATCTATTTTGACTCCTGGAAAATTTGTTAGCAATTGTGAGGTTGGTCTTCTGGGGAAATGCTTCTGCTTCTCCAGTCTAAAGCCAGGGAATTTGTCTTTTTGTTGTTTCTACTCCACATGAAAATCTGAAGATATTTGGCACTGGCATTTTCAGAATCACAAAATTCTCATATAAAAGGTTAGTTTAAAACACCCACGAAAGGACCCAAGTCTGCTGGCTTATGTATCGCCTTCTAGCTGAAAAATGACTTTGCATATTAGTCAGGGTAGAGAATTGTTTGCCAGAGTCTTAGCGTTATGAATGGTTGTTGTGAAACTTTAACCAAGTGTTGCTAATTACAGTATCACAGCATCACAGTATAACTAAGGTTGGAAGAGACCCCAAGGATCATCAAGTCCAACCTGTCACCACAGACCTCACAACTAGACCATGGCACCAAGTGCCACATCCACTCTCCTCTTGAACACCTCCAGGGATGGTGACTCCACCACCTCCCTGGGCAACCCATTCCAATGGCGAACTACTCTCTCAGTGAAAATCTTTCTCCTCATCTTGAGCCTAAACTTTCCCTGGTGCAGCTTGAGACTGTGTCCTCTTGTTCTGGTGCTGGTTGCCTGGGAGAAGAGACTAACCCCTTCCTGGCTACAACCACCCTTCAGGTAGTTGTAGACAACAATAAGGTCTCCCCTGAGCCTCATCTTCTCCAGGCTAAACAACCCCAGCTCCCTCAGCCTCTCCTCATAGGGCTTGTGCTCAAGGCCTCTCACCAGCCTCGTTGTCCTTCTCTGGACATGTTCAAGTGTCTCAATGTCCTTCTTAAACTGAGGAGCCCGGAACTGGACACAGTACTCAAGGTGTGTCCTAACCAGTGCGGAGTACAGGGGCACAATGACTTCCCTGCTCCCGCTGGCCACACTATTCTTGATGCATGCCACAAACACATGCCACGATTCTTGCCTGACAGTTAATGCAAGGAACAGCCACTTATATCCATCAGTAAAACATAAGGAAAAAGAAAACAAACATGCTCATGTTGAGGTAAAAAATTTGGTAGCAGATGCAGCTTTGGAGACCCATCAGTCAGCTCTCCCTTCTCTATTGTATGCTCTTTCATCCTAATGCACACAATTAAAAGCCCTGCTTTCCTTAGCAAGACTCATCATCTTATCACTTCTAAATGCCTCCCTGTGGTGGTGTTTTCTCCCTTCCCTGAAGTACACCTGATGCTTGTATCCACATGGAGTGCAATATCCCTCTAGGCTTTCTTAATAACCTATCTTGTTAGCTTGCAAGAGCAGCAAGCAGTACGCGTTTATACCTAGGCTGTCCCTAGCCTCCTGTATGTGAGGAGAAGACTCAATTACTTGCAAGCAGTTACTGAAAAAGACTCCTTCATCAACTTCTTCATCTTGCAGATAGGTCAAAGAATGACTCTCTCCAGTCTGCAGCACAAATTGCTGTGTTTTCCTAAGAGGTGCTCTATTTGTCTCAAATAAAGCAGCAATGGGAAGTGCTATTTTTACAGTATTTTGGGTTGGTCTAAGATCCTCAAGATCAGAATAGAATGGGCCTCTCACAGGGTAGCATTTTCCAGAAGGCAAATAAGCATACTCAGACAGGACCTGTGAAAGCAAAGCAAGCAGAACAGAGCTCCTTGTCTAAACTGACAGCAGAACAAGCCCTCAGAAATCAATCCCCTCACTCAGCATACCTGTCCATAAGTGGTCAGGATAAGTCACAGTTGGACAGTCTTCGCCTCGTAACTAGCAGCTTCACCTCTGTCTTCTTTATGCCCACCTTTCAGGGATTTATATACACCTAGAAAATTTTGAGTCAGCAAGGCTACTCACACTAGAACCTGCTTGACCAAACAGAAAATAAAGGCATAGTTGTGCCCTGAGAGCAAGATACCAGCTGTGGCTGGCAAATCTCAGCCTTTACTCTGCCATGTGCCCAGCTCAATCTTCCCTGAGCCAGAAGCAGCAGGTTTAGGCTCTAGAAAGACATATATTTGTTGCGCCCTTGATGTGGAAGTGAGTGGGGACATCTTAATTTTGTATTTATCATCAAAAAGCTTCAGAGCTGGAGTCTCTGTAACTCCTTCACTATTGTCAGGGCTATTGTAAATTTTGTCTGCCTTCTTCCCTTATGATACTGGATTGTTCCTCCAGTAGTTAATTAAAGCCTGAATTTCCCTAAATGATTCTTAATCTCTGTGACATCTCTTTGCTTTCTCATTGCCATGCCTGATGGTTGCAGCCTTAGTGAGATATCTCAGGACATTGCACCCTCTTACCTACCCATCCACATGTGCTGTTTCTGTGATGTTTGGGAGGTGATGTTTGTTTAGCTTCCGTCCAGCAGATGTGGCTCAGTCCAGAGATGCCAGGAGCCTCTGGTCATGGTTTTTTCTCACAAAAGCAAATTGTCACCTAAGGTAGAATCTGGTAATTTCTAGATCATCACAAATCTGTTGCATTCTCCAGTGAGCTGTCATAGGTGCCAAGTACAGCCCAACCAGTAGCCAGGAGAAAGAGTTTCTTTTGCACATATAAGGTGTTAAATCTGAACAAACATGTTCTGTGTTTCTCCAAAGGAGAGTGCCAGAATCCTGCTGATGCATCACAAGTGAAAAAATATTTGGTTTCAGCAAGGTCTTCACTTAGAAGTAGTGGAATATGATCCTTTTACACATTGAATTTCTTCCACTGTGCTTATACTTGTGCAAGGGAATGTGTCATTTTTGTACCTTGACCAGTGCCTAGGGGGTTTACTTAGGCCATGAGATCAAAAGCCAAGCTACCTCTTCTATAGTGCAAAATGAACTCATCTTCAGACTTGAACTGTGGAAAGTTCATGGTCTTCCAGCTCCTCTTTCTGAGTTTCTACCACCTTTAAAGAGCAGGCTTCACTTTTTTCTCAGAAAATGTGGTCTCTGCCTTTCCAGGGGACTGGGCTCTTTGCTGAGATCAGAAACTCAGTATACTTTTGTTCCATTGATAGATGTGTCTTATCTTCTTAAAGATGTTGCAGGTGCCTTTTCTTCCTGTTTGTGGCATGTCAATATATTCAGCCAACAAACTGCCACTCCTTGTAGAAAAGATGACTGCTCTAAGTCCTATATTCTAATTTCTGTTGGTTTCACTGCCAGAGGAGCATCAAAGAAATGACTATATCACTCTTTTTAGCACCAAGCCAGATCATGTTCGTGTCTCCAACTCCAACTAAACAAAAAGGCCTTTTGTTTGTACTTGATGGTCCATTCATTTTCTATTATGATAATGTACTCAGAGCAGTAACCCTGCTGTCATTTGGTTTCATGTGCACACTCCTTACAACCTACTGCAAAATGAAGTAATCTTCCCCCCCATGCTTTGCCTTTTGCTTATTTCCACAGCTTTTTTGGACCTGCATGCACTCTGTGTAACTCTCATTGATTTTGTCACGCTTTTCAACTTCAAACATTCTATCTCACCCAGTTCCCAGTTCTTGTGCACACACTGTCTGCTCTTCATAAGCCTCAGTATACACCCAAGAGAGATTTTTGTCTGCTGTACACATAACTTATCTTCATGGAGGGGAGGCTGCAGATGCTGAGAGCTCTGCTGCCAGATGCCTCTCCACTGTGACTTACTGCCCCTTCAGTTTTTCCCCTTCACTGCCCTTGCTTCAGAGAAGTGCACAAGGGGGACACACAAGCCTTGCAGGGATTTGACAAGGAGGAAAAGAGTTAAAATCCCTCCTGACTCTACACCTGCAGTGCACTTTATCATGTGCATCAGCAGAGACAAGCAGGGAGAAGTGAGTAAAGCAGTGCAGATGACAGATGTCACCGTTGGCAAAACTCCCCGAAGCCTTCTCTGATGTTTAGTTTCTTGTGGTAGTTTTAGGCTATGCCTTTAAAATTTTTCAAAGATCTTGAGCAGAAAAGCAGTAAAATGTAAGTAAATCCCTATTGGGTGTAAAAAAGGGAAATAAAGCTAATTCTAAACAATCCCATTGGAGAAATACCCACCACAAGATCTTGTTCCCAAAACAATTTATCTTCTCACTTCTTCACTCTGGGAGAGAAACTAACTTGCTTCTGCTTAACTTTGGCTGCATTGTTTCAGTACAAATTTCTCTGCTTCTATCTGTTCTCCCTTTTGTACAGAGGACAGGGGGGAGGCAGGGAAGGAGAAGCTACCTTTGTCTGGGGGATTCTTGTGCTGTTTGTTAATTGTAAGTATTGTAAATACTGCATATCTTGTACATATTCATTGCATTTCATTGTAGATTGTAGTTTTGCTTGTAAATACAGCTTTCATTTGCTTCCAGCTAGGCTGGTCTGGAGAAGCTAATGTTGAAGGGGAAATTTCAACCCACCACCTTAAATTTCTGAGGGACGAGCTGCAGTTCTACTCTGAAGCTGAAGAGCTCATTACTGGTTGTTATTGAGGCAGTAATGAGCAGGTTTGATAGTACTCTTCAGTGCTTCAGTACACACATGTATAAGTTTAACATAGTCCTGCATGTGTCTAACTGCCTACAGCCATTCACTCCCATGGAAGGACTCAAAAGTTCACAATCATGCCCAAAATGTATTGAAGTTGCACAACAACCTAGCCTCAGCTTAAAATTAGTAAGAAAAAAGGAGTACAAACCCTGATATTTAACTCAGCAAAAAGAGACCAGTGTCTAGCAGCCATTTGTGAGGGGCGATCATCCCACCCAGTAAGTGTTTCATTCTGAGTTCTTCAAGTACAGCAGGTGACTTTAATCCCTGCAACATGGCAGAACAGTATGTACCAAGGAATGTGGCCCCAGGCAAAGAACGTTTCTATTAGCAGGAAACTAGTTATCAAAGCTGTATGTATGGTCTGCAAGGGAGTCTATTCATTACCCTCCTAATTACTATCAGATATCCTTGCATGAGGGGCTGTGTTTGCTGGGCTCACTATCAAGTGCAAATTGGTGAGTGTTAGACCATGACAACAACCAGCCTCTTGTTTGGCAGATGGTGAAAGAATAGGAGATACCTACTGTAATAAGGCACCCAGCAATTTTGGAGGCAACATCATCTGGCCTTCAGCTCTCCACCCCACACCAGCAGGAACAACATAGGAGAGGCTCCTTCACCAGACCCTCAAACCCTTCACACCCTGCAAAAGCACAGAAGCCACATAAAACTTGCAACTAGGGAAGAGGTAGTGGGGGGTAAAGAAATAAAAATCTGTGTCTAGGAAACAAAGCAAAACTTGTTTCAGACATAGACTTTAGATGTCCCTACTGTTATACCATTGTCTGGAGGCACTTCTCTGGTATCTGTATTCACTTTCCAGAGTGAATGGTAGCTAAAGAGGTTCCTGTCCATTGCAGCTCTGCTCTAGGAAGCTGCTGCATCTCTATTTCCACACCTGTGAAACAAGGTGCATGGTATCTTCTCTGTAAAGCACTCTGAGCTTTGCTGATGGAAAGAGCTTTATCTAGCATCATTCCTATGAAGTGCTTTCTGTCTATCACAATGTGAAACAAGATGTCATATGCAGAGAGATTATTTTGCTGAATCAATTTCCCAGCCTTTCAACATTTATCACACAAGGTGCAGGAAATGTCCTAGAGTAACTCTGAGATTTGTTCCCTCACCACTTCAGTGAATGAAGCCCAGTTCATTCTCTTCCTGTAAAGAGTGTAACCTAGGGAGGGTGTGGGGGGTGGCAGGGGAGAAAATGAAAAAGAGCAACAAGCTGTAGTTTGTGAAATGAATATTTTTATGCCTGATGTTAAAAATAAATTAATATATAGCTAAATAAATAAATGTCTGTGTCAATATGTTCAACACTGCATTTGGAGTTCTGCCTTTGTTTTCATTTTCTTGTTTCATACTGAATTTTTTTTTTTGGAGAGAGAATTAGAATGCATGTAGTGATACTTGGAGACTGCTGACATTTTTCCTCTCACAAACTGGCATATGGTACTTTTCTATTGAAGTATCACAACTTTGGCTGACAGAGAATCTTCTTGCTAAGAAAACAGGCTTTAATTAGGATGTTAAAAGGGTTTTTCACAAAAAGAAAAGTCAGTGTGTTTTGATAGGTTACTAAACATCTAAACTCATTAAGACTGCTGCTATCCAAACTGGCTGAAGAAGTTAGCAGGCTCCTCAGGCAATGGGCAGGGCAATGCAGTGTGTGCTGTAACCAGAGAGTTTAGAAACCACAGCAGCATTGCTGAAATAATAGAGATAAAAGGGAGAGCAGGGCTGAGCACTAATGTTTGTGAAACCAGCTGGCTCCCAACAGGAATTTCCATTTTGGTTTTGAAGGTGCTTGGTCAGATTGCACAGGCAAGTGCTGGTCCCCACTGCTCTCCATGCTTGGCAGCATTTGCCTAAGGAACACGATCAGGTTGGGGCCAAAAGAGGAGAACAGAGGTCAGGAGTCTGCTAAAAAGATCAAGTATGCTGTGGGCGCTCGGTAGAGAGGGAAAAGAAAAAGACCACAATTTCAGAAGGAATGAGTTTCAGGTTCAAAATCAGTCATGTTTCATCATTCTTGATGAAAGAAAAACAAATTCTTTCTGTTTTGGGACCCAAAAAAAAACCCAAAAAAGGGAATAAGAGCTGTCTCCAAAAAAGTAAAAGAGCTGTCTCCAAGATTATTTTTTTTTCAGTTCAATTGTTTCTTGATTAAAGAATTATTGTGAAATTATGCCTTAAAAAAAAAAAAAAAAGATAAATCCATTTGGAAATTTCTTAAAAGCTGGGCAGCAATTTGTTATTCTGACAAAAAAAAAAAGTAGCCCTTGAGAGGAGTGTGCATTAGGAGATGCCTTGTTATTTTGTTTTTCTAATGGCTGAGATTCTTCTTCCTTTCTGTCCTCGGGAAGGGCTTGCTGCTTCCTAAGGCCATTTAGTATTCCACAAGCTTTTCTCAAAACCAGCCCCATGTTTCTCCACAGAGGAAGACTTTTTTTACTCTTCACAAGTCCCTCACAATTTTTTAATCCCTGGGACAGTGTCCTGATGACAAGATCTCTTTCTGCTCACAAAGGGCATTGGCTAATGAGTAAATATTGCAGCTTCGGAATTCAACGTTTACGGCCCAAAATGAAATATTAGTAGCAAAATCTTATCTGACAACATTGATCATACTGCAGAGGTAAACATGCTGTGCATTTATGAAAGCTTGTTATTGCTTAAAAATCAGGCATACAATCAGGTTACATAGGTTTAATGAGCGACTTGTCAGCTAAGAGGAGGTTAAAGTGAGCTCATTTAGATAAATGAATCTGACTGCATTTGCCAGGGGATGGTAGGGCTCACAAAGAGAGATACAGCAGCTCTGACACTGTATAGGGACCCACCATGCTCTCCCACCACCACAGCCCACTAGGCTCTTGAAAGACCAATTAATTTTTCCTACATGATCAGTCACTGAGCTGGACATGACCTAGACCAGTGCAACATGAAGTTGCCATCAGAGAGCTCCTGTGTGCTATGACGCACACACTGAAGAGACCTGCAGGAAGTTTTGTGGAACTGGTGTGCAGCAGCTTTGGAACCAGGTGCCAAAACCACTCACATTGTTTCATGACACACTGTGGTTGCATTGTTTCACAGCCTCAGGTCATCAGGCATGCTAACACCATGAATCCCTATGGAGTGCTGGGGTTTTTGCAGATCCAATGTCTGCCCAAAGCAGCTCTTTTTCTCTTGCAGAGTTCATGCCTGTCAGCAAACCTGGGCCACTGGAAAAGGGCTGTCCCATATGGAGAGACAGCAGCTTAAGGTAACCCTTGGGTCTGTAATGGTGATGCTGCACTCCTCAACAAGAACTCCAGTGAACCTCACAGCAAATTTTCACACTGGACTGGTGAGTAAACATTATACAAGCCATCCTCACTGCTAAGATGAGTTGCACCCTCCCATCAGCTGAAGCAGACACTCTGGGACACTCCTTGGGTTTAGAATCACCTTGAAGACAATAGCCTTATTCAGAGTGGGAAACACTTAGAATAGAATAGAATAAACCAGGTTGGAAGAGACCTTCAAGATCATCGCGTCCAACCCATCAACCAATCCAACCTACCTAAACAACAAGATTGAGGCTAGCAGAGGATGGACGTCTGTGTAATAGTACTAAGGTCCTTGTGCTATCTGCACTACCTGATCCATTGGGATGATAGCAAACTAAATTCTCAGAGTTGTCAATTCAGTGGCTTTTGAGAGCTAGACATCTATTTTCAAAGAAAGGGAGCAAGAGACCACAATAGCTAATGCAGCTGGCAAACCATAAGGTAGCATATTCTGTTTTGTTGCTACCAGAGATAACTGAAGTATGTATGTACATATTGTTCCTGGCTTATAAAGCTCTAAACACTTGAAAGGAAGACAGGATGCATAACTGTTACTAAAAATAACATAAGTGCCCCTCTGTTTTTGCTGCCTAGTGCTCAGTTTTTGTATAGCACTTCCCATATACAGGTGACCTGAAATTACAATATAACTTTTGTAGTTATTAATTTCTTACCTTCTCTTGATTTGAATCAGAAAACGGGGGTTCTTTTAGGAAGAAATACGAAATGAATTACTTCAAGCAAGTAAAAAAGGTCCTAAAGAGCAAGTGTACATTTCCATAATGGCTACAAGACTCGGAAAGCTGTGGCACTTTGTTCCATGTGTCTTGGAAGGGAATTAGCAATCTCCATGTGCTTTGTCCTAGTGATTGAAATAAATTACTTGCTTAAATTGCAAAGCAAGATGACCCATCTGTTGGCCCATGCATGTTCAGATTCTCAATGGGTTTATTATTCCAAATAATGACTGCCATATGCAACAGTAAACAGTTCTTTTAAAATCCACTGAAAGATCCTGGGCTACTTTCGAAGGCAATTTACAGAAGTTTTTCATGTTCCCCTCAAGAACCTGCCATTCAACTAAACTTTTAGAAAGTGATCCTGACTGGTTTACCCTGACGGAGCTATTGAACTGCTTTTCTGTAAAGGCAGAGACAAAAGTGCAACAGGAGTCTGGACCAGATCAGGTTTACTCTTCACGAAGGGAGAAGACTGAAAATTATGAATTATGCAGCTCTGCATCTCCAAATAGCACCAGGCATGTCCCATTGTATTTGTTCATTTGCATTGTAAAAGCAACTAACATATAATCAAGTTGCAGGACTGATTAGTACCTTTAAGCATGTAACATGAAATAATATCTAAGCTGACAGCAGCCACAGTAACACTTCCCATGCTGTCAAAGGAAGGAAAGGTTTCTTCCAATCCAAATTCACCTTCCTCTTCAGAGAATGCATGAATGACTAGCCAAACTCCAGAATGTTCCTCGATGGTAATCAAATTCCGCCTGGGCCCCTCAGTTTAGGAAGGAGGTTGACTTGCTGGAGCGTGTCCAGAAAAGGGCAACAAGGTTGGTGAGGGGCTTGGAGCACAAGCCCTATGAGGAGAGATTGAGGGAGCTGGGGTTGCTTAGTCTGGAGAAGAGGAGACTCAGGGGTGACCTTATTGCTCTCTACAACTACCTGAGGGGGGGTTGTAGTGAGGCGGAGGTTGGTCTCTTCTCCCAGGCAACCAGTACCAGAACAAGAGGACACAGTCTCAGGCTGCGTCAGGGGAGGTTTAGGCTGGAGGTTAGGAGGAAGTTTTACACAGAGAGAGTGATTGCCCACTGGAATGGGCTGCCTGAGGAGGTGGTGGGGTCGCCGTCGCTGGGGGTGTTCAGGGCAAGGCTTGACAGGATGCTTGGTTGTATGGTTTAGTTGATTGGGTAGTGTCGGATGATAGGTTGGACACGATGATCTCGAAGGTCTCTTCCAACCTGGTTAATTCTATTCTATTCTATTCTATTCTATTCTATATCCCAGGGGTGAGGGCTCTCCCCAAGCATGGTGTCCCAGAGGTCCCCAGAAACCTCTGAGACAAACCAGGCGACTGACAGGAGTATCCCTGCGGGTATCTGGAGTTGGGGCAGAAGGCAAGGGTAATGGCAAGACCTGAGTCAGCACAAGGATATGCTGTTGGCTGTCAGCATCCCTTCATCCCCAGAATGAAGAGATCATGGCACAGGGAAATTTGTCTAGATAGGGAAGTGGTTTCCCTGATGACAAACTAATGAATGCAGCTAGAGATGAACATCAGCCTAAGCAGGAGAGGAGTATCATCAGGTTATTCCCTGAGCAGCTTCATCAGCCTCTCAATCACTTATTAAGTCCCTGTTGAAGTTAAAGCTGGCAGAGCCACAGGTCTGAGCAGACACAGTGCAAACAGGGAAAGAGATAGCAGCAGGGGCTGGGCCCATACCCTGCCCACCATACTGGTGTGCAGGTACCTGAAGCTCATGACACTGCATGGGACTAAGCAAAACCAGACTCACATCAAGTAAAGTGCATGCCTTTACAGGTTGAATCATGTGCCCATGTGTTGGAGTTGATCACCTCCCTTTGTTTTATTATTCTTTATTGCTGATTGTCTGTTAAATCCCAACTGGTTCCCATCACTGGTAGGGAAGAGTTGAAAGTCAGACTTCCACAAACAGTCCTCAGAAAATTCTGCTTAAGAAGTAAATAAATGGCAAAGATGCTTTTCATAACTTCTTTGCTTCTAATTTAGACCATCCTCATTTCATCCCCAGGTTGAACTCATATTCCATTCATACAAGGCCCATAAACCATGTTAAGACCACGGAGCATCCATGATTTGTTCATGATGTTAACAGTGATTCACCATGGCCAGACTGCAGATGTTAAATTGCTGATGGATGGCCCACATCCAGCACATGGTATTCAGCTGAAGTATTAATCATGTGTGGAAAGATCTTTCTTTTTCCTTTTGGTCCCTGTGAATAATGAAATCTTTAATACAGTATATTGTACTTTACAAGCTCACTGAAATGAACTCCTTTCTAAAAAGAGAAAACGATAACACTATTAAAGCAGCCAAATGCTGTACATGACATGATGACATATTAGGACCTTAGATAGCTAAATGGATACACTTGCTTTTTTTGTTGATTTATGCCAGTGGGACAGGCCTTTCTTCAAAAAGCTCTTTCCCATGAAGGGAAGTTTTCTTGTTTCCCTCTTCCTTTGTTGGAAGCAGCTAGGTTGCTGAGTGCAGTATTGGCTTGATAGTCAGCTGTCCATGGAGAAGGCAAAAGAAAAGCATAGCAAGGAACAGGAAAGAACTACTAAGTGCACACTTGGGTAAGAAATTACTCATCTAAAGTTGGAAACAATGTTTTTATCCTGGGCATGTTGGTGAGGTCTGTCTTCTGAGGTATTGAGAATCAAGTACAGGAATCTTCCACACTATTTCTTGGTTTCCTTTACTTCTGACATGAGTATTTAGTTGGTGAAAGGATAGCAAGTTGTACAAGACAGTGTACATTAACTGCCTGTGATGACAGTGCCTATTATCATTGTCCATTATCCATTTTCTTCTGTTTTTACCCCCAAATGATTCAATGACCAGTCCCAAGTAACTTCAAGAAGTCTTTCCATGCACTTCTGTGCATTAAACATCTGTTTGCTTTAGTAACATATTCTGGACTGTTTGATCCCATGCACAAAGAAAGAAAGTGAGGAAGAAAGAAAGAAAAAAGAAAAAACCCTGCCATGAAGCCCACTGAAAAGAGAAATCAAATGTTCTGTCATTGACTCCTTTCAGCTGGTTCCCACTGTCCAAAAAGTTCAACTATTTAGAGGTACACTCCCAATGCCATGTATTTCCCAGCACTATGCTCTCTTTCTCTTGGAGAAAGACAAGTTCACCTGCACATTTGTTGTCTTGTCTTTCTCCAAGCAAGAACATTGTGTCTGGGGTAGAAGAGAGAGCTATTGGTTCTGCTGTGTAGTGTCTTGGTCTACATTTGATTTATCTTTTCAGTGGGCCTCATGGCAGGGTTTTTTCTTTCTTTTTTTCCTCACTTTCTTTCTTTGTGCATGGGATCAAACAGTCCAGAATGTGTTACTAAAGCAAACAGATGTTTAATGCACAGAAGTGCATGGAAAGACTTCTTGAAATTACTTGGGACTGGTCATTGAATCATTTGGGTGTAAAAACAGAAGAAAATGGATAACGGACAATGATAATAGGCACTGTTATCACAGACAGTTAATGTACACTGTCTTGTACAACTTGCTATCCTTTCACTAACAAAACACTCATGTCAGAAGTAAAGGAAACCAAGAAACAGTGTAGAAGATTCCTGTACTTGATTCTCAATACCTAACATGTACACCTGGTGAGCTTAACCTCTCCAAAATCACAGAGAGACCAAAGTGGCCATCAAGCACCAAAGCAAGTACCTGAGCTTAGATCTTAACAATTAGGCTTACCACAATGGCCTAAAACCTATTTCACCTTTCCTCACCAAGGGAGGTAACTAAGCTAAAGCAGAGTGGAAAAAAACAACACCCCTTTTCCGTTGAATTTTTTTTCAAAAGGGCAAATTATGACAATTTTAACCTGCTCAATTTTAACCTGGCATTTCTGGTCCAAGGCAGGGCTTGTTTCAGGAAAGCATTCATAATTCTGAAAGTCTATCAGTACATTCTTAAATTAATGCAATGAGAGTATCAGATTAAAGCTGAACATATTTTGAAGTGCTTTCCTGAAGCAGGGTGTATAAGAAAGGCATGCAATGGGTGTTAACCTCCCCTACACATGAAGCAGTGGTCAATGCCTTCACTGACACACTCAGCAATGATGAAGGATCCAGAGTCCACTTGGGTCCATGAAACATGCAAGGCTTGGAATAAGCTTATTTATTCTGCTGTGTTATATTTTTTACAGTAGAATTAGCTAGTACAATTAGCAGTTGTTTAGCTGAATGAATCTAGCCAGAGGTATAGGAAAATTGCTTTGCATGTGAAGAGCCCAGAGTTGACATTTTCCCACCTTTCACTATAAAATCAACAATCTCTGGATCTGCTCCCTCTAGCCTGGGTTTTACTTTCAAACAATGCTGATAGTGTGCAGAAGTGCTCTGCCATGCAATGAATCACTGCCAAAAGGAGAGATAAGGAAAGCTGTCACCTGCTTTTTACTTCTAGATTCAGCCATGTCTTTTCTGATGCCTTTTTCTTTTTTTTCCTTTTTTTCCTCTTTATTTTTTTTTCCCTGTAATGAGTTCCTCATTGTTATTCATATCCATAACCTTCTTTAGCCTGGCTGAATGAGAGAACTACCTCTTCTCCATTATACTATCTTTGCCTTTTGTTTCTTCAAATAGCTGTTTTGAAGGTATAAGCTCACAGAACTCTGTTAACTGAGCACACAATTCAGAGCAAAAACCTGCCTGTAAAGTGGATGAGTGAGAATTGTAAGTACTCAGATGCTTTGATGCAGGACATCACTATGTAGCAGGTCTCTGTCCATATACTTCAAAAGCATGAAACTTCAAAACCAAAGTGTCTCATTCTTCTTAAGGCTCTTCTTAAGGTGAGACAAAAGACAAGAAAGGATCAAAAAATACATTAACATCTCTCAGAGCAGGAAAACAGTCGAGAATGACAGTCAGTTTCTTTCTGAAAGAGTAAACAAATGGAATAAGGTTCTTCTTATATGGTACTGCCATCATATAAGAAGCAAGGAAAACAGTAAATAAACTTTAAAGAAATAGAGGCTTGAAAATATTTTCCTATGCTGATGCCATTAATACAAACCATGGAGTATACTGGAGAAAAGCAGATGGTTTTGACATGGCCATGACTGTCCCTTCAGGAGGCAAATCCAAAGGTGAAGCAATGAGTTGCTCTACCCTTCAGCGTCAAGGCTAATGCAGATTTCAGGTGAATGGAGCACAGATAAGTAGGGACAGTCCCTGGGCAGTCAGAAGCAGCAGAAACAGACATCCTGCTGGCTGTAGATGCTGAGGCAACAAAACACCTGAGAGAATATTTGGCTTCAAGGGTGCTGCAGTTTTGGAAGATGTGGACATAATTTTGCAGGGAAAAGAAGTAACTCATACAGGCATGTGTGGAACAATTGAGGAGAGCACTGCAAATCTCTCGGATAGCCCCAGCTAGCTATAAATATTTCTACGCTCCGTGTGCCATAGCAGGGGATGATAACTGATATGCCCAGACAGGGATATCAAGAGGGGGATGGGGAGTGGGCTGGAAACTTCATTTCAGGCGCCAAGACAATTTTCTTGAGAAAGGAAACCTGAAACCAGCAGAGGGTGGAATGCACCTCATGCAGAGGGACTGCTATAGGCTTTGGCCTGCACGCTTCTCACACCCACCTCAGTCCTTGAGACGCCATTGAAAGGAGGCCTGAACAGGGAGCAAACCTGCATGGGGTCAACATGACCCCAGTTTAATTAATCACTACTGCATTAGAAGCAATAACTGGGGAAATATAATGATAATTGGGCCAGATGAAGCAGCTGTAAAGTTTCTTAGCAACTTTAAGAATGACCCTTCAACCCTTTCTCATTACTCACATGATTAATGCTTATCCACGTGAATAGTTTCATTGATTTAACTCACACTACTTCCACAAGTAAGAACTTTAGCCTCAGACACAGAAATGTAGAATTATACTCTTCCCCAGTTATTTCAAATCCAGGTTTAGTTAAGTGCAGTGATTAACTCAAGAGACTTTGCCCCACAGAGGCATTCCAAGGACCTACTCTGCAACTTGGCAATCCACTTTAACTAAAAGAACATCAACAATCCTAGTGTAAGCTGTCTTTGTAGTCTCACCTGTAAAAATTATGTTGTTAGGACTTATTTTAAAGTTAGGTGTTCATAAGCAATCTTTAAAAGCAGTCTCCACTCTTATCCAATACATGAAAAGTCAAGAAGGGAAAAAAACACCCAGCTGGGTAAGACATGAAAGTCGCTAGAAGTAGAATGAAATGTCTTGCCAGAGTTTTAACTGACAAGCAATTTTGCCTAAATATATCCAGCTTTGTAAAACTTCCTTCATTTTATGACTTTTTAAAGGAATTTTCCCTAGTCCAGTAGGTAGCTATGGGTGTCCTTATTTTTCCCAGGACCACGAACATAATTCTATTCTGCTCAGCGTGGTCTATATTTTTGACACACACAAGAAGCCCAAACAACTTTCTCAGTATCATTATTCACTAAGAATCTCTGGCCTGTCTCTTGTTCCATCCCTAAGTAGCCTTCATCTATCTTTTCAACAAATTTTCTTCAACTCCTTATGAATCACCTTGCTGCTGTCTTACAGCAAATCCCCTTTATTACCCCTTCCCTGAATGGGTGAGGGAAGCTAGGGAAACACTGTTCTTGTGGTAATGACTTCATACAGGTTTTCATCATGGACTCATCACAGGCATTATAATCCATGTTTCAATTAAAACCATAGGGGTTATTTTAAGTGGCACATTTCATCAAATGCTCCAGGATGTGCCTGCTATTAACACCTCTCAATCAGGTTTGTATTAGATATAGAAATCACGTCTCTGCATTAAAAATCATCTCTGTTCTAAGCAGAATGCTGGACAGACCCAATTTGGCACTGGTAGCAAGTGATTTATGGTTCATTTCAGATAACATTTCTGCTTCCATAAATAAGGACATGGACTTCTTTACATCACTAAGCTAAGCCCATAACCTTATTCTCTGTCTGTATATTAACACTCAATTTTAGATGGCAGGTGGCATTTTTCCCTTTACTGCTGTGTCAAAAAAGATTCTTGTCTTCAGGTTTACAACATATCCAGAGGAAAACTGAAGAAGTCCAAACAGTGGGAACAGCTCTGGACAAATTAGCTTCTTATTTGCCAGTATTGTACCTCAACTCTGTATCTTTTCATTGCTTCATCCATTTCTCAAATTCAGCTGTCTGTCTCCCATGTTCTTCAGACAACTTTGCACACCAGTGCTCACACATCAACAAATTTCCCATTGTTAGGAGCTTTCATATCAATCCCTTTCTGCATCAGCAGAGCACGGATACTGGTGACAACACTGGTCCTACCATGAACTGCTCACACTTTGTTGGGTTAGTTTCTGTTCCTGATACACTGGTGTCTGATACAGAATTACTAATAATTACTTAACTTCAATCAAGCACTTCTGACCTTCATCTGATTTGTCCCAGATTGAATCATCACCTGTGTTAAAATACTCTTGCTCTGTGTCTCTAAATGGCATTGCACTCTCAGCACCCCAAAAGCCCTTGATGAAAATTGTGTTTCCCAAAGGATGTGTCAAATCTGCATAAACAAATGTTCTCAGTTTTAATGGAATGTGTGACCACAGAATTGTGTCTTTCAACCAGAAACGATGTGATTAAAGAGTGAAACACTTGGTCAGGTCAGTATGTAGCACTCACATGAAAAGGTCTCAGTACAGAGTTCAGAAGTCCTACCACACTTGCCTCAGTGTAACAACACACCCATTCTGTCATTGACTCCTTTCAGCTGGTTCCCACTGTCCAAGAAGTTCAGCTATTTAGAGGTGCACTCCCAATGCCATGTATTTCCCAGCACTATGCTCTCCCAGCACAACTAAGATTGCTCCCATAGCACTGTCCTTTTGGTCCCTCTTAACCTTCCAAACAGTCCCTTTACTGCAGTTCAGAGGTTCATTTACTCAAAGTGTAATAATAACAGTGAGCTGTTCTGACAGAAAGCCTTTGTATTTCCTCCCTTCCACAAAACTTAGTAATAAATAAAGCCAAATTTTGACATTTTCAATTTGCATGCTAAAATTTTCTCCCAGCTCCTACTGACTTGGAGCAGCCTGGACTAGAGCCAGACAGATGTGAGGATGTAATTCATCTGGGAAGGAAAACTAGAATATAATTTGGCAATTCTTCAGGGAGCAAAAGGCATGCCAAAGGGAGCCAAGCCTCTGAAGAAGTGAAATATACATTGCTCATCTCTTCTCCCACTATTCCAGCAGTAAAATGCTAGACCTTTATTAATATTTATTGCCACAGACCAGCATACAATAATTTATAGAAATTACTGGCACCAGAAGAAAGGAAGTGAGCAAAAAGGGGGTGGGCAAGAAGGATGTGTTGAATAAGCCAGCAACGATAGTGAGTTTGGTTAAGCACTCTGAAAAGCTGCTATGACCAAAGAAGCAGAAATTGCTATGAGAATGGGCTCTCAGCTGAAGGTTTCCAGTGCAAGCAAGTCCTAATTACAAATTAACCAAGCTAACTCCCTATGAGGTGGACACTGTCAAGTTTGTTTTCCGCCAGATGTACAAAGCAACTTCCAGAACGAAAAGGAAAACCACATGCCCAGCAACTGACAGCATTTCCCAGCTATCAGGGTGAAGGGAGCTCAGAGGTGTCTGCACACAGTGCAGCTGTGTCCCCAGCACAGGAGCAGAACAGCTGTGGAAGGACTTAAGGGGTGCGCTGAAACTTATCTGAAAGCAGTGCAAGACACTGTCAAGGGTTTTCAATCTTCACAGCTAGTGATGGAGCTTAAAAGCCAGCAGAAACACTTGCCTATAGTTTACATATTTCACTCTCCAGTGAAGCCAGTGACAGGTCCCCTCCCATTAGCTGAACTCTGGATTTATCAGGAGCAGACATCTGTGGCCACTGTCTACTGGGACCACCCATCAGCAGCAGAAATGCCTCCATGCATTCAGTGAATATCAGGAGGTCGGAGGTCACTTGCTCCTACCAGTTGACTAAAAGTACCTCCAAGCAGCCTGAATGAAAGGTCAGTTTAAGATACTGTGCAATTCACTGGCAGGGCACAGCTCAGGACAGGACAAAGGCAGCCGAAGGAGCCAGCCTCATTCCAGCCCAGCTCTGACTTCAGAAGTCATCACATTCCCCGCGATAACAATTTAAAACACAAGCCTCTTATCAGCCACACATTGTATTACAGACAGAAATGTAAATACAGATATTTTCCCCCTTCCAAAAATAGCTGCTTCTTTTCACTCTTTTCAGAGAACGACAATATGAGGAGGGGTGGGAAAAAGAACATTTTGTTATTCTGCAGGCTTTACATCTTTCTGGCTCTGGAGAAACTGGTAGCAGCTGGTTTAATTTCCTCAGTTTCCCGTGTCAAAGGTTCAAACACAGTTGTAGATACTCTTTACGAGTGAAATGTTCTCCTGCTCTTTGGATCAAAAAAAAACTCAACTTTAAACAAAGTCAGATGACTCCATTTCAATGTGCTGGGAAAGCCTGGGCAAACTTTTTATATATACATTTCTCCTCATATTTACAAGCACGGCTCTGCAGTGAGATCTCTCCAGTAAATACCTGTCTTTTCGGTGGCCGTTCCACTTTCCTCCTTTGATTAACTCTTTCTACCCTGTCCAAAGAAAACTCATCCTTTGCCAAAAGTCCAGGGAAGCCCCATACAAAATCTAGCCTGAATTTACATTTTGTTTGCCCAAAATATCTTTTTCATTATCAAATACAGAGCAAGTAAAAGTAGGAGGGAACTAAAAAAAATATATGTATTTAAATAGGAAAAACATTCAGAAAGATGAAAAAAAACCATCTTCATGGGCAAAAACAGATGCCATGTGTAGACCTATTGGTCTGAGCAATGAAGACTTACAAAGGAGTCTGCTCTTAAAGAGGCTCTGACAGCCCAGAAGTTTCTCCCAGCAGCAGCTGTCAGGAATGGCATGACAAGCCCTATTCTTCTCATCCAGAAGATATGATCGTTCCCTATTGTGAGAGTAGCTGCTAATTATTATTTCCTTTCCATGACCGAGGGAGGCTTTTACATCTATCTGATGCATCAGTTAAAATAGGCTGTGACGAGATACATGCGCACACATATGTCCAGATGGGATGGGATGAGGCTCTCCTCGTTGTGCCTGAGAGGCAAATTCCCAATGTAGTGTTAGTAGGAAAGTTTAGCAGAGGTGCATCTGGTTATCCACATGGTGGGGTTTCAAGCAGTGAGACCACAGGGTGTACGACCACGAGGTATATGGTGTGACCACGAGGTATATGATAAGCAGCATTTCTAGCAGCTTGCAGATAATGAATGGGAAGGCTCTTGGGTTTTCCCACTGTGCATCGAGTGCAAAGGTTCACATTTTTGTTTAGCAATACATCAGCAGTGGAAACCAACACTGGTCACTGGGGGAGCCTTTTCACTTCAGCAGGTGAAGGTGCTGACTCCACTTGCAGCAGGCAAGCCAGACCTTATTTTGCTGATTAAAGAAGATGCCACTTCAATTAAAACTTATGTTGCCATATGCTTCAAAATTGTGGGCCATATTTTATACAAGGATAACTGTGACAGGTTGCATATTCCTGCTGATTTGCTGTATTTCCTCAATGTCTTGCTGAATAAAGCTATCAATACCTAAAAATCAGAAAGTTTTTTCATGCAAGCTAGACTTTGCAGTGAAGAAGACACAGCTTCCATATTATGATGGTTTTCTGTACTGTTGAGGAATCAGTGTATAATGTGTGATTGAATACATTCAAACCATTCCATTCAACCTCACAACATATTGTTTGAACACTGCATTTCACTTATTCAGGGAACCTGGGACTTTAAATGATGTGTAAGCCAGTACAAAAAGAAGAGATAAAATAGTGTTCCAAAATGACAGTCCATCACACCATCATGTATGCACATAAGGGGCTATCCAGCTTAGCAGATGTGGTTCAACAGATAGATATACATACATGAAATACACAGAAAGCCACAATTTTGTCCATTTTGACAGTCAATACCAGTCAATGTGGAGCTGAGAGTAGTTGCTATAAAAGCATGAAGCTCTGCCACCAAAACCCACATTTGCAGACCATCAAGTCAGGTATATGCCAGTGAAAAATGCTGAAGTGGATGCTGCTTGGGTCAGTGGGCTGCCTGAAACCCAGGAGAAGCATTTTGCTTGCAAGTTTCTGTGGGGAGCCTTTGGAATAGGATAAGAGTAAGGGAGGCTGAACAACAAAGCCAGCAGGAATCTGCCTGGACATACTGAAGAGTTGAGGTGAAACAAAGTCTTCAGTTGTTTTCAGCAGTTTATCTGGAGGGGAGTTACCTGTCAGTACCTGGGAAATTAAGGGAAATGTTGCACAAGGAGCCCTGGCAGTGCCCCAGAGGAAGAATGAGGCAGTGCCTTCAGCAAGTTTTCTGCTCTGTTTCGTCCAAATACCTTGAGAAAAATCTGACATATTCAGGCAGTGAACAAAATCTGTCTGGTGTCATCTGTTCCCTGTAGGCAGTATGTGACCACATGTGCCAGGAATGATTAAGCCATGGTATAAACCTGAGAGACCTGCTTAAAACTGCTTCAGATGCTTAGGAGTAAAAGCTGCAGTGCCCATGTCCCAGCAACGTAGACACAAGCATTAAAATAGGGCAAGTATGGCTTTGGGGTTAGGTTTAAAGCAGCTTGAGGATTCACCAGATGGACAGTCTCACAACTTGGCCATGAGTCTTCAGTAGGAGGCAGAGGGGGATACCTTTAACAGCATGACAAGAGCCACATTCAGGTCTCAGCCCTCCATCTGTCCTAGGGATGGCATGGGCAGGAATAACTTGGTAATGCAACTGGGACATTCACAGCTCCTCTTGGTCACACAAATGTTGAAGACAAAGCTCCCAGGTAAACTCTGAAATGAAACGAGTTTTAGTCATACTGAGGAGCAGAGGAAAAATCATGTTGTTAACACAATTCTCAGATTACTGACACCTCCCTTTAGGTGTAGCCTAAGTAACATTTAGTGAAACATTTACCAAACTGCTGGAGTTTAGCAGACTTATGGGAATCTGCAGCCTGCAGCCAAGGAGTTCACAGAGGCACCTAGGAAGCACAAATCCTACTCTCCTTGGGAATAAATTGGCTGTAAAAGGATCCACACCTCTTTGTGTGGATCTACTCTGCTAATCTTCCTTCAGTATTTCTCGGTTTGAAGGCTGTCCTCACTACTCTTCTTTTTTTGGTGAAAGGAAAATTTCATCCCTGCCCTCTTATTCACATCACCTAAACCCACGCATTTGATGCCACAAACCACAGAGCCACATAGAAGACACGTGGAGACACATGCAATGACAAGGTTATTATTAGAATAAAAAGAGCATCCAATGTTTTATCATGTTACAGATACTTTAGGGAGAAGTAAAGCTTTTTAGTTCAACCCAAACACTAACTGCCAAATACCAGCAAAACTCTTGATTTATCTCTTCTACTATGATTTTTTTCCCCCACCTTTCTCCACAGCACCTGGTCATACATAAGTGCAAGGCCATGTTCACACTGGCTTTAAACTAGACCGTTTTTATCCAGCATGGTAAGTCACATATTCCTTAGAGACAAGGTAGAGTCAATGCCAGAAGTAGCACTACCATTTAAGAACTATTACCCAACATTTAGGGAGGTGGATCACTAAACTTTCCATCTTCTGCCCCATGAGAAAGAGGGCACAGACCTTAGGAGTTGATGTCAAGGCTGCATCTCCACCTGCTCACTCTCCTTTGATCTCCTCTCACCCACTGCCAAATAGCAGGGGGGGGAAAAAATGTCCCCTTAGAAAGACAGTTTTGACTGAAGAAGTTCAAGTAATTCTATGTCAGGTGAAGTTTCTTGGGCAACATCTGGCAATGCTGCAAAATCTCTACACTCCACTGAGATTTGGAAGAGCATATGGTTTCCACTACAGCAAAACAAATCACTCAGTGAACAAAAAGCTCTGAGAAGGAGTGGGAAAACGAAGATGAAAGTTTCAAGTCTGTTTGTAAATTATGCATTATCCGTGTCTGTAATGCCCAGAGGAGCCATAAATATAGAGGTTTCCACAGAAAAGCCTATAGCTGACACCTTACATTCGTAAAACTCATTACTGTCCTTGGAGTGAAATTGAAGGGGGGGAAACAGTGAATAAATAATTGAGAAGATGAGAATGTTTCATCATTTCCTTTTGCTCTTTTTCAGCTTTTCACTACAGTTTCAAGACCAATATAGGATTCACATCAGCTGTGGTCTTAGAGATGAAAAGTGATCACTCTTTTTTTCTAGTGGCTGGAAAATCAAAGCAGTTCATTTAATCTTACAAGTACAGGATGGGAGAATAAAAGAACCTCAAATCTAAGGTGTTTTTACTTTCAACATTCAGTTCTGCGTCTGCCACAGACATCAGTGCTATAAGCTGTAACCATAATCAACTTCAGCTGCAGTCATAGAATAGAATAGAATAGAATAGAATAGAATAGGGTAGAGTAGAGTAGAGTAGAGTAGAGTGGAGTGGAATGGAATGGAATGGAATGGAATGGAATGGAATGGAATGGAATGGAATGGAATGAAATGGAGTGGGGTGGGGTGGGGTGGGGTGGGGTGGAATGGAATGGAATGGAATGGAATGGAATGGAATAGAATAGAATAGAATAGAATAGAATAGAATAGAATAGAATAGAATAGAATAGAATAGAATAGAATAGACTTAACCAGGTTGGAAGAGACCTTCAAGATCATCGTGTCCAACCTATCATCCAACACCATCTAATCAACTAAACCATGGCACCAAGCACCCTATCAAGTCTCCTCCTAAACACCTCCAGTGATGGCGACTCCACCACCTCCCCAGGCAGCACATTCCAATGGCCAATCACTCTCTCTATGAAGAATTTCTTCCTAACATCCAGCCTAAACCTCCCCTGGCACAGCTTGAGACTATGTCCTCTTTTTCTGGTGCTGGCTGCCTCGGAGAAGAGACCAGCCCCTGCCTGTCTACAACCTCCCTTCAGGTAATTGTAGAGAGCAATAAGGTCACCCCTGAGCCTCCTCTTCTCCAGGCTAAGCACCCCCAGCTCCCTCAGCCTCTCCTCACAGGGCTTGTGCTCCAAACCCCTCACCAGCTTTGTTGCCCTCCTCTGGACACATTCCAGCAACTCAACATCTTTCCTAAACTGAGGGGCCCAGAACTGGACACAGCACTCAAGGTGTGGCCTAACCAGTGCTGAGTAGAGGGGCACAATGACCTCCCTGCTCTTGCTGGCCACACTGTTCCTGGTACAGGCCAGGATGCCATTGGCCTTCTTTGGTTCCGCTGCTATCTCACAAGGAAGAGTGACTAAGAAAGTGGACACTGGCTTGTAGGAAATTCTCAGAATATTTTCAATAATCTGGAGTGCCTGCAATATTTTAAAAATTTCCTTTTTCTTTCTTTGTTTTGGTTTGGTTTTGCAGTCTCTGCCTTCCCATAAATTCCTTCTACTCTTTTTCCACCTCTTTGGCCTCTGCATTTTCCAAATTCTGTAGAAGAGTTATTCTCAGAAGCCTGTGTGACACTGGACTCAGTATGACAAGGAGAACAGAGGAATGAGTGAGTCATGGAGAGGAATTCTTTCCATCATGCAGAGGAATTTTTTTCCAAGGATTAGATACAAATAGCTCTGGAAAAATGTGCTTTTTGTCACCCTTTCTAGAGAAATGCTGATGCCTAGCATTGCACAGGGTTGCACCTCTCTGCTTTTTCCTCATTTCACTTTAAATTGCATGTGAAATATCAAGACCTAGATGAACTGTCTCCCTCATGCAAATAGCCCCTTTCTCTTCTTTTTTCTTCCATCATAAAGAAGCATGGAGGGTCAGAGAACAGAAAGGAAATTAAAAGACTACAGTCTTTTTCTTCACTATGAAAAGTAATTAAAGGGTTCTGGTAGCTGCCAAGGGAGGCTCCTGGCCTGTCTTCCAGCCCTGGGTAAGGAGCATCTCATATTCAGCTCCTTGACTCACCCCTTCTGTGCTCAGTAGAATGGCTTTGAAAAACTCTACCTTCCTACCAGGTGCCTCTGTGTGGACGTCAACATGCAAGCCTTAGAAATAAATCTGTGCACAGTGATGTGCAGGTCTGCAGATGCAGGTGAGCTTCACTTCCCAGCTGGCCTCAGTAAAGGGCAGAAGAGGCGCCTGCCACTCTGGAGACCATATACCCACATGTGGCTGACAGCAATCAGTCCTTGCTACAGTTTGCTCTGGAAGTCACCTACCATCTCCTTGGGGAGCAAGTCACTTCTCTATACAAGTCCTGGAGTGGCAAAGCAGGCTAAGGGGTCCTACAGTCCACTCTTCTCTTCCACATTATTTGCCCTGGAGGAACTATGGGCCAAACTCTTTGACATCTTCCCTGGGACTAAAATCACTGTATAAAGACAGGGCAGAGAGAGATGGCTGACCACATTGTCAACTCTCCCCTTGGACCTCTTCCCACAGAGCCCCAATCTCAGTCCCAAAGCCTTTCTTTCTTCTCCCTGCTTGCCCGAGACCTCTACCTGACACATGCCGGAGTGCTGAGGCTCAGCCAGCAAATGACTCACAGATGCTATTGAATAGCTGTAAAAACAGCGTGCACAAATGAACAACATGACACTTAGGGCTGCTAGTATTCCTGCCAGTCAAAAGGAGTCCACAGGAAAGCGCTCTGAGTAGTTTTACAGACAGGAATGCCCCATGGAAAATTATACATAAACACAAGAGATTGGCAATACAGTGCAGAGCAGTGTTCCCACATAACTTCGTTTAGATTGCACTGAGCTGGTATATTTTTGTATGTCTTGAAGAAAAACATCTTTCTCATTTGCAGAAGATAAATTTAAAACATCAGTGGTGTGCTAGGGCCCAGGGCTTTTAATGCATCAGCTTTTACTATTCTAGTCTATGAGTCATAAACTAGAGCATTTATCCCATAGGAACTTGTATTCCCTGGGATACTCATTCAGATTGGCAGGTTTTGCAAACCAGCATGTAGTCCATAAGAGGCTGAAATTAAAAAAAAGGGAAAGGTGACATGAAGAGAACTCCTCCCCAGTAAAACAAACAATGGCAATGGAAAGCTCTATTTATTGAGGCAAGAACGGGTCTTTGCAAAGGAAGAGTGACTTCATGGGCTGAGCAGCGAGGAGTGGAGGAGGCTGCCAAATCTGCCCCTGCGTGTTGGGAGTCGAGTTAAAATCACACTGATGGTGCAGGCTGCCTGGCTGTTTCCTTCTGAAAAGCTAAAACACTGAGCAGGTCCTGGCAGACACCAAGACCTGCCTGGGCATTGCATCTTGTTACCCAGTGACCTGTGTGCCCAAATCAAGAGCCTGTACACCTTGAATATTTGTGTGTATGCTAACAAAAGCAGTCGCTGCTGTAGGCTTAAGCGCATCAACAAAGGTATTTCCCAGGTGACATTCAGGCACCCTCAGGGCTAATGGAACTAACAGGAAGCACAACCCTTGTTGCATCTGTTTGCAAAATGGCTATTAAATTTTTGTTTACTACTGGAGCTGGCCACACCAAGTCTTAACCAGCCACATCCTGCCTGGTCCTGCATTGCTATGATGCTGCTACCCTGTAAGGAAAGGGCTTTGCAGTGGGAACACAGAGCAGATGCTGCTCCTACTCTTGTACTCCACCATCTCCTAGAAAGGAGTGGCAGCCTGATGCTCCCTTCAAAAGGAATATTAACAGCTTCACACCATTATTTGTCCCAGGTGGTACAAAAGGTATATCCTACCCACTGTTTTTTAGCCTGTGATCTGAGGACCCCTGGGAGATTCTAGGTCCAGGGAAGAGGATGAAAGAAAGTAAGCTCATAAATAGTAGATAGCAATTTACAGATGTATCGTTTGTTACAGAGTTCACCATTTTGCTGAGGGATGGTTAAGGAAGGATACATTAATCATAAAAGGGTGTCAAATTACTGTGCTAACTTTAAAAAAGTACAAGATCATTGGTGCAGAAAACTGCATTTCTTTCTTTATAGAGGCATAGCTATGTATGACATCATATAAACATCATGTTTAACAATAGCTGGATGTGTCCAGATGGCTACATCAATTCCTAGCAACATGAGTTCCCAGGAAATATTGCTGTGGATCATTGCTGAGTTCAAAGGTTCAGGATGTATTTTGGATTTTGCTAGTAGAAGAAATTGCTTGTTTCACAGGCACAGGTGAAGAACCCTTTATGATCCCCCAAAATCCAGGACTGTTGTCTATTTTTGCACACTCTAAACACTATTAAACAGCTCAGATTTATTTACTTTTTAACCCTCTCAAAAAATGACTTTTCTACGGAGAGTGTGATAGGAGCAGAGAACTTTACATTTGTATGCAACTCAGGCAATGATACACTGGCATAGCTGCTCACCCGGCTCGTGTTTACTCACCCAAATTACCCTGCAAAATTTAACAGGACTACCTGAACAACAACCAGTTCATTTACTTCTGCAGGAGGTTTGCTGGGCTGCACCAGTGGAACTGATGGGTCACCCAGCAAGGTAGAGCGGGTGCTTCACACCTCCAAAGTGATCCCACAATACTGAGCTCAGGAAGAAAGGAATGTTTCTTCCACACTTTACTACATTTGACTGAATGGTAAAGAGGAAGGCTGATACTAATTCTTCTAGAAGGGTATTTTGTTGTACAATGAACAGTCCCCAGAGGATGTATACTCTGCAAGGCTGACATTTAGAGGCTTGACAAGAGGGTGAGTAAGCTTTCAACCAGTCAGGGAGTTTCAATGTACAGTGCAGCTAATTTTCAGGTACAAGGTCAAAGTTTCCTAACCTGGCCCCTATTGCTGTTCTGACCATTAACTGAAAGGTCCAATTTAGGCTATTTATATGTCTAGGTACATAATTGTGCCTTCAAATAAAGCAGTTAGACTGTGAGGTCACTTAAATTGCACCTATAATTATTTGTGCCCCCAAAAAAAAGAGCAGGAACAGACAAAGAGCCCTTAGAGGGCCAGGCCAGCTCCCAGGCCCCGGTAGAGGCAGCCCAAAAGCATTGGGATACCCTCATAGTTCCTGCTGCCCTCATGAGGTTGATGCCCTGAAGGCACAGCTGCCACTCATCCTGACAGCAACAGGAAACCCACTTGCCTGTGGGAAGACCATGAGAATGGTGCTGTGGGGTCTGGCCACCGCATCTGACGGTACCCAGCTGGGTGTGGGTCAGCGTTCACAGGGCGCTGCCATGAAGAGTCTGCAGAAGGTGTGTCCGCCAAGCTCTTCAGTTTCATGGCTGTTTCCTTAATGCGTAACAGAGGGTGCCAGTTTAATATCCTGCTACAACACCTGACAGTGAAGGTCAAGAGCAGCATCGGAAGAACCAAGGGCAAACTTAATTAAAAGAGGCTTAAACATCTTGAAAGAATATGGCTGTAGGGGTCCAGCACAGCTCGAGGCTCAGGGAAGGACCTCACGTAGCGGGGAGTGTAAATCACTGAGGAGAAGAAGATGCCACCTTGTGGTCTGCAAGACCTCCAAGTGGGAACCATCAGCAAAAGAGAAGTATTTTGACTCCAAATCAAAAGCAAGAAACATCTACCTACAGCTGTGGGGCTTGTCACCCAAAACCAAAACCCAGCTCTGGCCCCTGCGCCCCAGACTCCGGCCCCTTTCCACCACTGCATCGAGCTCCAGTCCTTTCTTTGCCCATGGGGGATCTGAAGCTGCCGCCTGCGAGCAGCAGGGAAAGCCACATGCTCCTTCCCTGGGGCAAGCAGAATCCCAAACACACAGCAGGATTCACCCCCCAGGTCCCAAAAAGAAGAGGCGGCAGCACCTGTTTGAAATTGAATGCCTGGATTAAAAGCAGGATGTCTAAATTCACTGTTTGAAATCGCCATACCACAGATGAGGGGATTCCATCCCCCCCACATTTCTTTTCAGGGGTAATATAAACCTCTTTGCAAGAGAGAGCTTTTTCAAACTTTCCATTCCATTTTCAAAATAACCAGAAGAAGTTTGTAGCATATTAGGGCTTAACTTAAGGAAATGAATGAAGGAAGGATCTCCTCCTGTTCATTGGGGTCTCGGTCTGGTCTCTGATTTTGTAGGCATTATTCTGCAAACAGGAACACCTGCACTTTTCCCCCTATGTAGTTAGCAGAGGCACACACACATACAAACCCTTCTGGGCATAAAAGTACAAATTATGAATGACTTCTCCTTAAAATGTATCCACCCACACATACATCACTAACTGGTTGCCCAGCTGCAGGTTGTGCTAGGTGAAGACAGGACCCACTGTGTTTAAAAGTGTATGTGTGCGACTATGGCTGTGTCGTTGCCCAGATTCACAGATGTTTGTGAGGACTAATTCAGCGCACAAACATGTAAAAATAAGTTGCAATGCCTTGTTCCAAACATTTTGTAGTCTGTCTTGAAACAGGAAGGAAACTCACAGGGAAGTTTTAGGCCATGCTATCAGTGTTAGCAACAACGAGCTGAGAATATTGGATGTATAAGGGGCTGGCACCGTGGAGCAGCCATTACTGCTGGCACATGTGTCACTGAGACACAGCCTTTCAGCAAAATGACAGCTATTCCAGTAGGAGACCCAGGAATGCACTTTATTTGAATGAACAGCTTCACTTTCTAGTTAAAGTCACAGTTAATAAATGGCAAGAAGTGCTTCTCAGCACGGGAACACTCAGGCACAGCCTGAACAAATGGGGTGCAGATTTTTTAAGGGTTTATTTTCATTCCCATTATAATATATATCTCAGCTTGTGAAACCTTTTATGCCAACAGTAAAAATTTCCATTTATATGGGTTGAATTAAGCCTTTGCAATTCAGTGGCAGTAAGGCCACTTTTAAGCAGATGTTGATACGGCTTGAAACTTCTTTAGCTGTGTGAGTGACAAACTGCTAGAGCCTGATGATTTTTCATGTCTGAGCATACAAACAGGATAGAGAGTCATCCAAATTCATCAGTTAGATCAGATTCATTGGCATGTCATTTTTCTTGCCTGCACGTACATGGGGTCATATCATAAATACTTTAACACACAGGGTAACACACTACATGCAAATGAAGTTCTGTTTACTTCATTGCAAATTGTAGACTTAAAACAAAACAAAAAAACCCAACAATACAACCCAGCATAAAAAGATGAAGGACACTAACCAGCCTGGGAAGATCTCAGTGCATTCTGAGAGCACAAATTCTGTTTCCCACATTTTGTATCCTGTGTGCAGGCTAACCCAAGCAGCATGGCTGGGTTTTGTTTCAGCTATCAGCTAAGGCACTGTTAAAGGAACTTTTCTTTACAGAGTGGTTTTCAATATGCATAAAGGTCCAAGCTTTCCCTCAGATCAGCTGAACCCCAACGGGGCTGTCTGATCCTTCTCTGTGAAACAAGGACAGCTTATGTTCAGCAATTACATTCCTGTCCGTGTGCAGACAAGAGGCCACCGCCTTTGTCAGCCAGTGCTACTTGGGCTTCTCTTGCCTTTCAGTGGGAATGGTGACCTTTCTGACCACTTCAAGATGCACCATCGCCATGTGCTCCACACGGGGCCCAGTGTGCGGACAGCCTTTTTTCCAAGCATTGCTGGAAGAGGAGTCAGTCCGTCTCCACTGATCCAGCCTGGGGACAGTGATGGACTGCCCTCTGGGCCTAATTACTCCTCCACATAGAGGATAAATAATCTACATGACAACAGGCTCCATTCACTCATGCCCTCCCACACCTTCTACCCACAGCTTATCCTTGAGTGACGGATGGAGCAAGAGTCCATGTGGAGGAAACAGGCTCCCTTATTATGGGCTTGTGTTGGCCATTCCAGCCACAATGTAACATCTTCTTTTTGGGGCAGAGCTGATACCCTACTAATCACAGAACCAGAGAATCACAGAATTTCAGGGGCTGGAAAGGACCTCAAAAGATCATCTATTCCAAACCCACTGCCAGAACAGGATCACCTACACCCGATTACACAAGTACACAGTCAGGCGAGTTTTGAATCTCTCCAGAGGGAGATGTTCTTCGTATTACTCTGTAAAGCAGCTTAGTTCCTAGAGAACATAATTCCATCTAAACAAATGCAGACAGCTGTCTATGGCCAAGTACAAAGGACTTCAACCCACCATCCTTTTCGGGACTGTCCTGCATGGTAAGATGAACTCAACTAAATTATACAGGGGCACCAAGGCAACTGTCTAAAAACTTATCTTTGATCTTTTCTTTTGTCTGTGAAAGGAACCAAGTCAAGACCAGGCAGAGGCGACTTCTTACACATCCTTAGATCCCTGCCAGAGCTCTGCACTCTGATGGCTGTTAGCATCGGTTGTTGTTCTAGTTCAGTGAAAAGAAAACATTCTGTTTACCCTAGGACATACCTACCAACTTGAAAATTTAATGTCAAAGGTGCCAACACTGTAAATCTCTCCTGTCAGCATCAGTCAAGTGCTGTTCTTAGGGCTCTGTCCAAGCAAGCCCTGTATTTCAGAGTTTAACCCATTAGATAACCATAAAAGGCAGTTTTCTGCAGCACTAACACTTTCTATAGCCACAGAGGAGAGCATTTGTGCAGTAGGTTTCAAGAAGCAGCTGAAACTCTGAAACAGTTCTTGCCCAGGACTACAGCCCCACAGACCAGCTAGAATGCCATTATTCTGAGTAAATACAAGGGAAATCTGCTAGGCAGGCAGTACACATTTTGCTGCTCCATTTTAGCAAATGCTGGCATGGTAGACGGTCTAAACTAACAAAGAAAAAGTTGTGAGAGGCCATTGGTTTTCCACGACATTGCAGACAAACAGGCAGGATGGGTAACAAGAGGCTATACACTCATGCATCTCGAGTAGGGGATCCCTTCTGCTGACCCTCTTGGGCTTGGCATCACACCACAGGTACACAAATTTAGAAGGGAAGCAGAGCAGCACTGAGGGGGATGTAACCCCACCTTGTTACAGATGGAAAGACAGCATATTTGAGTGCATCAGGAGTCCAGCTGCCACTGTAACACAGAACTACATTGTGTGCAGAACCACGCTTTGCCATCTCCGTTAAAGCAGGCAAGAGACATTCCCTGTGAGATCTGATAAGAACAGGAGCTGTTTGTACTCCCCTGCTGAAGAAGAAGAAAAAGAAAATAAAATAAAAAAAAAAAAAGAAACATGAAATAGCAAAGCCTTGAAATGCAAGTAGAGGATCATTATTCTCACTAGAGCAACAGTGGGCACTTCTCATAACGTGTAGTGAAACACTGGTGCTTGAGTGAATAGGACCAACTGTTCAGCCCCGGAACAAATTGCACATCAGTCTTAACCTAATAGGTAAGATTAATGAAATGTCATATAATGGGGGAAACTCAAAAAATTAAGGTAATTCAGCAGAAATGGCTGGGAATCATAGTCCACCTAGATGCATTTCATCTGGGGGATTACTGTCTCCAGAGTTTTAGTTAAGAGTCATATTAATTTGAAAGCCATGCCTCGCACAGATCCATCCTGTGCTTAAACGCTGCCTTTCTGCTAGAAGTGCTTGCTGCAAAACCTCTGCTGAAAGTTTGCCCAAACCTCTCACAGCCGATTGCAGAGCAGAGTGCCTGGGGGCTCAGAGTGCCCTACCTCGCCTGTGTTTTTGACCAGTTGACTTTTTGGCTCCACTACCTGGATTTGTCAGGGCCTCTTAGCTGCTGCTGGGAATGTGCCCCAGCCAAGCCCGGCTGCTGTCCCTATCACCCCTCTGACAGATTAAAACACAACGGGGTCTGTTGAATGACTGACACATTCCTCCTCTGTCTGACTCTGAAAGGACTTCATTTAACAGCCCCGGAGTTGAGCTTTTGACTGACAGATTGTGAAGGGGAAAAGTCATTCAGTTCCATTAAGCTCAGTAACTGCTGTAGAACAAAACACCTTTAAAAAAAGATGAAAAAAAAGAGCTGCAGAGAGCGGAGGCAGGAGCTTTAGGGAGAAAAAAAAGGGGATTCTTTTCAGGTTCAAAGACAATCTTCGCCTTTGCTTTCTGTCCATCAATGAGGGCAGCATTCCCAGAGGGAATACAGTCCAGCGCTCATTGGTGCCATTCAGCTGCCAATCTCCCTGACAGGGAGACCAAAGGGCCTCATGTTGCGCTGCGGAAACTGTCTGTCAGGCAATCAGCAGCTGCCATGACATCATCTGCCCTGTTTTTCTAGGACTATTATAAGAGACTGGGTCCAGGAGCGCTGCTCCAGAGTGGTATTCATATTTTCCTTTTGCCCCCCAAACCGAAGTTTCTTTATAAAAGGAAACACGGTCTTGGTTGAACACCATGCCAAAGAGTGAGGGCTGCATGGCTCCAGATCAGCCTTTTTCCACTTGGAATATATTATGCCAGAGTTGCACAGCCCCCTGGCTATGTTTTTAATCTTAAAATGGGTTTTATTTTAATAAATACTCCAAGTTAAATAGCAATGATAAACATTTCCCTCTGAAAGCTTGTCTCACTTAGCTCTCTATGCTTTCATAGCAACACTAGTGTTGGGAGAATTGTTATTCTTACACGCACATATATGTGCATGCCCACACACAAATGCATATGTACTGAGACCAGGTTCTGGCTGTATTTATACTGCTGGTGCAGTAGCTGAGGCTGCATTCCTCACTAGCCAAGCTGCTGCAGAAATAAATTGTTAATCCTTGTGGTAGTGCAAGAGAAGTTAAGCATAAACCACACAATACCACGCTGTGAGTGTGAAGTCTGGTGATAAGCAGGGCTGGGACATGTTGAAGTCAGAACATACCCTGGTTGGGCTGTCCCCTCTGTCCTGTCACAGACTACCAAGGACCAGCAGAGAGGTAAAAAATTTTGCCTGACTAATCCCTGACTACAGACCATGATTGGCATTGCTGGCACAAGCAAGATGCTAGAGACTCATCCTCTCTCCTCAACACTCACATCCACTATCCTCACACTTGCAGGAGTCGGCTCAGCAGGTTGACTGCTGCTCTGGTGCTGGGAGACCAGCCTGCTAAAAAGTGAGTATCAATGACATGGGAAAAAAAACACCAACAGCGTGAAATGAAGGAGAGAGAACACCTGTGAACAGTGCCTCCAGGTCTCACATCACACCTGGGGCAGGGCTGGGGCATCACTACTGAAATCCAGGCTCAAGGAATAGCTATGGGATTGCCCAGCTCGGCTGAATGGTCACAGGTCTTCTGTTTCTTCTCTTGGCCAGCTGGCTTGGTCCTTTGTTTGGTCAGTTGGTCTTAAGCAGGCATCAGTACAAGCATTAGTATTAAGGCCAAGCTGCACAAAAGGATAACAGCTCAGCTCCATATGGAACTGTGCTGGGGCTTGTTTCCCTGCCAAGGTCTTGCTGGATGAACCATTTTCAGCTGTTAAGTCCTCTGTCTTGTTTCAGTAAAGGATTATTGCAAATCTTCACACATTCCACATGGACCTTACAAGACAGTTAGTCAGATCCTGGAAGGACCTGCATGCAAAGATGTCCTGCTGCTGCTAGGGTCAGAATGTCTCCCTTCTTTTATGATTATTTGTATTTTTACAACCCTGCCAAAGGTCTGCAAGTCTTGAGCAGCTACCATTTCAATCCCCTCCAGCAAGCTGTAGTCTGATACTCCAGCTATGTTTGCTCTGTACATTCAGGCATTATTCTTTCTCACCTGGCAGTGAACCATGCAAATTAAGACAGTTTCCAAGCACACACACACACAAAAAGCTATGGAAACCAAAGCTGCCAGATTTTGACATCAAAAGCCTGCCAAGGGAGAGGGGCAATGATCACTCAGGTTTCTCTCTTCTCTGTGTCCTTTTCTTCACAGCAAGGAAGGTAAATGCTATGATTTACTTTTCTGCTGCTCATAGTAAAAAAAATAATAATAAATGGTGCTGGTGCAGTAGGAAGCAGTAGTGAGAAGCACTCTGTGAGAAGAGCTCCAGATCTTATCTGCCTTCAATATATTTTAACATGTACATTTTTAACTGAGATGGAGAATAGTCCCTGTTAGGGTCAAAAAGCAGCAAGTTACTAGCTCTTTGATTATACTATTTCTGTGAACAGCAGGAAGTATCACAGAAACTAAGGACAGAAATACCAAAGAACCCTGGCTTCTTGTCACTCTCTGCACTTGCACAGCAGAGAAATGTGGAGCTGAGTGACATGGGGCAATAAGGAACGTTACTACATAAAATCATTGGGCAAAGCCCTATATGGAGTGGGTCATCAGGAGTGGTGGAGACCTTTAACACATTGTACATCTGAATTTCAGCTCTCAGAGGAGTGGAAGAGGCTTCTCACTGCCCTGAGGGTCAGCAGTCCACTTCAGACTCTGAAAGTGTGGAGAGGTTCTGTTGCATGGAGTTTCCTTCTGCTTTGAGATGGGAGCGAATGAGAAATGAGATTTGATGTGAACAAAGACACACCAAAGCATAGTATAAAAAAATATGCATCCAGATCCTCAAATGTGTACCTCCTGTGTGGATTCCTAGTTGCCATTCAGTAAACAGGGGGGCAGGAATTGTGTTTAAATGTGTTTGCAAGTCAGAACCTTAGTGTTTAAACCTTGATGCCAAATGAGGGTGTGATAGAAGTCCTTTGACAGTCTGCTACAGCAGGCTACCTCCAAAAAAAAAAAAGCCCTATCTTATATCTGCTTTTAATGCTAAATTCATAGTGGGACAGATCTTATTCTTTTGCCAGTGTCCCCATGGTAAACTACAAAGCTGATGTTTCAATACTTTCCTCATTTTAAGTAAACTTTAAACTTGTCCTCTTCTGGTTTAAAGAAGGAAAAAAAAAAAAGGCTTTGTGCAGTGCATTTCATTTGCAGATTGTTCTGGAATGCTTTTAGCAGATCCTTTGCCAAAACCACTCAGCTTTCTTGTTTCTATGGATAATAGGAGCTTAAAGCTTTTATAGCCATGTACTTTTTTGTCTTGGTCCAAACTTTATACGAGTTGTGAGACCTAAGGTGGGGTCCTCCACAGAGCCTCAGTCCAAAATACTCCTTAAATTAAAAAAGAGTTTCTCTCTCCCTTAAATGCCAGACCTGAACCTCCTGAAGAGAAGACAGGAAGAGCACGGCTTCACACTGTTCCCGAAACAGTTCTTCCATTTAGGAAATATCTACTTAAAAGCTCATCTGGTTCCCAACACAACTGCAGGGCTATCTCTGCAAGATCCTGAAGTCCCGTGGTACTCTGATAACAACCACCCAGTTAATTCCAACCTGTCTGTGGCAGGCACGTGGAGTGGTAGAGAGAAAGAGGAAAGGAACTGAACGAGTTCTGGTGGGCCCCACAGTCCTTCCCTTCCAAAATGAAGACCTGCAGGTAACTTTCAGCCATAAATCTAATATTTATTAGCTTATTTTTGCAAAGATCAAATGTCTGTGGATTCAACTGGGAGATTTTAATTTTCATGATCTCTGAAAATCAGATCATTCAAGTATCTAGAATTTTTCATTCAAATCCACATTCATCTAGCCACCAAAAAAAGAGACTTGAATACCAGCATGTATTTGAAGTTGTTGAGAGCTGTAGATATTCAGAAACAGGGAAATCAGGCCATGAGAAATGAAAATAGATAATTCTCTATAAGTACTTCAAAATGCTGGACTTTGTATCCTGTTTGTATCCTAGAATTCCTCATCTCATCTGTCTAATATGAGCTTCATGCACAAGACCAGCTTTAGCATTGTCCACAATAGGTGAGTGCTTGCTTTTGAGCTGTACTTCTTGCTCAGTACTGCAGTTTTGTTCAGTATTCCCCCAAAAATTTACAGATTCCAGTGCTTCCTTCTATACAAAATCCTTGTATGTATGAATAAGTTTTATATATCAAATAGGTATTCCTTCACTGTTCAGGATTACTCTGTCCCCATCCCATACCCTCTCTGATGCATTCACTAAGCTAAAGGCAGTGACGTGGGTAGCCCATGCTCAGTGGCCAGCAGGCTGCTGTCAGGCTGAATGGAGCTGTTTGCTTTTCCACCTGTGGGAGCTCTCATTTGGCCTTATTCCCTCTCTTCAAATGCTGATTTTTCTGTGATAATCTTAGCATCTTTTACCTTGTCAAATTTAACTGAAACAGGCCTGTGGACTCAAAAGGTGCTAGGAGGAAAACCAACATAAAATGCAATCACATTTGCTTCATTCTTTGCTAATTCATTTCTGCAGAAAACCCAGCCACCCAGGGAATGAACTCCAAGTATTGCCTTCTGTGTTTGTCTTCACGATGCAAATACCATCATCCACAAGACACCCCCATGAAGATGAGAATCCCAGGGAACAACAGCAGAACAGGCAATGCTTCCTGCACTCATTTGGTCAACACTGCTAAACTAGAAGACCCAGGAACAGGATGTATTTCTGATTTGGTGAGTAGGAAGCAGCAGACAAACATGACTTGTGCTCTGCGAATCGATGAATACCCCTTCTCCTTTCCCTCACCTGCCTTTAGGGTCCAGTTGTTCAACTCTTCCTCCTATATTATGCAAAAAAATGTCCCTAAAGCCAAAGTGATTAATGCTTCTCCCTAAAGCCAAAGTGATTAACGCTGGGAGCAGAGATTACTCATTTAATTCCCAAATATCAGCTGGACTGTGAGTGCAGAATAAGGCCAAGAAGGCGGCAAAGGGGAGTTGTACTTTGTCACAGTTAGTTTTGATCCAGTTGTTATAATGGAAAACCACCAGCTGTGGTAAGAATACAACAGGAGATGAAACTGAGCATGGGAGAAACAGTGCACCAAAAGGCTGCTTCTTTCCTTTTGTCAGCACTGAAACAAGGAGGTGATAGCAGCAACCAAATTCACGTTCTTCTCCCCAACATATTTGGGGAACTAACCATTGCTTTTCTAAGGGGAGAAAGAAAACCTAGCAAGTAAATAATGCCTGCTTTTATTTACTTCAGATTTGAATCTCTGTCAATTATTTAATATTTGCAAGGCAACCTCATGCAATTAATCTGTCACAGAAGACTGTTTACTCTTTACCAGTAACATTAAACTCTCAGTGACATATACCCAGGTTCTTGGAGACCCAGTCAGTTAAAGGGATTTGGACATCTTAATTTATTTTTACATGCTGCAAACAAATCTATTTAATTGGAGAAACATGCCTGAAATCTTAGTCAACAGGAAATCAACATTTTTTTAAGCTAACTTATTCCAAAAGTGCTTGGGAAAACATCTATCACTTTGAGTAAAATTAGAGTGAACGATACTGTTTGTATTGCCACAATACCAATAGCTGTTAGTGGTGTGTGAAAGGAGCCCCATGGAACTCTCAGTGGTGTGTGAAAGGAGCTGATGTATGACTAAAACACAAACATGTGAATAAAGAGACAGTCCTGGAGCCAAAGCACTCAAAACACAAGAAGCCTCCAGCTGCCTATGGACAGGCAGACAGCACTGTGCAGGAAATTGTTAGGACAATGAGCTGTAAGGTGTGCCATGGGGACACATCAGCTGACTGAAGGGCAGTCCCAAATGCCCGTGCTTATGGTATCCCCTTGTGCTTGCAACACTCTAGACCCCCTAGAACCCACCCACATATTTCTCTGCTGAACATTTGGAGGTAAACTGCATTAACTGGTACTTTCCTACAGCAAACACCCAGATTTGAAGTATGTTCATTGGTTCATGGTCCATGTGATTTCTCTAGAGCAATAATTCTGGGGATGAGAGACGTCAGACACGCTAAGTTCAGATTCTACATGAACATTCCCCCTCTGTGACATGCACCAAATTAGAGATGATGAAATCCCCTACTCCCTTCCCAGTATTCTACACTAAGAAGTTTTACATTAACTAGCTGATTCACAAAACACAACTGCAGTGGTCGTACTATGACCCTGTTCACTTCTTCATCTGCATTTTAATTTGCACTCATCTTATTTCTTATGACACATCTAAATTTTGGGTTATGCCATAACAAATTACACCTTTCCATCTTTTAAATATATTTGAGCCTGTGATAAAAGGCTTTTTTTCCCCCCTTCCTCTTCTGACTATCCCTCCTTTAACTCGACCACTACAGCTAGCAGCCCTACTACCATCTTGGCTTCTAAACTTTTGGGTTGGTTCCTAAGGTACCAGTCACCATTCTGAGCATTTATTGCTCCTTTTCATTTCCCTCCTAATTTTTCTCATTTGAGCTAGATCAAATAATATATGAACAGACAGGAAATGCTCTTTTGCATGGAAAAGCAATTCTGTGCAGTTGCTGAAACAGACCCTAGTTTGTTTTTCTCAGTATCTAGGGGGTTTTTCTCTTATGAAACCCACTAAATGCAAGTGGAAATGAGCTGACCTTCCTCCCAACAACAAGGTGTACAACTGCAAGTGAAGTTAGATTTCTATTTATTTAATGTATTTCTATTTATTTAACAATATTGTGGTGAACATAACTGTCTGGTTTAAATTTACTTAGCATTTGCAGATACTGCAGCTCACAACACAAACCTAATTTCTCCTCTCTAATCAGGCGCCTGTTACAAAGCCCAGCGGGTCACGTGCTGTTTAATACCTTGACAGCTACAAATCAGATTAGCCCTGTCACGAAGACAATCACCCACAGGTTTGTGCAGTCTGGATTTTCTGAATGAAAGTAGCATTTGGGGGCCTTTTTAAACAATACAGGCATGAATCCTGCTTATATGGGCGCTTCTCTTGATGAGAAAGGGGAATGCAAAGGAGTTAGGAACAGGCCAAATAAATCAATTAATTGGGATGTGCAAGTAAATTTCCCAACATCATTTTATTAACACTGAAAAGAATTATACAGCCACAATATTGAAGGGGTAAAGGTTTTTAAGAATCCTCAGACTGGACATGAGGAGGAAGGTCTTCACCATCAGAGTGGTGAAGCCCTGGAATGGGTTGTCCAGGGAGGTAGTTGAGGCCCCTTCCCTGGAGGTGTTTAAGACCAGGCTGGATGAGGCTCTGGCCAGCCTGATCTAGTGTGGGGTGTCCCTGCCCATGGCAGGGGGGTTGGAACTAGATGATCCTTGTGGTCCCTTCCAACCCTTCCATCCCTGACTGATACTATGAAATCTTGAAAACAATTTAGATTAGCTTCTGAGAATAGACACAAAAGTCTCTTTCACATTTAAGAGCAAAGCTCAAGGGACAGAGAGTCCTTGGGCCAGTGCAAACCTTAAGCATGTGTGTAAATTTCATATATGTGAATGATTCCATTCACTGTATTAGACTTGGATAAGGCAAATCACAATCCTAAATATAAACATGTATTTATGTGCTTTCTGGGCTTAGGTTTTAAATGGCATTATCCATTACTTATATTTCTCCATCCATTTTTTTTTTTTCTGTGCCTTTATAGCACAGTTGAAAGGGACAGAATTATGGCTGTCTTAACAGGAGCCTTAACTCCACATTTCATGGCATCTGTGAATATTTAAATCATGGCCTTTAATTAATTAAAAGAGTGAATTTTTCCACGGAGTGTGTAACAGCTGTATGTTATATATCATGATTTATTTACAGTCTGAAGAAGATAACTTTAGCATGTTGCTTCAGTTTTCACTTCTTGCAACAGTTCAGGTCGCTTCACTGTGAGTGGAAATACACTGCAATGCACCAACACCCAGCACCATCCACACGGATATTGGAATCCCAGCACTGTCCTCCCAGTTTGCATCTCTCAGTCTCAGTGGAAGGCACACAGGGATAGGCTCTCTGGTTGTTTTTCCCCAGTTCAAAGAGTCGTTCCTCTTTGCTTCAAGCATGATATGAAATCACTAACATTCAGATGACTGTGCAGAGACCAGAATCCAAAGCCAATTAGAGAAGAATGATGCAAGGTTGCCAATTTACAATTACCACAACACCTGCACCATTTATAAACATTACCTCACAAAATTCCTGTGTCCTTAGGTAAATCTTTAGATTTCACTTTTGTAAAATGGATCACATATGTTCCCTGTTTCTGTGACTTGACAAAGATCTTTATATAAAGCAAGCTGCTTTAAAATAGTTTGGTATTTAAAACATTTGACAAGCAGGACAGTTCCTAACATTGTACTATTGCAATTAAGAATCAGGAGAAGCTACCAAACTTATGATTAGTTAAAAGGTCTGCCTAAGCACCAGGAAATGTGACAACCCAGCAAAGAGAGAGGAAATCCTAAAATACTGACATTTATACAGAATTAACCAGGTTGGAAAAGACCTCCAAGAACATCAAGTCCAACCTATCTCCCAACACTATCTAGTCAACTAAAGCATGGCACCAAGCACCTCATCCAGTCTCTTTTTAAATGCTTTCAGTGATGGTGACTCCACCACCTCCCTGGGCAGCCCACTCCAATGGCCAGTCACTCTTTCTGTAAAGAATTTCTTCCTAACATCCAGCCTAAACCTTCCCTGGCACAGCTTGAGACTGTGTCCTCTTGTTCTGGTGCTGGTTGCCTGGGAGGAAACGACCAGCCCCCGCCTGTCTACAACCTCCCTTCAGGTAGTTGTAGACATCAATACAGTCTCCCTTAAGCCTCCTCCTCTCCAGGCTAAGCACCCCCAACTCCCTCAGCCTCTCTTCATAGGGCTTGTGCTCCAAATCTGTGCTCTCAAAGCTGCTGTTAATGCTTGTATTCTCCTTCAGGCCAGCTCTGAAGGCACCTTCCCCTTGTCTCCTCTTCTCTTCTCTTCTCTTCTCTTCTCTTCTCTTCTCTTCTCTTCTCTTCTCTTCTCTTCTCTTCTCTTCTCTTCTCTTCTCTTCTCTTCTCTTCTCTTCTCTTCTCTTCTCTTCTCTTCTCTTCCCTATATTATATTATATTATATTATATTATATTATAATTAAAAAACAAGAGTAAACTGACCCTCAAACTCAGTTCAATGTGGGTTGACAGTTACATGAAACAATGACCTTGCCTCTGACTTCAGTCGCATCAGTATAAACTCTGAAAGGGTACCACGTGAGCCCAAAGGAACTTCTGAGTTCATACTAGTACAAAGTGGAACTTGAACCTAGCTAAACATCTTGAAAAGTAATTGCAGCTTTCTCCTCTTTCCAAGTCCCTCTTCTTCTGTCTCTTGTTTGTAACCTCTACTTAAAATGTCCTTTATGTCTTTCTTCTCACATATCAGCCTCCACTTAGGATTAAAAAAAATAGGTATGAATTGCTATGATATATTGGCAGGTTATATCCTCCTGTCATACTTAGGTAAAAATCATGCTTGAGTCGCAAGTTGGCCCCAGTTTATCTTTCTCCATGCAATTTCAGGTGGAACACCTATCACTTTGATGATTCCACCAATATTTATGCCAAAGAGAAAAATCTCATCTGATTGCCTGTGAACTCAACTAAAATGCAGAGCCGTGCCAGGTGGTTCAGTCAGAAGGCAGAAGGGTTTTCATAAATGGCCTAAATTCATGAAAATTCTGAATGTAACCTATTTGTGGGGTCAGTTTTCATACTTAAGCCTTTGAGGGTCTCCTCTTCCAAAGTCGGTATTTTTCCTTCATCAGGGCAAGATCTGTTCCCTTTTTTGTGATCTAACTTTCAAATGTGGGAGAGCTTAGGAACAGGTCATTGTTGATAAAGAAATATTTCACTATACAAGTGCTCTTTCAGTTGTAATACCATCTAGAATGCCTTGCTTCTTATCCCAAAATAGTAGCATGGAGATGAAAGACTTCTTAGACAACAAATAATCCCCAAAGAGTAAGTGACTTTCTTTTTTGTGATGAAATACTGTGAAGGGGGAATGGCAGCATGATACCCTTGGAGGAAGGCAGACTCAAGCTGAAAGGACAAAAAGTCAATAAATCACAGAAGCAAACTCAAAACACAGACACAAAGATTTCAGCTGTATAAATCACAGGAGCTCCAACAGCACTATGCTGATTTATTCTTTCTGTGAGCCTCACCAGTGAAGCTCTGCTGGCTCCCTCACAGAATACACAAAGAAAATGAAAACACAGTGAGGTTAGCAGCCAGACACCGCTCTGTCCCTCCCCATAGTGTGCCCCGGTATTTGTTACTGTGTCTGCAGCCTCATCCTGGGGTATGAAACAAGAAGAATGGTGTCAGTCCTCGAGAGACAGGAGCTGCAGCTGTGACAGGAATGAAATAAGGAGCACCAGGGTGACAGGGCTTACCTTCTCCTCATCTCCTCTCATCTCCAGCATTCTCAGGCAGAGTCAGCATCAGATTTGTGGGGACCTCAGGCAGAGGTTAACGTATGGGCCCTTCTCCTTTCCCAAGGGTTAGATGAATTCCAGCACTACCCAGCTGAGTGTGGTATGACCCTTTGCCCATGTCCTAGGCCCTTGGCCAATTATTCTGGGTATTTGCCCTTAAAGATAGCTCTCTCCATATGTTTTCAGCAGAAAATCACCTGTTCTAATCCAAAAGCCTGCTGGTATTTGTCTTTATTTCTTACATTTGCTGACGTCTCCTTGTCTTCTTCAGTACCCCAAAACGACTCTGCTGCTTCACTCCTGTTTCACTTCTAGGAATGTCATAACACCAAGGTTTAAAATCAGGAATAGCAAAGATCAAAAGAGCCCTTCACATCATCTCACCACCCTCCTGATTGTTCCCCAGGGCACCTGCCCCAAATTTGTTCAGTCCTGTTCCCTATGACTTTACTAATAGGGCTTTCAGCGGCTTTCCTTCAGGAGACAGCTCCACGGTGTTGTATTTCTGAAATCTGACAATGGCTATTATTGTGCCTAAAGGGGGGAAATTAGGATTTTGGCTTTCCAGTAATTTTCTCCTCCATTACTAGAAATTCTAGCTCTAAATTTCAGTTGACCCTCTAGGTCACTGTTAATCAACCTTATGTATCATTTGAAACTCCAGCACATGCTCTTCATCTTTCTAGGCTTGCGTTTTAAAGTCCAGAAGTGTGTGAGGGGGAGAGGTTCTTAACATAAATGTAGCAAATACAGCACAAGGGAACATTATATGAAGGTACCGTATTCTTCATTAGTACCACTGGTCACCACCAAACACTGTCAGAGAATTACCTGAGCCTGAGCTTAGAAGTCAGGGAACAAGAATCCAAGGGGCTTCTTGCAGCAGATTTCCACCATAAGACAAATGTAGCAATATTCCAACAAAACCCAAACTGGTACATAACAAATGAGGTCAAAACCTGCACTATTGACTCCCTTTACAAGTTCTTTGTGTGGGAAGTGCACAGAAATCTCGTCTCCATTTAAGTTCACTAAGTGCTACACAGTTCAGAACATAGTACTATTATGTAGCGGGGTTGGACTAGATGATCTTTCAAGGTTCCTTCCAGCCCCTAGCAATCTGTGTGATTCTGTGAAGTAGGATCCATTTAAGTTTTGCCAGAGTATAATATACATGAAGTTCACATCTCTTCTTTCTGATCTCACCACAGTGCCATGTCTCCAAGTGGGAAATCTTCTTTTGAGCTGTGCCCCAGATTTCTTTCCTAACTGGGATATCTGGAGAGCTTTGTTCACCCCAAGTCTTCAAATATTTTGCTTGCATTCTTACACCACATTCAGGCATGCATCATAACCTTGATGTTAAGGGGTTGAGGGCTTCCCTCCACCTCATGACCCACTGGGCTAATTACTAGGACAGGAGTACATAAGCAATGCTGGAAATGGTCATTGTTATAATAAACAGGGACAGAGCATGAAGACTATGTACCCTGAGCCCTGTCCTCCTACCCAGCCAAACTTCTCAAAGCATTGTCCCAGGGCCCTCCAGACAGGCATACAGACCTCTTGAATGGAGATGGGGAACATGTCTGAGGATGAGGCCACTTCTTCCACAGAAGAAATGTATTTCTAATGGCTGTATCTATAAAACAAGGAGCACCCAGGACTAATGTGGAGTAACTTCAACGTGTGTTAAGAGCATTATTCATGGTTCTCATATCTTAGCCCTCAGCTTTGCAGTGTCAGAGCAGGCTACCCTATTCTTGTTTACACTGCTATAAATTGAGGGACCAGCTTTTTGCCTGTCCTGAATACATTTCATCAACAATCAGCACTGTGGCAGGAGCAGAGGAAAAAAGTTTTCTCATAGCCCTATCAAATGTCTGAGCCTGAAATACATTCCAAACTCATGCCTCAAAGCCACCATTCCAATACCTGGGCAAAGACATGGACACCTGAAAATAATACAGGATGGGATGAGGGGTGCACATCTGGCCAGAGATTCAGGGGTGATAATTTTCACTGATGCATGAGTTTCAGCTCTCACCCCAGGCAATTGATCTCCTATCAGCTAACCATGAAAATTGGTCACATATGCTTTCTGAACTCCTCCACTCCCAGAATTTGAGAGAGTCCTGCACACAAACATCTTCCCTGACCCCTTTTAGCTTACCTCACAAATCTTTTATCCAAGTGATAGAGGGTGATGAAACAATACAAGGCAGTTTCAGATAGGCTTTGGTGGCAAATATGAAATGTAATCATCTTTAAGAAAGGGAGAGTTTCAAAGAGATGATGAGAGGAAAGATTTCTTTGCTGGTCTTATGAAAACTAGGTTAAACTTAAAACCAAGACAATGTTGCAGCTGTAGAGAACAAACCTGTCTTGGGCATAATTGTCACTGTAGTCTCCAATTTATAACATTTTGTAGTGTGCCTCAAGGGCAACCAAACCAATACAAACTGAACAACCAGCAGTGTAGACTTTAGTCCTTCTGGGGAAGTGGTTTAAGCCTTCTCACAAAGGACAAAAACCAAAGCTAGGCCAAGAGGAACTGAAGGTCAGTTTGGATGGGGCTTAAGACCTTAAAATCCCATCTCTTTATCAGCATAAAAAGAAATTAAAAGCAAGCACACAAAGAAACAAACCAAAGAGACAACCAACAACAACAAAAAACAACTCACACACACCAAAAATAGACAGTTAAAGTTGTATTTCCTGCAGGAGTCAAGAAAGATGGATGGAGCACAGAGAGCAGAGCCTGGCTAGGCTGAGCCCACAGAAGGAGCCTGGGGAAATTTCTTTATGGAATCATAGAATGGTCCAGGCCAGAAGGGACCTCCAAAGGCCATCCAGTCTGACCTCCCCACAGTCTGCAGGGGCATCCCCAACTAGATCAGGTTGCCCAGGGCCTCATTGAGACTCACCTCAAATATCTCCAGGGAAGGGGCCTCAACCACCTCCCTGGGCAACCTGTTCCACTGTTCCACCACCCTCATAGTGAAGAGCTTCTTCCTGATACCCTACTCTAGTTTGAAGCCATTGCCCCTTGTCCTGTCACTGCAGACTTTTGCAAAGTCTCTCTCCATTCTTCTTGTAGCCCCCTTCAGGAACTGGAAGGTTGCTATTAGGTCTCCTCAGAGCCTCCTCTTCTCCAGGCTGAACACCCCCAGCTCCCTCAGCCTGTCCTTGTAGCAGAGGTGCTCCAACTCCCTGGTCATTTTCATGGCACTCCCCTGGACCCTTGTGCTGGGTTGAGGCAGCCCCCTCTCCCCACCACGGGCAGGAATAAAACACTCAGACAAACGGATTGCAAAAGTGATGAAAGTTTAAGTAGAAAGCAGTGAAATGTTACAGAAAACCCAAAGCGCAGTGACAAAGAAAGATCCCAAAGCAAACCCAGAGGCATCCCATTCCCACCTGAGGGTACACCCGAGACCCTCAGGGCTCCTTCTTCCCCTTCCCTCTGCTGGGCTAGTCTCAGCTGGCCAGGTCTGAGACTGCCCATCCCCCCATGGCCTTGGGCATAGCCAGGCCCAAAGCCAGGAGACATCTCCCCCAGTTACCGGCTGGCGGAGGAGGAAGAAAAGAGAGAGTACTAGACCCCGCACTGGATCTTATAGTGGTGCAAAGAATTATGGTAGGAAATACACACAATTTCCTGTGTCCATCCCTCTGGGCTGGACTTCTGGACACAGGAAGTGAATACATCAGGGGGCTCCCAGCTCAAACTGCAACAACCCTCTCCATCCGCTCCATGTCCTTCCTACAGGGCTCCAGACCTGCACACAGTACTCCAAGTGAGGTCTCACCAGAGCAAAGTCTCTGGATCTGCTTTGCTGGGTGGATCTCTGGATCTTTTCATTGGTGGGTGTCCTGTCTGAAGAAGGGCCATACACTATTCCCAGCTCCTTCAAGCCACCATAACCACCAGCACAGCTCATTTTTCCTATTAACAGAGAAGGATTATGCGTAGAAAGAGACCACTTTCTGCTCTTGAGAATGGGATCTACACGATTAGATAGTCTCTCCCCCAGCGCAATAAATCATGCTCTCCCGTGCTGTTCTCTGTTGCTGAATACCTCCAGTGTTCAATATTTCAAGCACTTCTGTTGGTCAAAGCCCATACTGATTTTCTGGAAGTAGTTTCCTTCGCATTATACTTGTACAAAAACATGATTTATTTTCAATGTCAGGAGTAAATTATAGTTTTACAGATTTCGTAGAAGGTTTTTCTTCCTGACAAAATAAATTACTCTTCCCCAAGAATTACCAGGTTTCCTCAGGTCTTGGTTTTCCTCCTCTTTATTTAGAGAGCCACACGTATGAGTACACTAAATATTTATGAATATAATTTATGAGCCCGGTTGCCTGCTGCTTGCCAAGAGTAAGAGGTTTGGCCTGTGTGTGGCCTGAAAAATGCTAACTATGACCAGACCGAAACCGTGGAGGTGACAGCAGCTTCACGTTCCTTGGGGAAAACATCCAAAAATTCCATACATGACATAGAAAATATGCCCTAAATAATAAGGAAACATACATCATCTGTAAGGTAACTAGGCTGTTAATTCAGAATAAAAGGCAAGAAGGGAAGTTAAGCACAAGACATTTGTCAGCAACATTACAAAGGACATACAAACTGGGGGGGGGGGGGGAAAGGGTACTGTTCTCCTGATTTATTTTCCCTTGGTGTATTTGCTTAATGGTTTCCTTATTATCTTTAAACAAGGTGATCTGGGCTTCCATTCAAAAAGTCTGAAAGATTTTCTCCATTAAGCATATGAGAAGCTGGATCAGGCCTCGAGACAGGATGCAGCACACTCAGGTAACCTCCCAAGACTCTTCCAAAACAGCCCCCCGCTGCACTCAGGGAGCATATCCTGCCTCCTCTGATGCCTTGCACAGCCCCTCAAATGTTGTCCAGATTTCTGGAGAACAAAAAGCAGTAACTTTTTCATCACTGGAGATCATCCCAGATAGTGGTTTTTGCTGATTAACATATCATTCTTCACAAGCAAAAATACTTTTTATCCTAGGGAAAGACAGCACGATCAGGGACAAGTCACTAATACTTACCCTTTGGAATAGGAAAAGATATCAGCTTAATATCCCACAAATTACAAACACAAAGCCCTGCACAGGGTCCTTGCTATTCTTTTGGGTATATCAGGTTAAAATTCCTCCCAGACAACTGGTTAACATGACTGAAGCTGAGACCTAAAGATATTTTCAAAACTACGTAAAAACCAAAATAAAATGATTGGGTTGGACATTCACAACAATCAAAGTGAAGCCTGACAGACAGTGATAGGGAGTAGGCTTTTGTGAAGGAATTCATTCCTAAATTGGAAGGAATTTAGGGGATACAGTCTCAAGCTGTGCCAGGGGAGGTTTAGATTCGAGGTGAGGAGAAAGTTCTTCACTGAGAGAGTCGTTCGTCATTGGAATGTGCTGCCCAGGGAGGTGGTGGAGTCGTCGTCCCTGGAGGTGTTCAAGAGGGGATTGGACGTGGCACTTGGTGCCATGGTCTAGTCATGAGGTCTGTGGAGACAGGTTGGACTTGATGATCCTTGGGGTCTCTTCCAACCTTAGTTATACTGTGATACTGTGATACTGTGAGAACAAGAGGACACAGTCTCAGGCTGCACCAGGGGAGGTTCAGCTTGGATGTTAGGAAAAAGTTCTATACAGAGAGAGTGATTGCCCATTGGAATGGGCTGCCCGGGGAGGTGGTGGAGTCACCATCATTGGTGGTTTTCAGGAGAAGACTTGATGGGGTGCTTGGTGCCATGAGTTAGTTGTTTAGGTGGTGTTGGATTGGTTGATGGGTTGGACACGATGATCTTGAAGGTCTCTTCCAACCTGGTTTATTCTATGTATTCTATGTAATTCTTTTCTCATTCCCACTGGACATGGAGTGGGAGAAATCCACTCTGGCATCCTGCAGTCCCCCCATTGTGCATTTACTAACCTTGCTCATGTCATGTATAGAGGAGCTGCTGCTGTCTTGCCTCTAGTGTACAATTTACAATGCAGCTCAAATATTTATACCTAGGTTGCTTTTCATCTTCCCCTAGGTGCTGTGTATTAGCCTGTTTTACAAGACCTTGGTAAAGAGCAGCATATCCTATAAATTCAAAGTTTGAAATCCATTGGGACTTACCAAATGCCAGTTTGAGGATTCAGAAACTTTGCTAGACCATAAAATTCTCTGCCATCACACACTGTACCTCTAAGTAAGGGAACTTTCCTGTTTACACAGTGGTTAAAGGAAATTGCTGATCATAGATCTACAGCTAACCTTGTGCTCTGTAGAAATGCAAACAATTTTCTGAATAAGACATGTGTTTGAAAGCTCTCAAAGTGAAGAAAGAGGTCTCTGGGTGTTGAGTACTTGTCCATATGAACAAGGAACACCTTCAGGTCTGCCTCTGATACTGTATGGATCTGTGGCTACTGTAAATGGATAACCTTCACAGGCCATTAGTTTTATTTTTGTTAACCCACAGAATTAAACCCTTGGGCACATTTAGGTGTTTGTTTCAGTCTGATCTTCCAGTGACCCCTCATTCTGTCTAGAAGAGTCCAAACATTTTCAGGGATGATACACAATCAATTAGTTCAGAAATTCAATCAAACACCACAACCTTCTTGAGCACCATTCTTTACCATTTTGTCAGCCTTCAGAGGTCTCTTGAGGAGAGGATCCTTTATGAGTTTTATAAAGCACTCACATGCAGTGCCTGCCACCACAAGCCAAAAAGAGCTCCTTAATTAGTTCTGTTAGAGAGAAGTTATTGCAGCATTATCTGTACAGGTTTTGAGCTCAGGCCCTTTCCTCTCTGTTATGGGTTGAGAAATGCCAGTTCAGCTGACCTACCATCCCATCCCAATTTCTCAGTCATTTATCAGTACCCAGAGTTGATGGGAATGGTTATTGCTGCTGGTTTAATCTGGATATTAAGTTATTTTTAAATCTACTGCAAGCTTTCACTTCTAAAAGTCCTAGTAATGCTACCCTTTCTAGGTAGTTCAAACATTTGCTATAAGGAAAGCAATGCTCTAAGGAAATGCCTGAGAAAGAATTTGTAGATTTAAAAGTTCCATGCAAAAAAACCAGAGAAGTTCCAACATAAGCAACTCCACACTTGCAGCTATTTGCTTCTGCTATTTTCCTTCCTCTGGGCCAGCCCCAGTTAAACTTTCAGCTCTGTTTGGCTTTTAAGCAGACCACAGAAGCATTGGATCTGATTCATTGCAAAAGATCACAAAGTTCATAGATAACTGTTCTCTCACATATTTGATGTGGTATTCCTGTGGGGTGTGCTGCGTTGCCATTCAAGTGCAGGCTGCAGCAAAAGGGTGCTGTGAAGCTTTGCTGCCCTCTGGACAGCAAAGGGAAGGAAAAGGGAATGACAATGCTCCCGAGTGCACAGGGCATGAGCTCCTCTTGCTGTACATCCCCATGCCTGCGGCTCCTTCAGAGTCAGCTGCACTGAGGACCAGGCAGGTCTCCACAGATTAGCAGCCTGTGCCAGTCCTCCAGACTACATCTATGCTTGCTCAGAAGTAAAAAAAAAATGGCCAATATCAATCCAAGCTTCAAAGGTATCTGATGAGGGAGAGAGCTGGCACAATCTCCTTCATGCAGATAGATTGGGACCCTCCAGGACAAGTGCCTTCAACTCCTGAGCTCAGAGTGTCACCCTTGAGCCTGAAGGACAACCAACGATATAAGCAACAGAGTTTAGGAGTCATGAGTTTGTAACTTCTCAAACCTACTCATGCATCCCTGCATTGCCCTGCTCCACAGCTCAGCCCAAAGCCTGGGCAGATCTCTCAGCTCTGAAATACTAGCAAGAGCCACAAGCCACAGTTTTGCATCATTTTTCGCCCAAGTACCTTAAGTCAATTTGCATTAATTAAGCCTCAGAAACTCCTCTGGGAGTTAAATAAATGTTTTACATGCTTTATATTAGAGCTTACCTTGAAAGAGTTTCCCTGAGAGCTCATTCCTGCTGACCTACACAAGAGCAGCAGTAGATATCATAGAATCATGGAATTGTTAGGGTTGGAAGGGACCTCAAGGATCATAGAGTTCCAACCCCCCTGCCATGGGCAGGGACACCTCACACTATATCAGGTTGCTCAGAGCCACATCCAGCCTGGCCTTAAAAACCTCCAGGGATGAGGCTTCCACCACCTCCCTGAGCAACCTGTTCCAGTGCCTCACCACCCTCATGGTGAAGAACTTCTTCCTAACATCCAAACTGAATCTACCCATTTCTATTTGTGTTCCATTCTGCCTAGTCCTATCACTACCTGACACCCTAAAAAGTCCCTCCCTAGCTTTCTTGTAGGCCCCCTTAAGATACTGGAAAGCCACAATAAGGTTTCCTCGGAGTCTTCTCTTCTCCAGACTGAACAGTCCCAACTCTCTCAGATATGAATATGCTGACATCTGGAAATGCTGCTTCTTTCAGGTAAGCCTCAGTTTAGTTTTCCACTAAAGTAAGGTATGAAAAGATAGGCACTTAACCATGAACACTGTGATTTAAACATGCTGCACACTGAAGGGCATACATGAAGTAAGACATATCAAGCAGACTGCTTCAGGCTTTGTAAGACAGCCAATACAACTGCAAGTAAGGTAGACTTTGGACGTGTTTATAACATTAACTATCATGAAAACTGATCAAGCCTGGTTTAGATTTTAGACACCAGGCAATGCTGAACATTTGGTTAGTGTTTTAACTGACAGTTGCATGAAGGGTAGTTTGATTTTCCTACAAAGCCCTTTATAAGCAGCCTGCACCCAATCACTTGAACTGATGCTGTGCACTGCTATGTAGATGATCTAGATTTAACCCTTGAGTTGATCTGTCTCTCTTCAGAGATGGGGCTGTTGAAATCCTTTTATTTATTCTTTTAAAGCACAGGTGATGTTTTTGTCACTGTTGCAAGATAATCTGTCTGCATTTCCAAGCCTCCCATGCAGGCATGAAATTAAATGCTTTCTTTTCCCTTGGACACCACAAGAGTTGCTGAGTTTTCAGTTCTCACTACAATGAAACTCGTAATTTTGTCATGGTCTTTACTAGGAGAAGGATTTCCCCCTGAATGAAGGCATTCTATTGACAGTGAGTGGACTCTTGGGCATAGATGGATGGTTTCTAAGGCAGCATAGGAAAAGCCAATCTGTCATGTATAGGCTTTAATTCTCTCTGCAGACACCCTGGAAAACCAGTACAGATCCATATTCAGAAAAAAATGTTGAAAGACATTTCCCTTAGCCACTGAGAAAGTTAGGTTCAATAAAAAGCTGAAGTTCTGTTAGCACTGCTCAGTTAGGGTGCATATTGTGGTCTCTTGAAAACATTAAAGGCCTGTTTCTTACATACATCCAAACTGTGGTCCAGTTTGTGGGTATCCCAGCTGGATGGACACTGCTTCTATGTTTAACATCATGTACCTTATCTGTGCATTGAACAGACCATTCCAGAGGGCAGGAGTGGACTTTACAGCATCATCCTGGCCTCAATTTCCACTCCTAATACGCTCAAGCTACAGTCTCATTTTCATTTTAAGCATTTGCCTGCATTTGCCTTAACCTTAAAATGTCACAAGCCCTCTGCACAGCTGTGGGGTGTTTAGGGATTTTGTCAGTGTTAATACACGCAGGAAATCTCTTACAGCAGAATTCATAAGGTTTGAGTGCAAAGTTGCCAACTACCCAAGTTTAGCTTCAGAAAGCTGGAATTTTGGATCATTTCAGGCTTCAGGAACCTTACAACACCAGAGCTTCAGGTGTAAGACAGAGAAGCACAAAGACCTAAAGAGAGGGAGGAACCCACAGAGCCATTTTTCAGATGCTCTTGCCACAACAGCTAAGGCCTCTAGATACAGCCATCTGCCTCTTTCCTTTCTCTTTTCTCCTACACTTCCTCTCCCAGATGTTTTTCATCATCGAAGGTAGCAATTCAGGCATTTGTGTAACCGATCCTGAGGAGTGTGCTGCTTGTGATTAGCATCAAATCACCAAAGAACAAAGAAATGCAATTAATCCCTGTTTAAATAGAAAACAGATTAGATCAGATTAAACAATGGACAAACCTCAGATGGTTTGGAGACTGTACTTGGGCTGGAAAAGTGTTTGAGAGTGCCAGTACAACCACGATCCCATCCAAACTTTCTGATGCTTCAATCCAAGAAAGCTGGAAAGCCCAAGGAAAGCTCTCCTGTATGATCCCTGGCACTTCCTGCTCTCTGACTGAGTCAGACACTCTCATGGTGTGTTGACTTCTGGCACCAACACCTCTGATTCTGCTCAGAACAAGAAAATATCAAAGGCAGAGTTGCCCACTTACTAAGCAGCTGTTTAGTTAAAAGGACTTGCTATAGATAAACAGATTTCAGGGTTGTTTGTTTGTTTGGGGTTTTTATGGGTTGAGTTGGGTTTTAGGATTTATGGTAGAAACCATTGCCACCATTCTGTTATCCCATTGATACTCATGACATTGCATGTGCCTTTTGAACGACCTGTCTTCACAAATGTCTGTTCCATTTGCTAATGGAAGATAAGTTGTCCAAATGATGATTTCAAGAACTTTTTTTTTCAGCATCTGAAACAGAAACACTTTTACCAATCTCTAAAAGGGGCTGTAAATAGGAGTTAAAGATTTTTCACTAGCAGCTTGCAGACCTGGCCTGATCCATCACCAGGAGCAGGCTTCAGCTCGTTACTGAAAGCTTGGGTATTTAAATATATGAATTCCATATACACCAGTATCTGAGGGATTCAAGGATGATTAAGGAGCTGGAGCATCTCTCTTACAAGGAAGGACTGAGAGACCTGGGGCTGTTTAATCTGGAGAAGAGAAGACTGAGAGGGAACCTTATGAACGTCAGGATGTGGCTGTTGGGAGGATGAAGGCAATCTCTTTTCAGTGATAACCAGTGACTGAAGGAGGGTCAATGGGTGTTAACACAATGACAGAAAATTCCGTCTCAACATGCTAAAAAACTTTTTGTGCTGTGAAGGTGAGAGAGAACTGGAGCAGGCTGCCCAGAGATGTTATGAAGTTTCCTTCTCTAGAGATCTTCAAAACTCGTCTGGACGCATTCCTGTGTGACCTGTCTTGCAGGGGGGTTGGACTCAATGATCTCTGAAGGTCCCTTCTAACCCCTAGCATTCTGCGGTTCTATATGGATTTTGTGTGCAGGTATTTGCTCTGCAGTGGCAGATCTGTCTGGATTTTCCATGCCATTAGTGACAGAGACAATCCCACACACAGATGACAGCTCAGATGTCTCACACTGTGTTTTTACTTCAAGCTTCCTTACTTCTCTCCCAGTTGTAAGTTGAGCCTCCTAACATGGACACAAGCATCCTGTCTGCAGAGATGGAAATGTGTGCTTTTTCTCCTGTCCAGGTTGAGAGACCCTTGCAAAACCCCTGAGGTACTCCAGGAGAAGGAGGAGGAGAAGGAGGAGGAGAAGGAGGAGGAGAAGGAGGAGGAGGAGGGGAAGGAGGAGGGGAAGGAGGAGGAGGAGGAGGAGGAGAAGGAGAAGGAGAAGGAGAAGGAGAAGGAGAAGGAGAAGGAGAAGGAGAAGGAGAAGGAGAAGGAGAAGGAGACGGAGAAGGAGAAGGAGAAGGAGAAGGAGAAGGAGAAGGAGAAGGAGAAGGAGAAGGAGAAGGAGAAGGAGAAGGAGAAGGAGAAGGAGAAGGAGAAGGAGAAGGAGAAGGAGAAGGAGAAGGAGAAGGAGAAGGAGAAGGAGAAGGAGAAGGAGAAGGAGAAGGAGAAGGAGAAGGAGAAGGGAAATGGGAAGGAGAAAGGGAAGGGGAAGGGACAAAACAAGACAAACAAAAAAAAATGCCAGAACCAGGAACTGGATTCAGAAATTACCATGTAAGAATGGCCATTCCAGAAAAAATATTTACAGTGAAATGACAAGCAGAGACTATTGGGAAGTAGAAGTCCACACATGCATCACAACATAACTGTTTCCCACATCCATGACTATTTTCACAGTCTTTAGTTCGAAGTGTAATCAAAGGCAGCCTGGGCCTCTCCTGCTGGAGTGCTCCAGCTAACCTCTGGAAAGTAGCCATTCCATACACACCATCATGTCCTCTCAGACTGGACTAGATTTTCTACTAAATCAGATATATAGGGCCAGATTCTCAGCTGGTGTGAAGTAAAGTATCTTCCCCTAAGTCAGTGTATGGCAGCTGAAGATGTAATCTACGGCATTAAGTACACTGGCTAAGTTTTGACCGTTGGGCAAAAGTTATTTTTTCATCTGTTGCCCAAATGTTTATTTTCCATGGCTGGATTTCACCTCCTTTCCTCATGGTGCCTAGCACTTCTCTCAAGAAAGAGCCCTACTGAGATCTCTGGCACAAATGGGAAACCACAGAAAAAAAAAGACTGAAGGGGAGAGGAGAAGGATCTTCAGTCCCAGAGCTCTCCAGTCCTAGCCCTTTTACAAACCAAACAGAAATCCCTCTCTCACCTGACACCTAGCCTCAGAAGCTTTAAAAAGTATGGCTTGGCAAACAGTTTGGATTTTATTCCTAATTAAATGCTAATAAAAATGTGGAACAGGAATTTATTTTGTGGTGCTGCCCTCGAAGAGTGAGAAAACTTGGTAGCTGGGTGTTCAGGATGAATTGCTGGGAAATGCCTTCAAAATCTGTCCTGCCCTTTACCTGCGTAGATTTATACCACCTCCAATGTTAACAGCCCTTGGGCGACTTCTTAATGCCAAATGTAAATACAAAAACAAGATGGAAATGTTCCTCATGCATTCATGCTTACCTTTCCTGGCAGAAGGCCACTTCTGTCACTCAGAGCTCAGACTGCTCTCCTTTTAACCTGGCATCCATTCCATGGCTGCTGTTAATAGTATTATTGGTATTGGAGGTAAGCCAGACACCATACATTTCTAACCAATTTGTCCAATAAAATGAATTATTTTGTTAGTTAATTTGTCACTCCTTTAAAAGTGAAATCTGTAACAGTCTTTTTACAAACATTTTTGGTTTATGTTCTTATGCTTTCTCATTACTCTGCATCAAATCCAAAGCTTCTCTGGGAGCTAATTAAGTTTTGATACACTCACAGAAAAATAACTGCTCGGCATTGGGCAGAAACTTTGACACTTTTTTGCCTCCAGAGATTAAAAAACAGGCAAATGTTTCACCTCTGGCATGGTAATTTGTCTTCTCTTACTCCTACAGTCCTTTCCCCTACAACCTGCTAGCCTTCCATGCACAAAAACAGAACAAGACAGAGTAAAACTAACAAAGGTGGCTTCTCAACAGTCAGGCACCCTGTTTGCCCATTGGAATGGGCTGCCCTGGGAGGTGGTGGAGTCACCATCATTGGAGGTGTTTAGGAGAAGACTTGATAGGGTGCTTGGTTGCAGTTTAGTTGATTAGGTGGGTTGGATGAAAGGTTGGACGCAATGATCTTGAAGGTCTCTTCCAACCTGGTCTATTCTATTCTATTCTATTCCATTCTATTCCCTGCTCTGCAGGAACTTTGGTACATTGGCTTCACCCTTACCATCATTCTGTCTTCCCTTCCCTTTCTCTTTCCCCTTTCCCTTTCCCTTTCCCCTTCCCTTCCCTTCCCTCTTTTGGCTTAGAGCCATGCATCAGCTCCCTCCTCCTTCCCTTCCTCAAAGGCTGAGCAAATGGCTGTCTCCAAGAAAGGGATGTGTGGCTAAGCAGCCCTTACAGGTGTAGGTTTGGTGAGCTGGAGCATTGAACAAGATTAAATGTCTGAACACACCATATAGATTTTCTTCTCAGAACTGTGTTTCCTTCTTTGCACATCTATCAGTTTTCAGAGGTTTAAGAGCTCACGCCTGGGAGTGTGTCTGCTCTGTCTAGAGAAGCTAAAAGCAGCCAGCAGCTTCATCAGTTGTTGAAGGTAGTCTGGCAGACAGACAGGCTGAGGTGTCAGATTCTCCTAAAGAGGAGCTGGGGAATGCAGGGCAGAACACAAAACATTAAAATCTTCATAATCAAGTCTAGCAAGAATGTTCATAGACAAAAATCAAATTGATAAAATGTGACCTGTTTTAACAACAATCCTGCAAACAAAAGGGGAAAATGCATTCCTCAGAGGTATTCATTCTTTCCTGTGCTGGACTGCACAAGAACCAGGCTGCATGACAAACACTTCATGCTCACTGACAGTCAGAATTTACCTTTAATACAGCTTAAGTCAGAAACAGAGTAAACAAGGCTGCAAGGAGACATAGGACATGAACTGGATAACCCTATCTAACCCTGAAAACTGCACCTTCAGCAGGACAATCTGAAGTACTTACCTGCGGTGGGTTGAAATTCCAACACACCCCCCACCCTTAACTTTGCCAGCCCAGCCCAGCTTACAGTTATCTCTATTTTCCATTTTACACCCAATAGTGATTTGTTTACATTTTACTACTTTTCTGCTCAAGATCTGTGAAAACTTTTAAAGGCATAGCCTAAATCTACCACACTAGTGTTTCCTCCTCATGTGGATTCAGGTGGCTAAGTGCATTTCTGCAGTGTCCTGCAGGTCCTTAATGTTTTCTACGTGGAATGTGGACAGTTTTATGGATTTCAGGTTAACTCTTTTTCTTTTCTTTAACTGTAGTCACCTGTATGCCAGCACCCTGATTTGGTTGGCTTTCCCTGCTCGGGGGCGAGCCCACATCCCAGGGCAGTGTGACTGGCCACAAGCACACAAAGGAACCACCAGCAGTTGCCTGCTGCCCACTGCCTGCACACACCTCTAGACAGGAAGGGCTGTGCAGGAGGTGAAGGCACCAATGTGTGGACTGCTGCCTACTCTTCATCAACAGTGCCCAAAGGACCTGTGGCACCATGAAACCGACATCAAGCTCTACGCCAAAGCAGCACAGCTTGGACAGCCACATTAGCATCATGCCATGCCCAGCTGCTGGCCCTTCACAAGCTCATTCACCTGAGAGCTGCTCTTCCTCTGGAGCTGCAAGAGTCCTTCAGGGAAAGCTATATAATTTGGCCTGACAGAAAAGAAACCAAAACCCAAAGGCTATTTCCTCTCATGGTTAGAAGTATAAACACTGACAATTTAGATCTGACATCTCTTAACTCACAGAAAATTTTATATAAGCATGTCTTTGGTGTCTTCTGGGTTTTTTCCTCATCCAAACCCTTTAGAAAGTGTACACATACTTCATAATGATACAAGCAACATTTTCCTACCATGACATACTGGAGAAGTGTTTGGTACAGTGTTTAATTCCAGATTCAGCCTCTGCATCCAAATCCCCTGTGCACAGCAAGGCTAAAGCCTGGACTCCATACTTGCTGTGGCTGATGAGACGTGCAGAGTCCAAAGGCGAAGACTGTTTATGAGCCCTGAATCCTTGCAGCTGGTCTCCTGCACCACTAGCCCCAGCATAGCACAGCCTTCCAGCCTGGCTTGAAGAGACTCCCTGCACTCTGCATTCCTTGGAAAGCATCCTCTGTTTTGCAAAGCTCAAACATTTTATTAGGAAGCTCAAATGGAGGCTCTGTAGTTTTTAAATGCACAGCACTATCCATTTGCGGCCAAACAGTACGACCCTTACAGCGCTCAGCGCTGTGTGACGTCTCAGAGGTAACCCTCTGCGTTCTCCATGAGAAACTCCATGGCCTCAGGTTGTGCTGCATGCAGCTCTGCTCACCTGTCCATTGCCAAATGGACTGGGGTTTACCAGATTGGTCCCCATGAACCTTATCACTAGAAAACATACTCACTTGATGACTTGAAATACCAAACTGAGAGAGCTTCATTAATGGCTTTCAGGAGCTCTCTGTTTCTGAAATATATATAAATATATAAGTAAACCAGAAACATCAGTCAGCTATTGACTGGAATTGGAGGCTCAGCTGGTTTTTAACCTGTAGGTAAATTACAGAAGTCATTCCTTTGAAGATCCTTGTGTTTTCCACACCACCTATCACTCTGTGCACTTTTATGTGCTTACACTGCAGACACCTCAGGTGCCCCAGAAAGGATTGAACAGCAGCAAGGAGTGAAGACATTGGCTGAACCCTAAGTTTCTGCATACATGGATGGGCAGATTTGTCCAGAAACACCCAGAAGCAGGGACTAAGTTACCAAAATGCCTAGCAGTCAGCTTTCAAAATGGAAAAGTAGCTCTCAAGACAAATAATCTCACACAACCTATTTAACAGGTAAGACCTGATGATCCTGATGGTGTTTTCCAACCTGAATGTTTCTGTAAGTAGAGCGAAATGCAATGGGGAAAGGTAGAAATAAGTAAACTGAAGAAAGCCTTCCAGCCTGAGTAACCTGCTCAAGAACAAGAGATGCATCTCTTGTCAGAAATGGTCCTGGCACTTGTGTCACTTTACATATGTTGAAGGTAGCCAAGCACTGCTAGGGAACTACAACAACAAAATCTCAAGTTCCAGCTAGCTGGAGGATTTATAGGCTATCTAGTTTGCTAAATGTCTTCCAGTGGGTTTTGAAGGGCTAGGAGATTGCCTCTGTCCTAAGCCTGACAACAGGGCTGTGTACAAGGAGCTGCAAACCTCCAGAGGATCCAGCGACCTGCCAGAAGCTCAGACTTTCATTACCATTTAAAAAGGAGTCTAGGAGACACTGCTGGTGGTGACAGAGCCACATAACTTTTGAAATTATTGTTTTGGAAACATACAGATTCCTCCTGAGAGATCAGGGAATGCATAAGGATGCAAGAACACAAAGTACAAAACAATTTCTTTCCAAATCCCAAAAGTCTTGTACATCAGCACTGAAATGGCAATGACACTAATAGGTGTATTAGCACTCTTCACAAGCCTAAAAATCAAACACTGATGCTGCATAATAACAAGCACTATCTTTATCGTCTCCACACCCTGCCAGCTGCTTCCTCAGGTTCACTATTTCACCTGCACTGACAAAGACCCCACAGCTAGGCTCCTGGGCACCATTTCCACCTCAGCCCTGGTCAGTAGCTCACTCACTCCGACCAGGACACACCTGCAGTCACTGCTGGCTGCACTGTGATGGGTCAGACCCAAACATCTCAGAGGCAGCCCATCAGCCTTGCATTTAGTCCCATTTCTGCACTCTTCCTCCCAACCCAACAGCTACTTCCCAGCTGCTGGTGCCTTAACCCCTTCAGAGAGAATCACAGAAACACAGAATCAACCAGGTTGGAAAAGACCTCAGAGATCATCCAACCTATTACCTAACATGTAACACCTCATGACAACTAAACCATGGCTCCAAGTGCCACATCCAATCCTTTTTTGAACACCTCCAGGGACAGTGACTCCATCATCTCCCAAGGCAGCACATTCCAATGGCCAATTACTCTTTCTGGGAAGAACTTTCTCCTCACCTCAAACCTAAACTTCCCCTGGCACAGCTTGAGACTGTGTCCTCTTGTTCTGGTGCTGGTTGCCTGGGAGAAGAGACCAATCCCCACCTGGCTACAACCTCCCTTCAGGTAGTTGTAGAGAGCAATAAGGTCTCCCCTGAGCCTCCTTTTCTCCTGTCTTGCAGAGTTTAAAAACCCTATTCATGATGGGGGGCATCTATTCATACTATATATATTGATAAAACTCCTTGGAAACACAGACCAAATGTTATGCTCTCTGTATTTCTTGTGTACCCAAGGATCTAAAATGAGGGTATGGAAGAGTCTTATCTGGACAAATCTGGTAGCTGGGGGAGGAACCTGGTGTAAAGGATTCCCTTCTGAATATAAAACTTCACTGCAATGTTCTTCAAGAGAAGTCTTTAGAGCTCTTTAGGCAACTTTAGCTGTACCAAGTAACACCATACCCATGGGTACCTTAAAAATCTCTCCTAAATAGGCAGAGGTTTGTGCACTACGTGTAGGCATGGCTGCAGCAAAACTCTGTCAGGAACACAGGATGAATACATCTCCCTTACTGAAGGCTGCTGCAATCAGTCCCAATACCCTGTTTTACACAATGGGTCTGGTAATCCTGATGATGTTTACACTTAGAAGTCCTCCAAGCAGAACTGAAAGGAAATGCTCCAGCATCTGAGTCTCTCACCAACGCTGGGAAGGTCAAAACAAAGTAAGACCAAAATAAAAGAATATAAAATAAACAAAACTAACAAAATTAAATAAGAAAATCTTAGGCAAGCATCCCACAACAAGCTCAGGATAGAAGCACACAGTGTTCCAGCTTGGAGGTCTCTGTCTTCACATAATAGTCTTAACATTAAGTATTTCTAATTTATTATCATTTGTCAGCATCTGGACAACCTGGCAACTGTGGCAGGGTTGGGATTTGAATCACAGGATAATATAATCTGCCCTGAAACCTGTAATGCAAACATATTAAGTCAGATGAGGCTATTAGTTAATGTGTACCACTGACATGTTAGCTTCAAGCCCCTATTTGCCACACAGTGAAGGTGTTGGGATGCAAGAAATGAGGGCTGGCAAGCTACGTTCAAATGAGCTTCCTTAGAGATGTTTACAGCAGACAAGTACATTTTGTTGCACCAAGGGAGGTGTCAGCAAGCCACAGCATCAGAGCATGCTTCCAGCCTTCACCATCTCTCTGAGGGCACACCTCCTTCTGCCTAAAGGTCTTGGCTTTCACTTGCTTGTGGAGGGGCCCAAGCGTTTTCCTTTTCTGATGTGGTGCCCTGGCTCCAGCATCTTTGCATTTCATTGTTCTTCCAGTGAATCATGGGGAAAAAAAACCCCAAACCAGCAACTGAATGGCCTTTGGTAGCCCTTCAGGGAGCAAACATTTGTAGTGAGAAGATTGTTTCCCAAAGTAAGCCAATCTGTAACCTTTGGCACAGGATATGGTTTTGCAAGCTCCTTAGTCTGAAGCAGAAAAGACTCATACATACCTGAACCGCCAGTATCATATGTTGCCTTGGCCTGAAGCAGGCAGGAGTTCATCCTCTCTCTATGTGGGCAGCAGAGTTTTTATGAAACACCCTGACACCTCTCGGGTTCTAAACTTAGCTGTTTCTTCATACTAGCTAAATCCTGCCAGCAGCCATTAAAAGACCTTGTCCAATCCCTGATTGTCCTTCCTAAATCACTCTGCTCATGTGTGGGAAGCTGTAACAACTCAGTTTCCCTCAGCTGCAACTGACTGTGTAGAAGCAGCACCTCCACCCTATGGTCTGCTCCCAGGGAAGAAACTCAGCCCTCTTTGCTAGAAGGCCACAATGAAAGAAATTGTAAAAGCACCTAGGCTGTCCAAACAGTTTTCACAAGTGTGTCTCAAAAGGATGACTTTCACCATTCCTCCATGCCTCTGCTTCCTTCCTTCTGAATTCCTTCCAAATTCTGAATTCCTTCCTTCAGAATTCCCTCCTTCCTTCTGAATTCCTTCCTTCTGAATTCCTTCCTTCTGAACTCCTTCCTTTCTTCCAAATTCCCTCTGAATTCCTTCCTTCCTTCCTTCCTTCCTTCCTTCCTTCCTTCCTTCCTTCCTTCCTTCCTTCCTTCCTTCCTTCCTTCCTTCCTTCCTTCCTTCCTTCCTTCCTTCCTTCCATCCTTCCTTCCTTTCTCCCTTCCTTCCTTCCTTCCTTCTGAATTCATTCCTTCCTTCCTTCTGAATTCCTTCCTTCCAAATTCCTTCCAAATTTCTTCCAAATTTCTTCCAAATTCCTCCCTTCCTTCCTTCTGAATTGTTCCCAAATTCCTTCCTTCCAATTTCTTTCCCCTCTTCCTTGGGCTGACAAAAACAGTCAGTGTAGTCCATTTTATATACACAAGCAAGGGGTAGCTTTTTCCTTTGTAAGAAGGAAATTTCACATTCCTTGACTTTTCCATGGAATTAACATTGGGCTTCTGGCTTCACAGTGTGGACAAATAGCCCTCTCCCAGTTTTGCTCAGTTTCATGAACAAGGCATCACCAGCTGCCCCAGGAGAGAAAAGGTGCTGCAGTAAATTATGCTCTTCTCTCAAGTCAAGAAAGCATAAAAGGTCACTTCCAAACATGGATCAACGTTTCAAAACTGATCTCCAGCACTGACCTGGGGAGTAATCATCATTCATATTTTTGAGTCATCAATTGTTATGTCTTACCTTGAGAGCTATGATGGTATCTTAACACTACAGAAACTTAGATCCCTGCTCCAAAGAGTGCTGACCTCAAGAAGGATGAGCCTGAGTGATGACTGCAGACCAGTGTGAAGACAAGGAAAGGACTTACCCCAAGAAAATCCAAAAGAGATTTGTTTGGGAGTGGTGTGCCTCAGCCACATGAGCTGGGATTTCAGGGTTAAACAAAGCATGGAAGGGAATTTTTCAAGTATTTTTTGCATCATCTTGGTAGCTGGGTGAGGCCTACTGATTATTCAAGGCAGAAATGCAATAACCTAGAAACTGTGGGACTGCGTGGAAGGAAAGCCTTCCTGACACGTAGCATGCAGAGATGAGAGACAGAGAGGATGAGCTGTCAGAGAATAAATACACCATGAAGAGGAGGCATGACAAAAATGTGAATGATGATGAGGCAAGACATAAAAATCTTGTTTTCACTTAAGCTGAGGGTTTAAGAAAGGGGCTGTGAGGTGCTGGAGATGCCATCATTTCACTGGAAGCATAAAAGCAGAATCTGGATCACTTACTCTCATTAAAGATCTGCTGTCTCTCTATCACACACATTCTGGCCCCAGGGATTTTAACCCAGCCATGCTGGTCAAAGTCCAGTATAGGTCCCTATATGCTACTTTCCTACCATTCACCCCACTGTTCCACCTAAAGCACTTGCTCCTAGAAATACTGCCACTGTGGCAGCACACAACCTCAAATCAATATCAAATGATAAGCAATAAACCTGCTCTACAGCTCTGGCTCTGTATGTATCTCCCTCAGCTGGGACCCATTCAGATAACTACATGCATACAAATGATTTTAGATTATCAAAGGTACCATCACAAGCACAACACCCTCCTCTGTATCCATCTGCAGCTATGGCCATTCAACTTGCATGCATATAGAGATGCCATGACATGACAGCCCAGCATAAACCCAGTCCCTGCCATCACAGCCCTGACCAAGATTGCAGCTGGGGAAGGGGATGAAGCATAAAAGAAGACAATAAAGGAAAACACACCTCTGTTTGCCTTGCACAGGGCTGAAGCTGAAATGGCCTTGAGTGGTTATTACCCAGTAGTTCAAACTGATTTGTTCTGCCTGGGAGTTTTGATTTGGAAATACAGCAAGCCTGAGGAAAGGGATATGAAGTGACCTGTAGTTGGGACTTATATTTTTCCTTCCCCAGTGGATGTCCCTGCACACCTGCTTGTGGTGTAATAGTGCAATAAATTGAGTGCATATCTATATCCACAAAGGGTCAAGCTCTGCTCAGAATTACACCCGTGTAAATCCCAAATAACTCCACTGGCCTCAGCGGAGTTATTTGGCACAGATTTACACTTGTGCAACCGAGAGATGGGTTTAAGCTACAGTCTGAAAAGTGTTTCACCTTCAGGGTAACAAAAAAAAAAATGCTACTCACGTCAGTTGTTGTTACATTTAAAATAACCAGGAGGAATTTCACCTGGATGGGATCCATCCACAAGCCCTGACATTCGTATGAACCTTTTTTCCCTTCTTTCTGGTGTGCATGAAAAGATGTCAGACTTCCATTCACAGTGCATCCACGCCTTTCCTTTTGAAAGGACTGCTGTGCCCTAGATCAGTCATGTAGCAGAGGGTGTCTATAAGGATGGCATATTTGCCTCTGGGATGCTACAGGATGTTCCGTGCTAGATCCCCCTTGAAGCCAGGCACTACTTTCATTATCAAAGCACGGAAAATAGCTCGTGTTCATGACATCAAATGCAGCCAGCACACGAAGCAGAGGGCTAAACTGAGACTCCAGTTACATCACATAAGTCCAGAAGATCTCTATCCACTTACACTCCCACAACTGCAATGCAGCTGGCTTCAGAGAGGGACCTGTGGCTCAGAGGCTGCTACACTGCCAAAAAAACCACACAGGTCACACTTCTGCTACACTGTGACCTATGCACACACAGGTAAGAAGCAGTAGGTGTAAGGATCAGAAAATATAGGCTGTCAATGGTGACCTTTTGCATCCATCGATCCTAAATTGAGCTGAATTCCGTTAAAACATCTGAGCCATCAGTGGTGATGTCAGAAGGCTTCTGGCTCTAAGGATTCACAGAGTAATTCTCCCGAGGTCTCCTCACCTCCTTCTGTCTCCATGTTGGAGACAGAAAGGGCACGATCTGACATCCATTCCTGCCAAACAGCTACATTTCATTAAGATACAGCAGAGAAGTATGCGAGCTTGCTTTGCAGCGCTGCTAGAGCTTACAGTTATCCACAGAGCAGCTTTAGTCAGAACTACAAACTTTGTTCTTTGAATAACCTCAGCTTGAACTGAGTCCTGGAAGGACTATCTTTGAGTTAAGGTAATACAAAGCAATAAAGCTTCCTGAGAACAGAAGACTGCCAAAGTTTAAGTGGTATATTTTATGATCTGGATTATTGTCCATCGGGGGGACTCGGATGAAAACACAGACTCATTTCATTTAGGTCTCTCTTTGTGATTTGAACCATGATTCAAATTTCTAATAAAAATACTCAAAGAGAAGAGCTAGTGCTTTATCCACTACCTACCAAGTCTTGCTGGCCCTTCTCTAAAAGCTCACAGTAATCCAAGGTCAAATATTACATGCGCGGTGACTTTAATATTCCACAGAATTTGAGCTTCCACTACTTCATCTCTTTCAACGGCACAAACCACATACAAAGTGATGTATGGTGGGGTGCATCAGATGTGATTAACAACGATTATGCAAATCATCTGCAACAATCAGAACATAAAGAAAAATGTCTTGGGTATCCCTGCAGAAAGGCAGCATATCCACAACAGCTTTTACGCAGTAAATCTTCGCTCTTTGTTGCGCTCACCCTGGGCAGCGGTCAGCGCAGTGAGAATATTCCGTTCTGTCAGAGGAGACACAAAATTACATGTGCAAAGATATGTACCAAGCAGATCAGCATCTGCACCTCGAGAAGATAGTCATACCAGCAAGTGATCAAAAGCACGTTTGTTGTTTCCTCCTCAAGGGAATGAGAGTCAAGCAGCCTGGTTTCTGTAAGCAGCATAAGACCAAACAAACAACAACAACAAAAATCTCTAAGTAAAATTGACTACAAGCAGCTACATTCCCTCATTTAAGATGACAAATGGTCTGACTTTTCTGAAAGGTCATTAGTCAAACTCAATTTTAAAATATTCAATTCAGGGGGTGGGGGGAAAAAAAGTCTTGAAATGAAAGCCTAAGCTCTACAGAGCACTAAATAACAAAACTCTGCCAACTTGTTTTCTCTCACTTAGTCCTATATTAAAAAAACATAAACTGCAAGGTATATCTGAGCCAAGAGAAAACAAATAACTTTTTTTTTCCTCTGGCAAGAGACAAATGGTCCACAAAAGTTAGGTCTGCCTTTATACTTGGCCAACACGGAAAGGCAGCAGAGTGCCTCTATATTGTCCCAAAGAAAAATCAGAAGTAGTCTGAAATACTGAAATACAGTGCAAAAAAAGCCACAGAACAGAGAAGCAGCAGCTCTATTCTCTCCACACAGCACCTTACAATGCAAGAGGGAGAAGAACTGGCTCTCCCATCAATATTCTTCCAGTATGCCACTGACAGGAATTAATGTCAGCTTACAAGCCATAGCCTACTTTTATGGTCACTCTCCATTGCTGGTGATGGGTAAAACTTGTTTCATCCTCTGAGAAAGGGGTTGCAAAAATGTTCCCCCTCCTCTTCAGACAGAAGACAACTTCCTCTCTTGTCCTTCTTTTCATGCTTGCAAGTAAAGTCATGATGGAGCACCAGTTCAGATACTGCCCCAGAATTACAGTATCTCATATTTGTTGTCCTGCTTGAGGACATCCTCAGTAACATCTATGAAGTGGAACTTCTTGCATGGGAGAGATCAGGAAACACTCTTTTCCAAATGCTTGAGATACAGGACCTCCTGCCTCCCTAAGGTGCCAGGAAAGCCCTCTGGATTACTCAGTGCTCTGGTTTCTTCTTCTCTCAGTTTGTCCACAAAGTCTGGTCTGAACTTGAAGACTTTCTCTCTCAGTGACAGTTTTGCCACAAGTGGAACACATTTGCAAATCACCCATTGTCCTTCCCAAAAATGCACTCTGTCAAAACAATTCCAAACTCCCTGAGTCTGAGTATACTGAGTATACTTCCAACCTGGTTTATTCTATTCTATTCTATTCTACTGTGATACTGTGATACTGAGATTCACTACCCAAGCACTGACTGTTTTGTGTCACTGCCATGACTGGAAAACTGACCCTACAAAACCAGTGAGAAGCACACAACATAAGAATCACTATTCTAGTGGAAGTTTTAACTAAACCATTATTTGCATACCTATATTAAATTCATAGAATCTACAGTCCACAGAGTGAGTGCCCTTAGACCTCTATCAGCAGTTGGATTGATGCCCAAAAAATGACAAATAACTTGATTCAGCAATATCAGATTTTTCCCCTATCAGTATCTGTAATCTATTCTTCAGTTGTTGCTTCTGACTACATGGAGAGCTCAGGCAGACTGAGAACCTAAAAGATAGCCTCAAAGGTGAGCGTTTAGGTTGCCCACCATCTTTGAATCACACTCACTACTATGTCTGGATTAATAAGGATGATATTAACCCACTCTAACAAAAAGCCAAAGAGATAATTCTGTGTAAGACACAGGAGGCATGAAGTGAAAACATCCATTTATGCATCTGGAATATGAGCTGCACCATCTCCACGTGACTCCTTTTCGTGAAGATTTGTGGCCACTGGGTCTGCATGAGCACAGAAATGTATCATTAATCCTTTGTCCCACCTTTGTTACCTTGCCCAGTAAGGAAGCAAAGACGGGATATGTGACCAAGCACAAACAATAAATAGTAAAGAGCTCATAAACAAACTTCCAGCCTGAAAATTATCGATCCAAAATTCTCTGCAGAAAACTAAAGAATACTGCATACACCCATGGCTAATTGGCCTGGTTGGTCCATGGTGGATTCTCTCAAGCTGCATGATTTTACTAATATATGCATGACTAAAAATTTCTCTCTATAAAAAAATATATTAAAACTGTTCAGGTTTATAAAAGTCAGACAAATCCTCCATTTTTCTGTTCATGACCTCTCCAAAGCCCTTCGCGGAAGATCCCAGACCTCAGCTGCATTCCTCGAGGATTTACAGGGCACCAGAGGAACAGCGATCAGCTCCAAATGAATCTGTGCACTCAGAAGTATATGGAGGCTTTTCCAGCTTTTCAGGTATTTCACTCAGCTTAATCTTCCTGAAGGCGCTGGATGTATTTGCAGGAGCAATTTAAGCTGCTGCCCCACTCTGCCACTTTTCAGCACATCCATTGTGTCCTGTTGATGGGCATAACCTCCATGAAACCACAGGTGAAAGGAAGAGCAGCTGGAATACTGAAGGGAACCCACAAAATCAGGTTAAAAAAAAATATATACTTAAGAAGATATACTCCCCCTGGTGTCACATGAGATAAGACTGTAGATCAGATTCTGATCTCAGTCACCGTGTTGTTAATCTGAAGTGCCAGCCCTGATTCCAGCAGAGCCATCCTGGATTTAAGGCCTGATTCAAAGATTGCCACCAATTTACAGTGAGTTTGTAACAGCTGGTTATTCCAGCACAAGAATTTAGCCTAGAAAAAAAAAGATTAAAATGATTTTATAAACACTCCTTTATGAAATGCTTTGTACTAGCTTGCATCCTGCTTAGCGAGGTTTCCTATTTTCTCCTTTCTGCTTGTTTAATCCATGTTTATGTCCTGCACCAATTATAATTAAATATACAGAGAAGCAGATTTGATTCACCCTTTCTGCTCTGCTCTCTTCATTTTTCATGAACACAAAAAAAGATGCTAGAAGAAAAGCATGGGAAAAGAATACAGCACAAATGCATCACTACAGAAGTCAGAACACAGATTATTTTCCTTTCTTCTTTGCATCCATCCTGTGTTTTATCTGGGATAAGTTATTATTCATGCTTCACACCATGTTTTGATATTCTCTGCTAAGTTATGAAAATGCCTTCAGACATGGATGCAGAATATAGAAAATATGGTTGGCATGCTGTCAAGATTTGCCTCACTAATTAAAAATGACATTGTTATTGTACACAGATTTCTAGTTAAATATTTACATAGATAATAGGATGAGCTCCTTTCTAAACAGTTCAGGGTGAATTAGATTAGTGAGATATGATTTATTTGGGTCAATAGAAATAGATCTTCCCAGTTGTCCTGGAGATCTGAAAAGAATAAAAATGGCAACTGCTGTTATTTTGCACTGCAGGTTCTGAAGAAAGCTCTACACAACTCTGAAACAATGGTTTTAAAGGGAGAAGGCTGCAAGGAGCTTTCTTGCTCCTCCCTCTTCTGCCTTTCTAGGTAGAGGCTTCATTGTATGCCTCCAGTAGTGCTTAGAGACATAAAAAGTGATGGAAAATGTTTTTGGTGAAAAATTCTGATAGGCAGAAAGAAAAGAGAACATAGATCAGATTTTTCCTTAAAAAAAAAAAAAAATCTTTTAAAATCCAGCAGCTGTTCCCTTTCAATATAAAACATTCCTATTTCTCACAGAAATGTTTTCGCTCGCCTGACAGACAGAAAAAGAGAAAAAAAGGAAAGAAAAGGAAAAAAAAAGAAATAACAAGAAAAAAAAAAAAGAAAGAAAAATTTTTTAAAAGAAAGAAAAAGGGGGGAAAGAAAAAAGAAAGAAAACTAAAAAAAAGAAAGAAAAAAGAAAGAAAGAGGAAAAAATAAAAAGAAAAAGAAAAAAGGAAAAGGGAAAGGGAAAGGGAAAGGGAAAGGGAAAGGGAAAGGGAAAGGGAAAGGGAAAGGGAAAGGGAAAAGGAAAGGGAAAGGGGAAGGGAAAGGGGAAGGGAAAGGGAAAGGAAAAGAGAAAGAAAAAAAGAAAAAGAAAAAGAAAAAGAAAAAGAAAAAGAAAAAGAAAAAGAAAAAGAAAAAGAAAAAGAAAAAGAAAAAGAAAAAGAAAAAGAAAAAAAGAAAGAAAGAAAGAGAAAGAAAAAGAGAAAGAAAAAGAGAAAGGAAAAGAGAAAGGAAAAGAAAAAGAAAAAGAAAAAGAAAAAGAAAAAGAAAAAGAAAAGAAAAAGAAAAAGAGAAAGAAAAAGAGAAAAAGAAAAAAAGAAAAAGAAAAAGAAAAAAAAGAAAAAGAAAAAGAAAAAGAAAAAGAAAAAGAAAAAGAAAAAGAAAAAGAAAAAGAAAAAGAAAAAGAAAAAGAAAAAGAAAAAAAAAAGAAAAATAAAAAGAAAAAGAAAAAGAAAAAAGGAAAAGGAAAAGGAAAAGAAAAAGAAAAAGGAAAAGGAAAAGAAAAAGAAAAAGAAAAAGGAAAAGAAGAAAAATGAAAGAAAACAAAGAAAGAAAAATTTTAAAAATTAAAAACCAAAGAAAAAAGAAAAAAATAAAGAAAACAAACAAGAAAAAAAAAGAAAGAAAAAAAAAAGAAAAAAAAGAATAAAGTTTTCAGAGAATCTTCCACTGAGATCAAAACCAAGTTTCCTGGAGAAAACATCCTTTTAAGAAGGAAACACTGGCCAGCTATAATTGTTAGTGGGGTTGCAGGCAGAGTGACTGGGGAGGAAAGGGTGAGTAAGGCAGTGGTAGTGGGTGCTTGTGTCTGTCGGAAAGAGCAGTATGAGGTATGGCAGGGGCAGGTTCTTCTGCTCAGGGATGTTGCATATACAGACTCTACATCAGGGCTCCAGCTGTGTTCTCCCCATGCCTCCCACTGCCTCTGCAAATGGTGGCATTTCAGATTGAGATGAATCTTGCTCATACTTTTCAAGGGCATCAGCTGTGAGCTCTTGCCTTGTTTAGGGGACTTGACAGGAGGAGGTTTGCAAGAGCTTAAGGTGGGTTTTGAAACAACCCATCATGGAGTACTAGCAGAAGAGCACTGGTTGTTACCACGGAAAACTGTATTATGTGAGTGCTGGAGATAAAAATTGGATAGCATGGCAGGCATGGTGACCATAGGATGAACACACACAGCAGGAAAACACAGAGCAGGGAGATATAGCAGGAGACAGGGGTACAACTGCTTCCATACTGTTGAGCCATAGTATGTGCCCTGCATTAGGTGGTATTTGGGGGTGGGACATAATAGCTCTTTTAATTCCTTCAGACACCAGAGCTCAATCACATAAGCATGGCTAAAATCATGCCTTTGCACAACCAAATAAATGAATAAATACATACACACACAGTTTCTTGCATGGTTGGTCCAACCAGAGATTGGACTCCCTCCCACCAAAATAGACCCCCCCCTCCCACAAGTAAAATCTGAAAAACTGAAGTGCTTTCAAAAGCCCCACATACTGATTATGTATTTTCTATGTTACAGGCTGCTGCTTTTTTTTTTCCCACCCAACACATGGTAAGGATTATATTTAAATAAAGATTTAACACTCATAAATGGTTTCTTTTAATATTGCTGTAAAGTAATGGCTCTTTTATGGGCGAATTTAAATGTAATTCCCCTACGTACAGCTGTGCCAAACAGTGTGGTATCATTTTATGCAGCCATAAGCAAGGAGGCACATTGACCAACAGTGCCTGTGGGTAAAGTGTGGATTTTATTAGCCAATATGAGCTGATGACTCACGAGCAGAGTCAGCTTTTGCATCTTGTAAAGTCAACCGTTGTAAAGGTACCACCACGTGCGGATAGCAAGCAGCTTCCAGCCTGGAACAGCTCAGAAGCCTCCTGGCCTGGAGAGTGGCAGCTCCTCTTCAGCTTGCAAACGTTTTTCCCAACACCACTACCTGTCCAGGCTTCAGCTGTCCTGGCAGGGATGTGTTTAGGCTGCACTACTGGAAAGCTTGTGTCAAACCCACTGTCTGCTGATTACTACCTTTTCGAGCATCTGCCCAGCTGAGCCAGCCATCCGGCTCCCTGCGGCCTCGGGCACAAAGTCAGGCTTTTCCCTCCCATTCCCACCCAGGAGGGCTTGCATCACTGCCTGACATAGACTAGCAGCAGCTGGCACACGCAACCAAACACAAGGCTGTTTCAGATTAAAACTGAGTTGTGTTCCCAGCCCAGGGTATTACATGGCACAGATACTCAAAGCTCTTTCCAGCCTCACAAGGAGAAGCATTTGGTGACTTTTCAGAACTCAACATGAACTTTCATACAGAACTTGTTACTGGAATGGGTGATTACTGCCTGATTTTAAAACATTCTTGACTTTAAAGAAAAAAAAAAGGGTAGGATTATTTTGAGACTTCATTTTTGCAACACTATATTCCTTCACCTAGTAAGGATACCATTGTCCTTGATATGATAGAATAGAATAGAATAGAGTAGAATAGAATAGAGTAGAGTAGAGTAGAGTAGAGTAGAGTAGAATAGAATAGAATAGAATAGAATAGAATAGAATAGACCAGGTTGGAAGAGACCTTTGAGGTCATCAAGTCCAACCTATCATCCAACACCATCTAATCAACTAAACCATGGCACCAAGCACCCCATCCAATCTCCTCCTAAACACCCCCAGTGATGGTGACTACACCACCTCCCTGGGCAGCACATTCCAATGGCCAATCACTCTTTCTATGAAGAACTTCTTCCTAACATCCAGCCTAAACCTCCCCTGGTGCAGCTTGAGACTGTGTCCTCTTGTTCTGGTGCTGGTTGCCTGGGAGAAGAGACCAACCCCCACCTGGCTACAACCTAATCCTCCATGGGAAACTATAGACAAGGCTGGAATGGGCCTAACTATTTTGAAGCAACAGTCTCTCCTCTTGGAACATGTCACATCAAGACTCTACTGCCACGAGAACAGATGACAAGTAATTATTTATGCATTTTCCTGACAACATTGCCTCCTCTCTTTTTTAAAAGCATCTCAGTTTCTGATGCTCAGAATACTGAAAATACTCTACAAACTATCTCATAATAAACAGCCTGCTCATCCCTAGCCACTGGAGGCTCTCCCATGCTCTTCTGCATTCCATGATAGACAAGCTCCTGCCAAAACAAACCACATCAGATCAATCACCCCAGTGGAATGAACGAGACAATTTTATTCAAGGCCCACTGCAGCACAGCCACTTGGCAGGGCTTGGTGCCATCCATGCAAACACAGGAAAAAAATGCCCATTATTTATTTCAGTCAATCCCTCATCAGGCAAGTAAAAGGCATCCTAAATTTCTGTGTGGTGGTGTCAATACCCTAGAAGGATAGGATGTCGTCAAGAGGGACCTGGACAAGCTGGAGAAGTGGCCTGGGTAAACCTCATGAGCTTTGACAAGAGCAAGTGCAAGGTTCTGCACCTGGGTCAGAACAATCCTCACTATCAGTACAGGCTGGGGATGAAGTGCTAGAAAGTAGCCCTGTGAAAAAGGATTTTGGAACGCTGATGGATGAGAAGCTGGACATGAACTTGCAGCACAGAAGGCTAATGGCATCCTGGGCTGCATCAAAAGAAGCATGGCCAGCAGAACCAGAGAGGTGATTCTGCCACTTGGCTCTGGTGAGACCTCACCTGGAGTACTGCATCCAGCTCTGGAGCCCTCAATATAGGAAGGACATGGACTTGATGGAGCAGGTCCAGAAGAGGGCCACACAAATTATCAGGGGGTTGGAGTACCTCTGCTACGAGGACAGGCTGAGGGAGCTGGGGTTGTTCAGCCTGGAGAAAAGAAGGCTCTGGGAAGACCTAATAGCAGCTTTCCAGTACCTGGAGGGGGCTACAGGAAGGATGGGGAGAGACTGTTTTCAAAGGCCTGTGGTGATAGGACAAGGGGCAATGGCTTCAAACTAGAGCAGAGAAGATTTAGATTGGATATCAGGAAGAAGTTCTTCACTATAAGGGTGGTGGTACAGTGGAACAGGTTGCCCAGGGAAGTGGTTGAGGCTCCTTCCCTGGAGATATTCAAGGTGAGGCTCAGTGAGGCCCTGGGCAACCTGATCTAGTTGGGGATGCCCCTGCAGACTGCAGGAAGGTCAGACTGGATGACCTTTGAAGGTCCCTTCTGGCCTGGACCATTCTATGATTCTATGATTCTTTTGGGTCTTGATCCAGAAAATCATCTCAGCCCACTTCAGAAAAGATGTGACCATAATTACCTGGTTGATTAATTGTATTCTGAGTCTTGCTATCAGTTTAAGGCAGATTTGAATATTTTCATTGCACTTTGCAAAGGCTTTGAGCACAAAAGCAGCACCTCAGTCAATTGCAAAGCTACCGTTTCCTTCCCCTCTCAAGCTGCGAAGCACACTGTGATTTACAGTGGCATGTATTTGGAGAACTGAGCCAAGGCTTTTATAACTGGATGCTCCTAAATCCCTGTTTAAATTTCTACAGGGGAGTGCTGGGGCAGTGAGGACTACTTAAAATTAGGATTTATTTAAGAGACTGAGGAGAAACCCAGGAGCTTAACTTTATGCCCTCGTGTTGGAAACCTTAGCCTAGATTTACATTTTAATTCATCTGTCAGCACAAGCTCTGGGTAATGCAGAATTTCACTCTTTCTTTCCCCTACACCTGCTCATGAAACCTCAACTAGCAATTCCACCTCCTTTTCATTAGAAGCCTGGTACTTCTCAAAGGACTTGAGCTGCATGGAACTGCTCCTGTGAAAGCTGAAACCAGGACGAAATGCCTGGGTTTTCAGGTTTCATTGCAGAGCCAAAAAGTCAAGTTCGTTTCGCTGCAATTTAGCATGTCTCATGAGCCAAGGTGAAGCTTTCTGTGAACCTATACTCAATCCAAAATGAATGTGGATGGAGGTGGTAAGAGGGAGTAGACACAGGCAATTCTGTTTTCCTGAGTAGTCTCAAAGCGTAGTATAAAAAAATGCAGAAAGCTCTAATATAGCTAAAGTGAAAAGTTGAAAAGGTTTTATGTATCAGCATTTTGAACTACACCTCAGGGTGGGGGTGGGGGTGGAAAGAAAGAAAAACCAAAATGTTCAGCTACACTAAATATTTTCAAGGAACAAGCAGTTTTCTTCTGTCCTGGTCAGATACACAGGTAGCCCTCATGCATACTGAACATTTCCATTTTACCTTTGTGGGGAAGAAGAAAAAGTCATCATACATTTGAGAAGATGGTGGAATTCAGCTGTGTGAAATGCCAGAGATCAATTCATGAAACCTACTCAAAATAAAATGAACTCCGTGTCTCCTTTAGCTCTGGCACCAGGATTACCTCCTAAGCCTCAGGAAATTCTGGCTCCCTTCATCAAGGGGTTAAAAGCCACCATGCTGGGAATAACACATATACTGTTCTTTCCTTTTTATACTCCCTGATGGTTAATGACATCCAGTCCCATCTGGATACCAAGCCCCATGGACAAACCTATCCCCCAAAGGATGTTACCCAGATAATTGCCTTTGATGAAAATCCATTGCATGATGTTCACATTACAGATCTTTACAAGCCACACACTCATTTCTGGAGATTTAGGCTTCAGTGGTTTGAAAAGTGCACAGAAATGCACTTAATAATGCAACACTTACATTGCACTGTCACTGGTTTTTTCTACCTTTTTCATGCTTTCAATAGGTGCAATGCTTTACTAACACTGGAAGACTGACCACATTCAGCTGTCTTTCAGAGTAGCATGATCTTGAGCAGCATTTTGGATGCCATTTCACACACCACTGATGGCACAGAAGGACAGAAAACAGTGGAGGACATGGGGGCAGCTGGGCCAAAGCTGAGCTCCACAAGCCTTTGTTTCTGTCCCAGCCCGCTCTGTGGCAGCTGGCAAACTCACAGGCTGGTCTTTTAGAAGTAAGCTAAAGCAGCTAGGTATCTAAATGAGGGAGAAATTAATTCCCAGTCAGCCCATGGGCTATCTGATTTTTGGCATTTTCCATGATGGAGTCTATGCAGATAAGTATTTCTACATCTTCCCTGAGTGCTTCTCCTTGATCAAAATACCATGTACACAAAATCTCATCCTCAAACTGACCTGCTTGTCCCTCCTCTGATGTTTCTCTTCTCCTTTTTCTGTTACCTTTGCTATTTCAGGCTGCCCTAATCATGACAAGATGAGTTGGAAGACTCAAAGGCCAAAGCTTATTTTTCTAAGCAAGGCTTCAGACATCATCATGCACCTCCTCCTCACAGGCCATTTATGTAGGTCTTGTTTGTCTGCAAGAATGGCTGAAGACTCTTTTGTGGACTGCTATTGGTTTTTTTCTTTCTTTAGTAAAGTTTTCATGCTTCTTGTGGTATTCTGATATTAAAGCTCTAAAAAAAAATCCTTTTTTGGGTTATGAAACATACCCACCCTGTGTCTCCAAGCTCTGCCCTATTTGCTTGCTAAGGAAATGTTAGTCTGCTGGTAGCAATCCAAGCCCTCAATGAGGTCCATGCTAAGACCAAGAAAACCGATCTTCCAGAAGAACCAGCTAGCTTGCTTTTAAAATAGCCATCAGACAATGTGACATTTTAGAAGTGATCTTTCCTTTTAATACTGGGGGGGAAGGAAATCTGTGAATGAAGTAATGCAAAATATCAGGGAAGTCTTATAACTTTCCATGTATTTATAGCTCTCATTACAATAAGGAAATTTTGATCCAGAATATCAGGATAGTCTGTAATTTCCTCAGTGAGAATCAAATCTGTCATCCTTTAGCATTAATCCCTTGGTTATCCCTGCATCACATTTTCTCTGCTCCCAGTGACCAAGTCCCCAGTCTGTCTTCTCTTGCCCTGGGACAGCACAGCATCAAGAGATTCTTGGACTTCACTGCAGGTACCTATAATGGCCCTGTGGACCTGATGACAGCAATTCTGTCCTCACAGAAGACCTAAAAATAAATAATGCTCAACAGATCAAGCTGAGTAGAAAACTTGCAGTGACCGAAAACAACAGCCTAAAGTAAAAGCTACCTAAAGCTGAAAGCAATCAATCAGATCACAAAATCACCATGGCTGGAAAAGGCCTCTAACATCATCAAGTCCAACCATTATCTAACTCTGCCAGGGCCACTACTACACCATATCCTTCAGCACCATATCTAGGTAGCTTTTAAATACACCCAAAGATGGTGGTTCAACCACTTCCCTGGGCAGCCTGTTCCAGTCTCTGATAACCCTTTCAGTATAGAAGTTTTTCCTAATGTCTAACCTAAATTTCCCCTGGTGTAACTTGATGGCATTTCCTCTTTTCCTCTCAGTTCTGACTTGTGAGAAGAGACCAACATCCACATATCTACAACCTCTTTTCAGGTAGTTGTAGAGAGTGCTGAGGTCTCCCTTCAATCTCCTTTTCTTCAGACTGAACAACTCCAGTTTCCTCAGCCACTTCACATAGGACTCATTCTCAACTTCATCAGCTTCATTGCCCTTCTCTGGACCTACTCCTGCACTTAAACATCTCTCTTATACAGCAGCACCCAAAACTGAACACAATACTCAGGGCACAACCTGACCAGATGAGTGTTTGCTTTTCAGGCAACTGGATGCAGAAGGGCTTTTGCCTTCTCATCACTTTCCAGAGCCAGGTGTAGGAGGCGGTTTCATGGATCCCATTGTGAGTCTGCAAGGCAATAGAGTAAAAACAAACAAACAAAAAAAACCCCCACACTTTTCAGCCAGGGCTAAAGGGAGAGCAAGAAGAGCAAGGCAAAAAACTATCCCAGATACTCAGAAGACTTTTTGAAGGATGCTACATTGAGGACAGTAGCAGCATTACACTGCTGGAGGCCATGGGCAGCTGATTGATTTTCATTGCTACCTAAATTAGCCAAGTGCTACCCTTCCTCTCTTTTCTCCCAACATCCATTCCTCCTCAGGGGCCTCATGTAAGGACTTGATTGCTCTTCTCTCCAACAAGGGAGTGCAGTCCCCACGGGGGAGGCCAGCACTCTGTTCAGCAAGGCAAATTTTTAGTGCCTGTCAGGACCATGGCCTCAGATCCAATGCAGGACTGGAAGAGAAACACAGGGGATATGGACAGAGTCAGAAAATGCCAGTCAGTAGCAGAGCTCTGTCTTTGGCTTCAGGTCCTTTTGAAACACCTGGACATCTGCAAACATTTCCACTGCAAAGTAATTCAACTCTGCAATAACCCACAGGACTAGGGAGGAGGTGAGAATTCCTGAAACAGTTTGAGGAGGGATTTCTTTTTTGGAAAGCTGTGCTGCATGAGGTGGATGAGTCACTTCATAACACAATGCACTGGCTCAAAGTTGAAAGTATTAAGGAAACAAGGAGCCAGGAGAATGACTCTAGTGCTTGTTTGTGTCTGTATCTGCTCCCTCACTTAAAACATCTTTCCACAAAAAGTTTTGTTAGTAACTCTTGTGGTGCCACCACTGAGGCAGTGGGATGGGAAAAAAGATAGGACTCGGATAAGGTTGAGAAAATCCTCCAGGAAGAAACTCCAGGGCAGAACATAGAAAGCAGAGATGTAATTTATTTTTCTCAGTGAATACATAACTGGGGGGGGGGGGACAGAATGCAGTTATGGTTTACAGACTCTCAGGTATGCCATTTTTGAGCAGTATGACAGAGAGGCATGAGGAGCTAGGCAGACATGGTAGAATCTTCCTTGGACCTGGGAATCAGCTATTTGCAAACCTGACCAAGGTGGTCTGCACCTGACTCATGTTTGCTTTTGACTGTCATTTGAAAACAAAGTGTCTGGATCTTCACTAATAAATTCACTTCATGATTCCCATATGCTGAGCAGTTTTCAGAGGGATGATACAGAAGGCTGTGGCTGAATATTGATGTGCCACAGCCCCACCAGTGCACAACTTACTGCAGAGGACCACTGCAACATGCTTCACAGACCAGAGCTTTGAGGGTCTGGCTGAGATCCAGATGTTCAATCTGTCCACCCTGGTCTCTGGGACCATAGTGAGGTATCAATCTTGACTGTGGGTCAGGCAGGTGAATAGCAACAGAGGCCAAGTCTCAGTAGCCAGGGTAGAAAAGCAGAACAAGGATGGGGCTGGTCCAACATGCAGTCACATTTTGGGGTGGTGGGAAACACTCCACTCAAGATAGTACAGAGCAGGACACCTCACACCTTAACAAGCCTTATTCTAAATACAAATTGAAAGGGCTGCATCTGGCAGATAGATAGTACCAGTTCACTAGGCACTTGTGTGAGAGGGAGGGAATGGCAAATACCAGCCTTGGGTGCTGGAGCATACATTCTCAGCACTGCTACAAGATTTCTGACACTGGAAAATAGAATCATAGAATCATAGAATCAACCAGGTTGGAAAAGACCTCAGAGATCATCAAGTCCAACCTATTACCTAATACCTAACACCTCATGACAACTAAACCATGGCTTCAAGTGCCACATCCAATCCTTTTTTGAACACCTCCAGGGATGGTGACTCCACCACCTCCCTGGCAGCACATTCCAATGGCAAATCACTCTTTCTGTGAAGAACTTTCTCCTCATCTTGAGCCTAAACTTCCCCTGGTGCAGCTTGAGACTGTGTCCTCTTGTTCTGGTGTTGGTTGCCTGGGAGAAGAGAACAACCCCCACCTGGCTACAACCTCCTTTCAGGTAGCTGTAGACAGCAATAAGATCTTCCCTGAGCCTCCTCTTCTCCAGGCTAAACAATCCCAGCTCCCTCAGCCTGTCCTCATAGGGCTTGTGCTCGAGACCTCTCTTCAGCCTCGTTGCCCTTCTCTGGACACATTCAAGAGTCTCAATGTCCTTCTTAAATTGAAGACCCCAGAACTGGACACAGTACTCAAATAGCTCTTGGTTTTCCGTCCTTCAAAAGACCTCCATGTAGCACATGCTGTGTTACTTTGTTTATCCATACTGGCAAGATGAGACAGCGCTCTTGCCCTACTAAAATCCGTAGAAAACCAATATCCTGTGGTAAAGCTTCAGCTTTATGCTTCTCTTTTAATATAAGGCATCATTGCTGATTCGCTGTATTACCCTGACCCTCTTTTACACGAGTCCTTGGCAAGATGATGTCAGCTGTATTTAATAAACCAGCTCTGCATTTATCAATTCAACAATATTGAAAAGGGTAAAGTGTCACCTGGTGTTACTGGCTGCCCGGGGAGGTGGTGGAGTCACCATCACTGGAAGTGTTTAAAAAGAGACTGGATGAGGCACTTGGAGCTATGGTTTAGTTGATGCTGGGTGACAGATCACAAGTTCTGGGCCCCTCAGTTTAGGAAGGATGTTGACTTGCTGGAACGTGTCCGGAGAAGGGCAACAAGGTTGGTGAGGGGCTTGGAGCACAAACCCTATGAGGAGAGACTGAGGGAGCTGGGGTTGCTTAGCCTGGAGAGGAGGAGACTCAGGGGTGACCTTATTGCTCTCTACAACTACCTGAAGGGGGGTTGTAGTGAAGCAGAGGTTGGTCTCTTCTCCCAGGCAACCAGTACCAGAACAAGAGGACGTAGTCTCAGGCTGCGTCAGGGGAGGTTTAGGCTGAAGGTTAGGAGGAAGTTTTACACAGAGAGAGTGATTGCCCATTGGAATGGGCTGCCTGAGGAGGTGGTGGGGTCGCCGTCGCTGGGGGTGTTCAGGGCGAGGCTTGACAGGATGCTTGGTGCCATGATTGGGTAGTGTTGGATGATAGGTTGGACATGATGATCTCGAAGGTCTCTTCCAACCTGGTTTATTCTATTCTATTCTATTCTATATTCTATATTTATTTTGCCATTTTCATTTTTAGCTGCAGTGTCAATTTTTCACTCTCTTGAGAAATTTTGCTTGGAAACAGACCTGAAACGCCACAGCTTTTATTCCCTTTTCCCTGACTGTCCTAATCCTTACAATACATTCTTTTTACTTCTTTGTTGCTATTGAAACACTTCTGTCTTCATCTTTGAATCATCTTGCTGGCTGAGAAATAGACTGCAATACTGACACTGAATAACAGTAAGAAAGGTAGTAAAATAGTTACCACCTGAAAGTTGCCAAAACAAACCTCCATGCACTTAACAAACAGACCAAATTTTTGTAGTTGTGTGGAGGGAAAGAAAAATGAAACCAATACAAGGAGAATTATTTCTGTACTGGAACATCAGACCTGCCCATGATCTGCAAGACAGCATGGCTTGTATTACCTGCTAACCCAGAAGAAAAAGTGGCCTGTGAAGAATTCAGCTTCCAACATTTGAGCATGGGATAGGTTTTGTCTGTGAGCAGTCACCCACCTGCTGAGCTGGAAGGGTGTCATGGCCCTCTGCTTATTCCATGACAGCATCTAGTGTAAAACAGACATCCAGTTCTTTCTTGGCCATGCTCCCCTGAGGAAGCCCTCTCATCACAGAGCCACTGAACAAAGCAGCTGTTGCAGTAAATTATCAGAGAATCATAGAATTGTTAGCATTGGAAGGGACCTCAAGGATCATGTAGTTCCAAATGTCCTGCCATGGGCAGGGACACCTCACACTACATCAGGTTGCTCAGAGCCACATCCAGCCTGGCCTTAAAAACCTTCAGGGATGAGGCTTCCACCACCTCCCTGGGCAACCTATTGCAGTCTCTCACCACCCTCATGGGGAAGAATTTTCTTCCTAATATCCAACCTGAATCTACCCATTTCTAGTTTTGTTCCATTCCCCCTAGCCCTATCACCACCTGACACCCTAAAAAGTCCCTCCCCAGCTTTCTTGTAGGCCCCCTTCAGATACTGGAAGGCTACAATAAGGTCTCTTTGGAGCCTTCTCTTCTCCAGACTGAACAGCCCTCTCCGTGCTGCTTCTGTGTAGGAGTCACTGGGGCGATTCTCAGTGGATTCATTTTCTATCTTCTTTTTTCAGCAATCCATGGGGATTTTCACTTGAAATAATATTCTGTTCTTCAGTTCTCCTTCAGAATGTATCAGCTGGGCAAGCCATATCCTTTGCCTCAATTGACTGAACAATAATAGTTAGAAAGAGGAACTACACCAGTTCTGAGAGCTCTGTGGCTTAAAACCATGATAAATGCTGCAGTTACAGACATCTACAAAGGCATTTGTATCAGCATGCTGGCCAAGCAGGCTCCAACTTGGTCCCTGAATGATGGAACAAAGACCCTGTGGAAATGATAACGAGAGATAATGAAGAACTTCTGGTGTGTATCAGAGGGCAAAGAGTGATAGGACCAAACAGCTTCAGTGCCAATACTTACTTACTAATTGGACAGCTTTTCATTACAAATGTAAGGGCCTTTCAATAGTGTTACAAACCCAACCACCAACAGGTTTTATCCTCTATTTAAGGACACTGTATTCTGGGCAGAAGTCTCTACGCCATCAAGGAAGCAAGATAGTAGAGCTGGTGGGTAATCTCTTGGTATCCAGGATGCTTCATCCAAAGCACCTCAGTTTGCACTAATGTTCTTCCAAGCCAAGGTTCCAGTGGCCTTTGCCTTGATTCCTTGGGATGTTTATGGACTATAAGGCTTTTATCTCCTGGCTTGCCCAGAAGCTCTGTCTACAGGCAAGGTACAGACAAGCGATCCATGAAGACGAATGCCAAAGCAAGAGTATGTACCATAGGTTCACACCAGCTTTCCATAGCCTGGCAATCAATCCACAGTGAACCCTCTGAGGACACCTTTCAATAAAGACACTGCTGAATATGGGAAACTCCCAGCTTGGAGGAAGGTACAGTTTCACCCCAAATAAAAATGTTGGTTTGGGTCTGGCATTCTGCATGCACACACACACAAATCTCCTAAGTGAGGTAAATCAGAAGCAAAAAATGTACTGAAGGCAGGGGTGGAGACCTCCTATAACACCATAAAAGCAGCTTGGCTTGGAACTCCACCCCAGCATCTTTGGGGAAGAATTTTATTTGTCCTTACATTCCTGACCTACACTATTATAGACCTCAGCCTGCTGCTTTTGCAGAGACCTTTTAAAGGGGCTGAGTTAAATTGCCCAGAGATGTCAACAAGTTGAGAGGCAGGCTCACACTGGCAGCAATTACCAGAGGGCAGTGATCAATGGGGGTCTTTTGTTAGCATTACAGGATCACTATTGACTCAGGAAGGAAGTGCCCCCATGGTTTAGGCTGAGCTGAAATGGACAGGCAGCCTTGCCCTTGGCTGCTCACAAGCGACTAACCTATACTTACCCCATTAATTATTCCTGTCCAAATGGCAGCAATCGTTATGATCCACAATCAGCTGAGGAAGAAGAGGTCACAGCAAACACAGAGGCTCCATTTACCAATCCAGGACACGCATCCTTTCTCTTATTTGCATCCAGACTATTGTTTGAAGCCAGTGCAGTTCCTTTGACAAACAGGTAACAACACATGACAGCCACACCAGCTCTCTGAAGGAAAAACGGATAGAGCTGACACGTTTTTCCACTTACAGAGGCAAACCTACTAGGCACAGTGACCTTGCTAATTGTGTAGATGGGGAAAGGGGAATAGTCATCACATTCCAGAGCACCCAGATTGCCTTGATTCTCACATACTCCTATTCCAAGCTATAGCTAAGGCCATCAATGGTTTACAAGACACTTGATGAACAATCCTACTGCTTCAGAAGAATAGTTTGTGCAAGTGAATTTATAGGGGGGAAAAAAGACATTTGACAGGAATAAAAGACATTTGAGGGATGAGCACTTCTGGATGAAAGGATGGAGTCTTCTATTAAAGTCACCTTACACTGCTGAGGGATAAATCACTCCCTTGAACATATTGCAGTCTGTTGTAAAGGCAGATGATTAGTATGACTGAGAACCAAACCACACTCTGTTCTTAACCCCCCACTGTGTTATTTTTCTCCCTTGCACTGAAGCTACAGTATCTCACATCGAGCTCTGATTTAAGAAAGGAAAGAAGGTACAAAAGGAGCAGTATATTCAAAACACACCCTGCCCTTCAAGCTTAGTGCTCCCCAGCTGCTTCAGAAAGAGGAAAATGACAAGCCTCAGAGGAAACCTTACAAACGTGCACTTGCAAAGTGAAGTTTGCACCACACATACCCAGCTGGGAAGGGAAAACTCCCCAGAACCTCTACTCAACACCCTAAGCCCTGGAGGGAACACACTTGCAGTCATTGTGCCTCAGCCTATCTTGGTAACTAACCAGGTAACAGCCAACAGCCTGAAGGAGTTTCAAAATATAAGGGAAGTGCCCTCTCAGGAAACCATTTCCTTCTCCAAGCTGCATTTGTACAGAAGGTTTGTCCTCTCGTTCTCCTCCCAGGGGGGATAAAATATGAAAAGAGGGACCTGTCAACATCTGCTCTAGATTTCTACTTTCTCAAATGCACTGTTGTTTTTTGGTTGGTTTTTTTTCCAAGTTTCTTATCCAGTGCCTACAGCTTAAGCAGTCAGCATTTTCCTGACAAATAACTGTTGTACCTGGTACTGCCTGTCAAACAGCAATGCCATCAGCCTTGGCAGTGGGGAAGCATTTACAGACTGGTTTAATGACAAACTACACTCCACCAAAAGTGCTCTACAATGTTCTTCAACAGCCCTGAAAGGTGACAGAGCAGCAATTTAAATGTTGCTTTGCTAAGGCTGTCTCCAGCAGCAATCAGGTGAGAGGTGGAAGAAGAGGAGGTGACAACCACAGGCTATGAGGAGCTGCATTGGTTTTCTGACACTGTCCCTTCTGTACTCCTCTAGCACACAGGTAAGGGAGTTTAGCAACCGCCATTGTACTGCTACAGCATCAGTTCTAAAAACACCAGTTGGTATTTGTCTTATCCTGTTAAAAATGGGCCCATTTACAAGAGACATATGTGGGAACTTACCCTCCTGGGTCAGGGCTACTGCTGACCAAATTTCAGTGTTACTTCAGTGTAATAGAAACCCATTTTCCCTTCACCACACCCCACCTCTGCAAGAGCTGAAGGAACATCACCACAGCCAAGACTGGAAGCTTTTGTTCAGGGTACAAGGGATCAGAGGTTCACATCATTATTAATACTACTGCAAAGCACTCATGTTCATCAAGAGGTGGTCCCTCTCTCAGCCAATTTCCAGACACAGAGCACACCATCAAGTAACATTGAAGGGGAGTAGAGATGGGACAAGGAAGTCAGGAAAGGCATTTTCCTGGGACTGAGGATGGCTTCTGCCATCCCAGCTGCCATACTGCCTTATCAAGACCTTTACATGTCCATCTCCATAGGCTATGAATGACACCAGCGATCTCCACAGTCACTTCTGGAGAGTGCTTGAAACTGGTGGTGGATAAAGAGCTGAGTTATATGGAAGCAGATCCAGAGAAATCATGTTAATAGTTATAGGCTGTTTGGAGCAGCCATGGTGGGTGGTGTGATGGCCATGCTGTTGGTCAGGGCAGTCATGATGACCCGGTCAGCATCCCTACCCTGGCAGAGGGCAGTCAACAGAGTAGGGCTGCCAACACAGCTGGGCAAGCCACAGCTGCCCAGCCAAAGCCCTGTCAGTGGGTGGCTGCTTCCCCATCAGTGAGATCTCAGCAGCAGGAAGGGGCAAAAACTGAGCCATGCCTCCAAAGCCATGCTATGCTACACCTCACACACCATTGTGCCTGTTTATATAAGGCCATTTTTTGTTTTCCTTTCCAGAAAGAACATTGCCAATTGCTGGAGGCAGTTGCATTTATCAAGACATGTATCTCAAAGCTGACATGAGATCTACAGCCCCTGGTGCAGCTGAAAAACAGTCTGTCAACACTTTGGAGAGAGCAAGGCAGCAGGGCCAACAGGGGACTAGCCCAGCTCGAGTCCCTGCCAAAAACTACAAGAGAAGGGAAAGTCAAACTCAAGCCAAACAAACCTTTTCCATACACAGTTCAGTATCTGATGGGGGTGTCCAAACCACAAATTGGCCAGTTCTAACGTGAAAGGAGAAGCCTTTTGAGGTTTCCTATTTTTTTTAAACTACCTCCCTGTCTGGAGAACTGGTCTGCCCATAAGCCTGTGAATATAGCACTATATTAGGCCTGAAAGTTCACGTCAGAGAGATGATGAAGTCCTACCACGCTGGAGATTGCCCACTTAGGAAATAAAATACACTCCAAGGGACTGATGCATATGATGATAAGGCTGAGTAAAAAAAATACGAAGAGGCAGATGAAATCCTTCAAGCAGAGACCTGCTGGGGAGGGGAAGGGAATGAGTCACAGGTTAAAGAGACTTTGTCTCTTTCTGTCTGAAACACTTTCGTACTCTGTCTGCTGCTCCCAAACTGCCACAATGAAGAGGACAGACTAGGTTATCTCTGGAGATCCCTTCCAACCCCTGTCATTCTGTGATTCTGTGATGGTTTCTGGGGGAGCAGAGGGAAAGCCCTGTCATAGGACGGCGTCACCCAGTTTCCCTGGGGTGCTGGCAATGTCTGCACACCATGATAGGCTCTTTCACCTCCTGTTCCAGAAGCACTAGCTTCAAGAAGGAGAAAGATGTAATTTGCAAGGAACTAATTTCACAGACCCAGGGAAGGAAGGGGAAAAAGAAGGAAGGAAAACAAATCAAGAAAGCCTACTTTCCACTGAAAGGCAGTTCCTGAGTTACATGGAAAATGTGGCCCATATCTATGCAAAATTCCACTAGACACTACTTATCTGGCAATCATCAATTACATTCACGCTCAGCTAAACTTCCTGAGGCAGAGAAATCTCCAAATCACCTCTTTCATAAATCACTTTTTCTTTTCCACAGCTCTTCACCCCAGCACCTTCCTCATCCCTCCTCCTTCCTGCACAAGCTCTGCAGCTTGCCCTAGGCAAGGTGCCCGAAGAGGGTGGTTGCAGCCCTCCCATGGGAGACATATAACCAGCATTCCAGGAGACTCACGTCTTTGAAGCTTTCAAAAATTACAGATAGCCAAAAACTGAACATGCACAAAGATGTCACCACTTTCACAGTTACTTACCTAGGAGAAGATTTGGGTTGTATGTAGACAGATATTGTCCCAGTCCCCAAGCATTTCTAGAAATCCATGAAAATGTATTCCAGGATGGAAGTGCAACCTTCTCAACCCACTGGAAAGACCCCTTTCATTCAGGGCATCTCAACTTTCCTCCTTGTGGGAACATGATGAGAACACATTCCCCACCACAGAGAAAGCACAGTTACTCAGTTCATCCACAGTGATGGTATGTCCTAGCCCTAGGCATATTAACAGTCCTGGACTACACTCCTTACTTTTAATGTAAGGCAAGTTTTTAAGTGCTCTAAAGTATTGTTCCTCTTCTATGAAGTTTCCTGTTGCTCCTTAGATTGTAACATAGGTACAACAATAAATAAATCCGAATTTTCTTTTTGCTCATGGGCACACCAAAGAAGTTGGGCAGAAGGGAATCTCATGACATCTAATATCACTGGGTGGGACCTAAACAGACATAAAGACATGAAAGAAAGATACTTTTTTTATGGACCACCTGCAAAAAAGGCAGAGCATAGTGTTTCTCTGTGCATCCACCAGGCTTGCAGGATTCTCACCTTTGGGCCACCACATTTTCATTGCCAAGATAAAGTTGCAGATCATAGGAATAAAGTTCTTAGTTTGCAGTATCCTATTCCCAGCAGCATCTGCAAGATGGTTTCCATACTTAGTATCTCTTCAAAGCACCTAAGTCTGTACAGACAGTTCTGACATGTCCAAGAAGAATTTCTGAAGTTCAGGCTCATAAAAAAGAAAACTGTAGGGGTTTTTTTGTTTGTTTGTCTGTTTTTCTTTTCCAAAACAAACCCACTTTTTCCCCCCTTCTGCTTCCCCTTCTTGCAGCTCAAAGCTTTTGCATCGACCACGGGATTCATTCCCATGTACCATCCAAATTACAGCCCTCACACCAAAGGAATTTCTGTTCACAATCCTACAGTTGGCCATGAGGAGAGCAGCTTCCCACCTTCAGAAATAAGGATCTACCTCTTGCTCTGAATTTCCACTTAATATCTAGGAAAAACATAGCAACAGGACCACATTAACAATAAAAATACTTTTTTGCCAGAGTTTATCCAGAAGCTAGATGAAAAGCTTTATATTGGCAAACTGATAAAGAGCACAGTGGGACAGATTTCCCAAATGGGCTAAGTCAGTATTGTTCCCTTGACTTTGTTCACATAGTGACATCTAAGCTACAGGCACCATGATCAGAACTTAAATTAGAGCCTAAAATTCCCATTAGGATTTCTAGGAATATTGATAGGAATCTGCTGGAACTGCTGTATCTTGGTGTCTCCTGAAATACAAGTAGCAACTGGGGATGTCAGGCAAAAATCCTTTGGGATATGACCATGCACATAGCGACCTGGACACACCGGACACACCTTCACAGGAAGCCTGGGTCATTTTCTGGGTAACGAAACACTGAATGTCTGCTTTTCAGGATCATATTTTGTGCATGTAGACGACAGCACAGGCAAAACATCAGAGCAGTCACTTTATCTAGCTGGTGGAAAGTGAGGCTTGCCATGTCCAAACTAAAATATGTTACCCTTTGGAAAGATCACATCATAAACCATCAAAACTGCTTATCAGCTGCACTTGGAATAAAGCCAGAACACCTCTGCAGCAGAGGCCTCTCTGTGCCCATGCATCACATCATCTGCGTTATCACCCATTTTGCTGCAGTCTCACAGTGAGGCTTGTCACCTCTGTGCCCACAGAGCAATGCACCAGCGCCTAGAGGAGGAGGAGGAGGAGAAAGCATCTGCGCGTCTTCGCTGAGTATTTCCTGTTTCATTTGTTTCTTTGTTCTGAAAAAGAGAAGAAAGAATCTGTCTTGAATGTCATGTATAGAGACTCGGCCTCAGAAACTGCTGCAGTGCTTCTATTCAGCTCCAAGCACCGCCGCTCAATGGCCTTTTATCTCCCGATCACTGACATGACAGGAACTGCGGTTACCATGTCACCGGTGGCTACTGCAGCTTCAGAGGGATCAAGACCTTCAGCCACAGGTTATGGACTCAATACATATTCACAGAGTCCGCTGAGCTCCACGATCACTCGGACCCCACAGTGTTATGCTGGGAATGCATCTACCTTCTCCAGAGCAGAATTTACATCATACAGCATGCACAAATCTAAACATTTCATCTTTCTCTTATTATTGTTGTTATTTTCTAACTGTGTAAGAAGAATCAATTTAAATTCCCACCAATTTGGTTTTTGAGGGCTTAGTGAGCTACAGTTTGGCAAAAGCACTGTGAAATCACCAACAAATTAATTTGGTCTCTTTCACCTGCTCTGGCATACAACTTTCAGTTGAAATGGCTCTGAACAGGGTTTTTTTTCAGTGAATTTTCTTAGACTGACTATCTGAGCTTGTCACAGCTTTGCAGTTGGTAGTTTCCAGTGAACAGGCATCTCAGCAGCTGCCGATGCAAGTGCCAGCAGAAAGCAACTGTGCAAATCTTCCTTGTGCATCTTTTGGGGGCCCCAAAACTCCATTGCACAAGTGATGTTGAAGAGAATTCGGGGAAACATCAATCTGGACAAAGTGGACTGGTTAGAAAATTCAACTGAAAACCTACAGAAAATACACTCTGCTTTGTATCCAGCAGCTCCAGTTTGTGCATCTATTGCCTGTTTTGTGTTTAAAAGCTCTCTTCTGAATCAAAAGCATGCATTTTCCCAAGAGTTTGTAAGTTCACCACAGCTGCTTCTGCATCTAGATGACAGTAAGAGAGCTTTTCCAGCATTGTCTTAGTGTTTTCTCCAAGGGACTTCATGTGAAAAGCTTCCCAAGTCAGCAACAATTGCTTCAAATATTTACCCTGGTATTTTTCAACATTTCAGCCATTCACGAAATACATTTAAAAGGATTAGTTCCCTTGCGAAGGCTGAAAGAATTGGGGCATGGATGTGGAAATACTGCAAGTTTTCACGGGCGTTTAGCTTTTGCTAAGTCAAATTTTCACTCCTGTCCCATTGTACCCAAGAAATCCATTGTTTCAACTGAAAACCGGCCAGCAGGCCTGATCAGAAGACGAACGCTATTGAAAGGGAGCGCTGGGGCCCGCGGCCGCGACGGCGCCGAGGGGGCCGCAGCGCGGTGGCTGCACAGCTGCCCGCACTCGCCCGTACCGCTCCCGCCGGCCCCGGCTCGCGGTGTCTGCTGCCCCCTGGCGGCCTCACCTCGGAAATGCCTGCGGCCGCCTGTGCGGGCTGTGTGCGTGTGTGTGCATGTGTTTGCGTGTGTATGTGTGCGTGTGTGCATGAGTGTGCGTGCATAACGTGTGTGTATATCTGTGCATAACATCTGTGCATGAGTGTGTGCATGGCATGAGTGTGTGTGCATGGCATGAGTCTGTGCATAACGTGTGAGCATACATGCACAATTGTGTGTGCATGACTTGTGCATGTGTGTGCATGTACGTGCATGAGATGCATCTGTGTGCACGTATGCATGATGTGTGCATGTATTATGTGTGCATGTATGTATGATGTGTGTCTGTGTGTGCACAACAGCTTCTGTGCATGACGTGCATCTGTGCATGTGTGTGCATGATGTGTGCACTGACATGTCTCTGTGTGTGCAGAGACTATGTCACAGGTTTACTTTATATTTTGGTACATACAGACATAAATATATGTGTATATATAAATGTAAACACACATATACATGTATATATAAATGTACACACGCATATACATACACACACAGAGGTATGTATACAGATGTCTGTGGGTAAATATGTATCTCTTTAGGGCATCATGTGTCTCTCAGCAGGAAATTCTCCCCTACCACAAACTGCCCCTGTACTTTTCATAGCACTGGGGACACCCCTCATAAAATCTGGGGACAGCATTTAATGACACTGCATAATGTTCTCTAACCAAGGACAAAAAGATAACACGAGAGAGACACACACCCCCCAAGCCAAGCAAACACATCTTCTGTGTGGTAGGAAATTATCTGGGTCACAGCAACAATTGCAACTCAAGATGAACAAACACTTTTAAAAACTCTTTGGGGTTTTTTTTTTTTAGTGTTGTTAGTTGTCTTCGTGTTGTTGGTTTTAGAGACACACACACACACCCCTAGGGAATCGCTTTCCCTTGTCAAATCTGCAGATGTGATACGGTGGGAAAGATGCCAAGTTGTACTTTGTCCTGCTCTGTTGCCTCCGGCGTGAATCTGGCAGTTTTCTGGCTAGCATTCTTGTGCAGGCCCTTAACTTCATGGAAAGGAGAAAGCCAAGGATTGAGGGGGGGATTTCAGTGTTTCACCGTTGCAGGCAGATAGCCTCTGCTATAGAAACAAATAATGTGATGAAAACAGTTTAAAGTCGCAACTCTCTGTATGAAAACAAAACAGACAAGAAAACCACAGGATCAGTATTCAAAACCCTGAGGGTGCAAAGTGGTCTAATTAAAAGCAAAATAAATGGCTGTGGAAGAACTGGACAGAAATGGAATAGGATACTGGAGAAGGGCTGGGAGAGGCCTGGGGGCAGCGGATTAGTAAGAGGAGGGGAGAAAATGAGTGGGAAGGCCAGGGGCCAGGATTCAGGAGTGACCCTACGCAGCTCATCAGGGAGCACATGCATTTCACTGCAGGGTCTGCTCCACTCCCGTTGCAGTCCCTGGGAATGACCAGGAAAGCAGAGGAGGGGGGACCAGTTTTGCACAGGGTCAATTATTTCTGATTATTTGGGGATGGGAAAGGGGATTCTTTCCGAGCCCTTTGGGTAATCAGGCTTGTGCACTGAAGCGTAGCATTTGTTTCTCCTTGTTACCATAGCAGATATCTCCCTTCTAGTGTGGAGCCATCTCTATTTCCCTGTGCCCTCCCCGATTCAAGTCCCTTTTTGCTTCTCACCAAAGTATGCAGTCATTTCTTAAGGGAGTGAATTCCAACAAGTTATTCTCTAGGGAACCTTCCTTATTTAGAGAGAAACCACAAGCCAGGGAGATCTGGGAGGGGAGAGAGAGAGAGAGAAATGGAGATCAGGCTTGTTTAGAAGCAGCAGCTAAACAGCTGGAAGATCTTTCAGTTGGTTTATATTTCTAACTCTGTTTAGGTCTTGCTTCGCAACCTCGAATGAAAACAAATCAGGATTGTTTCCTCCTCGGAATGTCTGTTTAGGATTTTAAAGGGGAGGAGGAGGAACTCCACATGGGTTCTTAGGAATCGCTTCTTTCTCAATGCCCACAGCCTCTATATCCACTTCCCCCTCCCCTCCTTCCCCCTCCCCCCCTGTAACCTCTGCAGCACACATGCATGTGCACACACACACACGGAGCCCCTCGCTCAGCCACACAACGCAGAGACATCATAATATTGCTGTCAGTGGTTGCAGCGGTGGCTTTTCTCCCTTCTCTCAGAAAAGGAAATGTTTTTCATATGTGGGGTCTCTGCAGGATAAACTGTTGCAAGCTGTCACACAAATTGTGTCGATTTTAGATTTCTTTTCCAAGTTACAAACCCAGAATTCACCTTCAAAAAGGAAAGCAAACAAACAAAAAAGATAAAAAGGCTTCCCTCACCACATACAAACACCACACTTATTCTTTCACAGGATTATTTTTAAATGTCAGCCACTCAATTCAAGTGCTCTTCCACATACATGACCCCTTATAATCCATCACAGTCCAGGTCCAACGGGCACACAAGGACACGGACCCTTGTGCATCATTGCCACACCAGGCAGAGGCAGTGTAGGGTGATGGTTCCTCGAGAACTTAGAAGTTGTTTAAATTGCAAACTACACACAGTGGCCTCAAAGTGCCTCGTCAGCTAGAACGAAGTTAAACACCCGACAGAAAGGACTGCAAGCTGCCCAGAAGGAAAAAATAACTAACCCTGTGAAAGCGGGATGAGAAGAGGGGCAGAATCTGAAAGGAGAGGTGTGTGGGCGCGCTGGTGGTAGCACAGCAAGCAGCCATGGCTCTGGGGACAGGGCTGTGACACTCCCAGGTCTTGCGAACGAGAAGCTCAAGCGAGCCCATAAACTTGGGACGCTCTTTAGAGGGTAACTTTTCTATTTTACACGAAAAATGGCACACACGAAATACAAATCCGTGCCCGTGTGTTTATATGCGTATGCGCACCCCCAGCGTGAGCGCCCGGGGAATGCAGACTTTGCACACCCGAGGCTCTTCGATAATCGCCGTCCGCACCCGGCTGCTGCTTCGGGATGTCTACCTCGGAGGGATCGGGAGAGAGCTGGGGACCAGAGCCCGCTCTCTGACCCTCATGAAACTAACAGGAGGTGGCCTCACTCCGGGCCTGCCCGGTAGGTGCACGTTTGCCTGTCCGGCGTGTGACAGCGGTCCCAATCCTGCAGCCCCCGACGCGGAGCTTGCCACCGTCCGAAGCAGCCCCGGGCAGCCCCAAAATCTGGTCTGGCCTTGAGGGCTGCGGCTCCACCATGCTCAGCCCGGGCGGGGAAAGCTGCTTCGGAACTGTCGCTGAAATAACCCCCTGAAGCACATCGCCCTGTCCCTTTCCAGGCAAGACAGAAACGCCGCTCCGGAGTTGGCATTCCTTGTTTAATTAACTTTAATAAAACGCCGCTTTCCCTGGCCAAGGAATAGAAATTTGTTGTGTGCAAAATTCGGGGCCGGGAGGACAGTGAAGCTCCCCAGTGCCCGTGGGCTTCGGTACCTATTTCAAGTTTTTCCCAAGGCGGTCGTAGAAGTGCGAAAACTCAACAAATAAAAAGCTGTACGGCGCAACCGCCGCCCGTCTGGTCTTCCCACCTCCCGAGTGGCCCCTGCGGGTCGTGAATATTTTCAGCTTGTCCAGCAGCTTGAAACAACCACGAGCCGAAAACGCGAGAGCAAAGCCCCGGTGCGGAGCCGCACGCCTGCCCCGCGGCCGCCGCCCCGCGGCCCGGCTGCCCCGCGCTGCTGCAGAGCCCCGCACGGCCACGTGGCGGCGCTCGCACTCACCACGCACACCCCCCCAGAACCCACCCCCCCGCGCGCCCTCTTATTTACATAAATAGAGCGGATTGGTTGACGTTCTCATTTGCGTCAGCTTGGACGTCACAGACTCGGCGGCCAATGGCTAGCCGGGCGCTCGGCCATTGGCTGTTTGTAGGGATGTCAATCATGCAATATTTGCATACGGGGCGCGCTGCAGTAGGTCCGGCTGCGGCGCGTTCTCGTTGTGGGAGCTGGGCGCGGGGATGAAAGGGAGCAGCATCTACCGATTCTAGGGAGTTACTGCACGTAGTAACGATGCCGCTCGTTATTGCCTCCCTAGCCTTGAGCGTTGCCTTGCCGAGCGTCAGCTCTCTATTCGCACTCGTGATTCCAATAAGTAAATGCGCCTGCGAGGCAGGCGCGTACAGATTGCATGTGCAAAAATTGTTCAGAAAGATACTAATTTAGCGCTAAGCTACCCACGCGTGTGCGTGTACAGTTAAGTGGTGGCTAGACTCGTATGCCCAGCTCCCTCGGCTGCAGGACGAAGTGGTGATGCCGTTGCACACACACACCCCCCTCTCTCCGGCCGCGGCCGATCCCCCCGTACAGCACAGTATGACCCCCCTCGTTTTCCCCCGAGATGTAAGTAGGGGGCGTGGAACCCGCTCCGCTGCGCTCCGGCGTCTCTCCGCTGGATGAACGCAGGGAAGAGAGACCACGTACTAGCTCCTCCATACGGGGCACTGCCGTACGCGGCTTCTGCAGCAGGAAAAAATGACGCGAGGGTCGGCACAGCCCGCAGCCGTTCAGTTACACACATGAAAAGTGGCGAGCGGTTCCCAATTTACCCCCGCCCCTGATGCCCACGACACCACCGCCTACGCGCCTGCTCCGCGCTCCGGAGCCCCGGCCCTGGCGAGACGCCAACGTCATCGCCGGGCGCTGTCCGTCATCCCCTGGCCACGACGTCACCGTCGTCGAGCACCAATCAGCGGTCGGGCTGGAAGAGTGCGGGGCCGCTGATTTATGCGTCTTGAAAAGCGACCGGGAGGGAGAGCAAGTGTTACCACGGGTCCTAGAGGGACGTGAGAACACGGAGGAACACGGACACGAGGGGGTCTTGCTTTCCCCGCGCACTCCGCAGTCCGCCCGCCCCATGCGGACGCGCTGCGGCAGCGGCAGCCTCTCCGCAGCGGGAAGCGCAGTGAAACGGGTTCTGCAGCCGCTTTGTCTGACACGCGAAACCCCGGCGATGGGTACAACGCAGCTGGCTCAGCTGAGGGCTTCCCACGCGTGTTTAAAAAAAAAATCTAAAAAAAAATTAAAAACCTAAATAAATAAATAAATTTAAAATCCCGCCACTTCCATGTGCGTCCTGACTCTCCTGAGCCTTTACCTGGAGAAATAAAGGCCGGATCAGACCCCAGGAGGGACTGGGGGACGTCAAGAAGGAGGGGCCGTTTCATCACGGATGGGGGGGATACCTAGGGCTGGAGCGGTGGACCCCTGTGCCAGTGCCAGGACTGTGACTGCCGCCGGGTGTTGGGTTCCCGCAGCGGCAGCGAGCTGATGCTTTAATTGCCCGTTTTCTTCCCTTTTTTTTTCCCTTAGCAAATAAAGTAAACGCAAGAGGGCGTTTCACGCCTTTGATCCCTGCTCTGTACAGTAAGGAAAACAAACCGTGAACTTCAAAAGGGATGGAGGCATTCTGGGGTTAATTTCGCTTTCTAAACGGTTGAGCACGGTGATAAATCATAACGTCCCTCCCCTCCGAGAAAGCGCTAATCGGAGGAATATGTACCGAATGCGTCCTTCACCATTGGCAGCCTCAGAGACCGCTCAGGCTGTCATGGTACGGATCCCACTCTGTGCGGGAAGGATTATAAATCAACAGGTTTAATAAATCTTTGCAGGCGACGGCTCCGCGGGGCCAGGGCCGGGGGAGGGGAGCGGCTGGGGGAGTGTCCGGCGGTAATATGGGCACCGTGAAAATTAACTTCCTCGCAAGAACTGCATTAAGTAAACCTAACACCGAAATGTTGTCTGGCAGTCTGTCTTGAAGAGGTTACAGCGTGTTAAAGATTTGGAAAGCTCCATAAAGCAGTAAAGATTATGAAGTACAGCGTGAAGGTTTATCAAATGACTTCCCGTGCTAGGACAACCTTTAAACCGAAGGCAAAACCTGAAGCCTGTGATCTTTGCAGCCTTTGCCCATAAATGTATTTGAGGAGGGATTCTGTTTTCTGCCGCTTCATAGTGTCACGTCTCTAACGCGTATTTTAAATATACTTTTCAGGAGTCAATGTCTGGCAGTAAAACTAATACCGGGTAATTAGACGTGGTGCTTTAGAACTGCGTCGGGGTAGAGGCGATACGAAGGGGCACACACTCAAAACCAGGCGGCGAACCTGGCGCCGAGAGTGGGGAAAGGTCCCCTAAACCCGGCTGTCCCCAGCCTAGTAAGTGAACCCGTTCTGGGACTGGCACTGGGGCAAAGAGACGCGGCAACCCCGAGAGCCCCGCCGGATCAGGGGTCTGGGGTGCCAGACGGGATTCATGGTGGTGCCTCCGTGCTCTCCATTGGCCGGTTTCCGTCCGGGGCTGTCTCGCCGTTCGCTGCACACGCACACATCGGCTCCGAATCACACGGTGTTTTTAAGGAGTCTCTTTGATCTGGTCAAGTGTCAGAGTCCCGACTTTCGGGACTCAAATAACACGTCGTTACGGCAAACAAATTTCTGCAGTCAGCTTTATGGCTTTATTGTCTATGGCACGAATAAACTCGGGGAATTAGCAGGTTGGGGGGGGGGGGGGGATAGAAAGGCGGGGGAGAGCAGAAAGCTTTCCTGAAATAAAGTACACATCTGTTTCCAGGCGTAAATATGGTAAAAAGAACAAACACCCACAGAATCAAAACCTGGCGTAGTCGATGTAATGGAGAGGCAAAAGCAAGATCTGTACTCTCTGAAGTGGCCCTTAAGTGGATATCTACATTCACTATAGACTTTATTGAGTCGTTTTGTAGCAATTCTTGTTACGTGTATTTTGTAATGCACAGGTACAAAAAATAAAATGAATTAAAAAAAAATAAAACCACAAAAAAAAAACCACCAAAGGGATAAAAAAAGCTTAGCATGCCGATGCAATCATATGTTCACATTTCCTTTTGCATGCACAAGCAGGCGCACTTAAAGCACAGACTAAACGACCATAAAACTTAAATAAAGTAGATTTTTATGGGGTTGTGTTTTAATGGCGTCTAATAAAATAAAGCCTACTGTGTATGTGTGTGGTTTACGTGCATATGGCTATGCTCACCGCCCAGTTTTCAATTTATTAGGTAACCAAGGTAGGCAGTATTAAAGGAAACATATACATGTACTCATTAACACGTACCGGTACAACCACATACGTCTGTGTTTGTGTGCACACACACTGAGATCTAGTTTGCGATCTCGGAAGCCAATATATCATCTCTGATAATTCAGCATAGTGGGGAAAGGAGTTATGTCTTAAATATTTTGTAAACCAGACTACCCAACTGGAAATAATGGATTTCCTACGAGACATAAAATAAAAGCCCATCAGCTAAGAATTCTCTTGAAAGCTCTTTAGAAGTTTGCAAAATAAAATTCCGAAGAATTGGAGAGCATTAAATTGTTTCATTCCCTGGTTTCTCACACTAGTGCTCCACTTTGTCTAGGGGTTTGCACTTTATCCAAGAGAGGACACTGGCGGGTGTTAAAGGACACCATTTAGGAGCTTTCCATCCACAGGCTTAGTTTTCTTAGGCTTTGCTTACAGATCTAATTTATATCTGTTTTATAAATAAACGTTTTACCTGTGTGTATATATGCTACATGTGTATCTGTGTACATTTACGTGTTTTATATAGCAAGAAATGTGGATAACTTTGAGTTTCGGCTCCAGGGGAGCCCCTGGAGCCAGTCTGCGGGGTCGGTGCCGGTGCTTATTGGCAGGTACCGCCGCGCAGGGTGCGAGCAGCTAAGGCGGAGTGCACGGTAGGGGCTGGGGAAGGGGGAAGCCCCCGCCCGACTGCCTGGGACCTGGGGACGCCCAGGCTTGATTCCCTACTGTAGCCCACAGCTTCCAGATCCTTTAATAAGTCCAAATATTTACCTTCTAGAGACACGCTTTATGTGGCTGCATGAAGGCCAGTAACCTTTGACAGGAGCCGTCACACAACACTCCTTCGTAATGGACCACAGTGTGCGTACATCTAATTTATTGTGCTAAAAGTTATTGCAGGGGCTACGGGAGGGGGTCTCCAGACTACAAATAAGCGTTTTGCCACTGAGCGGAAAACACCGCCCCTGGAACAGCCGGGTGAAGCCACAGGGTATCGGATTCGACCCCATCATCCATCCCGTGCGATACTACTTTCATGTTTTTTGTTTTGGTTTGGGTTTTTTTGTTGGGGCGGGGGCGAGTACAACAGCAAACCCCCCACAGGATACTGCCACGCGATCCCCCGGTAATATGCCAGGCACTATCTTGCCGGCTTATCTGGTAAAGGAGTACATTTCAATAAGGGTCCTTCGTCAGGAAATCGTTTCCGATTAAACGGGGAGAAGCGGAGAAAACCCCACCGGCTAACGGCGGTGCCAAAGCGTGTCCCAGGACACCGAGAGCTCCGCTGCGGGACAGGTCGCGGTGCAGTGCGGGTGGGGGCTAGTTGAACTGAGAGCCGCCTGGGGTGGGAGCATCCCAGAAGCCCTCTAAAACCAACGGTCGATGTGGATTAATAAGGGGGAAATTTCAAGCAGCATCATCAGCTCGGCAGCAGCGCCCGTGGGGGCAGAGCGGAGGAAGCCCGGTGGAATATTACCCTGTTTGTTTTCCCTTTGATCCGTAGGAAATAGGTCCTGCACTGCGTGACCCATTAAACTAATAAGATTATAAAGATCAGCAAGAGGGGATAGGGTCGCTAATGGTTCCCATCTGGCCCAGATTTCGGCGTTATTAAAAACGGCGAGGAAGCGGGCTTGGGTTACAGAGACGAGGTGAAAGCAGAGAGCAGGGAGCCGGGACCACACATCACACCAATTAGCACGGCGGGACGGAAGGGCTCGGGGAGCCGGAGGGGCGCGGGGCACCATAAAACACGGGAGGACATCGGTGACGTTTGTCCCCCGCCCCTCATGTATATGCAGAAAGGAGCGACCTCTATGCAAATAATCGCCCTCGCTCCGCCTTGGGAGGGGCGCGGGGGGCCATGCCAGATCCTCATTTCAATAGCTCCCCCTCCGAGGCGATCCTCCAATGGCTGAGGATGCTGGCTCGGGTTGCTGCTGAGCACGCCTCCCTGTCCACGCCGCCTCCGCAAAATACGCCCATTGACTGTGCCGTCCAGCCAATAGCAGCGCTGAATGCAAATGAACAGAGGGCGGTGCGCACCCCACCGCTACGGATTGGGTGCACAGTGCCGACTCAGGGCGGCCGTGACAGACGGGGCGGAGACGCTCTTCTATTGGCCGGCGGCGGGGGCGGGCCTATCCCGCGGCGAGGCGGGGTGGATGACGCACCATGAGGCAAACCCGCCCCGGTGGCCGGGCGGAGCGTGGGGCGGGTCGTGGGGAAGGTCTCGGGGCGGGAAGTGGGGCGGGACGCGGGGCGGGTCGCGGGGCGGGAAGTGGGGCGGGGCGGCCTCCTCGTCCCGTCCACTCCCCTCCCAGTCCGTCCCCCCGGCCTCCGCGACCCGCCCGCCCGGGTTGCCGGCCTCCAACCGCCCAACCAGAGGGGAGAACGCCCCTCTGCAGCCGTTTGTGTGCCTCTCCCTGGCCCCGAGCCCTCGTACCCGGCCGGGCCCCACCCAGATGTGGTCCCCGCCCGCCTCCCGTTACCGCTGTGACAGGACGCAGGCTGCTGTTCGCCGGTGGTGGCCTGCACGTTCAAAGGAAAAAAAAAAAGGAAGAAAGGAAGGAAAAAGGAAATAAACCCACGACTGGGGCAGGGGGGTCCCAGCTTCCCTTGTTTGCGGCTAATGAGCAGCCACGAACGCGTGGCAATTAGAGGCGGGCGCTGGAGGGGTGGGGGGGGCGCGCTCCTGCTTCTGCCTGCAGCCCTCCTCAGCGCCCGGTGAGGTGTAAATCACCAGGAAGCGGGTGACAACCTGAAGGAAGGAGGGAATGCTAGTCGAGGGAAAGGACAGGAACGATCGAATTAAAGAAAAAAGGACTAACTTTAAAATCAAGGTGTCTCCCTGCGATCAGGACGTGGGGGCTTGGCCCTTTATTTGTACCCCACTCACTGCATGTGCTGCGGAGGAAAATAAAGTCAATTGTGTCTGTGCGGTTAATCAGAAACATGCTGTTAATGAACCGCCGTCTCCGAGCTACTGAGGTGGTGTCTAAGCACCAATTTAAGCGTTCCCCCAGCCCTCAGCTGCGACTTCTAAATGAAGAAAAAAGCATTGGAACTATTTGCTCTAGGCACTTTTGTGTTTTTTAAGTGCCCAAGCTTCACCTCGCCATAATTTAAGTGGTTTTCTGAAATGATTTAAGTGATAGTTTTGCCATAAGCGATTATCTCAGTATTTTCGTTAGTCGCTCCCAAAACAAAAATCTCTTTTCAAGTGTTTATTTTTTTAGCTATCAGTTTAAGAATAAAGGACATCTGAAAGTATTTTGAGGTATTTGTTAACAGCCATTCCTCACCTTTATAGTTTTTCTTTTTTCTTCATAATACTGTACCTTACCACTGACGCCGTACCTCAGAAGTTGTTCTTTGCTATACTTTTTGAGCATGCACGTATTTTCTGGCACAAAAACTTCAGGGAATTAATTCAGGATAATTTAGGAGTGTGACTCTGCCCTCAGAACTTACGACAGAGCTGGCCGAGCAAATGCATAAATAACGACTCTTAGAACGTCAGCAAATATTTCTCTCTGCAGTGTTCTGGAGCACACTGCATTTTGCATGTCAGGGTGGTTTGTACTGTAGTGCTGCTCTCTGTTCATAAAGGCTTTTTGCAATATTCGTTCTATACACGAAGGAAAAAATCTCTCCATGTATTTCGTTAAGTGTACTAACAGTCTGAGCTTCAGGTAGGGGCACGTTTGGGCTCTGGTCTTGTAACCGGTAATGGAATAATAGCTTAGTACTTATCAGGACTTCCAGGATGAATTGTTCACTACTTTTGTAAAAACAGGGACAAAGTACCTGCTTACGGCTCAAGAAAATGAAGGCTAAAAAGTCCTTCAAACGAAAAATAACTCAGGAAATCGAAAGAAAGCTATCTGACACGCTGGTCTAGCTCATTTTCAGGGGTCAGATGCGGGTGCAAAGCTAGTGGAAATACACCCACTACGTGGTTGCAGGATGTGGTGTGGAAAATGTGGTCACGTTGAAGTTCACTGTGTTGATATATCTAGTGTAGGAAATTCCCTCAGTGACTGAGAGAGGGAAGAGCAAGTCTGCAATTTATATCTGCGCTTGACAGCATGCCTTCAGGGAAGTTATTCTTTAAATTTAAATGGTCTGTTTATTTTCCTTCAAAATAGGTAAAATGCCCTTTTTTTAAAAAACATTGTTAACATTTTTGTACACTGGTTTCCAGTAATTTAATATAGGAGCTGTGCATGCTTGCTGTATTGCTGCTCACATAAACGGCATGGTGAACCATGGAAAACAGAGATAAAAGCTAAATGGTTGTGGTAAACCCACATGAGAGGATTTCAGGCTTAATCGTGTATTTTCCTAGACACTGTCTGCTGTTTGTTATTCAGAGATACCTTTAAATATCCAAACAATTGATTGGTTGCTCATATGAAAGTATTGCAGACTCCTGCTGCGAGGCAGAGGAGGTAACACAAGGGCATCACCTTGATTCTTTCTCTGACCTAAACTGGCAGAGGTAGAAACATTTCCCACCAGCTGCAAATCTATGATATTGGCATAGAAACATTTCCCACCAGCTGCAGATCTATGATATTGGCACATTTACACGATATTAAGGGATTTCATTTACTCAAGCTGCAAAGGGAGTTTTTGATAAAGATTCAGGATCAGCCTCCTCCTCAAAACCAAACCAAACCAAACCAAACCAAACCAAACCAAACCAAACCAGCTATTGCTGAACAACTACTATCAGCTCGTTTTTATCATATCTTAAATCATATTTTAGTTTAGCTTTTAAATGACTTTTTGAGCAACAGTTCACCATCACATCTGGAACTCAGTGGCACAGGATGCCAAAGATCCAAATAAACTTAGGAGGACTTTTTAAAAGGATTACACAGCTATATGGATAATAAAAAGGAATGTACTGGTAATACAAGCATGTGTAAGGGATATAAATACTCATACATCAGAGTGTAAACCAGCAACTAGATTTACACTGCTGAAAATTGTTTCCTAGTGCCTTTTATATTCCCCATCCCCCCCACCCCCCCATAATAGTCTGTTACAAAGTTCCTTCTTGTCCCTTACATCGAGTCACCTGGAACTGATATCTGTCACAAGGAGAATACTGAAATATATCAACCACTATTTTTGAAAATGCCTATATATATTTTCCTTTTAAAATATCATAAATCATCATATTCCCTGCTTCACTCAAGGTCTGTTCCCCATTAAAATAAGTAGAAGTCTTTCCAGTGACTCTGACAGACACTGGGTTGTGCCCTAAAGGAAGCATAGACTATATTTCATGCAATGCCAAAGAACAAATAAACATGGCATCTGATTAGATCTGTTTTTCTGGGTGTTATAGTTACTGTGCTTTGCACAACTGCTACACAACGCAGCATTTTGCAGCTGATATCCATTCTATGTGTGCTAGAGAAACAGATGTATTCTTCCATTCTATGTGTGCTAGAGAAACAGATTTATTCTTCCACATTTATTTCATGCCCATGCCTTATACAGGCAGCTGCTTATAGAATGAAAGAGCAGATCGGTTACTTATCTAGGGAGACCATAATTGCTACTTACTGCAACAGAGGTTCAAGAATGCCTTACACCTGGGACTGTGATGCCTCATAATGAAGACAGGATAGCACAGTGTAGCCCCTAGTCTCTGCTTCTGACCCCGGGGACAGACCAGGTGTGTGACCTTATCTTAGTTTACAGGTCTGAATATAGCAAGTCAGAGTTCACTTCATGGAAGCAAGTTAAAGATCTTGCTTGTAATGCTCAAAGAGTCACCGTTGAAAGATTCCTAGAAACACAAAGCACTGTGTGGAAACAGTAACGAGAGCACAGGCTGAAAGAGCAGAGCTCCTGCACGCCAGAAACATTGTGCTTGTAAAGCAAAAATGTTGTGGATAATTCACAGATGCATCAGAAGATGGATTTGATGGAATTGAAGCCTTTAAAGTGGGGTGAAAGTGTGCTTTCTGGACATGGAAGAAAAGAGCTCATGTAAAGCACGCTGTGGTAATTGCTCAGTGAATTTTCTCTACTTCAGAGTATTTTTAGTTGCACCAAAACTTCTGCTCTTCGAACAAGTTGGACACTTACTCCTTGTTTGGTTTTTCCAAGTCATGTCTGAGCTTCCAAAACTCAGTTGCAGAAACTTTCCTCTCCATGATTTCTGCCAAACAAGAACCATATTGCAGTTTGGTGGTATAAGTGTACATTGTCCCAGAGCAGGCTACAGATTTTTTTCCCCTTTAGAACATTTTAATTGTGAGTTTCCCTCCTGCCATTCTTGAATTCTGCTTGAATTATTCATTTGTGGTAAAGTCCATCATGCTTGTGTATCCTGACTGTTCACTGTGAACTCCATGTCACATCCCTAAAGCAAAACAATCCCATTCTATATACTTTCTGTTGTCTTCTTGGGAAAAGGGAAGGGGAAAATGGGGGGAAAAAAAAAGGAGAAAAGCAGAAGGAAAAGAAAAGGGGAGGGAGAGGGGGAGGTGGAAGGGGAGGGGGAAGGGGAGAAGGAGAGGAGAAGGAGGGAAGAAGGAGAGGAGAGGAGAAGGAGGGAAGAAGGAGAGGAGAGGAGAAGGAGAAGAGAGGAGAAGGAGAAGGAGAGGAGAGGAGGAGGAGAGGATAAGGAGGGTAGGGGATAAGGAGAGGAGAGAAGGAGAGGAGAGGAGGAGGAGAGGAGAAGGAGAGGAGAGAAGGAGGAGAGGAGAAGGAGAGGAGAGGAGAAGAGAAGGAGAGAAGAGGAGAAGGAGAGGAGAAGGAGATGAGAGGAAAGGGAGAGGAGGGGAACACTTAAGAGAACAGTAAAGGGCAAAATATCATTCCCCTTCCCTAGACCAAATAAACTTTGCAACTGCAGGCACAGGGGAACTGCTGCATTTCTGATCCAGTGAGTCAGGGACAGGTGCAACATTCAGTCCTTTCCCACAGAGGCAGAAAAGCCTAGGGGTTTGCCACTAAAATGGATGTCTCCATGCATCTGTCATCCTCCCATGCAGCAAGTGGCATAAAGCTCTGGGATTGCTGCTGCCAACTGCCCAAGCAGCAGGAGAACCCACAGCACTGGGGAGATAGTGCAATTTGGTGGTGCCAACAATCTGCCTCCTCCCAGCTCTGTGTGCCTGTGGCTTTTCTCCACCTAAACCCCTGCTCTCATATGCTCACCTTCCCAGCTTGGAGCCCAGTGTTGCCTGGAAGGTGCAGGCTCGCTCTGGACTGGTAGGACCCATAGAATTACCAGATCAGAACAGAAAGGACTGGATTTTCATGTGGAAATGACGACATAAAGTGCACATTCAAGACCAGACGGTCTCTCCCTTGCCGTAGCACAACTGTTCTTTGCCTGTTTCCTGGAGCTTCACTAGTATGTAGTTTCTAGATTATCACTTTCATCTTGTGAATATGGAGATGCTGCTACAGTAGAGTTCAACCTCAGGAGAAAATATTACACATTTTAAATTGCTTTCCTTGCTTTTTCCCTGCAGATATATGTTGTGCTAGCAGGGAATCCAATTTTCAGCACGAACTCAGAAACAACACGGTGAACTGTAATAATTATTGAACCTGTTAGGTCTATTGTGCAAATAAATCTGCTGTGAACCAACATTTTCCCTCATATGTTTTGCAGAGAGACAGTAACCCTTCTGCTGTCAATGAATTAATTTGCTAAAAGAAGCTGGAGTTCATAGATAAATCTTGAGATTATTTCTCATTTACATATTAGCTTAGCATTTATGTGCACTTCTATTTGTGTGATACTCCTGGGGACAATCCAGGAAACAATATGCATCATCTAATATGTAAAAATTAGGCTACAATAGAAGGGGGGTGGGAGGGAGCAAGGGGAAAGCTACCTTTTATTTTAAAAAGATAAATATTTAGACCAGTCTTTGTGATTACTTCAGTTATCTAGCACCATTGGCATAATATTCCAGAGTCAGTTTTGCAGCTATCTGGAGCATACCTGACGGAGCTTTCTGTGGTGTGACTCCTTCAGAGTGCCCTTTATCTCAAGGACTACTGGTGGTGGCTTGTGTGATATTGTGGCTCAGACATGGATTGTTTTTTCCCCTTATTATTTATGGGGAAGAAACCAGGTCAGAGGCATAACTGAAACCAGGACCAGTGTACTTCCTATTTCCTGTGGAGTCCCCAGAGCTCTACTTCGAAACCATTACTGTTGTTAATTAATGATTTGCCAGCTGTCTGCACTAATTTTATAGCATTTATGTATGCAGAGCCATTGTGCTTCAGATTCCTGCTTTAGAGTCCTGTAAGTGAGACATTACAACTACAAAACAAGCATCACACTCTCATGTTCATTTGCTATTCTGAATGTGCTCTGCTCACAGATTATTTCCCTTTAGCTTCTCAAATTAAAAGGCAGGCAGAAGAGGTTTATCAGCAGCAGGGATCTACTTTGGGACATTTTAGCATCTTCATTCTGAGTCTTTGCTTGATTCAGGGCAGTAATATATCAGGGCAAAGGCAAATTGGCCTTGATCCTTATTTTGGAGATACACATCGGTTTAAAACTGGACAAAAGTGGTTGGGCACTGTGATGTGTTAGCCAGACAGATTCTTACAGCAAACAAAATGCCTGTGTTTGTTGCTGCCCCACTGCCCTGAATGCCTACACTCAGCTGCAGTGCATGCAGGGCTTTGCTTGCCTCCCTCCATTACCCTTTCATAATCTCCTTTAGCTTTCTTGAAGCTTTTGGGAAACCAGATGGTTGGACTAACACAATTCCCACCCATCAACTCTGTTTGCTGGAGCAGCCCTGCAGTTACAGTTGGCTAAAGGTTTGGTCGGGGAGGGGGGTGTTCCATTCTTTCCTTTGAGGGCTTCTGTTACTGTGGGCTGTTAAGCAGCTGTGGCACCTCTGCCAGAAACGGCAGAATTTCGGCGGTGGCTGACCGTGCAAACGGTGTACAGTTTTTAGAGTGGGACCCTGCTATTCCAGAACTGATTCATCTGAATGGCTGGATTAATGTCAGGGCTAATCCTGGCCTCCTGCTGCTTTCAGTTCCTCTACAAGCTTTATATTTTTCCTATCTACTCCTTGAAGCTATTGTCCAAGTTGTATATTATTCGATGTAGCCAAAAAAACTCTTTCACAGTGGGGGGGAAAATAAAACTAAACAAACCCCAATACCACCAAATGCAGAACTCAGGAGTTTTTCTAAAGAATTCTACAGAATTCTTCTTAAAAAAAAAAGAAAAAAAAGAAAAAAAAAGACCCATACTTTAAAACTAATTCACATGCACTTGAATTAGGAAGGCTTTGTCATATTTCAGCTTGAAGCATAGCTGCATGTGTATCACCTCAGTAAACAGCAACATTTCCATGGAAGCCAAGTAACAGTGCAATGGTCTTTTAGAATGGAATGGAATGGAATGGAATGGAATGGAATGGAATGGAATGGAATGGAATGGAATGGAATGGAATGGAATGGAATGGAATGGAATGGAATAGGCCAGGTTGGAAGAGACCTTTGAGATCATTGCGTCCAACCTATCATCCAACACCATCTAATTATCTAAACCATGGCACCAAGCACCCCATCAAGTCTCCTCCTAAACACCTCCAGTGATGGCGACTCCACCACCTCCCCAGGCAGCACATTCCAATGGCCAATCACTCTCTCTATGAAGAATTTCTTCCTAACATCCAGCCTAAACCTCCCCTGGCACAGCTTGAGACTATGTCCTCTTTTTCTGGTGCTGGTTGCCTGGGAGAAGAGACCAGCCCCTGCCTGTCTACAACCTCCCTTCAGGTAATTGTAGAGAGCAATAAGGTCACCCCTGAGTCTCCTCTTCTCCAGGCTAAGCAACCCCAGCTCCCTCAGCCTCTCCTCACAGGGCTTGTGCTCCAAACCCCTCACCAGCTTTGTTGCCCTTCTCTGGACACGTTCCAGCAAGTCAACCTCCTTCCTCAACTGACAGTGCTGTACAAATATTGAATTGCCACAATAACAATAACAACAAAAAAACAGGTCAGTTGGTTGGTTTGCAGCTTTTTGTATAGCACAAGAGTGATCTGAAGAATTATGGATCCCCTCTAAATGCTATGTCTATACTATGTCTATATCAGTTTTGCACTCCCCTGATTCAGCAGTCTGCAGCTTCTGCTCTCTTCATCAGCTTGGATCACTTATGGGCAAATGCCTTTCAAATAAGCGCTTTAAAATATTTGATGATACGTTGAATCATTCAGATCATGAAGCAAGATTTAAAAACCCAATAAATTCTTAGATACCAGTGGACACAACGTGTGCCAGAGGATTTCTCTTCTCCTCCTCCTCGCCTCCCATCCCGAACAATCCTTTTCAATATTGAACAGGTCTGAGAACAATCCAATCCACAAGGTCAAGATAGGGTCAGGTTTCCTGACCTGATTGCTCCCACCTCTTGATAATCTAGAAATGAAAATCAATTCTTGTCTTCGAGCTTGTGAGGAGCTCATAATTGCTTTAGACTGAAGCACCAAATGCCTGCTTTTTCTGCCACCTTTCAATGCTTGGGGATGGGGATGTCATTTTTCAAGTCGGGTGCACTGTCAGGATTAGATTGCGTGGTAACCAAGTAGAAAGATTTCTGCTCAGAATGAGATTTGTTCTCATTGCTGTGCCTTTTGCTCAGGTCCCAGTTCTTTTCTTTTTTATTTTCATTATTATCTATAGGGATATCATAATGTGCTTTGACCAGATTATCTATGGAAAACTATTTATATATATTTTTTTTTTTCCTCAGGGTCAAAATTGGAGCTCTTTTCTAGCAGCTGGAGTTAATGGCTAAAGTGGGACACAGGCTAAATTTGGTTCTTGATCTTTCATGTACTCTACATTTTCTGTCACATATCATACTGCTCAAATGTGGGTAGAATTGCACCTATTTTTTTTCTTCTTTCTTTTTTTCTTCCTATTTTTCTCCTTCCTCCCTTCCTTCCTATGTTCCTTCCTTCTTTGCTTCCTCCCTCCCTCCTTCCCTCCCTCCCTCCTTCCTTCCTTCTCTCTTTTTCTCTCTTTTTCTTTTCTTTCTTTCTTTTTATCTTTCTTTTTCTTTCTTTCTTTCTCTTTGTCTCTCTCTTTCTTCTCTTTCTTTCTTTCTCTTTCTTCTCTTTCTCTCTTTCTTTCTTTCTTCTCTTTCTCTTTCTTTCTCTCTTTCTTTTTCTCTTTTTCTCTCTTTCTCTCTCTTTCTTCTCTTTCTTCTTTCTTTCTTTCTCTCTCTCTTTCTTTCTCTTTCTCTCTTTCTTTCTCTTTCTTCTCTTTCTCTCTTTCTTTCTTTCTTTTCTTTCTCTCTTTCTTTCTCTCTCTCTTTCTCTCTTTCTTCTCTTTCTTCTCTTTCTCTCTTTCTTTCTCTCTTTCTTTTCTTTCTCTCTTTCTTTCTTTCTTTCCGTCTTTCTCTCTCTCTTTCTCTCTTTCTTCTCTTTCTTCTCTTTCTCTCTCTCTCTCTTTCTTTCTTTCTTTCTTTCTTTCTTTCTTTCTTTCTTTCTTTCTTTCTTTCTTTCTTTCTCTCTTTCTCTCTTTCTCTCTCTCTTTCTAAATGCTTTTTAGCCTATTAAACTAACATTTGGTATCTTTCCACTACGATGGAACATTTCCAGGCCGATTCAGATTGCTACAAATTGCTGTTCTGCAAATGAGTTTGTATGAGGCTGTGCAGTGCCAGCTATCTGATAGGGCTCACCTAGCACAGTGGGCTTGACAGACAGCTCACTGCCCTGGGACTTAGTAGAATGGGGATGGAAATCCAACCAAACTTCTAGGTAGGGAAGAAGGGGACTTGCTTAGAAACATACTCCTTTCTAAAGAAATTGCCTGTCTAAGCCTGAAACCTCAAATCTTTAACACTTTATCTGCATCACTTTCCAAAATAGAGTTAAGAGGGATCCAGCTTTTTTTTTAATGTGAAGCATCCAGAGAACGCTGTGGGGAAGTTCAATGGAAGAGTGATGTTTCATGTGTTTTACACCATTTTTTTCCATTTTTTACACCTCTTGAGTGTGTATTTCTTTTCACCTGTCCTGATTTTAAAGAACAACACATTAGTGATACTGGTGAGCATGTGACTTTTGCAGTTTGTATCTCTGTGCCTAATATTACAGTTGTGTCCAAAGAAAGGTTTCACCCTCACCTTTGGGCAAGAAAACTGCCTTTGTGTTGCATTTGTTCCCAAGAGTTTAAGCAGTTCTTCTGCTGAACACCTCCAGCATTTCTGATAGTGCAGATATCCTCCAACCTTACATTAAGACTAGAGAAAAGGCAGCTCTTTCCACACTACTTTTCTGCTGCTAAGATGTGTGGTTTGGCCATAAAAGCCACTTAGATGACAAAAGAAACCATAACTAAGACAGTGATTTAGTGCTAGAATGATTTTTTTTTCTTTAATATATGCTGAATGAACCTTTTTATAGCTGTTTTTACCTCAATTGGCAGCTGAGAGTTTCAGTAAGGAGATCTGCCAAGAATTACAGTAAAATAAAGCCTAAATAATTAATTCTGTCAGCAAACGAAGGCGCAAGATCAATAGCTAACAGTAGTCTCAAAGCTGGGGGGGGAGGGAAGGAAGGAGGAGGAAAGATAATCCTTACTTTAGCTCCTGCCAGGAAAAGCAAAGTAAGGGCAGGATTCAAGCAAGAGAGTTTACTTTTCATTTATTTTGTTAAGATCCATGCTGGCTTTTGGTTCTTGTTTTCAGAGACTCTGATGCAGCAGGTAAACTCATGAAGTAAACGTACTGGGAAACCACAGAAAGTCTGATGTGCTGATGACTTGGCAGAACCAATCTTTCTTTCCTAACAAGGAAAAGCAAAACAGAAGGATGTCCTTCACAAATGAAAGCCCATTCCTCTGCTGATACCACTTAGTCCTGGGAAGCTGCATCAGATAAGGCAGTAGACTCTCTCTTCTGCCTTTTTCCTCTCTTCATGAATTCATCCTTCCTTTTCTCAGGCCAGTCTCTAGGTGGCACACCCTTAGTAGTGTTGATGAAAGGAGGCTTGAAATAAAAGAGCTGATCTTTGTCCTTCTTGATTAGGGGACTTGAGCACCTCTCCTATGAAGAGAGACTGAGAGACCTGGGTCTTGAGAAGAAAAGACTGAGAGGGCATCTCATCAATGTCTATAAATACCTGAGGAGTGGGTGTCAACTGGAGGGGGCCAAGCTCTTTTCAGTGGTGTGAACAACAGGTACAAGCTTGAACACAGAAGATTTCACCTCAACATGAGGAGGAACTTCTGTGCAGAGAGGGTGACAGAAAACTGGAACAGGCTGCCCAGAGGCGTTGTGGAGTCTCCTTCTCTGGAGACTTTCAAAACCCACCTGGATGCATTTCTGTGCAGATTATCCTACGTGATCCTGCTGTGGAAGGGGGGTTGGACCTGATGATCTCTGGAGGTCCCTTCTGACCTCTAATGTATTGTGATTCTGTGACACTGCGATGTCAGTGAGAATTGCACTCATTTTGCATTTGAAATGACTTGTACTAAGAATTTGCATTGCTCTTGAATGGGGAGTGAAATGTTATATATTTCAATCAGATAGGACTCCAGTACTTCAGTTTTACTTAGGTATAAGCTTTGCCTTAGATCCACAACTGCCTCTTCACCTCTTCACTGTACTAACATATGAAAGACAAGATTTTCTTTTTCCACCCAGTGTGATCAGAAAAACCCAAACTCTCAGTTTACAATCCTATGCTTGTTACACTGTACCAATTAGGCAAGTTCTGGTTTCCTCTGCAGATTATAAGCCTTCTGAAGTTTTAACACATTTATTGTATATCAGTGCTTGTTAAAAGCATCCTGGGACTATTCAGTGAGCTTTTGTTCTTAGAGAAAATAGTTCCCAGCTCAGTGTAATTTCTTTTCCCTCTCTGCTCACCTTCTCTCTACAGAAAAGTTCAAGGCTCTTTGATGGGCTTGAAACAAGAAAGTGCAGAAATGCTAACCAAAGGCTTCCCTTCTGTTTCACAAATAATAATAACAATAAAAGATAAAATAGAAAGACAAACAGTTTCTGACTAAACATAATTTGAGAGGCGGTGTGACTTTGTCTTCATTTCTTTGTTTTGCTTTTGATAATTACACATATCCCCATAATATACTCTGCACTGAATTATTGATGTGCACTTTCAACCTCAGCCCCTGAGTCCCATTTTTGTTTCTGATGGGGAATAATAAACACACTTCCCTCTTTAATGTGCCCCTTGAGAAGTGGCTAAATACAAATCTTTGTCACCTCCTTCCCTGCCCGTATGCGCCATCCGAGCTGCGGAAGTCGAACACCTATTTCCCCCCACTGTTATTTCTTGTTCCTGTGGGCTATGCAGAGCTGGGTGAGCTCAGGCTAGGACCTGGATCCTGTCCTGCTGGTAAGGTTGGGGTAGCTTCAGATGCAGCGTGGCCCCAAGGTCTCTGCTTGGCCTGAGGATGGGTGGGCACAAGGCATGATGCAGAAGGACCTGTTGCCTTCAGACTGTGGGGTGAGGACAAAGAAGGTTTCCTCCTGTAAGTTTTGGGGAATGCAGCCTGTGAGAGCTGGTAGTACACACACCCTTTGCTCACCCTATTTTTACAGTCCTTTTTTAGAACAACTTCTTGCTCTAATTTGGCAATATGAATTGCCAGTAAATCAGGCTTTTGCAAACCAGGTTTCCAAAAGCTGGTGATTTTAGTGTGCCCAATTTAGGATGTCCAACCCAAATCAAGAGAAGAAGTCTCAGCAGCACTCTTGCAGCCAGACAGGGCAACCAACACCATTTCCACCCCCCAATCCCACCCCCCATTTCATTTTGACTTGCAAAGCCACTTGAAAGACAGCGAGTGCTTCAGACCTTTAGCACAGTCAGGGCTCCATTAAGTTGTATGCCTGCTGGATGTTGATCTGACTCACCTCAAAAATTAAGCCATCTGTCTGTAGCTCTTCACTCAACAGAAGCACTATTTATTTATTTTTATTCCTCAATGCACAACTCATTATGGATTAGATGGGTAGCACCGAGGGTAGATAAATCCTGGTCCTGGTTTTGACGTGCAGCAGCACTGCTAATAAAAGCAAAATGTTTCAGACAACTTTTGTATAAATCATGGTTATTCTTGCAGAAGATTAAACAATAGTTTGGTCCCCCAGGATATTCATGAACAGATGAAACATTAACTGCTAGGCCTTAAATGTTTTATAAATCTGCAGTACATTCCTGCAATGGAGAAATAAACCCCATGATTTATAAGTCCACAGTCCATGGAGGCATAGTTACTTCTGCAGAGGCAGGGCTGCACACGAGGTAGGGCTGGGGGTACATTTTGCTTGTCAAAACCTGGGGTAGTCTCAGAGGAGCAGCATTTGTGCAGCTCATTGTGTGTGAGGAGCAATTTGTCCAGTAAATACAGGATTTATTTGCTTTATTTTTAACAGCTGCATCTCTGGACTTGCAGGATGCAGGTTGCCAGACAAGCAGCAGATGCAGTGAATAATCCGAAGAAGACCATTACATTAATGCAGGTCATTTAAGGCAAATATCATATGGGTTATCCTTCTAAAAACAGACTACCTGGCAATCCTGGAATGGGGTGAGGTCACAACATGCCTTGAATAGGTAGCAGAAAACCTTTGCATTGGCCAGGAGAAAATCAAAAGGTCATCTTGGGTTCAAAGGCAATGATCCTCCAAACTCCCTGGCAAGGTGGAGAGCAGGTCTGAGGGAGGTTGAATCCCGTTGTATATCATGGCATTAATTTTTCGTCCTTCCCACTGCCTGCAGGTTCAACCAACTCTGTGTCTAAGGGTAGATTAAGAGCATATGGCATTGATCCCTCTCTAATCTGGATTATATGAGCAATTTAGTCACCTCTGCTTGCTTTGGCTCCTGACTGCTGTGATGCATTGGTGCCCAAGCTGTTAGGTCTCAGCCCCCACAGGTACAACTTTGGCTGAAGGCATCTTTCACTTCACCTTTTCAAAATACAGAGTTACAAATCCTTTGCACTTGCTGTGGTCCTTTAGCAGGGTAGTGAAAAAGAAACCTGTGAGCCTCCAAGGGGACGTAATTCATGTCATTGTGTATTAAAAGCAGCTCTGCTATTTACTGAATACTGTCTTTGGTGTCCTACACTGGTTTATTGCAGTAGGAGGGAATATGCTCTGCTGGTGAAACTGGGACATATTGGTCAGAGTGAAGAGAGGTGACCAGAAAGTGCAGTTCTTGTTCAAATGAAATACTGGGGTTTGGATCACCTGAGTTTCCATCCAAACTGGAAATGCTATGCCAGAAGGACAGAGGAGTTCCCTGGCTGCAAGGTAGAAGCTCAGGGCTTCTGTTCTGGGTGGGAGACCTTCCAGTGCCCCTGCCTGTGGGAAGGACACATCTTGCCAGCCTTCACCTGGCACTTCTGCAAGGTTCCTTTGGGCTTGCTTCAGGCACTGCAGGTTTTACCAGCAACATGTGGTGTTGGAAAATTTCCAGCTAGTTGGGTGGCTGTTTGTGACCTGCTTCCCATAAAAGCAGGTGTGAGACCTATCCTTACAATCACATGTCCCCACTTAGTTGCCAGGGTACTACTCAGCAGGAGGACTTCATAATTGATCATGGAGGCCCAGGAGATCAGCATCTGAAGACGCCTGCAAGCATACAGTGGGATTAAAAAACAGACAACAAACAAAACAAACCAACAAACCAAAATGTGTCAGCACCAAACCCAATTGCTTTCAGCATCTGGGCTGTGCTCTGGTTCTTTGGAAACATTCCAGATTACACAGTCTCTAAATCACGAAGCTGGTGACTGGCTCCTTTCCCCGAGGGTGCTCAAAAAAATGCTGACTGCGCTTCGCTGCTTCCCAGGGATGTTCTGTCTTTTCACAGGTGGTCAGCTCGAAGCGAAGGGGCTCTCGTTCACCTCTGGGTGAGGCAGCAGGGGGCGCTCGGTGGGCGCGCAGTGGCAGCGGGCGGACAGCAGGGGGCACTTGGTAGGCGCGCAGTGGCGGCGGGAATACAGCAGGGGGCGCTCGGCGACCGCGTACTGCACAGCTACTGGCGGCCCTCCGCGGGGGGCTGGTCTACAGGGTCCCGGTCTACAGGGTCCCCGCCGGCCGATTGCATGGGTGCCGCGTCCGCCGCATCGTAAAATCAGAGTATCCTTCCTTCTAATGCCTGTGATTAGGATTAAACGTGGCTCTGCCGTGTGAGCACACCATACCCGTGTATAGCCGAACCCACATGCATACACCTACTTCTGCATCTCAGCGTCTCCAAAGATGCATCATTCCCACTCTTCCCCTCGGCAGAACTAAAAGTATACAGGCTGCTGGAGCTGCCCACCCTCGCTGGGCATCCCCAAAGCTAAAGGGGAGGGTTGGGGGCCTAATGGTGATAGTGCAAAAATGAAAAGATGAGTACAAATCAAATATGCACATGGAATCATAGAATTGTTAGGGTTGGACCTCAAGGATCATCCAGTTCCAACCCCCCTGCCATGGGCGGGGTCACCTCACACTACATCAGGTTGCTGACAGCCACATCCAGCCTGGCCTTAAAAACCTTCAGGGATAAAGCTTCTACCACCTGCCTGGGCAACCTGTTCCAGTGTCTCACTGCCCTCATGGTGAAGAATTTTCTTCCTAACATCCAGTCTGAATCTACCCATTTCTATTTTTTTTCCATCCCCCCTAGTCCTATAATTACCTGACACCCTAAAAAGCCCCTCCCAGCTTTCTTGTAGGTGCCCTCAAGATACTGGAAGGCCACAATAAGGTCTCCTCAGAGCCTTCTCTTCTCCAGACTGAACAGTCCTGGCTTGCTAGAGTTGGACTTCAAAACACAACCAAATGAATTTAGAAGGAAGGCAGACTGTGTGCCATAACTGCACAGAGCCTGTGGGTTTGAGCCAGAGACATCAGCTAGGAATGGAGACCTGCTTTTAAAAACACCAAGCAGCTGCAACTGCTGAACGCCCTGGATTCCTCCGACGCGCTGCGGTCTTTCCAAGATGCCTCTCTCAGGCTGTGGGAATTCAAGATGCTCTCAACCCTCACATGCTGTCCCTCAGACATCACTTAAGTTCAGTTGTATGCAGACTGATAGCAATTTAATTCAACACTGGCTGTCCGTTTCTGCTCCATACCCAGTGATATCCAGCCCGTGAGCTTCCGAGAAGGAGAGTTAAGTAACTTTACTTCTGCACTGCTCTCTGATTGATACCAGAAGGCTGGTGTTTCTTGTTCCCACAATACAGCATTGTTCAGGAACATAATGATGCAGCGATACTGCGAGGTTAGGGCACTCACAGCTCATTGTCTCGCTGGGCAATCATCTCCAGTTTGCCCTGGAATATTTGTGGTCCTTCGTTGTTTTGCTTTGTTTTAATAGAGGCGCAAATTCATTTGAAATCCAAATCTTCTCAGGGTATGGAGCAAAGCCTGCTCTTTGCTGTGGGCCAGCATCCAGTGGCAGCAGGCAAAGATGCTATTACACAAAGCAAAGCTTTGGCCTCATAAAGAAGCCTCTTAAAATGATGTATGTGCTTTCTATACTGCGCAGCCACCACAGAGCTAGTCATTGCCCTGGAACAGGGACAGCCAGGGTGGCGGTTTTCATATTTCACTATCAGCAGATGCTGAGGAGCAACCCACAAACTCAAAGCACAGAGCAGAGCAAACACTTTGGGGTTTGTATAGGGAATAAATAAATAAACAAATCTCATTCTGATACAGAAGGAAACTTGAATGAATGTTTAACAAATCAGCATCTAAACTGTGCTGGACTTTCTCCAAGCCCTGAGAGCATTGGGAAGGTGGTGGCCTGGAGGTGGTTTCTGCTATGCCTGCTCAGACTCTTCTGGGTGGGAGAGGAAAAACGAGGGACAGGAAGGAAAAACAAGAAGGAAAAGGCCAGTTGCACCAAACCTTTAGCTCTGCTGCAGAGCTAGTGGAGTTGAGAAATCTGCACAAGAAGCCTAAGAAATGCAAAAGAAAGGGAAACCATGCCAGCTGTTTGTTTTCATGTTGATAAATTCCTCAAGAGAAGGCTGGAAGCTTGCCAACAGCCAGACAGGCTGCCCAGGCTCTGGGAGCCAAGTGGTAACCTCACTCTCCTTAGCGTGGGGTTACAGGCAGCACTTTGCTCCTTCTCATGGCTGAGAATACCGAATGGCTGTCTGGAGGCAGCGGTGGCTGGGCAGAACTGCTGCAGGCAGCATCGCTCAGCTCTCCCCGCCTACCTGCTCAGCAGCCCGTGCAGAGCCTTCATAAATCAACCTTTGGAGCTCCCACCCCTTGGCTGCCTGACAAGGGTGGGGTGTGCCACACTTCAGACACAGCATGGCAGGAGTCTTTCCATGCAGCCTCACCTTCTACTCTGCAGCAAATGCTCTCTGCTCGTGTTTGTGAATTCAGGGCATCTCCTTCAGTTCTGGAGCATCACGGCTGCCATCAGGCCTCTCTCTCAGGGAAGGAGCCTTGGAAACAACAGTTCACTATTTACATGTGGGAAAACATCACCAAGAAGTGTCCTTTCCAAAGGAACCAGAGGTGTGGTGTTACCTGATCTCAGAGTAGATCTGCATACCATGTTGGCTTCTGGAGGGTGGCACTGCTTATTCTAGTTTTGATATGTGTGATTCAAGAGTAAAGATGGAGTCTAGAGGAATCTGAATTATCTTTGCTTGGGGGGAAAAAATTACCTCAAAGCCTCATCTGGCTGGCTGTGAAGGGTACAGAAGCCCCCTTCTGTTAAACTCCTCCTTTCACTTCATTCCTTGCAAAAGAAGTTGTGGAAGTCTCATCACTGAAAGTGTTTAAGGTCAGGTTGGACAGCCCTCAGCAGGAAGGTTGGATTAGGTGATCTTGAAGGCCCTTTCTGACCCAAACCATTTTCTGATTCTAGAAGAACCATTTCTCACAGACCCACTGCATTTTCACTGGCTTAATTTCCCCTGATGCTATTGCCCCTTGGGGCATTTTGTATAAGAATGAAGACAGCACTCTAACAGACAATTCCCACTTCCACAGACAGAAAGGCTTCCCTGTCAGGGGCTGGAAGTTAATGTTAAACTTAACTAAGTGACTTCCCAGGTTTCCTCCTGCTGCAAGAGCAGGGTCCAGAAAAGCTGTTGGTGAACTTTGGTGAACCTATTTTAGAGTCCTGACAGTCTCAGGAATAGTAAAGAAAGCAGTTCTGTTCCCATGCCCCTTTCATCAGTCTTCTGGGACTATCCAGGTGCTGTTTTCTTATAATTGTATTTATTTGTTTATGAAGATCTTCTAGAAACTACATCAAAACAAATTAATTCATTTCAGAGAGGTCATCAAAGTGTCTGCTGGTCAAGCAGCAGTGGGTCAAGTCCCACTGTCCTGCCTTGTGCATTGGTTTCCATTACTATTTTCTGAAATGTACCCCATGAATGGTACCTTCTTCTTTCTGGAAAGTTGCATTTTTTTTTTGCTATAGGAAGAGGGCCCACAAGGTGGCTCAGGTGGAAAAGAAATGCAGTTTTTTATCTCTGCACAGATATGTCTGGGACAGAAAAGTGCTGCTCTGGAACAGCTATTTGACTGTCCCAAAAGATCTGCTGATTTGAATTCAGCTATGATGTTGCTTCACATGCACACTACCCAATCCATGGCAACCAGTGCTGAAGGGAGACCGCATCTCATACCCACTCAAGAGAGTAAGGGTTGAGACCAAATAGCCTGGGCATGCAATTAAATTTGTATCCTTGTGATCTAAGGACCCTGACCTTGTGACTTACCCAAGGTACCTTCTCCAAAAATGAAATGTGCCCAAGTAAGACTGAAAACCAGACATCTTTCAGCATTTTCTTCCAAGTCAGTCAAGGAAGTTTGTTGAGTTGACAGTTACCTCTCGTGTCTGGGAAATCCTTTCCAAAGCCTGTGAATCAATTTGTGTTGTTACAAGGCATTTACAAACGGAGAAGCACAGAATCTGTGTCCCTGACAAACTGCTCGTGGCAGTAATTCGTTAGCCTGCAGTTTATAAAGTATCATGAGGCACAGGGTATTGGTTTTGCTCTCTTAGTGGATGATGGAACAGTTAAACAGTTGAATGACGAGTGGAAGACAAGACATAAGCCTGCTGATACAAGTGCTGGGTAACTCAGGATTTCTAGGCCTCCATTTACTTCTCCTTGAATCATCTGAATAGTCACACAAAACACAAGCCAAACAATCTAACTGCAGCCTGCAATTAAATGCAAGTCAGTCCTAGCAAAAAAATGCAGCAGTTTCTTCTCATCACAATCTGAACTATCCTCTGAGCTAGTTTCTGTGCCAACAGTATTCTGTTGCTAAATACCAGATTCAGAAAGTGAAGTAAATGTCAAAGAAAAGTAATTTCTACATCAACTCTATTGCAGTTTTCAAGGAGTAACAAGTAGCCAAAATAATATACATGGTATTAGAGACAGATGTCAGGGCTTGAATTGCCTGAGTAGGGCAGATCAGTAACACAGTGGTTATCTGATGGGTTTGCTTTGAACAGTTGCCCCAAAGACTTCTATCCTCTTCACTAAAAATTGTTGTAAAGTTGTCAGATGGATGGTTTGGTAAAGTAAGTCTAGTCCTTAGCTAGCAAAGACTGACACTTTTGTTCCCTGACCCATATAGTTCTAACTACAGTAGACAAAGCCTCTCAGATGAAGTATGGTGGAGACTCATGGAACTTCCCTGACACAAATGCAGATGACCCAGGCAAGAGCATTTCTGTCTTGAATGCTTTGCTGAATTTCCAAGCAGTCCTATGCAAAAGCAGGCAGAGGAGAGGGCTTCCTGCCTTTTCACAGATACCAGTGCCATTCCTTCTGAAGAAGCAGAATAGCAATTCTTGCTGACATGGAATGAACAACTTCTAGAATTTGCTGAACAGAGTTGTGGCAGCTGTAGGCTGATGCTGAGGGAATTTTCCACAAATCTTGAGTAGAAAGTGGTAGAATGTAAATAGATTACCATTGGATGCAAAAGAAAAATAATGATAAGGTCTAAACAACCCCATTGGTCTTTCTCCTCACCTCAAGCCTAAACTTCCCCTAAGTGGCTAAGTACTAAGAAGCTACTCTCTGCTTTTCTCCTCTTTCTTTTTCCCTTGTCCAGGGCAGGGGGAGAGGGGGAAGCTATTTGTAGCCCTCCTGGTTTTGTCCAGGGAGTCCTTGTGCTGTTTATAAATTGTAAATACCTGTCAATATTGTATATTTTGTACATATTCATTGCATTTCACATCCCTAGATTTCAGTTTTGCTTGTAAATATAGCTTCACTTGCTTTAAACTGAGCTTGTCTGGCAAAATTTATTTTGGGGGTATTTTTCTCCAAATTAGTTGAGGGGGGGGGTGGTAATTTTTCAAACCACCTCAGCACAATCCCAGGATGCATGAGGAAAGAGTTAACAGAGAGCTACTTGCCAACCTGGAACATAGGAAATGATGGATCTGTGTCCTAAATCAACATGCATGATAGCAATCACATAAACAATGTATGAGTGGGATGATGGATTATGCCATTTACAGTATGTGAAGGGTTGCTTAACTTCTTTTGTTCCCCAAAACTGAGGGTCAGCAGTAAAATGGACATACATTAAAGCTTTGCATTAGCTCTTCTTAAGGAGAATGTGAAACTCTTAAAAGACAAAGTGTCATAGGTACTATGGACACCAAGAAATGTTTTGAGCTAACAAACTGTAAGGAAAAGAAAGGAGGAAATGTATTCAGTGTTTCCTCTGGGAAATCCCTCCTCTTTCTTAACTAGCATAGATTCACAGAATAGGTATATATTAGAAGGCTGTGGCTAGTAGGTGGAGAGAGGTTCTCCTCCCCCTTTACTCTGCCCTGGTGAGGCCACATCTGGAGTATTGTGTCCAGTTCTGGGCCCCTCAGCTCAAGAAGGACCTCAGGGAACTGCTTGAAAGAGTCTAGTACAGAGCCACAAAAATGATGAAGGGAGTGGAGCACCTTCCTTATGAGGAGAGACTGAGGGAGCTGGGGGTCTTAAGCATGTTGAAGAGGAGACTGAGAGGTGGCCTCATTCGTGTTTATAAATATGTAAGGGGTGAGTGCCAAGAGAATGGAGCCAGGCTCTGCTCAGTGATGCCCAATGACAGCACAAGGGGCAATGGGGGGAAATTGAGGCATAGAAAGTTCCATGGAAACAGGAGGGAAAAAAAATTCACTGTGAGTGCGACAGACCACTGGAACAGGCTGCCCAGGGTGGTGGTGGAGTCTCCCTCTATGGAGGTACTCAAAACCCGCCTGGATGTGCTGATCTGCTCTAGGTGATCCTGCTCTGCCAGGGGGGTTGGACTGGATGATCTTTTGAGGTCCCTTCCAGCCCCTAACATTCTGTAATTCTGTGATTTATTAATCATATCTAGACAATTCCTAGTTTAATAGTACATTCAATGTAGACTATTTGAAGTTTAATTTGCAGTTTGCTCAAATTCAGTTGCCTTGTGCATGGAAAAGTCTTCAGTCTTTGAAGGGCTGATCTTTAGATTAAATGTTTTCCTCTCTGGAGGAAAACCAATAGCCTACATCTGCAATAATGCAGTTAAAGTACTACCACTGCAAAAGGATTTCTCAGATTCTTTTTTTCCCCCCCCCCCATATTTCTAGAGTTTTCTTCAAAAATATGCTGTCTGACCTCCTGAGGGAGCAAAGTATCTTCTCCACAAATTAGGCTGGAGGACTTGGAAGGAAAGCAGCCATTTGCTTCAGCATTGTGCTCTGTGGGTTGCTAATTTGAGTTTCTGTAAAATGGAACCAGCTTCAAGTGCCTCAAAAAAATTCCTATCAAGTGCTGATGTTTCCAGATAAGGAGAACATTAGCTCCTACGCTGTCTTTCTCTCCAGCTTCAGCAGACTAGTTCTCTGCTTTATGATATCATTACATAGTTAGCCTAGCTTTTGTTTTTAATGCCAAGTGGTTAGAATAACTGGGAGGATTTCTACACTGTAGGGAAGATGATGTCTTCTTATGAGCCAGAAGCAGCACAGTAGTAGAAATGAGAAAGTGTGATTTTTATGGGTCGTGAGGTGAGGAATAGGAAGAGTCACAAGGGTAATTTACCTGGGCAAAGTCCCCTCAGGTATTTGAAAGCCTCAAGAGGCTATTGAAAGAAGAAAATTAATTCAAGAATGCCTTGCCAGTCAGGTTACTGATATCAGGAGTGGGTTTTGCTGAGGGCTGTATGGGAGGGAGAATTCTGGTAGTGTTTGCAGCTATGTGAAGTGGACACAGCTGAGTGGTTTGCATCCATTACCCCTGTTTGCTGCTGGATCCTGACAACCATCCTGGCCTTCAAAGCTGCTTTAGTAGTGAAGTTCAGGTCTAGTCCTTGTCCCACTGGTGCTCCTGTCCAGCTAGACCAGGACACTGTGCTGCTGCCTGGTGCACATGACCCAGCTCCCCACTCTGTGGGACAAGTGGAAATGCACAGAAACAGTGTCAAAAATCACAGGTTTCATATTTTTCATTATATCTTGCTGAAGAATGTAAATCAGCTTCTGCAAGCAGTGGTGGAGGGTGTCACTTTAAGGGCTCTCAAAGGCCACCCTGGCCTCACGTTCTTCTTCCTTGAAATGCACCCGAAGTCCTACAGCCCTTCCACCATCAGTAATAAAGTCAGTCCCACAATTAAGTTCCCTCTCTGCTACCAAAAAAAATAAATTAGTAGTCCCAAAGCACCCTATTAAGAATCTTCTCTCAACTAACATGAGGAGAAGTGACATTTCATCACTTGTCTGATGAGCTTAATAACATCCCTGTACACTGCACTGGTTAGGACACACCTTGAGTATTGTGTCCAGTTCTGGGCCACTCAGTTTAAGAAAGATGCTGACTTGCTGGAGTGTGTCCAGAGAAGGGCAACAAAGTTGGTGAGTGGTTTGGAGCACAAGTCCTATGAGGAGAGACTGCAGGAGCTGGGGTTGCTTAGCCTGGAGAAGAGGAGACTCAGGGGAGACCTTATTGCTGTCTACAACTACCTGAAGGGAGGTTGTAGACAGGCAGAGGTTGGTCTCTTCTCCCTGGCAACCAGCACCAGAACAAGAGGACACAGTCTCAAGCTGCACCAGGGGAGGTTTAGACTGGATGTTAGGAAGAAATTCTTCAGAGAGGGAGTGACTGCCCATTGGAATGGGCTGCCTGGGGAGGCAGTGGAGTTGCCATCATTGAAGGTGTTTAGGAGGAGACTTGATGGGGTGCTTGGTGCCATGGTTTAGTTGATTAGGTGGTGTTGGATGATGGGTTGGACACGATCTTGAAAGTGTCTTCCAACCTGGTTTATCCTATTCTAATGTTCACTTACTACTGCTGTTGGTGGCTGGACACGAAATAAAAGCAGGTTGATAGGGATTAGGGGCTTTAATGCCAAGGATAACCAAGATGAAAGATGGTAATTTTATTTTTCACTGAGTTCATAATGATTGCTCTTATCTGTCCTGCTGGTGTTATTTCTAGAGCAGCGTTTGGAAGCCTTCATTACTTACAAGTGGTAAGTGACCATTGCCAAGGGCAGTTTGTGACCTGCAGGGGGACATGCAGTAGCAGTCTGCTGGTGCTGCTGCTGCACCACTATAGTACTGCTTCTAAGTCTTCTGGATTTTAGGGTGTAAGAGATTATTATTATTACTTTTCTCTGTTCAACAGACATCCAGCAATGAAACAAATTAAAAATGGATGGCACAAGAAGTTACAAAGCAGGTTAATAGAATTAGCAGTAACTGCTACCCACTCCTGGGAATTGCTTTCTGAGCTTTGAGCTTCAGTTGACCTGTGGTTTTCAGAGACTTTGGTCTCTTCATTAGTTTTCACTGTTTTTTTGTTTTGAAGGTAAAACCCAAACAAACCCTCCCCCCAAAATAGGATCATAGGTATGGAGTACTTGAGGACAAGGACATTCATCTGATTTTCTGCTTTGGTTTTTAAAACACATTCTCCACTGCTTGCCATTGTTACTCCTATGTATTAGGATGGCAGTGAGCTCGGAGAGGGATGCTGCACATGGGCAGAATCATAGAATAATTGCCAGCAGCACTGGAGCAGAATTAGTTTCCAGAGGTGAGCAGTGTTTGGACATGTGAGCAAGGGCCTTGATGCAGCAATGTTGTTCACCCACAGTGCACTTTTTTCCCTGGTTTAAGCTGCCTCAAAAAGCACAAGGGAGGTGAAAAGCAGTTTCCTCCTGTGCTAGGATCAGTTTTGCTGACTGTCTGACATTTTATATGCATGCTGGTTTTCAAGGGCCAGCCTTAATACCTCATAGAAAACCAATCACCAAGCTGCCACTGCATCACCTACTGCAGAGCATTGCTGTGCAAGCCGCACTAATGAACAGAAGCAGCTGATGCCTCTCAGTACCGAGGAAGGAAATTTTCCTCTGTGCTTGATGTCTTTCACTTCTCCTGCTCTTAGTTATAAATATTCTAGTGCATGAGCTCAGATGAATAATGCTCATACTACAAATTACTAAAACTGAGGAGCTTTAGTATTTAAAGGTGAAGAATGATTTATTCTGGCATAGAAAGTTTAGGCTGGTTATTGGCTCCCCCCCTCTTCTTTGTTCAGCAGTTCCGCAGCGTGAACATAGCCTTCTAAGAAAGAAGTGAACTTATGGCTTGTCTGTTTAGTCTGTATCTGAGGCTAAACTATAGCAGTTGCTCTACCCCTCCCCAGCAGAGAAGGGAAATCAGGCAAAGGAGGGGACACCCCTGGATTAAAATGAAAAGAGATGTAATGAAACAGCAAAACTGACACCAATAGTATAAAGTATATAAAGTTATATTTAGCCCAGCAAAGGTAGGGTGGTCACAATAAACAAGAAGGCAGTCCTCAGAAGAAAGAAGAGTGTGAACAAGAGGAGGCCATGTAGGAAGCCTCCCATCCTCAGCAAACTTTCCCCTTTATAAGGAATGTGACATTTTTGCTTTGGGATATACCTGTAAGCCCACTCAGGTCAGCTGCCCCCAAACTGCTAATGCCCTGCAGCCCAACACTGGTCTGCGATTCTGCCCCAGCAAAACCAGGACATGGGGTTGTGGTTTTATTTTAAAGCCTAAAAATTCAGCTACAGGTTTCTATCCATCTTAGGTCTTAAGACAACACTAAGGACTTTTAAAGAGGAAAAAAAAATGTAGGAAGAAAGAGGGAGTGGGCAATGAGCCTTCTAACTATGAAGATGAGGACATGAATATATATCATCTCTGCAAAACCTAATGGATCATTCTATTTTCAAGTGACCTTATCTATAGTGGTTTGGGGGGGGGGTTGGGGTTTTTTTGGGGGTGTTTGGTTTTGGTTTCCCCTCCCCCCCCCATGATTGCACAGTTCAAATCCACACAGGGGATCTGAGATTTTGTTTCTCCTCTTCGTGAGGCTGTGGTTAGTAATAACTTGAGTAATGCTTTGTGAACCATTTGTAGTCTAGTATCTGCTTGGAAAAAAATAGACAAATTTGAGTCAAATAACTCATCAATGTGTTTCTTCTTGGCAGAGCTGTACTGATTTAAACCCAAGAGTAAGGAATTCAATAAACATAAGGAGGGTTTGTTTTGAGTAACTGAAGGCTTCTGATACACCACAGACACCTTTCTGTTCTGTAAGTGCTGAAGAGAAATGAAAAACTGGATTTGGGGTTTGTCCTCCCACAAATAACTTTGAGAAGCAATGCTATGTATCAGTGATAAGCATCTCTGGCACATCAAGGGATTTATTTGTGATGGACAGTATGACATGGAAACCCACAAACTGATAGATCTTGCAGATCTTGCCTATGGCCATGCTCAGGATTCTCTTGTTACTGCAACTATTTAGCAGGGCACCTTTCCCATTGCCTTTTAAACCTGCCCCTGCCAAATTGCTGCAGGCCAAACCCAGTCATTTTGCATTTGGCTGCTACCTGTTACCATTCCTTTCTTTCGGAGCCAGTAAGTGCCTTAACCCTTGTGGTGCCTGCCCCACATTTTCCTTTGGTGTTCACACTAAGATGTGTCATGTTTAAAGCTTCTGCATTATTGAATGGCTATTGAAAAGCAAAAAGCATGACAACTTTAAATAAGCTACAGTGAAATAGCTGCATTTTTGCTTGTGGTGGTTAACAAGATCACAGAGGATCACAGGATGTTAGGGGTTGGAAGGGATCTCCAGAGATCCAACCCCCCTTCCAGAGCAGGGCCATAGAACCTAGCACAGGTCACACAGGAACAAATCCAGATGGGTCTTGAAAGTCTCCAGAGAAGGAGACTCCACAACCTCTCTGGGGAGCCTGTTCCAGTGCTCTGTGACCCTCACAGTGAAGAAGTTCCTCCTCATGTTCAGGTAGAGCCTCTTGTGCTGTAGTTTATATCTATTGCCCTTTCTCCTATCCCAGGGTGTAACTGAGCAATATTCCAGGTGAGGTCTCATCAGGGTAGAGTAGAGGGAGAGGAGAACCTCCCTTGATATAAAGTGTATATAAAAGTGTGTTCACTTTTAGGATCTGTTATGTGTAGCAGACAAGGGCAGCACAGCTGGTGAGCTGTTTGGAGCACAAGCCCTATGAGGAGCAGCTGAGCGAGCTGGGGTTGTTAAGCCTGGAGAAGAGGAGGCTCAGGGGAGACTTTATTGCTGTCTACAACTACCTGAAGGGTGGCTGTAGCCAGGTGAGGGTTGGTCTCTTCTCCCAGGCAACCTGTAACACAGAACAAGAGGACACAGTCTCAAACAGCACCAGGGGAGGTTTAGGCTGGATGTAAGGAAGAGTGATTTGCCATTGGAATGGGCTGCCCAGGGAGGTGGTGGAGTTACCATCACTGGAAGTGTTTAAAAAGAGACTGGATGAGGCACTTAGTGCCATGGTTTAGTTGATTAGATGGTGTTGGGTGATAGGTTGGACTTGGTGATCTTGAAGGTCTTCTCCAGCCTGGTTAATTCTGTATTCTCTTCTCCAGACTGAACAACCCTACTCCATCAGCCTGTCCTCACAGCAGAGGTGCTGCTTGGATCATCTTTGGGGACCTCCTCTGGACTTGCTCCAACAGTTCTGTGTCCTTCTTACGATGGGAACACCAAGGCAGGATCTCAATCTCCTCTCTTGCCCTGCTGCCCACACTCCTCTGGATGCAGCCTAGAAGACAGCTGTGTGCTGGGCTGCACAACAGCACTGCTGGCTCCTGGGGAGCTTCTCATCAATCAACATACCCAAGTTTCTCTCTTCAGGGCTTCTCTCAGTCTGCACCCAACCTGGATTTGTGCTACCACCCTTCACCTGCCCCAAGCTGCCCCTGCTCCTCCCTCACCATCCTCCACCCTGCCTAAAGAGCTTCTGCTCCACCACCACCATTTTTGCACCCATTCCAGAGCTTAGGGAAGACCCCCAACCAGCCAAGATATTACACAGAAGAACTCAGCCCCAGCCAACACCCGTGGATGGTATTGGAGTGGTCATCAACATTCTTCCTAGCTAACCGGGGGGCCACCAGGCCCCCCGGCCTTTGTTGTCACCACCACCATCACCCAGTGTGCACCATGGGCACTCACCAGTGATGAGAGGAGGATCCTCCAGCCCATAATGGGCTCAGCTTGGGGCTTCTGCCCTTCCTGGTGGGGATTAAAAAGCAGAGTGGGTAGGGAGGGCCAAGTGGCCACACCTGGGGTGGGAGGAGACTCCAGCAGAGCCCAGGTGCTGTGGGGTTTTTAGGCTGGACGTTAGGAAAGAAATTTTCACAGATAGGTTGGTCAGGTATTGGAATGTGCTGCCCAGGGAGGTGCTTGAGTCACCCACCCTGGATGTGTTCAGACACGGTGCTTGGGAATATGGTTTAGGGATGAACTTTGTAGAGAAGGGTTATTGGTTGGACTTGGTGATCCTGAGGGTCTGAATGTTTCTGTGATTGTACCTCTAGATGAGCGAGTGACAAACACTGTCACCGGCTCTCTGTGCCCATGTGCATCTCAGCTGTCTCCCAAAACAGACAAGGGGAGGTTTTCACTCAGAGGCTGGTGCAGTGACACAGCCAGGTCAGATCCTGCTCAGGAATGACACCTGAAACTAGGAGGCTGATACTAAACTAGGGTGTCTCAAAACTTCAAACTTTGGATGAAATGACTCACAGCTCCCAGACTGCAAAAGGAAATTCCATCTCTGGGCAACAGTGGATTTCCAGCTACTCACAGAGAGGAAATCTTCATCACCTGCTGGAGCAACACAACCTGGGATGCAAAGGCTACCACTGCCTGCTTTTTCATCTGTTTCTTTTGGGCTGTTGCAAGTCTTTGACTAAGAATGTTGTTAATCAATTGAATTAACCAGTGTAGGTGGGAAACTGCTAGACCTGTGAAGGATAAGCCTGGTTTTCAAATGAACTCCTCAGAGAGGGTAACTTCTTGCTTATTTTTTTTCCTCCTTCAGCTCTTCAAAATATTTTTCTGTGGGCATTGTACAGTCCTCCCTTGTCATCATCCTTGCCACAACCACTACTGTCCCACTTTCTGGGGTATTGTAAGCTCTGCAGGAAAAGGGAGAGTGGGTGAGCCGTCTCTCATGCATAGGAGGAGTAAGTATGCAAAAAATAATGACAGTTAAGGTAGATAATGAGGCTGGGGCATCCAGGATGAGGGAAGAGTTGGAAGACCAGATAAATGAAGATTTAGCTGCAAAATGACCAGGTAAAAACATATCTAAAATTAAAAGATGTTTTGTTCTTGGAGTTATGTTTGTTTGTTTGTTTGCTGGGGTTTTTTTAAGGTAAAAAACAAACAAACCCTCCCCCCAAAATAGGATCATAGATATGGAGTACTTGAGGACAAGGACATTCACCTGATTTTCTGCTTTGGTTTTAAAAACACGTTCTCCACTGTTTGCCATTGTTACTCCTGTGCATAAGGATGGTTGTGAGGTCAAAAAGGGATGCTGCACATAGAATAATTGCCAGCAGCACTGGAGCAGAATTAATTTCCAAAGGTGAGCAGTGTTTGGATACATGAGCAAGGGCCTTGATGCAGTAAAGTTGTTCACCCACAGTGTACTACTTTTCCTGGTTTAAGCTGCCAAAGAAGCATAAGGGAGGTGAAAGGCAGTTTCCTCCTGTGCTAGTGGGAGGCCCACTGAAGGACTTGGTCTGTCACTCCAGTAAAGAGCAGGAATAAAAACATTGAACACATTCTATCAAAAGCAGGCTGGACCATGTTAATTATGAGCCTACATAGACATTCAAAATGATGCATGAATGTCAACACACAATGGACCATCCATCTCATCAGCAGAAGGCTTGGACACAGATCAAGCAAGAAACCTGCTCATGTTTTCAGCTTGTGCAATAGGTTATTTGTTCATTTTAAGTCAATATAAACTGTCTCCAAGTCTCCTGAGATTTGTCAGTCCCTAAATAACTTTCCTCCCCCCAAGTATTCCTCTATAATACTATGGGGATCATTACTGTAATGCCTTTGAAAGATATTCCAAGTCCAAAGATGCCTCCACTTGAAGTGCTGTGGACAAGCAACGTACTGCCAATGCACCCTGCCATTGGTAACCTTATTTTTCTCCTGAAAGACCTGCTCAGGAGCTGCAGCTCAGCTCATTGTCTTCCCCTTCCCCATCCCCTCCCAGCTCCCCAAAAGAAAGGTAGATTTTGTTGTCTAAGAAAGAAGAGGTAGGCATGTGATTGAAGTTCAGCTTTCGCTTCACAGCACTTGTGTTAAATGCTCTAGAGAGTATATTTGCAACACTAAACGTCTGTCTGTTTACATTCAACTTGCATATTGTGCATTTTGTCAGTTTAAGAGGTAGTATTTTCCAGTTCATTTGGGTGAGCAGGAAGAATGAGCTGCAGATAATGTTGGTTCATGAATAGGCATGAAACTTCTCACACCTATGGATTAAAGCCAAGGCTGCTTTTCTCTTTGAATACATCAGCACTTTGTTTCTGTTACCACCTGAGTCACCAGGCTCCAATTTTGACAGTTTTGTCTCAAAGAACTGCCTAGCAGTTCTGGCTGGGGTGTATTTTGTGCTTTCCACCATCGTGGGCCATAGCCATGTCTCTATTAACAAATGCCTTCAGCTCCTCACGCTCTTTATTAAGATCTGGATCTCACGAATACTTGGCATCTTCACAGTCTTGCTTGGCAACTGGTGATTCAAACAGCCACGTCAGGCACAAACTTCCTCACATACTCCTCTGTTCTCAGAGGCTCTGCACCACCTCCAGGCATGCCAGATCCCCAACTCTGTCATCTCCTCCCTGCCTCCACACCATCCCAGCTTCTCACCCACTTGTTTTGGTTAAACAAAAAAATAACGCCCTTTATACCTAGCAGCTGTTTCCAAAACTGCTCAAAGTCTCCTAATTCTGTCCCCTAATTCTGTCAGTTAGGCTATTCATACAGCAGTGGTACAGCCTTCACCCTGAGAAAAGCGACTAGATTGGGCCAAATGGACGTACAAATGCCCTCTCCAAACCCAATTATGTTGGATGCATTACAGCCTAACTCTGCATCTCCCAAGCTCTACCACTCCAAGAAATGGAAAAATGCTTAGCTGCCTGCCTTTCTCCACAGCACATTCTTCATCTGTTTGTTCTTACATATTCAATTTTTGCTCCCTATCTGATGAAAACGTTTACATAATTAAATTTAAACCAACAATGAAGAAAAGGCTCCACTGACTCGATGGCAAATCCACTGAGTTTCCTTGGTCTTGCAGCGCTTCACAGTCCTAAACTTTCTTACCACCCTAACTGTTTTACTTCTTCTGAGCAGTGCATGCCATGGAAACTTTCCTCATGAAAATGCTTCTTAATTCTTCCTCAGCTTGGGGGATTTTTGGTTGGTTGGTTTCTTGGTTGTTTTTGTTTGGGGTGTTGTTTTTAGGTGTTGGTTGGGGTATTTTTTTGTCACGTTTCTTCAAGGGAACAGACTGGTCTGGACTAGATGGGTCTTTTATTGCAGAGTGCTGGCTGCTCACAAGGAATTCCTCAACCTGGCAGTGCTGCCATTCTCTGCCCAGTGTTACCCAGCAGTATGGCCTCTTCCTTGCATGCCACCACTCTGTTGTGACATATGGGGCAGCCAAATCTTACTTTTTTGAAGCGTATGTATTAGTGTCTGCATGGAATTAGCTTTTGACTACACAAAAAAATCCATGTTCAAAAGATCCCTTCTGTATACCATGCACTTGGGGGAGGGGGAATCAATCTAAAGCCATACTTTTAACATACATATGTGTTTGCATGCATATATTTAGATAATCATATATCATTGAACCATTTTTTCCTCCCCACAAAACCAGTTTCTGAAGTAGAATAAGTAGCATCAATTTGCCAAAGTATGATCCAACAGCAACTCCTCTCACCAGTGTTTTTTATTCTTAGCACAGTGGAATTATTTTAGTCTAGAGACTGTAAAATCCATTTGTAGTCCAAAGTATTTGGATAGCTTTCTTTTCACGATCCATAACTTTGAATGTGACTAAGTGACAACATTTTGCTGAGAGCTTTTCCTAACTAGCAATACCTCTGCTGCTTATTGTCCTGTAGAGCTAAACAGTGACTGTCACCGGCAGGTTTGTCTGCATGCATCAGAAGTGAGCTTACCATGGTGATATAAAGCTTAGCTTTTTAACATTACCCTAAAAATAATTTACTGATTCAACATGATTTAAGCACAAAGATTTCAAACCACTGCAGCAATGGAGATCAGTATGAGCCTTCAGTTACAAGCTTTTCATGCTTTCACTAGCCTTGCTGCTGCTGATTGTGCATGGTGAGTGGTCCACACAATGCTGAGCAGAACATCTGTGATAAATGCTGTGAGTCCATGGGTTTAGGCTCAAGGTGAGGAGAAAATTCTTCACTGAAGAGTCCTTAGCCATTGGAATGGGCTGCCCAGGAAGGTGGTGGAGTCACCATCCCTGGGGGTGTTCAAGAGGGGACTGGATGTGGCACTTGGTGCCATGGTTTAGTCATGAGGTCTGTGGTGATAGGTTGGACTTGATGATCTTTGAGGTCTCTTCCAACCTTGGTGATTCTGTGAATCTAGGCCTTGAGCTACGCTGCTGCTCCCACTAAGGTTTGCCTCTGAATCTTCCTGTTTGTTTGCTTGATCCCAATTTAACCCCAAAGCCTAAACGATATGGTTCAGACAACGTAATCCAGAAATGGATGCTTAATGTTAAGCTGAGAACACACTGTTTAAATACTGAAATATCTTAGACAGGATTTGCTTTTCATTGTATTTCTTTATTCTTTTTGCTTAATCACATCCACATGGAAAGCATTGTGCTTAATGAAACTACAAAACTGTATTTCAACAAACCAGCCTGTACAGAAACCCAAGTCTGAGCATAAATTGATCAGGTTACTTTAAAATATTAAAAGGGGGGGGGGGGAGGAGGAAAGCCTTTTATGAGAAATATTCCCTCCTGCAGGCTTAAGCCCACTTTCTCTTCTCTTCCAGGAGTGATCCAGAGCAAGGGCAGCTTTCCTCAACCACTAAGCTTTGCTTTCATGTGCTGTTCCCTGCTTTTTATTTCTGTTTTGGGTTTGGCTGGGAGAAGACATCAGGTTGGATGTCAAAGCTGTCATCATCCATGTATTTCCTCAGCCACTTAAGATGCTGTTGTCTGAAACTTTTGCCTCTGAGGAGTAAGCCTGCCCTTCATTGTTAGCACTTTTATTGGCACTGATTGTTTACTGTGCAAGCACTAAGCACGGCTCTGCTTTCTTTGCAGAGCTTGTTTGCCAACAACAGCCCGAGTGCTGTGTAGCCTTACTGGTTTGGCTTAGTTAACTATATTTGAAATAATGGATTGATATGGTATGATAAAGGCCATAAGAATTCACAATTTGAAGTCCAATTCCATTTTCACAACAGTAATTAAAAGGCCATGCTATGTAACTGTAATAATTTTATGAACATTAAATTTCACCGAGTACCTGAAAAATTTCAGTGTAACTATACATAAGGCCCCCAAATTAGCTTGGTCAATGTACAGTCTGCTAGTTTAAGTTTAACATCTTGGAAAGCACTTAGGAAATCACAATTACATGGACAAAGTTCACGGCAGAACCTAAATCTTGATCCTCTGGCAGCATGCACCTGGCATCATACTATCCTCTGCCCTTACCTCTCCCCCTTTCTGCTTCTCTTCCTAGTTGTGTCTACATGTCCTCCTTCCTCAAGCCATACCTGCAGGAGTGCAGTATATTATGCAGCAGCAAAGCAAATATTCTCCAGCATATTTGCTCTTCAAGGCAAGGACTGCAAGAGTTTATCTTGAACAAGTAGTGTGAAATGCACCTTTTCTCCAAGGCTTGCTCTGCACTATCAGCTTCTTGCCTTAATGGTTATGTGGAGGGGGTGGAGGGGTGTGTGTACAGCAATGCAGCTCCCTGAAGACTAAATCTGAGTGACCTTGGAAAGGAGTCAGAGCAGCCAAGCAGATATTCTGTATTATTTTTTGAAGCCATTACACCTACCCAACACTGCTTAGCAAGGGGGAAACACTAACAGCTCCTTTCGCCTTCAACTCCAGCAAATCCTCACCTCATCAAACTTCTGCCCTGTCAAGGTCCTACCCTCCTACAGGGAAGTGTGATTTGCCAGGCCTTTCTGTGACTTTCTCCACCTCAGCACAGCTAATTTCCCCTGGTGAAGAGGCAAGAGGGCAAGGAGCAAGTCTCACTGGTACCAGCATGTTTTGCTTAAGAGCTGCAATCACAATAGGAACATTTTGTCAGTCTGTGAACATCACTGCACTGGGAAAGCCTTATGAAAAAGAAATCTGAGCTTCAGCTGCTTCCCCTCCTGGGCCCAGCCATGACTGAAGAACAAAACTCACTACCTGACTACTAGTCACCCAGAAAAGTGATAATTTCTCTGCATTAAACACACATTTAATTCTGTACTTTAATACTTACAAAGGTTAAAGCAAGAACATAACTTCTGATGGGATTCAATTTTTCCTTTATACTCTCAAACCTCAATTCAAACTCATTAACACACCTCAGTCAAAGCTGCAATGGAAGAAATTGGGGGGTGGGGAGGAGAAAAAGCAGGAAAGGTAAAATTGGTTTCTTGGTATAAAGTTAGGAAAAGGCTCACACAGAATCATTGATATTGGAAGGGATCCATGGAGATCAAGCAGGGTCACCTAGAGCCAGTTGTCCATCCAGATGACTTTTTAGCATCTCAAAGGATAAGGACTCCACTACATCCCCAGGCACCCTAAGCCAGTGCTTGGTCACGCCGAGTACTTTTCCTGCTGTTGAGAGCCTCCTGTTTCAGTTTGTGAATGAAGAAACTAAACAATGAGAGGTGACTGTTACATCTCTGTGTATTTCCCCAAACTAAGATCATCCTCTCTCTGCCTCTTCCAGGGAAGCAGCAGCTGAAGGAACTGGTAAGAGTCAGGTCACAATTTGGGGGCATGCTAACAGGAGCTGGGTGCAAGCACAGCAAAAGCGACAGCACCCACTGTGACTGAGCCGACTGCCCAGGTATGAATTGAGACACCTCCAAAGTCACTCCAAAGAGTATTAGCAGCTTTGCCTTGCCTAAATAGGACTACTCACACAACTGAAATATACTGTTGCTCATTAGTTTGAGTCATTTGTACTGCTAATGATGTTCCCACAACGAGTACCCCTGCAAGTTATGACCAAACACATTCAGGATTTTGCTGCCCAAGCCGACAAACATTCGGTATTGGGAATTAACTTTATTAAAAGCAGTGATGCATCATTTTGCCACAGCTGATTCACAGGAGCTCTGCAAGAGACTAACTGGTGGTGAAAGAACAGTTTTGAACACTCAACAGGTAAGGAGCATCAGACAGGGTAAAAACTGCTGTTACACAAAAAAAGGCAGCATGACCTCACAGTCCAACTGAATGCAAAACAAAGCAGCAATCATTCATCAGCAGTCCAATGCTGGGTTGGTTGGTTTTCTTTTTTCCCCCCCACAGAGCTCAGAGCTTTGTAGATTCATTTTAGAAAGTTTATATATAAATTCATCAAGAAGTTACTTTTGTATTGGCTAAATTACTTTTGTATTGGCTGTATAAAGCCAAGTTTCAGCTTCCCTGTTCTGTAGCTAATTAGTACGAGGTTCCAGTACAACATCTCTCACATCTTAAATATAGATTCAACTGCATTGAGCTATTTCCAATAGCATTAACACTTGCATTTAAAAAGAAACTAAAACCTGGGCATAGCAAAGGTTATTTCTAGAGAACAGGAATCACAACTGACACATGGTTGAGGTTCTAGCCTGTCTGTTACACAAAGGAAGAAAACAGCCTTATCTCAATGGCATTTGCAAAGTTTTTCTAACTACTACTCCCCTCTCAGAACAGAAAATAAACTTGGGATTTCTTAGCAGTTCCAGTTTCCAGTCACTCTTAGCTCAATGCCCTTTTTTTGTGAGGAGCAGGTTTGCCGTCTCCATCTCCAGCTATAAGGCAAATCCTTCACTGCACAGTGTCACTGACCTTCTTTGCCCGCTCCAAGTCCGCGTCTCATTCTGCAGCCGACAAGCACATGCAGCCTTGTGTTGCTTAGGTATCCTGCAATATATTTCTACACTGCTATCCCAAGCTTTAAAGGAAAGCCCATAAGCACCACTGAAAGCCCAAGAAACAAGACTCCCGGATCCACTGCTCTGGGTGGGCTTCCAAGGCACTTAAGTCTACAGAGATCCCAAGAAGTTCGTGAACATAGCTGCCCAGACAGCACATAAATATCCCAACATTTTTTGGAGTCAGCTCAGGGCTTCCAATACTTTATTTGCATTTCACTGGACTCTATGGTCTATTTATAAATTGTTTATCATACAGTTGCTAGAAGTCAGCAAGTCTACTTCTGTTTCTAGTGAAACAGTGAAAGTTCTACAAAAACCTTGTGCTTTTCATCGACAGCATTTTAAGTGACAGGTACAAGAGTTAGATCTCTGTTTAAAGCTTCACTAGCACAAAATCTGAGCTCTGGAAGCTAAAGCAAGCATGCTGGTTAACTCTATCAGGTCCAGTGGCATTCTGAGACTGACTAGAGACAGGCTCTGCAGCTTGACTGACTCTATATTCCCTGTACTCTTAGTTATTCACTCATCACAAAGTAAACTAAAGTGGCTCCCATTTAACATGCAGACTGCCTCATTGTCACTCCCAGCACTGCAAGACATAAATCTTAGGACTGTAAAGAAATCCTGACCTGGAAAAGGCAAAGATGCACAAGGTAACAGCCTTAAAGTTTTTAAAACACCTTTTTCTGAATTCCAACTTCAGCAGAGTTCAAGCATGTACATGCAGCTAGATCAATACATGCAGTGAGCCTGGGCCCCACTCAACCTCAACCTTCAGAGTACTTGACAATGAACTCCTTTCCTGTTCTCCAGCTTGTAAAATAAATAGATGGGTATAATTTCCTTTGTCCCTGCCCCTTCAAATAACAGACCTGTACCATTTGGGACATTCAGGCAATTTACTTTACATGCTTATTTGCCACCCTTCCAACAAGGAAAAGAGAGTAATTGGAATGTCAACCCTTAAATGTCAAAAAGCACCAAAAAAATACAGCAGTTTAGAGTACATCTCCAGTGAGGTACTGCCTTAACAGAAGGATGCCAAGAAGTCATTGGAAAGTTTTATCAATGCACTTCTACAGCTGGCCATCCAGACTTTAAATAGCATCACAAGTTTGTTTCCTCTAATTCCTATATCAACTTAAACTCTACTCGAGTTTAAAACACTTTATCTCCTGTTCAAGGCCTCAAACACCACTACATGCCTCAAGCTTGCTTTCAAAAGTCTTATGAAGTAAGGAGGTTCAAATTCCAGGGGACTACGTGATCACATACATTTCAGTACACAATAAAACACAAAATGAGAAATGCTGAGCTCTTTTCTTGTCCCACCTGACAGCCACATGATTTCCTGTCTCAAAGCGTGTCACCAAAAGGTCACTATTCAAGTATTACTTGTAGGACAGGCGGTACAACATGCAGCAGACATGTGGCAAGGACAAGTAAGGGCTACCAAGAGGCCAAGTACTACTCACCTTGCCTTCACAGCTGGTCAGCTTGACCACTGGTGAACTAAAGCAGGTGGAAAATTGGCTCCAGCTGAAATGTGCGGAGAGAAAGCAGAGAAACTCATAATTCCCCACACAGGTGGATTGAGGTTTGATATCTGCCATCACACTCAGTCCAGTGCAAGAGACTTTAAGATCCTGTTCCCGGCTGAATTTATACTGAAATAAGCTAAGGTCCAGATAAGCCACACTTACCCTGAAAGAGTAATTGCTCCAGCATGTGGGTTTCCAGAACTGGAGTTTGGACCACCAAATCTGTGTATCTAAGAAGCCTTTTGTAAGATCTACTGCCCCCTTTCCTCCCCTCTGCAAAAAGCTATTTAGTACTGGAAACTGCAATTTGCATTAAATGTCCCACTAGGCAGGAACCACCCCTAAATTAAATACAGAAAGCATTTAGCCCTGACAGCACAAGGTGTTTCCCTGTAACTGCACTGATTAAACAGTTGCAGACACCAGACTTCCAAGTCCTTTTTAGCAGATGTCACACCACACAACCTAAAGCAGCAGGCAATTGGCCAAAAATGGTTAGCAAAAAGGATTCCTTAAACCTCCAGCATCCAAATATAGCCCTAGCTGGTCACATGGGCTGCCATACAGTAAGTGCTCCTCACTTTACCTACCCCTTGATTAAACAGTTTGAGCTAAAAAGCATGTACTTAGAATAGCATTTCGGTTTCCAGGCCAAATTCCATGAACTGTATAATCTTGCTGTACCTTCTGTGTTCAGATTTGCAGAAAGGAAAAGTTGAGTCAGGTTTCTAGTGAGCCCCCAAAGCGATCATTAGCTACAAAAAGCTAACAGAAAACAACATCTACATGGAAACAGATATATGCATAATACATATGCATATATATATATATATATATAAGCAGCAGATCAACACTATAATGCAGCTGCTGTGTCTTACATGCTAACAAACTCTACAGCACATACTGTTGTGTTTAATTTTAAATGCATTGCCTGCCTTGCTCCACCTGACCTATAGCAATTCCTGGTTTTCATATTACTCCAAGATGAAAGCTGATCAGCTGATTCCGTCCACTTCAGAAGAACTCCGCAGCTTAGTTTACACATCAAGAAACTGCAAAATTTCTGAGGAGAGGCAGGCTGGCTGTTGTAGTGTTGCCAGATTCCAACTTAAACTCAAAAAAAACCCCAAACCAAACAAGTTTGTCCCTTCCTTTCACCATCACCCATGACCCATACAGTGCAGGTGTCAAATACAATTGTATCATAAACGCTTATAACTGCACTGTCACCTATCCTTCAAAGCCCCACATCAGTAAGGAAGAGGCCTTGCAGGACTCACTCACAACAAACTTTGTCATTTTTGGAGATGCAGAGGCTTGAAGTCATAGCTAGTAGTCAACAGAAGTTGAGGGATGGGGGTTCCCAAAGAGGAAAACACCTCGGTGCTGCAAGGCAAGGCCCAAACACTGAATTGGCACACACTGCACTGCATTACAACCGGGCTCCATAGCACTAGCAACTGCTAAAAGCATGAAGTGTTTTATCCAACTCCAGTCTCTAGTTACACCACTATTGTGCAGCACACATAAAACAAAGGACAATTAGGAGCAGCGTCGAGCACAGTCACAAACCCACCACCGACTCAGCTGCACTGAGCACCACTTAAGTTTCACAGGCCAGGCTGGCCTGACTGAACTCCCCTCGGGTACCCAGATGCTGCGCTATTTTTACCCTGCAAAAGACAAGACCCAACAAAACTTCAGAGCGGGAGGCCACGACAGCAAAGACTTTATTCCAAGGCCGCAGCGCAGGTTCGGGTGCTCGGCAGTGCCCGGGCTCGCCGTCCCGTGCCGGCGGGGCAGCCCGCAGTGACGTGTCCACCTGAGGCTCCCAGGGCCGCCGCCGCCGTCGCCGCCGGAGACAAAGTTCTGTAGTGCACTGACTGCTATCGTACCCAGAGTCGGAGTGTCACAGAACTTTGCTTCCGGAGGCTTCAGTCCTCCGCCGGTACCGACACCGGGGCCGCCTGCCAGCACAAGTTTCCCTGCCTGGGAAGGGAAGGCGGACACGGTTAGAGGTGGGGAAGAGTGTCACCTTCTCCTCCCCCGCGGCTCGGTGGATAACCCGATGACCGAGGAAGGGGTGCAAAGAGACGAAGAAGGTTGCGGGTTTTTAAAGTAACATCCACAAAATCACCCCCCCGCGGAGCTAACGGGCCGCCCTGCGCAAATCGCGGCCGAGCGGCTATCCGGAGCGCCGCCGATGGAAACCAACGGGAGCTGCCGACTCCCGCTGACAGCCTCGGCGCCGCGGCCCCGCCTGGCAGCGCCGGGCATCCCCCCGCGGCCCCGAGCGGAAAGGACCCGAGCGGCTCTCCCCCTCGCTCCCCCAGCCTTTCCTCTCGGCCCCCGCCACCGAGCGCAACAGGTCCGCTCCGCCCGCAGCCCCCGGCGCCCCCCGCGGTGGAGGCAGCGGCGGCCTCGTCTCGTCTGGCCGCGTCCCGTCGGGCGGTGGCGGCCGGTTACGCGCGCCCGCCCCGCCGCGCCGCTCCATCTTGACTTTTGCCGACGTGGAAATTTTGGGTTCGGGGACGAGCCGCGCTCTTATTGGCCGGCGGCGGGCGGGGTCGGAGGTCACGGCTGCTGTCGCCGCTCCGCGCCAAGCCGCCTCGCAGGCGGCCCTGCCCCGCCCCTTGCCCCGCCCCCATGCCCACCCAAGGGGCGGGGCTCCGGTGGCCGCGGCGGCCGCTGGTGGCGGCGGGGGGAGGGGGCGCGGAGGGGGAGAGAACGAGCGGGCGCTGGCAGGAGGCGGCGGCGTCTCACTGGCCTCTCGGCCGCCAGGTCGCTTTGGGCTCGGGTGGCTGCCGCGCGGAGTGCCGCGCCGCTGAGGGCAGGGTGTGTATCCGCGGGTCCGCTCGGGCTGTGGAGGCGGCGGCTGTTCTCGGTGCTCCTCGCCGCCTGCGGTTCCGCGGCGTTACCGACCCGGCCGGCTCGCAGCCTTGGCTGTGGAGAGCGAAGCTACATTGCGGCGCCGCCGACGGTTGAAGCGCGTAGGCCGGGTCCTGCCCTCCTCCGGAGGTGCTCAGCCCCGTTCTTGGCGACCGTTCCCGGCGACACCTGTGAGGCTACGTCGGCAGGAGAGCTCCCGGCACGCCTCCTGGAGCCCCTGCGGGGGGTCGCGGTGGTGGCCCTGAGCGCTCAGGAGCCGCGGGGAGCGAGCGAGCGAGCAAGTGGTGTTTGCTGCGGGACTCTCTGTCTAAAATCACTTCAGGGTGGCCTGGTGTGCCCCAGAGATGGGATATAGAGATTTTTGTGGTGTAAGCAGGAGAAAATCTTGGATATTTCCAATTCCAGCTTCGAATTTAAAAAACTTCGCAAAGAATGTGACGGCTTTTACTGAAAAGTGTGTTCCTTCTCCCTGAAAGAAATGCTGAGCAAGGACCTGTTGTTTGCAGAGGGTGTTTAATGCTCACCTCTTCGAGGTGTCAAGACTCCCCAGCTCCATGTGAATCTCGAAGTACGCTAGAGTACAAAATTGGCTAAATAAAGATCTAATTCCTGTGGTCGTTTTTATCTCTTCTATTGAATTAAAATCATTAAGCTCATTACCAATCACCTCGCTCACTACTAGGCATTTGCCAATTTGAATCATCCAGGTCTAGGTTTGCAGTCATGTAGGCCTTGACTGTAAATAGGTGCATGAGGAAGTACTAGTCCTGGAGGAGCCATTCATTCATTCATTCATTCATCCACGGGATCAGGGAGGTGCTCACAGGAGGTGGTGTGCAGGCCCTGTGCGGTAGTGGCATCACTCTGCAGGTGAACTCCAGCGTTTGCCTGGTCCTTGTTGCAGGGCTGCAGCCATGCCCATTAATCCAAACCAAGGGCTGTCACTTCAGTACCTGAAAGAAAAATGCATTGAAAAATGCTTTGAAATACTGTTCCTGGTTGGTTGGTTGGTTTCGGGTGTGTTTTCCACTTTAACCATCCAACTTCAAAAAGTGATTGGGGAAAGAGAACCTGAGAAGAATCTCTTACCTTTGGGTAGTTTAATGTTGTCTTCTTTAGCTCCTTTGTCTGCAGAACCAGAAATGGCAAGTCTTCTCGGAGCCTTTCTGTTTTGTTTATGAAATACGTGCCTCCCTCAAGGTCTCCACGTTAGCCATGTCATTCAGTCTTCAGCCCTATTCAGTTTTGCTGTGGTTTTCCATTTGTTGCATTATTTCCCATCTTCTTGTTCCTCCTCTCTTTCTGCTCCCTCTGGATACACCCTTTCTGCTGGGCCACGGAGCTGGCCTCGGCTATGCCATTGCCACTCATCTGTGTGTGCTGGAATATTGATTTTTTTACAGTGGTCTGTGCTCTAAAAAAAAAATCAATATTTCAGTAGATTGAGCAGAGCATGCTGCAGTGTAATGGAGCCCAGCCTGCTAATGTAACATGCAGGGGTCCTCATTCAGAGATTGAGGTCAGTCAGAAAATGGAAATATGTTTTCTTGGTTTATTGCCTGGTTCAGATTTAATGTAGGTGTTTACGTTCCAGTGTTTAACTTACAGCACGGCACGTAGGTGCTTTGAAGTCATACCCAACGGGATGTCACATATTGCAGGCAACAGACACAAAAAAGCATGCCTCAGGCATACAGTCAATTTTTTAGAGCTTAATAAAGCCCCTCTTCCCTTTACCCATCATGTGTCTATCAAATGACACTTGTGAAGCCAAAAAAACTTACATTTTTTCCCTGCAAATAAAATATTCCATTGTTTGCTGCGAGCTTGTGTTCTGCTTAAGTAATGGAACATGCAGTGCTTTAATGGACTCTGATCCAGTGGCATGTATTGATGAGTGTCATGAGTATAAGTGAAAAGAACGAGGGAGGAGAAATAACAAATGTATAACACAAAACTAGAGTAAAAACTCCCATTGATTTTAATGGACCTGGGAATTCAGCCAGAATATTCTCCATGATGCATTGCCTGCTTCTAAAACCGTTGCATCATGCCTTAAAGTTTAGTGAAAGTGCTTCATGAAATGACATACGAAACCCCTGCATTCACGGGCTCAGACTCAAGATTACCATAAGCTGACTATTGTTTCACTGCTCTGGAGAGGCTTGATGCAGCTTTATCTTGACTTAATAACTTTATCTTCTGGTTTTGTTGGGAGCTATTCTGCTCTACCAAAAACTCTCACTGCAGCAGTGAGTATAAATCTATACAGTGGGCAAAGGATTGAGTACTGTGTTTGTGAATGTTACTGTGTTCTGCGCTGAATAACGTGCACTCAGAGATGCTACAGGGGCCCTCATGTACAGTAAAAAGGCAAAGGTAAATTCTTCTGTAATTCACATTGCTACCTCAAGACTTGGGATTTGGCAGGCATGGCTGGCAAGGCATGCAGGACTGGAACGGTAATGCCTTCTTTCAGCTGCAATTCTGGTTTAGGACATGACTCACGCAGAAGGCTTCCAAATGCTGCCTACAGATGCATGCTATACTGGGGTTACTCAAAACTCGGTTATTTTCCTCAGTCACTGGCCTCTGATTTCCAGTGAACGTATGTTTCACTGTTCTGAGGAAGTATTTGTTGCTCTCAAGCACGGAGGATTATTTTTCTCTACAGAAAACTGTTTTAACATTGTTTTGAAGTTCAGTAAGAAATCAAATGCAAAAGGGATGGGAATAGTACTTATATATTAATATTATATTACTTTATAGTTTCTGGGAAACTATGCACTTAAATACTTTGTGAAGCATACCTTAAGACATAGAAGCATAGAATTGTTAAGGTTGGAAGAGACCTCAAGGATCACCTAGTTCCAACCCCCCTGCCATGGGCAGGGACACCTCATGCTAGATCACGTTGCTCAGAGCCACATCCTGAGCTATTTTAGATATAGTTTAAAAGACAGCAGTGTCATAGCATAAAATGTAAAATATGTTAAAAACACAGTGATGTAATTTTATTTCATTCTAGGGTGGTTTTTTCCTACTTTAAGTATGCTAAAAGTATTACTAAAAATTGAAATGATGAGGTAAAACTCATGTCTGACGATGAAGGAATATTAATTAGGGTAGCATTTTGCTTTAAGAAACCACTACTGCCAGACCCAAGGAGGTGGTTAGGGCGCCTTACTACGATACAAGGTAAAAACACAGAATACAGAGGACCAAGCTGTGATCTGTTTTATTTTTTTGTGAAGTGAGGAAGAACAATATTTCACAATATTAGTTCTAACTTCAAAGTTAGGAGAATTATGTGGTAGAATTTGCTCTTATGAGCATAAGACTCAGTTTTCCAAGGGTCCTTCTCTGCTATATGAAATAGTCAGTTTCTTTTGGTTTGGTCTGGCTTGTTTGTTTGGGTTTTTTTTTTGTTTTGTTCTCATTTGGAAACAATCAGTACATTTTAAGAATTAGTGTTTAAATCTAATTTGAAGCTGGAGTTATGCAGGGTGGAAAATTAATTATTTCATTAGCGAGAGAACTTTTGTGGTGCTCATACAAGAAGTCAAAATTCGGCCGTGAGCATCAATCAATATTACAAACCACTTTAAAACAAATGTAAACAATTTCCATTGTGACAATGTGTAGCACAGTTTATTGATGAAAGAAAAATTATGCAGCCAAACTCAGCAGCATAGCATTCTGGTTCTTAGTTGGTTATTATCTGCGATTGCTCTTGATTAAATCTGATTTGTGTTGTGTCTGTGTAATTCTGAACTTCATTACAATAATAAATGTGCATTAAAATTGCATTATAATGTCCTAATTGTGAAATTGCCATTGAGCAAATTAAGGTTATGAGCACTGTAATGCAGTATTTTGCCAAGCTGTTATATTTTCTGGCGCTTCAATTCTTCGCATCTTAGAATCATAAAATTAATTCTAAAATTAATAAGTAATGATAAATAATCTAAGCAGGTCAGTCCTAAGTCAGAATCCACGTTTCCTGACTTTTCACTGTCTCTCTCTAAAAAGCAGACTGAGTCACTACCTCTTTCTGTACTTTTAGGGATGTGATTGATATAATGTTGGTAGAGTGCGAACATTGCAAAATGAGACAAGATCAGGTGTTACAACAATCAAAACATCCAGATACAAGTACATGGTGTAGGGAACTGTCGTTCAAATCCAGTGGTAATCTTTCCATTGACTTTAATAAAGCTTTATCAGTTTGTAATGTGCTGGCATCAAGTGTATGAATAGCTCCATTAGTTAAGTAACTAATGCAAGTTTGCACGTAGAAACATGTCAGGGTTGGAAGGGACCTCAAGGATCATCTAGGTCCAACCCCCCTGCAGTGGGGAGGGACACTTCACACTACATCAGGTTGCTCAGAGCTACATCCAGCCTGGCCTTAAAAACCTCCAGGGATGAGGCTTCTACCACCTCCCTGGCCAACCCAATAATATCTCATAGTCTGGAAATTTGCAGAATCAACCCCTAGATGTGTCCTAAAAGCCTGCAGAAGTTCAGAAGGGATCCATATAAGAGCCCAAATAACCTGACTTTTATCTGTGTTTTTAAGAAGGTATGAATGGATCTGCAAGGTGATCACTAAGGGTTAGTGTAAGAGTATCTGTGAAATAGTACTGTGTTGGAAAACAATAGAAATTTCAAGGTGGGTTTTTTGTGTGTGTGTGTGTGTGTTCATTAAAATGAAACTAGGACCTTCCTGAAAAAAGTGTTGAAACAGGCATGAAGGACAGAACCCAGTAAGAATAATCCTTTTTACTTTGTAGCTGTTTGGCTTTGCGTAGCTGGCCCAGAAACAGGCTAATGTGCTGAATCAATGGGATTTGAACCCCTCTTGCATATATCCCCCAGGGAATGCCTGAGCTCTGAGCAGCCATCTATTTTGAGGAGAAGAAGGGAAAGTTTGTCTTTCACTTTTTTTGTTTTCCCCTTTTTTTTCCCCCTTCAAATTCACTTCTGAATCTGAGAAGCCTTCTTACTGGAAGAAATACTTTCCCACAAAAAAAGGTTCCATTTCAGCAAGTCAGCATTTTCAGATACAAACAAGTATATTGTGGGAAAATTCCCACCAAGCTTTACTTTGGAGGAAAAAAAAACCAACATAAAGGAAATAAATAAAAAAATCATGCAAGGAAGAATTAATGGAATGGCATTTCCAAAGAGACACACATATGATCCTTTCTAGAGTCCAAATAAAGTGACATGATGGTATCTAGGACGAAGACCGGGAGGAATTTAACCTTTCAGTTTTAGGGTGGTTGAAGCCTCTGCTGCATGAAAATCAGCCAGAGATAAATAAACAACCAAACTGTGTACTATCCACCATGAGCCATGATTTAATCAGTCAATAATTTTAATGGGGATTGTGCTGAAGCTTGTTGTCATACTCTGCTGGATGAGGACTGAGATACAGCAACCAAGAGGTTATTGACGTTGCCAGGCCCAACTTTCTTGAACGATGTGTCCTGGAAATGGAAAGTCAGGGCTGTATTGCTCAGACTGCTGAACAGCTACTTATGTAGGTAGTTTCACCGAGTTCAAAGCTGTGGTAAAAAGGCACTTAACACTCTTCAGGCTGCAACAACATGAAAAGGAGGCAAATAACTAGAATAAGAACCATTCAGGTTGTAGTCAAATGCTTCTTGCAGAAATAGCTGGGGCAGTCATGACGTTATGTGATTCTTGCATCTGCCCTGTGTTAGCAGTTCAAACTAACCGAGTTGCTTTTGCAGTAATGGAGAGGAGCACTTTCATTGACCATTCCTGTGGTGAAAGCTGTAAAGCTTCACACTATTGCTGCTATTTCTCTGGGGGGCTTCAGTCTGTGGTCTCAGTATTTGATTGCAGCTTTTTCTCAAGCCTAGCCAATCACAGCTGGTGACCTCCAGGAATTCATGTGGCAAAATGTAATGAGTAAATGTCAGTAATGCAGCTGGCAACTGTAGACTAGCTGAAAGTGCAGAGAATATTAAGGAAAGTTGCCCCTCTCCTCTCTGCACTCACATTTTCTCTGGATTTTTTGAGTAAAGAGGCAAAAAACCCAGTGTCATTTGCAGATGCTAGACTTGCAGAGATGTTTGGTAAGCACTTGGGAAAGAAAAACCCTTCTTACAGGCTGAATAACCAAAGAAGATAGAAGGTGATATAAAACATGAAACGGTTGTGTGTTGTGTGACAGTTTTTCTTATCCTCCTCCAAATAATTCCTCCTTTTCTTCTTCTTCTTCTTTTTTTTTTTTTCCTTTTGTAATTTTTTTCCCCCCTGAAGTTATAGGATCTTACACACAGCTCACCTCTCAAGGAACAAGCACAAATATTAATTGAAATGTACTTGCTAAGCAATAAAATCCCTATTTACAGTATTTTAAAGAACAGCATTTGACTTAGAAATATCCACTGAACACTCACTTGGTAAAAAACCAGAATATCCATACTACATTTATTTCATTTCTGTTATCTACATCAAAGCATAAATTTGGGGAAATACATGATTAGTCAAGGAAAAGAAACAGAATCCCTATCAGAAAATCCCTTTCCTCAGTCTCCTTAAGCGTGTATATCACAAATTATTGAATAGTTCTATGGCACAGGAGCATTTGATTAGGAAAGAGCTGCTGTAATGGAAACAGGTTCGTTAGCTCAAGGATGGGAGAGATGCTACACTTCCCAATGAATTATGGAGCTTTGGGCTTTTCTGAGTCACTCCAGTCCTAGCTTCCTCAGAAACTGTTGCTGTGCCAAACACTCAGCAGCTTTGGTATTCATCCAAGATGCAGCCTGGCTACTCTAGAAGGTACCCAGCTCCATGGTCATATTTAAATCATAAGTTTCTGTCTCAGAGGTAACAAGCTAGGTATCATGACTCAGAATCCCACTGAAATAAGCATCATGCAGCCAGCCTTCAGAGGCCATCTGTACCTCCTCCAGAACACTATGGCTTTTCAGAACAGTTTTGAAAGAGGAAGTGCACTCATTGCACCTCCTGAGAATTTCTCAGAATACAGTTCAAAAGTTTCCACTTCCACTATTTCCTTATTCGGAAGAAGGAAAACTATCCTTTCCTGTCCAAATCTTGAAGAAATGAAATGAAGTTTGGCACCTTAGGTTCAGAACATTAGCAATCACTTAGACTTTTACCCCTGTCAGGTCTGATATATGACTTTCACCTTGCAGGACACGTAAGTCCAATCACCATCTGCTAGGTCAACAGGAAGTATCTTCAGGCCAAACCATTACGGCAACCCATCTGGCTTTCTACCCCATCAGGAAACACCAGCAAATGCCAAACTTTAGCAAGTGCAAACAAAGGGAAGTGGGTATTCATATCTACCATTACTTTCATAATTGGCTGAAGAGGGAAAAAAAGCCCCAACAATCTAACCAGGAAATCCTCACAAGTCTGAACTACATCTATCAGCCATGTTTGCTTGCCAGTTCTTCTGATGAACTGCAGGAAGTATATCCCAACTCCAGCACAGATTGTTCAAGGGAGACAAGATAGGCTCTTAGGGCTTGTAGCATACAGGCAACAGGCATGCACACAAAACATTCAGCCTTTGGATGGGGAGTGCAGATGCAACCAAATGGGTTTACCTGACACAACTGGATTATGTGTTCATGTTTATGTTGCCCATATAACCCTGGCTGTGGTCACTTATCAATGTGCTTTTGACCTCGATAGTGCAGGCTGTAAGATCCCAAGCTCACGTGCATGAGGAATCTGGTGCAGGTTCCCTTGCATTCAGCTTTCTGAAGGATTGATTTCTTCTGTGCTGGAGGGTAACTAACTCTTCAGAAACCACTAACTGATTAAGTGATCAGTTAGTAATGGAGGCACTTGAAAGAGTGGTAGAATAGCTGCGCAGGACTTCCTGGGCTTAGTAAGCCACAATTAGAGTGTGGGGTTTGTTTTGTTTTGTTTTTAATAGAATTTTGTCAAAGCTAGCTGTGCAGTAAAGCATGAACTGTATTTAAATGAGCAATCTGGAAGTTTCTGGTCCTTCCAGATAAATTCCCTGTTGTTCCATGGAGAATTTCACTAATTTTATTGGTCTGTCATTTATAAAACTTCCAGCGATTTCTATATGCCCCATTCAGCTTCCTTCAAATAAAGACATTAGAAGCTGTCTGACTAAAGGACTTTGACTTCTTTTTTTTTTTGCAGTCCACAGGAAGATTTCTATCAATTTCATTAAGAGAAGAAGGAAAACTTGATAAATATTTCCTTTAGAAGCTGATTGCCTGGAGCCCCATACTGTAAGAAAAATGCTGTTCTCTAGATCCCACCATGGCCCTCTTGCTAATTTTAGGAGTTTAGGAATAGCCTGTCAAAATTCTGAAACACAAGGGGGTCCTAATTGTGAGCAGCTTGTTCCAGCTAGAATCATATTTCCTACGTTGCAAGACAGAAGTGGGAAAAGTGCTTCATTTGCACCTCAAAGAAATGCAGTGTGCTTTTCCTCCCCAGTTTCTCAGCTGAATGCAATAGGACACTTCCTCTGGCCCTTAGCAACAGCCCTTAGCAAGGGCCAATGGAGAAGAGCAAGGAGCAAAGACAGGACTAGCAAAGAGTTATTGATTCTTGAATGAAAGAGAACATTTTCTGAAATAAAAAAAACATCAGCTAGTCACAATAACTCCAGCACAAGTCTAACTTCTGTGACTAGAAGTAGAAAGGAGACAGGCAACTTAAATTGACATTGATGCTGCTGGCATTCCAAGGGTAATATTTTCATTACGATAAAACGTTCTTTAGCAATCTCTCCGGCGAATTGGGCACAAACTTGCTTTTCTTCTACATTGGTCCTGCCTATCTTCCTGTTCCACCTATTTTTATACTACTAAAAAACATATTAAATATTTGTTCAGGCAATGCAAACAAAATCTCCCCCTCCTCTCCCCCCTTCCATGTGTTTCCCCTTGCCGTTTATGTTCTAATGTAGTACAAGACCAGTGAGACAGATGAGACTTTTCTTTCAGACCAGATTTTTTTTTGGTCTCCTTTTCAGCAAAACACACAGGCAGAGGAGCACAGATAGATGCAGAAATACAAACACACTTGTGGAGGTGGACAGACACGTTTGTTTCGGCCACATAAATATTTTGGTGTACAATAATATAGAATAATCAACACAAAATTACATGTCTACCCACACACCCACACGTAGCTTCTTCAGACATTCTCAAACTTTCATCCCCAAAACTCAACAGGTGAAAACATGCAATTTAAAATATGCCCTGTGCATTTTCATCTTGCATAGATTTCTGTGTTGGTTTTCTTTCCCCCATCTTCACAGAATCACAGAATGTTAGCGGTTGGAAGGGACCTTCAGAGATCATCGAGTCCAACCCCCCCTGCCAAAGCAGGATCACCCAGGGTAGTCCACACAGGAATACATCCAGGTGGGTTCAGAATGTGTCCAGAGAAGGAGACTCCACAACCTCCCTGGGCAGCCTGGGTGCTCCATCACCCTCACTATAAGGAAGTTTCCCCTCATGTTGAGGTGAAACCTTCTGTGTTCAAGTTTGGACCTGTTATTTCTTGGCTTATTATTGTGTACCACCAAAAAGAGCTTGGCCCCCTCCTCTTGACACCCACCCCTCAGATATTTATAGACATTGATGAGATCCCCTCTCAGTTTTTTATTCTCAAGACTAAACAGCCCCAGGATTCTCAGTCTCTCTTCGTAGGGGAGGTGCTCAAGTCCCATAATCATCCTCATGGCTCTCTGCTGGATTCTCTCCACTAGGTCCCTTTCTCTCTTGAACTGGAGAGCCCTAAAGTTCACACAGTATTCCAACTGTGATCTCACCAGGGCAGAGCAGAAGGGGAGAACCTCCATAGACCTGCTGGCCATCAGGCAATAATTTGTCTCACTAACATGTTTCATAGCAGGGAAATAGGTTTTTGTGCCTTTCAGCACTGCTTTAGCAATACGTAGTAGTATTACCTGACAAAATGCAGATCTATGATATTACTTGTTGTTCTAAAGCATCAGCATTGTATTCATGGGTATGCAAAGGACAGAGTCTCTGAAGAGCTGTAGAGTCTCTCTGATGATGTATCTGATTTTTTCCCCTGAAGCTTATGATGTGGCAGGATGACCAGTTTATGATGTGGGTGGAACTTAGCTCAAGACATGAAAATGCCTCCGCTCTCCAGAGGGTGTTCTCTTGTGGTAGGCAGCAATGCTTTCTGCACTCCATATGGCTGCCATGTGCCAGCAGACACCAAAATGATATGTGGGGTAAATGTAAAATAACCACGAGAGCTCCTGAGCCAATAATTACACAGCTCCTTTTGATATGGTTAGTGTATAATTATCTGTACTGTGCAATCATAAAACACAGCTCATGTTGTCCCCCTCTTTTCTTTCACTAGCTGGGGAGCTTAGTGCAAAACTACCACACACAGCTGATGTCCACAGAACACTTTTAGGGACTGTACTAGCAGCAGGAAAAAAAAGCACACCAAGTTCTCAGTTCTAAGCAGATGTTAGCTTGAATGAAATGCTGGAGAAATAACAATTAAAAAGTCTTATTCAGTATATTCCCTCAAGCCATGTATCTTGCATACTGCTCTGGGTTGCCCCATCTCTGAGGTAGATCAGCTGGTCTGGAGGGCTTCTCAGACATTTAAGAAGTCCCTCTGTCCATTTAAAGCCTAAATTATCACATTTTAGCATGCAGGACTTGTGTGTACAAGGAACACATGGCTCTGTAAACAGTGCTGCTTTCCCACTTCTAGTCAGGTGCAAGTCAAGGTTTGGATGTGAGGTATTTTAAGACTTTGGCCTTGCCACAGTTTACAAAGAATTAGTCCCTCTGCCTTTACTCAACAGCTGAGGTAACTTGGGATTCAGAAGCTAATGGTTTCTGGATATGCCCAGCTGAAGTCTTAGAAGAGGTCATTCTTAGTAAGGGGCTCATGAGTGTTGCTTTGCTTTGGTGCAGCAGAGCCCAAGATTTTCACAATTATTTTTTCTATTATAGACTTGGCATTTTTGAGAGGGTGAATTCAGTGGGAGGGATTTGTTGAATGGGGAATGCTTATACTGGTTTTTCCCATACACTTGGGGAATTTGAATTATTGCTAATCATGATTTATAATGGTATTTTGTGCATGATTGTGACCGACCTGCTGTGTTAAATGAAAGCAAAGAGGGCTTCTCATTCATTTTCCCTCTGAACATGTCGTTCAGAACATTCTAGCTGGCTGGTCCAGGACGGACTTCCTACTCATCTCCTTGCAACATCTATAAAGCAATAGATGAGCACAAATCTGTCTTTATCTCAAAATGCACAAACATGCCCAATAGTCTGGAACAGAGCAGTCAGCACACAGAAAATCAAGTTAGAAAGTAACTCACACAAGCCACATGTAGAATTTTGGGGTTCGTTTCTTGTTATTTGCAATAACTGACAGTGGGTTTTATGAGCGTTGTCGTCTTCCTCCTTAGTGTATGAATTATATGAAAGTGTTATTAATTAGAGTGTATTCATTATTAATTATGCTGAATTAAATAATAAATACTAGTGTGTCTAGGGTACACAAAGAAAAGCTCTGTGTGTACATAAACGAGCACAGAGGCAGGGCTCTAAGGGATCTATTAATGCTCAGTAATGAGTCATCATTGGTTCAGTGCTTTAAGCGTTACTCTCAGATCAAGGACTTACACCTGAGGGAAGTCAAAAGACGTCTCAGTGGCAGCTTCTCCAGCTGTGATTTCCCACCTAGGCTGCACATTGCCTGCCCTGTAAAACCAACAGCGTGGCACTTCATTGGGAACCATGTCACACATCAGGAGAGGCTGCATCTCCTTCTCACGTTTTACATGAACAATTCCATCTCAGCTTTACTCTTTATTAAGAGTGCCAGGGAACACTTATGCCAAACAACAACAACAACAAAAAGCCTTTCTGATTTAGATTGGTAATTTGCATTTAATTACAACTGTATTTGTAATTAAAATGCTAGCCATATTATTTCTATCCTTTTCCTTCCCCCCTGCCCAGTCTGCTCTAAACTCGGTCATTGGTTTCCTGATCCAGACAGCTCTCACGGGTATCAAACACCCTCTTAAGTACTAGATTTTTGTACCGGCTCTCTGATTTGGGTGACAGACATACAAAATCACACACAGGCAAACTGCTCCAAACCAGGTTGGCAGAGACTGAAAGCTGTTACTCTCTGGAGTCTGTCCAGAGATAGAAGGGAATTACAGTAATTTTGGAGTCTCAGTCAAGATCCTGGTTGACCAGCATCTACATCACAAAGCCACCACTATACCCTTCACTTGGCAGTAATTAGTACTTTGTTGACGATCTCCATAGAGAAACTGTTAGCTAAAAGCACAGGAGAGACCAGAGAGACAGTAATAGGGTAAACAGCTGAATACCAAAATGGCTATATGCAGGTATCAGTAATATGTTGAATAAACAGGAAGACTCAAAGTCTTTATATGCACAAACCCATGACATAATAGGTGTCGTGGAACAAATCAGGGGTCATGGAATCAGGACACAGACACAGTGTTTTCCAGAAGAACAGATGGGAAAAGGTATTTAGACATGTACACTTGCTTTCCACTTCAGGGATAGCTAAGAAACTGGCTTCTGGACTGTCATTGGGTGGAAAAGAGGAGAGGAAAGAACAAGATGAGTGTCTTATTTGAGGTCTTTTGGAGAAAACAAAATCATGAGAAAGAAGAAATAGATGAGGCTCTTTTCGCTTGAGCAACTCAGAGATGTTCAAGAGTCAGCCTTGCCCCTACATGGCACTTCAAATAGCACAACATCTACTGAAAAGCAGCAGAGGAGAGCACAGGAAGTTGTCAGTCATTGAATATACTGAAAACAGTTTTTCTCTCAGAAGGTAAGGGTGTGAGGAGGTATGATATTTGGGGACAAGGCCAAACTGGATTTGATTCAGCTAATAATGAGGGGTTTCTTGAAGGTGGGTCAGAGCAGGCATGAAATGATGGATTGCTATTTTAAGAAAAGCCTCACTGTTAAGGATGAGCTACAAAAGAACAGGTTTCTAAAAATTCATAAGCTGGGGTGGAAGCCTCTAGAGAAAGTAACTGAAAGGATAAAAACATAGAGAACCACAAGCAGATATGAAAGAAACACATATTAAAGGTTCTACAATAAGCTGTTCAGATACAAAGGAAAGAGAAGGCACAATTGCAGATTGATGTAGTACTCTAAGACTTTATTTAGGCACCCAGAAATCAAAGCCTTATAGAAATCCTGGAAAATCAGGACACCTCTCTATCACTGAATGTGTATTATGGAGTGATGAAGCAAAAAAACTGTGTACACAAGGAGCTACAAGTAGCAAGAGGCATAAAAGGCAACCAGAAAACATTAGCAGAATGTAAGATGACAAATTAAATACATCTATATAAAAAAAAAAAGAGAGAAAATAACACCACAGAAGAGGACAAAATATTAAATTCCTTTGTTGTTTCAATCTTCACTCTAGAAATTAGTTGTGATCAATACCTGACAAAGTTAATTGAAACAAAAGAATAAGGAGGCAGGCCAGAGCAGTTGGAAAGGCTTATCTAAGTTAGTGATATTAAAGGCCTGACTACTGAAGGAAGTAGTCACAGTAATGTCTGAACCATCAGCAGTTGCCTGGAAGTCTGTACAGGGTGAGGCCGAGGGACAAGAGGGGAATAAATGTAATTAATAAATAAATATAATACTTGTCTATTAAAGAGGGCAAATTAATTATAGGACAGCCAGCATCCCTCTCAAACCCCGAAAGAGGCTAAAACAACACAGTGTACAACACACCTGCAATCACTTGAAGGATAAATATGTTAAAAAGTAAAATCAAGTCACACCATGTCAGACTAATTTCCTTCTTTCCCCAGACAGCTCACACTCACAGCATTCAACAGGCCATATCTTCATTTTGGCAAGAGTTCTGGAATGACCTTTTGTGACGTTCTTATGAACAAGCTGGAGACGAACTGCAAATGTTATCTGGTTAAGTTAAAAACTGCTGTCTAAAAGAGCGCACACGAAAAAAGGCAGAGACTTATGTGATACACACAGTGGTTACTTTCAACAGAATCTCATTGGAAGATCTTGTCTATCTGTTTTCTGCATGATATGGATAGTAGATAGGTGGAACAGAGAACACACCTTCAAAATTTGCAGGTGGCATTGAGAAGCAAGGAGGGGAGAGCTTCCAGATGCTTCAAACCCCAAGATCTGAATTCCAAGCTAAAGAGCTCTAGCTCCCTCAGTCTCTCCTCATAAGGAAGATGTTCCACTCCCTTCATCAATTTTGTGGCTCTGTGCTGGACTCTCAAGCAGTTCCCTGAGGTCCTTCTTGAACTGAGGGGCCCAGAACTGGACTCGATGTTCCAGATGTGGCCTCACCAGGGCAGAGTAGAGAGGAGGAGAACCTCTCTCAACCTACTGACCACAGCCCTTCTAATCCACCCCAGAACGGCTTTGGCCTTCTTGGTCACAAGAGCACATTGCTGGCTCATGGTCAACCTTCCATCCACTAGGACCCCCAGGTCATTTTCCCCTTCACATCACTTATTTAGCTATTGTATACACTCTGCTCTAAAAGCTGTGTTTCTGCTTTGTAGACATTAACAAAGAGGCAAAATCACAAAAGGGATTGTGTTCCTAAAACTTCAGAGTAGACTCCTAAAACTAGGACAGTGCAGTGAACTGAGCTCATGCACAAAGTGCTTGGATGAATCCAGTCTTGCGGCTGTTACATCCCAGCTCAGCTGCTGCCGTGCTTCTATCCACAATTGCTTTACTGAATGACGTGAGGAGGATAAAGAAGACAAAGCAAACCAGAAGCTAAAAAATTAATTCTATAGAGTCATTGAAAATTCCCTTCCCCCACTGGGGCTAAAAAACAAAACCTCCAAAAAGGCAGATAACCTTGTCCTCAGCTTAGATAATGAAAACTAAAGTGGGAGAGTGGTGCAGGAAAGTTACTTGATCTTATAGATGTGCTGCATCACATTATTATGCTTAGTTAATTCATCTTATACTTTGCTGTAGGTAAAGATACTGGCTTTTTGTTGTTGTTGTTGGTTGGTTGGGGTTTTGGTTTGGTTTGGTTTTGGTTATTTGGTTGGTTGGCTTTGGTGTGGTTTTATTTGCTTTATCACATTGTAGAATATGAAAACCAGGTGCCTTACATATTCTTTGGACTGTATGTGTTCCCCTCCTTGTAAACATTATCATTTCTCTTTAATCAAGACAGGGACATTTCCTAATCTTGCTTTTGGCCCCTAAACAAAGACAAAGTTTGGCTCAAAGACTGGAGGATTTATCAATTGTTAGAGCCCTATAATCAATATTTTTCAAAGGGAAGTCATTGATATCTGGACACTGACCAAGCAGCACTCTCTGGGAAAGAGGAAGTTTGCAGGCAATCTCTGAGGGACTGCACATCTGTCTTTGCCCTAGGGACAACTGGTGAATAATGCTTCAATCTAATACCTTTATTTTGTTGTGGTTGGTATTTAAAAGAAAAGTTTGCTCAAGCTGTAATTCTGACTCTTGTCATGCCAGCGGTGACAATTCTGGAAGCTTTATTTTGATCATGACTTCACTCATGGTATATCACAAGCATGACCTACCTCTGAATCTGTTGTTTCTTGCAAACTGCTTAGACAAAAAGACATTATTCATTTAATGTGCATTCTTAACACAGGGCTAGTAGAGACTGAAACCTGTAATGGGAGAAAGCAAACGTGAGAGAAACCTGACTTCCAGTTAGATGTAAGAGTCAGTTTTGTGGCAGTGAAATAATCCTGCTGAATGGAGATAACTGCTGATGCTCATGCAACTTTGTTTCAACAGAATCACACAGTCAGCCAGGTTGGAAAAGCCCTCAGAGATCATCAAGTCCAACCTAATACCTAACACTTCGTGACAACTAAACTATGGCTCCAAGTGCCACGTCCAATCCTTTTTTGAACACCTCCAGGGATGGTGACTCCATCTCCTCCCTGGACAGCACATTCCAATGGCCAATCACTCTGTCTGTGAAGAGCTTTCTCCTCACCTCAAGCCTAAACTTCCCCTGATGCAGTTTGAGACTGTGTCCTCTTGTTCTGCCAGTGGTTGCCTGGGAGAAGAGGCCAACCCCCACCTGTCTACAGCCTCCTTTCAGGTAGTTGTAGAGAGCAATAAGGTCTCCCCCGAGCCTCCTCTTCCCCAGGCTAAACACCCCCAACTCCCTCAGCTTCTCCTCACAGGGCTTGTGCTCGAGACCTCTCACCAGCCTCATTGCCCTTCTCTGGACATGTTCAAGTATCTCAATGGCCTTCTTAAATTGAGGTGCCCAGAACTGGACACAGGTGTGACCTAACCAGTGCTGAGTACAGGGGCAGAATGTCTTCCCTGCTCCTGCTGGCCACACTACTTCTGATGCAGGCCAGGTAATGCCATTTGCCTTCTTGGCCAGCTGGGCACACTGCTGGCTCATGTTGAGAAGAAGCAGCAGAAAAAAGAGCAAAGCAGCATTGATAAGTTGCCCAAACTCTGTGCACTTCATGTTCAGCTGTGGATCATGGTACACTGTTGCTTATTATTTCAAGTGCTCTGAAAGCAAATGTACTTAGCAGAGTCTGACGCAAGTTTTGTTTCAACCCAATTACGCCAGAAGCCTGGTGCTTGCAAAGCTGTGGCCAAGAGAGGAACCAAAGATGCGAAAATATATCCTGTTCCCAGTTCTTTACTAACTGTTCAGTGTAATCTGATCACAGGAGGGTGCAAATACTTGTATGACATGGCATTGTGACAGGAGGACATAACTTATGTTGTGCAACAGAGGCATTCCCTGACACTAAATAGCTGTGTGCTTTTTTGCACCACCAAGGCACGTGACTGTCTAAAAAAGCAGACTAAAAGGGGTAATGGGGTCCCAGAAAAGTCTTGGGACTCTTTGTAAGCAGCTAGAATGAATCAGTGAGATAGATAATAGCTGCTCTGGCTTTGTTAAGGATGAATTGTACTAAACCAATTGCCTTTTTTCTGGTAGGTATTGGACACTGTGAGTGAGGAGAAGGACTAGCCAGCTTATGTCATGACTTTAGTAAAACTTTTGACACTGTTTAAATGGGCAAGGTAAGTAAATATAAAGGAGTGAACTTGGTACCAAAGAGTAGGGACACAATTAGCCAGAAAACTACTCAGGAACTATTTGTTAGGTCTTCAAAGGGTGTCTCTTGAGACACTTTTTGTTGTCTTTATTTGTAAGGTGGAAAAATGTGCATGTGTTAATCAACACAGATGCAAACCTGAGAGGTTGGAAGGCAGGAGAAAAACTGAAAAGGATCTTGACAAACTGAAGAAACTACCTAGAAGTAAGGTGCAATCGACTAAAAAGAAGATTTCACAGTTAGGCAAGAGTGATTACCTACACAAAGAAAGCATAAGGAGTAACCAGGTAAGGAAAAGGTCTGCAGAAAAGCATCTGGGGCTTGTTGCAGATCACAAGTTGAATCAGAATCAGTGAGGTCACACTGTTACAAAAAAGGCAAATATCACTGTGGGATGAATAAAGAGAATTACTGTCTGTAGGAGTTTTGAAGTAATCTTCCACTTAGCATTAATAACATGTCATCTGGAGGCCCGTGTCCACTTCTAGGAGTCGAGTTTCAAGCAAGGTATAAACCAACAGTGAAGAGTTTGCTTTAGAGATTTTGAAACTGGAGATGTTTCATGTAGAGAAAAGGCAACTGAGAAATGAGAAAGCAGAAGACTACAAAAAGGAGAGGGATGATCTGGTTTGCATGTCCACATAGGCTAGAACAAGGAGTGATGGGCTTAAATGAAGAAAGAATTAAATCAAACATGAGAAAAACCTTTTTCTAACTCTGAGGGTAGCTAAATATTGAACTCTACTATTGGAAGCCCTTACACTGTGGGATGCTGTATCCATTTGCAACAGCCTGAGTTGCTGAGGAAATCTATACTGTCCATAGATACTAGCAATACAAAATGTAAATGTTTTATGTATGTGTCCAGGCCTTGTGCTCTGACATCTGGTTTTGTAATAGCTGCCGTAATGATTTTTACCTACTAGTGGGTTTTGAAGTGCTCACATGCAATTTTCCCCTTGTCATACATAGTGTTGGTTCATTATTATTTTCCAAGGCTCCATTTAGGACTGCCTCTTCTGAAACAAGCTCACTTTCTAACACCTGCAGATGCTTTCTAGCAATATTAAGAAACACTGAACATGGAAACCCGCTTAGTATTGGTATGACAGAAAAAGCTGCCAGCTACTTTAAGCAGGCAGTGGAGAGAATGACCCTTAGATTATCTAAACCATCCCTTGCTAAGGCAGGGCTGCTCTTTACAGAGCATTTTTTAACAGATTTTAATGTATGGTTGCATATGGCTGGAGGGGAACTTTAGGTTGATATGCAGGGTGAGATAAGCAGCCCTTTTATGTTTTATGGGTTGCCTGTCATACTGCTGCTCTTACATAGTTCTTTGAACACAGTATATAAAGTTCATATGCCAAAAAAGAAGCTATGTAGTCATTCCAAAAGGGCAAGGGGAAGGGCAGAAAGGAAATACCTGCCTGTTAGATGCATCAGATGAAAATCACTTCATTAATAGTGTGTTCAAAGGCTAAAGGGGAAGGATGCTTGCAGCCAGCTATCTGAACTCTCAAAAAGCAACACACACAAGTGCATCAGAATAATTGGAGGTGAGGATCCTCTCTGCCAGCACTCCAGATGATGAGCCTGTCTCAATTCCCACATCAGTTTCAAAGAGAGGTAAATCAGTGTTTGGAGCTAATCCTAATTTCCATCACTGTGGAGGACGAATCTGGACCATTATTTTCTAGGTCTCACAGATCTAGCAATTGGCTGTTAGCAATTGGCTGTCAGCACTGTGGCTGTGAGCTACTCAGAAATGTGAGGCTGTAGGCTCACATCAGCTGTTAATTTGTTTCATGTTTCACAATTTGCAATGGTAAAAGAGGAGCACTTACTGCACCAGAGACTTCTCCCCTGCGTCTCGATACACAGATACTGGGCCATCTTCTGACCACTACAGTAATCTAACATAGTTTCCGCCACTTTTATGGGAGCCAGGTTCGAGGGAGCAATGAATGATGCAAACTCCAGGTACACCTGCCAGGCTTGGCTTCTCTGCCTAGGCTGGCTGAGCATCATTCTACATCCTTGCCTGTGTCACCTCACAAACACCAGCTCACCTGATACCCTTTCCACAGGAGCTACGTGTCCTTCCTGTTAGGATATCAGTGAGGAATGACACAGATGTTGCCCAGCAGCACTGGCAGCCCAGGCAGCTCCCACCTGTGCCTTCGCTGCTGCCACTTGCTGCAGGTCTTGTGCTACACCTGCCCCTACACAGCACTACAGCTGCTCCTAAAACTGGTCTGGGAACTCAGCTGGGTTAAAAATAACCTTTTCTTTTGCTGAGTTATTTTTAACTCGCATCAGTTCCCCGATCCGGGTCACTAAGAGCTGCACAAATAGACGTGCCAGGATGTGCCAGCGTATTTGCAGGATGGAGACAAATGGCTGGAGGGGGGGGAAGGAGAAAGCTTAGTTGTGGGGAGAAGCCACTAGAAGCCTTCTCAGAGCTTTTGAGGAGGCAGGGGGTGTGCCCTCGTGCAGGGTCTCCATCCAGAGTGGGTCCTGAAAGGCTTTGTGTCATGTGCTGGAAGCACCCAGACAGCATCCAGGATGCAGTGTTTTGTGTTTGCGGTTCGGGAAAGCTGGATGGCAGAACCTCTAAAGCCATCAGGAAGTCAGACAAAGTTGGACCTTGTCACCAACCTAGAGTATGATTTTGTTAACTTCACAGAGTATAACTGATACCCTCTCTAGTGTCTAGTGTCAGCTGTTAGAAGCTACAGCTCCTGTTTAAGTGCATAAACAGTTTAGATTAGATGAAAACTGAATCATCCCACGGGCTCATTAAGTATGAGCTGACCATGGGAGAACTGGCTCTTCAGCTTTTCAGGCTGAAACAAGGCTGCCATGTGTAGTTCCCTGAGTAGTTCAGGACATGGCTTCTGAACAAGCCCAGATGGCAAGCAGAAGATTTTGAGACTGTGTGAGTAATAACTAAGGACCAGGAAGTGTGATGTAGAGCAAACGAGTGAGAGAGAGAAAAATCACCTGCTTGTGAACGTTAGTCAGAGCAAGCCACGTCATCAGCTCCTAAAGCACGGAAGTTACTGCCCAGAGGAGGAGGAGAGCTCAAGACAAGACGGAGCCCAGCAGTGGCAAGAGGGACTTGTTCTCATGGCAGCCTTCCTCAGACCCAAGGGCAGCCCTGGGAAACCAGAGTGCTGCTGGTAGGCACCAGCCCCAGTTCCGACAGCAAAAGTACCTTGAGTCTCACAAGTAAGCCAGCATAAGCAGCTGCCAAGATACCCAGTTATTACACTTCAACTGGAATCATGTTTCATACCTGCCCTACCTACAGCTTTTTGTTTCCTATTGCATAACCAAAGCTCTTGCCTGAATTCTTGCTGAATAAACTATTGGTGCCTTTTGCAGCTAAGGCTGTCCATTGTTGCAAAGTGAGACAGAGATGCTGCTGCAGAAGTAGCAGAGTCAAATGAAGTGATGTAACATCATCCTGGGGGGACCTGCATCCCAAAGCACACTCAGGGCCAGGCACTCCTCCTTACTGTGTGCAATGTTTTGGAAAGAAGTTCCTGCTGCCAAGCAGCCCTTTTACCTTACCCCATTTCTTTCTACTGCAGAAAGATGAAATACCATCCATAACTGCAGGCAAATCCCCAAAATTCCATGAAGCAGACTCTGAAAAATGTGATTGAAAAAGAAACTGGAAATTGGGCTGTTTGTTTTGGATGAGGGCTTACTGGAAACCTGTCACCTTGGAAGTGGCAGCATTGTAAATAAACCTTTCATATTCCTCACCTTTCTGAGAGACAGCTAGCAAGCAAGCAGTGAACAGAGGCATTTTTCATTTATGACATATTTTGAAGGAAAATTCTTAATGTTTACCTTTCCAATGTAACTCATGTTTGCAGGTGCTCACAAGAAAGCCCCATCTGAAGCCTTAAATAGCCTTCAGATGCATAGGAGGTATCCTTCATACAGGTCTCAGAAGCCCACAGCAAAGCATTGCTCAAAATCTTGCTGCTCAGAGCTGCCAGACCGAACCTTTGGCAAGCTCATCCACGTTCCCAACTTCTTTTGCTCCAGAAGCTGCCCCAGCATATCAGGACGCTATGATCAGCACAATAGCGGTTGACACAGTGGGGACCATATTGCTGATATTCCCATTTTGCAGAATACATGTGTTCTGTGGAGTATTTTCTGCTCTGAATCAGGATGTTTGGGACTTCAGATCAAATGTTCCTACTGAGAAAGTCAGCCAGCTAATCTCCATGCCAGGAAATGAAGCCATCTGATGTCACAACACGAAGCTATAGGAGGGTGCACGAGTCCAGAACAACTTGAAATCCATCTTCTAAATAAATCCTCATTGGTTTGGAATATTTGAGCACCATGGCTAGAGTCTACATATTGCCTTCTTTTTATTTTCAGGCCTCATCAGAGGGGCAAACACAGAATCTGCTACTTGCAGATATAGTTTTGCAGGTTTTAATCTTTCTAAGGCAGTTTGCAGAAAAAGAATATAATCCTGAATGTTGTCTGAAGGCAAGAGAATACCACATCTTACTGGCAGGTTGCAATTTGCTATTCTACCTGTGGATCTTGGGTGTTGCAATAGTGCAAATCAAGATCCTGGAGACTGAGAGCAGAATGCACTGTTTGTTTGGCTCGAAGGGGAAACAGTTATTGGCAGTGGCATTGACCTCAAACAAATGAAAACCTCCAGTTCTGTTTTAATATCTTATTTGTCTCACAATAGATCTCTATTCTCCCATCTTTTGGAGAACATGGGAAGTCCAAAAGTAGAAGTCCTCTCCTCTGAATTTCAAAGACATTTCTACTGTCTTGAAGCTTGCTTCTGTAAAGAGTGCTTCCAGAAGAGAAGCAAGAGCAGAGAACCTGCTGGCACAGACAACTTGTACTTCCCAGGATAACAAAGAGGGGGTGGTACCCAGAAACCAGACAATTTCCAAATGGAGAGTTGTGAGGGAAAGATTTATAGCACTTTGTTTGCAAACTTGAGGTGTCAGTAAAATTTGGTACAGAACTGTGTCTCCCTTTGATGAAGGGAGATTTTCTTTCATGAAATTCCTAAGCTGTTTCCCAAATGATTCATCCAGTATGTACCAGGAGCAGAAAGCCTACTGAGGCCACTGTTTATAATGGTTTTACTTAGAAGCAAACCACCATTAGGTTTCTTCTCATATAACTGCAGCCACTGACAGCTTCGCTTTCTCATCTAAGTCTGCCATCTAGCACCAGTCACTGTCCAGAGTGACTGCAGAGGGCCCCACATGGTTATCTTGGTGTGAAGATAAATGAGGTGATCAAAGCTGCTTGCTGCTGGTGCCAAAAGCTGAATAATTCTGTTCCCTCTTCTTAGTTCTGCTGCTGACCTCAGTTTCCTCAGCAGCTTACCTTGTGCCAGCTCTGGCATCCAGCAGACTCTTTCATAGGACTGCTCAACTTGGGAGCCCAGGAGAAAACTTGAAGCATCAGAAAACTGTGCATAGCTGGCTGCCAGTGTCATGAGCTGAACTGATCCAGAGGAGAACCCAGTGAGCTGCAGAGCTAATCCTGTGACATTGCACCACCATTATAAGATGATATAGATATATAAGAGCAGTGAGGTCACCTGCTTGCTGTTTTTCATTGGAAGTTTGGATAATTTTGGAGCAACTTGGACAATTTGAAGAAGCAGGATGTAGATTTCCCCATCACATGGAACTGCTTGGAGTTTGATAGGGAATTTAGAATAGAATAGAATAAACCAGGTTGGAAGAGACCTTCGAGATCATCAAGTCCAACCTATCATCCAACACTACCTAATCAACTAAACCATGGCACCAAGCACCCCATCCAGTCTCTTCCTAAACACTTCCAGTGATGGTGACTCCACCACCTCCCCAGGCAGGACATTCCAATGGGCAATCACTCTCTATGAAGAACTTCTTCCTAACATCCAGCCTAAACCTCCCCTGGCACAGCTTGAGACTGTGTCCTCTTGTTCTGGTGCTGGTTGCCAGGGAGAAGAGACCAGCCCCCACCAGGCTACAATCACCCTTCAGGTAGTTGTAGGGAGCAATAAGGTCTCCCCTGAGCTTCCTCTTCTCCAGGCTAAGCAACCCCAGCTCCCTCAGCCCCTCCTCATAGGGCTTGTGCTCCCCTTCTGTGCACAGGAGCCAAGATGCTGGGAATAGATGCTGAAGACTCAAGCCACATTTCTGTTGGGTTGTATAAGGGCTCAGAGGATAGTGGATCTACACATGAGACTTGTACTGGCACACAGACCACAAGAGTTAACTTTTCAAAGCTGATACATATTTGTGGTGATACCAGAATACTCTCTGCAATTCAGAGGTCAAATTTAGGACCAAGGAAAGAGCAAATATTCTGCTAGCAGGGCAGTCTCTACTACTAAAGCTGAACCTGCAGGCCATGGGGACAAGGCAACTCAGCCACAAGGGGCACTGATGGTGAGGTCAGCTCAACTCTGTACACCTTGTACTCTCTGTGGGATTGTACTCAATGACTGTGTGAGTGCCAGCAGCACCATTTTGGTGTCTCAAACCACCTTTATCTGGAGAAACTGGGAGCATTTATGGACTCTGTACTGTGAAGGACCTGGAAAGGAAGGACTTTGAGGCTTACACTCTTTTCTTCCCCTTATCACTAGAAGTTTTGCCAGATCAGAGAATGAACTTCACCATCAAAACATTAGACAGCTGTGTAAAAGAAGAAGAAGTATTTTTCCAAAAGGGAAGCTCAGATGTTTCTGCCCAAGGCAATTCAGGATCAAAAGAAGGACACATTGATTTCTCAAGTAAAAACATTTTCAAATGAGAGTCCCTTACTCTTTGGAGTTTGTGAGAAAATGGTTTGCAGATGGCAGATTTCTCCATGGTGCGACTTCTCCCAGACTCAGCGAGCGTGTCCACAATGTAGAAGTGCTGCAGCCTGAAGATTTGTGTTCCAGCTTAGTAAATTAACATATTACACTCAGTATCTCCTAAGTAAATACAAGCAGTTTCCTTACTGAAAGGATCAAAGGAAATGCTAACAAAACCCTGCCACCAGCACAATACAAAGTACCCATTCATCAGCTATCTGCAATTATTTACACAAGAAGGTCCCTCAGAGCCCGAGGAGGCTCACGGTGCCAGCTGTGACGCATGGCCACATGCACATGGATTTGAGGGCTAGTCAGAGGAGCCCAACCGCTGTGTCCCCCGGACACAAACCTACCTGAATGATGACTGGCGCGCTTCTGGGGCTGCTGCTCAATGGAAAAGTCTGTTTCAAGAGCTTTGGTCTTTACAGATCAATAGCAAAATGTGCAGATTTGGCAAAGCATTGAGAGAAGCAAACCTGTCAGAAATGCAGGTAAAAATCTTTACATCCTAACTAGAGCTTCCAGGTGTAGCTCAGAGCACCTAGGAATTATTACTAAGATGAAAATCGTATTTCTTTACTGGGCTGTCTTTGTCAGCTGTGCTCTCACCCCGACTTGTGTACCTGACTTTTGCTTAGTTTAACTAGTGAGGGCTATGCATGAGAAAAGAGGAGTTACATAATCCTTAAGGTTAACCATGAGCAATTCCTGTCAAGTGTAAAACCAAGTTTGTTTTAGGAAAAGCTGTTCAATAACAGTAAATTGCCTCAGAGCTGTATCTTTGCCCTAACAACTGGTTTATGAAAAGGTTTTGTTATTTGTGCATGCACATTAAATGAATGCCAATAACAAACACACACAGAGGCAGTGCTGGGTGCTGTTCAGGACATGGCAGGACGGCATAAGGAGATATTTAACAGCAAAAAGCAGTAGATGGCATGTCTTGAAATGTGCCTCATGGCATTTTGGCTCAGTACCAACGCCACAGGAAGGTGGGCTGCCAGCTGAACCAACAGTGAGACCTTCTGAGTGAGCAACTTGAAGTTTCACTCTGGGTCTTCCCCCCAAAATGCTAACTTTCTATTGTGCGTTTCTCTGAAGCAAGGTCACAGCCTTGAGGGCAGCATGACATTGGTATGTGTGTACCTTAGACCGCTCCAGCAGAAATATATGGCAGTGCTTTTGAGCAAGGATGTGTTTTTCACTGCAACCTGAAAACCCTCGTCGATGTGCCAGCATGTGTGGGATCTCAGGAGACTGTTCAGCAGGAAAATGATCTAGAAAACTTTTACTACAGCCTTTTCAGAATGGAAAGCTATTACAGGTGGGTTAGGTGTAAAGATCTGAACAGCAAATCACTAAATGATTCAAAAAGCCCTAGCAATACTGTCTCAATGCACAGAAGTCATAAGAACCTAATTCAAAACCCAGCAGAGTTAGCAGCAAGGTGCCCTCTGAGTCCCTGGGTTCTGTAGCAGGACCACTTCTGGAATGAAAGAGGGCTTGTAGCTGGAAAAGCCAGAAAGAGAGGAGGAGTGTGTTTGGGGAGGGGAAACTGGGCAGAAAGTTCTTTTCAGCATCAGTAATGAATTTGTTGACAGATGCTATGTAGAAATGGGTATGGACATGGCCTGTACATGAATGATTTTTTTTTTCAATTACCACATAAACCCTTTCAGAAGACTGTGTGATGAAAATAAACATCCAGAGTGAGAAGGAAAGCGCTTCTGAGCTCCACAATTCATCATCTTTCAAAGCAGAGTTATACTGAGAGCATTTACAGCTGAAATTCTCATGGCTACGCTCTCGTAAACTTAGTCTTAACTAAGAGTAACATAAGCCCTTTTGTATCTAGAAAACCAGCTTCAAGTAGCAAAGCAAAATAACTGCCAGGCTACCTTCTCCACCACATAAGGCAGTTGCAAAGATTTATAGACTAATTCTGCAGGCTGGAGTTTGTTGGCTTTGTGGTTGTTGGCTGATTATTATTATTATTATTATTATTATTATTATTATTATTATTATTATTATTATTATTATTATTATTATTAAAACTGCAGCTATCAATGGAAGGGAAATGTTTCTGCAAAAGAGAAAATAAGTTGAGATTGTATTTGAAAGATCAATTTGGAGTTTACAGAAAGAAGTAACTGAAAAATGACCTGGGGGCTGTAACTGTATAACTATTGTTCTTATAGGAGCTTGCAGTTGGAAAGTGGCTGGCCTAACCTGTTTCTCCTGAATGCAAATGCCTCACTGAACCAGGCTGTATTATGCCTGTGCTGGAAGGGGATGGGCAGCAGCAACCTCATAGATGGCTTTGCATGCTGAAGGAAGAGGAGTCTGACAACTGTGCAGACAAAGTGCAAAACCCCTGACTGATCAAACGTTCCTTGCGTACCCAAGGCAGGGAGTGAAGTGTGGAGATCAGGAATGCCAGAAATTGTAGTTGCAGTGCTGAAGTAGCTCAACAGCTGAGGGGAAATGGACAGGTCTCATTTTATTGCCCTGTAATTCTGCTGGGTTTGCTATTTCTGTGAGGAACATGCAGTGGAAGGACAGGGAAAACCACAGACAATACCTCACGTTACCAATTTTGCTTCTTTTGTTTGAGTGTTTCATCCTTTCTTATTTAACATGTGAAGTGCAAAAGCTCCACTTTTGAAGTTTAGTTAACCCACGTTCTGTTATGACAGAGAGACCTGGACAAGCTGGAGAGGTGGCCCAGGTGAACTTCATGAGGTTCAACAAGAGCAAGTGCAGGGTCCTGCACCTGGGCTGGAGCAATCCTCACTATCAATACAAGCTGAGGTGGTAGAAAGCAGCCCTGTGGAAAAGGACTTGGGGGTGCTAGTGAATGAGAATCTGGAGATGATCAGACAGTGTGCACTGGCAGCCCAGAAAGCTGATGGCATCCTGTGCTGCATCAAAAGAAGCATGGCCAGCAGTTCTAGAGAGGTGATTCTGCCACTTTGTTCTGGTGAGACTTCACCTGGAGTACTGTGTGCAGGTCTGGAGCCCTCAATACAGGAAGGACATGGGCCTGATGGAGCAGCTCCAGAGGAGGGCCACAAAAATGATCAGAGGGTTGGAGCATCTCTGCTACAAAGGGGGGTTTCAGCCTGGAGAAGAGAAGGCTTCAGGAAGACCTAATAACGACCTTCTAATACCTGACGGGTGTCTACAAGAAGAATGGAGAGAGACTGGTTGCAAAGGCCTGTAGTAATAGGAGGAGGGACAATGGCTTCAAGCTAGAGAAGAGCAGATTTAGGTTGGTTGTTAAGAACAAGTTCTTTACCCTGAGGGTAGTGGAACACTGGAACAGGTTGCCCAGGGAGGTGGTTGGGGCCCCATCCCTCGAGATACTCAAAGTGAGGCTCAACAGGGCTCTGGGCAACCTGATCTAATTGAGGATGATGCTGCTTACTCCAGAGGGGGTTGGACCAGATGACCTTCAGAGGTTCTTTCCAACCAAAACCATCCAATGATTCTCTGCCAGACATAGTCATAGTTTCAGAAGAGTTTGTTCTTCCAATCATACTCTGTTAAGGTAGGTTGAGCTCCTATGCAGTATCTTACACTCCCACTTTTTGCTTTCACATTGTGAGCTTGGACAGTCAGTCCTGAAATCAAGTACATCTCTGAATCTGCTTTCCTGTGATCTCTGGCAGTGGTCTCTCCCCAATAAAGATATGTTTGTTTATCATTATGAATGAAAACATCACAATTCAGGGTCAGCTCATTCCAAAGCTTATAGCCTCTGGGGAGATTTCGTTTACCATAATAAACAAGAATCTTCTCAGTCAACCATGCTTGACAATGCTGAAGTTAATTTTAGCCACTTGCTGTTTCCATAAATCTATAGTTTAGGTTCTAAATCATGGGTTCTGTCCCTGCAGTCTCAGAGGAAATCAATAAATGTTTTATTTCTAAAATTGAAATAAAACTTACCCCAATAGCATTCTGTGTTGTAACTTTGGAGGTGATTATCATTATTCTTACTCAAGCTGAAGTTACACATTCCCAGCCTGTATTTATGATCAAGTATGCTTCAGAATAATGTATATAAATTGAGTTTTATTGATCATTGAACATCTGTTGGTACTTAAGTATGTGGACACATAAGCATAAATACAAGCTTTGCAAGTCTGCATTTTTGGATGCTCATAAGATTATAATTTATATTCAAACACACTGTGTTATGTTTTCTTTATCACCTTCATAAAGATAAAGTAATGTAAGCAGAGGCTTGGATTACAAGAGCATTACAAGATTTCAAAGACTTAGGGGTTTATGATTTATGGAAGAAAAATGTCATTATTTTTCCCTTACATCTGACACCATTTAATTGCATTTTGCCTGCTGCGGTAGAGGAGATGTGCCAAACTGTGATCATTGCAAACAAAACTGGAAGTGCTACAAAATACTGGTTTCTTACAGCACATCCATTGTTAAAGGTGGTGAGCAAATGGCTTTGTCCAACTTTCTGATCACACAATTTTTACCCATCCTTTCCAGCACTGACTAATACAGAACACATGCCTGTGCTGGTGCAGAGCCTTTTTTCTAGTGTGTGCACTTCAAACACAACTGTCGCTGATACTCAAATCCTTTCCAGCTTGAACAAGAAGTTGGGAGGGGATAAAGGGGAGTACTGAAAAGAAATAAAACAACAAGACATGCATCCCTTACAGGTGTGGGTTCAAGAAAGGTCTCTGCACATGAGGTGTGTGCTGGGAAATTCCGTTCTTGCATAAAAATGTGGGTCATAGGAACAGAAAGTAACTCAGAAGAAAGAGCCTTTGTCTTGATTCCCAGTTATCAAACCTCTTTCATGTGGTCCAACCTGATAAAATTCTCTATTTCCAAAGTCAAATGTGAGCTAAACCAAACACACTAGCAGCATGTGCAGGCATGGAAGCAGTTATCACAGAATCACAGAAACATTCATGTTGGAAAAGACCCTCAGGATCACCCAGTCCATCTGATAACCCTGCTCTACAAGGTTCACCCCTAAACCATATCCCCAAGCACCCCATCCAAACGACCTTTAAACACATCCAGGGTTGGTGACTCAACCACCTCCCTGGGCAGCACATTCCAATGCCTGACCACTCTTGCCCTGAAAAAAATGTTTCCTCATGTCCAGTCTAAACCTACCCAGTCACAGCTTGAGGCCATTCCCTCTTGTTCTGTCACTAATTACCTGTGAGAAGAGACCAACACCAGCCTCTGCGTAACGTCCTTTCAGGTAATTCTAGAGAGCAATGAGGTCTCCCCTCAGCCTATTCTTTTTCAAACTGAACAGCCCCAGCTCCTTCAGTAGCTCTTCATATGATTTATTCTCCAGGTCCTTCCCCAGGTTCATTGCCCTCCTCTGAATTTACAGACCTGCTTCTCTGCTGGCACAGAACTGACCAGCCCGTCTGAGCAAGAAGACTCCCGAACCAGGTTAAACACAGGTTTTGCTAGGTAAGAATTACCTAGAATGTCAAAGCATACTGAAAGATGTGACTGCAAATGCTCTAAGAATATCAGTGTCATAGGTGTTTGGGGTATCTGAAGTGAAGAAAGCAAAGTTATGTTCAAGATAGATTTGTGGAAGAAATTATGCCCTATAAGAAGCATCACATATAGCCAGCTAAACCAGACTTCCAAACACTTGGGTGAAATGATCTTCTCTGGATAGCAATTAGCAATCTTCCATTCTTGAGTTTTAGGATGTAAAATAACTGTGAACACCTGCTACATGCTTTTGCAATGTCAAATTCACCCTTTAATTGCCATCATGAAAATGCTGATAAATTCCCAGGACATTTCTTCCTCACACCTAGCTTTTTCTTGCCCTAACATGTGCCTAATCGCTGTTGTTGAGGAACTAAATGCTGCAGATTTAAATCTTACAGACCAAGACAAAGAGCTTAAACACAGCATTTTGACTCCTGCACAGCCAACTCCTATACCCAGGTTAGGGAGTGTGTCACTGAATGGTCTCACTAGAGGGCAGCCGATAAAACCTCTAGTATTAAAATTACAGGAGCTGAATGTCTCTTATTTTTTTAACTCTCTAGAGTGTGATGGCACATAAAATTTGGTCCCCTGAAATTGCTGCCAGAAGCTCTTTCTCTGGTGCTTTGTATCTGTTTGGTTTTTTTTTTCCAGTACAGATCTCTAGAAAAGGATCCACTCACCACTTTATCTCAGTGGGACTCTCTAGGTCTGATGGAGCTGGAGAATCTTTGTGAGGCTTTGGAAAAAGCATGGAGGTGAGACTTGGTGCTGAACAGGAGAGTTGTTACTCTCCTACACTTGCTTCTGTTCTTTGACTCCCTGAAGGAAGTATCACAACCTAGAACAAACATGTATAATGTGATACGTAGTGCATTCTGAGTTATTTATCATACAAGTGTTTCATAAGTTGTTATCAAGGTTCAAATGTATCACAGTATTTCTTCTTATTCTTCTTTTTTTTTTTCTTTCTTCTTTCTTTTTTTTTTCTCTGTAGTCCTTGTAATAAACTGCAGTCTCAAGTGCCTCAAGGTCCTCTCACCTCTGGTTTCATAAATGCTTCCCACTACCTGTCCCATCCTGCAGAGCCATGAAAGAAGTATGCTATATGCTTTCCAGAGAAACACAAGAGCAAGATCTCAAGAGCTTCCAAGATAAATACATTCTCTGAATTCCATACATTCATCACCAAGTTTCCAGCAAGCCAAAAATTTGCTTACAAGATCTTGTGTGGTTCTGTTCCTACAGAAATGCTGGGGGTTTTTATTTGTTCATGCATCACACTGGTATGCAAAAATAAATATTAAGAATATGTGTGCTCCAGTCTTCATGTACCAAGAACAATATCTATGACAAAATGGCCCTTTAAAGCATAAACTGTTTCAGAAATAAATACCACTGGATGTTTGGAAATTGCATTCCTCTGGCTGCGGCTGCCAAACGCTCTGCTCCGTGGGGGGGGTTCATGGTTTAAGTAATTCTGACTTCCTCTAACGTGACTGAATGTATCAGGACCTACTGGTATATCCTAAATCTGACCCTGTTTTGTGCTACTTATTTAAAGCTCCCGTTTCCTTCAATGGAAAAGATGGACAAACGATGCCAAGCTGGGATTTGATAGGCAAAGGTTCATCAGAAAAACCTCGTTGAAGTTTCCACCTTCACATCAGCACAGTGAAGATTGTTTGTTTTTTCAGTACCAATTAATGCAGCCAAGTGAGCAATTAAATACACTTTTCCTTCTCTTTATGTTTGTGTAACAGCTGCACTGTTTTGTTTTGTTTTGTTGGGTTGGGGTTTTTTTTTCAGTTTCAACTGATACAACAATTACCCAAGCATAGTTAGCATTTTTTTTGTTCATGAGGGTAGTAATTTGAGTCTTTGTTTCTTAATCAGTTAAGAATGCTCGGTCCTCTTAGTTGCATATATGTGTTGTACACACAATTCCTCCTAAGCTGATTTTGTCCATGATTACAGTGGCCCTGTAATACCGGCTGTGCTCCCTCTTTGGGTGATCCTCTCCCACCTGTCAGAAAAGCAGCCTGGAGATGCTATCAGAACAGTCATTTATGGAGCAGAAGCAGAGAATATGTGAGCAGAGATTTCATATAATGTCACACTGATTTCCTCCCTCTCTCCACCCCAGAGGCTTTCCTCAAGCCATCTCTCTTAGACCAGGAAATGGTAAGCTACATTGGCTGGGAGAGGAGTTTGGTTCAATTCTTCCTCATTGCATTCACACAAAACAGACTGCACAGGTGGAGTCTGGTTTTAAGGGATACAGTCAGGCCCTTCTTGGATTCATCTAAAGGTCTCCTTGATAGGGAATAGGAAATGAATTTCAAAAACCTCGTTGATGCCTTGTGTCAAGCAGTTTTCCACCATAAGGCAGGCTTGAGTCAGAGGGAGAGTTAAGACTGTTCCTGAAATACACAGTGTGATCCTTTTGGTGCATTTAAAAGATCTTGACAAGCTGATGTCAGTAACTTGCTGGGGCATTTGTATATTTGTAAATACTTGATTTTTTATTAGCTGTAGTACTCATCAGGTGTATGGGAGACTGTCACATGTTTACTAGAAAGTGAGAGGCTGCTGCTTTGTGTTAAGTTGCCTTTGCTCTTAAAAAAAATCCAAGGATAATGCAGAGCCTACCAAAGTCTCTACCATTCCCACAAGTGTGATGGCAGCAGTGGCCCAGAGGGATACCACTGAGGAGGTTTAAAACTCCAGCAGTCTGCCTGGCTCCTTCCCTCAGCTGCCCAACCATGTGGAGCTTACAACTTGCTTCCAGGACTAGCTGCAGTTACGAATGCAGGGAAAAATTTTTTTAACATAAATTATTGTTGCTGTAGTAATATTGCTCTATATAACTGTAGCAATAACAGCTGTCTTGAGCCACACCAAATATCTCCTTCTCTCCTTCTCTTGACCTCACCTTGCTAAAGCACAAGAGGGAATGACAGCCCATGCCAAAGGAATCCTCCCCAATGTCTGAGGCCCCCTTTTGCAGAGCTGGGACAAGGAGTTTCTGTATGGTCTACAACTCAAAACAGTCTGACATACTTCCCTCAAGTAGGAAAAATGGTTTCATGCAAACAGACCAGAACTCAAGCTAAAATTTCCACATGCATTCATTCTGTTCAGGTGCTTACTTTCCATTCAAAAAGTTAGGTCCCTATCGCATTCAGGGCAATGCTCAAGCTTAGGCTCAGCTTTGTAGAACCTCAGGTCTGACACCACCTATCTCCATACACCCAAGAAATGGTGTGTCTCTGTGCCAGTCATCTCAGTGACCCTGTTGATTTTGGATGTAAACCCTTCTGCCATGTGTAGGCCTAGATTTGGGCTTCCATATGACATGGCACCTAGGAAGAGTTTGCCCATGTGTAGTCCCTTAGAGCAAGCCAGCAACCAGCACTAAAAATTAAATTAAAAATAAAACACAGTAGCCTTGACAACAGAGCTCCACACCTGAAAACACTGACACATCCTCACTCTGAAGAGGTGACATTACCTTCACAGCAGAAGGAATGGCTCTCTGCTGAGCACGTTCCACTAACTCAGAACACACACTTCCATTTCTTTAAACCATGTGTTTCATATTTTTATCATGTTTCATATGGCTGAGGCCACCTTAAATGCTTGCTATGTGTCTCTGCATGTTTTAGTTTCCTGAAGCCATTTTCTCTTATGTTTCACTTAAGTACAAGCTCCACAAAAGAGATTATTAATTACAGACGTGGGTTGCCTTACGCGGTATGATGTGTTCTCTCTGCACATGTACTTGAATGTCTGTTGTGAAACAGTCGTGCATGTAGTGGCATTTTATCTATAAACTGTCTGAAATATAAGCCTTTATAATTAACTCTTAAAATTTTGCTAAGAAGATGCTCAGTTTGGGGAACGATGTTTTCCACACTTCAGCTAACATGCTAAAGACCTGCTCATTCGCTTGAATGCTCACAAGCTTCCAGTTAAGCTTGCACTGAAGTAACTTGCTATGTCCTGCTAAACATGCATCTTGTAGTGCTGAGGCAGGCAGCAAAATATCCCAGGGATCAATGATCAGGGTTTGCTCTCTCTTTGTGTCTACGAAAGGGTGTACAATTTGTTACTAACTGTCCTAGTTTAGAGCGGGACAGATGCTCTGCTGCCTCAAGAGGGGCAAAAGAATGATGCTCACACAAGTGGCTTGGATAGTGATGGAAAGTTTAAATGGAAAAGCAGTTGATATTCCACAAAACTGCAAAGCATAGTAGTGAGCATATCCCAAAGCATAGGGAGTTCCCTCACACCACACCCAAAAAGCCCCCAGCGCTCCCCTTCTCCCCACAGGAGGGAGCACCCAAAACACCCAGGGCTCTTTCCACACACACCCCTCTCCCTGCACTGCTATGCCGGTCTCAGGTTGGCTAGGTCTGAGACTGCACCCTGCTTCTAATCCTGGCATTAAGCCTAAACAGGCCCAAGAGGGCTGAAATACTCCCCCATGGTTTACCTGATAGGGAAGCATCTCCCATGGGAGCAGAGAGGGAAGAAAGAGAAAGAGAATGGCTTTGCAGCCAGATTTATAGGGTGCAGGATTTATGGGTAGAAATATGTTATTATCCTGTGTCAACCTACTGGGCTGGACACCCTGGACATTGGAGGTGTAACGATCACAGAATCACAGAATATATCTGTTTGGAAGAGACCTCAAAGATCATCCAGTTCAACTTTCAACCCAGTACTGAAGGGTCCACGCTAAACTATGTCCCTAAGTGCTGGGTCCACACACCACCTGAACATTCCCAGAGATGGTGACACCACCACTGCCCTGGGCAGACCATTCCAATGTTTGAGAACTTTTCTGCTTCACCATTTCAGTGAAGGAATGTTTTGTAATATCCAACCTAAACCTCCCCTGGTGCAGCTTGAACCATTTCCTCTAGTCCTGTTGCTTGTCATCAAGGAAAAGAGGCTGGACCCCTCCTTGTCCAACCTCCTATCAGGTAGTTGTAGAGAGTTGTTAAGGTCTCCCCTCAGCTTCCTGTTCTCTGGACTGAATAACCCCAGCTCCCTCTGACACTCGAGGGCAGTTCACATGGATGCAATACAGCAAGTCAAGGTAAAGGTTTAGAGCATATGCCACAACCTATGTGGCAGCCCAGGAGGCACCCAGCCTGAACTGCCACACTAATGCATTTCTGCCATTTTCAAATACTAAACTATGTCCCTCAGTGCCAGGTCCACATGCCACTTGAACATTCCCAGAGATGGTGACTCCACCACTGCCCTGGGCAGACCATTCCAATGTTTGAGAACCATTTCAGTGAAGAAATATTTCATAATACCCAACCTAAACCTCCCCTGGTGCAGCCTGAACCATTTCCTCTAATCCTGTTGCTTGTCATCACATAGTTATGTCATGCATGTATGTCATGCATTTCTTGTCATGCATTTATGCAGTTTTTCAAACCATTTGTTTTCATTAGTGGTTGTTATAGGTTAAGGCTGAAATGTCCTACCATAGAGATAAAAGTCCTCCAGAAGATGGAGACTCCAAGAAGCAACAGTGGAAGAGGCTGGGGGGCTGGATTTTGAGTGGTTCATAAGGTTCAAGCAAGATCGTCCCTTCCATGTCAGAGATCTGGCATATCATACACAGAATCCTTACAGCAAGAAACAAGACATTGCAGAGACTCTATGACTGCCAGGACACAGTCTCAAACTGTGCCAGGGGAAGTTTAGGCTTGAGGTGAGGAAAAAGCATTCCACAGAAAGAGCTGTTGGCCATTGGAATGTGCTGCCCAGGGAGGCGGTGGGATCACCGTTCCTGGAGGTGTTCAATAAGGGATTGGACGTGGCACTGGAAGCCGTGATTTGGTGGTCATGAGGTGTTGGGTGACAGGTTGGACTTGATGATCTTCAAGGTCTTTTCCAACCTTATTGATTCTATGATTCCACCAGGCACTGTGTAAATTGTCCACACACCTGCAGTACCTCTGTCAAACTGAGAGAAATCACAGCCAAAGGGCAATAGAAAACCCCACTGCAATAAAACATTCGCAAGCACTGGCCCCTGTCTGCTTTGGTCTTTTCTTTTTAATTTCCTTACACCTACACACATGTTTATGACTGTACAAACTGAGTACAAAAGAAGCACAAAACTTTCCCACTCTGAGCTGGTAGCATTTTACATCCATTTTGCTTGAGTCTGGATGACTCCACAGGTTTAGTAGCAAAAAACAGCAAGACCAGAGTCTGAACACAATGCAGTGATACGGGGTATGTACAAAGATAATTAGTGGTACATCCAGAGACAAGAGAGTAAATGATGAAGAAAGAAGAAGAGGATAAAAAGAAAAGGGAAGAGAATGGTGGAAAGTGGTGAGAAGCAGAAATAAATTAGGCCCAAGGAATAATCTCTAGTAAAAAACACGTTCAAGAAAACTATGATCTTGTTCTGGGCAATCTGCAAATAAAGAAGGTGCAAGGCATTGGATGAATTATCCATTATGCACCAAGCCCTAATTAGAGTACACACCCACACATGCATGCAAGGGTTGAGGGGAGCTTATGTAAGGTTATTAAACAGAAAACCAGAATAATCTTGTACATGTATATATATATATATGTATGAGCACAAGCCCTGTGAGGAGAGGCTGAGGGAGCTGGGATTGTTTAGCCTGGAGAAGAGGAGGCTCAGGGGTGACCTCATTGCTCTCTACAACTACACAAAAGGTGGTTGTAGCCAGGAAGGGGTTGGTCTCATCTCCTAGGCAACCAGCACCAGAACAAGGGGACACAGTCTCAAGCTGTGCCAGGGGAAGTTTAGGCTTGAGGTGAGGAGAAAGTTCTTCACAGAGAGAGTTGTTAGACATTGGAATGTGCTGCCCAGGGAGATGGTGGAGTCACCATCCCTGGAGGTGTTCAAGAGGGGATTGGACGTGGCACTTGGTGCCATGGTCTAGTTGTGAGGTCTGTGGTGACAGGTTGGACTCGATGATCTTTAAGGTCTCTTCCAACCTTTGTGATACTTTGATACTGTGATATCTTTCTAATACAGTCAGATGCGAAAGGTTTTCTTTAAGTTATTGAAGAAGAAAGTTTTTCTCAACTTGCCTTCTACATTAGTGGGGTTTGAATAATTTATTCCCTTCTGTGGAATAGGAGCAGAGCATTTTCCTCTACATGCTGATCAGTTATGAAGCAAGATTCAAGATCTGGTGGAGCAAAACATCTTTGAGGTCTGTATGACAAAGGCTGAACCCTTAAATTAATTAATCCCTTCGTAACAAATAGCAGCCCCTCAGGCACAACATCTACTGAAAGAAACCAATGTTTTGTTTTCTTTTCCTTTGTGGAGGGAGGAAGTAAAGAAACCACCTATGAAGAATACCCTAAGACACTGACAGGGATTTTTGAAAGCTATGCATATTTTAAGGATTAGTTGACATTCCTCCTATTCTCAAAATTCTTTCAAGTCAGGGGTGTGTTCCCTGGATTTGGCTCTCAAATGATGAAATGTGTGAACCAGCTATTCATTCCTCTATCTAGATCTTTGCAAACCATAACACATTTATGGAAAGCAATCTTCTTCAATTTTCTAATTGCTGAGCTCAAGGGTTTGGGTTTTTTTTGTTGTTGTTTGTTTCTGGAGATTACACTGGTAGATGTTAAATGGTGGTTTGAATTTGCCTGCCCAGCAGCAAAATTACAGCTGAAACTTCAGAATAGAATTTGCAATCATTGGCTGCTTGGAGTGTACCCTCTGAGTTCTGCATACTTGGACCTGAAAACATCCCTTCATAACGGCATAAAAAGCAAGATTCTTGCCCCAGAGGGTAATTTAATCCAAATATAGAGGGTAAGAGCACAAAGATTGAGTGAAGAGGTGGTTGCAGATAGTGCCAGAGGGCACTTCCACATGGAGACATCTGAAGAGAGTTTTGAAAGCAAAGAAGGAATTATCTTAATGAATGGGTGGCTGATCCAAGTGCAAAATGTTGCTTGAGAGTACACAGGACTCAAAGAGAGGAGGAAAGACAAAGAGAGCATTAGGTGAGAATTAGGTGAAGGCTATGCCTCATCCCCATTAAAAGAGGTTTGCTAATATAATTAATGTCAATTAAAAGCATGTGCTGGCAAAAATTCATTTTTCTTTTCTTCATTGATTCAGCAAGTGATGAATGAGCAGCTCTCTTTACATATATAAACACTTACACACAATAAGCAATACAAAATAAATACAATAATATGTAAAATCAATATAAAACTACATAATTGTATAATGTGGAACATAAATATTATCATATATAATATTAACTAAGTAGTATATATATAAACACAGGGCACTTATTTGAATCTAACATATAAAAGAAAGGGCTCCGAGGATGGGGGAAAGTACATGATAGTCTGGACAGGCTGGAGAGCTGGGTGTAGGCAAACCTCATGGAAGTTTGTGGTCGTTTGAGGCTGTGCCTTTAAGAACAAACACTGCTGGAACACACTGGCTAATGTTTTTGGTACTAGAACCAAAACATTCTGATATTCTAAACGAATTTCATTGGTTGATAAACAAAAATTCAGCTTTAGATTGTGAAGCGGTTGGAAAATTTTTTCCTCAGTTCAGTTCGGTTTGGGAGTTGGGGGAGTTTGGTGTTTCAGCCTGTTCTCCCTGCCTGCTTCTTCTGCGAACTGCTGGACTTGGCCTCCAGATAAGCAAACACTAATCCTGCATGGGCTTTTGAAGCTTGCTAACAACTCTTTTCCTTAGTAACTTGCCTTTCTCTCTCTCTAACCCCTTTTTGGGGAAAAAGGGAGGTAAGGGGGGGAGAGAGGGGGTTCCAAAGAGGGGATCCCTCCCTGAGGGAGGGATTTTTGTTGTGTTATTTGTCTTTGCTGTGTATTTCTGTGTATATATTGTAAATACCTGTATATATTGTGTTATATATAACCTGCTTTCCATATATGCTTGTAAATATATAGCTTTTGCTCTTCGACTGAGTTAGCTGTGGTTTCTTACTCTGTGGAGGAGGGAGAGCTAAGCCCTCTCTCAACCCACCACAAAGTTCAATATGGACAAGTGCAGGGTCCTGCATCTGGAAAGGAATAACAGCAGGCACCAGTACAGGCTAGGGGCTGCCCTGCTTGAAGGCCACTCCACAGAGAAAGACTTTGGAGTCCTAGTGGACAGTAAGTTCTGCACGGGACAGCAATGTGCCCTTGTGGCCAAGAGAGCCTATGGTATCCTAGGGTGCATCAAGAAAAGTGTGTCCAGCAGATCTAGGGAGGTTCTTCTTCCCCCTCTACTCTGCCCTGGTGAGACCACACCTGGAATACTGTGTCCATTTTTGGGCTCCCCAGTTCAGGAGAGACAGACACCTAACTAATCCCTGTCTCAAGTAGCTTGTACTCTAGATTATGCCCATGAAAGTGCTCGTGCAACAGGAGATTATGACTTAACTTCACGAAGCCACTTCTCTTTACAAATGACTCTTTCTGGAATGCTATAATCAAAGGAGATCATTATTTATTTATACAGCTCCCAACAGCATAGTAAGCATTTGAGTGCAGAAGCAGGCAAGATGCAGAAGAAAGGCATTTTTTAGTGTGAGAGAACCAAGGCTTTGAACATCAACTGTTGATTTTGCCTTTTTTTGTTGGCAGTTTGTATAGCACGCGACACAGAACACTGTTCTTACGTCTTGTCAGTGAAGATGGACAGGTACTGCCAGGTGCTGTCTTAGAATAGAATAGAATAGAATAGAATAGAATAGAATAGAATAGAATAGAATAGAATAGAATAGAATAGAATAGAATAGAATAGAATAGTCCAGTTCTGGGCCCCTCAGTTTAAGAAGGACATCGAGACACTTGAACGTGTCCAGAGAAGGGCAACAAGGCTGGGGAGAGGCCTTGAGCACAAGCCCTATGAGGAGAGGCTGAGGGAACTGGGATTGTTTAGCCTGGAGAAGAGAAGGATCAGGGGTGACCTCATTGCCCTCTACAACTACCTGAAAGGTGGTTGTAGACAGGAAGGGGTTGGTTTCTTCTCCCAGGCAACCAGCACCAGAACAAGGGGACACAGTCTCAAGTTGTGCCAGGGGAGGTTTAGACTCAAAGTGAGGAAAAAGTTCTTCACTGAGCGAGTCATTCGTCATTGGAATGTGCTGCCCAGGGAGGTGGTGGAGTCGCCGTCCCTGGAGGTGTTCAAGGGGAGATTGGACGTGGCGCTTGGTGCCATGGTCTGGTTGTGAGGTCTGTTGGGACAGGTTGGACTTGATGATCCTTGGGGTCTCTTCCAACCTTGGTTATACTGTGATACTGTGATAGAATAGATTAGAATAGAATAGAATAGAATAGAATAGAATAGAATAGAATAGAATAGAATAGAATAGAATAGAATAGAATAGAATAGAAAGGTACAGAGCATGATGCCAATTCAAGAATATTAACAGCTTCTTCCAGAGGGGTTTCCCCGGTGTTTTATTGGAGAGGCTCTCAAGTCCAGGCTATCCTTTTAATGCAAGAAAAAAAGTTCAGAAATTACTTTTATCCATCTTGTCCTGTAAACCTAGCTACCAATGTTGCTGGCTTTATTGGCAGACCATTAAGGCTTTAACTTGACAGGCTCTTATTTATCTATTTGTAAATAAAAAATGGAGCAACAGATCTATTTCATTCTGAAATGGTATCATGCCTCCATAATTAATCGAACTCAGCTGCTCTAGGATTCCATTTGTTCCTATTAATACAGAAGCATGTCAGAGCTTACAGAAAGTTAATCACTGACACTGAGACATAGACGTTACACAGTGCAGTGCATCATCTCCCTCTTGGTGCTGAATGTGAATTACTCTGCTATCAGAAACATGAGTAATGCCCCAGATCCCTCATACCTTCAAGCACGGATGTGAATCAGTTTGAGTGGAAATATAATGCATTAAATCTTTTGTATGTGTTGTCTCAGAGGATGAGTTTGACTCATTCACCTTTTACAAACTCCAAATGCAGAAAAGTCAGATGGGCCAAGGGTGCTAGATGGGACTTGCCTGGGCAGGGAGGCCTGGGTGCGCTGATCCTTACCAACCCAAGCCCACTCCTGGCAGGTCCTAGAAGTGCTCATACTCATGCATAGACTTAATAAGCCTGAGATTTTCCAACTCCCTTCTAACTTCAGATGTTGTTGCCTTAGGGTCCTTATCTAAGCCTCAGTATGAAGATCTCAGCAATCACTTAAGCAAACTGTAGGCAGCAAAGGCCAAAACGTGGCTAAAAAAATAAATCACACAGCTGCTGCTGAACTGTGGAGATGCCTGACTTGCCTATGGCCATCTCTGGCAGTGCCTGTGGTTCTGCTTCCAAAGGTGCTCAAGCAGCACAGGCTGGAGCTCCTGCCCCAGCTTGCAGGCTCACAGGCAGCCAAAATCTCCTAGGTTCAGTTCACCTTGTCCCTGTATATAAACATGTAGTGACAAGGCTAAGGTAGAGCGGGAGTTGTCATCCCTCTTTTGCATGCAGCCTAAATAGTCTGAAGATTTTCCTGTTTGGCCCAAAGAGCTAAAATTCCCATCTTCTATATCCAGAAGTGTATCAGGCTACTGGCCAGACTGGGTGGTTTGCTTTTCCTTTCTCTGGGTGAAGTTGTGCCACTGGGCAGCACAGCAGGCACAGCTCCCATGCTGGTCATGGACTGGCATTGAATGAAAGTATGAATAGAACCAGCACCCGTGTCCTGAACACAGAAGCCCTTCCTCCCTGTTGAGCATCCCTACCACCAGGTGACAACATGTGGGTCCCCCATAAATCTGTAGTTTCTTGGTGATCATGAAGGTGCTTTCCAAGAGACAGGAGATGAAGACCTCTTTCTTATATGGGAAAAGGTCTGAAATTCATGGCTGCTCGGAGTGAATGTTTTAACTAAGCAGACCATTAAATGAAAGGTAAATTCCTGAGCTCTGCTTTGACTAAAAGAGGGGAGAAAGGAAAAGAAAAAAAGAAAAAAGAAAGAAAAAAAGAAAAGAAAAGGCTGCCTCAGGCTATCCAGCTCCCTGTTGGGACAAGTCTTGCCTGCAAGGTCCTGCTTTGCTACTCCTGGGGAGCTCCTGTTGTCCTGGACCCCAGCAAGCACCCAACCCCCATGGTGCCCTGCCAATTACTGCATATTGACTATGAAATTTTGCTGTACTATTTAGAGGATAAAAAAAGTAATTACAGCTGGCTAAATGAAGAAGCTAGGAGTGTTTTGCAAGGCATCATACTGACCTTATTTATGTATCAGTGTATGTGTGTGTTTGCTTGATGAATTTTCTCAACTAGAGTGAGAAAATAAAACAAACAAACAAAAAAGTTCTTGGTAGCAGTTCTTGGTTACATGTACCAACTTTCCTGTTTCAAGAAAAGCCATTACTGTGTCAGAAGAATGCATAAAGGAAAACTGAGCTGGCTTTGTCCTTATGAACTGCACAGAACTGGGGGAATATACAGAAGGAATATCTGCCTGAAGATGGTCAGGCTTGGCATCGGGTCCAGCAGTGCTGATGTGGCTCATGCCAGGAGAGGCTGGGGAACTGGAGCTTTGCTTCTCTCCTCCCTGTCACAGGCTCTGCTAAGCCCAAGAACCTCCTAACCATCCTGCCAGCGCTCCTCCTGCCTGTCCAGCTCATGCATGCGAAACAGACCGCTGAGAGATGTAGCACTCATGCAGATACTCCCCAGCCAGCAGCATGGAAAATGTTTGTAACCAATGTTCACTACAGGCAAGTGTGCTTCCTAGCCATCTCTCAGAAAACACCAAATATTTTGCAAATTCAAACAAAACACTCACAGAGTGATGCATTTTGAGAGGGATGTGTGTGCAGTTCATTAGATGTTAGGATCAGAGGCTCTCTTGCACTGAACTAGAGAAAAGCATGAGTCTCTCTCCCTCCAATTTCCTCAGCCTGTCCTCTACGCTTTGACTATACTGAAACTGTAGAACAGTCACATAAAAGTCCTCCCAGTCCCATCCTGGTAGTCACCTCTTCTATTATCAGTGAAGTATAACCTGACCAGTCAATGCACATAGAAAGAAGCAATATCTGCTATCAAATAGTTCAGATTTGTGTATATCCCAAACTATTTATTTCTGCCCCTCTTGCAGCCACCTGATTGCATCTTGAATCCTGCTGGATTGTCTCTCTTAAAAATCTCTTGTTCTTTATACCCTATACTGGTACCTCCATGGGGCATGAACTGTCATATGTGTTATTTACAGAGCCCACTAGAGTGGAACCTGTGTGTTGGCAGCCTTTCTTTTTGCTGAACAAAATGGTAAATAAAATGTTGCTCTGCCTTGGAAATCCAATGGGAAATAGAGTATCATGATACCATTGCATGAATTGCTGGTACTGTGTGCAGCAAGGTGTGGAAACAGGCAAGAGGGTTGGTTCTGAAGTATGAACTTGCTCACACAAAAGTTTGGTCTGAGAGAGGTCTGAAGGAGTGTGACCACCATGGCAAAGGCAAACAACAAATGGGTTTTAAAACTTTCTCATAACACAGATCATATGATAAAAGGGGCAATTAATAAAATGCTCAGATAGCAGATTGCCCCCCAGCAGTGTATGAGGACATTGTGGAGAGCTTATGCACAAATGGATTCAAAAGGGAGCTTGATGAATTTGTAGGAAATTGACCCAGGGGCAGTTGATAAACACTATGGCCCAGAGGCAACATCTGGCAAGGGGAGACCTGATGCTGTCCATTGCCAGAAGGGCAGAGAATGGATCCTGCCCTGCTCCTTAGACTCTGTCCATCAGCGCTAGAAATAAGTAGGTGCAATGAATGATGCAGTTCCTGTTTATAGTCTGCAGCTATTCAAATGGCAAATAACAAGAGCTGAAAGTATCCACTCACTATTAAACACAGCAGTGAGAATCTGAAATGCATCTTTCTTCTGCCCAAATTTTGGAGGGACAGCTCCTTGCAGAACCTATTGCAGGAAGCTTCCTGTAGAAGCAAGTGCTGTGACACCTGGATGATTGCTTAAGCAAAGCCTCTGAAATACATCATTGCTTGGGAGTACTGCTGAAAGTTTTCAGACTCCTCTGTGATATACAGCTCTTGTTCAAGAAGGTGTAAGTTCAAGGGGTGAACTCTTGTTCAAGCAGGTGTTCAAGAGAGGATTGGACATGGCACTTGGTGCCATGGTCTAGTAGTCATGTGGTCTTGGGTGACAGGTTGGACCTGATGATCTTTGAGGTCTTTTCCAACCTTGTTGATTCTATGATTCCTGCACCACCAAAGACATCTTTCACTTCATTGTGTAGGTGAATTTTCATAGAAAATGTAAGTTGTTTCTTAGACAGATGGAGTGCTCAAGTCAGTCCTATCATCTTCAGTAGCAGAATGAGACTTGTTAGGTTTTTCAGGAAGAAGAAAGAATAATTGTGATAGATTCTGTGGGATATCCTATACTGCTGATTAAAAAGATCAGAATCACACCAGATACAAGACCAGTAAAACAGCCCATTCTAGACCAAGGAGTGTATTTCTGCTTCTAGCTGTGAGGACAGTTGCTTGGCATTTAGCTATTGCATTAACAAACAAATCTGTGTAATACCATATACAGATGCGGTTTATAAATAGATGCGTTTGGGGAAGCGCCTTTATTCTGCATTCATCCAGGGCATATGGACTCGTGTGATGATAAACTCAGTACATGCACACTCAGGATCTCTGGTTAGGCTAAATGTTTGCCTGATTCAGCAGAGCATATTTTAATAATGTAATTCAATTCTTCCTCATTTTTAATGTTATTTCGGCCTGTTAACATAATTTGGTGAGCTATTATAGTTGTTACAGCTGCTAGTTTTGCCCTTAATACTGATTTCACTTCTGACCTCAGTCAGAACTAGATTTAAAGTTTGAGATGATGTAAGTGAATAAGGATTATTAGATTTATTCATATGGCAATTTAAATAAGAAACTGTCTGGCTTAGAATAAACGGTAAATGAAAAATGCATGTGATTTATAGACCTGTCCATTCGGAAGATTTATACAGAGAGTAGGATGATTAAGTAAGAGACAGACCTGATTATATGAAATATGTAATTTTTGTAATGCAATATTGGAAGCAAGCTGCTAAACAGCACCAGCATAACAATGATTGCCCAAACAGCTTTTATTACCATATTACTGTACAGCTGGTATGCAGTCATGTAAATGCAAGCTGCAGGCCTCTGACCATTTCTTTTCCTTGACAGTGGGTAGATGGTGTTATCTTCCCATGGACAGCATCTTCCCCTCTCAGTGACTGCAGTACCATCTTCCACAAGCAGGCTGTGGGATGGGAGTGACCTCCAAGCTTTTTCTGCCCCTCTCATTTACAGAATCACAGAATCAACCAGGCTGGAAGAGACCTCCAAGATCATCAAGTCCAACTGATCACCCAACCCTAACTAATCAACCAGACCACAGCGCTAAGCGCCTCATCCAGGCATTTCTTAAACACCTCCAGGGACGTCAACCCCACCACCTCCCTGGGCAGCCCATTCCAATGGCCAATCTCTCTTTCTGTGATGAACTTCTTTCCAAGATCAAACTTAAACTTCCCCCTGCACCGCTTGAGACTATGTCCTCTTGTTCTGTTGCTGGTTGCTTGGGAGAAGAGACCAACCCCCACATGGCTGCAACCTCCCTTCAGGTAGTTGTAGACAGCAATAAGGTCTCCCCTGCACCTCCTCTTCTCCAGGCTAAACAACTCCAGCTCCCTCACCTGCTCCTCATAGAGCTTTAAGAGCACAGTTTTCCTGTGTGGCTCTGTTTTCCTGTGAATACACATTCACAATCACTCCCAAGGCTGCATGCCAGGGCTACTAATCTTCCTCCACTAAAACCTCCTGTGTCAGAAATACACAGAGATTTCTGAGACTTGGCAGAAGCATTTGTACCTCTCCTTCAGGGCTTGAGAAGGTCCAGATTCATCATCACAGAAAAAACAGTATCAGCAAAAATCCTTCTCTTCTTCTACTGTGCACTGAAAAGGACAAGCTCTTCCTTTGCTCTCCATCAAGACTGAAGAGAAAAAACAAATGTATTTCCTTTCATGTGTTTTAAGGCTGGAAGAAGCTGATGTAATCATCTGTATGACACAAGCCACGGACCTCTACTCAGCAGTTCCAGCCATCATCTTCTTTAGTTCAGGACCGGATGAATTCTGAAAGCTCACTATTACCATGGTAAAAGGCACTTGAGAGTAATAGAGGTGTACAGTGCTTTCACAGTCCTCCTGTCAGAGCATTAGTGCAACCTGTTGTGTCTCCTGAGGCACTATCTGGAATAAGGCACTCACCTGGAATATTGCGCCCAGTTTTGGGCTCCCCAGTTCAAGAGGGACAGGGATCTACCTGAGAGAGAGTCCAACGGAAGGCTATGAGGATGATTAAAGGACCGAGGCATGTGCCCTGTGAGGAGAAGCTGAAAGCCCTGAAGCTTTTTAGTCTGGAGAAGAGAAGACTGAGAGAGGATTTAATAAATGTTTACAAATATCTAAGGGCTGGGGGTCAAGCGGGAGGGGACAGACTCTGCTCAGTTACACCCTGGGATAGGACAAGGGGCAATGGGTAGAAACTACAGCACAGGAGGTTCCACCTGAACATGAAGAGGAACTTCTTCACTGTGAGGGTCACAAAGCACTGGAACAGGCTCCCCAGAGAGGTTGTGGAGTCTCCTTCTCTGGAGACTTTCAAGACCCATCTGCATGCATTCCTGTGTGACCTGCACTAGATTCTGTGGTCCTGCTCTGGCAGGTCCCTCTCTCTGGAGGTCCCTTCCAACCCCTAACATCCTGTGATCCTCTCATCCTGTGATCTGATCACGTAAGAACACACCAGCAACACTACTTGTGGTATGCTCATTTTTGAGCATACAGATGTGGAGATTTGAAGGCCACATGGGAAACACACATACAGTGTGTGTAGGGATATTAGACAATGCCATTCCACGTGAATTAATGCACTTTTTATGAGAAAGCTTAATAAATGTGTTCCAAACCATGGGGTCTACCATAACACAATTTGCATGAAACAGAATTGACCCAGAAAATTTTAATCTAAATCCCAATCTGATTTGTATGAAGTAATTCAATTTCCTCCCCAGTAGTTATATGGATTTTATCAATTATACCAATTAAATTGTCAAGCAGATTTATTGACCAGTCATCTACGAGACACTTCCTTTGATGTACTCTTCTGGTATCATCAAGTGGTCATGCATGTCTAACCTTAGGTTTTGGTGTCATTATGTGCAGCTGAATACTCAAAAGGGAAGGTTCTAATAAATGAGTGGTGTGAACCAGATTTTGAAAGGAGGATGGGAAGCAGATTTTTGCACTGCAGACACAAAAACTACGGGTAATGGTAGACGCAATCAATTTAGATGCTTAGGAACCGTCCTACGTGGAAAACACACAGCTGATTTCTGACCTGCAAGGTGGACCTCAGTTAGAGATCTCCATGCTAATAGCTATTATCTAAATGTAATCATTCTTGAAAGAAAATGCACATCCAGTTAGCTTCAAATGTAAAAACTGATGCATAAAATTAAAGGTTAGCTTTGAACTCGGCGACCGATATTTTTCAGTACATTGCATTTTCTCTATTGCCTGGGCTATAGACAAGTGGCAAATCTGCCTGGGATGACCTTATTAGCTGGTATGAATAATTTTGTTATTAAAATAAATTTTAATTTGTCAGAACAAATTACTAGAATCAGACATCTTGCTTCCACTGAGTGAGTCACGGTGCAGCTTCTGACTCCTTCGTAACCTTTCCCTGTTACCCTTCTACAAGTTTGCCAAGAAAATGAGAATGATACTAGAAAAGGAGTCAAGAAGTTCCAGATATTGTAGTCAAGGAAACACCAGAAGTAAGGGGATTGCCATGAAACAGATTAAAAAGCCTAAACTATAAAGCAAATGCAAATAATGAAGCTGATGCCCACTGGGGTGTTTTGGTCCCCTTTTGGCCCCTACTAGACAAGGCATGATGGTACTCAGCTACCTTTCCCATTAGGGGTGCAGAAAATAAGCACTATAGACCATAGCATCTTTGTTCTCCTAGACTGTTCTTCTAGAACTAAGGCTTTTTCTAAGTAATACAAGGCACCCAGCATGAATAAGAGAAGGCAGCATTGTCTACCATCAATAAAATGAAGCCCTGTGGTGTTGGTTGCAGAGAATAACAGATCTGGTGGTTGGAATTATCTCCTATTATAACTAAACCTAGGATTCTGCTTTAAGCTGTTGATATGGGAAGCATGACATTTTGGTTCATGTCACTGCCATACTTAAATTCTAGTCTTAAGATATTTGGAGAGGTTTGTCAAAGCAACAAATGGCACAAGATGGTGAACAGTGCTGCCGTGAATGACAAAGACCTTCTGGGAAGGAAATTGCTTGTTGAAGTATTGAAAAGCCACTTGGACTATTGCAGAAATACTGGGCTACATGCATAACCTCAGCATTTTTGGTAAGCATGATTGTGAATGTGTGCCTTAGCCAACAGCTCTGTATCACTCTAGAGAAGTCCTGAAAGATATTTCATGATGAATGAGAAAGGTAAATTAACAGCCAGATGTGTCAGTGCCAAGTGTGGATCAGCTATGCCTCCTTAGCTACTCCATGGCTCAGGACTGCTTCTGTTTCACATATTTGACATTCTTTGTATAAGAAATGCTGTGTCCAGCAGGAGTAAAGAGGTGATTGTCCCCTTGTAGTCAGCTTTACTGAGGCAGCACCTCAAGTGTTGTGTTCAGTTTTGGGCATCTTAATACAAGAGAGATGTGGAGGTGCTGGAGTGAGTGCAGAGGAAGGCAGGGAAGCTGTGAAGGGCCTGGAGAATCAATCTTACGAGGAACAACTGAAGGAGGTGGGGCTGTTTAGTTTGAAAAAGAAGAGGCTGACTGAGAGACCTTGTTGTGCTCTACAACTACCTGAAAGGCTGTTGTAGAGAGGCTGGTGCTGGTCTCTTCTCACAAGTAATTAGTGACAGAACAAGAGGGAATGGCCTCAAGTTGTGACTGGGTAGGTTTAGACTGGACAGCAGGAAAGAGTGGTCAGGCATTGGAATGTGCTGCCCAGGGAGGTGAGGTTGAGTCACCAACCCTGGATGTGTTTAAAGGTTGTTTGGATGTGGTGCTTGGGGATATGGTTCAGGGATGAACCTTGTAGAGCAGGGTTATCAGTTGGACTTGGTGATCCTGAGGGTCTTTTCCAACCTGAATGTTTCTGTGCCATGCTGTGAATGCTTCTGTGATTCTGTGATATTCCCTTTCCCATTTTACATTCACAGCCAGTCCTTTTCCTCTTTGGAATCCCAAACATTTCTACAGCTTTTATGTACGTTTGGAAAATAAAGCCTAAGGGAACCCAAACATTAAAATATAAGCAAGCAGTGTGGGAAAAATTTCTTCTCTGTACGGGCAGCTGTTTGCTGACTGTTGTGAAAATCTGTTAGGGTTCAGCTACAGCCAGGACTATGCTGAAGGCAATAGCCCAGATATTGACCTGCATTAAAGTCATGCTAAGCAGATTGGGAAATAGAAGAAAAAGTTGATGCCAGACACAAGGTTTCCCTTCACAGAACCAATCTGGTCTCCAATGCAGAGTAACTGTTTTACTTACAAAGATCCTGAAGGTGATGCTGATGAGCAGAAGTATGCAGGGACGTGACAAATCACACTTGTGCTTAACCAGAAGAGAGCCATTGTAATCCATATGATTCCCTCCATCTGCTTTGTGTAGCTGGAGCAGCACAAAGCTTAAGTAAAGGATACCTTTAGGCCATGCAGACGTGATCTTGTGGAATTATTGACTGTTTTCATCCCATCTGTGAATCCTTTATGTACTTCACACTGCAGAAATCTAAAGTAAGTTGCAAACAGGCAGTGACCACAACTCCTTTGTTCCTAAGTCAGACATCTCATCTTGAGTAAGGCAGTGAACTTTTTACTAATCAGTTCTGTGATGCTTTCCCATTCAAGTTCAGGGGCAGAGAGCCAAAGCATACATGTCAAAATGCAAAGAGTAACTGAGCTTTTGTCATGCAGAAATCCAAGCACTGCAGCAGGGACAACAAAATCAAAAGTGTCATTAACCTAGCTGGAGGGTGCCTCACTAGGAAAAAAACCCAACTTTTCATTATGAAGATGACACTGTTGTAACACTCTGACTCTTAGGGAGTATTATATTTGAGCTACAGCAATTGAATAGTCTGGGTTTGATTTCTGGCCTTCGGTGCTTAACCTAGCTCCAATTGCCCAGGGTTGTGATTCAAGAAGGCAGAATCTCATTTCTCATCAATGAGTAGCTTAAAAAAAAAAGGCAAAAAAAACCCCAGCATTGTTTAAAATGGAGTCAAAAACATATTAGTATCATCTGAATGACCCAAGGATCAGATATGGCAGAGAAGAAGGAACCATTATTGAATGAAGTCTTTAATCAGGTGGGTCAGCAGTCAGCATCTGACACCATGAAGGGAGGGAAGAGAGGTCAAGAGTATGATCAGACAGATCTCATTTGGCCCCAGACCAAATGATGCAAAGGATATGAGTTGGCAGCAATTCACATCTGCTCTGCCAGCTCCTTTCAGACATGAATATTGGTGATGCTATCTTGTGGGCTGCAGAGCAGACAACCCCTCAGTGGATTACTCAGCAGGTACTCCTTGCACTGACCCACAGACCCATGAGGTATGGTTTCTTTCTCCATCACCTCCTGTGATGAGCCATGCTGGTCAAACATTTATAAGTGTCCCCTACCAAGTGAGCAAAAACAAGTTCCAAGTTTGAGACACTGTCAAGTTTTAGCTAACGTGACCTTAGGAGAAGGATTTTTAGAAGTGCTTATGAAAATGGTGGTTCTAATTTAATTATGGGATTCAAAATCAATTTATACTCAAGTATAACTATTACTCAATTAATTTTGTGGGTTCAGTACAATCGTGGATACAGAAGAGTGATTCAGCCAATGTAATATTTGCACATAAATGCAGGTCTCTGTCACTAGCAGACTCTGTCTGCTTTGTTGGCTCTTCAAATATTATTTATGCTTTTGTTTTCATCCTTGGTATTTTACCAGCAGCAACCATACTAAGGGTTTTTAAATAAACCCAGGATCTGTGCAGATATAAAGGAGTTTAGATTTTTCACAGAATGTTATGGGCTGGAAGGGGCTTTGAAAGATCATCCAGTCCAACCCCCCTGCCAGAGCAGCATCACCCAGAGGAGGTCACACAAGAACACGTCCAGGTGTGTTTTCAATGTTTCCAAAGAAGGAGACTCCACAACCACTCTAGGCAGCCCATTCCAGTGTTTTCTCACCCTTACAGTGAAAAAGTTTTTCCTTATGTTCACATGGAACCTCCTGTGCTCCAGCTTGCACCCATTGTCCCTTGTCCTGTCATTGGACATCACTGAGAAGAGCCTGGCTTCATCCTCCTGACACTTGCCATTCACATATTTATAAACATGAATGAGGTCACCTTTCACTCTCCCCTTCTCCAAGCTAAAGAGCCCCAGCTCCCTCAGTCTCTCCTCATAAGGAAGATGTTCCACTCCCTTCATCATTTTTTGGCTCTGTGCTGGACTCTTTCAAACAGTTCCCCGAGGTCCTTCTTGAACTGAGGGGCCCAGAACTGGACACAATATTCCGGGTATGGCCTCACCAGGGCAAAGTAGAGGGAGAGGAGAACCTCTCTTGACCTGCTAACCACAGCCTTTCTAATACACCCCAGAATGGCATTGGCCTTCTTGGCCACAGGAGCACATTGCTGGCTCATAGTCAACCTTCCATCCACTAGGACTCCCAGGTCCTTTTCCTCTTCACTACGCTCCAGCAGGTCAGTCCCTAACCTATACTGTTCTATGGGCTGTTCTTTCCAAGGTGCAAAACTCTACACCTGCCCTTGTTGAATTTCATTCAGTTTCTCCCTGCCCGACTCTCCAGCCTGTCTAAATCTCAGTGAATGGCAGCACCACCCTCAGGTGTGCCAGCCACTCATTGAGCATGCATACCTGGGGGCCTCCAACTCTGGAAGCTGGTGCAACTGATGCACAAGATGTTTTGCAAAAGGCTTTCAATCTGGTGAAAGTGACTTGTTTTGTGTAAGTCATTCCAACCATAAATAATGCCACTGGAGAAGACAAATGTCAGAAAGAGACAGATACTGTTGCTGGAACCATCAACAAACCAGAACAACCACAACAACAACAAAAAGAGATGCAACCCAAACATTGTCCGAGTAAACATGGCATTAGCAATGCTTCTGTTTGCAAACCCAGAAAAGGCAGTATGAGACACATCTAACTTCACCATGTATTTGATCTAATCACAGTGAAGATCCAGCCACTGCAAGTGTGGCAGTTGTTTTACCAATCTAGATCAATATGACACTTTTCTACCTCTTTCCTCTGAAAGCATCAAAGAGCCACAGAAGTTGTGTACAGTGCATTGTTGGCACGTAACAATCTGGTATGAGGCATCCATGAGTTGCATGGATGTAAGATAGCAAAAAGTAAAAAGAGACAGAGAGATTTAGCAACCCTTAATATGTTTTAAAGATACATAGAATAGAATACATAGAATAAACCAGGTTGGAAGAGACCTTCAAGATCATCACGTCCAACCCATCAACCAATCCAACACCGCCCAAGCAACTAACCCACGGCACCAAGCACCCCGTCAAGTCTCCTCCTAAAAACCTCCAGTGATGGTGACTCCACCACCTCCCCAGGCAGCCCATTCCAATGGGCAATCACTCTTTCTGTATAGAACTTTTTTCTAACATCCAGCCTGAACCTCCCCTGGCACAGCCTGAGACTGTGTCCTCTTGTTCTGGTACTGCTTGCCTGGGAGAAGAGACCAACATCCGTCTGTCTACAACCTCCCTTCAGGTAGTTGTAGAGAGTAATAAGGTCACCCCTGAGTCTCCTCTTCTCCAGGCTAAGCAACCCCAGCTCCCTCAGCCTCTCCTCGTAGGGCTTATGTTCCAAACCCCTCACCAACTTTGTTGCTCTTCTCTGGACTCGTTCCAGCAAGTCAACCTCCTTCCTAAACTGAGGGGCCCAGAACTGGACACAGTACTCGAGGTGTGGCCTAACCAGTGCAGTGTAGAGGGGCAGAATGACCTCCCTGCTCCTGCTGGCCACACTGTTCCTGATGCAGGCCAGGATGCCATTGGCCCTCTTAGCTGCCTGGGCACACTGCAGGCTCATGTTCAGTCTACCGTCGACCAGCACCCCCAGGTCCCTCTCAGCCTGACTGCTCTCCAGCCACTCTGACCCCAGCCTGTAGCTCTGCATGGGGTTGCTGTGGCCAATGTGCAGAACCCGGCACTTGGATGTGTTCAATCTCATGCCGTTGGACTCTGCCCATCTGCCCAGCCTGTCGAGGTCCCTCTGCAGAGCCTCTCTACCCTCCAGCAGATCAACTCCTGCCCCCAGCTTGGTGTCGTCAGCAAATTTACTGATGATGGACTCGATGCCCTTGTCCAGATCGTCAATAAAGATGTTAAAGATGCAATTGTGCGAAATTGTAGACACAAGCAGGCGCTGAAGGAAGCCTCAAAAATTGCTCAAGTAACCAGCAATAATATAAATGCTGCTTGAATAATAAACCTTACCTTAGAGTTGAATTTTTTATTCATTTTTTAATTTTGTCCAGGTATAACAAAATAGTTTCTGACAGATGTGGATTCCTAAATGTCTAAAAACAAACCTTTTGACCTGGCATAGGCCTAAGAGAAACTCTCGAGTTCCAGTTGAAACCTCCAACCTCACCTAAATGCCTAAAACTGCTAAATCATTTAAGACTGAAGTTTCAGAGCTGCATAGCTCTTCTTGTTCCAGCAAATCCACCCTGAGTCAAAACATTTTTGTCAGTTAGCCATGAACACCACTGCTGGCTGGACACTACCTTTCTAAATGATGAGGCTGCAAAGGACAACACAATGTCCCCTTCCGCCTTGCACCGTCCTGCCTTTCTGTTCTGGGTTTCTGCGCTCTCAGTGACAGATCATTCCTGACATACCACTTCATCAATAATTAAAACTATAAGTGCAAACAATATTTTTTTTTCTTCCAAGGGTTTTAAATGTACAGCAAGTGGATACTGAAAGCACCAAGTGCTCTGTCATTATTTGCCTCTACTTTGGTAGTTAGTAGCCAACAGTTAGCACAGCACCTCGTGCTATATCAAGATTATCACCACACTGCCTTCAAAAAGTCAGGGCCTCTTATCACATCACATATTGTGGCAGTTTTAGGCTGATGCCTAGGAAATTTTGCACTCATCTTGAGTAGAAAGTGGTAGAATGTAAATAAGTTACCATTGCATTTCATATTTCTAGATTTTAGTCAGCTCGTAAATACAGCTTCAGTTGCTCCCATCCCAGGCTGGGCTGGCCTGGCAATTTTATTCTGGGGGGGGTGATTCTCTCAAATTAGTTGGGGGGTAATTTCAACCCACCACACATATTCTTGGATCCCACAGGTGCCACTGCCATGGAAGTGTCAGCTTCAACAGAAAAACAAATGGAAATCTAGTCCTTTCTACTGGTATGTTCTAGGATTGTGTAGTAAGCAATGTCCTCTTCCCTTCTCAACTCCCAAATACAACCAACACATTCCAGCATTCCAGTACATTTTGTTCTGGTTGAGATTGTTTAGAGGTTTTGCTCCTTTGGATTATTTTTCATTCTCATCTCCTTTTCCTTGACTTTCAGCTGAAGTCTCTGCTGGGATTTTTTGTTGTAGTCTGGCTTTGGGTGTTGGGTTCTTTTTTCTGTATTCAAGGAACGGTTTATCACCTTCTCCAGGAAGAAGGCAAGTGTTCCTCTGGTGACAACTGTTATTTCCACTAGCCCTGAAGTCCAGCTATGTTTTTGTATGTGCACAGTCTTCTCTGGCACATGTCCTTGTGACTGAATTTGTAGGAGGAATTCCTGGTGAGCCATGCTCTCAGCCAGTGCCAAGCTACAATGTGAAGAAGAAAGCAAGCATTAAGGCACAGATTCAAAATAAAAGCATGTAAGTGCCTAACACCCATCTGTATAGGGCCACTGCCAATTGTCCTTGCACTGAGATCCATTGATGATGAAAAGATGCCCACAGAAGAACAAAAGCTGGATTTTCCTGAGCTAAGGCCGCTGTGCCAGGACAAATGACCTCCCTCCTGGAGGAAGGAGAGAGAGCAGGATCCTATTCAGGCACACCTCAAAGAAAGCAGTGCTGTACTTTGGAGGTCTGCTGTGTTTTGAACTGTATGTCAAGGAAGGGAAAATGATACATTTATTTTCTTTTCTCCAGATGGCCAAAATAAATACACTAGCTGGGTGGGCAAGGGTATGGGTCTAAAGAGAAAACATGGGCACACCACTTTTCTGTGGGAGCCTGCTGTGCATATGTGGAGCACCAGCAAGAGGGGACAGTTTGGCTGGGGATTTGGAGCAGCTTTTTTGTTAGAATGAAACCAGGGGACAGGATGCGAAATGGAAGTAATTTGCATCTTCATATCAATTCTTGTTGCACACTTAGTTGAATCTGTGAATGGGTAGCACAATGTCCAGGGAACAAAGCTTTTTACTCTTTCAGAATCTTGAATGCAAGGTCTTTCTGTCTTAAGACACAACTGGAAAAGAGGAGCCTCTGGGGAGACCTAATAGCAGCCTTCCAGTCCCTGAAGGGGCTCTACAAGAAGGATGGAGAGAGACTGACTACAAAGGCCTGTAATAATAGTAGGAGAGACAATGGCTTCAAACTAGAAAAGATCAGATTTAGATTGGATGTTAGGAACAGGTTCTTTGCCAGGAGTGTAGTGGAACACTGGAACGGGTTGCCCAGGGAGGTGGTTGAGTTCCCTTCCCTAGAGATATTCAAGAAGAGGCTCCATAGGGCCCTAGGCAAACTGATCTAGTTAAGGATGACCCTGCTTACTGCAGAGGGAGTCGGACTAGATGACCTTCAGAGCTCCCTTCCAGCCCAGACCATTCTATGATTCTATGACTTTCCAATCCTCAGTATGCACCTCTCTGTATATATCCCTTGTAAGGGGATGTACTGGGAGATGAGGCACGAATGCATTACAGACCTGTTTAGGAGGATTTAGTGAACCACTCTTCCAACATCTGTGTCCAGCCATATAAACTGCAGCCTCAGCAGCAATAATGCAGCTATTTCAGAGCCCTGCCAAAGGATTTGTAGTAAGAACTTAATAAGATACATGATCCATCCAGGTATTTGTGCAATGATGTCACTGGTATAGTATCTGTGTGATTGTGACATGTAAATAATGAGTGAATCCCAGATGTACACTCAGCTCATGCCATTTGATTTGCAACATGCCAGATCTGGCCACTGCAGTTTCATTCTCTTTTTCTCCTTTTTGCCCATACCTTGAGAGAAGTTCTCCTCCCCCTCTGCTCTACCCTGGTGAGGCCACATCTGGAATATTGTGTCCCACTCTGGGCCCCTCAGTTCAAGAAGGACCTCAGGGAACTGCTTGAAATAGTGCAGCCAGAGCCACAAAGATGATTAAGGGAGTGGAACATCTTCCTTATGAGGAGAGACTGAGGGAGTGTGGCTTTTTAAGTTTGGAGGAAATTGAGGGGTGACCTCATTAATGTTTATTAATATATGAATGGCAAGTGTCAGGAGGATGAAGCCAGGCTCTTCACAGTGATGTCCAATGATAGGACAAGGGGCAATGGGTGCAAGCTGGAGCACAGGAGGTTCCATGTGAACATAAAGAAAAACTTTTTCACTGTAAGGGTAAGAAAACACTGGAATGGGCTGCCCAGAGTGGTTGTGGAGTCTCCTTCTTTGGAAATGTTCAAAACACACCTGGACATGTTCTTGTGTGACCTCCTCTGGGTGATGCTGCTCTGGCAGGGGGGTTGGACTGGATGATCTTTCAAGGTTCCTTCCAGCCCCTAACATTCTGTGAAACACCTTTAATGAATTATTTGTTATCAAAGCACAGAGGAAATATTTCACCAAATTTAACAATCTTTTTAAAAGTGTTTTACAGCTAGCACTGCTAGAGCTGATAGCTGTACACCCTTATGTAAAGAAAGAGTCACAGGAGAGTGGTCAAAACCAGTACTGGTTGTAGGATCTCTTAAACTGCAAGTATGAAAGTAAAATTAGAACAGGGGCATCCCTTAGGAAAGTAGTAAAAATGTTGCTACTTGGTCACAATTTGGGAGACAAACTAATGGAATGGTGAGAAAACAGTCAGATAACAAAGCAGGAAAACTACTGCAGCCTAGGCATTAAATTCTTGACTGTTGTATGTTTGTGATGGACAACAGCCTCCTGCTCTGAACTTAAGGGTCCAAAATTAACACTTCCATCAGCTGCTGCAAGAATTTCTACTCCATTCTTTAGCCTCTGAGGCTAAAGAGTGTGTCCCTCCTTTTCAACACTGGCGTGAAGCACAAAGGCATGCAGGGAAGCAATTCACCCATCTAACAGGGCAGAATCAATACCAAGTAATTGAGTAACATATTTATTAAAGTTGATGTTAATGCTTCTCTAAAAGAAGATCAGCTATGAATTGCTTACCTTTATAAATTGAAATAATTAGAAATGATGCATGAAATGTCACATGCAAGAAACTTTACTGACATGTTATAAAAGTAAATAAAATTACTATCAGAATTCTGCAGTCAGGAAAATCCAAAGACATGTTTACTAGATTTAGTGAATGTAAGGCTAGCAGAGTACTTAGAACTGACAAGAGATTTCTCTGAACTTGACTGAGAGGTGTGGGAAAATCTTTTGTTTAAGGAGTTCATGACAAAAGTATTCACTCTATGATGTCACCTATGTAGTGGTCTTTACATTGATTCGTTATCAAACATGCACAGAAATACTGATGGCTTTGCAGGTCAGGATGAAGGCTGACATACAAACAGCCATAGTGCTGGCTGGGAGAGGCCACACAAGCTCTCTGACACCAGTGCCTTCTCTGTGAGACACTGCTAGCTGAGCACACTGAGGGCAGGATTTTGAAGTCACAAAACCACACAATGTTAGGGGTTGGAAAGGACCTCAAAAGATCATCTAGTCCAACCTCCCTGCTACAGCAGGACTACCTAGAGCAGGTCACACGGGAACACACCTAGATAGGTTTTGAGTATCTCCTGTGAAGGAGACTCCACAACCTCTCTGGGCAGACTGCTCCAGTGTTCTATCACCCTCACAGCAAGAAGACCTGAACAGTGAGAGACAGAGACCTGAAGAGCATCCCTAAATCTACCACCATAAAATCTCTTCTGAGCGAAGGCTGTCTCCAGTTCAAGGCCTGTTTCATGTACACCGTTGTAGTGGCTCACAGTGGCCACAGAGAGGCTCTTGTCAGCCCTGAGGAGCGGCGTGTGCTGGGCGGCGGCCGGCAGAAGAGTGCCCTGATACATCAGCTGTGCTTCAGGTGGTACTGAAGGTGCACCGCGCATCGTCACGGGCAATTTCAGGGAAACGTGGCAGGGGAAGGCAGGAAAGGGTTTAACACCAATGAGTAATGTGGAATGTAAAGACTTCTTGTGGTGGATGTCTGTCCTGACATTTGTGCCATGAATCATAACGTGAAGTCTCCTGAATTTAGCTTAGGTCACATATAATTATCATCCTTTTTTTTTTTAACAACAAAATAAATATTGTTGCCTTCAGTTATGCTTTGAGTTAAAAAGTTAAAAGCTCTCTCTGGCATGGGGAAAAACCTGGTAATGGAAGACCCTAGCAGCTTCCAGTTGATCTGGGTCTTTGAAAGAAAACTTTTTTGTTTTTTAAAAGAAAAACACAGACCGAAAAAAAAAAGGGTAAAAACCCCAACCAAAAAAAAAGGGCAAAACCCCCAAAACACACCAAACAAAAACAAAGGAAAAAAAACACCCACCTAAACAAACAAAACCCCAACCCACCCCAAAACACAAACAAACAAAAACGTCAAATGAAAAAAATTATTGGAATTCAAGAAACTAAGATGCAAGAAAATGATAGGAGGATTGTAATACACCCATTGCACAGTATCACAGCGGGCACAACGAGAAAAGGGGAATGTCACCCATGATAACAGATAAATGAGAAACTGCACCCATCCCACACAGAGTTATCACTGGAGAAGTGACTCTTTCCGGGTCTGCCCAAACAGCTTTATGCCACAGACGTGCTAAACCAAGTCTGAAACACTCAGATAAGTAAAAGCGATGAGCAGTGGTGAAAGGCCTTTTCAGAGGAGAGAATAAAACCGCTAGAAAAGATAACTAGGATGGGTGAAAGTAAGTTCATGTAGCGCTAAGTAGAAATGCTGTGGAAAATGCCGGTGGGAAACAGGGGGAAAGCAAAGGCTCTGCATAGGTATTTAGATACCAGGCTGACTGAAATTAAAACCTGTACCTGGTTGTTGTTTGTTTGGGGGGTGGGGAGGAGGAAGAAGGAGAATGTTTACTACCAGAGGGGCAAGTAGAGAATATAATTTTTTTTATATAACCTTTTAAAAATATATTTATTTTCCCTCTCCTCTAGTACTTTCTAACTCGTCTCTTTTTTTTTCTAGTCCACTCCAGCGACCGTCAGCTTTTGCTCCCTCCGGGCACGCAGGAAACCCCCAGGACGCAGGTGGGGTGCGGGGGTAAGGGATGCCGACGCCCCTGTTCCGCATCCCGCTCCCTGTCCCGCATCTCCGACCCGCCCTCGTTCTTCCTCCTGAGCGGGGACAGGGCCGGTCCGGCGGCAGGGAGGGGGATATACGGAGCGGGGCCGGGCCGGAGGGCAGGGTTTGTGCCTACTGCGGCAGTTCGTTTGCCTCACGCATTTCAAGGAGCGCGTCGGCTGCGGGGCCCCTGCCGGCAAGCTGCCATGGGTCACCGACTCTCCCGAGCTTCCTTGGGTTCCGCTGCCAGCCGGACCTACCCCGGTGGGTGTCCGCCTCGGCCCCGGGAGAGCGGCGGCGCCCGATGCTGCCCGTCCTGCCCGGGTGAGTCGCTCTGCGCTCAGCCGCGGGAAGAGAACGGGGCAGCGGCGGCCCCATGGCGGAGGTAAGGGCGGAGGCGGCGGCAGCGGCAGCTGCGGCAGCTGCGGAATGGCCCTGGGGACGGGAGAGACGTGTGCTGATCCGCCCGGGCAGGCAGGGGCAGAAGGGGGCTCCCGGATATGCTGTGCTGTCTCGGCCGAGCAAGGAGCCCCTGCGCCTTATGTCCGTTTGGGCGGTCTGGGCGTGTCGGTATAAGGCGAGCTGTGAGGACGCGAAGGAGGAAGCTCTTCTGAACCATGTCCACCAAAAAGAAGAGAAGCACTTCCAGAAGGGAGCAGGACTGGCCTGTACAAGTTCCCCTCCTGCAGTGGGCTCCCGTCTCGGAAAGGGGTCCCAGGCACCGGGGTGCGCTGCAACCCAGGCGGCAGGTTGGCGCTGTGCTGTACCGCCACGGAGCCTCCTGCTCACGGGGCAGCTGGTGGCTCTCCGAGCACCGGAGCGGGGTCAGCGCATCGGAGAAACGCTTGTCCCTAGCACCGCGCGTCACCTGCAAGGCAGGGCTGCAGGTCCAGGGCTGACAGCTCGGCTTGGCATTTCCTCCGGAATCACCTTAGTTTTCGTCGTGCGAGCATGAAGGCAACTCCAGAATGGCATGTGGCAGCAGAAATGCAGCTTTTCAGTGCTCCATGATGAAGCAAAACGGCACTCCTCGCCTTGGGGAAGAGCACACGTATGTTGCAGTCCGGTAACGACACTAGCCAGCAACATTCCTGACATCTTGGGAGTTTTGCTGCGTGCCAGGGCTAACCTCCAGCCTGGTTGTATCTGCCTCTGTTTTCAGTGTGGCATCTAGAGCAATACACTCAGGCAGTTAAGTACCCAGCAGCAGTGGCCCGTTTTTCTGTTTTGGTTGCACAACATGCAGTCCTTGCATGCTGGTAACTGGAAGATGAGCTGAGCCATTCAGCTGTAAGGGCTAATTTTGGGAGTTAAGGCACTAGTGGGCATAGTCCTTAATTTTTCCAGAGTAGTTTGTGCAGATACACTGTGCAGATAGAGAAGGTGCAGTAATGCCATGATAGTGGTTTTGTGATACTGATGTTCAGTACTTTTTGAAATGCCAAGTTGAATTAACAAGATTTTTTTCCAGTTGGTTTTGAACTGTTATGAATAGCTGGTTGTTATGAATGAATGTCCCAGCTTGAACTGGTAATGGTAAATTTCTTGTAGGTTCTTTTTTACCTTGTTCCCTTTTCTCTCTCTCTCCCTTCCCCTGCCATGTGCTAGCTTGGTTATTTTCCTAGTAGTTACAAATCTAGTTCCAGCGTCTTAACTTCAAGGGATCACTCATTTCAGTGGAGACATGATTCATTTCTTTGCTGAATAGAAGTCTAGGCCTCTCTCTCAAGTACATTTTGTTAAAGAATGATTGGAGCAAGATAAGGCAGTATTAAGTTCTTAACCTAAAATGCAAATGGGCTTCTAAGTGAACACCCCTGTGTCTCTTCCACCAGACTTCTTTTGAAGTGCATGACAGGTCCAAAACATGGAAAAAAAAAACCAAAGGAAAAAGTTGGTCTTGTTTTAAAGGTGACCCCTGTAGGTTTGAGTAAGTCCACTTGTGCTGTCAAAATGTTACTGCAACAGTATAATGGATTGCAAAGTGGTTTAGCTGATTTATAACCTTCATTTTGCTTTTTGTGAAAGTAGAGCACAGCTATTTTTAGCATTTCTCATATCCCCTGCAGATCAGGGCAAGGAGGCTGTGTAAACAGATGAAAGTGATTGCTTTGCTCTGCTCAGTAGTGTGGGATTGGGTGATGTTCTGAAAAGTTAGCAGCAGGATTCACCCGACCCTGGATTAGTTTCTTCATTGGGCTCTAGTTCCCTGCTGAGAACATCTCGGGCAACACATTGCAAGCTGTTGATCCTCATCCTTAGGGAACTGGTATTTAAAACCATTCTGGAAGACCACTGCTGATGGAAAACAAAATTGATCCAGTGGTGGAAGCGTGCTGTTGGAGCATGCTAAACTGCATAGGGTTGGCTGGCCTGTTTTCCTACTCTGTGCTAAGGTGAGTAGTGGTGCAGTGTTAGGATGGCCTGAGCAATTCAGCTTTGTCAAGGAGTAAAGCAAACAGGTGGATTCTTACATTCAACTTCCTGCCTTACAGACTGGGCTCAACCCTAGACTTTGTATTCACTGTGTTCCCAGCAAGTGATCTACACTAGATTCTGTGGTCCTGCTCTGGCAGGGAGGGTTGGACTTGGGTCCATTACAACCCCTAGCATCCTGTGATCCTTGTAGCCCTGAGCTGTGTAGTTTTAGCCCTGTTTGCTAACTGCATGGTGATCAATAGCTGAAACCAGTTTGCTTATGCTTTCTTCTGCTGCTAGAGAGGGCTGGTGTTCACCCATCCAATGCACCACCATAGACCTATTCATATTTTGATGTTGTTACAGGTTCTACTCTCTCATGAGGTTTTATAGACAATAAATAATGTATGGGTGTGGGAAGCAAGGGAAACTGTTACGTGGAGGGATAGTTTGATGTACAGTGTACCCAGATCATGCTGAGATCAATACTCTGAGGTGATTAAAGGGAAGCTGAAGACTCTATTTTTAACATAGTAAGAAATCCTGGAAACCTGCCAGAGCAGGCAGCAGCCTTCCAATTAAGAGTAGGCCAGACCCCCCCAAAATCATACTTGCTCTCATATCCATATTGATTCCTGGACCACCCTAAGCAGCATGTTTGACATAAATTACTATTTTTCCTATTCCAAAGACAAAATGAAGCCTATTTTTTTAACTTACAATGAGTTGTGCCTTAGGGGAAGGCCAGATGCCCAGTTGGAGCCCAGCTGTCCAGCCTACAAGGCTGGTGGATAATTTTTTCTCAGGCTGTTCTCTAGACCCACTAAAACTAGTAAGTGGCAGAAGGAAGATTAGAGTTTGAGGTGTTTGGGGAAGCTGAGTGTGGTGTGTGTGTTTGTTTTTAATGGGAGCTGTAGTGTAAATCTGTCTTGTGCTTGCATAGAAATTGTTCCAAATGCAAAGCAAAGGTTGTCCTCAGGTAGGTTTGCAGTTTACTGCTTGGAAATGGCGTGCTGTGGGAGGTGTGAGCTTTCACACCCTCCAGTGGTAGAAGCAGAAAGGCTGCTGCAATAAATGGGTTTGGCACTAATATTAAGTCTTTACAATTAGCAAAATTTCAGCTTTTTCTGTGTGTAAAGACAAACCACATGTGGTCTTGGTCTGGCTCTTGCGTTCATAGGGCTATTACTATAACTCAATTACTGTTTATTAATGCAAAGTAAGCATTCAGCCTGGAGAAGAGGAGACTTAGAGGGGACCTTATCACTCTCTACAGCTACCTAAAAGGAAGCTGTAGTCAGGTGGGGGTCAGGTTCTTCTCCCAGGCAACTTGTGACAGGACAAGAAGGTTATGGCATGAAGCTGCACCAAGAGAGGCTTAGGTTGGATATTAGGAAGCACTTTCTCAGAGAAAGGCTGATTAGGCACTGGGATGGACTGCCCAGGGAGGTGGTGGAGTTGCCATCACTGGAAGTGTTTAAGAAAAGTTCAGATGTGGCACTTGGTGGCATGGTTTAGCTGATGTGATAGTGGTAGGTCATAGGCTGGGCTTGATGATCTCAGAGGTCTTTTCCAGCCTCAAAAATTCTGTGATTCTGTGATCAAGGCAGAAACACTAAGTGGGGCAATGCAGTACTGAACAGTTTTTATGCCTAATCCTTTTTGTCATTAGATGTGTATTCAGGCTGCAAAATTAGCTATCTTTAAAGAAATGCCTGATTAAAAAATATGATATGACTGTTTCTAGGGGAGGCACTCCTCCTATTCTCCCCACAGTAGTAGCCCAGCAATCTCAATCCCAAGAAAGGCACAGTCATGGAAAGAAGTGTGCAGTTGTTGAGCAGTACTTTTCAGATGTTCTTCATTACTGGAAAAGATTTAACAAGCTGGTGGGAAGTGTAATGTCAGAGAGTAAATCTTAACAGCATAAACCTGGGGATTTTTGTTAAAAGCTCAAACTGAGAACTGAAGGTGAAAGGGTGCTGGTTGTGTTATGTCATTTCTGTAGTTCCACTGAAATGATCCCATAGGTAGACACTGGTGTTATGAACCATCTTACAGGCATTGTATCTACCCCACCATTGTTGTGAAAAGCTGGTCACAGGGCCTGCTCATAGAATCACAGAATCATAAAATCATAGAATCAACAAAGTTGGAAAAGACCTCAAAGATCATCAAGTCCAACCTTTCACCCAAGACCTCATGACTGCTAGGCCATGGCACCAAGTGCCACGTCCAGTCCCCTCTTGAACACCTCATACTCTGCCTTAGCAGCAGCAGCTGATTTCTAGGCAACTCAGCTCAGGAGGAGCTGCTGAAGGCCTTCAATGGTAGTTGTTCCTGACTTCTTATCTGCTTATGATGATGATGATGATGAATTTTATTATTTAGGATGGTAACAGATCATGTTAATTTGTCAAGTATTAGGTTGGTTCTTCGTAAAATTAAAGACTAGCCCTGCCTGATCTTGCAAATGTGATTATGGGACTAGTTTCATGCCTGTGAATAGCTCCACTGAACTCATGAATAGTGTAGTTGGCAAGCAGCTAGTTACCATGTTTTCAGTACCTTACATACTGATTTCTTTCTTCTGCTGTTTTACTGCATAGACAAAACAGGGGGGGGGGGGGTGTTTAGGAAAGTAAATTTGCTTTCTCCTATTTGGTAATAACAAGTCATTTGGTCATTTCCAACTGCAGCTGACAAAGACATAATGTATTGGAGTATCATTTTTAATAACTGGAAATTGTGTTAGACATCCCTGAAGGGAAGTACCTCATACATCAGACTGACAGACAAGTGCCCTGTATATTTATTTGCTGTTAGAAATCATTGTTTATAAAATCAAAGTTCCCTTCCAGCCCTTGAAAAGAAAGTACAAAAAAATGGAAAAAGCCAAGAAAGAAAGATTAATTTTCACAATTAAACAAGGTTTTAATAAAAATGAAATGAATATAACTCTATTTTCAAATTAGATTGACTTTTCCTCTGTAGTCTTATTTTTATACCTCCTTATATTTAGGTTTTATTGTGGTTTGTATGTAACTTTAAAAAAAATAATCTCTTGCACATTTTGTTGACTGCTGCAGCTGCTGTTTTCATCACAGAATCATAGAATGGTCCAGGCCAGAAGGGACCTCCAAAGGCCATCCAGTCCTATCTCCCTGCAGTCAGCAGGGGCATCCCCAACTAGATCAGGTTGCCCAGAGCCTCATCGAGCATCACCTTGAATATCTTCAGGGAAGGAGCCTCAACCACCTCCCTGGGCAACCTGTTCCAGTGTTCCATCACCTTCATAGTGAAGAACTTCCTTCAGTTACCCAATCTAAATCTGCTCCTCTCTGGTTTGAAGCCATTGGCCCTTGTCTTGTCACTGCAGGCCTTTGCAAAGTCTCTCCCCATCCTTCCTGTAGCCCCCTTCACGTACTGGAAGGCTGCTATTGGGTCTCCCCAGAGCTTCCTCTTCTCCAGATTGAACAACCCAAGCTCCTTCAGCCTGTCTTCATAATATAATGTATGCTTTCATATAAAACTTACAAAGTTGTCCTGGTTTTGGCTGGGATAGAATTAATTTCTTCCTAGTAGCTGGTACAATGCTGTGTTTTGGATTTAGTGTGAGAGTAATGCTGATAACACACTGATGTTTTACGTGTTGCTAAGTAGTGCTTGCTGTAAGTCAAGGACTTTAAAGCTTCTTGTGCCCTGCCAATGAGAGGGGTACAATAAGCTAGGAGGGGACACAGCCAGGACAAGCTGGTCAGAGGGATACTCCATACCTTGGGATGTTACACCCAGTATATAAACCCGGGGAAGTTAGTTGGGAGGGGCAGATTGCTGCTGAGAAGCTGGCTGTGGGTGGGACAGTGGGTGCTGAGCAATTGCCCTGTGCATTACTTGTTTTTAATTGGGTTTTATTTCACTCTCTTTTTATCACCTTCATTTTCATTGCAATTATTATTGTTACTATTAAAAAATAATCTCTGTTTTTAAACTGTTCTTTGTCTCCAGGTTTTAACATGTTTTCAGTTTTCCTCCTCATCCCACTAGGGAGTGGGGAGCGAGGAGTGGAGGAGCAGCTGTGTGGTGCTTAGTTGCTGGCTGGGGTTAAGCCAAAACAAAAGTGCATCTGTTGTGACTTTTAGAACAGGACACTATCTTGTTACATTTGCTGCTGTTTGAGTTTGGTTCTTCTGCTCCTGCCATAGCATTTTGCTGGGGATATACAAAACTAATGCAGTGTGGCTACGTGTTTTTTCTGGCTGTTGCTTCACCTGGTTTCACATTTTAATAAGTCAGACCTTCCCTGTAAAAGCTGAACTACTGAAGTTCTTAAAAATAGAGATATGGAAAGTTCTTCTTAATGATTTCATCTTATCCTAGCAATACCCCAGGCCTATAACCAAACAAGCAAACAAACAAACAAGTCTGCTGATATAGACGGAATATAACTTGACAAATGGTTTTGAAACTACTAGATCAGAACAATTTCATTGCTGGAGATGGGGAAAAAACAAACAAACAAACAAACAAACAAACAAACCCCAACATAATTTGGATAAATGGGAACTGAGTATTAACATGGAAATAAATGATGGGGAAACAGAGCTGCTATTACAGTACATATTAATGTGATTGCTTTCCTGAAAGAAAAGGCAAGGGATTTTGCTGAATGGCCATGGAAAATTATCTTTATAAGGATCCCATCACTGAGTATATATCTGGCTCAAATCTGTTGTGAAATGACATCCAAAAGACACTGATAGCCCAAACTTTCCATGAAATCACATCCTTGTGTATCTGGTAGAAGAATTTGTTTCCAGTGTTCATGAATGTGTTTGCACCACAGACAGGTTCAGGGCCTGGGCAGTTAAAGAGGAGGTGGTGTCTGCACTCCTGACCTGGGTGGTCTCATTCTGCCCCCAAAGTCTGCAGAGTCAGTTCACCCACATGAATTAACTAGTCAGTGTATATTTTATTTTAAATGCTGTAGGTGTAGGGAAGGGTGTGGGGGGGAAGTGCATTTAAAAGATTAATTTTGACAGTGTGTTTCTTAATAGAATTGTTCTCTTTGTGTCTTCAGGATGTTGACCTGAAAGCATATCAAGAAGCTTTGGATAACTACTGTCCACACCAAGGAGGTGATCAGCTGGAACTGCAAGAGGATGAGGAAGACACAAATCAGGTACATTGTGGAAAAGTGGAAGAAGGGAAAGCTGTAAAGAGGAAGTGAGGAAGAATATAGATCTTGTCACTGAGATAGAGTAGTGGAAGAAAGAGAGTAAGTGATTCTGAAAGTAGTATTTGATTTCCTCTTTTCATTTGGAGTGTCCTTTGCAAGGGCAGGAAAGAAACAGTGACTGCAGATGATGATTTGTGAATGATGCCCTTGTACACCTTCTCAAAACTTGCCTCCCCCAGTGTTGTTTATGTAGCTGAAACATTCTAAAGTTTACAGAAATCACTTGCAAGTAATCATTTTGCAGTTTGGTTCTATTTTCCTCATCATGAAGGTGTGTTTGTGGGCAAGGATGATGGGGTTTTTTTGGCCTACAAACACTTCAGACATGGATGCTAAATTGTACTGATGTAAAGCTTGATAATCAGATGCAGAGTTACATTTGGGAAACAGGATTGTTCAGATCTTAACATGTGTGTTGTAATGAGAAGGAAGGAAACAATAATGTTAAATCAAAATGGGTGCACTGTGGGTTTTGTTCTCAGAGCTACAATGAAAAAAGCACTCGTCCTTCTTGAGACCTTGTAAAGAACTGAGACACTGGGCTTCCTGCCAGCCCCTCTGTTTTCATTAGGATAGAATACAATTAACCAGGTTGGAAAAGACCTTTGAGATCATCAAGACCAACCTATCATCCAGCACTATCTAATAAACTAACCATGGCACCAAGCACCCCATCCAGTCTCTTTCTAAACACTTCCAGTGATGGTGACTCCACCACCTCCCTGGGCAGCCCATTCCAATGGGCAATCACTCTCTCCATGAAGAACTTCTTCCCAATATCCAGCCTAGACCTCCCCTGGCACAGCTTGAGACTGTGTCCTCTTGTTCTGATGCTGGTTGCCTGGGAGAAGAGACCAACCCCCACCTGGCTACAACCTCCCTTCAGGTAGCAATAAGCAATAAGGTCTCCCCTGATCCTCCTCTTCTCCAGGCTAAATAATCCCAGCTCCCTCAGCCTCTCCTCATAGGGCTTGTGCTCCAAACCCCTCACCAGCTTTGTTTGCCACTGCCCTGCAGCTAGGCTTATTAACATAGTTGATTTTTCACAGTGGTGGGTAGGAGCAGTCTCAGGAGAGGAGGAAAGACCAGTTCTGCAGGCTGCTCTTGCCATGAAGTCACTCTGCTCACTCTATCAGCATTACACTTCTGGATGAAGACTCGATGGCAGGGTTAGCAGCAGCATTTCACAGATCTGTGCTCTGCTTCCTCTCAGACTTAGAATTTTTGTCCCCTTTATGTAAAGTAACTGTGCTTTACAAAGCTTTTCTGCTTCTTCTGTTACAGAGTAACCACAACTGTGGAGATTCCCTTTTCTCCTTAGAGGGCTGTTTCCAGCTTCTGTCATCACAGATGGAAAACATGCTAGAGGTAAATGGAAAAGCACATGTATTGCTGATGAACCGGGATACAGTCAGTGATTACTGCATAATGACTTACTGAGTTTTCATAGAATAGAATCATAGACTCAACCAGGTTGGAAAAGACTTCAGAGATCATCAAGTCCAACCTATTACCTAATACCTAACACCTCATCACAATAAAACCATGGCTTCAAGTGCCACATCCAATCCCTTTTTGAACACCTCCAGGGACAGGGACTCCACCACCTCCCTGGGCAGCACATTCCACTGGCCAATTACTCTTTCTGTGACAAACTTTCTCCTCACCTTGAGCTTAAACTTCCCCTGGTGCAGCTTGAGACTGTGTCCTCTTGTTCTGGTGCTGGTTGCCTGGGAGGAGAGACCAACCCCCACCTGTCTACAACCTCCTTTCAGGAAGCTGCAGGGAGCAATAAGATCTCCCCTGAGTCTCCTCTTCTCCAGGCTAAACATCCCCAGCTCCCTCAGCCTCTCCTCATAGGGCTTGTGCTCGAGGCCTCTCACCAGCCTCATTGCCCTTCTCTGGACACATTCAAATGTCTCACTGTCCTGTCTAATTAAAAAACCACAACCAGAAAACACAACAGTGAATATATCAACAAATCAATGCAGTAAAACTTACCTGAAGACATTAAAGACATTGCTATTCACCTTTTACAGCAGCTGTCATTGGCTCTACTCAAAAAATTTTCCCCAGTAATTTGTCTGGGATTTCAAAACTGTAAAGTCTTGTCTTCTCTGTCACCTGGTGTTCAAAGTTGGAATGGAGATTCTGGACAACTTAATTCCCTTTCTCAAACCTAATTCCAATCTGTACTTACCCAGTAGCTCTTAGTGTGTTTCTCTAGAACAACATTCAGTTATTAAGCAGTAGCAGCTATTAAGCAACTGCAGCCAAAGTTTCTGGAGTTTCTATAAATACAGGGTTAAATGCTTACAAGGCCTTACCTTCAAGCAGAACAGACCCATCTTTGCTGCAAATCAGGTTGGATAGCATAAGCAGAAACCCATTTTGTTTTCTTATTTTCTGGGCTTCTGAGACTGTTCTGTAATGTATGGTTGCCCATCTTCAGAAAAAAAAGCAGCTGTTGGAGTCTGTCTTCTGCAGATCATAGCTGCTGTCGTTAACCATTAAGCTACTGCCTACATTCCCATTTTTGGCAATACTGTAAGGACATCATACTTACATTTCCCTTTGTAGGACACTTACATGCTCCACTTTCCCTCTGGAACACCTTGTTTTACAAACCTCTTTGATAGTGCCTCCCAGCCCATAAATTAGCTTCCTTCTCTGTAGACATTTGGTAATGGATTGTACACTGACAAGCTTCAGAAGCTTATCAGTTCAGTTTTCCCTGTTCTTCATTCCCAATTTGAAAGGGATTTGGTTGTAGCCATTATGCTGCTATGTGGTTGCATATTTTATTTAAGATTATTAATGCACTACCATCTTGTGATAATCCACCTGCTGGAAATGGCTTGCCTGGTTTTATTCCAGCTGAAAATTCTTTTCACTGTGAGGGATTTTTTTAATGGTTGACTTCCTGAGAATATTTCTTCTCTAGGACTTAATTGAAACAGTAGCTTCATCTGTGTTGACTAAGGGGGTCTAGTACACAGTACCTGCCTAGGAGAAATAAGACTCTTCTGTTACATGAGCTCTGAGTAAACATAGTAGAGAACTTAAGAAGGTCTTTCTGGTACATCATTCCTTCCCTGTGAAAAATGCTTTTTGTTTTGTTCAGTCAGAAAAGTCCTTTCCTGCACCACACATCATACACTTCCTACTTAATGTATTTGTATGCTCAAGTTTATAGCATCTATTTATTCTGTGACTGTTCTACTTGTCAGCATGGGCTCTGATACAATCTTGTGTAGTAGCTTTGAACTTCTAAGACGCAACAGAACAGCTATAACCTTAAGCCCACCAAAATTGGGCCTTCATACTACTGAAGCATTTACTGTATGGACTTCAGGGCTGAAGCATCATGGAGTAGTCATTTAAAGTCAAGACATCCACAGGTGGGAGGCATGTTTCCTCCAAATTAGTCACTAAAGGAATTGAGTTGAAATCTGACTACAACAGACCTCGGTTAGGAAGGAGCCAAGCCAAATGTGGCAGCTCACAGCCCCAAAAGCTCTGTAAACTGTGAAAGGAAAGCAGTGAAAATGTGCCAGCATGACCTTAGCATTCCTGTCCTACTCCTCTTTTTTCCTCACGCCATTATTATCGTGGGTTAAGTCCTGCCAATGAGCTATTGATCTTGCTTACAATGTTCATTTGCTAACAGGACATCACCTTGAACCAGCTCACCCTGGAATCTGCTGATCATAAAGAGCATTACCAGGGAAGGGGCAGGACCACCCCTCCTAGAAGGACCTTTTCTTAAGACCATGTTATGTAGGCTGTAGCTTGATGTACACTTAGCAACAGTCTCACTTCTAACTCTTACCAGTCCCACACTGTCCTTCGCAAGTCCTCCTCCTCACATCCCTTTAGTCACTTTTCTCCTGCACCCTTCCTGCTTCCTCTAGCCCTATGCCAAGACAGGTTATGCCATATACAAATGGGAAACAGCATTTAGGGTAACTAATATTTTGACTTTAATAGATTTAAATAGTAGAACATTAAAAAAAATAATTGGTGAAGACTGTAGGTGAGGGATGTAGAGGCATATGTTTTATTAAAAGTCCCATTTCCCACCCTCCCCCCATACCCTCCCCTCATCTTCTAGGTGAATTTACTGGAGGATACACAAGTTGCTACTTCTGGTAGGGGCCAAGAACCATCATCCTCACACTACAATGTAAGTTTGGCCCAGACACTTTGCCACTATTTCAGTCCTCATGAGGCCACACTGCTGAAAACAGACCACCCGGTGGAACCACATTCAGAAACAAGGCATTCACAAAGGCAAGACTGTTGTCCTCAGTCAGACTCTAGTATCACAGATCCAGACTCGCTGCTTCATGGGTCACACTTGACAGGGCTGTTTCCAGCTACTGACTTTGGAAACCTAACTGCCCATGACAATGATTTTGATAAAATTAAATCAGTGTCTTTGGCTTTAGAGGACGGCTCTGATCCTATAGAAGTTTCTCAGCTTTTTGAAGAATCTGGCCTAGATTTGGCACTGTTTTTGAATTCAAGTCACAGCACTGCCTCTTACTCAATCAGCAGTGAAGGGGCTATTGGGTGCAACAGTGATACTAATTCTTCTTCTTCATGTGGCTTAGAAGCCATTGGTGGCCACAGCCAAGAACACACTAAGTATGACCATGTGGAACATCCAGGTGATTCAGAGTGTTCTAGAAAAGCCACACTCAAGCAGTTTCTACCTAAACACACTTACAGGCTGCCAAGTCAAGCAGCACCCACTCCAGTTCTTCATCAACAGCTGTGCATGAAGCCATCAAAGGAAGTAAAGGACAAGTGCTGTAACACAACTGATACAAAGCTCAGCAGTGATGAGCGCCCGGCCAACTCCCTGATGATACCATTTTCAGCTGAGGAAATTGTGAGCATGCCTGTGGACGCTTTCAACACCATGCTAGCAAAGAACCAGCTGACAGATACCCAGGTATCACTTCTGCGTGGCATCAGACGTCGTGGAAAAAACAAAGTCGCTGCCCAAAACTGTCGCAAACGCAAACTGAAGGCAATTCTGAAGTTGGAAGAAGCCGTGTGTAACCTTCAAACACAAAAGGAGAGCCTTAAAAAGGAGCACTCTCAGTGTAGCAGATCCATCAGCCGGCTGAAGCAACAGTTAAAAGGCTTGTACCGTGACATTTTCAGTCACCTGAAGGATGACCAAGGCAGACCTGTTAACCCCCGCCAGTATGTCATTCATTGCAGCAGTGAGGGCAGCCTTCTCCTAATACCCAAGTATTCAGTCAAACCAGAACAGACACAAGATAATGAAAAAGAGCAGAAACAAAAATAAGGTGGCTGAAGATCATAGATTTTATTTTTCCAATGGAATGCCAAGGGTATTTGTGTGAAGACCGGAGGCTGGTGATTACTGCATTACAGACAGGCGACTACATTTAAGGAGGAAGACTGCATGGCCAAGGGTCTGGCAAACCCAGACAATGGTGATGCTAGAATTGTGTACCAGCTGAGGCTTCTGAATGAGGAACTGCTTAGTTTTAATTGAAGGAGCTAGGCTAGTACCATAGGCGGAGTTACACAGACCTATGTAAAACTAGGAGTTTAATTCCTGTTGCTGAGGGAAGGAGAACATCAGTGTGGCAAAAGAACAAGCCTTAGATTGCACAGGGAAGAAAAATGTGTTTGGGTCTTCAGTACTTGATTCTTCATATACAAAGGGACCTTATTTTGGTTTAGCATTGAAAGAAAGAGCAGCTCAAGTTCATCTTCACATTCACTGTATTTCTAGGAGAGGCTTTGTATTTATCCAGAACCATTGTGCTGTTTTTAAACCATCTTCAAAGTTATGGATTTAATTTGTTTTAGATTTCCCCCAGATCATTAAACTAAATTAAATCAGACCAAATTACTATTTATCTGTACTTGTGCTAATGAGGTTACACTCTCATAGTTGCTTTCATGGAAGAGCTTTTGGGTTTAATATTTATTTATGCTATGAAAAAGACATTTCGTTCACTTAGGCACTTAGAACCACTTAGCCTTTTCCATTTTACAACTTGTAAAGGATCTGCAAAACAAAAGATGTCCTGAAAGACCTGCAATGAATGGCAAGAGGTCTATTAGTTTGCAAGATATTAACAACTAGATAGCAACACTCTTAATGTCATTTTGTATACAAACACCATGAAAGTGGTATTAAAAAAAGAAATAAACCCTTGGTCATGTCATGACAGCGTAGTAACTTCGTGGGCAGTATGCTAAAGCAGCACTTGGATCAAACACTTAAAAACTACACATCCACCTAATAGAAATTCAAAAGCCAAATGATACCATTTCAAGATAAGACTCTGCCATTAACATATAAAATCACATTTGCACTTGTGTTTCCAGTAACTGGTAGCATTAAGTGATTCTTGCTAAAGAGGGAGTGCAAAATGCACTGAATTACCACCGATTATTAGATCAGCCAGTTTGAAATATTTGCATTTTATACATACATAAAGAGTGCATCTGTCACCAAGTTTTGCCACAGCCTCACAGCAATAGGGTAAATTCACAGTGGAAACTCACGAGTGGCTCTCGCTGTTGGTTAAGCATTGGTGTGACGCGTACCTGTCTGAACGGGTATTCGCAAGGAATCTATCGAACCGCTAGTTCAGCAGCTTCAACCAAAACATGCAACAGGTACAGATGATGAATGTGAACTTTATTTCTAGTGTCACAGAAAAAAAAACAAACAATGAAACACCAGATTACATGTCCGAGTCAGCCCAGTTGTCGTGTTTTAATTGACACAAGCATTTAGAAGTCTCTGCACGACCTACGTACACAAATTCTGGTAAGCACCAAGAATGAGGCCCGTAAGTGACAAAACCCAAACCCCATGCATGTCTGGTTTAGGGCACTGCAACTCAAGTTTCTAGTCTTAGGATGAAAGGGAGGGAGAAAAGAAAGGAGAAAAGGGCCTTGTGATGCCCTGTCTTTCAGTACAGTCAGTGCTGCAGATGTTTGTAAAGCCAGCTGCCAACGAAGTGAAGCGAACAGCCCAACTGGGCAATACTTAGATGGTTAAATTTTGGCATACCCTGAAAATAAGGAAGCACGTTCCAACTCTGAATTTCAGCAAGCAACCCCAACAGTATGATGAGCCAGATAAAGAGATCACTCCCAACCCTATTCCATTCCATGTAAATTTACATATTATGAAGTATGATGAGCTGTCCTCAGCAAATGCCACTCATTATTGCTCCAAAATTGCATTTTTTACAACCTGGATTCCTGAGGTCAGCTAACAACTATACCTCTACAAAACCACCTGCTGGTGACACAACACAGAGCATGAAGTCTGGATGCACTATACACTTTTTCCTCACACCTTCACCTACCTACTCAGGGAACACAACACTGTAGACAGAATTCAGATCACTGTCCTGCTTTTTTCCCCGTTCCCCACCATTTTTGCCCCAGACCCAGCGTACTTTTCAAGTGTCTTTCCATTCTGTGACCAGCCTGTGTTGAAACAAAACCAACCCCAAACATTGTCATCTTGGGTAGAACTTGAATTTTCACATCTTTAAATTATTTGTTGAAACTCAGCTACACAAATCAGGAGAGAGCAGGGTTTGTGGTAAGCTTTCATCCCAAGATAAACGGCTCCTGAATCTACTTTTACAATGTTCCTGTAATGTCCTTTCAGCCTATGTATGAAAAGGAGACATTGTACAGGAAGCAAGCAGCTATGCAGGAAAACAGCTGACAGAAAACTTCTAACTCACATGGTTGGAAAAGGTGGGATCCTCCTGACTGAAGTTTGTCTTAGCTTTCTTACTGATGAGACTCAGCTTTAAAGAAACCAAAATCCCAAGTGTACAAACCAGAAACTATGCTGTGTAAAAGGACATGTGATATCAAAGTTATTCTGGAGCCAGGTGTCTAGTGAAAAAGCTGTTAAGGCTGCATCCTGCCTCACTGAACATGAACACAGAGAAAGGCATCTCTGAAGAAACAATGAAAACACTTTCAGACTTGTTACACTGCTGGCAAACTGCAAAGCCGAAGATTGTCGATTTACCTGTTGATAATGCAATTAAAAAAACACAACACAAAACCGAAACACCAGTGTGGGAGTTCTCCTTATTGTTCCCATGGTAAAGCAATCTGTAAGACTTGAGTGAACACTGGGTTTGTTACATTAATAACGAAAGGAACAGGTTATCAGATTATCTACCAGCGGTTACAAAAGGTCCGACTGAGCGAGTACAGAGGAAAAACAGTGGGTGGTGGGGAAAGCACAAAGAACGCCGATTACCTTCCTCATTACTGCTGGTAGCAACGCATAAACTCACTACAGAACATTCTCACTGCCCTTTGATCACCCCTAGAGAAACGCCCATTAAAAACAACTCAGTTTAGCACTTCATTAGAATGCAATACCGCGAGCATTGTTCGCGACACTGGCGTACAGGCACACCGCAAGTAAGCGCTCACAGGCGACTGGAGGTGTATTGCTGTGACATGGCATCACTTTGACCGCTGACAGGTCTGCAGAGAAGTACAGCATCACCTTCTGGTTTATTTAACAGACGTGGCTTTTTACAGAAGACTCTTCCTGCTCAAGAGCTTTTACAATCTAGTTTTAGACGAGGTAACCAGAATAACAGAGTAACCTCATCGAGACCAGTTTGTCGGTTTTAAGTTTGTCCCAAAATACACACACTACACTAGTCAGAAGTAACGGTTCTAATGGAAATATTCAGGGCACGAGTAGGTGGAAGTCCACAAATGAAGCAACAGGACACTTGGGACCAGGTTCTAGTGAAACTATTTATTACATCAATCAGATATGACACATGCGACCGTGTGGAGTTGTAGAGTATGTCAAATGCACTGCAACTTGATAACGTGCTACAGCTACTGGAACTCCAGTAAATGCTTCATTCATTTTCATACAAGAATTCCCCAAAGTGGACCAAGAAAGAGCAGACCACGTAAGAAGCAGGGGGGAAAGAGCATGGATGTGTTGGCGAGAACTCTGGGTAGACCACAACCATTTTCTAGGATGTGCCCATAGTCACATTCATACAACGGAGCAGCATGGGAGGTCACACAAGCCACTTTGTACACAACTCAAGTGCTGTTGACCCAGTATGTTCATAGCACCTGCCAAGCAAGTCACACAACCATTGAAACACTTCTAGTGTTGACAAATAAACCAGTTCTTGCTACATTAACTGGAATAACACCACAAACTTCTGATGCAATGCAAATCAACACTAGCTGTAAAGCAAGAACACAGCTGATAAAAGAAACAGTATGGGTTTTGGTAAAACAGCTCAATGTTATCCAAGAAAAACCCTTCCGTGTCACACTCTTGCACATTCCTACCAGTGTTGCGGGATAAATGAGAAGAGAAATTCACACCTTCCTTAGAAGGAAAAGTAACACCATCACTACAGGATTTCACTGGCATCATGCACTCTGCTTTGCAAAGAAAACAAACTGCTAAAGCTACAGGGAATGTCTCTTCCAGTACCTTCTCAGCAAATCCTCCTCTTTCAAATGTGGTCAAGCTGTCAAAACACATTCAGCCGACAGCTATTTCAATCCTTATCCGTGTTTTTGGGGATTTGGTTTTCCTTCCCCAGGAGTGGTATGACGACATCCCCATGTATTCATCACAGTAAGAATACAGTCTTCCTCCCCCACAGACAACCAAGTTCAGTTCCTGCTAGCTTTAAAATATTAGTATTTTTTTATTGTTTTCCTAAACACTTTCCAGCACCCAAAGCACAAATCACATGTGAGTGAGCAAAATTCAGCTTTCACTGTAACACACAGAACACTGTCTTGAGTGGCCAGGATCCCAGTAATGACCTCTTTTCACCACTTTTAAGTAACACACCGTTTTTTTACCCCTTGTCCCACACTGGTTACCAACAAGTTGTCTTTCACATTCTTTCCTCAGTTCGCTGCAGAGAAGCATTTGCTGGGAATGAGCCGGGCTTAGTACTGACATGATCCTCAGTTGTTAGTACACCGAAATGTACTGACTGGCAACATGCCCCTTACTTTGAGAACAGTCTGTAGAGTGACATAACCCCAACTTCTTAGGAATTAAAAAGTAGGACCACCAATTCACCACACACTGTTGTTTTTATTCAAACCTGCCAGCTTTCAGGATCAGGCTGCCTGAAAATGGCGACTTCCCTCACTGAATTCATCAGTGAACCCTGTGATCGTCACTGACTTTAATTATTAACACCATACCATGAAAGAAAAGTCATAGGTCAAGAGTAAGACAAACAAGAAACTTTGATTCAAATACTCCACGCTTCCAAGACTTTAAGTATTTTTTGCATCTGCTGTACCTTACACTCCCTTCCCCCACTGCCAGAACATCAAAATTAAAACACCCTCATTGTGGAAAATGTAACATACTTGAATAAATCTTAAACCTTTTTGCAAAGCCGCTGAAAAGATTGTACGCATCTCAAACACACAAAGAATCATTCACCTCCTTTGAAGTTTGTGGTGTTTTAACACCATGTGAATGTGGACTTGGCAACTGTAAAGAAAATCTTCAATCAACTAAATCAAAGTTACAGGGAAGAAGGCAAATTCCTCATCATCTAGTCAACTCATTCTGTTGGAAAGAAGAAAATAAAGCAATTTTGTGCATCTTCATTTTCTGCTTCCGCTGCAGCCCACTGGTGACCTATGCCAAGTATTTCAGAGTTCAACTTTAAAACCAGGAAAAAAAAAGTCATCTATAAAACCTTAAATAATTCTGAATTATATAAAGAAGGTTAAAGACATCATGATTCTGCCAAAGCAAAGCACGTAAAATTCCAGTTTAAAAGAAACTGCATATGTAGGCAACACGTTCAACAGTACAGACTGAAGGTAACTTTCCTCAATTACATTCCCAACTGAAGCTTTCCCAAACTTATTCAGTTTGATGGTTTTTGGGTTTGGGTTTTTTTGTGGTTTGGGGTTTTTTTTCTCCGCAAGATGCAGCTATCAGTAACACAGTTCTGGTAGAGCAGGAACTCTACATTCCATGCTAAAAGCTCTTTACAGAATGAAAATACTAAAAAGCTACTGACCTATCACATTTTGACAGCCTTAAGTGGTTAGTTTCATTAACAGGAAAGGAGGAGTTAATTTTATAAAGTGATATAAAACACAGCCAGAAAGCTATTTTAAAGCAATTGTGTCCAACAGCAAAAAGATCAGCATTTTTAATTTGTAGCACTGTTTCTCCCAACAGGGACACAGATGCCTATGGTCAGATACAAGTTCTGCGAATACACTTGTCAAGTTGACTTGGTTTTAAATCCACCTTAAAATGGAGTATTTCCAATCATGAAAGGGTCTAAAAGCTGCACATAAACATTATTTAATGTTAGACACACACTAGGTTTTATTAAGCATTACACTAGAACTACTTTGGTATAAAAAATACTTTATTTTAAAGCTATGAAAGTTATAAAAATATGTAGTTAAACTTTCTACTCACAGAATGTTTGCTTGTTTTAACATTAGTGATTTGTTTCGCCTAACAAATCTGAATTTTATTAGAAATGTTTACAAGACATTATTACTATAATTTTTTTTAAAAACCCAGCATTACAGGGAGCTGTACTAATTGTGATGTTTTATCAGTATTCATTTAACCTCTAATTTTTTAATGAAGGCAGCAAAAAACAACTATTTTCTGATGATACAGAATTTCTTATTTCTTGAAGCGTTTCTGTGGTTGACCACTTCTTCATTAGTTACCTGCAGCATGGCACCTTCCTGCCAAAGAAAAAAAAAGTGTATCTGAAGATGTTTATCACATATGTCTAAACCAAATTACCAATAGGGGAACTTCAGCCTTTTTTGTTTGTTTGTTTGATTAAAAATAGTATAAGCAGTTCACTGGTGTGTCTGTAACACAAAAGGAACAGGACTTTGGTTAGCTGAGTCCACGTTCTTCAATGAGTAGCCTTTTAAAGGCAATGGCAGTTTGAAATGAGGGCATTTTTGGTTGCCTTTTTTGTTGGGTTTTATTTAAAAAAAACAAATCTAACAGAGTATGCCATCCTTACTCTGAAAAACTCGTTACTTCATGGATTTTCATTAATTTGAGGTGCAAGCATTCAATGTAGCAAGAGTAAGGCTGGCTGAATTTGGCACTAAGGTTTACTAGCTGCAAGAACTATAAAAAATGGTGGAAACCTCAACATTCTAGCCAATTCCAATTTACACAGTGACATTGTACACTTGTGAAATACCACCTGCAGTTTCATTTGAAGTTTTCACTTCCTCTCCTAAAGAACTGCTTATGCAGTTGTTAAAAGAATGGACGACACATTCCTTCACAGAGGCAGATGTATTCTGTGGTGCAATTTTTTTCCTTACACGTAAACAGTCTACAGTAACTTGGGAACCTTCAGGATGAAATGTGTTATATAAAATAGATTACAGTAGACAAGACACAACAACAGAGTTCATTTTCAACAGCACAGAACTAGCTTCATTGCATTACCTTGCAACCACCATAATGCACAGACTCCCAAGAAAAAAAAAATAATGTTGTAGGATGCAAAAATAAAGTTGTATGATTTAATTAACTTGTGACCTACCATTTTAACTACCAACACCAGGGATGGAACCCTTGCAAAGCTTTACTAATGGACACTTGCAGGTCTCATTTGTTCAACTGTAGCAGTGTACAGTGGCAGCAGTCTATGCTTGTCCAGGGTTCATATCATAGCTAGATTCCAGTAGGAAAAAAATATGTTAAGTAGCTGAAATTAACATAAATTTGTTTGTAAAAAAATTTAATACAAGAAAACAGGATTCTCAAATTTCAATTGGTAATTGTTAACTCAATTCATTGCTATGTTAAACTACATAACAACAATCACTATACTCAAAGAATACTGTCATACAATTATTAGTTTCTTGGTTTTGGAACATTAAGAAAGAAAAAAGTAAATAAGATCTTACCTAAAGAAGTTTAACTGAAGCTTAGAACTACTTTGCTCTAGACCCTCAGCCTTCGTTGGCATCCTTATCAACTACTGTAGTTAAAGCTTTGCAGAAATACAGCGCAGCTTTTTAAGACTGGCTGAACTTAGTGACGTTTTCAAGAGTTCTCTTGTACTAGACCTGTGTCCCTGGAAGAGTACCTCGCTGGGGATACTTCCTTTCCTTGCCATTGAAGAAGCAGCATCTAAAAGATCTAAAAAGGTGTTTCTCCTTGCAGAGATATCCCTTAAGTTATCTAGATACTTTAAACCTGGTAATTTACAGACAACATACTTTTTTTCTGACCAGCATTTAATTTTACATGTACAACAATAGCTTTATAGAATTTGTGGGACCTTATACTACCCACTCCTTGCCTTATTTTACAATATTTAAAAAAAAAATCTAAAATTACACAATATTTCCTTTAGAATTATTTTATTAAATCATAAATGTACAACAGCTTCTTAACTCTACACACGCACTTAAATTTTTAAAAGGAAAACGTTATGTCTTATTACACCATGATCCTGGCTAATAGCTTTTCAAAACTTTGAGAAAAATCTTAAAAAAGGTTTCACATGTCACCTGAAACTTACAAATTTAACATTATCAAAGGAATGCTTCTACACTTACAAAGACCACTAGAAAGAAACAACAATTAAAAAGCTAAGAAACTGTCTCAAAGGCATTTTTACAATCCTTCCTCCACAGTAAGGTAATGTTATTAAATAATCCAAATCCATTCACAAAATGGCTCTCTGCATCTGCTCTGGTGTCTTCTGCCATATCACTGCATATTTATGCATGACTGAGATAAGTGTTTCCTTAACATTGTTATTTCGATAACCTGAAGCTGTTCTGTTACCTCTGGGCTCTCATCCTCTCCTATTTATACAGTGAAGCCTGTTTCAACAGAAGTAAAGAGTAAAAAAATAGGTTATGAAATTATTCATCTAACCATTTTTTAAAGGAAAGATAATATGATCCTAAAAAGCTTATAACTCCTGCAGCTACTCTCAAGAATCACTGCAATTTAAACATTTATAAAATATACTTACCCATGGCATGCTTGTAGAAACTCAGTAACGGCTCCTCCCTCCATAACCACCACTCCCTCCACTACCCCCCGGACCATAGTTCCCTGCAAGTGCAGAAAAACAAGAAACAATCAGTACATCAGTAGAATTTTGAATTCTTCCTACAGATTAACATCCCCTTTGCTCCCAGAGACTACATATACAAGAGATTTTAACATTTTGCTGTCTGCCAAGAACTACATGCTGAAACCTTAGAAGATTCAAGCGTCACACGCCATTTGATGCGGTGCACTGCCTTGGGCCTGGAAGGGCTCGCTTTATTTGCATGCTAAGCCTTTTAAGAAAGGGGTTTATGTTTCTGTTTCCATCTCGTAAGCTTTACACACCATATTAAGTAACACAGACAACAAAAAGCAGAGTGCATTAGAAAAAATTAACACTGCAACAAGGGGGCAGGGAGGGAGGAGGAATCCAAGTTTAGTGGACACTAACTAGACTCTACGAACAGCCTGAGTTGATAGAAAAGAACATGTAATTTGCCTAGCATCTTTACGATCTGGAAACAGCAAAACATTTCATTATATTCTAGAAGAAAAAAAACAGTATCATCATTTATCTCTTAAAAACCAGCAAAGTTTCCTTGAGACAAGCTTTACAACAGCCTCAAGATGAGAAACTGCAGCCAACTTGCAAAAAGGATGTAGGCATTGCAGTCCATCCATTGCACAAGTTAGCCAATGTCTACAGATCAGTCTCACACTCATACAATGGTTTGGGTTGGAAGTGTTCTTCAAAGGCCCTGGCTCTAACATGAGCTTGACACCTTCCACTACATTGGGTTGCTCAAAGCTCCATCCAACCCAACCATGAACATGTTGTTCAGGCATGAGGCATCTATGGCTTCCTGGACAACCTGCTCTAGTGCCTCACCACCCTCACTGCAATGTATTTCTTCCTTGCACCCATCTTCATCTATCCTCTTTTGGCTCCCTCCCACATCCTCAAAAGACTAAAGCCCACCCCTCTGGCTCCAAGGCAGGTCAGGACGTATACAGTACCTCCACCATATGGTCCCCCCATGTTCCTGCTGCCACCAAAATTTCCACTCTTCATTGGACCGTAATTTGAAGGTTGTTGGTTATAGTTTCCAAAATCATTATAGTTTCCACTTCCATAATTGCCTGCATTATCAACACAAAAATGAACAAATTCCTAGGTGAGATAGAACATGTACAGTGTTCACATCATTATCTCATTAGAATTTTAATCACAGAAGTATTCCAGCACTGTATGTTACAGATTGCTTTTTCTAACTATTTCATACTATTTGGAAAACAAGAGCTTCCTCAGACATTTTTACCCAGCACCCCTCCCTAAACCCCCCAGTCTCAAATGATTTGTACTTATTTACAACTGAAATGGTCATTTCAAGCCAGTAGGTTACCTCCTCCATAGTTGTCATAACCACCTCCATAGCCCCCACCCTGGCTGCCATATCCAGGTCCTCCTCCACCATATCCTCCTCTTCCACCTCCGTAACCAGGACTGCCACCAAAGTTGCCACCTGTGACAATACAATCCTTTGAAATAAGCTTTTCTCTGTAAAAGGCAATCAAATTCTACAACATCAGAGGGTATTTATCTTTTTGTAAGTCTACAGCTGAAGGGTAGAAATTTCTATGAACATTGTTCCTAAAAGCACATACCAATTCCCACCCTAAAGGAATTGTGACCAAAACCCACCAGCCAGACTGCCTACAAGCCTCAACTGAAAAATGATTAATTAAAATCCTGGTTTTCCAGCAAATTTAAGAAACACTGCTATTCTAAGAAGAAGAAAATGGCATGGTTATATGAAAAATTGTGTGGTTATTTCTTAAAGGTTTAACATGAGGCAACAGTCATGTGTGCTTCTTTAACCCAATGGCTTTGGCAATTGATACAGATGGTATGTAATGTGAAAACATTTCTGCATGAGAAAAAAGCAACCATCACCACTTAAGTAGTGAACTAACCTCCAGGTCCTCCACCATATCCATTATACCCATCACCAAATCCACGGCCACTTCCATACCCATCTGTTGGAGGAAAAGAAAAATAAAAAGCAAATTATTTCATCTGGAGCTAACTAAATTCTCAAACCACTGTCACCTTAACGACCAAACTGCAGGGATTACCAATTAAGCACACAGAGCTGAATTTAGAAAAGCATATGTGAATTAACACATCCAATCACTGCTCTACATTTTCCTGCATTTGTAAGACAACCTGGTTTTAATTTCAGACACTGCCCTTCCACTGCAAGTCATGCAAGTGATGCATAGAGTAACAAAGAAGCCTCTGAATTCCTTGCATTTAGGTGAATTTTGGTTTTTAGTAAAATACAAAACCCAACCAAACCAAACCCACCCCCCTACCCTCTCCAACTTCATTTTACTGAATATCCACATAATCAATTTGTGTACTACCAAAGAGGTTTAAGTTATTTAAAAACACACACACACACACACACTAACTGCTGCAGCTGCACTTAAAACTAAAGAGCAGTAGCCTACAGGTTACTGCAGTATGACAGCATAAATAAAGGGTGGGGTGGGTGTGGAGAAACACAGACCCAAAAAAAAAAACCACCCCAAACCCCACCAACAACTGAAGGGTACAAATAGGCCTGTCTTACCAGCTCCCCCTCTGAAATTGCTGCCAGGTCCTGGACCAAAGTTGCCACCACCTCCACGTGCATCACCAAACCCAAAGTTCCCTGTAACCATTTATAAGCAATGAGATTGTGGAAAGCGAACATAAAAAAATCAAATCACTTGCCACTACCCATTACTTGTACTTACCTCCTCTCCCACTCCTAGAATTTTGAACTTCCTGCATTTCCTGTCTAGAGAGAGCTTTCCTTACTTCTGCATTATGGCCATTGATGGTGTGATACTTCTGCACTGTAACATTGTAAGATACCATCAGCAATTAATAAGGAGCTTATCAGGCTTCCAAAAATTAATTCATTTCCAAATTAACCCCTACATATTTCTTCTCATTAAAAAAAAAAAAAAAACCCAACACACTAAAATACCACAATTTTTAAGCAAAGAAGCCAGCAGTTATTTAAAATACATGTTCCCATACAATTCACCAGAACCATCAAAGGAAAAAAATGACATGAAGCTTACTTACATACTATTTTATCCACGGGGTCATGGTCATCAAATGTGACAAATCCAAACCCTCTTTTTTTACCAGACTGTCTGTCGGTAATGATTTCAATAGTGTCAATTTTTCCGTATTCCTCAAAGTAGTCACGAAGGTGGTGCTCTTCAGTGTCCTCTTTAATACCACCAACAAATAGTTTTTTCACAGTAACATGAGCACCAGGTTTTCCAGATTCCTGTTAAAAGAATCCTTTACATTACCGCAAATAAAAACAATTCCACTAATCACTGTTCTGCCAGGATTTCAGGAAAAGAATACCGAGGTTTTCAAACAGTGAGGTAGCCCTCTTACAACACATGTCCCTGCAACCTTGCTTCAAGGGCCTTCTAGAAGAGAAGTAACATGGGGTAATTTGGAGGTTTTTTCCTCCCCTCTCTATGTCAAAGCCTTAAAAGCACTGAAAAAGATACAGACAGAAATGCTATAAAATCTAAACATATTTAGACAAAACATTAAGATCAATTGTTCTGAAATACTTGCAGTTCTTTGAAACAAGTAGTTTCTAAAAACAAAGATGGATCTGCTTCCTATTTCCCCAACAGCAGTGAAACCCACATTCCACTAATGTCGACTACAAAGGCTCCTTCAATCTCAGCAAATCCACAGCTGTGCATTGTAACCCCTTTGCAAAATAGGAAGACAACTCCTCAGATTCAGGGGTTATTTTTACACTAAGCACCAAACTGTTGCACTAGGTAAGAAATTACTTATTCATGCATTCTGCAGGAAATGGGAAGAAAACTAGCATAGCTAACAGGGCTACCAGTGGTTAAAATTTCCATTTCCCCTTGACCTCTGGGATAGCTCAGTAAATTTCAGTTAAACAGTTCAAATGTGCCGAACATCCATCTCCAACTTTAAACTAGTAAACCCTCCCAGACCTCTCACAATGTGGTAAAACAGAAGACCTAAAACTTGGACTTGCTCCTTGAGTATCTCTGTAAAACAGTAAACTCACTAAAAAATTTGACAGGTGCCCTGCATTCCTATGCATACAATTACATGGCACCCTGAAGTTCAACACCAAGTACACCTGGGGCTAAAACCAGTGTAGTCCTAAGATGATTCTGTACATCATCACTGGAAAAGTATTTTCTGTATTCTCTGATTTTAGCCAATTCAGTTTTACACATTTTAGAAATAGCAGAGGGTCAGAAGACATTGATGGGAGTTCATTAATTTGAGGTTTAGCAACACAACTGTTTCAAGGAATAGTTTGCATCATTAGAGGTGCTCTGGTATGCTTCCACTAACAATACTTTTGAGACTCTAGTTGTATCCCTTGCATGACTCTTCCACCAGAATAACTTGGCAATTCATTGTAATGATTTTATTTATGTAACAGCTTCATTTGACAGATCTAAAGTGTGGGAAATCATGCCCCAACTACAGGCTTAACTGTCCAAAACAGAGATTCCTTTTATAAGGCATAAAAACTACTTGTTTCAAAACCATGCTTACCTCTCTGGCCACAGCCCTTTTAGGCTCAACCACCCTTCCATCAATTGTGTGAGGTCTTGCAGCCATAGCTGCATCAACTTCAGCCATGGATGAGAATGTTACAAAACCAAACCCTCTTGATCTTTTGCTTGCAGGATCCCTCATTACCTACAAACAATAAACACATGGAAACCATTTCTACGTGGTTTGTGTTAAGCTTAACACTAACACCAGTATCACAGTATAACTAAGGTTGGAAGAGACCCCAGGGATCATCAAGTCCAACCTGTCTTCACAGACCACATGACTAGACCACTTAGAGAAAGCAGGTAAACATCTTCCTTGATTTGATTTCAAACACAATTCTAATGAAATAGCAGGCCATGCTGATTAAATACATGAATGACACTGCTTAGTATGAAAGACATTGAAACCATTGTTATCCTCCAGGACTCTACCTGCATCTCAAAGATGCTGCTACATTAATGACATGTTAATATTTATGTGGTTTGGGTTGGGGTTTTTTGTGTTTGTTAGGTTTTGGGGGTTTTTGTTTAATTTAGAACTTTTTTTTTTTTTTAAGTTTTCTGAAGATCACAATTTAAATTCATGTTACGAAAATATGTACTCACTGCTCCCAAACAAACTCAGTGGAAAAACTTCAGCAAGAGTCAACTACCTCTGAAGGTACTTAAGACATACAGGTAAGATGCTTACAAACATGGTTTAGCAGTGGACTTGGCAGTGTTATGTTTGTACTTGAACTCTACAATCTTAAGGGTCTTCTGCAACCTAAACTATTCTATGGAAGTATCACACAGAAAGACATCCTTTTCCAGCTTTTTGGAGGCTGCTTACCATGATACCAATTTTCTGCCAAAGCTTATCAATCACACACATGTAATAGAGCTTTGTGTAAGCACTCCTCCCTAATGCACACTTCAGCATGTGCCCAAGTTAAACTGCTGAATTTATTGGTTAGAGAAATCCAGGGTTTACAGAAAATATAGTAAGAATGATCCCCAACTCTTACCAACAGATTTTGCAAGGGAAAAGTCTGTGCACAGCTTCAATGGACTGGACACTTAAGGAAATTTAATATTCCATCTTTTTCATTAAACTATCCAGAAAACAAACTCCCCACTTTTACAATTTCTAAACATTCTCTGTCATTGTTGCATACTGGCACACCAAACTTACCACACAGTCTGTAAGCTTTCCCCATTGCTCGTAGTAACTCCTCAAGCTCTCCTCTGTTGTTTCAAAGCTTAAGCCACCGATAAACAGTTTGCGGAACTGCTCCTTTTCCCTCTATGTCAAAAAAGAAGATTACATTAACATAATTAACAATATCCTCTCTGCATCAGTGTCATCGGACACTAAGTCTCCTGAGAGTCAAAATCTTTCAGGAATACGTTTTTCAAAATTAGGTTTGGCTCTTAACTTTCTCACACTGCTGAAGAAATTAAGTAATTTGGGCACTTTTACTACAGAGATTTTAATACATTCCTTCTTCCCATCTCTCCCTCCAAATATTAATGAGGGACACTACACTCAAAGACTTCCAGAACAGTCCTCTCAAAGATCTTTAGAATCTTAAAAGAAAATGAAAATAAAAAACAAATCCAAAGTTCGTATTACAGATAACATTAATCCATTCACAGACTGATTGTATTCCAAACAGCCTGAATTGTTGTACACAAACACTACCTTGCTATTTACCCAAAGCAGTAAAAATTAAATTAACATACTAATGATAGCTAAAAATGGAGCCTCTGTAAAATTAATCTGGAAATAGAGGTAAACCTATCCACCTTCAACAGGCACAGTTATCAAAGCTAGGTGGGTTCCCTTTAAAACAGAAATGTGGAAAGCATCTATACTCACATACCCACAACATAATTATGCTTCCAATAAAACTTTGTTCTATTACCTTTCAGAGAAATTACTGCTGCAGTTGTTCAGCAGAAATTTCTGCTGTAATGACAAGTACATAATTAAAAAATCTAGAACCAACAAATAGGTATTGTATTTATTACTCTGTATGTGGTATTCTACCAAAGCAGAAAGGACAACCTTCCAGCTTCTACTAGTTAAAAATACTTTTATACTAACTCATTACAATAATTAGACGTCATAGTTGTAATTTTCTACACACAATAGCATCACTATATCGTGAGGTTTGCAATTTCATGTCAAACTGCAACAATCACTAAAAAGGCATTAAAGTAGTCCCTTTCCACAAAATTTAAGATTTCCAAATGCTGTTTGAAAAAGAACAGTCCTGCCAGGGACAAGAGAACTCCAATGTAATTAGTTAAACTTTACAAACTTTACACCACTACACGATTTTAAATACACACACTTGTTTGGGTATTTAGTTTTGTGCCTTCTCTAGGATGGTAGATGTTTTACAAATAACCTAAACACCTCCCAGTTATCTGTAACTCACCTATGCAGCATGGTCAACTATGCACACACAGTTATCTTAAATGTCTATTAAAAACACTTGGAATTGCTATTGGATCTAATGTTTCTTTTTTTCTTCTAAAGGAGCACAGAGGAAGCTAGCACTGTCTCCTTGTACAGACAAGTAAAACTGGACACAAGTTTAAAAGCAGGAAACCCATGTTATGTCAAGCTCCCTTTTTACACTTAGAGTTAAAAAAATAAAGGAAAAAATGTTGCATACCAGACTTGGACTGAAATTTTATGCTGCAAGTCACAAATTTTTAACTTGAGCAGGCTAGCAGAGAGAAATTTCAGCAATGATTCTGAAAAAACGAACAAAGAAGCAAAAACCCCACAACCCTTCCAATTGGTTCAGTTCTACTTAAAAATTAGGGAACTTGCATACAGAATGTGTCTTCTATGGTCCTATGTAATTGGTAGTTACGTGTCTAGTAATGCACATTTGTATTATAAAAATAAAGCAAGTTTAGTAGGCAGGTAGGATTTTTCCAGAATAAAATTAGGGTTACCTTTAAAACATGTAAATAAAACTCAAGGGAAGAATGGAATCTATCAGCTGTAACAACTTTTTTTTGTAAGGGACAAAAGTACCATACATTACTCATTAAACTGTTAATGCTCATTACAGATATATAAATTCGTTGAAATGGTAATTTACCATGTACCGTTACACAGAACATGCCGTACCCAGAACAACATCCAGGCAGGACATGGAAGTAATGAAATTCATTACCAGTTTTTCAAATAAATAAACAATGTGAAAACATCGTGAACACGATATTCCACTCATACACGCAGCCTCTGGATGTAGAAACTACTTATCTTAAATGTGGGAGTTCAGCCTAGGATTAACCTCTCACCATGGTCCAGAGAGCTCTGACCATCTGAAGTTTATGCTGAAGCTGTAAATTGTATGCTAAAAATTATCATTACTGCAGTCCCTCTCAAAATCTTGATGTAAATCCTCATTTGGTAAAAACTCTACATACAGCCCATTCCCGCTAAGGTCCACAATATAAAAGCTGATACAAAAACCTCTCTCCAGAGTTTCATAGTACACTCTGTGGCAGAAACAGTGCAAGATGAAATCAATCTTCATTAATGCTTATTTTAAGCCTTCCTTCACAGGCTTAAAGCAACACTTTCAAAGCACGGCCTTTGCTGCAAAATTCATCATAAGGGCAAGGAAATGTATTCCATGTAACAATAACGTGTGCACAAATACTCCAAAGCTGATCACAGACTTCTCCAGAGTTAAGAACCTGAGTAATAAAAACAGTAAAGAGACAAACAAGTGGGATCTCTGAATTATGGCTACACGCGCTAGGCCTGCTGAAAACGTAGCTGGCTTTCACTGGTACCGAATTAGAAAGACACTGCTCGTTCGCTCACTTTTCGCCCTGGCCCAAGCACCCAGTTAGCTCCTCCACGTTCTACACGGCTTTGCAATCCAACAGAGTGGTTCTGCCCCTTCCCCCACTGCCTGATGGCGGTGAAGCAGCTTCCGTGCCGGCTCCGCCATGTGGCGGACCGCAGGAAAACAGGGCCCCTGGAGCTAGGAGGGGAAAATGGCGCCCAGAAGCAGCCGCCGCCCCCAGGGACAGCGATGCGGCGGGAAGGAAAGAAATTCTGGACGCACCGAGCCCAGAAAGAGACAAAATTGAAAATAATAATAATAAATTTAAAATCCCGTTAAACAAAACCAAAACCATTACCCGGCTCTCTTCAGGGTACAGAGAAAACAAATCCTGCAAACTGCTTCTAAGGTGCCCTAACACAGACGGTACCGGGAAGAGCTTGTAAGCGTTTTTTTATCGCCCACGCAAGATACTAGACACTGCAGTTTCCAGCCCGCCTCGTATTCCTTACTACCCCTTCCACCTTACTCGCTTTCTCACCCCCGGAGTGATCTTCACCTCACGCACGGGCGAATCTCGGCGCCGCCATTTTAACCCCCCCTCCCTCTCCACCACCGCCATTACCAGCAGCGCCACCCCGGCCGGTCAGCACCTAGCAGGGCAAAGGCGATTCCCCAGACCGCACTCTGACTGACCTCCATAGCCGTATGCCCCCCTCCTCCACTACCACTTTAACGGCGGCTCGGCTAACGGGCAAGCGATTTGGGAACTCGCCAACGGGCCATGCACGGCTACCACAGCTTCCGCCTTCTCAGCCGCACGCTAGCCCCAACTGCCGCTTCTAGAACCTTCCTTGCCGCTAACGCCTCCTTCTGCAGAAAGATACCCAGCCCCCTAACCCGGGGCGCACCAACAACAGCACCCACAAGAGATCATTACCCGGTCATAACGCCCAGACCCCGGAAAAATTCATTCCGTACGCACAACCAAATACGACACCCTCCTCAAATCAAGCGCTTAGTTTTCCCTTTTCACGTACCATATTCTTCATGGTTTACGCGTTCCTTCTGCAGAGTACCGTACGGTTAGTCAGTAATGGCTGCCTGAACTGTTACGTAATTTGAAATTGAGCTCCGCGCAGAGCTAGCGCCCTCCTCCAGCCCAGGCTCGCTTCCGAGGTTTTAGGTTTGCTTTTTTTTAAAAAAACAAAAAAATAAATGCTTGAATCTCGATCTTAAATGTTTTCAAAAGGGCAGCAGTTCTGTATAACGCCCCTACGTGTTTTTATCACGTAATAAAAACTCATCAACTCTGTTAGTAATGGCTCTCTCCGAAATGAGCCGAAGGAGCCGTCGTCGTCTAGCTTATCCGCTTCGACAGTCGCCGGAAAAAGCCGATACGAGACTAGAAGCCCATTCGACTCCCTTCGGTAATTTCCGGAATTTGCCGAAGCAGACAAGACTGACGCTCGGACCGCGTTCGGCAATTTCCGGAGAAAAAAAGACGCAGTAGTCATCGACTATCCAGCTCGTTCGGCAATTTCCGACAACGGAAGAGACTCGCAGTACGTGCCGAGCGGAGCCGAAACGCCCCGATCACACCTGGCACTGTGCCGCTTTTTCTCCGGAAATGGCCGAACGGCCCCGAGAGCTCAAAACTCAGTGCGAGGGTTTATAATTAGCCGAAGGCGGCCTCGTATCGCTCTCCCATCCCCTGGCCATTGCCCTGCCCGCTGCAACCCGTGGTACTGACTGAGAGCAGGCGGGAGCCTAGCAAAGCACATCCCCGAAGCCTTCCCCTTCCCCCTCTGCCCGTGCAGGAGGAAGTGGTTAACTACCCAGATTTTGGCGCCAGCACCAATACATCACGGGGGCCAGGAAAAAGAAAGAGGCGGACTGCGCCGCAGCCTGCTCCACTTCACCCCGCACCGCCTACATCGGGCGCGCCATCCGCTCTTGCACCCTATTCATCCTTTCTTTCCCCCATCCCTCCCTTTTTTCCCCTCTTCATCAGGCCCGCACGCACCGCGACAAAGGGTGAGTGCTGCCTCCCCGCGCCGTAAGGAAATGGCGCTGGAAACTGCTCCTTTCTTCCCGCCCCCTCTTTTCCCCCCTCCCCAGCTTCTGGGGAAAGCCAACACCGATCAACGCTCCTCACCCGGAGCAAAGCTTCTCCTGCCGATTCCGACTGCTTTCATTACCAATAAATGAATCTAAGTTCCTCCCCCCACCAGCATCCTCGCCAACAACTAGGCCTCCCCACCGCAACGCGGGAAATGGCTGCGCTCCAAACGGCCCCCTCAGACACGCCGCAACAAGCTTCAAACACACCCCGGCGCTACCTGCCCACCCTCCCCGCTCCTTGAGCTTGCCAACGCCGCCCCTCCCGCATCGACTGAGGGCCTCGCTTCTACGGGCGGCGTCCGCTCAGGCCTAATACGCCCTCATGGCGGCGGCCATCATGGCGGCCGCAATTACCGGGTGCCGCGGGCCCGTTCCCCCGCCCGCCGCCCCCAGCTTACCCAGTCGCTTTCTCTGTCGCCGCGAGGCATCTTCCTTCTTTTGGACGCCTGACGCGGTCCTGCGGTAGCCCCCCGTTGGAGAGACGTCTTGGCCCCCCTCCTGTGCTGGCGGCGACGACGACGGTATGAGGTTGCAGCTCGCGCGTAGGCGGTGCCGTGTGCTCTGCCCCGTCAGCCGCTGGCGCGCAGTGCTCGGCCAGCCCAGCCCCACCAGCCGCCGTGCACGCCCTGCCCTGCGCCGCGCTGCCGCCCAGCCGCTCCCCACCCCCTCCCTCTCTCTGTGTCTCTCTCCCTTCCCCCACCCCCCGCCTCAACCCCCCTCAGATGTCGCTGTTGCCGCCGTTGCTCAGTGCGCGCAGGGCGAGAGCAAGGAGGAGACGGGAGACCCGAGCGGCTGGACACCATTGAAGTCTGTATCCTTATCTCCTTCTCCCTCTTTCTTTTACTCCATCCGTCTTCTTTTCCCCCTTCCCCCGCCCCGACTCCCCTTTGCGCCCCGCTGCGTAAGCCTTGCCTGCGGGCCGTTGCGGGGAGATACGGGGCGCAGCCCGCCCGCTTCCTCCCCCCCTCCCGAAAACCCCGTCAGTACGCTGCCGCTTCCTTGGCGGCGGGGGGTAACGGGCGGAGCAGGGCTGCCCGGGGACCGCGGCCTCGGCGCTGGCACGGCGCTTCCCGGCCTTCCGCGGCAGGGAGGGAGGGAAAGCCTCGGACCGAGCGGGCTTTGCCGCGGGGAAGAAGGGTTGCGCTGGGGGGCGGGGGCAGGGGCAGCAGCACCCGCGCGGCGGTGGCGGACACGCTCGGGAGACAAAGCCAGTCCGCCACCGCCGAGGGGCGGCCTCCACCGCCGGGCGTCTCCGCTCTCCGGCGTGTGCCGGGCCCGGGGAAAACGTGGCGGGGTGGGGGAGGCGGCATGGAAGGGGCCCTGGCGGCGGGAGCGCGGCGCATGGGGCCTGCCGGGCAGCGTGTGCTGTCCGGTGCGGGATCGGCAGACCCGCGCCCCCGCCTTGGCTGTGGGGCGGCGGGCAGGCCCCGTGCCGCCCGGGGTAGTCCCGTTAGTTTGCACGGTGCGTCCCTGTCGGCCTCACGTGCGCCCACCGCAGGCCCGAGGCGCAGCCTTCCCCGGCAGGCCTCCGCAGGGCCGCCTTTATTTTCTGGTGGGGTGGCACGGGGGTTTTGTTACTGTTACTGCTGTTTATTTTCCCCTTTCTCCTGCTTTTCAAACGGGGACAAGACAAGTACCTCTGCGCCGGGGCCCTAGCTCTAGCCCCTCTCCCACTTCACCTACCCCACCGCCTATGGGACTGCCCAAATCTGCCTCCCGTGTCAGGGAAGAGTCCGGCGGGATTTACAGAGTCCGAGAGGTTTTCTGGCCTTGAACGACTTTTCTCTTTTGCCTTGCCCAGGCATATGGGGAATTCTAACAGTTCTATAGTTTGCAGGGGGGCGGGGCCAATACGTGCCTAAGGAGGTGGCGAGTAAGAGAAATGACATGGAAAAGGGGATGGATTGTGTTCAGCATCATTTGCATAGGTTAAAAATGTCACGTACAGTTTAGCGGAGTTAATATTGCTCTAGGACCTTAACTCTTGCAAACTTGAGAAGCAGAAGGCAACGTTATAGTTGCACTAAGATAAATACTTGCTGTTTTAAGCATTTAATACAATGTAAGATTATGGGTGACTCATTATTACACCGCAGATTATGTAGCTGCTGCCCCCCAGATTCGCAGTTAATATGCCTAGGGGTATATCTCAACTGCCAGAATCTGAGCTCTCGTTCTGTTGGGTTTTAGGAAAAAAGCATCCCTGATGGTCCTCCCCCTTTTCCCTAGAAACATCCCTGTGCCTTTGAAGGCCTTGGGGAAAAACCTTTTTTTCAACCCATATACCACTTTGTCAGTATTGTTTATCCTGGTTAGCATTATCGGTGTGTTACTGGGTTATGCCGGACAAAGTAGTAACCTACTTTTTGTTCTGGATTTAATCCGTATTAGAAATGTTATATGCAGTGAATACATGGGGGTTGGACAAGGACCATGCTTGTATTGGGATGCCTTTCTTTGAGTAATGTAAACTTCCTTTTAATTGTCATGCATTTTTCTAGTAAAAGCTCTGCAAGTCTGCAATAAAAATGGCCTCCAATAAAACTGCATTGGTAAGTTCATGCACACCTAAAGTATATAAGGATTTAATCAACATATTTTTCTTCAAACTTTTAACTTGGCATCTCCATTTAAAAGATACATCCACATCTCCCCTCCCCAGCATTATTCTGACCAGAATTTCAGGTCCAGAAAGTAAGGCTACTAGAAAGGACATTGGCTTTAATAAATCTGCCATTTCTAAAAGAGACTTCTTGGGAAAAAAAAAAAAAAAAAGAAAATAATTAAAGGACTTTGTACTATTTCGCCTGTTCTGCAGTGGAAAATACTGAGGATTTTTTTTTTTAGACTCCTTTCAGTACGCCATGTAATTCACCACCTATGTGAAAAATCAAATCATGTATTCATTTAATTTCTCCCAGTGTATTTGGGGAAAACTAATGGCCTGAGAAAAGGCAGTTTTTACAGATGAAAAACAACATATCTGGGAAATGATGCGGCATAGTTAAGATGCCTTTGAAATTATTTTTAACAAATAACAGTTTCTTTGAATTTCATAGGAGCAGAGATTATCAGATGTCAACCCCTCCTGGACCGTTATAATGATGCATTCATGGATCTCAAGTCCTGTAAAGCTTTGCTTGGCATTAAAATATGGACTTCTGAGGGCAGTTGGTTGCTGGTTACCATTCGACTAAAATATGATACATAGCTTTGTGAAAGACAGAACTCAAAAAGTATAGCGTGAGATGCATCTGAGGTTGAGGTGGGGAAGTGAGCAAAAATACCCATGTAGAATTTGAAATTTGGAAAGCAGAACAATGGATTTATAATGCACAGAACAGGTCTGTTCTGAAATTTACTGAAATGATTACTGGTTGACCCAGATCAAGATAGTTAAAAACTTACATTAACTCTTGGCTTAGAAGTACAATGGAGTGCTTCTTCTGTATTGTGTGATGACAAACTATTACACAAGATTTCACCAAGGTGAACGCCTGGACTTTCTCTTAGTAATTGATTGCTCATCTTTCCCTAATTTGAGGAAGAGAATGAATTAGCCTGGGGAAGGGGTGCTTCAGGGAGAGGAAAGACTCTCTGAATGCAGTATTTTTAATCTTTTGATGATGTTGAAAATTTTGCTGCACAGGTCAGAAAATCAGTTATGGTTCCCATGGGAACCATAACTAATTCTGCTTCATTGTGTATTTGCATGCAAAACCTAAATGCATTAAGAGATAGCGTAGCTCTGGAACTGTAATTCCAGTTGTGTTACTTCTTGTACGTTAAAGTCCTTCACCACAGTGTCACATCAGTGTTTTAATCTTGTTCCTCAAAGAAAGTGGTTATCCACAGGTCTGCATCTGTCATATGTGACTTCTAAATGCAGAAAGGGAGACAAGCTGAAGGTTAGCATTCAGTGGTCACATGCCCAAGTTACAGCTTACAACAGGCAACCCTAGGGAAGGAAACTTCAGGGATCTGGTGGACATTTAATACCCTTTAATTTCAGTCAGGTACCACGTTCACTTGTGGGCCAAGATTAAGGTTGGCTTGTGTGATCTCAGAATGCATAGGTTTTTAACATGTTCAGTATTTCTGCAGGTTCTGCAATCAACTGTTGTTTTAATAGGTTGGAAGGGCTCCAGAGTCTGGAAAGCAGCGCTGATGGCGCACAGGAACTTACTAAATATCTAATATTTAAAACCAAAAAGCAGCATATTTTGATTTTTTTTTTTTTTATTGTATTTATTTATTTTTTTACTTCAAGAGAAAAATACAGATTCCCATGACATTGTTTTTCTGCTGTGGAAGATCATACAGACACTTAAGTCTTAGAAAGTTAATTTAAGAAGTTGCTTTGATACAGAAATCCAATACGTTTATCTTTAAGTGACGAGAATTAGTGAAGCCGAAAGAGTACCAGGAAGCAGTCTTCCCTTGAATCAAAGAATTTTAGTCCAACGGAGAGCACAGATGGAGATGTTCCCCACTTGTAGCCTGCTTGCCTCATCACCAGTAATTATAATTGTTATTACTATGGTATAGTGAGTCTGTGTCTTTTTTTCCTCTGCTTCTATTTTTGTTTTCCTCATCTCCACCTTTTTTTCCACACTTCCATTTCTTGAAAGAAGCTGCCTTCATAGAAGCATTGGACATAATCATGTTTCTATTTTCCTTCAATTTCAGTCTTTCTTACTTTTTCTTGTGGAGGCAAAAAAAGCCAGTGTGCTTAAGCTGACATTTTTCAGATGTGAATGCTGTGGTCAAAATACACCTGGGATACGCAGGCAGATAAAATCTAATGGGAAATACATGCTCTGTTCTAGATAATTTCGCTTCTATGCTTCTGAATCAAAACAAGTATCACATGAGATCTATACAGAAACTTGCTGTATGAAAGAGAAGCTGGGAGGTTTTCCTCCTCTTTGTTTGCACTTTCAGTTTATGCGTTGCTAGCCAGAGTAAAGCCATTTTGGGGAGAGAGGGAAAAATTGTGAAAATAAAGGAGACAAAGACAGGGCATTGGAAAGAATGAATTGGCTTAAAATCTTCAGTTTCCCAAAAGAAGACAGTTTTCCTTGTGTCTGACCTAAATTTTAACATTTCACATCAAGACAAAATTCTACAGAGTCTAAAAATTTCACAGTTTCAAAAGTGTTTCAGAGTATTCTCAATCCAATCCATATTAATTCTAGGGAGGACCAGAGAGAGGCCGCTGAGCAAGTAGAGGTGCTTTGTGATTTTTGCTTGTTTGTTTTCTGTTTTGTAGGGAGTACATTAGTGAGGAGTTAGTTCTGTCTGGTTTGATTTTGAGGTGTTGTATGACTATATGTTTTAGGAGCTTAATACTGCTCTCATTAGTTTATGGCTGCCACTTTAACAGTTTCCTTGTAAGGTGCAGTCCAAAATGGCAAGCAAACTGCTTTTGGTCTGCTAGTGCTCCAGAAACGCAATGCAACGACATGATAGGCTCCTTCCAACATTTTTCAGATTACAATTGAGGAAATTCTGCAATCTGTCCTATCACTATTTAATCGTGCCTTATTAAACTGGGAATGCCTTGAGGATGATGTGGATGTAATATTTATTTTAAGAACTTAAAGAATATTATTTGAGGTATCAAATGTAAACTTAAAACCACAAAGTTTTTTAAAGTTAGCAAAAACCTGTTTATGTGTTAAGTGCTGTACTTAAGTGTAGCTGTCTTAAATTTCTGCACCTTTGTGACCTCTGTTTGAATGTGAGTTACATTGGTGCATGGCTAAGAATGAGAAGGGACTGTAGTAATGGAATGCTCCTAGCATGCATCTTGTTCAGTAGTTACGGGTTATTGTGGAGTATTTTGTCTATTGTAGCAATGCATCATAAACTTTGCTCCCATCAGCTTCTTTTTTTTGTTGTTGTTGTTGGAAAAGGTAGTAACCACCTTTTTTTTTTTGGAGTGCCGCCCCTTTTCTATTTTACGCATTTTCACAGTTCCCTTATCACTTTTCTTTACTTCTGCCTTATGCTGTTTCTTGCCCTCTGCCTTTTCACAGGCATAGAGTTAATTTTTAGAAGCTTCCTGAATTTTTTGAGCATGTAGCGCTGAGAATTAAATTTGCAAGGGAAGTAGGGGCGCTGAGCGTATGGACAAAAATATTTCACCTACTGAAAAAAGTGGCGTTGGGTATCTCATTAAGCAACTGAAAAAAAAAACCAGCCCATGTCTTGCTCAGGTTACCTGACCACATGCCCTAACGTAAAAGGAGTCTGAGCTGCTGGCTTTAGTGTGAATAAATACACGATTCTTTGCTGTTACTAAGCAAAGTTGGATTTGGCCAGTGAAGTACATGTGTAAGACAAAAGAATGAATAATGTCATTCTGAATTTCTTTTGTAGCACAAAATGGGAAAGAAACAGAATGGCAAAGGTAAAAAAGTTGAAGAGGCAGAGCCTGAAGAGTTTGTTGTGGAGAAAGTCCTGGACAGACGTGTTGTAAATGGAAAGGTGGAATACTACTTGAAGTGGAAAGGATTTACAGAGTAAGGCATTACCCTTTTTTTTTTTTTTTTTCTTTTTTTTACCCTTTTTTTTTTTTTTTTTTTTTTTGATAGAATGGTGCATACTAACCACTTACTTGAAATAACTGTGCAGGGAGGGAATTGATTTGTAGGGATACGTTTTAAAGAGCCCCAAGGGAAAGACAGAGGAAATGGCCTTAAGTTGCACCGGGGAAGGTTCAGTTTGGATATTAGAAGCAAACCCTTCACTGGAAGGGTTATTGAACACTGGAATAGGCTTCCTAGGGAGGTGATTGAATCCCTGTCCCTTGGAGGTGTTTAAAAGGCTCATAGATGTGGTGCTGAGGGACATGGTTTATCACCAGACTTGGTAGAGTTAGGGAACGGTTGGACTGGATGATCTTAAAGGTCGTTTCCAACTGAAACAATAGTATGATGTCCGTAAATGGTGTCAAGTGGGGCAGTAAAGTATGAAAATAAAACAGAAGATGGGCAGCTTAGTGTTTGTGCTCACAAAATGTTCCAAGGCTTTCACCAACTCCTTAGTGATTATTCTTTTACCACTGTCCTTTGATTTAACTTGTGTCAGCATCTTACTAAGGTCAGCTAATCTGACAGTTGTTGGATGTGTGGTGGAATGAGTATTACTTCACAGTAAGAAATTTGCAAGGGTTTAAAAATGTAGGCATCTCTGAAGCAATGAATTTGAAGAAGACAGTTTGCTTATTACTCACTTTTCTGAACTGCTCTTAAATTAGATGAATCTGCATAAGGAATTCTGTGGCATGATTGCCATTATTAGGTATGCCCAAAAAGGTCTCTTTTGAATCTCTTTTCCAGGACTTAAGGAAGTACAGGAAAAAACCTTGTAGTGGACTTAAAAAGTTGATTGTCAAAGACATAGTTGTCCCCACTCCCTCCCTCCCTATCCCTTTCATCCCCCTCCTCTCCCTCCCTCCCTCCCTCCTTCCTTCCCTCCCTCCCTATCCCTTTCATCCCCCTCCTCTCCCTCCCTCCCTCCCTCCCTCCCTCCCTTCCTTCCTTCCTCTCTCTCTCTTGACACTTTCTGGCAGACTACTAGCTGAAAAAAGGTGATGCACCTAGCATTTGAAAGTAAGTGATGGCATTGCAACATTCTGCATTCTAGCACTTGAAATTTGTGTAGTGATAACTGCATAAAGGCAAAATGCAATGCTATTTGAGGATCAGAACTGAAGTTACAAAAATACAGTTTAGTAACCAAAAATAATTTGTAGGCACCCTGCTTATGCAGTAGCACCGGCAGTGTATGTGCATGAGGACTTCTGATGAAGTACTTAGCTGTTGTAGGGAGCATTCATGGCCTTATTAAAATTTTAATTAACAAAATGCACACAGATTGGAACCTTTGCAGTGACCAGCTCTGGACATGAAACCTTTGTTCCTCCTGTAGTCACTTGAAGGAGGAAGATAGTTGTAGATATAGTTGAGATCAATGCTAGCAGACAGCTTTTGAGAGTGTTCCTCATATATAGAAGCTTAGACATAGATACTTAGGCTGTAGGTAGAGAGCATTCTGTACATTCAGTTCTCTGCAAGTCTTAGTGTTTATATAATACAGTTTGTTTGCATGGACAGTCTTTAGAGGAACCAGGGAAGAGAGCCAGTTTAAATGGACAGGTAGGTTTTGCTAGAGTGGGAATGGCTCTGTTTAACTCCTATGATCCTACCCAGATGATGGGAGTTAATAGAGCTGCTTATTCTGTATCTCCAGTTTTAAGAACATTGTTCTTCAGCAATAGAGCATATTTCTTACAGTCACTAAATGCAGTACATGAAAGTTAAAGATGGCAAGATAAGCATCCTTAAATTTAAGAAAACCTGCCTTACATAATGAGAAAAAAAATTAAATTGCTTAAGGTGAGCCATGTGGCTAGTTTTACGTTTTTCTTCTTTTCCTAGTTTTACATAAATGTGTGTATGTTTCAGTGCTGACAACACATGGGAACCTGAAGAAAACTTAGATTGTCCAGAGTTAATCGAAGCTTTTCTGAACTCTCAGAAAGCTGGTAAAGAAAAAACAGATGGTGCCAAAAGAAAAGCTTTGTCAGATAGCGAATCTGATGATAGTAAATCAAAGAAAAAGCGTGATTCTGTAAGTATATGTTCATGTGCTAAGCTTTGTTTTTCCTGCATCTCTTCCCTACCTTTCCATCCCTGCCCCCCTCAAAATCCTGTTGTGACTTTGAGAATGAGACCAAACACAGGTTTAAAACTGTAAAAAAACACAGCCTCTGGAACTGTGGCTTGAAAAGAGTAATAATTCATGGTGGTTAACGAAACTAGCCAAATGATGGGTAAAAGCTGATTGATAGATGTGATGAGTTAAAGTTCTTGCATTGTCCCATGATTCCTACTGAATAACTGAAAGCAAGACAGGTGAAGAGTTATTTATGAATGATACTAAGTGGCCAACTTTGTGTTAGAGCGAAAGGCTCATGAATGCAACAAAGATGAAGTTCTGGTTTAGCTTTCGTATTTAGGATATGACTTTAAATAGGAAAGTGGCAAGATTGGCAAAACGTGAAGATGAACAGTTAACGTAGATTAGGCCCAGACGTGGTGGAGAGGGGAGTAGAAAGGGAGATTGAAGAAAGCCTACCTTTCTGGGTTTCTCATACAATTTAAAGGAACAAATGATACGACAAATTTTAGTGGTGATGAGTACAAACCAACACTTACGTAATTACGTGCTCAATAGTTCACTTTTCTGTGTAAACTTTTCAGACTAGCAATTTCAAATGAAACTGGTTGGCATTGTCAGTGGTTTACTGAAGACAACTGTTGGATGTGTGGCTATTGTAAAAAATAACGTTGAAAGTCATCAGAGGGAATAGTTGATGATACAAAGAACATTCTAGTTTTGGTATGAAGTCAGTTGTGTGTCTTCTTCTGGTCCTGTAGCGGCCCCTGTCTCAAAACGGATATTGTGAATCTAGAGGAACTAATACAGGAAGTAGTTGTGACATTCCTTACTACTAGTGCAATCTCAGTGAGCCAAGAAGAGTTAAGAGATTCTGCAAGGGTGCAGTTTCATGGTTGGCTTGAGCCAACTCAGACCTGTTGTTTTGCTGAAAATGGTGTGTTTTTCCCACTTCTAGGAGTGCATTTTTGCTTTGCCTATTTTGTTTCTTTTACTGGCCATGCTCTTTTCTTTATCTGTTACAAAGATTTTTAGATCACTTGTTTCATCTATTGAGTTTTCAGAAGTAAATGCTTAGAAACATGGATGTAAAATTCCTTCATTGTGACTTCACATCTAAATGACTTGACCTGAAGACCAATCATGAAAAAAATAACATTAATGCCATCTTCAGACAATTATGTCTAATTATAGCTTGTTTAATTATGTAAGGCTATGTATTTTGTTCTGATGTGCACATGTATATGTGTACACACACAAAAATGCATATATGCAGTTTTAATGCCAAAACTGAGTTTTATCCTAACCTAGGTAACGATCTTCTCGCTTGCTCAACAGGTTGATAAACCAAGAGGGTTTGCAAGGGGTCTTGATCCTGAGAGAATAATTGGGGCTACAGATAGCAGTGGGGAGCTTATGTTCCTCATGAAATGGTAAGTCTTACATCCACAGTTTTTGTCCATCTTAAGGGAGGGCAGGCTGCAATTAAGCTAATGAGACAACTTCAAGAGTAAGATGTGAAGTCTGGTAGTCTGCCTATTAACCTTGTGTTATCAAAAACAAAGCTTCTGTAATCAGTCAGTCCCTCTTCCTTCAGAACCTAAAATAACTTCAGCTTCTATTGGTTCAGTTTTACAGAAGTAGACATTGGAAAGACAAATTCTGGTAAAATACAGGAAAATTGTCATTTTTGTGGAAAAGCTGGCTCGTCAGTAGTGCTCTTGATGAGGGAATGGCAGGCAGAAATCCAGCTTTATGTATTCCAATATGCAGAAGCCAGCTGCTGGATAACTAACCATTTAACCAACTACACTGCCAGCTGTTCTGCTGCAACCAAGTGGAAATGGATGCAGATATGTTGAGGGAACTGAGTTTGAAATGAAGAACAAACAACATGAAGGAGAGGTTTATCGTTGTGACCTAGTAAGAAGGGGAAAGGGATGGGGGTAAGTTTGTGTTGTCAGGAGAGTAGTTGGAGACAAGTTTCATCAGCTAACACCGTGGACAGAAGGACTTCTTGCCCTGTGAACAAGTAGGATAAAATTAGTACTTTTTCCCCAGTCCTGAGAACATAGGAGATTGAATTCACATTTGCTGGGGGTCCAAATTCTTATGGTGGCAGGATGAGAAGAACGATAGCTTTCCACAGACTTTGTGAAGGGCATCATTTTCTGGAGCTAAACTGAGCGTTCTCCAGAAAAATGATTTGCCACGTGATCTGCCTGGACGACTGTACATCAGTGCTTTGGAGTATTCTGCCTCACTTCTGCCTTTTCAAATTGCCCATCAATTTGATGTGAAACTTAAGAAGTGTTGCAAAATACAGATTGTGACAGTTTGAATTTCTGTAGTGGTGATTTGCAAATGAAACAAACGTGCAAAATGAAGCAGACGTACGAAAAGAAGCACTTTTTTGTTACTTGTATTGCAGTGGATTAGTTTTTCATAATTGATTGTAGGCAGCAAACAATAGATATGAACATGTATGCACAAAACTGGCTTGTAAAGGCAGCTTGCCCTTTAAAATGGAATCTGAAGCATGTCAGACTGGAAAATTTAGTTTATTACCCTGAGGCAGCATCAAGAGTAGCAGTGTGAAACACAGCAAGTTAATTGCATAAACAGTAATAACATTTTGATTGGAAATCCCATCTCTTAAGACTGCTGATACCGAGTTTCTAAAGTCTCACCTTGAAGTTCTGATTGTGCTTTACAAGACAAAATTACTTCTTTCATTACATCCTGCAATAGGTAACTGTAAATGGCTCCTTTTGAGCAGCGTTTTCCTCTCCAAAAAGGCAGTTAGAAACCTTGCCATTAGCGTGGAAATCCTTGGTAGCTATAGTGAAATATGTACCCTGAAAACATTTCTAGTTGCCGTTCTTTTCAGAACTTACTGACCTTCTTAAGAGCTGCTAAATTCATTGAGTTGACAAGTATGCATTTTCTTAAATCCCCTTTTCTTCTGCAACAGGAAAGATTCTGATGAGGCAGATCTGGTGCTGGCTAAAGAAGCTAATGTGAAGTGTCCTCAGATCGTAATCGCTTTTTATGAAGAGCGACTAACTTGGCACTCATGCCCCGAAGATGAAGCACAATAATTGTTTGCATTGATTTTATTATTTTTTTTTTATTTTATATATATATGAATATTAAAACCTGAAATTTGATTTATTAGCAATGTGAGAAGCATATGTTCTAACGGATCAAATTTGATATTTTTTTGAAGTAGTACGTTTTGCATCGACAGCCGGTAAATAAAAGCTTTCTGCGACTTGTTCCATTTATCACATTTGATACTACTACTTCCTCCATATTACTAAAAGCTTTTATAAAACATTCAGAAACTTCCATAGTTACTACAGAATCCTATTGAATGTCTGAACAAACTCACAGATGTTTTTTTTGTCTTCTGTACTATCGATGTGCATGTATCTTCTTTACCCAAACCTAGCTCTTGAAACCTGTAGAATCATTCTTTTTAGTATTTGGGATCGCTTGCTCTCAAGAAGACCAAGTGAAAACTAACTTTGTAGTAATTTGAATGTTATCAGACTGTATATTGTTTACTTTATTGTAAATACTGGTGAACAGTGGTCAATAAAATAGTTTTATATACTTCCTTTATACTGATAGGCTGTGACTCTTTTGAAACGGTATATTTCTTGAGCTTTTGATACGTTAAGCTCTCAGTTCATAATTAACTGTAAGTTGGGGGGTTTGGGGTGGATTGGTCAATTTATACTACCCTGTTGCTACTCTGTAATCACAATAGCAGATAAATACTATGCTTTGATCCTTGTATTTTTTCAGTGAACTATACCTGACATAAGTTTGGGGTTTTTTTCAGCCAGGAAGAGCCTGTGAAATTGATGTGCTTTGGGTACTTGTTTAAGTCACAGATAGCAACCATACTACCTAGATATGGCTACTGGTCACAAGGCCAAGTTGCCTCTACAGATGTGTGAGGAAATATTTGACATGTTGACAGTATCAGCCTTTGCTTTTAATTTCAGATATTAATACAAGGCTATAGTGTAACTAGAAGTGGTTAGGATGGAATTCTTCTTCAGGCTGTTGCCCAAAGAGTACTGTTGTTGCTGTGTCTTTAGAGTGAAACAGGTTGATGCGTATCCTTAAGTCATATACTTTAAACAAAAGATCTTGTCATCAGCTGCTTGGAGAATGCCTTCAGAGAGGCAGAAGTAAGGGGTGAAGAACTCAGGAGGAGGGAAGTTGCCTTTTTCCATTCTTCCTCCAGTTGCCACTCTTCTTTTTACTCGCTTTCATCTAACCTACCTTTTATTTGTGTTTTAAGTACAGTGGTGATGTTTGACTTGAGCTGTGCTTGTCCAAGTGTCAATGGTCAAGCTTGTTTCAGAAGTCCCTTAATTTAGAGTTTTAGCTAAAAACAAATCCTGTAATACCTTAGTGTCTTAAATGAGACAATTAAGATTGCCCAGTTATGTCTTTCTTAGAAGATTAAAAAAAGATGAGTGTTGCTGGAAACCTTCATATGGAGTGCTGAAGAAATTTAGTCCATGCTTGATGTTCTTTGACATTGTTTCACAGATTTTTACTGTAATTATTTGTCCTCTCATAGTTTCAAAATGAAAATTTGTCATAGAACACTTTATAGTTCAACACTGCAGTGGCAACTGAGGCTGAATTACCTGTTTTGTCAAGATTTCTTATTTCTGGATATGGGCAGAATTCAGTCACTGTCTGTGACTTCAGGACAAATTTGATAACCCAGTTGGTGCAGGGTAGCCCTTGCACCAGGTAATGATAATTTCAGGTTATCTAGCTTCTCTTGCCTGTTCTTAGACAAATTACCCCAACTTTGTTAAGTCAACAGAGTTCATGGCTTAATTCATTGGGGCCTACAATAGGAATGTTTGTACAGGTAAGGATCCTGAAAGCCTTGCTTTTTGTTTTGCCTACTGGCTTGGAGCACAGGCTAAACAAGAATCCCAAAGCAGATTGTGTTCTCCTGCCTGCGTTTTTTCAGCATGGAGTGCTTTTAAAAAGAGGCTTAAAAACATTATTTCTCCAGTTTGGGTTTTACTGTCTGAAACTGCAGATTCTGTACTTTGTTGCAAACGCTGACATGAAGTTGCTGCTGGGGTTTTTTTTAAGCAGTTGATTTCAATGGTTAAGTGGTAGATGCAGATGTGTTGGGTTTTTTGATTGATTCTCAATTTGTAACCCTTAAAACAGATTTAAGACTAGATACAGCTTTTACCTTATATTTGGTTCTTCCTTCTGACTATGCATAAAAATGCATTGTATTCACTTTTAAACAACTTTACAGCTTGTGAGGCATTTAGATTTGTGATTCTTTTCACGTTAACGACAGTGGAAATGCTGATTGGTGTTTGTTTTGCCTTTTTTCCCCCCCTCCTCTACTTTGTGTCGAACTCTGGTTTTGATAGCAATGAAATGCAACACTTTAAAGTTCTGAGTCATGTAAGGTTAATGCTGAATGTGCTGCATACATATGCAAAAAGAAAATAACAAATGTTATTAATTTAAAATTAACTGATTAAATAAATGAGATATCTTCTGTAGCTAGTGAGTTGTGCAGAGATTTCTGGTCATTGTCCATTCTTCTACCAAGACAAATAGGTTTCAGGCTGTCATTTCATGATTACTTTTGTGTTGATGCTTATGCCCTGAAAAAAACAACCCACAACTTTGCTATTTTCCCCCAACCTGTGCTTGCTCTACCACTACTCATCCCAGCTGAAGGAAATACATTTGAGTTAAACATAACCTGGGAGTGCTAGACTATGCAAAATTCAAATCAAGATCATTTAGGACATCATGTGGTGGTTGAGCCTTAACTGGGACTTAAGAGCTCAGATGGGGGCAAGGCTGAGAATCCCTCCCCTTCTCCCCCCTCCTCCTTCCCAACAGAGAGGAAAAAGAAAGGGAAGGAGCACATCCACCAAGAAATAATTTGGAGTTGGCTTGGAAGTAGAGAAAGATTTTCTTTAAACTATATATATATACACATACATACATATATATATATATGTAACAATAACAGGTAGGGTTCACAAGGGTAAGGCATAAGGATGGATGGGGGGAGAAAAAATGAAATACAAAACCAGTCCTTTGAAGTCCTTGTGGATGTAGCTGGGAGAAGGATCAGGCCTGACCACGTGGCAGAGAAGCAGGAAGGCAGCTGCAGTAGCTCTCATCCAAGGAAGGCAGGAGCCAAAAACAGAGCTAATGGCTGCAGTGTCCTCCCTTTTATACCCTAGCTGGGCAGGGAGGGGGAGTGGAACAGACTCAGTTTCCCAGGGGGAAAACACCCTGCAGGGAGGGCAAAGCACTTGCAAGCCCACCCCTCCCTGCTTCCAGGATGGGTGTTAACCCATCCCACATCATCCTCTCACAGCCTGGTTCTTCTTTGCTAAGAAAGAATAAAATTCCTAATTTGTATTGGAGTAATTGCAGATTAATCAAAAAGTAATTGCTGCTAAAAGGAACATAACAAGTGTTCCTGGAGAGAGAGGAAAGGAAAACAAAGCTATCAGCATTGCAAAGTGAATGTTACCTGTTCAGCACAAAGTGTTTCTGCATTCTTCATGGTAATTCTAGATTTATGGTCCACTTTTCCTTAAAAACTGCTTGGCAGTTTCTTAACAATAGATTGCAGCATGTTTTTGACTCAGGGTATGCTGCCAGGACTTCAAATATAACTAGAAGTAATTTTTTTTACTGTTTTGTCCCTTAACTGCAAGTCATTATTCACCTTGTTTTGAGCTCTTGAACTATAAAAGGTTTTTCCTGTCCTGTGAGCTTTCTCAAACATCCTCAGTGGTTTCCTTACCGTTAGTGTTGCTTCTCTGTTTGGATTTGCTTCTCAAACTGATACTTTTTATTCAACTATTGAATTTAGTTGCTTACGTCTACTGACCAAGGCTTCTAAACTTGGGCCATCAGCCAAGCCACATGTCCCTGAATTTGTTTCTGAAGTGCCTTCCCCAAAACAAAATTTCTTGCTGCACCTTCCAAGCTGAAGTGCAGTACCATGGAAGTATGGTTGGCTGATTCCTGGACCGAAACATTGCAGGGTCAATGTTTTTCCCTACAGGCTTATGAAGCTGTGCTTCCATTTGCTCACGGAGTTGTTTTGCAGAGCAAACCAGCACGAACAGCTCGTCAGTGTATCTGCCTCATGTACTGATTTTTGGGTAGTTTCTGCCTGACAGCATTTCACTGGTCTCCCAGCCTTCAGCTATGACAAAACTTGAGAGGGTGCAGAGTGGCTGAGGTGTTCTCAACAAGACCTGGAGCTTTGAGTTTTGCTGCTGCTCCTCCTTTCTGTTGGAAAGCTGTCAGCTTGTGTAACATCAGATCCTTTTGAAGTTCAAATGAAAGACTCCTGTCTCCCAAATTCCCTTTCAGGGTTCCCTATCAACACACTTTGAGCTCTAATTTCAGATAAATGATAGATGGTTTAAGGGGGGGGGGGAGCAAATTACACAGGAAAATTGAAGCACTTAGCCCAGAGGGGGAAAAAAAGCCTGCAATTGGTCCACCCCCATGCTAGCAGAAACAGTGCTTTTCTTCCTTGTAAAGTGCTGTGGGAATTATTAATGTGCTTAGAGAATTGGATATGATTCCCAGGGCTCCAGATGGCACCTGCCAGATGGGAGCTGATATTCTTGTGTCTAAAGATGCTGGTGTGGATGGCATGGTGTTTGAGCATGCGGTAACCTTTTGTGGTGGACTTTTCTTGCCAAGTAATGGTTTTAATAAATGGTCAAGTACTTGCAGTCATTGCAGTGTCTGAGAAAATAATTTCAGGTGGTGTAAAGGTAGCCCTTCTGGATCCAGCATTGGAGGGCAGATTTTGGTTTGTTTCCTTGGTCAAATATGCAAATCCTTTGGTTTGATAAACCAGTGGAGGCATCGTTGGCCTCTGTTAAGATTTACCCTACTCAAAATGGTTTTCTTATTCAGGTACACTGCTCTGGACAGAGTTCCAATTTGAAATCTTTGTCAGAAACACTGAGCCTTGTTGCCTGACTTGATCATCAGGGTCAACAATCAGGAAGTTATGCCTGTATAAAGAGAAGGAATAGTAAAAAAACCTTAGAGCCATAAAATCATTTAGGCTGGAAAAGACTTTGAAGAGTCAAATCATTAACCTAAGAACTGCCAAGTCTAACACAAAACCGTGTCCCTGAGTGCCCCATCTGTATGCATTTCATATATTTCCAGGGATGATGACTCAACTGCTTCTCTGGACAGCCTGTTCCAATGCTTTACAACCCTTTCAGTGAAGAAATTTTTCCCAGTATCTACCCTAAACCTCCGCTGGTGCAACTTGAGACTGATTCCCCTCATCTTACCACCTGTTTACCCGTGAAAAGAGCCTGACACCCACATTGCTACAACATCCTTTCAGGGATTTGTAATGAGCAATAAGGCGTCCCCTGAACCTCCTTTTCTCCAGGCTAAACACCCCCAGTTCACTCAGCCACTCCTCCTGTGCCTCAGGCTTTATGCCCTTCACCAGTTTTGTTGTTCTTCTTGGACTTGTTGCAGCATCTCAACATCCTTGTAGTGAGGGGACCAAAACTGAACCCAGGATTCAGGTGTGGCCTCAGCAGTGTCAAGTGCAGGGGGACAATCACTTCCTCAGTCCTGCTGATCGCACTATTTCTGACAAGCTAGAATGCTGTTGACCTTCCTGGCCATCTGGGCACACTCCTGTTTCATATTCAGACCTGAGTCTTTCTCTGCTGGGCAGCTTTCCCCAAGCCTGTAGCGTTGCACAGGGTTGTTGTGACTCAAATGCAGGATGTGGCACTTGGCCTTGTTGAACCTCATACCACTGGTCTCAACCCATTGATCCAGATCCCTCTGGTAGCAGCACTACAGGCTTAGGGACATATGGCTGGAGAGCTGTGGCAGAAAGGGATCTGGGGGTTCTACCTGACAAGCAGCTGAATATGAGTAAACAGTGTGCCCAGGTGGCACACATTAAGGATGTGCAAAGTATCTCAACAAAGATATGATCATCCTGAGCGACCCACCCAGCTCTGCCCACTGAGCTAGCACATCTGGCAGTCACATATGCATTGGAATATGACAAGTGTGTGGGCCCGGTTGGAATACTGTCTCCAGTTTTGGGCTCCCCTATTCAAGAGAGACAGGGATCTGCTGGAGAGAGTCCAATGGAGAGCTATAAGGATGATTGTGGGACTTGAACATCTCTCCTACGAAGACAGACTGAGAGACTTGGGGCTCTTTAGTCTTGAGAAGGCTGACAGGGAATCTTATCAACATCTATAGATGATTGAGGGGTGGGTATCAAGATGAAGATGATAATCTCTTTTTGGTGATGCCCAGTGATAGGACAAGGAACAACAGGTAGAAGCTAGAACACAGAAGGTTCCAGCTCAACATGAGGAGAAACTTCTTTAAAATAAGGGTGAAGGAGCACAGGAACAGGCTGCCCAGAGAGGCTGTGGAGTGTCCTTCTCTGGAGAATCAAAACCTGCTTGGATGCATTGCTGTGGGGCCTGCCTTAAGTGATGCTGCTTTGGCAGGGGGGTGGACTCAGTGATTTCTGGAGGTTCCTTCCAACCCCTAACATTCTGCAATTCAGTGATTCTGTGATGCCTGTCGTAATAAACTAAGGTGCAGTCTTCCAAGTATACTGCAACTGATGCTAGAAAGTTAGTGTTTTTCTCTTAATGCCACCCAAAAGCTAGTTTAAGCTAGATAACTACATTCAAACCCAAATAAACCAGTGGAAAACAGTGAGACATGCAGAAATGTAGTTCTTAACCCTAGACAATACTAACATTTTCTACTGCAGCATTGATTTGTATTGTCTTTTTCTGTCCCAGGGGCAATAAAAATGTCTCTTTAGTGTGCACATGCTATGGTCAGCAGGCTAAAAATATGTCTCATTTTTGTGGACAATCCATGTCAAAAGATGCCAGGATAATTAGGCCAATCAAGACAAAGACAGTTACAGAGGTTATTACATACGAACAAATACATTTGGACAGCATGAGACTGCTGAATGCATTTTTTAATTCCACTGTCTGAAACTCAAAGGCTGCCTGAACTTCTTCAGCCCCATTTGCTCCTTTGTCACTGAGCATCACAAGTAGCCTGGGCAAGATGAAACATTTCTATTAAACAAAAGCCAGCTGGAAAAGTGTTCGAGCTGCAAGCTTACAGTCACCTGAGGCATGCTTGTCTCATTCCAGTGTTAATAATCGTGGTATTGGTGATCTAGGTGGCTTTTGCTTTAAAAGAAATACGGGGTAGTCCTTAGATAAAAGGCAGCATTCATGGGCTTCCCTTTGAAACTCTGTTGTTTCTTTTAATTGTCACAGACCTGCAGGCGCCACTATTTTGCACATCACTGCTTAGAAAAAGCATGCCATCACCTCGAGTCAGAAAACAGCCAAACAAATCGAACCAAACAAAACCCCAAACCAAACAAACCCCCCCCACACACACCCCAAACAAACAAAAAAAACCCCAACAAACATAGATCTATCTTCATTGAATGAGAGTTACAGACTTACCAGCTGATGTTACTCCTCCAGGAGGAACTCAAACCACAGCTGCTGGATTTAAACATTTGAATGTGTTATTAGATATAACTCATCATTGATATATCTCAGGTATGGCTGCTTTTACTTCAAATGCTGTGGGTAAACCTACAAACCCTAATCAAATTGCCATAGTCAAAGGTGGTGGTGATTCAGTAGATGGCACTCTAGCCTGGGAGTCTTGTAGTTGCCAGTCTGCAGCATGTGGAGTGGCTGTATCTGCCCTGACAGAGCAGGGAGCTACGAGGAGAAAATTATGGGGGATCACCAGAGATCTCTGAGCACATCCAGTTGTACATAGTGTGAATAGTATCTTAGTCTTGCAGGGAGACCCTCAGTGCCTTCCTCCCATTGGGTCTTTTAAAGAGTGTCATGCATAATGGGACCTGCAGTGTTCTAACAGCAGGTTGCTGAAGTCTGTTCTTCCCCTGTCAGAAAGTCACTGATGTCTGGGAAGGTGACATTTGGGGTTTCCTGCATAACTGCAAAGAATTCACAGGCAGGTGCTGTGCTGCAATCTTTTGAGTGCCCCACAGGCTGCAGTTTCCAACCTATCAGAATACTGAGCTCCCTATGTTCAGTTGTCCACTGTGAGTTTGCTGCTAACCCTCTAGGTGCTATTTTCAAAGCACCGTGCCCCATCTTTCTGAAAACCACTACTACTGAATAGCTCTTCCTGTGTATTGGCTGTCAACTAAGTGGATGAATTTGAAGAGCTGGAAGAGCTGGAAGGGAGGTTGTAGCCAGGAGGGGGTTGGTCTCTTCTTCCAGGCAACCAGCACCAGAACAAGAGGACACAGTCTCAAACTGTGCCAGGGGAAGATTAGGCTCGAGGTGAGGAGAAAGTTCTTCACTGAGAGAGTTGTTGGCCATTGGAATGTGCTGCCCAGGGAGGCTGTGGAGTCACCGTCCCTGGAGGTGTTCAAGAGGGGATTGGACATGGCACTTGGTGCCAAGGTCTAGTAGTCATGAGGTCTTGGGTGACAGGTTGGACTTGATGATCTTTGAGGTCTTTTCCAACCTTATTGGTTCTCTGATTATATGTCACCAGCCTAGCAACTTTGACATAATGTGGACAGCACTGGAGAAGAGGCAACATGAAAGCAGCTGTTTCTGTAGGGCTGTTACCTTGTGATGCTCCTCTTGGGATGAGCTTAGGCTGAAGAATAGAAGGGCAAGCAGTGGTCAAAGAATTTCAAAGGCAAATGGTGGCTTTCCTGGAGATGGTTCCAAGCACTGACAGCTGCTTTAGGAATCTAACTGTGCTCACTGCTTTCTAGTGACTATTTGTTGCCAGTAGATCAGCAGTTGGAGCTGCTGTCATGATGATTAGTGCCTCCATTAAGAGGGAAGTGAGTGAGTCTGGGCAATAAAGACAATATTAACTTCTTGATTATGGTTCAAGGTTTGAATGAAGAGACTTTGTTTTCTTTTTCCTACAGCAGACTCACATGACCCATGCTGAAGTTTGCAAATGTACTTTTAGGATGAACAGCAACTAAATTATAAAGTTTAAAAGGTTTAAACTTAAATGGAATAGATATGTAAGGTAACAACAATTAGAATATTGAGATTCCTCAGCAAATATACAGTAAAGGACTCTCTCAATGTGCCAATAGTTCTGATGAAAAAGAACAGCTTCTCAAGTTGATTTTGGGACAGCCATGGTTACCCTCCTGCTTGTGATTTTATGGCTGCTAGTTACATTACTGATAGTGGTGTGGCCTCCTAAAGAGCCAACTTACCATTTGCTTCCAAATGGTTTTAATGAACAATTGGACAGAAGGAAGAAGATGTTTAACTCCATCCAGGAGAGCTGTGGAGTAGCAGAGGTGGGTGGCTACAGATGTGCTGTAAGTATCGATGCAAACAGTTCATTGTGCATGTGTGCAAGAGCAATAGAAAAAAAAACACAGCAAGTGCTGGTAAACAGAGGTTTGGGGAATTTTCTCACCAGTTGGAAATGCTGCCTCTGCAAAATGCAGATATTTCAAATTGGCTAAAAGGTTGCACACAGATAAAGCATTGTCTTTCCAAGAAAGATGATGTACTAAACCAGCCCTTGAGGCAGCATCCACTGAAACCTTCCTGTTCCTCTTGCAATAACAACAGCAAAGGCTAAGCTGCACTCACGGAGCTGACCTGCTGATGCAAGGCTGAGGGTGCAGCAGAGTGGCTGAAGATAAATATTGCACATAAATGAGAGCTCTTTACTCACATGGCTAGAGCAATTATAGGGTATCCTGGGGATATTATGTGAAAGGACAGACATGGAGCATTTAGCTTTTTCTTTACAGACTTGCAAGAAGCATACAAAAGCAATGCCAGCACAGGCTTGATCCTCAGATCCTCACTATTTCCCATGATGAATATTAACTGTTCTCAAAAGAAGAGATTCTGTATTTTGAAAAAGAGGTGTCAAGACAAGTGGCAGGCACTCTCTATCAACCTCTCTTCCCACCAAAAGAGGACCAAAAAAAGAAATAAGGGAGATAGATTTATGGGTTGGAAAAATAAAACGGCTTTAATGAAAATAATCAAAATAAACCAAAATGCATACCAATATATAAAACCCCCAATATTGAACCCACTACCCCTGATAGCAATTTCATCACTCACCACTGATGCTGTGGGCAAGCACTGGGGTAGTCCAGGATTGTACTCCAGAGGCAGTCTGGGACAGGATTCAGTAATGCATAGATTGAAAGCAGAACAGAGTCTGCCTCGGACATCAACCATTGAAGAAGAGCTTCACCCTTGTGATTCCTCAGCTTTATACTGATTATGATGTATATGGAAATGAATACCTACCTGACCAATTTAGAGCCACCTGTCCTGTCTGCTCCTCCCCATGGATGCAACCTCTTACTTACTGCACCCCAACAGGATACACAAGACATCGTAGTGACCTTGGTCTCCATACCAGTTCTTGTTACTACCAAGAAACATTGAGCATTATGTCTGCTAGAAGCAGACACTGTCTATGAAAATATACCATTCATTTCAGAAAGTGCAGTTACTTAAGAGAGACTCAGCTGGGAAGTAAAATCACTGACCAGAAGTAGTTCTGTTCTCACTCAGACCAGGGCAATAGGCCACTTGATTTGAGAGGCAGTGCTTTGTAAAAGAAAAACTGAAGTTTAAGACAATACAAGAGCCTGAATTAGTAGAGGACGATGTACATACATAAAACCATCAGCCTGGGGGGGGCTCTGAGCAACCTGATTCAGTGTGAGGTGTCCCTCCCCATGGCAGGGGAGTTGGAAATAGATGATCCTTGAGGTCCCTTCCAACTCTGACATACCTATTATTCGAAGAGAATTACAGACTTAAGAGATACTGTCTGTCTGTAGCAGAGAACTGAAGTTCAAAACAGTTGAAGGTGTCCTGTTCCTCCTCATCATTCTGTGTATTACTTGCTGTCTGAAGCTGTTCAATTACCACAGCCACAGACTGCTCTCTGCCTATTTTGAATAAGTGCAAAAATGGAACCAACATCATCGTTTGTATTTGACCTCAGCAGGCTCTCACTTAAAATTTGCATGTCTCTTTCCTGTGTTTGGTGAGAATTCTGCAGGTGCTGAGAGTGGTCTGGGTGGATACCAGTGTACCAAGGCCCTGGCTCTCACAGATATAAAAGACAACATAGTCTGAAAAGGCAGGGGAGAGCTACAGGTAAGGAAGAGCTCCTTGTGTACTCCCTTGAAATCTCAGTTTTAATTGTTCCTCAGATATTGTACAACATATCTGTCACCAGAGTATAACTGCACCAGCAAGCCCAGCTACCATTCTCTCAATGCACAGGGGCAAAATGTGTCACAAAATTATTCTATTTTATTTAAGTAATACAAAAAGTCTCTGAAAAAAAAAAAAAAAAAGCCCAGAAAGAAATTATTGCAAAAATACTTTTGTTTTCTTGTTTATCTGTGCAAAGGAAGTGAGGCAGTGCAGCACAGCACAGCGTGGAAACACCTATTTGAAATCACGGCACGCACCTGGTAGAGAGACGTGTCACAAGCTGAGCTAAGACAGACGGCATTACAAACCTCCCCAGGAGCATTGTTGTAACACAAATATTGAGGTTACAGCAATGAGTTCTGTAACAAGGTAACTGAGACATTTTTACCACTCTTCCCACCACAGAAGGTTATACTAGTATCCGACACTGGCAATTACGAGGTAATTAAAACCGATGTATAACTAAGCCCAAATGTTGTAGAAACAAGCCACAGGCAGGAACTAAAGAGTCACTCAGATGTCTGCAAGCATGCCTAATTAAGTAACACACATCAAATAGTCCTTGGCTTTAGCTTTTTTGGCCATGTAATAGAATGAAAAAACTTCACATGAAGTCATGAAGGGCAGACAAAGCAATGATCTGCACCATAGGACTTGTCTATACAGGAAAGAGCTGCAGAGTATCTGTTCTGCAGCAGCTCCCTTTTTTTTCCCCCCCAATAAGTATGCATTTTTGTGGTCTAGCTTAACACACATGAGAAGTGAACTCCGTTAAAAGCAAACAAAGGCATCTACCATGGAAATTAAGACCATCTACTTGAGGAACTGGTATGCCTGTAGCTGCTGAGCTCTGAATTTCACACCTCAGATTGTTTCACAGCAATCACCTTATACAGATCAATTGTAAATGTACAGAATGAAACAAATGGAACAATAGGCTGCGTGGCTTCATGATGAGGTAATACATAGCCAGAAGCTGCCTGTGATGCTGAGCTATTGCTTGCAATGAACATATGTGGGCTCACAAAGTCCAGGCTGCCAACTGCAAAGAAGTAAGAATAGTCCAGCGCCACTCATAGCCTACAAGTTTCTGTGGCTATAAATAGCCTTGCAGATGTTTATGAGACAATCAAGAAGCTGTTTTGAAAATACTAATTCAAACAATGTAATTCATGCTACAAATTCAAATATCACAGTATCACAGTATCACAGTATAACTAAGGTTGGAAGAGACCCCAAGGATCATCAAGTCCAACCTGTCTCCACAGACCACATGATTAGACCATGGCACCAAGTGCCACGTCCAATCCCCTCTTGAACACCTCCAGGGATGGTGACTCCACCACCTCCCTGGGCAGCCCATTCCAATGACGAACGACTCGCTCAGTGAAGAACTTTCTCCTCACCTCAAGTCTAAACCTCCCCTGGCGCAGCTTGAGACTGTGTCCCCTTGCTCTGGTGCTGGTTGCCTGGGAGAAGAGACCAACCCCCTCCTGGCTACAACCACCTTTCAGGTAGCTGTAGAGGGCAATGAGGTCTCCCCTGAGCCTCCTCTTCTCCAGGCTAAACAATCCCAGCTCCCTCAGCCTCTCCTCATAGGGCTGTGCTCAAGGCCTCTCCCCAGCCTTGTTGCCCTTCTCTGGACATGTTCAAGTGTCTCGATGTCCTTCTTATACTGAGGGGTCCAGAACTGGACACAGTACTTCTTGGGAAAAATATTGCATGGACATGACTGTAATGCCATGAAGACTTCAGAGGGAAAAAAAGAAAAGAGCAGCACCATGTTTTCACTGTGATGCCTGTAAGGCAACAGACACACTCTTCTAAAAGGGATAGATTACATGGGCAACACGGAGGGCAAAACCTGCCTAATGTAGCTGTGCCAGGCAGTAGGAGCTATCTGATCCACCTGAGTTACTGAAAGAACAAGGAAAGAGCCCTTAAAATGAGTACTGTTCTGGGCTCCTCAATTTAAGAAGGATATTGAGACACTTGAAGGTGTCCAGAGAAGGGCAATGAGGCTGGGGAGAGGTCTCAAGCACAAGCCCTATGAGGAGAGGCTGAGAGACCTGGGGGTGTTTAGCCTGCAGAAGAGGAAGCTCAGGGGTGACCTTACTGCTCTCTACAACTACCTGAAGTGAGGTTGTAGCCAGGAGGAGGTTGGTCTCTTCTCCCAGGCAACCAGCAACAGGACAAGAGGACACAGTCTCAAGCTGCACCAGGGGAGGTTTAGGCTGGAGGTGAGGAGAAAGTTCTTCACAGAAAGAATAATTGGCCATTAGAATGTGCTGCCCAGGGAGGTGGTTGAGTCCCTATCCCTGGAGGTGTTCAAAAAAGGACTGGATGTGGCACTTGGAGCCATGGTTTAGTTGTCAGGATGTGTTAGGTATTAGGTAATAGGATGGACTTGATGATCTCTGAGGTCTTTTCCAACCTGCTTGTTTCTATGAAACACAGCATTAAGCTGGGATTCTGAATCATAGGTGTTTAACCCAAATGGCTGTTTATCAAACCAGCTGGTTCAGTAGATTTCATCCCTGTGTATCAGTGAAATATATTCATGACAATGAGGTGTGGATATGATTGTAACTGACAGCCACTGACATGTACTAAAGGTTGTCTATGTATGGGAGAGAGCAGTACCATTTTTAACTACCCAGGTGTGTCTAATGAAGCCTTGTCAAGAAGTTCATTAAATTGGCATTAGGAGGGTGTATAGATAAGCTCATGCCTGTGCTAAAGAAGAAGGTAAGTTATATTAATGTATGAAAGCTTTAATCAGTAGAATACATTAGTAGTAGGAAATGTACAAGTCTATTTAAGTGAAAGATTACTCCCCTAAATGGCACTTACACCAGTACAAACCCTGCATGTAACCAGGCTAAGGAGAGCAATGGCACGAAAAGTTTGTTGGTCTGGTGGGAGCCACCCACAGATGTGATCTCAGAGCACTATCACAGCATGGCAGTATTTAGCTTAAATCTTTTTTTTGTTTCCTGCTATAATGAGATTGTATGAAATGTCATTGAGGGGCAACTGCCCAGCCTCCTGTGTGTCAAAGATGTAAGTTAATTTAGTGTGCTTCAGGAGCAAGGTCAAGATGCTTACAACCAAGAGATGTCTGTTATCTCTGGGAGCGAAGATCCATGAAGCTGCCTCAAAAAGCAGCTGAAGGAGTGAATCTTGTGAAGACAGGACAGCCCTGTTTCTGTTGATATTTTTCTTCTTTGTGATAGAAGCCCCAAGGCCCTCTATTTTAGCTTATCTTCAGATTAGATATAATACCAAAAAGAAACCCCCAACACACACAAAAACCCCTAACCACAACCAACCACCACCACCACCAACTGAAAGTAGAATTAATTACAGGGGGGAAACCAGAAAAAGTAAACATCTGAAACAAAATAAACAGTCCCTTTCTATATTGCATGCAAATCCAAATAATCCTCCCACAGTCTGACCCAATTGTGATTGGGGCTATTCAGTCTGGAGGAAAGAAAGCTCCAAGGAGTCCTTATTGTGGCCTTCCAGTATCTGAAGGGGGCCTACAAGAAAGCTGGGGAGGGACTTTTTAGGGTGTCAGGTAATGATGGGACTAGGGGGAAAGGAAAATAACTAGAAGTGGGTAGATTCAGACTGGATGTTAGGAAGAAGTTCTTCCCCATGAGGGTGGTGAGACACTGGAAGAGGCTGCCCAGAGAGGTGGTGGAAACCTCATCCCTGGAGGTTTTTAAGGCCAGGCTGGATGTGGCTCTGAGCAAGCTGATGTAGCGTGAAGTGTACCTGCCTATAGCAGGGGGGTTGGAACTAGATGCTCCTTGAGGTCCCTTCCAACCCTAACAATTCTATGATTCTATTTTGTTTTCATAATATGCCACATGTATTTGTTCACTAACTGCAGCACTCTAGTTTGAAGAAGCATACCTTGCCAATTTAAAAACCTTCCTTTGTGTCTGAGATTTTTCATAATGTGATCAAACATGTCCTGTAGTATTTTCTGGATGCAAAGCTTTCCTCCAGACTAGTGAAAGAGTTGAGGGATTATAAACATGCAATAACAGAAAACAGCATTCTAATCACTCTGTCATGTAAGCTACATCTATGTTAGCAAGCAGTTGGATGCAATGGGAAAAGCTCTGCAGTGCTGGACCTGATTAGGTGAATTCTCTTTGTTTTGTGGTAGGTTAAAAATTGCCCTCACCCCAACATTAAATTTGCCAGACCAGCTCAGCTGGAAGCAAATGAAAGCTGTGTTTTCAAGCAAAACTACAATCTACAATGGAATGCAATGAATATGTACAAATATACAAGATTTACAATCAATAAACAGCACAAGAACATCCCTGGTCAAAGATCAGAGGAAGCTACTAGCTCTCTGCCTCCCCCTTACCTCCCTGTACAAAAAGAAGAAGAGAAAGGAACAGAGAGACGTCAGACTTTACCAAAACAATACAGCCAAGGTCAAGCAGAAGCAAGTTAGTATCTCTCCCAGAGTGGAGCAGCAAGAAGAGAAGAGAGATCATTTGGGGACAACCAGTTTTAGTCCCTTATCTCTTCCAATGGGATGGTTTAGAATTATCTTTGTTTTCCTTTTTACACCCAATAGTGATTTATTTACATTTCACTACTTTCTGTTCAAGATTGGTGAAAATTTTTAAAGGCATAGCCTAAAACTACCACAGGTTTATTCCAGGCTGGCTCCTTCAGTGGTTGGAGTGCACCTTTCAGTTACGTTTCAAGGGAAATGTTTCTCCTCTGTCTTCTGTGGCTGCTCTGCAAAGTGAACTGAAAAGCAGGAAGGGAGAGCAACCACAGATTTGCTTCCAAAAAATATGTACCTCATATGAAACAAAATGCTAGCACAGATGGATGCACACCTTAGTTTGCCCTTCTGACGGCCATAGTGGAGGCAGACATAATCTGAAATAAGTCAAACTTGTGTTAAGATAGTAAAAGAATAGTTTATTTCAGTGGAAAATTCGAAAGAGAGATGTTGTGGAACAAATTCTCCTCCCCCCCTTTCTTTTTTCTAGCCGAAACATTTTGCTGTCTACAACTACCTGAAGGGAGGTTGTAGACAGGCAGAGGTTGGTCTCTTCTCCCTGGCAACCAGCACCAGAACAAGGGGACACAGTCTCAAGCTGTGCCAGGGGAAGTATAGGCACGAGGTGAGGAGAAAGTTCTTCACTGTGAGAGTTGTTAGCCATTGGAATGTGCTGCCCAGGGAGGTGGTGGAGTCACCGTCCCTGGAGGTGTTCAAGAGGGGATTGGATGTGGCACTTGGTGCCATGGTCTAATCATGTGGTCTGTGGAGACTGGTTGGACTTGATGACCTTTGAGGTCTTTTCCAACCTTATTGATTCTATGATTCTGTGATTCTATTTTATGGAGGAAACATTTTATGTAGATTCAGTAACTTCCTGAAGTGCAATTAGTCGATCGTAGTGTTAAGAGGCAAGCTCTTGGAAAGTGCCCCTCAGAGCAGCAGGTCAGCCAATGCCAGCAGCGGGCCCCATCATTCACACCAGGTCTACAGCTGCATCTTGAGAAAGGCTCACAAAAAGACTGGATGCAAATGCATTCTTGGATATCATGACAGGACACAAAGCTGCTGGTGTGAAAAAAAAGGAGGGCAAAAATAGCATAAGAACTTCACAGAAAATGCATAGGAATTTCCTTTATGCAAATTCTCAACTGGCACCAGAACTAAATCGGCTACACCAGTTTTCTAAAAGTCCCTCTTACATCTTATTTCTGCCCCTTTACCCAACACATTAATCCTTCTCTTTCTTTTCCTATTCCTTTGGTCTTTCCCCCTACCTGTTACTCTTCTGTTTTCTCAGTCCTTCCTTGCACTAATCCTAAATCATGCTGTTGAACTGAGAGCTGCTTCCCCTGCAGGTCTGGTGGTAGGTGCTCTGGGCAGTAACCAGAAACCCTCTGCATCTCTCACCAGTGTTATATTGCTCAAGGCAAACTGAGAACCTGTTTTGCTGGCAAAAGGAAGAAGGAAAAGGAGTTGAAGCATACAGCTCTCACCATCCATGAATAAATGGAGAGCAGAATGTAAAATAGGAAACATCAATAAAGATAACTGAGGTTAGGAAATGTTTGTGTATGCTAACAAAAGCTGAGTGTATTGACTGAACTGGGTCGTGGGAAAAACAAAAACAAACCAAACCCCAACCCTTCTGAGGAAATTCACCAAGGAGGTCTTGGACAGCTCTTCCAATTTGGAACCCTGAAGTGAGGATGTTGTGATGATTGGTATCCAGCCCTATTGATGCAAGCTTTCCTATAGAACTTTTCTTCCTATTCATAGAGGAGAGTTATTCACATGTTCCTTCTGCTGCACACCACAAGCAGTCTGATGTCTTTCAGTCTCCATTTTCCTGAAATACCACACACCATATCTGTGGCCATTCAGTAGAACACTGAAGTGGGACAGAACAGCAATAACAAAAAGGTCTGGAAAAGGAATGAAGAATTGAAATCCTACAAATAAGAAATTTGGCAGTTTGAACAGACCTTGTCCAAAATAAACATTTGTTCCCTGTTTTAATTGTTTTAATGAACTCTTCTCCTTCCATGCTTATTAGTGGGTATCTACCAAGGCACTTTTCATTCCTCTTAAAACCGTTTTAGCGGACAAGAACAGCCTCAGCAGCCTCAGCTGCAGAAGACAAGCATCCTCACAGATGATTGCTTGCTAAGCTCCTTTTCAGAAGCTAGATTCCAAAATCTAGGAACCTAACATTCCAGAGATGTGGCATAACACTGCCATACTATTTCCAAGACTCTCTAAGCATTGGCACATGATGTTCATTCCGTATTCCAAATCTTCCTCCTGGATCTTTGACATCTACAATCAAAGATGTGATGTAGGTAAAATAAACTGGGGAGAGGGAAGTAAGAAAACAAGATTACTGACATTTTGATTTCCTGATAAATCAAGTAAAGCTGAGTATAAGCTTTCAGGAATAACACTAATTAATTAATTAATTAATTAATTGGACTTAATCAATCTCAATATATTTCCCCCCCTTTTTGCTGTTGTTGTTTTGTTTCATCCTTAGCTAAACGACTCCCAAAATAGCTCTTTTTGAGGAAAACCATTCTCTTCATCTCCGGGTGTCCAGACGACAGAGAACACAGGGCTCAAAAATTAAACAGGGCTCAAAAATTAAACAGCCTCCAGGAAACCCTCTGGGCCCTCAGACTGAGCTCGAGGTGCCTTCCTCAACCCACTCGGCTCCCTGCCGGGCCCGCTCCCTTGCCTCCCGGCAGCAGCAGCTCTTTTTCCCCGGGCCGCTATCGGCTCCTCCGGGGTAGGCGGTGGGCAGGGCGGGGGAGCGCGGCGCCGCCCGCTGCTGCTGACGCACCGCTTTCCGCCGGCCTACCGGAGCGGCGGCCGCGGCGGCGCTGGGGCTGAGCGCGGCGGCGGCGAGCGGTGAGCGGGGCGGTGGTGGGTCGGTGTCGGTGTCAATATCAGCCCCTCCTGGGGGTGCTGGCCCTGCCGCGGAAGCGGTGGCATCAGCGGCCGCGGCGGGGCTACAGATGCCGCGGCGGAGCCCCCCGGGTGGCACTGCTGCCGCTGTGTGTATTGCAGCCGCCGGCGCGGCGGGGTGGGGTGGGTGTAGAGCCCTGTTCTGCGGTCCCCAGGTGATGGTGGGGTGCTGCCTTAGATCGTTAGGATAACTTAGGGTTTAGGCAACGGCTTGGAGAGCCCCGGAACCGGCAGCGAACCTGGGTCGCCGAGTTGCCGACCGCGGCAGTGCTCGGTTCCTTCCCTCCCTTCTGAAGGCTGTTTGTGTCCCTGGCCTTTGAAATGGGGCTCCGCCGTGATTTACAGCGCCGAGTGACTGCTCTTAGCAGCTATTAAGGCCAGGCAGTGAGAAACTCCGGGTTCAATAATTATGAATCTTGCTTTGAGGCACCACGCTTTGTTTTGCTGAAGCGAGTCCATCACCTTTGGCGGCTTCATATGGATGTACAAAAGCCCTGGATGTATGGGCATTACATTATTATGCATATACGTTATATAAGCATACATATTGTTGTGTATACTAATAGATAAGCATATAATGTATATCATTTAATGTGCATAATGACGTGATTTTGTGTTGAACACGTCACATTTTTGTAGTTCAAGAGACTGCCTAAAATTCTGTGTGTTACTTAAATTAAGCAGCCTGAACATTTGTAGATCTGTGTGAAGAAAGCCTCTGACAACACACTATGCAGTTAAACCCAGACAGTTTATACTCCAAAGGAAGTCCCCAGTGACTTGAGCTGCTGGGTTTGCCTTGGGCTGAATACTGGAGTTTGGCACAGAGGCACGTGGGCAGCTGCCTCTGTTCTTCCTTGAGGTGCCAGTTGTTTGCTGGTTGGTTTGCACCCTCTGGCTTTGTCAGAGACACACAGTCGCCGTCACATCAGCGTGACAGGCAGAGGGTTCTAGCCCCTTCAAGGATGTGGCAATTTTAGGTCAATATTGCCTAATCCTGCTAAGCAGTGATGAAAAGGTAAAGGCAGACGGAGGTGAGGAGCCAGGCCACTGGGGATCAGGGTCTGGCCGGTTTCGGTGTGTTTGAAGCTCACACCTGGCATGTGCCCACATCACCCACTGCCCGAGAAAACGAGTGGCTTCAGTCTTCATTGCCCACTCTGCTTCTCACTGTGACAGGAAATAGCTCGAGTAAAGAGGACAGTCTTCCTATTCCTGCTAACCAAAACTGAAACTAAAAGTAATTCAGGGCAGGGCATCCCTGTATGATGCAAAAATGGACTTCCTTTAGAAAGATTAAAATACCCATGTTTTCTTTCTGTAGAAGATAAAGATAATACTTATGCCTACCTCAGCCTAGGCTATTACTTATAACGCTGGAGTTGAAATCCAGAAGTCTGTTCCTTTATATTGAATCTAAGAAATTTTAACCTTTTAGTGAATTTCAGTTTAAAGATCCTGCTTTGGTACTCCATGCTCGTATTCATATACATACTTTGAAGTGTTATCTTTATTTTAGATAGCTTTGGTTTAAAATGTTAGTTGCAAACTATTTTAGGGTTTTGTTTGTTTGTTTTAAGGAGTAAAGCATTCTGAAAATATTAACTAAGGCACTAGCTACCTTACGTAGTACTAATGCTATAATGTAGTTAGCAGACAGTAGCACCTAGAATCCTCATACAGTTAATTGTGTTCCATGAGAGGAGCTGTGCAAACAGAGGCAAAAAAAAGCAGTCCTTGGTCCCAGAGGACCTGTGAAGTAGAAGGCAGGACACTATTTGTGACCATAGGCAAACCCAGCATTCATGTAGCTCCAAATGCTCATACCAGTGGCAAATCCATTATAGTTGTATTGATATTATGGTTCTTCTTTCATTCTGGTCTCTATAGTTTAACTGTGGTTCAAGGTTGTCAGCTGAGCTAGTGGAATTCAGGATTTGTGCTTCTGTACCATTGCAAACCAGCAGCTGTCAGCTTGCAGATGTTCTTTTGTAAAAGTAGTTGTTTTATGATAGAATCTGCTGCAGTAGTTTTTATATTTGAACACAGTTTGTTTGAATAATGGATGGGGGTGGGGTTGTTTGCTTTAGTTTGGTTTATTTCTTTTTTTTTTTCCCCTTTCAAGAAATGTTTATTGTACAATCAATCAGGGATAGCCCAGTAGAAAGTGGGATTAGCATCAGAACACTGTGTTTCACTGAATACTGCCTAGATCCTAGCTCAACAAACTTGCAGTTTGCTGTTTTTCCTTTGTTCCCTGCCATGCCAGCAGAGCTGGGTAAACATTGCCTTTACTCTTAGATGCCTCTCCCTTTCATCTTTTAATAACACTTGAGAATTGGTTTTTAGCTATACTTTTCTGCATTAACTCCTAAGGAACCGCTGTTCTGAAAGGAGAACCTTTCACCAGCCCTGCTGTACCTGCTTAAGCTACCTCTGTGGTCAGTGCACGGCCATAGTGCTGTGATGCTTTTAGAGTAGATACAGCACACTGGTCAGACGTGAGTGGTGCCCTGCTGTGCTGCAGAGACTGAGCGTCCTGGGATTCCCTTTCCCAAGCACAGTCCTGCACAGAGAAAAAAACACTGGGAATTTGGGTCAAACAGTAATTCTCAGGCATAAGAGGAGGTGGAGCATTAGTTCAAGCCAGGAGCTGGTAAACATCCTGTGATGTGGCTCTTTGGGTGAACTGCTACCATCTAGCTAGGAGTGGTGATAGGGCTGATGTCAGGTAGTGGTGCTTTTAATAGATGAGGACCAGAATATAGCAAGAGTGAAAGCTACATAACTAGACATTTTTCCAGAGCTCACACTGCTGCTGCACATGACTCTTACAAAATGGCCTTCCTCACCCAGAGAAGGTCACGGCAGTCATAATCTTGAAGTTTCTCACATCCAACTGTTCCTAGTTAAGCAACGCTAGAGCACCTCTCTTCGATGCATCCCTGCTGTACAGCAGCATTGCCTTTGGCCCAAGTGCCTGCTGGTATGAAGTGCACATGCTTCAGCATGGTGTTGCCTCTGCCTGCCCTTTCGCTGGTCCCCTGACCCTATGGAGTGAAAGATGCTGTCAAGGGTATCAGTAGAGAAGTTGGGCTCTTCTGACTGTAAAAGGATTAATGAGTCTTGCAGCCCCATTTTAGCCAATTTTTGTTCTGTACTTTTCCTAATCACCTCTGGCAGGCTGATTGAAAACAAAACACAACACAACCAAGAAAACACCCCCCCCCCCCACTCCCCCCCCCAAAAAAAAACCAACCCCACAACCAAACAGCTAACAAATGAACATCAAAACCTACACCACAGTAAATCCCAAAGCCTGTGAACACTTGCTCCATAGCATGGACTGCTGGAGTTTCTTGCTTCCTGGGATTAGGTAGGATAGCACAGGTGACATGTGTGTCATGTGTATCTTATTTCCATGCATGTGTTACGTAGTATGATTAAGCTTTTGGCTTTTGCAAGCAGAAGACTGAAAGAGATCTAGTAAAATTGGGATATTGTGATTTTCTCTTTCTTCTGGTTAAGTGTTTTGCACATTTTTATTTTCTCAAAAAAAAAGAGTCAGCAACATTTTCTTCTTCTGATACTAAAAATTCTAAGCGGAAAAAACATCCCTGTGTCCTTCAGGAATTTCCTGGCTTCTTGGCAAGATAACTCTTGGGAAAGAGAAGCAAATCATCCTATAGTTGCTCTTTGACTACAGGGAACTACATGCACAAGTCTGGTGCATAGTGTTTTGGCTCTAGATCTCTTTGATTGTAGTATTCCTTCCTAAAACACAGTACAGCTTGGGCATGGGTTGGTTGCCTGCATGTGGATGACCAGTGCCTTTCAAGAGGCCTGGACATCAGTATGATGGGGGTGGCATCATGACATATCACCTGCAGTTGATGCACCTTCCTCATGAGCACCAGCTGAAGAGTAAGTAGGACAGTTTGTGAGCATCCACAAACACACTGAGTGTTTCCTACTTGTTCACATTCCTGCAGGGTAGGGAGATATAATGAAATGCAATCTAATAGTGTGATTACAAACAGTCCTGCATTTTCCACCATATTCCTTCAGTGATCCCCTTTAGAGTTGGAGAACCTCAAAATAGTATTTCTCTTCTTGAGGTCTGATTTGTGATGTCTTACAGATTCCTTAAATGCTCTCAGGGCTTCTGGTCCTAGAAACCAGTTTTCCTTTTGATTTCATTGGGCATGTTATATCCATGCTGCCTCACTGGTGCTACAGCAAGAGTCATTTCAGAGTGTCTCCTGGTACCACAGAGGAATTCATCCATAAACCTGAACACTGCAAAACCCCTTACATCTCATCAGCAACCTGTGGACCTGGCCCCAAAAGAAGGACTTGATGAGTTTGGAAAGAGTTTCCCTTTGCTCCAGCATCTTCATGTTCCTGACTTTATGGTTGCCACAGAGTATGCAGGATGCATAGTGACAGGTTTCATTTGTTTAAGAACAAATAAATGAATGATGATTTTTGTTACAGATATTCTGTCTGTTAACTCTTGTGCATGAAAAGGGAGTACAATCTGCTTGCCATGCCTGCTAATTGGGGTATCAAGAAATTAGTGTTTCTTGGCATTTAAAGGATTTGTGGCTTAAGAAAATTACTACTACTCCCCTCTGTGCCAGAGTTGTCCGAGAGGGTAAGCTCACTTACAGGTACTCCATGCCTCAAAGCAAGACAGATGTTTTGTTGCAGCTGCAAAGCATCTATTTTACTATGGAGTTGTGAGTCATATACCCTGACCTCTGTGTGTGCATGGGTGCTGCCAGCACATCCTTAAAGTTCAAGTTCCTGCCCCTCCTTTCCCCTCAGGGAAGCCCTAACTGCTCACCTACCTTACTCCATGTGTATAACAACAGTCACCAGGCTATAACTTTGTGCCTGTCTAATAGTCTCATTGTTTTAATTGCATAGTGATGAGGTGTGGTGTTAAATTAGTCATAACTTCGATACCCATTGTAATGTGATCTTCAGCGGTCTTCCCAGAGGGGAAGGCTTTGATTTCCCAAGAGTGGTGTGCCTTTTCCCAGAAGAAATGAATTTCTGTTAATGAGGCGTGAAAAGGCCAGGTGATAAGTGAAGTACTGGGGAGTGTTTACAGGAGGAGGTGAAATTGCTGCTAGTCTTGGGCACCGGAGAACGTTTTGCTAATGCCAGAGCCTATGACGCGCTGGAAGTTCACATGTGTAAACAGTCCTATCAGTGTCATTGCAATCATACTTGCTTTGAGAACAGCTAAAAATAATAGCCTTGCCTCTCATGTTGTGGAGGAACACGTCCTAAAAATAGCCTCACGTCTCTTCAGACATGTGAGATGATGAGACCAGCGTTTGACTGCCTGGGATGCCACTTGGTCTGCTCCCTAAAAATCTGTGACTCTGTGGTATTTGTTAGGGCTGTTTACAGTGAGCACTGATTGGAGTATTCGGCATTGAATCATCAAGGTTGTTGAGGAGATAGGAAGGCAAAGCACTCATTCCAGATGAGATAAAATCCCTCTTCTCACCCCTTCCAGGCAGATGAAGATGGGTTTTGCTGTGAAGGTGATGGGGAAGGCGGCAAGATGGCTTCAGCAGCCCCTCAACCTCCCAGACCATAAAACTGTGCTTGTGCACTAAGAGCCAAAACTTGGAGAGGATTTAGAGCTAAAATGGCCCTTTGGGAATTTTATGAAGAGCTGTTTGAAACAAATGCTTGTGCAGAAATGAAGCTTTACTAATCTACTCACCTGCAGGGAAGTTTTATGACTGCGGTTCCACTGGTCACAGGTAGATTTGGAGATCTGTTTAATCAGCTGGCCAGAAAAACAAAGATGTTTACACTAGATGTGTAGTCCAAGGCTAAATCTTAAGGTAGGGATGCAAGATCCTCTTTCAACTGAGGTCTTTTTGGTGAGCTTTTCACAGCAGGGATTTAATGCAAACCTTGCTAAGTAGGTGTTAATAGTTCAGTCAAGATGCTTCCTTTGCAAGGTGACCTTTCTCACGAATACCCTTCAATACATGCCCTAAACCTTGTAACTAGCGCCAGATAACCGAGTAGAGTGTTTGGAGTTGTGTGGACTGTCTTTAAGAAAACATAAAGGCAGCTTTCAAGCTTTAGTGTACGTTCAGATTTTGCCTTTTTTATTTTTGCCACTACATATTTCAATTTAAATAGAAGATCTAAAAAAACCAATATGCTACACTATAGCATATGTGCATCAGCAATTGTTTTCTTCCAATAAGGATTCTTCCATATTCTCCAGAGCCACAGATCTCTTTGTCCAAGGCAAGATTAAATATGTTCTATTAGGGTAACAAGTCTGTTTGGAAAAAAATATGGCTTTGGGATATGCAGCCTCTGAAATATGCTTCAAGTAGGCTTCTAATCTCTTGTACAAAGTATCATCTCTTCTTACATCCACTGTCTTGTCTGTCCTCTTGGATCATGACAGCAACAAGCATTAGTATGTTTCTGAGCCCTGCAGAATGACTTTGACCAAATGTGGATCACTAGAGCTTCTATCATTCTAACCTTGGCTGGTAATTGACTTGTCCTAGGCATATGAAATATAAGTCTGTTAGCAGTGTGGAAAATGATATTTGAGTTTGATGTATGTGATTACCCCTTCATGGGATTTCCAGTAAAGCTTAATTCCAAGGAGCACTGTCTTTTCCCCTTAAGCTCAGCTAAACTAGAGAACTTTCAGACCTTGAATAGGCTTATCCTCTCTTTAATGCAGATGAAGTTGTGATCTTCAGCAGTCAGTTAAATAGCTAGCTCTTAGAGTTGCAGAAGTTGTGTTGCTTTTAGGCTACATGACAGACATTCTCCTTTCTGTTCTACTGGTGGATCACTAAAATACTCTGTGAAGGACAGCACCATTCCAAGTATGTAAAGCATTTGCCTGCATATGTGCTGCAGGATTTGAAGTTCTCACCCATAAAGCAGAAATCTGTTGCCAGCAATGGTTATTTCTCTTTCTGTTGTCCATAGCAGTCTAATTCCATCAGTTTTGCAGAAAAGTTACTGGCAGTGACCAAGGAGGCTGGATGCTTGCAGTAAGGCTTTTCTATATGGGCTTCCAATTGCAGGGCATGTATGTAACTGGTACCTTCTGTTCCCACCTTATCTGGGTGGTTCATTTTGCCAAGTTGCCTTGACTACAGTTTTGTTCCAAGATGCATGTGTATCCCTGGACTGAAAAGCTCTTGTCCCTGCAGCAGCACTGTCTTTCTGCAAAATGGCAGAGCTGGGGAGGGTATCTTGATGGTTGTCAGGTCCAAGCAGCCATATGACAGACATTAATTACATATTTGCCTGTAGGGCCACAAAGTAGGGTTTTAATTATGTTCCTATATAATACCTAAGTTTCAACTGGTTTATCTGAAGGTAGGATTACATAAATTGATGCTTGATCTGGTTTAAGACTGGATTGTGCTTTTTTTTTTTTTTGGCCTGGAAGAGATAAATTTAAGTGAACCTGAAATAAGCCTTACTTAAACCAGTTTCATCTCAGTCCATTGTTTTCCCATAAGCCTGTAATAAGAGCCTGAACTGACCAAGTTTAAAATGAATTTGACTTTGTGCATTCTGCTCATTTAGGCAGCACCTGCTTCATGATTGAGAGGTCTTTCTCCTGATGAAGGCAGAAAAAGTCCTTCAGACCTCTTGAATTTATTGTTGAAATAATATCACATGGGTTTAGGTACCACACAAAGCAAGCTGGGGGTTGTATTTGCCCTGCAGGCATGGAATGGTCTACCTTTGCTTCTCTTGTTGCTTGACCTCCACCACCACCATTGTTGCACCCATCCCAGAGCCAGGGGCAAGACCCTCACCAGCCAAGATGCCACACAGAAGAGCTCAGCCCCAGTAAGGAGCCCCAGCCAGCACCCGTGGATGGTATTGGAGTGGTCATCAACATTCTTCCTAGCTAACCGGGGGGCCACCAGGCCCCCCGGCCTTTGTTGTCACCACCACCATCACCCGGTGTGCACCATTGGCACTCACCAGTGATGAGAGGAGGATCCTCCAGCCCAAATGGGCTCAGCTTGGGGCTTCTGCCCTTCCTGGTGGGGATTAAAAAGGAGAGTGGGTGGGGAGGGCCAAGTGGCCACACCTGGGGTGGGAGGAGACTCCAGCAGAGCCCAGGTGCTGTGGGATTTGAGGGGAAAAAGGAGAAAAATGGGGCAGGTGAGGGACTTTTATGGTGTCAGGTAATGATAGGACTAGGGGGAATGGAAAAAAAAAAAAGAAATGGGTAGATTCAGATTGGATGTCAGGAAGAAGTTCTTCACCATGAGAGTGGTGAGACACTGGAACAGGTTGCCCAGGGAGGTGGTAGAAGCCCCATCCCTGGAGGTTTTTAAGGCCAGGTTGGATGTGGCTCTGAGCAACCTGATGTAGTGTGAGGCATCCCTGCCTGTGGCAGGGGGTTGGAACTGGATGCTCCTTGAGGTCCCTTCCAACTCTAACAATTCTATGATTCTATGAACTCAAAAGAGCCAAGAAACTCAACAGTTTGAATGGACTTAATCAAAATGCTTGGTAAGCATGCTATATTGACTACTTCCAATTGTTTTGAGCTGCAGTTACAGAGAAAGCATAGTATCAATCTTTAGGATATTATTACTGAACTGTTAATTTGTTTTTGATTGTATCTGTGCTGTCTTTCCCAGCCACCTCTCCAGATGCACATCATGAAATGGGGAATTCTGATTCTATAGTTATGGCCAAGACTATTGCTTCTGCTTCACTTTCTTCTCTCAGGACAAGACTAAGCACTGGCACTTCCTAGATGGGACCAGGTGATGTGTCACAAAACTAACTGTTGTGGTAGAATAAGGAAATCTCCAGTGGAAAGGAAGCCAAGCTGAAAGCACGCAGTGCTGTGTAACACCAATTCACCTGGCAGAGAGAAAAAAAATTACCATACATTAGAAGTGTTTAAAATGCGCCAAAACCCCGAGAAATTTCTGGCACATGAGATTCAAAATCTTCCAGGGGGTGAGTCAGGAAGAAAAGGTTAGGTGATGTCAGCATTTGCACTTGAGAGGCTGAGAAAGAAGTGTTGCAAGAAGCCTGCACAACCATTTGCTGATGGTTTTCATCTGCTTACTCAGCAGGAAAGATACAGCTGCCATCAGCCCTTCTCTCCCTGTGATAAGTAAAAATGTAGTTACGACAGAGAGATACTTTGAGGAAGAGAATATTTTTCAGGGCAACTTAATTTGTTGTAATGCAATGAAATACTCCTGTAGGAGTAGCCTGGAGAAGAGAAGGATCAGAGGTGACCTCATTGCCCTCTACAACTACCTGAAAGGTGGTTGTAGACAGGAGGGGGTTGGTCTCTTCTCCCAGGCAACCAGCACCAGAACAAGGGGACACAGTCTCAAGCTGTGCCAGGGGAGGTTTAGACTCGAGGTGAGGAAAAAGTTCTTTACTGAGCGAGTCATTCGTCATTGGAATGTGCTGCCCAGGGAGGTGGTGGAGTCACCGTCCCTGGAGGTGTTCAAGGGGAGATTGGACGTGGCACTTGGTGCCATGGTCTAGTTGTGAGGTCTGTTGGAGCAGGTTGGACTTGATGATCCTTGGGGTCTCTTCCAACCTTAGTTACTGTGATACTGTGAAACGGGATGTTGAAAGAAAAATATACATTCTCTGAACCCAAAGTCTTCTTCAGAAGCAGTGGTTAAGATTTTTGTTGGGATTTTAATCCGTGTTGTGAGGTGTTGATACTTCAGTCTCTAAAAATCCCTTTGTTTTGGTTTGTAATGCAGCTTGTAGAAGTAGCCACTGTCTGATGCCTAGTTTGTAACTGGCATTGTATAAAAATATCCAGGGGTGGCTTGTCTGCCAGTGGGTGATTTTGTATTGCTGGTTCTTGTTGGTGTATCTAATAAAATGTGTGTATCAAGAAAAGTGTGTCCAGCAGGTCTAAGGAGGTTCTTCTCCCCTTCTACTCTGCCCTGGTGAGACCACACCTGGAATACTGTGTCCAGTTTTGGGCTCCCCAGTTCAAGAGGGACAGAGACCTGCTGGAGTGAATCCAGCAGAGAGCCATGAGGATGATTAGGGGACTTGAACACCTCCCCTATGAAGAGAGACTGAGAAACCTGGGGCTCTTCAGTCTTGAGAAGAGAAGACTGAGAGGGAATCTCATCAATGTCTAGAAATACCTGAGGGGTGGGTGTCAAGTGGAGGGGGCGAAGGTCTTTTCGGTGGTGTGCAATAATAAGACAAGGAACAACAGGTACAAGCTTGAACATAGAAGATTTCACCTCAACATGAGGAGAAACTTCTTTACAGTGAGGGTGATGGACTACTGGAACAGGCTGCCCAGAGAGGTTGTGGAATCTCCTTCTCTGGACACTTTCAAAACCCACCTGGATTCATTCCTGTGTGGACTACCTTGGGTGATCCTTCTTTGGCAGGGGGGTTGGACTTGATGATCTCTGGAGTTCCCTTCCAACCTCTAATGTACTGTGATACTGTGATGGTTTGTGTGTGCACAACATGTAGGTCTTCACTCGCCACTTTTGTAACCAAACAGAACTTTTGACGTGGAACGTACTTGGGTATTATGTGACCAAGTGGGTTTAACTGGGAAATTAGGTGCTGCTTCCCCTTTGTTTTCAAGTGCAGTTTTACTGCCCTGGGCATCCCCTATTTGTACCAGTACCAGTAAGAAATCTGGTGCCTGTCCAGGGTTTTTCATGTTGGTTATGGCTGTAGCTGAAAGAGAACTGATTTCTTCCAGATTGCCAGGCTTGCTGCTGCTTCTGAAATTGGTCTCTTCTAGCTCAAGGGATCTCAAAAGATCTCTGGAGCAAGCACACTTACCGGGACTTTACCTTGGAGGTCACCAGTCCTTCCCTTCAAAGACTGCCCTCATCTCTTTGTTTGCCTTCTGAAAATGCCCTAGCAACAAAACCTTCAGTTATTTACGCCACAAAACCATTTAGCACAGTTTAAGCTACTTATTACGTACTGTAATATTTGGAAAGCAGCAAAGGCAGGCTCACATGGCAGACCAGCTTGGCAGGACACAGGAGCAGGAGCTGCAGGATAATTCAGAGTGGTTTCCAGGTTGTCTGCAGAAGCTGTGGCACACATCAGCCCTGAGTAATGACTAATGATCATGATGAAGGCTGGCACATACACTGTTCTTCCAGGGTCTTGACCCACAGTTACCATTCTCTAGCCATTGCTTAAACCCCCATTCTGCCACTGTTAGCCTTAAGGGTACTTTTCTAGTGGGGAAAACCCCACAGTAACAGTTGCTCTGGGATAAGCAACCCACTGACTTTCAGTCAATCTGAATCTACCATCAGACATCCAATCTGAATGTACCCATTTCTAGTATTGCTCCATTCCCCCTAGTCCCATCACTACCTGGCACCCTAAAAAGTCCCTCCCCAGCTTTCTCGTAGCCCCCCTTAAGATACTGGAAGGCCACAATAAATCATAGAACCAACAAGGTTGGAAAAGACCTCAAAGATCATCAAGTCCAACCTGTCACCCAAGACCTCATGACTAGTGGACCATGGCACCAAGTGCCATGTCCAATCCCCTGCAGGAAATTCTGTAGGAAAACAGGAGTTAATTAAGCATCTTGACAGCAGCAATTGGAAATTGGAGTTTTCAAGTGCAGATGGCAAGATATGATTGTTGTCAGTGTATCTCACATAGAGTTGTGGTTGGAAGGCAGGCCTGTGAATCCTGTTGGTGATTTGGAAAGCTCTTTATCCTTTTAAAAGTGGGGAATGTAAATGAAGTCCTTTGGTTGACCCATATGCCTGCAATTTGAGCCTGGAAACTAAAACAGATCTACAAAAACAAACCCAAAGTAAAACCAAGGAGAGTGAAGAAACAGCCAATGTTCTCTCCTACTGTGAACAGATTTCTCAGTACTTCCTCCTTGTTTATCTTTAGGTGTTCAGAGGTTCCATGGAGTGTGAGTCATGCTGCTGTCCAGCAGTGTGGTACGAGGTTGCTGCAATTCAAAGCATGGTACAATACCAGTGTAACTGGAAATCCGTGACCTGCACCTGACATAACAATCCCTGTCGTGTTTCTGTTTGGGAAGGGAGAAGGAAATTTGTGTCTTTGATTAGCCCTTTGATTGTCATGTTCCTCTGGAGGGAATGAAAATGGCTTTCTTTAGTGTCAAATTGACTAAATGAGTTGTCTTGATAGAACAGGTCTCCATAGCCAGGAGGACTTTGCATCACAAAGATATGGCTGGTTGGGGAAAAGCTACAACACCGTGTTTAAAGAGGAGCTGTCTTATACTTGGTGGTCATAAAGAAGCATTTAGCAACCAATGGAGTGAAATCATAGAATCACAGAATTGTTAGGGTAGGAAGGGACCCCAAGGAGCATCTAGTTGTAACTCCCTGCCGTGGACAGGGACACCTCATACTAGATCTGGTTGCTCAGAGCCACATCCAGCCTCCAGGGGCAACTTGTTCCAGTGTCTCACCACTCTCATGGTGAAGTACTTCTTCCTAACATGCAATCTGAATCTACCCACTTCTAGTTTTGCTCCATTCCCCCTAGTCCTATCACTACCTGACACCCTAAAAAATCCCTTCCCAGCTTTCTTGTAGCCCTCCTTAAGATACTGGAAGGCCACAATAAATCCTGTAGGAAAACAGGAGTTAACTAAGCATCTTGACAGCAGCAACTGGAAATTGGAGTTTTCAAGTGCAGATGGCAACAAGTGATTTTTGTCAGAGTTGTGGTTGGAGGGCAGGCCTGTGAATCCTGTTGGTGATTTGGAAAGCTCTTGTGCTTTTAAAAGCAGTGTAGGCAGTCTGCTTGTTTCCTGCTCAGCGACAAAGCAATTCTGCTGCCACTGTCATATGACTCTGATGAAACAAGTACCTTCAGCCTGGGAAGAGATGGATTCACTCAGGGGATACTTCATCTTGTTGACTTGGCTAAGTGGTCTGCAGACACCAGAGTGCTGTGCAGAGTTGAGATGAAAATGCTGATATATTTCATATGATTTTCACTTCTGGCAGGCAGACGCTTATGTGGTTTGCTGAGGGAAGGTGAGGCGAATAATCAGCAGGGGAGAGGATGCTCTGTGACCTGCACAATTTAGAGTTTCCAGTATGAGTCACTGTGTAAGTCAGTACAGGACAAGATGGACCTTTCCATTCATATATACAGTATGGCTGGTCTTGTGATTTCAGGCAGTTTTGTTCCATAAACTGAAGTTGGCATTGCTTTCTCCCATTTCTTATCCTTTCATTTGAAACCTAAGGTAATATTTTATTCCATGCTTCTGACAAGCTGTGAGTTAGTATTAAAGGAGGATTTAGCTCCTCCATTTCCTCCTCCTTTACAACAGCAGTGGCACAGGCGTCTCAGGTCCTCTGCTCTGTGCAGGTATTGTAAGTAGATATACTTTCCCCAACAGTGACTCTTCCTGCCAGTGACTGACCTTTCAGAATTAGTCCAGAATCTGAGCCTTCTGCAAATACAATAAAGGCTACCTCGAAAAATTTGCATTATCCTATCACAAATATTTCTGTGATTCTGTGATTAGGATATCAGGTAGTGATAGGACTAGAGGGAATGGAATGAAGCTGGAGGTGGGGAGATTCAGACTGGACGTGAGGAGGAAGTTCTTCACCGTGAGAGTGGTGAAGCCCTGGAATAGGTTGTCCAGGGAGGTGGTTGAGGCTCCATCCCTGGAGGTGTTTAAGACCAGGCTGGATGAGGCTCTGGCCAGCGTGATCTAGTGTGGGGTGTCCCTGCCCATGGCAGGGGGGTTGGAACTAGATGGTCCTTGTGGTCCCTTCCAACCCTGACTGATTCTATGATTCTGGAACACTTGTCTTTCAGGAATGCAGTGTGGCTGAGTGCATGTAGCCATGTTGTGTGATAGTGAACTCCATGTATGGATGTGCAGCTGGAATTTTCTCCAGGCTGCAGATTTAACATTTTTATGACTATTTTTTTAATTGACTGGTAAGGTGGTAAGCAAAATGTAAAACAGAGGAAATACCCTCAAGTACTTAGAGATTTAGTTGTGATCTTTCTCTCTCTCTCTCTGTGACATTGAGGCCCTGAACGGAAGTTCATTTGATACTGATGAGGAGAGCAACCTTGAAAGTGCAGCTGTGGACTTTGCTTGTGATTGGATAAGACTTTCAATCATTGCCAAGGTCTAAAAATAAATTGCTCCTCCCTATAAAAGTGTAAAGGTGGTCATGTAGTTAGGCATTTAGAAATAATCAAAGGTAGGTGGATGAATAATTCTTGAGCCAAATATCAACGTTTATTGCTTGCAGGGAAATACTGGTCACGTAGAATCTGTGAGCACTCCCAGAACAGCCTAGAGCATTGCAAAAGCCACTGCAAACACTGCTGCTAGTGAGGTGGAGAGGAGAGCCTTCGTGCTGTTCTGGAGCCCCTATTACAGGAAGGATCTGGATGTGCTGGAGCGTGTCCAGAGAAGGGCCACGAGGATGAGCGGAGGGCTGGAGCACCTCTCCTGTGAGGACAGACTGAGGGAGTTGGGGCTGTTCAGTCTGGAGAAGAGAAGGCTCCAAGGAGACCTAATTGTGGCCTTCCAGTATCTGAAGGGGGATTACAAGAAAGCTGGGGAGGAACTTTTGAGGGTGTCAGGTAGTGATAGGAGTAGGGGGAATGGAAAAAAAATAGAAATGAGTAGATTCAGATTGGATGTTAGGAAGAAGTTCTTCACCATGAGAGTGGTGAGACACTGGAATAGGTTGCCCAGGGAGGTGGTAGAAGCCTCATCCTTGGAGGTTTTTAAGGCCAGGCTGGATGTGGCTCTGAGCAACCTGATGTAGTGTGAGGTGTCCCAGCCCATGGCAGGGGGTTGGAACTAGATGCTCCTTGAGGTCCCTTCCAACCCTAACAATTCTATGATTCTCATAGCAAGGGGTCATGGTTTTTGGGTGGTACTGCTTGAGTTTTCATCTTTCAGTTCAGTCAGTGTAGGAGAGAAGTTAATTCCTCCTTTGAGAGCAATCCATTTACATGCTAAAAGGGTATTCCCTTAGTACTATTAAATAATCTCTTTTAATTTAGGTATAAAAAGATAAAATCAACTCTAAAATAGGAAATAGAATACTCAGTAGTGTTTATCCCTAAGAAGAGCACTGCAGCTTAACTATTATTCATAAGAAGGGCACTTGGCTCTGGTGTTTTTCCCCCACCCCTGATTTTTCTTTGTGGGCTTTGTGCTTTTGAGGCTACAGAAAGTATGGCAAGGTGTCCAGTGTAATTTTTTGCTTTTGAGTGGTGGTTGTTGGCACTTGTGGAGCTGTTTCTGGGTGGCCTCTCATTGGTTGTGGAATTAAGAACTGTCAAAAATACATACTGCAAGGAGCAGGTGTTATACTAAGTATGTGATACGAATCAGAAACCAGATCAGAAGCAGAAAAAAACCCTTACTCAAATCAATGTTGGTTTTTTTTCTTCCCTCAGTCACAGCAGAAAGCATCTTATCAGAACTGCAGATCTGCTAACTGCCTTTTTTGATTATTTCTTCCCCCCAGCACTGGTTCATTTCTCTTTCAGTGGAATTTTTTTGTGTGTGTGAGAGTGAAAACACCAGCAACCTTAGATTTATCATCTGAAGGCTGCTGCTCTCCACCACAAGTATTTTTGGTAGGGTCTTTCTGAAGATAAAAAAAAGACACTTGAACTGTTCTGCTCCACTGGATTTTACTTGTGTTCAAGAAGTCCCCAAACAGATGTTATGCTAGCCCACAGAAAACTGCATTCAGTGTGTCTGCCAGTGGCTGCAGTGTGGCTGGGGCAATCTTGAGCTTGCAGAAGTCAGTGGAAGAGGCATCTTTGGTAGGCTTGTGTTCCCATATTTACTTTTTTCCCCCTTCTCTCATTACTTGATGAAAAAGTGATGTGTTTTAAATATTTTATGAAGGCTTTTGGCACTGAAATATTCATTTTAGTGATGAAATATTTAGAGTTTTGAGGGCTGTTTGGAGTTTAAACTGCTTTCTAACCTGCACCAGCACATAACACAGGCATTAAAACACACAGATGATAAAATGAAATGTGTTATTTCAGCCATGTCATTCACTAACAGTGTCAGGAACGAGATATTTTGGGCTTGCATAATTTCTTACTTGAATCAGTTACGAGGCAGGAGAGAAAGAGGCTGCAGGATCTGACAGAATGAAGATATGTAACTGAAAAAAGTAATTTTATATATATATATATATATATATGCTGAATTGCCATTTGTTTAAAAACCCCACAACACATCCAACCAGAGCAGAAAGGGGAAAAATCCCCCAAAACTATTTAGGCTACAGCTGCACCCAGTGGAGAGAGAGAGCAGACAGAATCCTCTTCTGCACAGTGTTTTCTGTGGTGTGGGTTTGTGTCCTCCTGAGAGGTAAAAGCCATTTATCTTTGCCAGAATGAAAGCTCCTAACAATCATCTGCATTAACAGCAGTTACAAGTGATAAGCCCAGTTCTTGCCCCTCGCCACCTCGCAAGAGCTGCTTGGGCTCCTGAGCCTGTGAAGCGTCTGAGTGCTTTTCTCCACCTTGAGCCTGCAGGATAGGTGCCAGCTAGACATAAGTACATGGAGTAAAAAGAGAAGGTTTACTGGGAGTAGGTTTTCAATATTCCTCTGTGCTTTTATCAGCTCTATCCCAGCCACAGAAGAAAAGTGTTGGCCTTGTCTCTGAGGAGGCAGGAACCTTACCGAAGACACCGTTTAGGATGCCTGAAGTCTCCTGTATGGACATTTCTGTTTGGAGACAGAGTATCCTGTTTTGATGTAACTGATTCCACAGGAATTTTACAAAGAGGTGTTTGTTGCAAAATAATCTCCTGGCCAAAGAGATACCTGTGCTTATCTTTGTGCTCTATGTTATTAAAGTATGTGGAACTGTAATTAGAAAGTTTGGTGTGTTTGTAAGGGGCAATGGGCAGAGGTGAAATGCCAGGAATCCTTAGCTGGGCTTGAGCTAAATATATAACTTCATGACAACAAGTGTGGCTCCAAGCTCTGTGCTGCTAAACCTTAGCAGACCACCTCTAAGAACACAGCCATTTGTCTTCCCTACTCACATGAGTGCATTTGCAGCTGGCTGAGAATGGTTGCTGGTGACTGCCTCAGCCAGCTGCAAATTCACCTTTCCCAGTGCAAGGGACCTGCCCAGAGGGATGCATGGAGGATTTTGCTCAGTTTCTCCTGCTCAAGTGGCATCCATCCTGACCATGACAGTAGTGTAAGGAGTTGTCCTCCTGGAGTGAAGGAGTGGTCCTCTCAGTTTGGAGAGAGGAGGCTAGCTGGCTTTTAGCAGCTGAGGGGACAACAGGATTTTTTTGTAGCTGGCGGTGGCTGGGGGCCATGTGGGAGAGGTGAAAGAGGAAAAGCAAATTGCAAATCCTTTTCCAAGGCAATTGTTTTTAGGCAGGCAGTGGGTCTGTAAGACAAGTGAGTAAAGCTGCCCTGCTCTTTCTGTGTGGGTACCTGTTCTGAGCAAACCAGCTGCTTTATCAGACTGCAGAGGTAGTTAAAAATGTATTGAGACTTCCAGTGAAAGAGCAGATTTAAAACATGTTCATGTCAAGATTCTTTTAAAATTATTTGGTCCAATTACATGCTCCCTTACCTGGAGGTTTTAAAATCACAGATGCCATGAAATTTAGCCTGAGTCTTAGCTAGGCTGCGAGATCCAAACAGTTTGTTTCTCCACGTATCTCAGAGAAACGGCTGAGAAGGGGCTTTTGATTCTGCTGGCTCAGATGTTTTAGTGACCCTAGACCTCAGCTGCAGTCACACAGCTTGGGTGCCTAGAAGCAAAGCACAGGTGGCGTTGCCATGGGTGTGTTTGTGCACTGGGGATGCTGGCTGGGCAGAGCTCTTGAGAGGTGGGTGCAGGGACGAGCCCTGGGACTGCTGGGGGAGCAAGGAAGAACAGCACTGACTCTCAGAGATGGACAAGCATCACTGGACTGTCATGTACAACAAATATCCACAGAAGGAGACTAACCCAGTGCTTGTAAAAAACATATACATCTATATAATAATATAGATGTAGTTAATGCAGATGTGTTTTCTGTTATATATAGCACCAAGTCTTGCTCTTTCTGTCATCTGCTAATGTCTAGAAGAAGAGGCAATGACCTTCAAATAACTACTAAATGTCAATCTGATGTATTCTCTTCTATTTTTTCCCCAGGTTGGTATTTTATTGTAATACAAACCAGTGAAGATGACACCAAAACATGAAAAACAAGTAAGTAACCTCTATGCTTTTATAAGGAAGGATTCTAGTTTTGGGGTTGTAGGTTGAATTTCACTACAGTTCACCTGGACCGGGAAAGATTTGGCTTTGTTCTTCATGCTTTTAATTGCCAGGCTACAGCATATTCTGGAGTGTTGCTGTGCCAGATTGCTCTGTTAAAGTTTGATGGAAGAATCAAATATTCATTGCATCAGAGAGATGGAGAATAAGTGACTGTGCATAAGGGGCTCAGAGAGAAGGGCACAAGGGCAAGAGAGAAGGACTTGCATTTCAGTGTTCTTTCCATCAGCCTTAAGGTATTTTGTAGGATGTAATAGTTGGAGCTGGGTCTGAATGCTGATTACTCTGATTCTTGTGGCCCATGCCACACTTCCATGCCTACTTTTCTCTCTGTCCCAGGGAAGACTGAAAGTTTCAACAGATTCTTGTATCTCAGATGTTAATTAACCTCTTATCAGCCTCACTACTCAGCACATGTGAGGGTGCCACACTTAGGGTGTGAAAAGCCCCGTGTCCCTTTGTGGTTGAGCATTTTGCTAATAGGCAACTTGATGGGAAACTGTTTTTCTCAGAATCTTTGTGGAAAATGACTCTTCAAGGGGCTATTGACTAATCAGATGTGTAAAAGTGGCACCATGGAGCATGAGGTTATCACCTGATATGGTGCTGAGCACAGAGATTTGAATTAAAATGGAGCTGGAATGATTAATGCAAATAATCATCCAATGTGAGATTATTTTTATTCCTCCTCCCTGTGATAGATCTCTTTTTTTCCCCACACTAAAAATAGCTGGTTCCATGTCAGATTTTCTGTTTTCCTAATAGGAAAATATTAAAAAGATACTTCTCAGAAACAGTTTTTGTGATCAAATTATCTATAGTAGAGCTTCTGGCTCATCCTAGTCTCTGAGCAATCCATTGCATTGTGCAGAGATGTGTCCAGAGAAGGGCAATGAGGCTGGTGAGAGGCCTCGAGCACAAGCCCTACGAGGAGAGGCTGAGAGAGCTGGGATTGTTTAGCCTGGAGAAGAGGAGGCTCAGGGGTGACCTCATTGCTCTCTACAACTACCTGAAGGGAGGTTGTAGCCAGTAGGGGTTTGCAACCAGCACCAGAACAAGAGGACACAGTCTCAAGCTGCGCCAGGAGAAGTTTAGACTCGAAGTGAGGAGAAAGTTCTTCACTGAGAGAGTCATTAGCCATTGGAATGGGCTGCCCAGGGAGGTGGTGGAGTCACCATCCCTGGAGGTATTCAAGAGGGGATTGGATGTGGCACTTGGTGCTATGGTTTAGTCATGAGGTCTGTGGTGACAGGCTGGACTCGATGATCTTTGAGGTCTCTTCCAACCTTGGTGATTCTGTGGTTCTGTGATTTGCCTGCATCTATACCAGGCAGTTAGGGTTGCTTTGATTAAATCAGTGTTGTCCCAGTGGTGTCTTTTATCCTGGAGGAAGTTTAAAGGTCAAAGATAGTGTGGGTGTGCAATGCCACTGTTTCAGAGCAGCAGAAACTATAACAAGAATTGGGAAAAACACTTCCTGGATTCCAGTTGGGTTTTGTAGGGGAAGTAACCATAGATTTTGAGAAAGGCTGTACATTTCTGGGTTTGTTTTCAGGTTGCTTAATGTTTATCTTGCTTCATTCTGAAGTCAGCATTCTTTGGTAATCAGAGGAGGGGAAAAAAAAAAACCAAACAGAAATGAAACAGTCTGCTGCTGAAATTGTGGTGCTTCAAATCTGAGCTGGTAGTGACTATGTGTGAGGGCTGCAGTTTGCTGAGGTGCTTTGCTGTACTGCAGATCACTTTTGCTCTTGGCTCAGTGATGCACTGCCTGGTCACCTGCCTGCCACAGCATGTGCGGCTGCTCTGCTTTCTTCTGTGGGCAGGGTCTGAAGGGTGCCTGTGTTCCTCAGTGTTGAAACTCTGGGACTATTTAACTGGAAATTAGAAGTGTACAGAGTTTTTTGTTAGCTTGTTTTTGTGTGGTTTTGGCTTTGGTGTTTTTTTAATGTAAATCATGTGGTCTGGAATGATTTGCAAGGGAAACCAAGGCTAACCCAGAGCATATCCAATAGTATGTTTCAATCACACAGAATCACAGAATGTTAGGGGTTGGGAGGGACCTCAAAAGATCATCCAGTCCAATCCCACTGCCAGAACAGGATCACCTAGAGTAGATCACTCAGGAACACATCCAGGTGGGTTTGGAATACCTCCAGAGAGACTCCACAAGCCGCCCTGGGCAGCCTGTTCCAGTGTCCTCTCACCCTTACGGTGAAAATTTTTTTCCTCATGTTTCCATGGAACTTCCTGTGCCTCAACTCCCACCCACTGCCCCTTGTCCTGTCATTGAGCATCACCAGAACCAGCTTGACTCCAGGCTCTTGGCATTCACCCTTTACATATTTACAAACATTAATGAGGTCACCCCTTAGTCTCCTCCAAGCTAAAGAGCCCCAGCTCCCCCAGTCTCTTCTCGTAAGGAAGCTGCTCCACTCCCTTAATCGTTTTTGTGGCTCTGCTCTGGACTCTTTCAAGCAGTTCCCTGAGGTCCTTCTTGAGCTGAGGGGCCCAGAACTGGACACAATGTTCCAGATGCAGCCTCCCCAGGGCAGAGTAGAGGGGGAGGAGAACCTCTTTTGACCTACTAACCACATCATGATCCTTTGGTATAATAGAGGTTGAAAGAAACATTCTTACTCCAAAGATTATTTTGATTCTAAACAAAGGAGAGGGTTATGGAAGGTTACTTGGAAGTGATTTGAGGAACCTGGACAAAAGGAAGGGAAATGAGAGGCTGGTTCCATGGTGGATGACAGGAGGACTAAGATTAGATTATGAGCAGGCTACCTGCAGTTGGGACTCTTGGGCTGCAGCAGTTAAAGGGAAGAGGAGAGCAGTCTCCCATTTGAAGCTTCCTCGTATAATTCCTCTTCTTCATTTGCAGGACTGATGCATTTAATGCTCAGGAAAGAAAAGTCAGTTGAGGAGGAGTAGTTACAGCTCTGGGAAAGAGTAGGACACAGGGAAACGGGAGACAGGGAAGACCAAAGCTTGGGAGAACGTAAGACTATGGGTACAAGCAGATGCTACAAAAGTGGGCCCAGAAGTATGCTGTGCCTGTATATGTGTGATGAATATGATGACCAGTGAGGCAGGCAGAATAAAAAATGGCCACAAATTTATTTCCTTTCCTTTATTCATTGCTCAGGATCTGCTCAGGATGGGGAATAACTACCTCATGTCTCCCACGAATATTTTTGTAAGAGTAAAGTTATGCCCCTCAGCTGGTAGAAGGAGGGATTACAGCTCTGCTCATTTATTCCTGTAGTGCCACGCTGGTGAGGGGTTAAAAAGCTGCAGAGGAGGATTTGGCCTCTGTTGCTCTTCAGTGAGGAATGAAGCATCAGAGATGGTGGAAGCCTTTCAAATGGAATCACCTTTCTTTGCCAAGGTGCTTGTGACATGCGCCCAAAGAGTATCCAGCAATAATGCAGAGCAGGAGCTGTGAGCAGGAGCTGGGCCAAGTGAGATAAAACCATGAGTTATATCCAGCCACTAGGCTCGGGCTTCCCAACCTTCTAGCAGTACTGCCTGGAAATCAGCGTGGAAAATGATTTATTCCAGGCCATGAACACCTCCCTGCCATGCACAGAGTGGAATGACTATTCAGGGAAAAAAACCCAAGTCTTTCCCATTCAAGGTTGTCATTGTTCTCCTGGCAGCCCATTGAAGGCTGCAGCTGGTGGCACACTGAACTGTGTGTGGTGGGGGGAGAAGGCTTGGCTGAAGAATAAAGGTTTCTTTTCTGACATCTGTGGTTGGGGCAGGAAGAGATATATTTGGAGAGCTTTCTAGCTTAAAATGTCTTAATTTATGCAAAAGCATACTACTTAAGTACCAGAGACACTTGCATTCCTCCCACAACTGATTCCTGTGTACCTGGAGATCTTGTGCAATGTCTTCCTCTTAGGGAGGCCATATCTGCAGCTTAAAATGCTATGGTTTTCTTTGAGTCATTAAGTAGTTGGTTTATCTCTTTGGGTGAATAGCTTATTCAGGCAGCTGAGGTGGAGCAGCCCATTTGCTGCTTGCTAATATGGTTAGGCACATATAATTCTTCAGCCTTTTTCAGTTCCTATTAATGATGCTCTGTTACAAGACAGTAATGCCCATAGGCCTCTCAGTACTCCTTGTGATCCCTATAAATCATGACAGAAATGTAGGAATTAAAAGGAAATAGACCATATATGACAAAATCTTTGACAAGTATTCTTACATCATTGCCCCTCCTAAATGGAGAATTATGCTCTGCAGTGTGGCAGTGTTGCTTCCTTGGGCAGGTTGATGGGCAAACTGGGATACAGCAGCATCCAGGTCCTGCATCCTCAGGTATATCCTGTGGCTTAAATTCCTACTGTATCAGGAAACATATGCAGCAGAGAAGGATTAATTTCCTTCCACAGAGCATCTGGGACACTAGGCTTGAGATCTTGAATTCCCTGCATTGAATATGTTGAAGGCTGTTGTCTTGCTGGAACGTGTCCAGAGAAGGGCAATGAAGTTGATGAGGGGTTTGGAACACAAGCCCTTTGAGGAGAGGCTGAGTGAGCTGGGGTTGCTTAGCCTGGAGAGGAGGAGACTCAGGGGTGACCTTATTGCTGTCTAGAACTACCTGAAGGGAGGTTGTAGACAGGCAGATGTTGGTCTCTTCTCCTAGGCAGCCAGCACCAGAACAAGAGGACACAGTCTCAGGCTGCGCTAGGGGAGGGTTAGGCTGGATGTTAGGAAGAAGTTCTATACAGAGAGAGTGATTGCCCATTGGAATGGGCTGCCTGGGGAGGTGGTGGAGTCATCATCATTGGAGGTGTTCAGGAGGAGACTTGATGGGGTGCTTGGTGCCATGGGTTAGTTGTTTAGGTGGTGTTGGATCGGTTGATGGGTTGGACACGATGATCTTGAAGGTCTCTTCCAACCTGGTCCATTCCATTCCATTCCATTCCATTCCATTCCATTCCATTCGTCCAGGGTTGATGATCTTAGAGATCTTTTCCAACCTTAATAATTCTGTGATCCTTTTTCCACTATGCTGGAGTGAGTCATTTAGGGCACAGACAAAAAAGGCAGTGCTTCAGCTCTTCTTGGACCACTTGACCTCAGACCCCTAAAATCAATGGGTGTGAATACCTGATTGAAGAATATATAGGTGCAATGACAAATTTAGAAGCCAATCCAATGCTGCATGTATGTATTTGGTACGTGAAACAGGTTTGCAGCACGTTCTTTGTGAATGTTTTCTACAAGGGTGGGAAAAAACACCTACTTCTCTTTTACACATGACTTTGAGTGTTACATTTTCAGTTTGTAGCTACAGGGGCCACCAAATCTCCCATGCATGAAACATGTATGGCTTTTCACAGCATTACTTAATCTGAAATATTCCTTTGCAGCTAGCAGTTTGGCGAGGAATTTCCCAGCCATGTGCTGTAGCCCAGATGATTCATTGCTTTTTGCTTCTCCTTTTATAGGGTTGCACAATTCAATGCAACAGCAGTTCAGCTTTTAATCTGAGCACATCAGTTTGTGGAACAGCAGAAGCAATCAAGAGGCTTTCAGGCTGCCTTTGTCTTCTGAAATTACTTACTTGTTTGTATTATGCGCTTGCAGGAATTTGTAACTGTCTTGGTGCGAGATCCCAGAATGCAGAAAGAAGACTCCTGGCATTCTTACATAGACTATGAGATATTTATTCATGTAAGTATAAAAGCATCAGCACAGGTTCTTTGGGTCTTACTACTGTTTCTCTCCAAGCCATGGTTCTCTTTGGGGAGAGCGCAGAGGAGGGCAACAAAGCTGGGGAAGGGCCTGGAGAATACATCTGATGAAGAGTGACTGAAGGAGCTGGGGCTGTTCAGTTTGGAAAAGAGGAGGCTGAGGGGAGACCTCTTTGCTCTCTACAGCTACCTGAAAGGATGTTGTAGAGAGGCTGGTGCTGGTGTCTTCTCACAGGTAATTAGAACAAGAGGGAATGGCCTCAAGCTGTGTCTGGGTAGGCTTAAACTGGACATTAGGAAACACTTTTAGGATAAGAGTGGTCAGGCATTGGAATGTGCTGCCCAGGGAGGTGGTTGGAGGCTGCCCTGGATGTGTTTAAAGGTGGTTTGGCCATGGTGCTTGGGGATATGGTTTAGGGGTGAACCTTGCAGTGTAGGGTTCTCAGCTGGACTTGGTGATCCTGAGGGTCTTTTCCAGCCTGAATGTTTCTGTGATTCTGTATTAATGGAATTTCTTTACACTGCTTCTGGGAGGCTGGAGGATATTGTTCTCCTTGTAACAACTGAGCAGCAGCAGAACAAGTAAGGTGGGTTGGCCAAAGGCTATGTAGTAGGTCTGGCATATCTGGGAGCTGAACCCTGTCTTGTGTTCACATAGGCACTCCACAGTGTCTTGCAACAGAGACTGTTCTTAGCTTTACTTATCAAATAGAAGAACTGTCATAGTCTATGATGTCTTTATAGAAGACCTTACAGAAGAATTTTGATGTTCAGTTATTAATGGGAAAACAACTTTCTTCTCAAGTAATTATCTGGTTATTTGTACTTTAAGTTGTCCTTATTTCCCCCCCCCCCCCCCCCATGCTATTTGGTTCCTGCAAGGTAGTCATTTTCAGTGTACCTTGACATTAATATTATGCTAATTCAGTGATGCTTGGATATGTCAAGCAACTACATTTGGGTTTGTAATTGTAATCTACCATATGTTAATGGGACTGCACTTAGACTTATGGTTCTCCTGTGTCTTAAATCTCTGCTATACATAATTTTGTTTTGTTAATTACTCTTCTTTGGTGGATGACATATGGAAGGAGTTACCCTAATTTCTAGATTTTAATTGCAATGTAAACATATTTTGTGAGGTGTATCTGCTATCAAGTGAAGAATTTGGGAGCACAGAGTTGCATGGTTCATGGTTGGCACAAGACTGAAAGCACTTCCTTCCTGTGTGGGAGAGTCAAGCATTCAGCATAATGAGAGCAAGCAGTCAGATGGTGGCTTATTAAGTATCCATCCTGACAAGTACTTCTCTCCTGTGTGGCAACCAGAGATGTGAAACTTACATTTTGCAATGCAGTTTAAGTACTGGTTCCAAAGCAATCAGACTTTTTGACTTCTGGTAGATAGAAATTCTGTAGATTTGTTGGGGTGGGTGCTCTGTTGCTGCTTCACAGGTTTAGGTGCTTCTGAACAGAAGTACATTACTGGCATTCTCAGGGGCTGCTAAATTGGGGTGGTGTCATTTAGACCCAGTCTTAACATGATTCAGCACTGGGCAGCTCTGAAGCTGGTATGAGCTCAGCTTCCTACCAGCACAGTGACAGGGCTTTCAGAGACCAAGTCTCTAGGTCAGTTCTATCCATGCTTTTCAATGGATTCAAAATCTTGGGTCTGCCAGGCTTTTAGACAAGCTGTGTTCCCCTTCTGCCCAGCACCCAAAGCATCTGGCTTCTTAAATTGTGAGGTAGGGCTGCGAGGATGATGAAGGGACTGGAGCACTGCCCTACAAGGAGAGACTGAGGGACCTGGGGCTGGTTAGTCTGGAGAGAATACTGAGAGGGGATTTAATGTTTGTAAGTATCTGAGGGCTGGTTGTCAAGAGGGAGGGGACAGGCTCTGCACCCTCTGATAGAACAAGGGGCAGTGGATATAAATTACAGCACAGGACATTCCACCTCAACATGAGGAGGAACTTCTTCACTGTCAGGGTCACAGAGCACTGGAACAGGCTCCCCAGAGAGGTTGTGGAGTCTCCTTCTCTGGAGACTTTCAAGACCCACCTGCATGCATTCCTGTGCAACCTGCACTAGATTCTATGGTCCTGCTCTGGCAGCAGGGTTGGACTTGATGATCTCCAGAGATCCCTTCCAACCCCTTACTTCCTGTGATCCTGTATCCCAGATACTCATCTGTTCCCAAAAGCTGTCATTTTTAGGCCCTCTAGGCCTGTCATGTGGCTGTCTAGGAGCTGTGGCTCCTGGCAAATGACTAAGGGTGGGGTTGGACTGCAGGCAGATTTATAATGGAGTTCTCTTTGGTAGGTGTCATTTCATCTAAATGTATGCTCTGCAGGAAGATTTGTCAAAAGCATTTAATTTCCCTGATGAAATTAAAGTCTTTTGATGAATTGACTTTTTTTTTCCCCCTCTAGCCAACTAATAGTGTTCTGTGGGAACATTTCCAAATGTGGAGAGCAGTCACATTTGTTTCATTGATTTGATTTGAACAGGATTGCATTTTGCAGGAAGCAAAGTGCAGGGTCCTGCATCTGGGTCGAGGCAATCCCAGGCACAAATCCAGGCTGGGCAGTGACTGGCTGGAAAGCAGCTCTGAGGAGAGGGACTTGGGGGTGCTGGTGGATGAGAAGCTCGACATGAGCTCTCAGTGTGCACTTGCAGCCCAGAGAGCCAATCAGGTCCTGGGCTGCATCAAGAGAAGTGTGGCCAGCAGGTCAAGGGAGGTGATTCTCCCCCTCTACTCAGCTCTGGTGAGACTCCACCTGGAGTACTGCCTCCAGCTCTGGAGCCCCTATTACAAGAGGGATCTGGAGGTGCTGGAAGGTATCCAGAGAAGGGCCATGAGGATGATCAGAGGGCTGGAGCACCTCTCCTGTGAGGACAGACTGAAAGAGTTGGGGCTGTTCAGTCTGGAGATGAGATGGCTCCAAGGTGACCTAATTGTGGCCTTCCAGTATCTGAAGGGGACCTACAAGAAGGCTGGGGAGGGGCTTCTTAGGATATCAGGTAGTGATAGGACTAGGGGGAATGGAATGAAGCTGGAGGTGGGGAGATTCAGGCTGGATGTGAGGAGGAAGTTCTTCACCATCAGAGTGCTGAAGCCCTGGAATGGGTTGTCCAGGGAGGTGGTTGAGGCCCCGTCCCTGGAGGTGTTTAAGCCCAGGCTGGACAAGGCTCTGACCTGCCTGATGTAGTGTGGGGTGTCCCTGCCCATGGCAGGGGGGTTGGAACTAGATGATCCTTGTGGTCCCTTCCAACCCTGACTGGTTCTGTGATTCTGTATGTAGCTAAGTGTTTGTAGGATTATAACTAGAACAGCTGAATGTTGGTTGGTTGCTTTTTCCCTCCTGCAAAGACTGACGTTATCTGCAGAGAGCTTTTTTTTTCCTGAGGCCTTTTTTTCCTGTTACTGCAAGCTGTGCCAGAATTGATATCTTGCTTTTAAAAATGGGGGGGAAAAAAAAGAAAAAGAAAAAGAGAAAAGTGATGAAAAATATTTCCCTCAGAAGCAGTAAAAGGTGTCACCAGTCCTGTCCAAGATTAAAGCTCAATCCTTAACCTAAACCCAATTCACGTCAAGCTTTTCCATTGGTGTCTCAGGGATTAGCATCTCGCCGTGCTCTTAATACCGTGCCTGTACTTTAGCTTAAGCTGATTTACAAAGTGAAATATATATATATATATATCTTTATATATTTCTTTATTTAATTGTTATTTCCCAACAGACAAACAGCATGTGCTTTACAAGGAAAACATCCTGTGTCAGACGCCGCTTCCGAGAGTTTGTTTGGCTGCGGCAGAGGCTCCAGAGCAACGCGGTGCTGATGTGAGCAGCTTTAACGTGTGGCTATTGAATAGTCTGTCAGGCATGGAAGGGGAGGATCTTAATTCTGAGAAACACACAACTCAAAGCTGGAAAGTCTCCTGTGTTTCTTACCAGCACAGGTTTGTTCCAGACGCTGAAACAGGTTGCCCAGGGAGGTGGTGGAAGCCTCATCCCTGGAGGTTTTGAAGGCCGGGCTGGATGTGGCTCTGAGCAACCTGATGCAGTGTGAGGTGTAGTGTGAGGTTGGAACTAGATGCTCCTTGAGGTCCCTTCCAACCCTAACAATTCTATTATTCTGTGTAAGGCATTTTCTCAGCTCCAAACCCAGAAGAATGTGGTTTGTACTGACAGCCTTTGTTTGGTGAGGCTCCCAGCCCCTGATTTGGCACAGGTTTGAGCTGGGTTTCCTTTAGCTACACAGAGGCAGCAGAAACAGCTATCTAGTAGAAGTGTACATACTTCCTCTCTGCACTTTTAGGATGTGCTTATGTTCTGTAAGAGCTATAAGAGGTCTACCCAGACATGTGCACAGGCTTAATAACTGGGCCAGAAAAATCAGATTAAATTATTTTTCCCTCTGAGGTGTGTGAGAAGCCCTCTGGTTTCTCATCCTTGTGTTCCCAAATTCAATTTGGTGAGCTTCTGGAGCCCTACCCCTGGTTTTCACATGCTCAGGGGCGATGTTTGCTTCTTGCATTTTTATCCTGTGTTTTTGATTGGGTTTTAACTGTGCATTTGCTTCTTGTTTATAAAGACAGCTACCTGAACTGCCATCTAAAACTCCCTTTTTCAACATGAACAATCCTCATCATGTGGACCATCGCCGGCAGGGTCTGCAAGAATTCCTGGAAAAGTAAGTAGAGTCTACCACAGAGAGCCACGAGGATGATTAGGGGACTTGAGCATCTCTGCTGTGAAGAGAGACTGAGAAACCTGGGGCTGTTTAGTCTGGAGAAGGCTGAGAGGGGATCTGATCAATGGCTATCAATACCTGAGGGGTGGGTGTCAAGTGGACGAGGCCAATCTCTTTTTGGTGGTGCGCAATAATAAGACAAGGAACAACAGATACACCCTTGAACACAGAAGATTTCACCTCAACATGAGGAGAAACTTCTATACAGTGAGGGTGACAGAGCCCTGGAACAGGCTGTCCCAGAGAGGTTGTGGGGTCTCCTTCTCTGGATGCATTCCAAACCCACCTGGATGCATTCCTGTGTGGACTACCCTGGGTGATCCTGCTTTGGCAGGGGGGGTTGGACTCGGTCTTCGGAGGTCTCTTCTAACCTCTAATGTACTGTGATACTGTGCTGCGCTGGGGATGTTGGCGTTTTTAATGAGGTGATGCTTGCCGCTTTAAAATAGCCCATCCCTGGTACTTGGGCGCCACCGTGTGGTCATCTGTACGCATTACACATTCGGGTTTCTTGGCGCAGTCATCTTTCATCCACGTGACTTCAGCGCTGTTCATTGTAAGGGAGCTTCAACTGGGGCTTTCCTGTTGGGTTTCAGTGCATTGGTTATAGATAAGAAGTTCGGATTTCTGTCTCTTCTCACTTGTGTACTAAATCGGGGAGATGCTTTATCTCAAGGGGGCCTACAAGAAAGCTGGTGCTAGACTTTTTAGGATGTCAAGTAGCAACAGGACTAGGGGGAATGGAGCAAAAATAGAAATGAGTAGATTCAGATTGGATGTTAAGAAGAAGTTCTTCACCATGAGGGTGGTGAGATACTGGAACAGGTTGCCCAGGGAGGTGGTAGAAACTCCATCCCTGGAGAGTTTTAAGGCCAGGCTGGAAGTGGCTCTGAGCAAGCTGATGTAGTGCGAGGTGTCCCTGCCCGTGGCAGGGGTGTTGGAGCTAGGTGATCCTTGAGGTCCCTTCCAACCCTAACAATTCTATGATGTCTGTTTCTAACTTGGAAGAATGACCTAGATGTTCATGTACAAAAGACTTTTCTCCCACTTTGCGTTCGTGGAAAATCAGTGTCTTTGTGGGCTAAACCCTTGGGAGCCTCCAAAAATTCTGTAGTGAGATTTCCTACCACAGATATTTCCTATAAAGCCAATTACTTTGTTTACCAGGCCCACTAAAATAAACAGTTGTGACCCTTTTCAGTACAGCTGCAATCTGTGTAAAATCATTCATCAGACTTAGCTGGAGTCTGAGCTGTGTTACAAGGGAGTACTGTGTGAGTTTCAGTCCTACTGCTGTACCCCAATCCTGCTGCTGTAAAAAGTTCACCTTCTGCAGTGGGAGGGGTCCTGTTAGTGTAATTTTCTGCTGTCACTGCTGCTGTGAGAGTAGATTCTGGGGCCAGAATTGTGCACATATTTTCAGGATGTCTTTAGCCATTGTTGCAGGTAAGGGCATGGTGGAAAAAGAACCCCAAAAGCTCAGTAAAGACTATTCATGGCTGAATAAGCGAAGGAAAAATCACCTAAGTAGGTTTTAAGTGGGCATTAAGTAGACCTTGTGTTCAGTGGGTAGAAGAATATTGGACTCATTACTTTTTCATTCACTGTATTATAACTATAGGCTTGTCCAACAGACAGCAAATCATTGGTCCTGAGGTATGTTTGTTAGCTGAAGGCAGGGAGAGCTGACTGCTGCAGGAATAATACTCTGTACACAGTTAGATAGGATCTATGGCCAAAAGGATTGCTGATAAATACTGGATGATGTGACAGGGGGAAGGGAAAGCAGAAAAGGATCAGAGGGGTTTTTTTTACCTGCAGCTCAGGAAAGGAGGAGGGTGAAATAGAGTTCCTGTGCTTCTGAAAGTGATATTAATGGTCGTATGAGTGGCATGAGAATTCAGGTCACTGGGCCTGAGTAGTTCTAGCTTAGCTGTGCTGCTTCACAAAGTTGTGCATTTCCAAAACCACTCTCATTTTAAAATGGCAGAGGCCAACCTGGTAACAAGATACAGTGTGTCAGTGTTACAAATATTTACAGCTACTGTGTGCTTCAGAAAACCAAAAGAGAGAGGAAGATTCTCTTAAAACATCCACCCACTCTCTAGTTTTGTGGCTTAAATGGGTGCTGACAGCAGAAAATGACAGCATGTGGAGCATTCTGCCTTAGTCCAGGAGTGGGAAAAGAGGCATCCCTCTTGTAAGGGATGTTTGAACTTGGATTATGTTTAGAAAGGTGTCAGAGTTCTCTCAGCCCTGGGGAACAGTTGGGAGGAATTTTAGGTAAGTGTTGTGTTGTGATGAATTGGTTTGGCACCTTATGTGCTGTGCCGTTGCCCTCTGCTGGCTGGCTCTTCTGTGCTGCTGCTCACAGGAGGGGTCTTTCTGCTGGCTCAGCTAGGCTGCTGTGATGAGGGTTTCCCCATTTTTTAACAGAAGAGTCTGAAGCAAAGGTTCTTCCTCTGAAACAGAATGTGTGGGATTCATTAACAAGTGCCTGCATGTATGTGTGAGTCCAACAGAGGGCTACAAGGATGATGAGGGGACTGGAGCACTTTCCTTTGAGGAGAGGCTGAGAGCCCTGGGACTTTTTAGTCTGGAGAACAGAAGACTGAGAGGGGATTTAGTAAAAGTCTATAACTATCTGAGGTCTGGGTGTCAAGAGGGAGGGGACAGGCTCTGCTCAGTTGCACTCTGTGATAGGACAAGGGGCAATGGGTATAAACTACAGCACAGGAGGCTCCACCTGAACATGAGGAGGAACTGTTTCATTGTGAGGGTCACAGAGCACTGGAGCAGGCTGTGCAGTCTCATTCTCTGGAGACTTTGAAGACTCATCTGGATGTATTCCTCTGTGACCTGTGCTAGATTCTATGGTGCTGCTCTGGCAGGGGGTTTGGACTAGATGATCTCTGGAGGTCCTTTCCAACCCCTAACATCCTGTGAGCCTGTGATATCAATCTATATATGTAATAGAATCATGGAATTGTCAGGGTTGGAAGGGACCTCAAGGATCATCTAGTTTCCACCCCTTGCCATGGGCAGGGACACTTTCCACATATATTTATATATGTATATACATACTTAACTGTACTATAGCTCTAGGTCTGAATGCAGCACATTCTGTAGCGTGGCAATGCCAGGGGAAAGCAGTACCTCCCTGGTATATTGGAAGGGGTGGGAAAGGAGACAGAAAGTAGTTGTGTGGTGGCAGTGTAAGCCAGAACTGCAAAGCTGAGTGCTGAGTTTGCTCTAGCAATGATGACAGTCACTACCACAAGCTCACAGCCCTGCTGGTGCAGCTGTAAGGCAGTGGGAAGAAATGGGATTTGAGCCTTTGTGGACCTGTCAAGGGAGAAGTTCACAGGTAACATTTTCCAAATGCCTGCGTGTGATGCAAGAACCTGAGCTTCTCTCTGCATTCTGTGCCTTGTGAGGTTATCACATCCAAGCCATCTCTGAAACAGAGTTTAGGTCTCTCACAATCTGAGTGTGTGCCCCATGCCTGTTGCTGTGTGAGCAGGTCACTGTAGGGTCTGCCCAGACAGGAGTCACATGCCCGGGGAATAAGGATCGAGCAGAAGGAGGCTCTCTGGTAATCAACTTCTGGCCCTGGGAGCAGCTCCATGTTGCCTGTATGTGGATGGCTCTAGAGTTTTCTTGTCCTCCTTCATGTGTCACTCCAGAACAAGCTAGCATGGGGCAAGGTGTGTACTTGGAGCCTTTTTGAAACCTCTCTTTGCTGAGCACAGTAGCATGAAAATTAGGCCAGCAGCTGGAAACTAAAGCAAAGCACTCAAAGTTGGTGAAATCTGGAAACAGGTGTCCCATTTTCATCTGGCTTTGCTGAACAAATGCGGGATAAGACCTTGTCTTGCAGGTTATTATCTCTGAGTGATGAGCTGTGAAGCTCACTTCTTGCCTGGGCATAATTTAATATTTCAAGAGGCCATTTGCATTCACGGAAGTCAGCTTGCCCCTTTCCAGTTATGAATGATTTTGTATGAATAAGGAAAATGATGTGGGTTTTCCTGGTAAGTATCCTCATCCTCTGAGGGATGTCTTTAAATTCATAGGAAAAGCTTATTCTTAAATTAGAGGTCAGAATTAAACCACTGTCTTATAGTATTAGGTCCTGTAAGATCCTCTTTGCTTTTATCCCTTTGCAGCTGCACAGGTTTAACTTTGGGATTTAGATCATCACAGGAGATCTTTTGGGTTTGCTGATTGGAGAGCTACCTACCAAAACCTTGTTAGATAAAGCTGGGTTTCAGTCACTGAGGTTTTTTTTCCTATTGGATACAGTTGGATCCCCAAAATGTATGTGGTTTAGGAAGAAGGATTCACTTTCAAGTACCTTTCAAATGTGCAGTTTATGATGAGGTGGAAAACATCACAGGAGTCTTGCAAAGTGTAGTGTTTGGATCCACAGTAGAGGAAGGACAGCCACAGCGTTGCTGCTCTGTATGGCTTTACATGGGGCTCACTTGGTGCTGGAGGGAGCCAGCCACTCAAAACTCATCTGCCTAAGGCAGAGTCATTCTCTGGAGGTTTTACCCTCCTCCTCCTCACACCTCTGTCCCTTCCCTGTGGCTGTCCCATAAATTGGAGCTGGTGTAGGGTCGGAGGACTCTCCAGGAGGTGTCTCCACTGGCGCTGTCTCAGAGATGTGGAAAGCTGGATACTGGCTCCAAAAGGGATGGATACCATCTTGCTAGGGCTCAGGCAGGAGCATCGGTGGCCTTGGGACAGGTGGGATGTCCCTTGGACAAGTGCTGGCTGCCTCTCTGCAATGGAGCCTTGATTGTATTTCCTATCTGGTGAGTGAAGTGAGTAATGCCCAGCAGGCGTGAGTCACTTAATCCTTTCCTCACGTACGCACAATCAGATGCCTAACAGTTGCTTCACAGTTGTTTGCTATCAGTAACATTTCCTCCCTTATAAGAAATGAAGGAGGAAACACAGTTGCCTTTTGCCCCCCCACCCCCTCCTTTTTGCTTTTTTTTTTTTAGGAGGAAACTGGTGCTTTGTTTGCTTCAGGCTGAGGCGAGGGGTTGAGGGGCTGGATGCTCGATAGAGGGCACCACAGCACAGGCTGTCATCCCCTGCCTCTCCTGGTTTTTCTCTTCCCCTTGCTCTCATGATATGATGTAAACGGGCAGAATAAATTTGTTGAAAACAAAATCAGAGTGTTAACCTTCCACACACATGCAAGTGTGCATCTGTCATTGGATTAGGTTACAGTAGATACAGGAAATCTTTAGTTAGGATTAAGTTGTACTGTTCAGCCATATGTTGTTGTCCTCCAGCAGAACAGTGTATAATATACCTAATAAAATCATGTTGAAGAAAACCAGATTTTGGACCTTGTCCAAATAAGACAAAACACATGTTTTGTCTTTTGTAAACGTTCCTGCCATAACATGAGGAAGGAGAAATACTTCTCATGCAGTATGCAGCATTGCTTCAGGAACGACATTATGCCTTCTGGTTGCGAAGTGATGGTTTTCAGCCCTGCCTGGCGATCACAAACATTCACTGAGAGCTTGCAAACAAAGACTCACACGGCTGTGAATAAAAAATGATTTTATTAGTTCTAATTCAAATGTAAGAGCCTTACCCTGCAGCCCCCTTAATCACATAAAATAGTCATTATGCACATGAGCAATCTGGCCGAGAGGAGTGAGATCTCTGACAAGTAATGACTGCTGATGGGTTCAAGGCTGGCAGGGTTTAGCCTTTCATTCCCGTTCCAGGTGTGCGCGGAAAGTCTGTTGTTCACTGAAATCTGCTCAGTCAGTTTGCAGGAGTTATCACCGTGAGCCCTGACTCTTCCATTAGCGTGACGGCAGCGAGAGCTGATTTACATCCCTGTAACTGCAGCTTTGCATTGACTCTGGCTGCAATAAAACTATTGGAGGAGCGCTGGGAGTGCTACTGGTCGCGTTCACACTGCGCATGCCTTCAGCCTCCGCTCAGACGCCCGAGCTCGCAGCAATGTTGTGACACTCTGCCTTTCCTCTTCTTGCTTTTTTAATCTGTTAGGTGGTTTGTAATTTTGATTTTTATTTTTTTCAAGTCCTCAGAGCCAAATCTAATTTTTGAGATGTGCAGCCCTTCACACAGTGAGTCCCCAGGATGGCAGAAGCCCTAGAGAGCAACTGCTAGACCAGCACTTAATACTCCCAGTAACATCTGGTGACAAATGTGTGGTTATTCTGTAGAAGGAAGGAGTGCTCTGAACAGGAAAGCATAACACTTACAGACAGCACAGGTTTCAGTTTCCCTTCTGATTGCTTGAAGGATGCAATTAAAAAAAACAATCTAACCTGTTGGTTCAGATGGGAAGGGATGGGGTGGTGTGAGTGTGGGGGGGGGGGTAGGAGGGGAGAAATTATTTTCTTAATGGAAAGAAAGAAGAAATGCTTTAAGGGTATGACTGGCTGAAAAGGTGTTCAGATATTCGCTTTCAGGTTTTAAATAGTTTGCAAAATGCATTTAGGCTGTGGTCCCTTCCATCCTGGTGAACATACATGTGTATCTCTCTCTCTCTCTATATATATATACACATGTGTGTGTGATCAGCTTTATGAACATCTCTCCATTTCTTTGCCTTGGTTTCCCTTCACTCCTTTCACCTCCAGATGGCACTGTGAAGCAGAAAAGAAAATTGCTGTGAAATAATGAGTCCAATGTAAAGTAAAATTGGAAATTGAATTATAGCTGCAGAAAAAGGACAGTAGCCTTGAGGTCCTGATCAGTCTGCACTCTTATCACTTTTGTTTGCTGTTCCATGTGTTAGGTTACTGCCGAGTTAATAACAGTGCTTTAGCAGTTCAAGGCTTAGCAGAATTGTACTGGACATGAAATAAAGCTAAAATGAATTTGTGTCCAATAGCATTGACATTAGTGCTCATTACTTCTCTGGTGTAATGCCTCAAACCATCTAAAATCAATTTTAAAGATTACCCATTATTTTATAAAGAAAATAAAATACATTTCAAACAGCACCAGAGCTGTAAGTGTAGTGTAATCTCATGAACAGTTAGTTACTTGTCTTCTCCCTGCTTGGCAGGAAACTTTTGAAGGTATGGCAGGGGTGGGGGTGTGTGGGAAATCTGTGAAACTAAATGCCAGCCACAGAATTTGATGTCTTGGCTTTTTTTTACCCCCCCCCTCTTTGTTGGGTTACTTGGTATTAGACACGCAAATGTAAGCATTGCAGAAACATGCATCCCCTCATTGTGCTTGTGAGCCTGGGAAAAACAGTTAACTCTAGTGACTCTACAGTAAACTCCAGCATGTTGAGGGTCTTGTTTTTTCTCTTTTCTTTCTTTTTATGTTTTTCTGTCTATTTTTTTTGCTTAAAGGAAGAGGAAGGGGAGTATTTACTCCCACAGTTGCATAGAGTATTACAGCGTGGATTTATTGCGTGTGGAGTGATAGTTTTGCTTTTACTTTTTTGTTGCAATGTTTGCCTGTGGAATGTATGTTTATCAAGAGTCAAGGCTGAAATCGTCTCTTAGGGGCCTCTGAATGATGGCTTTTCAAACTGCATTCGTGAAGCTGTTGCTGCCAAGGTGTGGAGACCTGCAAATTCTGTGGTTTGAATCATTTTTCACAAAGCTTTTGCTGGCTTCTTTTAGACTATGAAGAAATGTCTTATGCTGTATTACTACACTGTGTACCTTGATTTATTTAACAGATGTATATTTGCTATCTTTAGTTTAAAGTAAAATCATGGGAAATTTAGATTGAATTCAGAGGGCTCTCTCCAGGTATGAAAGTGCTTATTTTGAACTTCAGCAAACCCAGGTTCTTCTGAGACCGAATTTCAGCTGCACCTGGTAGATCATTAGGGTCACTGCAGACGTTTTTCTCATTGGAAGGTGTCAAAGTTTGAGTTATTTGGTTGAGACCTTGTATGTGTTTACCTAGGCAAATGAAATATGAATGAATACCAAGATCCCACATTTTCAGTTAGATATTGCTTATTACTTATTTTGATTTGACAGATTTTATAGGCTTAGATGAAGCCAGAAATCCTCTTGTGTATTTATTAAATGTTATTGTAATGCTGACCACTTCAGAGAACAGTTTTCAGAGTGTATTTGTGTTTTAAAACATTAGAGTCCAGGCACACCATTAATCTTATTTGAGAGAAGGAACTAATCAGTTATACTTTTCATTTTAGTCAGAGTAGCTACAGAATGCAATCTTTCTTTCTGCTTTTACTAGTTCTTACATTAATGTTACCTTTTGTTTCCTACTGCATAGCAATGAGTGGTTTTGGTAATGACTGTAACCTAAATGGGTAGAAAAAGGTAAATATTGACTCATGGGAGTTTTGATTTGTTAAAGATATATTTTATTTAGGATTCATCTCATATTTAGGATTCATCTGATACCTTGTTAGAGATGTATTTTATATGGAGAGGTGGTTGGGGCCCCACCCCATAAGATACTTAGTAATTTTCTGTGGACCACTGTTTGGCGTGGTCATAGGCTCTGACTTTGCTACATGAGTAAAATTACATGGACATGTAAAGTAAAATTCTCCTGTTAATCATTCTAGGGTTTGTGTATAAATAATGCCTTGTTTAGAGAGATGCTGCAGCAAAGTTGCCCTGTTTTTTGTTCTTCTAACTTTAAACATGATGACCCTCAATTCCCAGACCTTACAAAAGTAGCTTTACACCTTCCAGTGTTACCTGGAACGTCTCGCATTTTGTTCACTCACGCCTGCTAGAAATAAAGACTCTCTGCTGAATTTATTTGGAGACTCGATTTAAAATGCATATAGAAGCCAAAGATTAAAAAATGAACTTTGGAAAAGAATGGCTGGAATGCAAGACTTGCTAAGATTCCTTAAAAATTGTTTGCAAGTAACATTGAATCAGTGTTCAGTGTTAGTGTTTTCTTTCCAGCTTGAACGGACATGCATTTGGAGAAGTGTAAATTGTTTTGGCTGGTGTTGGCTGTGTTCTTTACAGGTACTTCAGAGTCCTGGCACTGCCTGTGTGTGAAGGCCTCCGTCTCTGCACACACTTCTTTCCCCCACCAAAGAAACTGCTGATGTGTAATTTTTTAGCAAACCTTAGCTATGGGGAAAAAAAAGGAAAAATAGTTGTCAAACGGAGACCAAATTTTTCCAAAGAGTATATTCCTTCAACTACCTAAAAATCATTAATTTATCCATGTGGTAATAACAGATGGTTAGATGGAAGAAATGGCCTTGAAGTTATTCTAAATAGCAGATGTGCCTAACTATTAGCTTTGTGTTTTGACTCACCTAAAGTTCCAAATAACGTAGTAAGAAAGTAACACGCACCTAATCATTTTAATGTGTCCACTACCTTCTGTTCCTGATTTAGGATTCATCTGAAAACTTAAAGAGCAGGGCATCATTTCGAATCCATTCTGCTACAACACTTTAGAATAGATCTGTGTGCATCTGCAGAAAAACATTTGACTTTGAGGTTTGTTTTTTTTTTCCGCCCCCTTTTCCAGGATCCTACAAGATGCATTGCTGCTCTCAGACAGTAGGCTTCATCTCTTCCTACAGACTCAGCTAAGCCCAGAAGATATGGAGGCTTGTGTGTCTGGGCAGACCAAATACTCTGTTGCTGACGCGATTCATAAGTTTGCCTCTTTGAACAGACGTTTCCCTGTAGAGGATGAAGAGAGAAAAAAAGGGGAAAACAATGCAGACTCCGACTCAGAGAGGTGATTTCTGTGTTCCCTTACTTTTCTGAGGCTATATATACGTACGTACACACGCCCATGCTTCACTTCTCTTTTTTTTTTTCCCCCTGTTGATGTAATACTAAGATAATGAAAAAATTAATTGACTGAGATTTTATTGAGCTGTGACAGCTCATCATAGAAGTCTTCACACACACCTCCACACTGAATTAATGAATGCAGTAGAAATTCAATTATCTGCATTCTGATTATGTGAATTTCATTTAGTCAGACTTGAATTATTCGCGTTTAAATTATCTTGCTAAAAAAATATCCAACTGCACTCCAAATGGCTAATTAAAAGTCCAAATTTCCTGTCTCTCTTTGTGACTGGAGATAATTAAAGTTCTCCTCTGTTACTCAGGCTTTGAGTGTGTTGTGAAAACCAATTTCCTCCCTTTTTTTTTTCCTTTGCCTTTTTCCACCCCCTCCTTCTCCCTTCCCCTCCCTTTTCCCTATTCTGCAGTTCATCCTCCGGGCTAGGACCCAGTGATGACAGCATTTCATGCAGATGTAAAGAAAACCCAGCTTCTGAAGAATCATGAAAAATCATTCCTGTATTGCTCTCTTAAGGGCAATACACAGCAGATTCTGCTCCGTTTACTGCTTACCACACGAACGCAGCTGGCTGGCAACGTCTACCTAAAAGATACATTATCCATACAACTTACGTGCCCTTAAAAAACGTTTTCCAAACAAACCTTGATACTGTTTCTGTGTTGCTTTGTTGTATGTGTTGATTCAGGTCTGCATGCTACCTAGCAGCACATTTAGGGGTTTTGTGACTATTAAAATCCCAGCATTGGGCAAGTCGTGCTCTGCTGACACTCGGCCCTTAAAATATTGCCTTTAGTGAGTGCAGGCCTCGAATCTGGAAAATAAAGATAACTTAATTCCTCATCTTAAAAGCTGGTGTATCATATCAAGTATATCCAGAACATCTTTTTGTAATTTGCATTGGAGAAGTTTCCTCTTCAGAAGTCATTTGACATTGGTGATGAAATTACACCCCCCCTACCCGCCCCCCCGGCCAAGGTATTAACTTTAAAAAGTAGCTCAGCAACATCAGCAAAACATTTGCACAAACTGTATGCTGCTGACAATTTGAGATATAAATATATCTTCCTCTGGTCTTCCTGTAGTGTTTATGGAAACCTTGGTTTTATCATGCCTCAAGAACTGGAGGCCAAAATTCTTGAGCGTGGTTGCTTGGAAGTTAGAAATACTAATAAAAATGACATCACTTCCAGGCTTGCTGGAGACGCAGGGGATTGCAGAGAGCTGTTCCCAGTGAAAATTCGGGATGAGGTCCATTCAAACTACTGCCTGATTTAATTTTTTTTGTTTTCTTCATTTTTTTGACCTTGCAAGGGCCAGGCTTTCACCCAACATGTTTGACTTTAGGCACTTCTATTTGAAGACACGGGGAGAGGTGTGTCAAGTTTAGCAGGGCAAACGGAGAGGTAGCTCCCTCTCCGAGATGATGATAATCGCATCGCTGTAACACGCTGTACAGACGTGGACCTCTCCATGCTTTGGGGAGTAAACAGGAGCTGCTGATTCCACTGTGGCTGTAGTTAACACGTTGGAATATCGACTCTTTCACAGAGGAAAGGCAAGCTTAAACACAACTTCGTAACCACCACCACCACTTATTTTAATTAAACATCAGTTTTGCTCTTTATTGTTAGCAGCAGCTGCGTAGTGTCTTGTCCCAGGTCCTGTCAAAGGAGTATGTTTCACTGTGTTGTTGTATTTATACTTGACATTTAACTGCTATTAAAAAGAGCTAGGGGGTCTGAGCACCATAGGAAAGCTCCCATTAAATTCAGTGCTGCAGTTACACGCCTAGAAATGAAGATATATATATATATATATATATATATATATAGTTTATATATCTATCTTAATTTTGTTTATCTATCTATCTATCTTAATTTTGTTTATATATCTCTCTTCATTTTGTTTATATATATATCTCTTCATTTTGTTTATATATATCTCTTCATTTTGTTTATAGATATCTCTTCATTTTGTTTATATGTATCTCTTCATTTTGTTTTTATATATATATATATCTTCATTTTGTTTTTATATATATCTCTTAACTTTGTGTTTATATATATATGTAAACATTAAAAAAAAATTATTCCTCTTTTTTTAACAAACCTCTGGATACTTTCAAAGAAGGAGCATTTTAAACCTGTCAATCACAGAAACAATAGGTTATTAAATGGTCAGCTAATGAAAGGTAGCACAGGCATGTGGGGGCATGCTTCTACAAGCATCCAGCTGGGAATCTCTGTAACTTTAGAAAGGTGTTTCAATAGCCTGAGGATAACATCTCTTAGGTGGAACTACTTTAAGGCACTGTTATTTCGATGATGGTAGCACTTTTGTAAGATAAATGCCCCCAGTTTCTTTGTGCTTGGTCTTCCTGAATTGCACCAGCGTACCCCTTCGCCTTCTCAGGTTGTGTGTGGGGTTAGCAGCCAGGCTATTTTCATGTAAAAGTGGTAACATTTAATTCAAGCAACAAGTTCTCACTTCAAGTAGCTTACAAAAAAAACAATGGCTGTTGTTGCCAGGCAAAGATTTTGATTACTTGACTTTAAAAAAATAAGTAAATAGTTTCCTTTTTTTCTTGTTGTTTTTTTTTCCTTTATTTTGGTAAGATGGCACATTACAAGAAAAAATAAATGTAGCAGATTTATTTGAAAGACAGAGGAAATGTGAAAACCAAAACCTGGAATGCAATGTCGGAGAAAGATGTATTTTATTGCTTAACACAAGGGCAGGGCAGTGGGTTTGGGGTTTTTTTTTGTTGTCTTAAAAAAGATTGAGCTGAGCTCTTGAAGCACTTTACAGTTCTGGCCTACTAACACATCCCCAGTAGCTGATGAAAATTACAGAAATGCAAGGTTTGGAAATAGTTTGTGGCTTCTTTTCTTTTTTCTTGTTTTCTTTTTTTCTTTTATTTTTCTCTTTTTTCCCCCTTTCTTTTCTTTTTTTCCCCCCCTGTCTTTTGTTTTCTTTTCCTTTTATCTTTTTCCCCCTTTTATATTTTTTTCCCCTTTTATCTTTTTTATTTTCTTTTTTATTCTTTTTTATTTTCTTCTTCTTTTTTATTTTCTTCTTTTTTATTTTCTTTATTTTCCTTTTTTATTTTCTTCTTTTTAATTTTCTTCTTTTGTATTTTTTTTTTCTTTTTTATTTTCTTTTTTTCTTTTTTATTTTCTTTTCTTTTTTCTTTTCTTTTTTATTTTCTTCTTTCTTTTTCTTATTTTCTTTTTTAATTTTATTTTTTATTTTCTTCTTTTTAATTTATTTTCTTCTTTTTTTATTTTTATTTTCTTCCCCCTTTTTTCTCTTTCTTCTTTCTTTTTTTCCCCCCCTCTCCCTTAAGGCTACAAGCTTATCTGTATGCCAGGGAATGATTTACAAACCAAGATGGTTCTCCAATAAATATTTGTTTCCCACTAGTTCTATTGTTGTTATTTTTGGGTTTGGATTTTTTTTCTTTTGATCACCATGTTGGAAAATTTCAAGTCTACGATAACAGAACTTTCTTTCCAGCTCTGACAGAAACTTGTGTATAAATATTTATCTTTTAAATGCCGTTGGTGTAGCTAGCATTACTGGAATTTCTCTTGTTAAAGGTGAAGGAAAAGTATTCTGTACTCTCCAGCATGTCTAGCATGCTTGTATCAGCTGTATGTGACTGCATATAAATGCTTTAAGACACTTTTGTGTCATTTGGAACATTAAACATAACTGTTGCAAATGTCAATGTAAAATAAAATATTTTTAATGTCTGACTAATGATTTGGTGATTTTTTTTTTCTCAACACTTACATATTTTGGTCACTGGTATTTTGATTTCAATTTTTCAGTTTTTAAACAGGTTAATATCTACTTTATAATACTGTTGCTAATTTATATCTAGTTGCAGTGATTCTGCACTCAAAATGATTTGCTTTATCTTTTGCTTAGAACTTTATGTGTATATATTTAATGGTGATTTCTTAAAAGCTTTTAAGTAATTAAATAAAACAAGTAACTACTTTCTGTCTTGTGTTTCAATCAGCCAGTCAGGCTTCCTTTATTTCAGTATTGATATCCTGATCACTTTGTGACTTACCATGTGTAAATACTCTTCAGCTCTTTTTGTAATGTGTGTGTATCTACATATTCACACACAGCTGGTTGGTTTGGGGTTTGTTCTTAACTGGTTTTGCAGAAAACATGGAAGTGAAAGAACTCCAGTCCTATGTGCTATCAAATTCTATGATGTCTAACTTAGAGGAATATTGTAAACTCCCGTTTAAGCAACCTGTTACTCACACTGCCACTGAAATACACTCTCAAGGGAAAAAAAAAAAAAAAAGACTCTTTTAGAATGAAAATTTTCATTGAAGTAGCAAGGTAATTTTTTTAAGCATTGAGAAAACTGACACTTTTAAACACCTCACTCTAACACTGCAAAATTCTGTGTCTTTTTCACATGTGATAGACTGATTCCCCCCTCCCCCCCCCCAGCAATATTTAAATTATATAGGTACACAGACTTGCTCTGTTACAAAATACAAGGCACAGATAAAGTGTTCAACCGTGAGGAGACTGAAACTGGCCCTGTCTCCCTGTAATTGCAGGATGAAGAGCCCTGCTAATGACCAGGGCATTTACATTTCCTCCCTGGCTTTTACACTGCTGCTGCAAAAAAATGTAAATTATTATTTCCAGTAGCGGGTTGATTCTTTGCACCAAACGCCTAAATGCTTTAGGAAAACCACAATTACTCCCTTCTTCAGTGTTAAAAACCGCTCTGCAGCATGTGAAATTGCTTCTCTGCCCTTCTGAAATAAATCCTACTTGGGAAATAAGTCACGTTTTAAAACACAGCAAAATTCCTCCTTTGGGCTTAAACCCTCGAGGTTTAATTTGCGAGTTACCCACGGCCCACGCGTGTGCGCGGAGCTGGCGCAGCTGTCACGGCCGGGCGAGGGAGCGGCAGCGCTCTGCTGCCGGGGCCAGAGGCTAGCTCGGGGAAGGACTTCTAAAGAGGGGATTTCAAGAACAGAAAAGAGACGGGCTGGGTCGGGGGGGGGAAGAGGAACACGCAGGCAGCATCCCAGGTCGCGGTCCCCTCCGCCGCCGCGCCCCGGCCCAGCCCTTCTTTTCGCCCCGTCCCCTCTCGGCCCTGCTTGGAGGCCGCCGGCCGCGGAGCGGAGGGGGCCAGAGCCTTACCTGGGGCCGCCGTCCTCTCCGCTCCGCTCCGCCCCTGTCGCCCCCGCGGCGCGCGGCCGGGGCAGCGGCGGTGCGCGCGAGCGCGTTCCCGCACTGGCGGAGGCGCGGGGTGTGGGGGGGTGGCTGTCAGGGAGCGAAGCCACCCGGCCTTGATCCGGTAACTCCTGGCAACCGCAGCCCATGGCAACGGCGGGGGGCCGAGGGGAGGAGGGAGGGAGAGCGTGCGGCGGGAGGTGTGTGGGGGGGAGCCCGGCCGCCCACGCTCCTGCAGCGCCCCCTCCCTATCCCGGCGCCCCGCGGGGGCGGTGAAAAGACCAGCTCCTCGCCCCCCGCCTTCTCCGCCTTGTGCCCACCGCTGACCCGGGCTCCCTCCTACCGTGTCTCCCGCGCAGACGGCGCCCCCGCCCCGCGCCCAGCTCCTCCCCGCCGGCCGCGCTCCTCTCTCCGTGCCGCCAGGGGGTGCTGTGTGGCAGCGAGAGGCGCGCTGCCGGGCGGGGCGCGGCGCAGGGGGGTGCGGTGCCCGTCGCTCTGACAGCTCGCAGCGTGTCCGCGGCCCTCCGCGGCTTTCCGCGGGGATGGGGAACGGATGTCGTCTGTTTCGGATTTACTGCTCCGCGCCCGGACCCCCTCCCGCTGCCGCGCAGCTCCTCGACCAGGCCAAACGGGGCGGCGTCCTTCGCACTGGCGATGGTGCTCTGCCGAGACCCGGGGGGGGGGGCTGCGCCTTGCTCCCGACCAGGAGCCCCTCCGCACCGGGCCCCAGGGCACGGCACTGCCGGGCTCCCCGGCTTCGAAACACCCATCTTACTTGAAATCTTTTTGTAACATGTTTCATGCAAAAGCAGCTCGGGCCCCCGCGCGAAGCCAAGGCATGACACTCGCCAGCCCCCACGGCAGGCAGGCTGCGCTTAAACGGAGGCCTTTCTGCGGAACAACAGGAGCCAAAAGGCCTTGTGTCACCCAGTTATGTAAGACACAATCTCGCCTCAAAACGCACAATGAATCGGGAAGGATTTATGTAATTAATTGACCAGTCTTAACCTGTTATCGTGATGTAAGGAATTTGGAACTCATTAATTTGGTCCCTGACAGATTTCATATTAGAGCTGGCAAATATGGATTGAGCCTCTTATTCTTGTAGCAGCTGGAATTTCCATGACAGTGAGGATTAGTGAAGAAGACCTATTGCCTGAGTCAAACTGCCTCTTTTGTAATCAGCATCCCTGCTCTGCATTAAAGGGGTAATGGGAAAGGGGGGGGGGAAGACCAAAAAGAAAGGGAAAAAAATAGAAATAAGAGCGATCCATTCATGTATGGAGCAGAGCAGGGAAGGGAGAGGAAAGATGTATCTGGGAGAGCAGAAGCACCAGAGTGGGGCTTTGCCAGCCCCAGCCCTGTGGCAATGAGAGCACTGCAGAGGCAGCCATGGCATGGTGGAAAAGGAAGGTGTCCAAAGGACAGGTCTGCAGCATCAGTGTGGGGCTTGCTGCCTCACAACCAGACCTTCAGGTCATGCTTCTTGACAGACACTGAGCATGTGGGGCTGTGGCATTGGAAGTTCTAGGAGTGGGCTTTCGGCTGCCAAGGGCTGGAGTGATTTAGGAATTGAGAAGTTTGGGTCATGATCTTGGGTAAGTGGGAGGTACCTGTCTTCCATCTTGGAATGTGATGCCCTCTCTTCTGGGGAAAATGATGCTCAGAGTAGGTAAGGACCAGGTCTGGGGACAAGGACAAGCCTCCATGCAGCCATGGCAAGGATAGCTCTGTGCACAAAATGCCTCAACTTACAAGACAAGAGTTAATAAACTTTTGTCTGCTCATTCATGACAACCTTTAGGGTGGTTTTTCACTGCATCTGTCTGGGGAGGACCCTCATCCAATTATCATTTTTAGGCATTGATGTAATAGTAATAACATTGAGTGCAGACTGTATGGAAACAGTCTAGGAGCCTTTATTTTCTCTCCTGGCAACCTGTTAATAACTGCCCTGGTAGTGAATGCAGTTAGAAATTGCTTTAAAAGGTTTCCATGAGGCATCATCATATTTCTCCCGGCAAAGAGTTTACCTACCTGTGTGACAAATACCATGCAAAGATGGAGGGAATTTTTTCCATTTCTCATTATTTCTTTGCTTTATGCTTTTTAGCTGAACATTTCTCTTCCATAATGGCTTAATCCACTGTTTGCTTCTGCAGGTCATATCTATACAACAACCGGGAGAAGGAAAATACATAAAGCAGCAGCACTGATAGTTTGTGAAGAATGTAATGGTCAATGCCAATTAAAAGTAAACTGCAGTAAATAAGGCCTGTGTGGTGGCTCAAATTCTGTGGACAACTTTGTCTGTATGCATATTGGCCTTTTCTCTCATCATTGTGCCAGGGTGATTACCAAAACAGGAGCATTCGGTCCTAATTTTGGGAATCTCCATGAGCGTGAGCCCTCGGTCCTAGGTGATCCTGCTTTTGGTAGGGGGATTGGACTCCATGATCTCTGGAGGTCCCTTCCAACCTCTAGCATTCTGTGGTTCTGTGGCTCTGTGCTGGAGACCTGCCCTTACCAAATTGCAAACTTCTTGGAGAAGGGCTACCATCTCTTCCTTGGGCCGGGGCTAGATCTAGCTCCATGTTAGCTTTTACACTGCTCTTGTCGTTGCCAGCTGATAATCTGGATCGTAGTTTTCATCTCCTTGATTTAAAACAAAACAAAAAAAATCCCAACCCAGACCAATAGGTTACAATTTTATGTTTCTCCTTCAGAGAATGTCTTTTGTCTTACTGTCTCCTGACAAATTAAAAAGTCTTTGCATAAGTCAGCTAGCTCAGATTTCCCCCCAAAGGTAGGGAACAACTTATCTTTTATGGTGGCAGACAGACCCAACTCAACCACTGTCTCTCTGAGTCTGTCTTTGGGGCTTTTTTTTTTAATGATCAGGAGTGGCAAACCTCTTAGGTACTACTGGAGCCATAGGCTTTGCTCTTGTTAAAATCTTGATCAAGCACAGCTAATGTCCGTGTTAAATGTGCCAGCATGTGCCTAAGATTAGAATTACTGTAACCCACAAAATGAAGCATTTTGCAGTGTAAATGGATATTGTAATTACAGGCATTTGCAGTTCCTCTGATTTGTTCCCATGGATACATTTAAAATACACCTGAGTGGTCAAAATGTTCTGTGACACCAATGATTTCGGTGCTCACAAATTTGAAGCTAGTATTTATCACAAGGATTTACTAGTTGGGCTTGGGTTTTGCCTATAGGTAAGAAGAATCATCAGCTGAGATGGGCATTTAACCAGATTCCTAACACTATTTTTATTCTTTGATGGTTAATCACAAGTCAAAGCACAAACACGATACAGAAAACAAAACACAGGAAAACCTCAGAGTTAAACCTTCTAAGCAAAAATGTCTCTGCCAATGGGCATTTTACCAGATCCTTACACTATTCTTTGATGGTTAATCACAAATCAAAGCACAAACATGATATAGAAAACAAAACACAGGAAAGCCTCAGAGTTAAACCTTCTAAGCAAAAATTGTCTTTGCTGCAGGTATTTTGTAACTTATAACAATGCTGAAGACCTCTGTTGATTTATGTATCATAGTATCAGAGTATCAGTCAGGGTTGGAAGGCACCACAAGGATCATCTAGTTCCAAGCCCCCTGCCATGGGCAGGGACACCCCACACTAGGTCAGGCTGGACAGAGCCTCATCCAGCCTGGTCTTAAACACCTCCAGGGATGGAGCCTCAACCACCTCCCTGGACAATCCATTCCAGGGCTTCACCACTCTCATGGTGAAGAACTTCCTCCTCATGTCCAGCCTGAATCTCCCCACCTCCAGCTTCATTCCATTCCCCCTAGTCCTATCACTACCTGATATCCTGAGAAGTCCCTCCCCAGCCTTCTTGTAGGCCCCCTTCAGATACTGGAAGGCCACAATTAGGTCACCTCAGAGCCTTCTCTTCTCCAGACTGAACAGCCCCAACTCCTTCAGTCTGTCCTCACAGGGGAGGTGCTCCAGCCCTCTGATCATCCTCGTGGCCCTTCTCTGGACACCTTCCAGCACCTCCAGATCCCTCTTGTAATAGGGGCTATGTTCAAATGCTAGATGCAAATTTCAGTCTAGAAATGGTTAAGAAATATGAAGCCCTGATTCACTGAAAGTAGATGGAAAAAAAACCCCTTTGTGCTGCTTACATGAAGGTGGAAAAAAAAAGTCTGTCTTATGAATGGCACTTAGATTAAAAACTACATTCTTAATCGAGCCCATAGGTGGCCTTTTGGAATGTGCTGTGGTTCATTCTCCCCCTGACAACAGGAAAAAAAAGTCTGCTTTGAAGTAGAGAACATTTTCAAACAGTAATTTTCAAACATAGTCAAAATGTACTTTTGTTTCTGATAGGCAACTGGTAGTAGATGGATTTCTGGATCTGTTTCCTAGTATTCTAGGAGTTTTTCAACATATGTATGTTGATGTTAAGTCTTGAGACTTCAACTGATAAGTATAATAATCAACAACAATATCAATAAGATGGGCTACAAAGTCTTCTTCATGTTTGTGCTCTCAAAATGCCATGTGTTTCCAGTTTCTAAGACCTCTCTTAGGTTCTCATTTCATGTTATTTACACAGGCAATTAGGTTTTAAAAGAACAGTGTTTCCTTGTGCTCCAGAAAAGGAGCACATGTGATTTGTCAGAAGCCACACCTCTGAGCCGAGTATCAGGAATCTTGATTCTCTTTTATTCCCTCCATAATCAACACATTCTTAGAGCGGTTTCTGCGAGGAGAAGACAGCCAGCAGCCATAGGCAGCTGAGCTCTCGTAAAAGCCTGGGCCAGAGAAGTATGTTGAACACTTTAAAACAGAGCCCTAAGCTGTTCAGAACATCCCTCACTTGGGCTGGGACTTCCTGAAAGATGTTGACTTGCTGGAACGTATCCAGAGAAGGGCAACAAAGCTGGTGAGGGGTTTGGAGCACAAGCCCTGTGAGGAGAGGCTGAGGGAGCTGGAGTTACTTAGCCTGGAGAGAAGGAGGCTCAGGGGAGACCTTATTGCTGTCTAGAACTACCTGAAGGGAGGTTGTAGCCAGGTGTGGGCTGGTCTCTTCTCCCAGGCACCCAGCACCAGAACAAGAGGACACAGTCTCAAGCTGCACCAGGGGAGGTTTAGACTGGATGTTAGGAAGAAATTCTTCATAGAGAGAGTGATTGCCTGTTGGAATGGACTGCCTGGGAAGGTGGTGGAGTTGCCATCATTGGAGGTGTTTAGGAGGAGGCTGGATGGGGTGCTTGGTGCCATGGTTTAGTTGATTAGATGGTGTTAGATGATGGATTAGATGTGGTGATCTTGAAGGTCTCTTCCAACCTGGTCTATTCTATTATTCTATTATTTCATCAGCTCTTTTCCCTGAGTTCTGTTTTTGTGGATACAGGACTAATTTTGGGGTTTTCCTGAACTCAAGCTTGTGTTTCTTTCCCTGGGAAGCCACCGTGAGGCTGAGAGCTAGGCAGGTATCCCAGAAGGGAGGCATCACCCTATGCTGGTCTTGCCCCTGCAGTCCTCTCTCAGCATTTGCTGGTGGCCCCTGTCCAACAGCAGATTTCAAATTGCAAGGGCTGTTGGTCTGACCCAGTTCTTATGTTCCTTGAAGGCAATGGTTGTCAGGTAGTACCATACAACCTAGTTTGTACCCAGCACTCTCACCATGAAATCAGCATGGGGACTTGACCCATGAAGTCATAGAATCATAGAATTGTTAGGGTTGGAAGGGACCTCAAGGAGCATCTAGTTCCAACCCCACTGCCGTGGGCAGGGACACCTCACACTACATCAGGCTGCTCAGAGCCACATCCAGACTGGCCTTAAAAACCTCCAGGGATGAGGCTTGTACCACTTCCCTGAGCAACCTGTTCCAGTTTCTCACCACCCTCATGGGGAAGAACTTCTTCCTAACATCCAATCTGAATCTACCCATTTCTGGTTTTGTTCCATTCCCCCTAGTCCTATCACTGCCTGACATCCTAAAAAGTCCCTCCCTACCTTTCTTGTAGCCCCCTTCAGATACTGGAAGGCCACAATTAGGTCTCCTCAGAGCTTTCTCTTCTCCAGACTGAATAGGCCAAACTCTCTCAGTCTGTCCTCATAGGTGCTCCAGCATTCTCATCATCCTTGTGGCCCTTCTCTTGACATGTTCCAGCACCTCCAGATCCTTCCTGTAATAGAGGCTCCAAAACTGAACACAGTACTCCAGGCAGGGCCTTACCAGAGCAGAGGGGGAGAATCACCTCCCTCGACCTGCTGGCCACACTTCTCTTGATGCAGCCCAGGAGACAATTTGCTTTCTGGGCTGCAACTGCACACTGGTGGCTCATGTTGAGCTTCTCATCCACCAGCACCCCAAGTCCTTTTCTTCAGGGCTGCTCTCAAGCCAGTTGCTGCCCAGCCTATATCGGTGCTTGGGATTGCCCTGACCCAGATGCAGGACCTTTCATTTGGTCGTGTTGAACCTCAGGAGGCTGTCATGGGCCCACCTCTCCATCCTGTCAAGATCACTCTGGATGGCATCCCTTCACTCCAGTGCGTCTGCTGCACCACACAGCTTGGTGTCATCAGCAAACTTGCTGAAGTCCAGGGTACCTGTGTTCCCACTTGCATCTGCACACCATTTTTTCCTTCATCTCTTTGTCTGAGGACTCTGTGCATTGCATTAACAGGCTGAGGTACCTAAGGTGTGGGGAGAGTTATTCTCAAGGACTAATGTTAGCCAAGTAAGGCTGGTGCCTAACTAAATTTAGTTGTTCTGACTCACCCACTGCAGGAGCCCATCCTTCCCCTGACATGTGAGAGCTTTGAGAGACCCAGTCCTAAGACAGCACAGTAACCCTGTAAATGTCCACCTTGGGACAGTAGAACTTGGCCCCAGTACATAACTTTTTTGCAATAGGCTGGCATCTTGTATGGCAAAAAGTGCTGTTTGTATGAACCTTCTCTTTCATTACTAGAACCCATACCATAAAAGACCCACAACTCTTGCTACCTCTGTTGATCTAAGACACAGAGAGGAAGTGGGATATCATTGTCCATCCATCAAAATGCTGCCACTTCCTCACAAGAAGAAGCAATTCTTAAAGCAAGGTTGGCTCCTGAATGGTTTGAATTTTGCCCCTTGGCACCAGAGTCAGCATATCACTGGCTGGATATAGGAAGTTAATAATTTGCCTGTGTTTTTGATAGAGCTTTCCTGTCTGGATCCTCAAAGTGTTTTGTGCTGAGGAGTTAATTCAACCTTAAAATAAACAGGATCCAGTATTTTACAGCTGAGGAAACTGAGGAACAGTGAGGCGATGCACAGGGATATATGGAACTTGTTTTGCAGATAAAGGGAGGAACAAGGATCCCCCCAACTTGCTCCTGGGCTCCACTGTTTTACCTGCTGAGAAGAACAGAGTGCCATGCTCCTTACAAAAGTCTTTTCCCAGCTCTCAGCACAAAGTGTTCCTAAGATGTAGCAAAAGGCCCCCAGATTTTGATGTTTGAGTTGAAATACCTGAAAGGGATTTCCCTTTTTTCCCCCCAAGCACTGTGCTCTCTGGCATTTGCAAACCAAACTCCTTCTGGCATCTGTTGCCTCTGAAAATTTTGGGCTACTGATCCTTTGGGTTGCAGCATTCAGAACAGAGATTTAGGTCTGTTTTGGAAAAAGAGGGCTTCTCACCCCCCTGGCTAATTAAAAACAGGAGGTGAGAAGAAGAGAGAGGCAGTTAAGATACCTTGTTTAGACTGGTTAAATAAGCAGCACTAAGATTTTCTCTGAGGGACGCTTGCAGAAGTGCTGCAGTCTTGCTGCTATCACATGGTGTTATCATTGGAAATGGACTGAAGGAAGCAGGGGTGATGTTGACTAATTACTGTAGGAAAGCTTGATTTTGGCTGGATCTTTCAGTCTTCACTCATCCATCCATGACTACTTATTCAAATAATTTGGGATGGCCAGCATGAGTGAAGGCTGTTTGTGTGAATGAGCACTGCTTTCAACTTCCTTGTACCAAAGTTGTGTTTCCTCCCAGTATCTTAAAGGGGCCTACAAGAAAGCTGGGGAGGGACTTTTTAGGGTGTCAGGACGAGGGGGAATGGAACAAAAGCAGAAAGGGGTAGATTCGGATTGGATGTTAAGAAGAAATTCTTCCCCATGAGGGTGGTGAGGTACTGCAACAGTTTGCCCAGGGAGGTGGTACAAGCCTCATCCCTGGAGGTTTTGAGCAACCTGAACTAGCGTGAAGTATGCCTGCCCGTGGCAGGGGGTTGGAACTGGATGATCCTTGAGGTCCCTTCCAACCCTAACAATTCTATGATTCTATGATTCCAGCAGCCCTCCTCACACCATGTGAATGTATTTTGCCAGTGGGGTGTGTGGCCTGGTCTTCCATACTACCATAAAAACTAGTCTCAAAAATTGACTTAGAGTACAGCCATTATAGGCAAATAGAATTTTCTACATTGCCACAACCCAGTTAATTAAACCCAAGCAGAATATTTTGCTTTCTGAGGATGTCCTTTTCTTGGGGTGGTGACTAAGACACTTCACCAGAAGGGTCTGTGAGTTTATCCTGGATTCTGCCGTGTTTGTACAAAGTGATGATGACTTGTGAGCTGGAGGTACACTGTGCCAAGGACAGAGCATCATGCTGTGTCCGGAGCTTTACTGGTCCTTCCCTCCCACCTTGTTTCTTGCTAATAACAAGGGCTTCCTACAACACATTTATCAGCCCAGGCCACTGCCTGTAAATAAGAGAGCTCTTGTTCTTTCCAAAGGCCAGGCATACAATGTTATCTTTCCGCTTTCCCACAGAAGAGAGCCATTAGGAAATTCCTTGGTTTAGTTTGTCCCTCTTTGTTCCTGGATGATGTTGGAACCATCGTAAAAGGAAGAGGCTTATGTTTCCTTCAGAAGATGGCAAACCTCCTGAAATAGGCACACCCTAATTCCCATGTAGGAATAGCTCAGGAAGGAGACTTCAAAGATTTGGCATTATAAAGTGAAATGCAGTTCCTAGGGAAGGATACTCTGGCAGTTCTTAGTTTCTCTGCCTGCACCAGCAGGGAGGGCAAGGAGGAGCCCCTTACTCAAGCTCTCCTGATACAACTAAAGGAGGATGCATTAGCTGTGGATGGTGCCAGGGATGTCACCAGCAGAAGGTTCTCCTCTTGATCATTCCCTGTTTGTGGAATTCTGATGTGGTTTTGCCCTGCCCAGCTTTCCCCTTGGGAAATAGAAATAGAAATGGGTAGATTCAGATTGGATGTTAGGAAGAAGTTCTTCACCATGAGGGTGGTGAGACACTGGAACAGGTTGCCCAGGGAGGTGGTGGAAGACTCATCCCTGGAGGTTTTTAAGGCCATGCTGGATGTGGCTGTGAGCAGCCTGATGTAGTGTGAGGTGTCCCTGCCCATGGCAGGGGGGTTGGAACTAGATGATCCTTGAGGTCCCTTCCATCCCTAACAATTCTGTGATTCTATGAAATGGTGCTTTTGGGCCTTCTGAGACACCTGTTAAATTCTGCCACTTGACTACATGATGCTTTGTAGCTCCCCTGATAGATCTGAGGAGTTCAAGCTCTCACCTCACTTAGGCAAGTATTAATGCCGTGCACATCCAGAAATTCTGCAGACAGAGAAAGGCTTTTACTTTTTGTGAGTCACAGATTAACAGCCAAACCATCCTCACTTACAGAGTCATCCCCCAGGGTCAGAAGAACCATTTGTGTTAGTTAGAGAGGCGAGACCTCCTGAGGTGCACCAAAATGATCCTGAGATGAAATTGCTCTGCTCTTCCCGGGAGGGCCTGCAGCATCTCACAGGGTCAGCTGCATAAATTGTAGGTTCTTCAGGGCAAGGACCTTGCCCTCTGATTTGTCTGGGAAGCATAAGTTTGGTGCTCCAAACTGCAAATAATAAATAATGGCTTGGGCTGCTGGCTGGGCTTAGGATTACAACTCGATTCTCCCTCCTGATTCATTTCTGCTTCTGAGATGCCAGCAGTGCAGTTTTGCTGGAGTATGTCAGCTCTGGTGTTAGCCCCCTGCTCTTCCCTGGCTCACGATAAGGCAATTGTCATCTCCTGTCTACAGCATACTTTACAGCACTGAGGAAGAATATTAATAAGATTTCCAAAGGGCTTTCTGCCACTTTTGGTGGAAAGGTTTCCTACAAAGGATGCACAGCAAAACTCCCAGGAGACAGACAGAGAAAATCCTGCCACAGAGAAGAGCTGGTGTCATCCTGTTTCATTGTCTCTGTGTCACCATAACACCCCTGTGACTCTGACACACTGCTCTGTTCTGCTCTAGCTTGTGCTGCTCAATGTAATTTCCTTGGTTGAACATCTTTATTCCACATTTGTAACAAGGTATTAACCAGTTTCCCTGTGCCTAACTGTTAGCTGTTTGCAGTTTAAGGAACAGTCTACTTCCTCTGAGGTCAGCTGTACTTTTGATTTTCCCATTTGTTTTTGCATCACCTCACATTTTAAAACTGCCATCCTATGTGTTGTATTTCCATCCAGATTTAGGGCTCCTGCATGTGACAAGGAAACCAGAAATCCACTTGTCTGTGAGTAACTAACACATTTAGCCCAGCAGCCAAGAAAAGAAGGTAGACCTCTCCTATGAGGACAGGCTGAGAGAGTTTGGGTTTTTCAATCTGGAGGGGAGAAGGCTCTGAGGAGACCTTATTGTGGCCTTCCAGTATCAGAAGGGGGGCTACAAGAAAGCTGGGGAGGGACTTTTTAGGGTGTCAGGTAATGATAGGATGAGGGGGAATGGAACAAAAATAGAAATGGGTAGATTCAGATTGGATGTTAAGAAGTTCTTCCCCATGAGGTTGGTGAGACACTGGAAGAGGTTTCCCAGGGATGTGGTACAAGCCTCATCCCCAGAGGTTTTTAAGGCCAGGCTGGATGTGGCTCTGAGCAAGCTGATGTAGTGTGAGGTGTCACTGCCCATGGCAGTGGGGTTGGAACTGGATGATCCTTGAAGTCCCTTCCAACCCTGGCAATTCTATGATTCGGTGTAGAGAATCCCTATGGTTAGTGATGAGGCTTGCAGTTTATTTGGTATGTTTCTCCTGGGTGACCTGGCAGAGAGTTGGTGGTACTACAAAATTACTATGAGTGCCCTTTAAAAAGCAGTGAGCACCCCTCCTGTGGTTTCTTAGCCATCGCTGCCATTGAACCTAAGCCTTGGCCACCCCTGCTCTCTTCCAGCAGGGCAATCTGTGCTCCCACTGTCCTTTGCCAGGGTAGACCAGACCCTTCCTCTCTGTGAGTGGGTCCAGTGGGACGTGAATCTGTCAGAAGCACCTTGTCTGGGATGTGTCTGGCATCAGTGGCTGGGAGACAGACTGTCTTTTCTAGGTCTGCTCCTGAGGATGCACCTTAAATGTGATCTGGGCATCCTCAGTAGGTCTGTGGACACAAACAGGGCTGCTTTCTAAATGAAAAGGTTAAGTGCAAGGGAAGAAGGCTTTTAAAGCGGAAGAACCCATAATGCTAATTGTCAAAGAGCTCCCTTTAGATGTCAGGCAACTTCAAGCCAACCCAGCAGCTGCCTTTGCAAATCTTGACCTTTGTTATATTTATCTTCTTTGGGTCTGGGGAGACAAATCTTAAATGCAATTCGGAGTCTGTGAGTGGATGCTCATCAAGCCACTGCAGGGTTGACCAACAGATTGCCATACCTTTAATTGCTCATTCAAGCATCATGTATAAATTTGTAGAGTTGAATAAGTGTAATACTTCAGAAAGTTTGACCAGTGTATGAATTGTATCCTCCAGACCTAACTTTTAATGTGGAGCCGTGATAATGCATGGTGTATTCAAATACTAAACCTCTAACTCCCATGCAAGGCATAGTGAATTTTTGTTTCATTTTGGTTTGAGACTGAAACAAGGAAGCTGATGTACATGAATTGACCTACTCTGAATCTTTGTCATCTTAGACAGCCCTGCTTATTGCCAGCTCATTTCACAGAGATCTATTTCAAATCAACTCATAAATTATTAATATTACACGTGTAGGTCAGAGAGACACCACCCCTGACAATCACATCCTAATATTCTCTCTTTAGCATCAGGAATTAAGAAAGGAGGTGTGAATAATCAATATTCAACAACTAAGGTACATCTCATACAGATATGGTATATGCACTGGGGGGTGGTGGTGGTGGTGGTGAAAAAATGTATAACAAAATCACAGATCTTTGCAAAACCTGTCAGGCTGACATTAATCTTGCATGATGAATAATGTGGCCATCTATGAATTTTTAACACCTTTCAAATGATAAAATTGTGAGATGTGATATCCAAAAGTAAATTTGTCCCAATTGGAGAATATTTTTGATCAAATGGAGAGATTGAATAACGTGTACAAGAATATTTAAACATCAATTTGACTTGCACAGCAGGCAAGACAGTTTGGGCAGGTTTGTGACTGGGAGCAGCTTTCCGTCACAAATAATTCGCCTGAAGATTTAATTATAACTCAAAGCTTCAGGAGTAGCTCTTCTGAGAAGAGACACAGCTCCAGAGGCTCTGAGTGGCCCCTTGGGCTGGTAGGCAGCTCTTGGCCCCAGCCACCGCCGGCACAGGAGGGGCCACACAGACCTGGCAGCCACCTAGGCTAGAGGGGGTTGCCTTGCCTGGTTCCTGACGTGCAACGCTCTCTACAGAAAACCCTACTAAAGCCAGAGGAGCATGCTCACAGAGAGGATGCAACACAGCGGCAGAAAGGGGCCCGAGCAGATTTCACCTCTTGCTTACAGCAGAGCTCAACCCTGAATGCGCTGTGCATGCAGTGCATGCAGTGCCAGCACTCACCAGCAGGCAGGATCAGCCCCTTGCTCAGCTGACAGTGCTCGGTGGAAGGGAGCAAGTGTGGGACTTCAGGTTGGAAAAAAAAAATGAATCAATAATGTATAGGAAATAATGGGATGGCTGCTGCCCTACCTGAAGTCAGTAGGAATTTGTTCTTGGCATTCATGGGGACAGGATCAGACTTCCTATTTGAAGTCACCTCCCTCTGAAATTGCCTGACAAACACACAACCCAAACGTTTCATTTAGAAACTGTCAAAAGGGAATGACTAACCTTTTGTACTTATTAAAATTGTGGTATGCTTTCCTGTAAAGGGGCTGGAGAGCAGATGGACATTTTCATTTTCCCTCTATGCAAAACAAAAATGACACTCAAGAACTTTACCTGGTGGGGGGTTGGGTTTTTGTTTTTTTTTTGTAAACCCTTGTAAAGAACTGCACTTTATTCTGTTTTTATTGAACAGAAAATAAAATGTGTTTGTTTCCCCAGATTTGAGGGGAATGAACATGTAGCTGATAGTTAATATTTGATCCTTCTTTAATTATTTATGGTATCAAGGAATGAATCTGTCAAGTAAATAATGAAATGCGTACATGCAGCATATGTAATTAGGTTAGGTGCATAAATCCAAAGTGTTCACTTTATAGTCGTCAGTGCAAAATTTATTAATAATGAGAAATGCTAAGTGAAGAAAATCCCTAGCAGTCTACTCATTAGTGTAGGTTAGAGCAGTTGCTGAGAAGGAAAGTTATCCTTCCCCCTTACTGTACTTCATCATTTAAGAACGTTAGTAAATCTCCATGCATTTTCCTCATCTCTGCTTTAAATCTGTAGTAAGAGCAGGCTTTGGGTTGTGCTGAGAAGGTGTGCTTAGACTGCTATCAAAGTAGAGGTTTTCTACAGCTTCGAGCAGTTTGATGCCAGTGTTGTACCTCTGTCTTCTTTTCTTTAGGATGCAGGAGTTCCTGTGGATTCATAGATTCACAGAGTGGTTTAGGTTGGAAGAGACCTTAAAGATCATCTAGTTCCAACACCCCTGCCATAGGCAGGGGCACCTTCCACTAGACCAGGTTGCTCAAGACCTCATCCAACCTGGCCCTGAACATCTCCAGGGAGAGGGGCTCTGACCATTTGACGCTGTGCCTTTAAGGAAGGGGCACACTGGATAAATGTCTATAAAATATTTTGGTATTCTAAACGAATTTCATTGGCCAAGTAAGGTGGGAGTTGAGATTGGACCCAGCCACAGTTTCTTTCTCAGTGGGGGAGGGAAAGCAGAGCCTTTCCTTTCAACCCACCACAGGGCATTCATGACCTCCCTGGACAACCTGTTCCAGTGTCTCACCACCCTCACTGCAAGGAATTTCTTCCTGATATCTAGTTGAAATCTACCCTCCCCAGGCTTAAAGCCATTTCCTCTCATCCTATCACTGCAAGTCCTTGTAAAAAGTTCCTTCCCAACTTTCAGTTACTGGAAGGCTGCTGTGAAGTCTCCCTGGAGCCTTCTTTTCTCCAGGCTGAACAGCCCTAACTCTCTCAGCCTATCCCCACAGAGGAGGTGCTCCAGCCCTCTGATATCTTTGTGGCCCTCCTCCAGACCTGCTGCAGATCTAAAAGGGAAGAACTGCACTGTGTTTATCTCCTGGTAGTTTAGAGCTGAAGGTGATGAATGAATGCCTCTACACAAGAGAAAGTGTGCCTGGACATTTGTCAAGAGGATAGGACATAGCCAATACACAACGGTGGGTGTCATGGTGTGTCTTGTCTTGTGTTGGGTGCCATCTCCCGTGCTAGAGTAGGTCATACAGCCACAGTCTTCACGTTTGTCTTCCTGTAACATCCATGTAGCATAAAAACTCATTATTTAGTGGTCCAAGTTAGTAGCCAAGTGTAGCAATCATGATACCATCTATTGTGAGTGGTGCATCAGCCTATTTCTTGGGTCATGCATGAACTGAAGAGTCCATACAATCACAGACCTTAATGTCCTGCCATGGGTGGGTGACCTGAGCAAGGAGATGCATGGCTGTGTCTGGACCCAGGAGTGTACGAGCCAAACTAATTGACTTTAACAGCAAAGCTATGGCCCATGTCGCTCTCAGTACTCCTTCACCTCAGGGTGTCATCAAGTTGTTTCCGGTTTTTGCATGCGAAGGAAAAAGTGTTTCTAGCTAATAAGAAAACACAACAAAATTAATCTGTGAGTTTATGCCTCTTGGGGTCTGACAAAAATGTGTACGAGAGATGAAACACCTGTTTGAGACAAAGAACTGTTACTGTGGGACTGCAAAGAACATTTCACGATCCCAAGAGGTATTTTTCAGAGTTCCCTCCCCGAAAGAAGATTTGATTGCTGAATCTATATTTAAAACGATATTTCAGTATCATTTTGAAGCTCATCATTAGCACGAGCGCTTCGTGGGCTAATTCCCCCTATCAAAGCATAGGCATTCACCCCAGCTCACTTTTGCTGTGAAAATTAAAATTCTAGTCTGAATTAGTCATCTGGGCTCCCTCCACAGTCATTGAGATTCATCCCAGCCTGAAACTGGTTTTTTGAGGCTGAGGCTAAGCCTAAGATGCAGAAGGTGAATCACCCTCTCAGGACACTCTCTCTTCCTGGGCTGCAGAAAGCTCAGTCTGGAAGCCTAACTTTTAGGCTGCTAAATGAAATAAGCTGAATCCCACCCTATGCATCTGCTCTGAATATGACTTCCACTGGCGTGTTTGGTGGGGAGGCCATCACGCAACGACCCTACCGTAGCTAAAGCCATCAGAGATTAACCACACGACCACGGCAAAGTGCTTATGTTGGCTGTGCCTTAGTTTTTCAAAGCATTAAAATAAGGAGGACTGGATGTGCTGATCAGCAGAAGCTGACCTAAGTCTGGGCTGTCACTGAAAGCCCCCAACCTCAAGCTGTGTATCTGTATTCCTCGCTTCTGCTGGCCTCAGCATCCACACAGCACAGCAGGAAGCTGCTTTGAGAGCTGATTTGGCTGAGCAGTAGTCTTTGGGGGGTGTCACAGGGTAACTTTTCATTTTTAGCGATCTAGCTGACCACGCAGCCCCACGGTCACCGGTCCTGGCACAAAGGAGAAGCCGGGAAGGCAGAGGTTGCCAGTGTTGTGAGGTGGGAGGGTTGCTGCTGCTGATAGCGGTGCGAAATTAAACGGATTGTGAAATCAAACTCTGAGCAAAAGGAGGCTGACAGCCATTCATTAAATTGTGCATCACGCTGTTAGATTTTAATCACAACGTTTTGGATCAGAATCACAAATCCTCTTATCTGCAGTGAGAGCTTCTTTCAAGCTTAACATTTTTATGCCCCATATAGGATGCAACAATATTCATCTCTGCTAGTCAAGCTTAGAAATGCATTGAACTGCCCAACCAGAAAATCAGGAACAGGCATTTAGTGATGCAAAATGGTCATTCTGCAGCCTAATGCCTAAGGGACAGATCAGTCATCACAGACTCCCACTTCTGCCTGAAAAGACCAATTAGGTGACTCTGCCTATTCAACTATCAATACAGGATTGCTCCCAACAGGATATTCCCCTGTGCTTTACCCACTCTAATTTTAAATTACTCAAGTGCCAAGACTTCTATCACTTCCCTGGGGTGACCATTACACAATCGAAGGCCTCTCTGTGAGGAAATGTTTCCTGATATTCTGTCACAATTTTCCTATGCTCAGACTCATCCCATTTTACCTAGTTACATGTTCTTGAAAAGCTCAACCTTCTTTCATAGCCACGTTGTTGCAAAATATAAGCTAGCTCTCTCTCTCTCTCTCTCTCTCTCTCTCTCTATATATATATATGCATTGATTCCTGCTAGGCAGTGAACACACAAATGAAAAGTCAGTTATTTCAGCCACTGGTATCATTATTGGGGGTATTCTGGTGCTGACATGCCCTGATCATTCAGCATCCAACAAAGCTTCTCCAAGAGGAACTAATTTCTTTGCACATCCTTTAAGGATGAAAGAAGGCTGATAAAAGGGAGGTCTAAGGGAAAAAGAAACAACCAGACAGCCAACCAAACAACAACTTGAGTTGTTATGTACAACTGTGGTAAAAGGAATTTGCTTCTCACACAGAAACATCCCTAATAATGAGTAATTAGTGTGAAATTCCTCACAAGAAAAGCCTAAGGCTTACTTCTAGGCTTTAGCATGACACAGCCCAGTGAGTTATGGCTGGTTCAGGCAAGAGGCAGCAGCCTTGTGCTGCAGCCCAAGTACTCTCAGGTGCTCATGCTCTATGGAATAAGGCTTGAGTGCATCTTGTATAGCAGGAAGAGACTTGTCTCCCAGCATCTTGTACAAATGAATGGCAGACCTTCTCCCCAGCTGTCTTTTTATGCTCAGTAAAGGGGAAATAATATTCTGTTGCTGCTCCTTTCATCTGACTCAACGCCGCCCTGAATTTTCGTTCGTGTTCGTTCAGGATGAGCTTTCCCAAGGTCACTGCAGGACCTTTCAGCCTGCCTTAGGTAGGATTCCATCTTGAATTCCTCTCCCACACAGTGAGTGTCGTATAGTCAAACCCTTCATCTGTTTCATCAGACAGGCAGAACTGGGAGTCTGATATCTTTTAAAAAAAGATACAGTTCTCTGATTAACTGAAGAGTAATAGCATGAAATTCTAGTCTCCAATAAGTAACATATTGATGCTTATGTCTAATTTAATCAGCATCAGGGGGAGTGGGGGTGTCCATTCCTTCACCATCAGTTATGCAGCAGTTCAAGGTGATAAATCCTATCTGCAGCATGATATTCCGTCGACATTTCTATAATATTAATTAGATCACCGTGTCAGGCTGTAGGAAATTTGCTTAACATTCATTAGAAATTTCTTACAGATAGATAGGCAACCCCTCCCTCCTTCTCCCCTCTGCTTTCTTTCTCTTGTGATTGACAGATGAGGTCAAGCTGGAGACAGATCCCCCTCCTTCCCCGTGACTGAAGAGCCAGGTCACCGGACTCCATAATGCATGGGGAGTAGAAAGGGAGGATTGTGCCTTGAAGAGATATCCTATTAAATTCGACAAAAGCTCGTCTGCCTCCAGGCTGCCTCGCCGGGGCTCCTCGGCCTGCGGTCGGCAGGCAGAACGCGGACGAGTGTACGACGCAAAAGCCATTTGCATTACCCGGCAGTCATTTTTATATGTGGAGGTAATGAAGTTGTCAGCGGAGCCCCGAGTGTGGCAGAGCCTGATATTCAAATAGACCTGCCAGCTCTCTCCCCCACCCCCCCGCCTCCTCTCTGCAGCCCTGCGCCTCCCGCTCTCCGCGCCCCCTCCCCATCCCCACAGCTGATCTACTGACTCCCTGGATTACTGCTTCGCTGGCTCCCCGGCTCTGGCTGCTCTTGCACTCTTGCCCCCGTCAAGCGCTTTTGTTTCCAAGTCAGGGAACAGGCAGCTGCGGCTTCCTGCACTCCTGCTGCTGCCTGCGCTCCTGCACTGCCCCACGTGCAGCTGTGCCGCCTGCACACACGAGGTGCCGTGGTCTGGCTGCCTGCTGTTGAGTGGTGAGTGCCCTGAATGGTCAAGCCATGGCCCTGCCTGCAGCAGGGCAGCAGCATTGGGCCTTCCAGAATTTGCAGAGAGAGCTTTGCCAAGGCACCATGTTAATCCCCGGTGCAATACAGAATACAGAATTAACCAGGTTGGAAAAGACCTTCGAGATCATCAAGTCCAACCTCTCACCCAACACCATCTAAGCAGCTAAACCATGGCTCTAAGTGCCTCATCCAGTCTGGTTTTAAACACTTCCAGTGATGGTGACTCTACCACCTCCCTGGGCAGCCCATTCCAAGGGCCAGTCACTCTTTCTGGGAAGAATTTCTTCCTAACATCCATCCTAAACCTACCCTGGTGCAGCTTGAGACTGTGTTCTCTTGTTCTGTCACAGGTTGTGTGGGAGGAGAGACCAACCCCCACCTGTCTACAGCCACCCTTCAGGTAGTTGTAGATGGCAATAAGGTCTCCCCTGAGCCTCCTCTTCTCCAGACTAAACACCCCCAGCTTCCTCAGCCGCTCCTCACAGGGCTTGTGCTCCAGACCCCTCCCCAGCTTTGTTGCCCTTCTCTGGACATGTTCCAGCAACTCAACATCTTTCTTAAACGGAGGGGCCTAGAACTGGACACGGTACTCAAGGTGTGGCCTAACCAGTGCTGAGTACAGAGCAGAATGATTTCCCTGCTCCTGCTGGCCACACTATTCCTAAAACTGGCCAGCGTGCCATTGGAATTTTTGTTTGTAAGCAAGTGGAAGAGGAAGGCTTCAAATCTAGGTAGATTTTCTAATCAAGGTGGAGGTGAAAATTGCATGGTTTGTGTTTTGCATTGTGGTGGGTTGAAAATTCCCCCCCTGCATTAAATTGCCAGACCAGCTCAGTTGGAAGCAAATGAAGCTGTATTTAGGAGCAAAACTACAATCTAAAATGAAATGCAATGGATATATACAAAATATACAATATTTATAGCTATTTACAATTTATAAACAGCACAAGAACCCCCCTGGACAAGCAGGGGAGCTGCTAAGAGCTTCCCCTTCCCTGCTTCCCTCTGTAACTCCTGTACACAGGACAAGAGAAAGAGCAGAGAGTTGTTTGTTAGTACTAAGCCAAGACAAAGCAATGCAGCCAAGGTCAGCAGAGAGCCAGCAGGGGCACCAGCCAGAGCGAGGAAGCTGACAAGAGAGAATGTTAATCTATACAGACCAACTTTGTTGATAGTCTATCCAATGGGATTGCTTAGAACTTATCATTATTTTTCTTTTTACACCCAATGGTGATTTATTTACATTCTTTTCCAAATCTGTGGACAAATTTTTCTGGGAACAGCCTGAAACTACCACATGCATGCCTACCATGCCCTCTTGCTGAGGAATGGCAAGGCACGAGGTCTCTTCCAACCTTGGTGATACCGTGATACAGTGCAAACCATGTGAGCAGCTGGAAGGGAGGCAGCAGCCAAGTCGTCCTCAGCCCTCCTGTTTACCAGTGTCAAGGGGGTGTTGGCAAAGGGCATTGCAGACTTACTTTGTCCTCACAAAAGAAACCACAGGGTCATAAATAACGAGGCAGTCAGAACTGGCCTTTTGGTAATTTTAAAGTGCATTTTGGGGAGAAAAAAAACCAAAACAGCTAAAATTCCCTGTGGCAAAGCTGCCTGGTAAGCAAAAGGTCTGAATCAACCCCATTAGCCTTGGAAACTAGCTTTTACTAAATATGGGGCTGGGCTGTCAGCTGGTGTTAATTGGCATAAACCCACTGAAGTCAATGGAGTGACAGTGATTTATACTGGGATGAAGACTTGGGGAATGGATGCTTAAAAGGAGGGCTGTCTTTTCTCTGCTCTCGGTAACCGGACTCACTTGCGGTTACCACCCTGCGGGAACGAATGATAGCTTTTGGGCTTGACAAGCAGACGTCACGAGGTAGAATAGGCATTTGCAGGTTGTCAAATATGCATCAAGAAACTGGAGGCCACTTGAAAAAAAAAAATTTAAAAGGGAAAAAAAAAAAAAAAGAAAAAAGAAGAAATCTTCACTCTGGTAAATATTTAGCTGCCTGAGTAGTCTCGGTTTTGGATCAGCAACTCATTTGTTATTTGCAGAAAAGAATACTCTCTGTGTTCTTAAGAAAATGATCAATGAGCCTTTAGCACCGGAGGCCCGTGGGATTAATTTATTTTGTAAGCAGCATGGTTAAAAGACCAGTTCAAGCATTTTTTTTTTTAAAAAGAAAGAAAACTTTCAGGAGGGTCAAACCCACACAGGTTCCAGCAGCTGCTGGGGTTTTGTTTTTTTTTTTTGGTTTGTTTTTTTGGGTTGGGTTTTTTTTTTTGGCCTTTGTTCTTACCATGGGATTTTGAAAGATTCCCTGGAACGCCAGCGAGCTGCGAATTTTCATGGCGATGGAATTTCATGGAATTTCATGAGGGGGCCGGCAAGAAAGCTAGGGAGGGAATTTTTAGGGTGTCAGGTAATGATAGGGCTAGGGGAAATGGAAAAAAAAACAAACAGGAATGGGTGGATTCAGATTGGATGTTAGGAATGTTAGCCTGTTAGGAATGTTAGGATGTTAGCCTGGAGAAGAGAAGGATCAGGGGTGACCTCATTGCCCTCTACAACTACCTGAAAGGTGGTTGCAGACAGGAAGGGGTTGGTCTCTTCTCCCAGGCAACCAGCACCAGAACAAGGGGACACAGTCTCAAGCTGTGCCAGGGGAGGTTTAGACTCGAGGTGAGGAAAAAGTTCTTCACTGAGCGAGTCATTCGTCATTGGAATGGGCTGCCCAGGGAGGTGGTGGAGTCGCCGTCCCTGGAGGTGTTCAAGGGGAGACTGGACGTGGCACTTGGTGCCACGGTTTAGTTGTGAGGTCTGTTGGGACAGGTTGGACTTGATGATCCTTGGGGTCTCTTCCAACCTTGGTTATATTGTGATACTGTGAAGAAGTTCTTCACCATGAGGGCGGTGAAACACTGGAAGAGGTTGCCCAGGGAGGTGGTAGAAGCCTCATCCCTGGAAGTTTTTAAGGCCAAGCTGGATGTGGCTCAGAGCAACCTGATCTAGTGGTGGAGTCACCATCCCTGGAGGTGTTCAAGAGGGGATGGGAAGTGCCACTTGGTGCCATGGTTTAGTGGTCATGAGGTCTTGGGTGACAGGTTGGACTTGATGATTTTTGAGGTCTCTTCCAACCTTATTGATTCTATGATTCTAGTGTGAGGTGTCCCTGCCCATGGCAGGGGGGTTAGAAGTAGATGATCCTTGAGGTGCCTTCCAACCTTAACAATTCTATGATTCTGTATGCCTTCAGGAGCTCCTTCTTGAGCAAACTGGAATTCATTTGAGAAAGTGATCTTTGTGTTCACCATAGTTAGTCTTCAAGTATTTCCAGTGTGCAGGGCTACTCTAAATGCACCAACCTGCAGATTAAAGGCTCCCCAAGTATAAATTGGCACAATGCACTGTAAATGCTTCTCTAATGCAGGAGTCCCTAAGTGTGCATTGACTCGCTACACCATAACATCTCCTACAGAGATTTTACAGCATTGCATGCCAATGATCCATGGATTAAGGACTCCCTAAGTGCCCATTGACACGATAGACTGGAGCTGTTTTGGTCTATTGTGTCAATGATCCGGGGATAATGATAGTGTCTTGTGTAGATCCACTGAGACCAGTTTTGTGGTTCCTAGTAGAAGAGCCACATAATTCATATTGACTTTTTTTGGGTGCTGTAGGAACATGGACAATATTCTCATCCTGCCTATCAACTGAGGAATGTCTTCAGGAGTGCAGTTCTGTAGTGGGGGTGGCTTTTGTTTGGGTCTGTGCATGCATATACAAGTTTAGATAAAAAAACTGTGGACAAGTGAAATGGGTAGATTCAGACTGGATGTTAGGAAGAAGTTCTTCACCATGAGGGTGATGAGACACTGGAAGAGGCTGCACAGGGAGGTGGTGGAAACCTCATCCCTGGAGGTTTTTAAGGCCAGGCTGGATGTGGCTCTGAGCAAGCTGATGTAGTGTGAGAGGTGTCCCTGCCCATGGCCGGGGGGTTGGAACTACATGATCCTTGAGGTCCCTTCCAACCCTGACAATTCTATGACTCTAAGTGGCCTTTTGTACATTTTATACAGAAATGTTTCCTCACACAGAGCAAGACTCTCATACCAAAGTATTGTCACTGAGGGGGTGAGGCTCAAACTGAGGACAGATACAGACTGACTTCCTATGTGAAAGATAAAAGCTCTCTCTAGTACAGAGCAGGATGGGAAGAAGAAATGAAGATCCAAACTATAATAATGCCCATCTGTTCTGTGACTTGTATAGCAAAAAACAAAACAAAACAAAGCCTCTCCAACAGCTGTAAACCTCCCCTTGAACAGGTGGCAAAACTGAGTTGTGGTGAGTTTAAGTGATTTGGTAGACCACAACACAGTCTTTTCTAATATGTCTCAAACCCAGCAGCAGTGGGTTTGAGATAAAACTGGGTAGTCCTTCTGCCATATCCATGAAGACTCTACAAGAGAAGAAGATTGTAATGCCTTCAGAGAAAAGTAAGAAGAGAGTGTTAGAGAGTGTTTATCCTCTAGAAATTGTATGTCATTTGCAGCATCCTGGGTCACCTGCAACCACTTAAGCTTTCAAATTACTAGAACAGAGGAAAAGTTATCATGACAAAAAACTCAGGTTCCAGATACAATTCCAGGAGAGGCAAAGTAAAAATGCAATAGACTGAAGATAGAAAAAGGTTGTCTCAGGGCCATGATTATCTATCTACTCCACATGGCTGATTCCACCCGATCTCATCTAAACAGCAGAACCCCTGGCCATGCAGGTGAAATGAGTCTGATGCCTAAGGTACACTTTGTGTCAGGAATTTGCCTTCTGAATCTGATAAAGCAAAGATTTCAAGGGAGATTTCTAAGCTGACTTTGCATTTTCAATCTTGGAGTTGTTTCATCTCCAGATGAAGGAATGACACAGGTGAGGACTAACACTTTGCATGTGATGGGAGAGTGAGGAGAAGATGGAAAAGGAGCAGTCCAGAAAAGGGCAGCAGCCAGAGGCAGTGACTGCTGGTTTTGCAGAAAGAAACTCGGGCACGATTTCAGCGCGCAGGAGAAGCTTTAGCAAACTGTGAGACAGACACTGTTTATGTCACAGTGGGACTTTATTTCTGGTTTGTATAATCCTTCTTAAATGGGCTGAAGTTGGCACGGGACAGGATTATAAACATAAAAAATTCATCTAGGATTAGAGTGACCACACCAGCGTGCTGTTTACACAGAATGTCATGAGGGTGTTTTATGGAAGGAAAGCTAAGCACAACTTGTGCTTGTCCGGAGTAATAAGACTTGGGGGATCTTCAAACACCGTTCACTGCATGTCCATCCATCTAAACCCACAACTTTTGGATGGAGCTAATTTATGTTTCAGTGAGTCTGACCGTAGCTCCACCTCAAGGCTCTAGAAGATGCTACAGGCTCTACAGTACATTTCTGCAGCTGAGCCTAAGACAACTGCTGCCAAAGGACACTATCTGCATGTGTGCAAATTCATCTCTTTTTTCAGACTCTAGTCATTCACACTTCTTTCCCCTGTGTCAAGAGAAAGGCCTGTGGAAACTCTCACTGGAAGACCAATTGCCAAGTGCAGAGCAATTAATGCACTTAGAGTGGGCCAGGTATTTTTCTGTTTTAATCATTTGTGGGTAGATTTGCCTTTAGAGTTGGAAAATAAGACAAATCTTTTGTCTTTAGAGTTGAAAAATAAGTTGGAGAGCTTGATTTTTTTTTTTTTTTAATGAAATAAAGATGATAATGAAGGTTCCAGGAAATGTTTGAAAAAGAAAGTACTGTGTCCAGTTCTGGGCCCCTCAGTTTAGGAAGGATGTTGACTTGCTGGAATGAGTCCAGAGAAGAGCAACAAAGTTGGTGAGGGGTTTGGAACACAAGCCCTTTGAGGAGAGACTGAGGGAGCTGGGGTTGCTTAGCCTGGAGAAGAGGAGACTCAGGGGTGACCTTATTACTCTCTACAACTACCTGGAGGGAGGCTGTAGACAGACGGATGTTCGTCTCTTCTCCCAGGCAGCCAGTACCAGAACAAGAGGACACAGTCTCAGGCTGCACCAGGGGAGGTTCAGGCTAGATGTTAGGAAAGAGTTCTATACAGAGAGAGTGATTGCCCATTGGAATGGGCTGCCTGGGGAGGTGGTGGAGTCGCCATCACTGGAGGTTTTCAGGAGAAGACTTGATGGGGTGCTTGGTGCCGTGGGTTAGTTGTTTAGGTGGTGTTGGATTGGTTGATGGGTTGGATGCGATGATCTTGAAGGTTTCTTCCAACCTGGTTTATTCTATGTATTCTATGTATATGTATATTCTATGTAAATACAGCATTTCAAATATACAATTAAAACTGGAGTCTCATCAACCTCTGCAGAGCTCACCCAGAAGAAACTCATAATACCCTGAATGAATTTAATTGAAAAGGAGAGAAAGTCTTTGACTGTGAGTACAATTTAAATGAATACATTATACATTGACAACTGAACCCTTTACTGACAGGCTGCTTCAAGTTGCAATATATTGGTTTCTCAGGTCCACTGGCATTCATTATAAAAAGTTCTATTATTATATACCATTTTCTGAAATGTTTAAATTCCTTCATTCTTGATAGTCAAGAGGAAAGGTGCATAAGAATATTCAGAGCATTTTCATCTTCTGCACAATTTTACCTTCACGGAAAGAAAAGCCTGACCTCATTTTATCTCCGGAGGTAAAATACATACTACTGGGACCCCAATGAAAACAAACCTGAGAAAGGTCCAGATATCATCACTGATACCTGGCAACTTAAATCCAAAAGAGCTTTTTCTGTTTGTATTCCTGGAATGACAAAATCAATGACATTTGCCATTTTATTGGGAGATGCCCCTTTATTTATAGCACACATGTCTCTACTTTGATAACAGTCAAAATGATTGGTTGCCATATTTCTTAATGTGTGAAGTAAATTCTCCCTTCCCAGGATTTTACTAGGTGGTTTTCAGGAGTGAGTGACTCCATTTTCTCTGTTACTAGAAGATGAAGGTCTTTTCATGAAGGGCTGACAATTTTTGCTGACAAGCGTGGAGATTTTGACAAACAGAAATGATGGTAAATATTCAGGATGTTATTGATTCGTTCCAAGAAACATGAAACAAAAGAAATTGTTAGCAGTTATTCAACCAACTCTCTCTGCCACAGAGAGTAATGTAATTGATGGTATTTAGTGCTAAGGTAGTCACAACCCCATTAGCTTCTGCTTGGACAATAAAGCACGGTCACAGTAGGAAACTGGGCTATTGTGTGCTATCTACAACTACCTGAAGGGTGGTTTTAGCCAGGAAGGGGTTGGTCTCTTCTCCCAGGCAACCAGCACCAGAACAAGAGGACACAGTCTCAAGCTGCACCAGGGAAGGTTTAGGCTTGAGGTGAGGAGAAAGTTCTTCACAGAAAGAGTAATTGGCCATTGGGATGTGCTGCCCAGGGAGGTGGTGGAGTCGCCGTCCCGGGAGGTGCTCAAGAGGGGCTTGGACGTGGCACTTGGTGCCATGGTCTAGTGGGCATGAGGGCTTGGGTGACAGGTTGGACTTGATGATCTTTGAAGTCTTTTCCAACCATGTTGATTCTATGATTCTATTCTATGATTCTTTTTTTGGGCTGCAGGCTGGCACTCAACACAGTTTGCAGAAGGCAGCAGTAAAGGGGACACTTCCTGATGTACCGGGAATACAGAAGAATACAGAAGAACTGGGTAGGATCACTTAGGGTAGTAGTCTACACAGGAATGCATCCAGATGGGTTTTGAAAGTTTCCAGAGAAGGAGACTCCACAACCTCTCTGGGCAGCCTGTTCCAGTGCTCTGTCACCATCACTGTAAAGAAGTTTCTCCTCATGTTGAGGTGAAATCTTCTATGTTCAAGCTTGAGCCTGTTGTTCCTTGTCTTATTGCTGTGCACCACCAAAAAGAGCTTGGCCCTCTCCACTTGACATCCACCCCTGTCAGTCTTCTCAAGACTAAACAGCCTCAGGGATTTCAGTCTCTCTTCATAGGGGAGATGCTCAAGTCCCCTAATCATCTGCATGGCTTTCTGTTGGATTTTAACCAGCAGTTCTCTGTCTCTCTTGAACTTCACTATGTACTTCCATGCAGTTGCTTAAGCATCCATCTCAGCTGACTGTTGATGATTAGGCTGCCTTTCAGAGTCCCCAGGTAATGCAGTGATGTTGTATTTAGGGACAAATCACTGAATCTGTTTCCAAATGGGAATGCAAACATTCCTAGCACACTCTCTATGCTGTGAATATACTGTGAATTCAACCATCTTGATGATTTTAAAGGCTTTTTCCGCTCAGGAACTTTCCTTCCATGAACTTTAGTTCCATTTTTAGCCAATTTTAATTTTTAGCCAGCCTCTTTCTTCACTGCTTCCCTCATAAAAATTCATCATGAAACTGAAACAGCAAAAAGATAAAACCAAACCCAAACCCAAACAAACAAACAAAAAACACCACAAAGCTTCTCTGTCTTTCACCAGTGGTAAAAGGAAGGGAAACATCCTAAAGTGTAAGTCACAGTTGGTTAAAACACATCCTCCAGAAAGACACTGAGGCTTGTTTTGAAGAAATAAAGAGACAACTTCTACACTGCCCACCCTATTTACTACTTAGAAAGTAATTGTATGACTGTTTTGAGAAGGTAACCAGAATCAGCTTCCTATGTGTCTTGTTCTGTGGCATTTTTGCTAGTCCCTAGTGTCTATAGAAGTGTGCTAAAGATCTCATCCAAGCTGACTGAAATTCATAGAGTCACTGGTGTTAAGTTTAATGAGGCTGGGATAAAACACAACAAATGGTGCTTGTTTCTGTTAAGAAAGGTGAAAAGTGTAGGTAGCAGGAAGAAACAGTTCTCAATTTCTATTTTCTCTCCAGGCATCTGAATGTTACAGGTTTTTTTTTAGCTGTGGATGGTTATCTGTGCTATGTCTACCTGAGCAAGTACTGCTGCCCAAGAGGAGTAGATGTGCAGGATGAAATAAGTCAGTGCTGAGGACCTGACACACATGCTTTATGCTCTTTGGGGCTTTACTTAAGATGAACTCTAGCCTGACCTCCAGGACTAAACACCTATTAGCAGCTGGAGAGTATCAAGTGCACTCTTGGAGCTTATATTCTGTTTTACTTCAAGACTGTTCTGCAACATGAACCAATATGAAGTAAATGGGCACAGCCAAGAGATTTTTGCTTTTGGTTTTGTACTGATTCATAAGTGGGGCCTTGCTACTACCTCAAATGCTGCCATAAACTATTTCTGCATCACACAGCTCTGTTTCAGCTGAGTCTCAGCACAAGCTCCATGATCCTAGCTTGGTCTAGTGTATGTAGTCTGTATTGCTTATCACAGCTCAAAGCTGTTATGCCCAAAGAAAACCAAACCCCACAAACCAGTTGCTCTGGATCTCTGAGTGCATGGCACACAAGCAAACCCCTCTGGATTATGGCACTCCTAGCATCTACTTGCTGCCCACATCAATCTGCCATGGCTTTAGCCATCTGCCATTGGGTGGTGTTGGATGATAGGTTGGACACGATGATCTTGAAGGGCTCTTCCAACCTGGTCTAGTCTATTCTATTCTATTCTATTCTATTCTATTCTATTCTATTCTATTCTATTCTATTCTATTCTATTCTATTCTATTCTATTCTATTCTATTCATAATCCAGAGTTTATTCTCAGTAAGAAATCTATGAATACACACACACACATTTTCTGAAGCAAGTCCCTGCAGGGAGGCTGGGATGCTTTCAGGAGCACCTCTTATTGCCTGAACTGGCCTGAATCTGTCCTCATCAGTAACTGTGGGACACATCAGGATCAGCCACTCTGTTTTCTGCTGAGAATGCTCCTAACTGTACTGCACATTTTAGTCAATTTGAGGAGAATACTTCTTATTTTTTGCAACATTAATGAGAACTTATGTAATTGTGCAAAACCTAACACAGATCTGATGCAGCCCATGCAGGAATTGAAAGGCAGAAAGAGGAAGAATCATATTCTTTCAGCTTCTTGAGAAACCTAGCCAATGCCTGTTATTACTGTGCTCAAAATCATACTGCAAATTAGAGACAGGAAACTGCTACAGAATATGGCCACAGTCCTGATATAAGACAAAGGAATGGAAAATCCAAGTAGGAAATAGATGGAGAAATGAAGAGAAAAAGGAAAGGAAAAGTTCTTTGTTGATTTCAGTTTGGCAGTCAGGACCTAAATTGATCTGAGAGGCTTGGGTTGGAGAAGGATCTGAGGCTCAGTCCCTCAGAAGTGAGGAAAGAGAAAAGGATGTGGTTGGGGGCCAAGGAAAGAATGCAAGAAATAAATCTGTACTTTAGAAGTGTATTTTTTTTTCTCAGATGGTTAGATCCACCTTTCTGTGGGTGTCTGGAGAAGACAACTTCCCTGGGACCGAGGTACATGATACCTTCTGGGCTAAAGTTGCATGAGACTTGTATGAGATAGAATAGAATCTTCAAGATCATCGTGCCCAACCCCTCAACCAATCCAACCCACCCAAACAACTAACCCATGGCACCAAGCACCCCATCAAGTCTCCTCCTGAACACCTCCAATGATGGTGACTCCACCACCTCCCTGGGCAGCCCATTCCAATGGGCAATCACTCTCTCTGTATAGAACTTCTTCCTCACATCCAACCTAAACCTCCCCTGGCGCAGCCTGAGACTATGTCCTCTTGTTCTGGTACTGGCTGCCTGGGAGACGAGACCATCATCAGTTATCTTGTCTTTTTCCATTGGAAGTGTCCTTGGCCACTTGAGGGATTTGTTCCAGCTGTTTGGGGTGGCACAGGACCTGTGGGAGACCTGTGCCCACCTGGAGTGGCAGTTGAGGCTTGCACAGCTTCCCAAGGGCATCTCAGATGGCATCAGCTCCCTTACTTGGCTAACAGAATCAATCCCATAAATAATGCACATCTTGTTGCAGAACTCAAGCTCTGCATGTGCAATTTATGACTGTTCCAAGAACCTTTAATTCCTATGCACATGCCCGAGATAAATATACCCTGGGAAAAAAAAATATCCTTCTTTTCCTTTTTAAGCTTCCAGATTTTGACATTTGTACCCCTAGCATTTAATTTTTTAGATGAAAGGAACTTGATTTCTTTCTACAGATGAAAACTACACTAAACTTTTCCCTTATGAGAGATCTTTCAAACACTCATTGAATAATTTTTGTCCACTTGACTATCTGAGTAATTACTTTAGAACGTCTTCTCCTGCATCTCTTTGCTAGCAGTCAGACCTCTGCAATAAAGTATTATGTTAAAAATATATTTTAGAAGGCAGGCATATAATCCTATTAATGGGTTTCTTTAAATTCTTTATATGTGTTTTGCAATGAAATAAGCATAACCATAGCGATTTTTAAAGTTCTGCTTCAGGATTTATGCCCACTTAATGGATGGAGATTATTTCTTTGGATAATATAAATATCCCAAAGATTTAATGAAGCCATAAAGGCAGTCATTAGACTTCTGTAATTAGAATTATAGTTACAAAAGCTTCAGAGTGCTAAATACACCTGCAATCTTTAACTGTTTCAAGTTTTCAGTAAACAGCTTTCATCCAGGGAAAGAACTCAGAGCTGTAAGGGTGGAATTCGCCTCCAACCTGGCAAGAGGGTCCTGAGTGTCACCTCCTCTCAAACTGGGCAAGTGACCAATGAAATGATGTTTATGGAGACCAGGCCACCTGCAGCCTGCCAAGATCCTTTCTTTGGGCACCTCAAATAAATGTCATCTCCAGCTTGTGATGAAGGCTGAAGACAGATCCCTTGTTTCCCAGTCTGATGTTTCTCAGATGTCAGATCAGGACTACAGAAACACTTTGGAAATAACCTGAAGGCCTTGCAAAGCCATGTCTGTAGCTGTTGGGACTAAATTTGGCCCTAACCTCCCCCTGGAAGCAGGGAAAGGTAATACTTTTTAATGCACGTTCTGAGTCAAGCCGTTCCTCCAGCTGTGGATTCGCTCAGGCCACTTTGCTCTCATGCAAATGTTTTTTTGTCTGTTTTCTGTGTACAGAACAGCAATGACAGAGAGCCCAGTGATGACGTCTGGGAATCCAATCAGAAAACCTGCATAAAGATGAAAGGTCTTAGCAACAAGAAGTGAGCTTGCTAAACTACACCTTTCAATGAATTCGGACAAAACTGAAAAATGTTGTTGATATCAGATCCTTAGGCTGATTACTGAAGCGTTCGATTTTTCAGCGTGTCAATTCATCACTGTCTACCTGGTTATATTTAACACTTTCTCCTGCTTCCATCCTGTCTGCTGAGATAGGCAATCTCTGTCACACGGTATCTGCTTCACCAGAAGGTCAATAGACCATTGTGGAGGCCCATGAGTCCTGTTCCCAACTCGCCTGGATTCTCTCCACAATATTGCTGATGGCAGATGGCGCTTCCTCGTCTTGTGGCATCTAAAATATTAATGAGATTAGAGCTTCCATCCTTCAAACAGCTCAGTGTTTCCTTTTTGGTGCTTTGTAATTATGCAGCTAGCCAGCGGAACACGAAACCTCTGCAGCAATGGTTGTTGCCCGGTGCTGGTATTGCCAAAAGGTTGCATTAATTACACTGGTGCTGACTGACTTCAAGAAAGTTCCTCTTTGCATTTTAAGACAGTAACACGCTCAGCATTTTTGAGGAATCATAGAATCATAGAATTGTCAGGGTTGGAAGGGACCTCAAGGATCATCCACTTCCAACCGCGCTGCCATGGGCAGAGGCACTTCACACTACATCAGGCTGCTCACAGCCACATCCAGCCTGGCCTTAAAAACCTCCAGGGATGAGGCTTGTACCACCTCGCTGGGCAACCTGTTGCAGTGTCTCACCACTCTCATGGTGAAGAACTTCTTCCTAACATCCAATCTGAATCTACCCATTTCTAGTTTTTTATCCATTTCCCCTCATCCTATCATTACCTGACATCTAAAACATCCCTTCCCAGCTTTCTTGTAGGCCCTCTTCAGATACTGGAAGGCCACAATAAGGTCTCCTTGGAGCCTTCTCTTCTTCAGACTGAACAGTCCTAACTCCCTCAGTCTGTCCTCATTGGAGAGGTGCTCCAGCCCTCTGATCATCCTCATGGCCCAGGAGGACACAAAGCTTTGGATAACTCAGTCTGGTTGCAGCTCATCAGTCTTGGCCAAATTATGCAAAATCTGTATATGGTGTCTCGCAGCTTCTGTATACACTACCCTGCTTTTGGGGCTACTTGGGAATAGTTCTTAGTCTTTCTTAACTCAAGCCTATCAGAAGGCCACACCTTGAGTACTGTGTCCAGTTCTGGGCCCCTCAGTTTAAGAAAGATATTGGGTTGCTCAAACATGTTCAGAGAAGTGCAACAAAGCTGGTGAGGGGTTTGGAGTACAAGCTCTGTGAGGAGCAGCTGAGGGAGCTGGGGTTGTTTAGCCTGCAGAGGAGGAGGCTTAGGGGAGACTTCTACAACTACCTGAAGGAAGGCTGTAGACAGGTGGGGGTTGGTCTCTTCTCCCAGGCAACCTGTGACAGAACAAGAGGACACAGTCTCAAGCTGTGCCAGGGGAGGTTTAGGCTGGATGTTAGGAAGAAATTCTTCACAGAAGGAGTGATTTGCCCTTGGAATGGGCTGCCCAGGGAGGTGGTGGAGTCACCAACAGTGTTTAAAGTGTTTAAAGTGGGTGTTTAAAGTGTTTAAAAAGAGACTGGATGAGGCACTTAGTGCCATAGTTTAGTTGATTAGATGGTGTTGGGTGATAGGTTGGACTTGATGATCTTGAAGGTCTTTTCCAACCTGATTAATTCTGTATTCTGTGGTACCACAGCTGTGATGTAAGACTGAAGAAGATCAAACATCTTCCTCCTTCCCTACTGCTTCATTGCAAGCGATGGGGACAGAGCATTTAGGTTACCTCCCTGTTTCCATGAGATTAGGCTTTATTGTGTTCCTGGATGCACACATATATGGCTTTAAATACTGAAATATATATAGAGAGATCAGCCATTGACTGATTAAAAGACATTTATTGTTAGAACTTCCTGCTGGTTTAGCTTAGAACATAGTGACTTCACTGGTTTCTCGGTCTGGGATGATTTTCCAGTGTGAGTCCTGAATCAAACTCTGGATCTGAATCCTCCTGAATGTTAGGCAAATTGGCTTTTTGATGTTTGGCCTCTTGCCTTTGTAAAATAACAACCACACAACTTTCCTAGCTTTGCAAAGTGCTTGGAGATCTGTAGTCGTGACACAGTATAGGCATTCTAAGCATGATTTATTTCCTTGCAGGGCCTATCCCTAAGTGGCTCATTGAAGAAACAACATTTATAAATATGCATGGCTCCTTGGTACCGAATTTTCGCCATTCTTCTCAGAATACCCAGGCTAAGCTGTTATTATTCACTTACTCCATTTTTAGAACCCGCGATTAAATTGCACCGCACTGCTGTGTTGTACCAATTAAAATAACTACTGTCTATTTGGCAGCCCTTTAATGGGAAATGAAATCCACTTTGTGGCATATATCATGGCAATACATATATCATATGGTATACAATTTATATCATTTTGGAGCGCGGTAGCTGTATTAGTGCTTATTCTCTTACCTAGCTGTCGTTCCAAGCATCAATTTTGTTAATTAAGAATTTTAAACCCCGTGAATTTATGGCACGATTGCATTTTACTCCATAAGTAGGTCTTTACCCCTCTACAACTATTAGCATAATGTCCACCTATTATTTGCTGGCGGTTTCAAAGGCTGATGAATTTTTGGGTGAAGATTTGCCCTTTTTGTCCAAGCTTTACTCGCCGTGTGTCAGCTGTTTGTCAGCAAAACATAACAGTGAAGACTTTTGACTTAAATCTTTTTTTTCCTTAAAGAAAAGCCAATTCATCAGGTAGGAGAGACTGCTGCTCACATTCTCAAGTCCTGCCAAAGACAAATGGCTGTAAAAATTTAAAATCAATCATTAACAGATTAGCTGTTGGTCCAAAGTAAATAGCAATCAGCTTATTAGGCATCAGGCAGAGTGAGATAAAGGGGAAGAGTTATTGAAAATGAGGATGTTTGCTGGGACTGTGCTGATGGAGCAGAACAGGGAAAGGCTGTTTCTTTGTTGCTCTAATTACAAATGGAAAATAACCCACAGTGCTGAACAAGTTGAGCTCCCTGGCTGAATTGAATGGAGCATAGTGCTTATGTTCTACGTCATGGCTTGATTTATCTTGATTATCAGTAGTTTGCACTCCTTCTTCCCTCCCCAGAAGCCCCTGCTTGGCATTCTCTTCCACTGAAATAAATGCAATTTTGGGCTCTCCATAGAATGGGTTGTTGGGGGTGGGGGAGTTGCCACAGGAGAAATGCCCTTCTTGTTCAGAAGTATGATTTCCATACCAGAAATTCTTCTCCTATGAGGGAATATTTTTTTTTGGGGGTGGTGGTGGTGACAGAGTTTCATTATGGTTAAGCGACAGATTGCTGGTGACTGAATCACAGCTGTCTTTGTGCAGCGGCTGTATTTGGACTCGGTGAAATTCTGCAGAGCAGATAAATTCAGAAGGCAGCGGATGTTGCAAGAGGAAATGGTGAGGGAGAAGGAGTGGAACGGGGAAAAAGACTGAGAAGACAGAAACAATAGAAGTTTTGTAAAAAGCAAAGCTGAGGGGAAAGAAGGCAAACAATAGCTCACAGTAAAATGAGATGAGGAAGCAGAAAACACAAAGAAGTGAAGTAGGAAGTAGGAGGAAATGGGTGCAAGTTAAGGTTGATGACAAAAGCTCCCTTTCATCAAGTAAACACCGAAGTGTTTACATAGAGAGTAACTGAACATTAAAGTGATTTTCCAGGATTTAGGGCCATTTCTCTATGACTGGCATGTTAAATCCAGGCTAAGATGTTTGTCTAACAAAATAGGTTACCTGAAGATTGTCTCTTCAGCATTTTGAGCCCAGTGAATGGAAAGTTGGCCTGTTTGTATATGAAGAAATCCAGAAGCAATGCCTTTCTATTAATGATGTGATTCCACTTGATATTATTGTGAATCCTCACACAATGCATACTCTGAAGGTAAACACAGGAACTCACTGCCCACCAGCCTGATGCAACCTGTGGCCACTTCTGGCATGGGCATGAGGTTACACATTGCTGCCTCCTCCTCAGCATCCAGCATGCTTGACCTCTGTCTTGTGAATGTATGAATGCCATACAGTGCTAAGTGCCAGCTTCAGTCCCTCTCAGCTAAATTGGCAGCACTTCAGTCAGCTTAATTTGAGCAGCTGCCCCTGCTCCCAAGCTCCAGTAGAATTATATCCTTCCCAGTTATGTGTTTGGGGCTGCCACTCAACCCCGGAGTAAGATGTCCACTGAGCCATGCTGGTGCTGGGATGGCTACTCTCTCTGGTCCAGTGCTGTAGCGCTACAAAAGAATATCTCCAACCAGAGTTCCTCTAGCAAGGATGATTCAGAGGCCAAACACACATACACAAATGGGGGATCCTTTTATTTTTTGGTAGCTTCTTATTAAGAAGAAGAAGAAGAAGAAGAAGAAGAAGAGGAAGAAGAAGAAGAAGAGTATAAGACCAAAGAGTGAGCTCCTACATGCTCTTACTTAAATTTCTTTAGTAGAAAAATATACCCAGGGCCTGACAGAAGAAAAACTACTGTAGTACTCTTTAAACTTACTTTTCCATTAAATAGCTGTGGAAAAACAGGAGAATGGTTATTTTCTCCCCACCTTTTACATTTATTTTGGTCCTTTCTTCCCTGCTTATGTGCTATAAAAAAATGTGGTGTCTATCTTCCCTTCATTTTCTGCTGCTTTGGCTTTAAATTAATGTCAAGGATACCCAAGTGAAAATTCATAAAATGGCATAAATGTGGTTTCAACAGAAAGAACAAAGTGAGAAGTCTCAGAACAAATACATCCTAATCATTATTTGCCAACGTTTTCACAGAAAAGAGCATTCAGCTGAAATGGCAAAGCGGCAGAAGACTGAAATGACTGAATAAGCTACATGCAGCAAAAATTACTTTGCTGCCTGCAAATCGTGGAGTCCCAGGACAGCAGCCCACACCTGAGGGCGACAGAGCTGTGGCAGTCTGTCGCCCTTGAGCTAATTCCCCATGCTCCAAAAAGGAGAGAGGGGTGACACTGCTTGCTTTCTGTCTGCAGCAAGAATTGTTTGAATTATTTACGATGGATGGAAGGACAGCTGTGGGGAGAGGATGCAGAGGCTGCTGAAATGTTATAGACATTGATCCTGCCAGGATAAAAAGCAAACTGACTTGCAAAACAAAGGGTGGCCTTGCAAATGTGGAGGGAGGGCCATTTTCCAGTGTCATCTTGTGGTGGGTTGGAGTTACCTAACAGAAAATTGCCAGAGCAGCTCAGTTGAAAGCAAATGAAGTTGTATTTACAAGCAAAACTACAATCTAAAATAAGAACTGCAATGAATATGTACAAAATATACAGTATTTAGATATTTACAATTTAGAAACAACACAAAAAAAAACCCTGGACAAAACCAGGCAGTTACCAACAGCTTCTCCCTCCCTGCTCCCTTCCCTCCCTCTGTACATGGGACAAGAGAAGGAAAGGAGAAAAGCAGAGTCGCTTGTTAGTACTTAGCCACAACAAAGCCAAGGGCAGCAAACCCAACAGAAGCCAGAGCTAATATCTGCTGGAGCAAAGAAAGCTGAAAAGAGAGAGTTTTCCAAACTAACTTTGTGTTAGTAATCAGACCACTGGGATTATTTAGACCTTATCATTGTTTTCCTTTTCACATCCAATGGTGCTTCATTTACGTTCCACTACTTTTCTGTTCAAGGTGTCTGGAAATTTTTCTAGGCACAGCCTAAAACTACCACACATCCTCAGAGTTTGAAAGAGGGCTCCATGCATACTATGTAAGTGAAGGCAGCTGGTAGTGTGGAGTGCCATGTCTCCACACATATTATTGTCTTCTTAATTTCCTACATATTGGTGTCCCTCAGTGTACAGCATGATGGAAGCTGTGTAGCAGACATTGTGTGCTTGCAAAAATTTATCTGTCATAGTTTTAGGCTATGTCTTTAAAATTTTTCACAGATCTTGAGCAGAAAAGTAGTAAAATGTAAATAAATCACTATTGGGGGTGAAAAGGAAAATAAAGATAATATCTACCATAAGACTGGTTGTACCAAAGCAATCTTCTCTTCTCTTCTCTTCTCTTCTCTTCTCTTCTCTTCTCTTCTCTTCTCTTCTCTTCTCTTCTCTTCTCTTCTCTTCTCTTCTCTTCTCTTCTCTTCTCTTCTCTTCTCTTCTCTTCTCTTCTCTTCTCTTCTCTTCTCTTCTCTTCTCTTCTCTTTTCTCTCTTCTTCACTCTGGAGAGATACTAATTTGCTTCTGCTTGACCTTGACTGCATTGTTTTGGTTAAGTCTAATAGCAACTTTCTCTCCTTCTTTCTCCCTTCTTTTTGTACAGAGGGGTGGGGGGCAGAAAAGGAGAAGCTAGTAGCTTGCCCTGGTCTTTAACCAGGGGGATCTTGTGCTGCTTGTTAATTGTAAATATCTGTAAATATTGTTAATGCTGTATATTTTGTACATATTCATTGTATTCCATTGTAGAGTGCAGTTTTGCTTGTAAATACAGCTTCTATTTGCTTCCAACTGGGCTGGTCTGGCAAAGCTAATGTTGGAGGGGGGAAAATTTCAACCCACCACATTATCTCCCCAAAGAAAAGCACCAGAACAGATCAAAGGCAGAGGAAGAGTGGAGGGCTGACGGCTGGCCAGTCACTGAGATGCTCTACAGAAAATCAAGGAAGGCAGCTGTAGGATTGGCTCTTAATAACAGAGGAAGACCAGAAGCAGTTGACATTAAGACCGTAAGGAAACAGTTACACTGGTGACACATCTTATACAAGGACTGCCTTACTAATTTTTCCAACAACACATTCCTGTTGCACAATTTTTTGCTTCTTTTAATTAAGTGTTTCAAGAGAAAATAATGGGATCTTAAAGCTTCATGTATTTTGGAAAAGGTAGTAGTAAATTGTGCAGTTTTGACCTTTTCAGCTTTTTGTAATTTGATTGGCTGTCTGTTCTTTTCCCTCCACTATTTACAGCTGCAGTGAACTGTGCAGAAGGGGGTAGGATGGCTAGCCAGCTGAAATACAGAATATTTAAAAGGTTAAAATGCTGCAACATACTGGTGCCTTCCTCAGACTATATGGGCTTTATAAATTTTGCTGCATTGATCACATAAAGGATTGAGAAATTAAATGACTCCATGAATCATTTTTTGTGGGACAACAAATGTGACAAAAATGGGGAAAAATGGTATCACTCTGACCCCTGATCTGGGAAGCATTTTTTTTTTTTGAGAGAGGGAGAGTTTATTATTTCTGCTGCAGTAATAGATGAAAACTGCCTCTGAAACACAGGACCGTTTTAGCAAGCAGTGGGTATCTACAAGTCACACAAAGGCAAACCCTACCCCAGATAGCTTGCAATCAAAGCATCTTGAATCCATTCAACAGGTGACTAAATAGAGGTGGTGACCTTCTTAGGTATAAATATTTCTTTTTTAGTGTACCAGAGGGAGATCTTAGGAAAAACACAGTATACTTTGAAAGTAATTCCTTAGCAGATGGAGACGGTAACACAGAGACATTAATAGCCCTGTAATGAGTCCGGAGGGCATCTGAGGGGCAATGTCAAATAATTTGGTACCCAGGCAATATGCTGAGGAGATTGACAGAAAGCTATCAGGGCAACAGGCCAGAATAGCAGTTGAGATACTCATAACAAAACAAAAAATAATAATAATAATTAAAAAAATATATCAGAATGTGGTACTTGCCTTTGTCATCAATAGCAAGCCTGGTGAACAGTGTTTGATTCTATGCAAGCTTTTCTGAGTGAGAAAAATCTGCTCAGGGCAAATCAGAAAAATAGTGAGCAAAGCTTAGCTCCCTGGTCTTTCTCTAGAAACAAAAGATCCACAAAAATGTTTATTTCATGTTCAAGAGAAGTTGAAAAGTGGTATCAAAGACATTAGGAGTCGAGCCTCATAAATGCCTGCAAGAAGCCTTCTGGTGCTGTGTACACAGAGTGCCTGTGGCTGGAACTTAGCGCCGAGGCTGGAGGAGTGAGGCTGTGCCTCAGCTCCCTGCTCTGACTCTACATGAGTTCACACATGGCTATGCGCAGCAGGGGGGTAACACAGGAGCGCTGTAGGTGATGGAGTAGGAAACAGATATCAGCAGAAAGAAATGATGAATAAACTGGAGTCACAGGCACAATTCACAGTTGGGACTGATTGTGAAAATTTCTCAATGTTAGTTCTTGTTCCCTGTGCTCTTGGAAGTGGAAAGGTTCATCTAGTTCCAGTTGTAGCTGGAGTCAGAAGCATAGGGAGAAAAGATTGTTACCACACCAAGATGCTGGGGAAATTTCCTCAGAAGGAAATGCCAGTATTGCTTCTGAGACATCATTTGAAACAAAATTATAATCTTGAGGGATTTTTTTTTTCCTGCAGTCATTAAAATTGAATGTTTTCATTTATTCAGATAGCCTCTTTCTGGAGGAGCTGCAGCTGCTGGGACAAACAAGCCTCCATTCTGCTGCACTGATCCCTCTGGGATCTGGGGATGATTGACAAGGGGCTCTGGTTTGGGCATTCATGCCCCGAGGTACATGCATGCATTGCAGGAAGAGTAGCCTCTGCAGCACTGAGCCAGGGAAATTTCCCCCCTTTCTACAAGCATTGAGAGGCAGAGAAAAGTATTCCCAGCCTGTCTGTAATGGCAAGGCATGCAGAGACAGTCCATGAAGCCTTCTGCTGCTGTCCCCAGAGTGTCTCACCTGCTTTGGGCCACCCTCAGTGGCAGCAACAGAAAAGCCATATGGGAGATAAGGGATTTCTTGAGTTAGCTGGGGCATCTGTCATTTGAGGGACAGGAGGTCCAGAGCAAAGAGTGTCATCTCCAGAAATGCTAAGGAGCAGAGATGAGCTGGACATGCTATGGGGGCTTTTCCTGCCCAAGCATCCTTGGATGTGTCAGCACAGAACCTCCTGATACCTTGCTGCTCTGTGCAGAAAGGAAATATTTTGGTGACTTCCCCAAACATTACCTGTGACTGTGGGGTTCAGCAGCCCAGGGACCCAGCTGCTTGCCTCCTCCCCAGTGTGCACCGCAGCTGCTCAAGGATGGCCTCCTGTATTTACACTTCTCTTCACAGAAGATGGGAAGACATAACTGAGGCAGGCTATGAGGTTTTGAAGATGCTGTGCTTTGATGCTCTGCTTACTGGGCCCTGGAGGCCAGTTACTGGGGGCAGTGGGGGCTTGGATCGCCTTGAGGGCTGCGGGAGGGCAGCATCCATTCCTGCGCAGCTGCTGCTACTCTCCCGAGGAGCTTCCCCCTCCCCTCTGCCTCCGTTTTATTCCCCCACCAGCCCATCTGCAGAGAAGATATCAGCGTTATAGCGTACATATTCATCGGGCAGGTCTCGGTCCGCAGGCAGGGACCATTCCTGGGCAAAAGGGGGAAGCTGCCCTCTGCGCCTTCTCCTCTCGAAGCAGCGCTGGGGGTGGGTGAAGGCGGCCTGCAGCCCTGGGAGGGCACCGCCGCCCGCCCAGAGGGCACCGCCGCCCCCCATCAACGGCACCAGGCTGCTTCATTTTCATCTGCTGATCAGATATATTTACTTCTTGGGTATTTCCCTAACCAGAATTGACTGCGCTATAATTGCCTATTTCTTTGGTCCATTGGCTGTTAACCTTGAAGCGCGGCGGGCGGAGGCAGGGAGGCCCTCGCTGTCAGGCCTGACCCCGGCCGTGCCGCGGGCTGCCATGACAACGGCGACAGATGTCAGCCATGGCGCCCGCGCCCCCCGGCTCGCGAAAATCGATCTTGCGACGGCACTGCCGCGCACGGCCACCGACCTGCCAAGCGTTCCCGGCTCAATCATTTGTTTCATCTAGCGGGGAGAGGAAAACATAAAAGAAATGAAATTAATTTGACCTCTGTCTTTTGAGCGACTCCAGTGCCGCGCCGAATTCTAGCAAGTGCCTCTTATGAATCTGAAAAAAATTACATTAGGAATAACATTTTGAAGTGAAATGACTCTTGTAATGTCAACCCTCCAGAAACGTGTTATTTCAAATGTCAGATACGTAGCAGTCATTTGCTATTTTCCGGATGTGTCCGGAGGTTATCTTCACCTTGGGTGCATTTCAGGTAAATTAGTACAAAGAAACTGCCTGTGAAGTACACAAAACAGTATTGCCTGGTGGGTTTTGGTTTGGTTTGGTTGGTTTTGGGTTTGTTGGGTTTTTTTTTTGGTTGCTTGTGGGTTTTTGTGGGGTGTTTTGTTTGGTTGGTTGGTTGTTTTTTCTTTTCACAATGCCTCGGCGAGGAAACCTCCTTTTGTGGCTACGTTAGAGGATCACTACAATAAGAAGATGATAAACGATACTCCAAAGTGACAACATCTCTCCTTTTTCAAAACCATGCCAGCTTTTTAAGGCCAGGCTGGATGTGGCTCTGAGCAACCTGATCTAGTGTGAGGGGCTCCTGCCCCATGGCAGAGGGGTTGGAACTAGATTATCCTCCAGGTCCCTTCCAACCCTAACAATTCTATGATTCTAATGTTCTATGAGTTTCCTGGTCTGGAGCGGGGTTTCCTGGGATGGTGGTGGGTCCCCTTGGATTTGCCCACCATCTATGCAAACAATTTACTGACCAAACTCTACAACTCCCTGCTAATGTTTGCCATCCCAGTAACGTTACATGTGTCTGACAAATGGAGAAAACCCCAAACTCCAGAGGGCTCGGTCCATGCCTACCACTGGGTGGATCTGCTGGCAGTTTTTAGAGACAGCCCCTCCCAAATGTGTATAGATTTGGGACAAATCTCTAAGATAACCTTCTCCTTTTAAAAAAAACAAACAAGCAAACAAAACCCCCAAACAAACAAAAAACAAGCCAAAACAAAACCCCAAACAAACAACCAAAAAACCAAAACCAAACAAGCAAACAGACAAACAAACAAAAAACCCCACAAAGAAAAAAACATCACACTGCTGAAGGTGATTATAGGAAAAAAAGGATCTCTTAAGATTTCAATGCGATATGTCTGTCTCTATTCTGTGGGATATTTTATTGCAATTTTGCCCTCAAGTGAAGCTGACAGGAGCCAGACTTGCAATTTAAATCAATAAGAACCCTTTACCGTGGCCATAAAATACTTGGCTAAAGCTTTGAAGTGGCCACAGCTGAATGCGCAGTGAACACAGCATAAATGCTCCTTGAGATGTATTGTGTTAGACCACTGCTAACATGGTGCTCCGAGGAAGTGGTACTCAACCACCTTCTGGGAGCGGGGCAGAGTGGCCCAGATTCTCTGGAGTGCCAACAGGGTTGCTGTCAGTCAGTGCCCACAACTTGCATGCTGGCCTGTGCTGCAGATATCTGACATCCTTACTCCTTGGTTTCCTGGAGAGGGGAGACAGGCACAAAACTCCCATATTATGTTGCTGAATGTGTGGCTGCATCAGCAGTGGTTCCAGGGCCAAGTCCTCTGTTACATAAAGCAGCATGTTTGTACTGGGGAGCAGGTCTGAATGACCCTAGAAGAACCATAGTCTTTGAAAGATGAATGGTGTCTGCATGTCTGTCTAGCTTTTGGCATGTACATGCATGTATACATCTCTGCATATATCCAGGCAAAAGCCTAGATAAAAGCAGAAAACTCTGATGATACAAGCCTGGTTTGAATAACCTGAAGCATTTTGTATTTAATACTCACAGTTAGAATATCTGAAGTTAAAGACTGGGACTTCCCCCTTCCTGCAAAAAGCAGTTGGAAAACAAGTGAAGTTTAAATCTGTGCCCTGACTTTGCAGCTGTTTATGACAAGTCTTTGGGATTCTTTAAGGAGAATTCTATGTTTTTTTTCCTTCTGTTTGTAAAGAAGCTTTTCATTTAAAGAAACCAAGTGCCAAACACTACTATATTATTGGATAAATTATTCCACTAAAGCCCCTGGCCCAGTGGCATGCATGAGAAGTAGATTAGATACACATTTTAAGGACATAAAAGGCTGGTTCTTCCAGAGATGTAGGGAATATGTTCAGAAGCAGCATTAAGTGCACCTACTGCAAAGAGCACTGTGTACACTCCTGTTGTAGCTTTCTGACTGCAGAGAGTCCTGCCCTGTAGGTCCAGCCTCAGGTTGCCTAATTTTGCCTGGTTTGGGACAGGAAGCTCAGCTGGCTGCACTGTTTGTCCTATTTCATTCCCTTTGGTGAGGGCTGGATCCAGTCCAGTGAGGTTCAGCTGTTCAGCAAATATGGTAAGAGGGAAAAGGACAGGTTTTCCTTTCTATCCTGTACATTGTTTAGCACTATTATACTCTCACTGTACCACAATATTGCAGAGGTAGTAACAGTCTGTGTATAAATACTGTGTGCTCAGTCAATTGTAAGAATGTTGGCTAGAGAAGGCTTCAATGAGTATTATCTACATCCATTGTTATTTGTAATAGATCCTGTGTCCAGTAGATATGTTTATTCAATTGTTTCTTTAAAATATATATAAGCTATACAGATAATTCACCATATTTTCAGGTGCATTATTAGTTTGGGAACTTGACTCTGCTGCACCTTTTCCAGTAACCCATTTGTAAGGAAAATACACATTTCTGCAACCCCAGGAACAAATCAAGATCATTCACTGCCCAACATAGCTTTCTGTGCCAATTTGTATGAGTAAAAATGTATGAGATCTCCATAGATCCACAGTGTAAAACACAGGCTATTCACATGGTGTTCATATAGATACCATATGTTTCTCCTGCACTGAGAACTGTGGTACACGTGTTGTGCCTTAGTTTATTGGCCTAAAGTAGCTGAAATAACTGGCTGCTGTTACATTCCACTGAGAAGTCTTGCTCAGTTTGCTTCAGTGAGCTGTCATTGGCTTTACTCAGCCCATGTCCTTCCACCCACTTTAGCTAACCCTACATGTCCTGACATCAGGCACCATGCTTCATGCTTTGCTGTCTCTTGCCCTGGGTATATTCAGCAGCAATACACCCTGGGGTGTGAATGGGTGAGGGAAAACCCTCAAATTACCTAGACAGACTGAAAACCATTTCTTCTGTTGCAGAAAATATCACCAAGAGCACATCCTAACTCTAAACTCTGTGGTGTAGAAGGGTAAACAATGCAACAGGGAAATAATCAGCTGAAGGAGGATAAAATGTGATTTCTGTCACCGTATTACATCTGACAGTAAGTGTTTGTTGTAGCCCACATCTTGTGTAGCTCACGTCTTGTTTACTAGTTAGGCAGTGCTGGTTTGGATACGTGATTGTGGATTTAAAACCCCTCAACCTTTCTCTTTCATCCCTTTACTGGAGACTCCATATGTTTGGGCACGGACACCTGAGAATCTTTTTGAAAAAATAAACATCCAGACTTGTGCTGAGTTTATCTGTTTATATTTAATTCCTCTTTTTCCTTGAACTGGACTGGTAATGAAAGGCATTTCTCTGTCACTGGGCAGCTGACAAGAAGATACACAGCTTTCTGACGTGGTCCCTGAATGCCTCCCTTCAGTCTTTGGCTTACATAGACAGGATTGCCATGAGAGAGAGACTAAATAAAGGTCTAGATTTTACACTCTTTGATATAGTGCACCTTTAAAATTAAGGAAGGAAATGGACATGATTATGCTATTTCTTCCCAGGAATTTGCCTGCAAATCCATCAAACCAAACATAAATGTGATACAAGAACAGAAGGATCCCCAGTCCCTGCTATCTCTGCTGGGTAAGCTGGTTCAGTACCACTTCCATATTTGAGACAGGAGAAAGAAAGAAAGTATAAAACTGGACTTCTAAAGCACAAATCCTGACTCTGATCTCAACTCTGCCTTACAGGAAATGGCTGAGAGCCCTGGAAGGGACACCATGGAGATGAATCCTACAGCAGAAGCAATTGCTTCACTTTATGTAATTCAACAGTTTCTGAGCAGGGAGGATCTAGCAGCACCCCAGAAGCAGCAGTTCTGGAGGGAAGGATGTTCTTAGTCCTGAACACTTTACTGTCAAAAAATCATACCAGGAAGGACACAAACCCTGAGCACAGCTCTCCTACAGTTTGATCTTGAAGCAATCATGACCCTAGGATTCAGTGAAGTTTCTTCCAGCCTACCTACATTTGGGTTCTACTTTATTTTGTCCATATGCTCCTTCTTCCAGGCTTTACCATCAATCTCCTCCTTAGCTGCAATTCAGAGAGATATTCAGACAAAATCCAGTGAAATACATTTCTTCTTGTAGGAAAGAGTTTTTCATGGATAATGGCTCATTTCCTTCTGCAGTGAAGTGTATGCTGTAATCTACAAATGAGTTTGAAGTCCAACACAGGGCAACATTCTTCAGTGAAGGTCACAGCACTATGGAGAGGCATTGACACAAAACACGTTTCATGGAACAAAATGGAGTTCCTGCTTTGACATAGACATATCCTCAATTTGTCATGCTGTGTTCTGCCTTAACTTGATGGTCAAAGTAGCTGGCCAGGTGTGAGCAGGGATGTGATCTATGTCTCTTCAATAGCTGCAGTAATTTCCTTGTCCCTCCACAAAGTCGCCCCCGTTCCAAGATGCTGGTGATGCTGGTCTCTTGTGCGACCTTCTGATCGATGGAGTGACAAGCTATTTCTTCCTCAAGTGAGTCCTAATCTCCTATTATGCCACAAGTACACAGGGCTACTGTGATAAAAGCTTACAGTCTATGACACCTGGTCAAAACAATTATTTTGGTAGTTGTTCCCTATGGATTTGGGTTGTGACATCTGAGGTGAGTAAACTAATCCCAGGAGCAAAGGGATTCCTAAAGTGAAATATGATTTAGAGGGCCCTGGCTAAGGTTTGTAATTCAGGACATGATTCCTAAGACTAATTAGCTCTGAAGTTGTTTGCTTTTCATTGTACTCTTGTACTTGACTTTTGAGGTGTACAGTTTTCTTAACCCAGGAGCATTTCTGCGTGGGTGTTGCCCATCATTTTTTTTTTTAGGCATGTCCAGCACCTCTCAGGATTTGTTTCTCATAAATCAAAGTTATCTGATCTGTTCTCTTGGCACAGAAGGATAGCCTACAAAGTGAGGAAGTTTATTTTTCAACCTGCCTGTAACAGCTTGTTGAGACAGTCCACATTCTTTCTGCCTGGGAACAGTTCAAATAATGGGATTTCCACCACAATTCTTTCAGGACAACTTTGTACCTGAAGAAATCCTTCTGTCAAGCTGATTATCAAGCAGGAGATTCTCTTTGCAGCTGTATGATCATTTTCATCCATTTAAAAGGGTGTCCCAGTTTTGTGGAAGGAGCATTGAGGGCAGCGTGGTAGCTGGATTGCTCCAGGCTGCACAGGAAACTTGCAACAGAGCAGGGACTTGAACATCTCACATAACTGCTGGGCCCACCATCATTTATACTGTTTTACCTACTTATGTCATGTTGTACCTAATGAAGGCTTCCTCTCCACCCTTGAAACTGACACCTCTCCATGGCCAAAAGTGAGTTGCTGTCAGGGACCAACACATTTTGTACGCTGTGGACCCAATTGCTCATCTATTAAACTCAGCTCAGGCACCTTAGAGTGCTGCAATTCAGAGTTAATTTATAACAGCTGGACTTCCAGCAAGGCAAAAGGACTGTAGTGCACAATGCAGTGCTGTTGTGTTATGCCTTACTTCAGTTTACCTCTTTCTCCTTGATGTGTTTCATGGGACTACAGGCAAAGCTGGTGCAGAAAGATACTGCACCATCTCTGCTACCTGTGTGACACTGTCCCTGTGTGGAGGGAATTCTCTGCTGTGCTCATCTATGAACTTTAGGCCACTTCATGCTAATTACACAAGAGAACAGGTATGAGAAGTTGGACTGTGCTTTCTGTTTTGTTTTTATTTTGTTGCTGGTGAGCAAATAATGATGCAGACCTGACTGTAGCTGTATATTTCTTTGCATTCAGCTTCCATTCAAGTAAAAAAAGCCCCATATCTAGAATAAAAGGATCTTTCTTGGTCTGTCAGAGGTTCTATGGCCCCTCCAGACAGATTTCTTTGACTACTTTCTTCTCACAGTGGATATTTGACCTTGCTAAAGTTGTCAGACTTTGTTACTTTGGCAAATCTTTACAGCCTGCTCCAGGATCCTTTTGCCTCTCCAGTATCTGAAAACTCTTTTTCCCCAGGGCTGTGTCTATGTTAATGGATCCAGAAGCACATCAAAGTTCATGAGTCTGGATATGTGTTCCACACATACGTGAGAACAGGCTGCCTATTGGCTTCTCTTCTGGTTTTATTGGAAACAAAAATTCACTGTGTGGGCCCCCAAAGGATAGGCGTATATTTAGTCCTACTAGCTAAACACAGATATTGTCCAAGTAGCTGGATTTCAAAGAGACCCTTTCATAGGACCTCTCTGTGATACCTTTAAGAACATCACCCATATAGATTTACCACCCTGCAAATCTAGTCTCTAGCTGGTCTCTTTCCCTCTCTGACATAATAGGCAATCTGTCATTACAGTAACTTCCTCTCATTTACCTTCAAGTCAGATAATAAAGGGCCTTTATTCACTTAGAATGGATCTAAAATAGTCAAATCCTACTGTCTTTAATATGCTACTTCTAGTTCCTCAGTCCAAGACAAATCAAATTTATTTAACTATTTTCCCTTACACATCAATCTCTCTTGTCCCTTAGTTATTTCTGTTACCTCTTCATGGATATACTCAGTGGGAAGAAAGATGCCCAGTGTTGTGCAGATTTGATCTGAAGGGCTCTTTAGGTGGATATGCCAGGTCTGATTGAAAGAAGCACGAGCTAACTGAACAATAAATGCAAAATAAATGAAGGTGAAATAGAGCTCTTTATAGAATCATAGAATGGTCCAGGCCAGACTTGACCTCCAAAGGTCATCCAGTCTGACCTCCTCACAGTCAGCAGGGACATCCTCAACTATATCAGATTGCCCAGGGCCTTGTTGAGCCTTACGTTGAATATCTCCAGGGAAGGAGCCTCCGCCACCTCCCTGGGCAACCTGTTCCAGTGTTCCACCACCCTTATAGCAAAGGAATTGTTCCTAATAACCAGTCTTAAATCTGCCCTTCTCTAGTTTGAAGCCTTTGCCCCTTGTCCTGTCACTGCAGGTCTTTGTAAACAGTCTCTCTCCATCCTCCCTGTAGGACCATTTCAGGTACTGGAAGGCTGCTCTTAGGTCTCCCCAGAGCCTCCTCTTCTCCAAGCTGAACAACCCCAGCTCCCTCAGACCTGTCCTCGTAGCAGAGGTGCATTTCTTTTTCCCAGTTGGAGCGTGCATGAATGTTATTTGTAGTGCAGTCTTAGAAGCACTATCCACTTGATGGTTCTGTGGCCAAAATGGATTTTTTTGATATTATTTTATTTTATTATTTATTTATTCTTCCTTTCCTAGCCGGAGAGAGAGTCTGTTAAAGACAAGCTCTTTATGAAAGCAGTATACGTTTGCGCTGTGCTTTCCTTTCAATGGTTTGACTCTTAAGGATCTTTTCCAGCCTAAATGATTCTATGATTTTATGACTCTATAATTTCATGATTCTGTGATTTTATGACTCTATAATTTCATGATTCTATGGTTTCTCAGGGAAGGGGTGGGGGCTGGTGCAAGTTACCCTGCTTAGGTCCACTGACATTTGTGGCACTTGGTCAAGTACGTTTTGTCACTTCAGAATGTCCACTCCTTGTCCTGTTACCCATAAATTGCCTTTTAAACTAGACCACAAGCACCTTTAAATGATAGTTTTGCTTAACAAGGAAATATTTGACTACAAGTTGCACATTTAACAAATAACAATTTCTTGCCTGCATGTCATAAGATGAAAACCAAAACTGAGAGGCTGGTAGGTGTGGTATCTTCAAAGTACTGAAAAAAACCCACCAAACAGTTGCTCTGTTGCTCTTGTTCATAAAACAGAAGCTGAAATTATCTTATCTAAGCCATTCTCAGCAGTTGTCCTAGGGTGTTATTGATCCTTGGCTGCTCATCTAATGAGCAAACTACACAGTGGACCACAAGTGCATTTCAGTTTTATGTGTAAATGCTGTAAATGCTGTTTTCAAAGTTAATATATTATTCTGGGCATTTTTATAGCATCTTATTTAAAGTGTTATTAATGTTTAGAAATGGGATTCGGGGTTTATTTTATGAGTGTTTGACTTCATTTTTAACTCTCCTCTTCATCCTTTCCTCTGTGATCCAGCGGCACATAAATAACATTTGGAGTTGCTTGCTTCGTTTTCGGTTTGTCCCTTCTTGTTTCATTAACTCCACTTGCTTCTTAAGTCACTCCTCCTGTTCTACTAAAACAGTCTTGAGTCCTAAATTGCAAGTCTTTGTGGGTTAAAGACATCAACAGGATCCGTTTCCAGACTGCAGAGACTGCAAAAAGCATGTAGCTGAGCCTGAAGGGTAGGGGCTCGCGTTCCTCTCAAGTTTGGGTTTGTGTTCAGGGTGGGACACACACTGTACCAAATCCAGAGCACCCCAGGGAGGATTATAACCTTGCAGCCCTCCTCCAAGTCACAGTGTCTCCCCTGTTTCTACCTTTCTCTGGAGGAAGTAATTTTGCTTCTGTCCTGACTTTCAGGAGGACAACTCCACCTTTGTTCTGTGGGTGGCCGAGAGTGAGCTCCAGGCTTTCCAATCCACCTCTTCCTCCTCCAGAGAGAAATAAACGTGTGCAGGGCAGCACACACACTAGTTTATAGTGAGAACAGCCTACAGAGAAGCTGTGCTGGGAGATCTCATGCCTTTAGCTCTTTTGGATAACTGTGTCTCCCCTGCCTCCCTCTCTGCCCTTGATGGAGTGCAAGCACAAAGCACAGCCCTATTTGGTGAGCTGGACTGGTATCTGCTGCAGGGTAACTGGCTCCCAGCTGCTGGGGCAAATGTCAGAGCCAGGTCCTCAGGACCTGCTCCTGCACTCAGACAGCACAACCAGCTCTGTAGGCACTCCAATACAGTGAGCATACACAGATCCCAGAAAAAGGGAGGATGTGGCCTTGCTGTACACATCAGCATGTTGTTGAATCATCTGCAGATTCTCCTGGGTGAGTAAAGTGAGACATACTGTCGCCCCGCTCAGTGCCTCAGGTGTCGTGGTATGGCTCCTGAAAGAAGAGTCTTAACAGCAAAGGACAGCAGTTTCTGTAATTTCAGTGTTTTTGACACAAGGAGCCCTCTGACACGTTCCTCAGAGTGAATGGAAGCCCTCCTGCTGCAGGACATTCAGGGCACCTTTCAGCAGAGCTTGTAAGCATGTGCTTAGTTCTTAATGTATGGATGGTCCCAGTGAGCTTCAGGCATGTGTTGAAATATGGATGAGCGTTTGAAGTGCTCAGCATCTTGGGGCTATCAAGGCCCAAATGGATCAATCCCAAGACATTATTCAAATTGTGAGTTTCCAATTGCATGTGTTAGGAAAAAAAAAAGTGGGGGGGGGGGGAGGGAGGGAAGAGTCATTATCTTCATTGCAAAGATGGAAGAATTAAGGTACACAGAGGTTGAAGAACTTAGTCAATGTCAAGGCATATGTCCTCGGGGGAAATTTGGAAATATAACCTGTTTTCTGAAACCCACTCCTGTGCTCAGCCACTTCAATGCCCTTTTGCTGTTTCCATGCTCTTCTTGTTACAGCTGGTGACTATCCCCAAGCTGGAAATCTGAATGTAAAATCCATTTAAATGGCTACGATATTTGCAGCTCTCTGCTTTCCATATTTTTGTCTCTGCTCTTTGTCCCACATTTTAAAGGACAAGCCAGGCAGTGGGTTAAGTGACAGAATGTTTTTATCTTACTTAAGTATGTCTCTATTAAAATGTAATCTGCTTTCTACATCCTTTTGGGAGAAAAGAGGGGAGGGGGGAAAAAAGAATAAAGAAAAAAGGCTGCTTCTGTAGATGCAGTAAAGTCATGGTAATTTTCCCCAATTGAAACTCCTGACTTTGTGTCTTAGCATCATATACAGCATAATTTATAAAAGTGTGAGCAACTGCAGAATTGTTTTCCTAATAGATTCTGAAGATTCCAATTTCCATTCTGCCACACAAGACTGAAAATCCACTTGTGCTCAGTTATCTGTATCTTTGCCTCATCCTCAGACTGCATCAAAAATCAGGTTCAGGTGCAGGTTAAGAGCATGCATTTACCTCAGGAATATGGGGCTTATTAAATATCTCTACACAATTAACATCACCATATCAATAAGAATTATCATTATGCCCTGTCAATCAGGTGCTGAATTTTGCTTCAGGGAAACAAAACAATTTAAATTATATCAAATGCCCTCCCTTCTTCTTCTTCTGCTTCTTCTTTTTTTTTTTTTTACATGCTTCTCTTAAAATTGGATAATTATGTGGCTTTTCATTAGATTCCTCTAAGCATAATAGATCACAATATTCACCCTTTGACCTTGGTGATGAATGTTTCTGGTGAAAACATGTGACAAGCAGTGTTCTAATGAGAATAAAATACTGAGTAACAGAGAGTCTCACATAATGAAAGAACAAAAGCATGCAGCACAACTACTTTTAAGGCTACAGTGCAAAATGTGTTCATACAGCAATTCTGATGGATTGGCAAAGCAATCCTGTCTGTTGAAGATTGTACCAACAAACTTTGGTATTAGATGCAGAGACAAAGGCGAGAAAAGACAAAGGAATCCTTGTATTCTGGGTAAACTCTGTAGGAGCATGAAAAGTGGTCTCTCTCTGTGTTGTCTAGGCAAGTTGCTACACAAAGCTCTGCTATTAAGTTTTCCTAAACATCTCAAAATTTTATGTCTGTGTTTACACTATAAAAGAACTATAAATTCAATCTGTTTCCAATAATTTAGAGTGGGGCTAAGGAGGTCAAATTCTCCCTCATGCAAACAGCCACACACACAGTAGTCGTGTGTTTATAAAGAATGATTTTTTTGTGGACTGACAAAGAAGACACACCAGTCAGCAGTGCCAAAACACTGAGGGTTGGCTAAATTAGACATTGTTAGCAGCTACTCATTTTTTGTTTGTTTTTCATCTCTGAACCCTACTGCCACCTTGCAAAAGCCTGCTCAGAGCAGCGTTACTTACACCCACTCTGCTGTGGTCGTTTAGACTCTGGTCTCACTGGAGCAATGACTGCAGCAAGAATGTTTGATTTAGAAGATAGTTATCTTCAGGTTTTGTTCTCTCTTGACTTTGCATGTGTTGTCCCTTTTGCATTTTGTTTGATGTCTGGGAAATGTTTACATTCTGAATTATCATCCCTGCTAAACAAATTTTTGGTTGACTTCTGAAGAAAACCTTTTGCTTCTTATTTCTGGCTGAGGTTCATCTCTGATTCAAGGTCAACCGTTCCTTGCTGTGTAATAGAAATGGCTTTTTGTCTGAGATCATGCCCCTGCAAAGACAGTGAGTGTTTTGCTGTAGACTTTTGAGACAAGGCTTTCAGTTAGGCCTTGGGTCAGGCCCTCCTTTGAGTTATGCCATTATTGCAGTTATTGGCACAATATTAATCCGAACAAAGGACTACATGAAAGAGAGAGAAATTTGGCCTCTTGCCTTTATGAACCCTCTAGAATATTTTGGTCTAAATTATTGCTGCTCTAATTTGATAAATTGAATTAAACAATACAAAAATATTAATAAGGATCAACAGCTGTAATTTCCCCAGTGTTTGGGCAATAAAGCTCTCCAATTAAGTTCATCTGAGGTCAGACCTCCTCATGAGGAATTTGAGGGTCACAGACTGGTCCAGCTAAATGAGATGAAAAGTCAGGAGATTTGTATGGTAATTTGAAAACAAAATTAAACACCAGTATAAGTATAAAGACCTATTTCTGCTTCCTTATTGTTGTAAGCACCATGGACACACTTTAAGGAAAATTAAAGGATGAAGAGGACCTAATAGACATGCTGTGCTGATAAGCAGATGTGTTTTCCATGCTTCCTACAGGTTGATCTGAAAGCCAACCCAGAGAGAGAAAGATGTGCTATGGAGTCCCTTTCCACCAGCAGCCCTTGCATCATGAGTTAATCCTCCCCATCCAGACTGTCTAGGGACATGCCTCAGGAAGAGCTGGAGAGGGATCTGCTCTTGCGCTGCTGCCTTGCTCCAAGATGTTCTCAGTGGCTTCTTCTGTGCCTCTGTGCATTCATATCTGTCCTGCTGCATTTCACCCCAGTCTGAATCACTCAAATATTTGGTCATTCAGGACTTGGGCACATGTCTCGTCGCCTGTGAAAATATCCAGAGAGAAAGAATATGCTTTTAGCAGAGTCTAATGAAGAGAGCAAGTTTTGATTTTCATGCAGGTGACTCATTAAAGGCAAAATAATCTTATTGATTGCTTGTTACAGTTGTCTGAATTGAGGGCTGTCTCCTAGCAGATTGAAATTTACTGTGACTGATGGGATCTCATAAACTCAGATCAAAAGGAGAATAAAAATGAAATATCTTTAAATTAGCTCAAATAAAAATGTTAGTGTCAGAAACAAGTAAATAAACATGTACTATATGCATGAACTGGTGTTATCTGCTTACCCAATGACTATCATTTAATTTACCATAACATATTTTGATGTTATAGTACAGTGAATCTCTGTTTCTGAAAGGAGAGGAAGAGGAAAGAAAGAAAGAAAGAAAGAAAGGAAGGAAGAAAGGAAGAAAGAAAGAAAGAAAGGAAGGAAGAAAGAAAGAAGGAAAGAAGGAAAGAAAGAAAGAAGGAAAGAAAGAAAGAAAGAAAGGAAGGAAGAAAGAAAAAAGGAAAGGAAGGAAGAAAGAAAGAAGGAAAGAAAGAAGGAAAGAAAGAAAGAAAGAAAGGAAAGAAAGAAAGAGAAAGAAAGGAAGAAAGGAAGAAAGGAAGAAAGGAAGAAAGAAAGAAAGAAAGAGGAAGAAAGGAAGGAAGAAAGAAAGAAAGAAAGAAAGAAAGAGGAAGAAAGGAAGGAAGAAAGAAAGAGGAAGAAAGGAAGAAAGGAAGAAAGAAAGAAAGAAAGAAAGAGGAAGAAAGGAAGGAAGAAAGAAAGAAGAAGAAAGGAAGAAAGGAAGATGGAAAGAAGGAAAGAAAGGAAGGAAGGAAGAAAGGAAGAAAGGAAGATGGAAAGAAGGAAAGAAAGAGAAAGAGAAAGAAAGAAAGAAAGAAAGAAAGAAAGAAAGAAAGAAAGAAAGAAAGAAAGAAAGAAAGAAAGAAAGAAAGAAAGAAAGAAAGAAAGAAAGAAAGAAAGAAAGAAAGAAAGAAAGAAAGAAAGAAAAAAAGAAAGAAGGAAGGAAGGAAAAAGGGGGAAAAAAAGGCAAAACAAACCAGATGTTAATCTCTTGATGTGTTTACAGAATTCTCTTAAAGTTAACCTGCAGAGTGATGTTGTGGCTCACAGCATGCATATGAAAGTGTTCATATCTAAAGAACCAAAGTGATGTTAAGTTCAAGTGTGTGTACTTTTGGCTGGGTCTCCACACTGTCTGTATAGGTTTTGTGTGTAGGTCTTGGGTCCTACTCAAACTGGGTTTAACTTGTCAGTCAAATTTAGCATATGCATCAGAAATATGGTAACTCTTTCTGCAGAGAGGTGGGATAGACAAGAGGTGGGGTGTAATGAGCAATACAACCATACAACTGAGCAATACAACCATTTTTCCAGAAGAAAGGATCAGTCCTGGTCCTGCTCATGCTGCCTCCAGCCATGCCATGCTGTGTCATCCCTACCTCTGAGCTGGCTATGGTGCCTATCCAATCCCTTAGCAAGGCATGATATCTAAAGCAACAAGATGCTAACCAGGCAGGAAAGGTGACTGGTTTTCTTCAACAAAATAAAACCAAACAAAAAAATAATAAAACCCCCAGTTTTGTTCAAGTTTTTTCTCTTAGGGAAGACAGACCCCACCTGGAGTACTGAATCCAGTTGTGGAGCTCCTATTACAGGAAGGATCTGGACATGCTGGAACATGTCCAGAGAAGGGCCAAAAGGATGATCAGAGGGCTGGAGCACCTCTCCTATGAGGACAGACTGAGAGAGTTGGGGCTATTCAGTCTGAAGAAGAGAAGGCTACAAGGAGACCTTATTGAGGCCTTCCAGTGTCTGAAGGAGGGCTACAAGAAAGCTATCCATCTATCCATTCATCCATCCATCCATCCATCTGCAGTTGCTGGTCAGAATCTTGACTGGCTTACTTAAGGGACTGAAGTCTTGCATAAACTCCGACATAAAGTCCAAGGGAAATACTTTTCTTCTTTCTAACACTGCAGCTATCAGCAACTCAAAGCCAGTGCTTGGATAGCTAGGAAAACATCTGGCTAGAGACAGAAGCCAAAGAGGGACCTGTTTCATGCCTTGCATTAGGGACCATGCTAAACCTATTGCATCCTGCTCTGCGCAAAAAATGCTGTTGCACTAAAGAAACTCCAGAGGCTGTATGAAAATTAAAGAAAGCATGGACACACCATGCAGAATGGGGTTCATTCTGTATTTGTGTGGGTTTCTTATGCTGTTTCTCAGCTAAGTTCTGACCTAACCTTCCTGTCTGCAAGTGCTGTGTTGTCCCTGCAGGGAGGGCTGAGATTGATTCCTGTTGTTCCCTTTCTAAAATGTGAAGCATGGGAAGGAAAGGTTCTTGGAGCAATAGGTGCACCATTTTGGAGAATAAGAGGGATGCACACAAAGATTGTAATTAGCCACAGGTAATTACAGGGCTTGTTACAACCTCATGGATACCTGTTAGGGATGTGGTAGGGGACTGGGGCAATTCCCCAGACAGCTGACAAACCTGATAGACCATTTTTCACTTGTGCTAATAGATTGAAAGCAGCTGACCTGAAGGAAAGCCTACCTTCTGATGATGAGACTGGCATCTTGAAAGATTTGAGATTGACTGATGCCTATGACTCTTGGAACCCTGAATAAATAATGAATAATTATGGCAATAAATCATATAAATAATACAATAGCTGCCATTCTAGTTCATTTTATATCTTTGGTTCCCGTCACAGATCCATTTGTTTTCCCATTCACTGAGCCTTTCCTTGTTCTCCTGTGTATTCTTTCTCATCATTGACGCTTTTGGCTTGGACTGTACTGTAGAGCTTAGCCACTTTTTGTATGGGTCATAGGAAAAAAAAATCACCCAAGCAACTCACAAACTTGTACCAGTAAAACTCCTGGTATAGATGCCATTTTACTGGTAACAAAATAGTTTTACTCCAGTAACTTATTTTATTCTGGCATCTAATAGAAGTTTACATAAGTTACAGTGACAGCAGGACCTCAGCCAGCTTTACTGGTAGGACCAGCTGCCAGAGGTATTTCTAGATGGTTTTAACAGTAAAGCATTTCTAGGAGTAAAGGCCTTAGTCTCCTTCACATCAGACTCTCCTTCACTATTTCCTCATTTTTGCTGTAAGAATCATCCACTTCTACCAATAAATGCATCTGACCTGATGTTAACATAATTTCCCTGAATACACAGAGAAGGAAAAACTCTCTTCCAGCCAAGAAACAAGAAATAGGTAGGGGGTTGGTTAAAGAAACTCTCATATAGCTCTGAGAAGACTTTTAAGATGTGATCCATAAAAAACCAATGAGCTTCAGATACATTTGTTTGTACAATTTGCCTGTCTGCTGAGACAGAGATCCTTGTAATAAGTGGATAGAGGAACCTTTTAGTGGTTCCTGCATGATTTTGAAATTAAGGTTTTTGCAGGTTTGGGCAGAGTGAGAGTTAGAGTCTCTCCTTCTCCTCTTATCAGAATTAATTGAAAATTCTGCAAGCAGAAACTGATGATAGGTTAGGAGTGTTTTTTTCTTGCTGTGAGACAATGCAGAACTTGTTCTCCAAGGTTTCCTGGGCTGCAGTGGCATGTAATCCTCTGTTAAACGACTCTATCAGCTTCCTCAGGCCAGTCCCCGTAATCACCAATTATGTTTCATAGCATTAAAACATTCACAACCTCGCCCTCCAGCATCTGCAACACGTGCTTTTGTTAAACCCCCCTGATTTGCACTGGGGCTTAAGTCATTCCTGAGCCCTGCAGTCATGCATGGAGCTCAGCCAGGGTTGTCCAAGCCCATCAGTGCCATCAAAACACACAACCATCCCCCTGGTTTGGGATCCTGTGGCTGCTCTATGTCCAGTAGCGCATATGCCCTAATCCTGCCTCTCTGAGTTGGTTGGGTTTTTTTTCCCCCCTAATTATTCTTCTAAGCAAAGTTAGCAGCTATGCCCACTGCAGAAACAGTTTTGCTTAGACTAAGAAGCTGTCACAGCACTGAGAAAACTGCAGCTTTAACCAGATTTCATCTCTGTGTGTCACTGCTCATGTCAAAGTATAAATGTAGTCAGACATAAGAGTTGTCCTGCTTTCATCAGGGGAGCCAGCCTGCCTTTGCCTAGTTCTGCTTGGTTAAGCTTGTTATTTAAATTGTTAAAATTGAGACATTGGCAGTAAATTTCAGAGAAGATATAACAATTATTAGATACAAGCAGGGCTCTTGTACTTGTGAACGTCTCATGCCCTCCATCCACACAGGATTAGCCACAAATAATTTACAGCAGTTTCTTTAAGAAGTGTGCCTCGTAGTACTCAGGTAACATTAAATCACAGTCGTTCCCAACTGGATCATATTTCCAACTTTAAGATATATTTGATGCTTGTCAGCACCATGGCTCAGGTCTCCAGCAGTCTACCTTTTAAACCTGCCAGCTCTTGAAAAACTGAGCTTTGATTTCCAGTGCTGCCTCCTCAAGAAGAGCTGTGAGGATTGGTGTCTCCAGTGTGCCAGGCCAGGCACCATGGGCACTCCTTGGAAGGCAAGGAGGGACTGAAGGATGTTCAGGTGACCTTGTGCCATTCAGCTCCTGCATAAAAATGACTCACGGTGGGAGGAGAGGGCTCACATCTTGCTCTGGCAGCTGTGAGCAAGAGGGGTCACTGCTGAGGCTGTAAGAAAAACAAGTTTTAGGAGGGGGCTGAGGAAGTAATATCACAAAGGGGCAACATCCATTCATATAGATACAAGTGAAATGGAAGATATTTTCATCTTTTTAGGGACTCGTGCAGGGAGTGACTCTTTTTGGTTTTCCATGTGGGTTTGACTTCTACAGGAGCTTCACATCTCCTCAGAGGAGATGAACATAGACAGCCAGAAAGTTAAAAGTTATTAGGAATATTGGACAAAAGCTCCCTAATGCAAGAAGGGGACAGAAGTAGGGCCAGCTGTCTGTGCTGTCTGTCTCCCCAGGGAGACATCCTTTTGGTTGTAGCGTGTTTGCTGGGTGCCCACAGATGCAGAGTGCAGACACAGACACCTGCAGCACAGAGATGGGCAGGGATTTTTGAAGCCTTCCCACATGTTAGGTCTTCTGGCACAAAGCTGGTGCTCTTCTGTGCTTTTGTTCTGTGGTAAGAAAAGTCATAGATAGTCCCTTTTCAGCCCTGCATGGGGCACCCAGACATCCAGAACTGCTGAGTACTGGGCTCAGTAAGGCTCTCCAGCTTTCCTTCCCACGCAGGGCACTGGAGAGGGGGTGGAGCTTCTGTATTGCCCTCCCTCCTGCACTGCCAGATTCTGCTGCAGAGTAGGGGAATGCTAAGAAGTGATTTGTGCCAGAAGAAGACCAGGGGCACAATATATCTTCTTTGAAACACCTGTTAAAACAGGAATCAATACATGGCTCCCAGAGTTACAGTCTGGCTCCTGCCCTTTACTCACAGCAGTGTGAAGGCTTCAGTCTAAGCTTATAGAAATAAGGGACAGCAATAATATTGCCACTGAAACCCAAGAGCCCTCTGTTGTAAGATTTAACATCCACAACCACAGATCTGTGAACACTGGAAGGTAACCTGTATGGCCCTGAGGAGGAAGAAATGGAAAGACCAATCAGTAGTAGCTCTGCGATGCTGGTTTTATAGAAACAGATAAAAATATTCTTCCCCTGGAATGCTGTTTTTATTCAAACCCAGCCATATTATTTTTTTTTTTTTGTGGGGGGGGGAAGGACATGTAGCTCTGAAAAAGAAAGAGGAAGGGAGAAAGGTGTTGAGCCTCAGTAGCTCTCTCAGTGGCAGGCAGTGCCCAGCAGTATGTAGTCCCAGTTCATTTTCACAGAGGCAGTCTTGCACAAAGTCATGCCTATTAGGTGACTAACAATACCTCCATGGGGCAGGAGGGTGTCCCTCCTTGAAGCAAAAATGCAGAGGACTCATATTGCTGTTCAAGCAGAATTTGTGCAATCCATCCAGTTCCCCGGGGACAAATTGCTGTGTGTTGTGTCCATTGCACCCAGTGTGTCTCAGATGCCTTGCTTATATTGTGCATGTACAGATCATCCACTCAGCATATGCACAACAGTTTGACCTCTCCTTGACACTCATCCCAGTGTCAGCCTGCATGTGAACATCTCTCTCTTGTCCAGGACACCCAGCTGCCCTGAGGTACTCTAAAAGTACTGTGGCAGAACTGCAGTTCTGGGCATGTCTTGATACACCAGGACATGTGATCACTTGGGAATTGAATGGATGCTGGTAGCAAGGGCAAGGGATGTTGATAGAGGTGCTGGTTCCCTTGTCAGAACTGGTAGCAAGGAAAGCAGTGAGGGCAGACATCAAATCAGAGGGACCTTGGCAGCTTGGACCTAGAAGGCAAAGCCTAGAAGAAAAGCAAAAGTTAAGAATTTCAAAGACTCCTGGTCCCCATTTTTCTCACTCTGGGGGGTACAGATTTTAATCCAGTATAGAGGAAGATTTCTGTCTCCTTCTGCAAGAGCTGGAAAGGCAACTACCAGAGAGCAAATTAGAGACTCCACATAGAATCTTTACCTTCTGGGAATATGCTGTTTGGAGGAGCTGGATGAAGAGTGGTGTGGGTACTAAGAAAGGCCTCCCTGGCGTGAGACAGTTACCACACCAGAAGTCGAAGCCATGGTAGAAGAAGCTATGCTGAGAGGTAGGAGTCTGGCACAAGGACCACTCATTCATCCAGGCTGCTCTGGGGTACCTGAGAAGCAGATCATTCAGGCAGCCCTGATATCTTTGGCTTTGTTTCACTCTCAGCTCCCACAAATGAGCTTTGAATCATTCAGGTGAAGCACTTGAGCAACTTTCACCAAACCTCATTGACCACTTTTCTTCACTGGGTGTTTTCCAGGAGAGACAGTCCCAAGATCTTTGTTGTCAATGACTTTTGCACCTTGCATAAAAGCAAAAATGTCAAGCCAGGGTTTTAAAAAAACCAAACCACTCATACAAGAAACACCCATACAAGCCCAAAGTGTCATTTTCAAGTGAGTGCTGCTCAAATAGGCTGAAAATGCCAGTAGGCTTGGGTTTCATCTTTTCTCTTCCCGTGCAACTCTGACATGTGCTGGTATTTGCTTTGTGTGATAACAACAGACACAGGACATTTCAAGAAACATGAGGAGACAGTTAACCATACTATCTGCAACGTTATCAAACCCAGCATAATGGTAGTCTGAGTCTAACAGGAAAGCAGCAGTGGTACAAACTGGACACATAACTTTCAAATGTCACGTCTTGTTAGCAGCACTGCCTCTGCCCAGTCCCCAGCTGAAAGCGACTGTGTGTCTGTAGTCTGGAGAAGAGGAGGCTCAGGGGAGACCTTATTGCTCTCTACAGCTTCCTGAAAGGAAGTTGTAGACAGGTGGGGGTTGGTCTGTTCTCCCAGGCAACCAGTGGCAGAACGAGAGGACTCAGTCTCAAGCTGTGCCAGGGGAAGTTTAGGCTCGAGGTGAGGAGAAAATTCTTCACAGAAAGAGTAATTTGCCATTGGAATGTGCTGCCCAGGGAGGTGGTGGAGTCACTGTTCCTGGAAGTGCTCAAAAAAAGATTGGATGTGGCATTTGAAGCCACGGTTTAGTTGTGATGAGGTGTTAGGTATTAGGTAATAGATTGGACTCGATGATCTCTAAGGTCTTTTCCAACCTGGTTGATTCTATAATTCTATGATTCTATGAGTGCAACACCGAACTCTTCCCCTGCATGATACAAGTTTCCAATGTGCAGCATCTCTGCTTTAAAATATCCTGCTAACTAGGTATGGATGTTGACAACAGTCCAAAAAAACAACCTCCTGACGGCTGGCTGGTGCCTGAATGGAAGCCGAAAGCTTTGCTTTCAATTCTCCTGGCCTGCCTTCCTCAGCATTGTCCTGGCGCGAGCCCCACCACGCTCCTGCTTCAGCCTGAGCACCAATAAGCACATTTTACAATTGTTTGCTGGGTTCAAAACACTCAGAACATTTCAAAGCACCTGACATCCTTTCAAGTTAGCTGCTAAAAGACCGAGCGCAAACAGAATGGGTTTCAGAGGAGCTCTGTCAATCAGCACTCAATCTGTGTGTTCTTCGAGACATTCCTTATCCTGGCTGATTTATTTCATATTAAAAGGGCTGTCAATCTGTATCACAAGAACAGGCTGGGGAAAAAAAAAAACAACCCAAACATGAGTGATGTCTGTGACTTCTTTTTCCATTGTTGTTTATTTAAAATGATATTTCCCCCCTCCTTTTTTCCCCTCTTGCCTTCTCTCTTACCCACCCCCCGCTTTTACTTTTTCTCTGCACAGAATCACAGGATCACCAAGGTTAGAAGAGACCTCAAAGATCATCAAGTCCAACCTGTCACCACAGACCTCATGACTAAACCATGGCACCAAGTGCCACGTCCAATACCCTCTTGAGCACCTCCACGGATGGTGACTGGAGCACCTCCACGGATGGTGACTCCACCACCTCCCTGGGCAGCACATTCCAATGGTGAATGACTCTCTCAGTGAAGAACTTTTTCCTCACCTCCTCACATGTGCAGGTATGGCACATGTGTTCATAGAATCATAGAACTGTCAGAGTTGGAAGGGACCTCAAGGATCATTTAGTTCCAACCCCCCTGCCATGGGCTGGGACACCTCACACTACATCAGGCTACTCAGAGCCACATCCAGCCTGGCCTTAAAAACCTCCAGGAATGAGGCTTCCGCCACCTCCCTGGGCAACCTGTTCCAGTGTCTCACCACTCTCTTGGCGAAGAATTTCTTCTTAACATCCAATCTGAATCTACCCATTTCTATTTTTTTCCCACTCCCCCTAGCCCTATCATTACCTGACACATTAAAAAAGTCCCTCCCCAGCTTTCTTGCAGGCCCCCTTAAGATACTGGCAGTTGTTGTATACCACATGCATTTAAATTAGGAATACATTTTGCAAAGCTGTGGCAGACCCTTTTTTTGTTGTTTTTTATTATGTATCAGATCTATCCCTTTTACCATCTGATGGCTTGGCAACAGGATCATCTCTCAGTTAAAATAAATGGGCCAGCAAAGTGGTGGGATATTCGCTGCGCTGAAAAGACTTTACACTAGTTAATGTACACTGCGTGTTGCGGCTTTCATTAGAGCAGAATACTAATGATGCACTGCATGCCTCCCCACGGTATCACTTTATTGTACCAGCTGTATTATTGTTTTATATTAATATATTGATTTTGTTTTCCCCCTCCCCTCTTGTGTGGTTTGTCTCCTAACTTTTTTTCTCCTGGCATTGCCTAACTATTGCAGATCACATTTTCCACGTCTCTGAAGTAATTAATTTCCCGTGTTTGTTGCACACATGTTGGGATGAAAGAATGATACTTTCACATACAGGTACAGAGGAAAACCAAACAAATAGCTTGGCATTTCAGCTTCCAAAGTGGGGGGGTTACCAAAATTCTCAAAAGAGCAATTCTTGGGTTTGAACAGGGGCTGAAAAAGATCTAATTTTTGGCTTTTTTCCTGTGTTTGTTGAACTGTTGAACTCAAAGAGCTTGTTTAGAACTGTGAGATAACCCCTACACCTGGGCTGGGTGGCTGCTCTGTTCCTCTGAGGAAAGGAGAGATGAAAGCTGAGTTACCAGGATGATATTTGGAGAGCAAAGGCACCACAACTGTGATCCATGTCTGTTCAGCAGCTAACACCATGGGACCTGGGCTGGGGCTTGTAGGCAGGACCTGGTCTGGCGCTATATAGCAAAGACAAGTGATACCTTGGTAAACAAGAAGTTATGCAGCTGTTGATATTCTGTGGCTGAGAAACTGAATTCTCCTGACATTTTTTAAGGTGTGACTGTCATGACTTTTTTACAGAGAGCTTGCTGTCAATCTGTGAGTCACTTGAACATGATGCTGCACTGCCCTGGAGGAGAAAGTGGAGGTCTGACAATTGACCCTTTGCTCCAGGAGCATGTACTCAATTGCCCCCCCAAAATACTGGCTTGGTGGGCTGCTGGGTGAAAGATACTGCAAGCCCTGTGAGCTTGGACTGGTAGTGGAGGATAGAAAGCCTTGAAGGATGTTAGGAAAGCAGCTCCAGGAAAAAAAAAAAGGAAGGAAATGTGGCAGCATGGCAGGCTGATTCATGTAGTGAACATCCAGTTTATGGCCCTGCCTTCTCCAGATGTGGGCAAGGTGGACCCAGCTGTGGTTGGTAGCTGGTCTCTGAGCCTCACTGATGCGAACTGTTCTTGATATTCCTTCCAGGCTTGTGGTGTGGGAAAGCTTTGGTAGCTCCTCCTGACCAAACAGTGTGGATCAACCCTGCGCTTCTCACAGCTGAGCGCTGTGCAAGTGAGGGGTTTGCAGAGGGATGGACATGAACAGAAAGTTGATTGTCCTGCTGCTTGGGACTGAAGGTGATCAGCATTAATTCATTGTTGGAGTAGAAGGGAATAGGAAAAAGCTGCCTTTGAAGAGAAGGTGCCAAACTGCTGTGTGAATCAGTCAACAGTGCTGGGTTTCATGAGCATAGGAGAAAAGCCGTCTGTTGCTGAGTCGATGTCTCTGGTGTTTAGTATCCTTGCACCACAGTGAGCTCATGCTGGAAAATCAACATTCATGTGCAAGACCTGCTCTTGAGGTGCAAGTGATGTGTAGATAATATGTAATCAGAGCAATCAGAGAACTTTGTAAACTGAACTGCAATTAAAGAAGAAAGATGGAGGTTTTTCCTAGCAGTAACTAATAGCTATTTCCTTAAAATTAGAAGATGGAAGGGAAATGAAGGACTACCTTACAGACTATAAAAGCCCTGGAATAATCCATAGCAAGCCCCTGCAAACAAGTGTTTCCATCTGCTATGTGTGTCTGCAATTCTGGCAGTTAACACACGTGGAAAGGTCTCTTTAGCAAAACCTATCCTGTCACCAGAACTATTCCTGGGGAGTAGTTCTGGTTTCTTCAGCCTAAATTTGTGACTGGTGTTACCCACCAACTCTCTCCATGGAGTAAGTCCAATAGGGGAAAGACAATTTACAGTCCTGTGGGTAAGACTGACCTTGATGGAGCATTCTTAAAATGTCAGCATCAGCATTACAAAGACTTTGTGAAGGTGATTGTAATGGTAAAGCTCACTAGTGGACAAGCAGTTCATAATGGCAAAGAAATTATTTTGCTGAGACAGTGAACTCATCTACTCTCTGTGGCAAAGAAACTGCTGGTGGAAAGACTTTTTTGCTCATTTTTGTTGTTGTTGTTTTTGTCTTTTACTGGTACAGTTACATAAGGTAGGGCTAAGATGTCAAGGTGGTGTAGCAGCCTGTATTTTTCTTTTCCAAATTAGAGGTTAAGTAAGCTAATAGAAACTCAGTGGGAGTTGGGAAACGCTGACTCTTAAAGAGGCAAGATGATGCCAATCACCCGATGAGCCTGATTGTGTGAGTCACTAACTCCTGAAGCCAGAGCCTAGCACAAGCAAGGGGATGGAGTTTTGGCATCTCAGAGCTGCAGTCCCCAGCGTCCTGTGTGACTGTGTGTCTGCTAATCACATCTCCTTGATTGCCACTATTTTCTATGCTCCTAATAAAGCTATACCAGAAAAATCTCACCATTGCCTCCCTTTCCCTTGTTTTAGACTCCTCTG